>NC_134177.1:32049362-33249362 GCF_964188355.1 Buteo buteo
AAATGCACACCACCATTTTCATTCATGAACTTCTCTCTGAAATATCTCAGATAGGAACTGGGGATGGGAACTGTAAACAGTGCTGTTTGAAATCTATCTATCTCCAGTATTATCTTTACTGACAATTTAAATTTGACAAAGACAGACAATGGACTCTGGTCCATAAAAAGGAAAAGCAAAAATCACTGCCAATCAAATTGGTTTTTTAGAGCCTATTATGTAATTAGAGGAAAAAACCAAACACAGCCAGATCTTAAGTTGATATAAATCAGAGCAACTTCACTGAAGTCAAAAGAGCTACAAGCCTACATGCATTGAAGGTGTTCACCATACTCTACCATTCCAGTGATCAGAGAACTTTCAAACATCCTGCAGCTACCTACCAGCACGAATCTCCATACGGATAGATAGTGGCATAGGTAGGATTACACACATAAACAACATGAATAATAGACAAATTAATGCTCTAAAGAATTAGAGATGCTCCTAAAACTTTGTCTCCCCTCTTCATATACCTGATGCTCCTGACTTAGATTCAAATTGTTTTTCCAGAGGATCCTTGCCTCACCCAGTGCACATGACAGTGGTCCTTCAGTGAGCAGCTCTTCAATATTCTTCTGAGTTTTAGCTGCATAATAGGTGGCCTCAGGCCTCTCTGCCTGCACAGCGTTCAAGCCCTGCACCGACTACAAAAAACAATTATTTCCAGTGAGGTGTTTTTGTTTGCAGAGCTAAAGAAAAACAAAACACCTAAACAAAGTATTCTAGCTGGAAACATTTTTTGACATTACAGCCAAAACAACTCTGCAAATTTGACATGACTTGATGTGCTTTGGGAAATAAAAGACTTGGAGGGAAGATTTCCGCAGCTTTAACTGGAAGCATTGGAGCGAGGGTAAAAATGATGCTTCTAATGAGGGTTCCCCAGTGTAGTTCCTACGCTCAGGACTCTCACCTTAACCCACTTCTGATCTCAGGTGAGGAGGAGATGTGGGCACACAGGGCTGTGGTCTCATCCTGCAAACTCTCCAGTCTGGATGAGCAGAATGGAAGCTATAAGACCTTCCAAGGATTTACACACCTCGCTGTATAGACAGTCACCCTTTCCCCATCCATCCTCTTGTAGGTTCTAGTCTATTCTACTCTACCTCTGCCTATCACAGCAGAAAGCCCTTATCCCCACACAGCCAGTGCAAGTGTGATTGCCTCCCTATCATGTGAGCCAGCTGGAGAAACACATAGAGTATAGGAAATCCGAGCTGCATTCTCGTTATTAAAGGGCCAAACCACATAACAGGCTGCTAACCTGCTCTGGGAAGGAGGAAATGCTGCTTCCTTCCTGAAGCCCTGGGCTGCACAAGCTCCAGACAAACTTCAGGGCTTCTTCTCATGTTGACAGCAGATCTGCAGACTCATCCAACTTGGCCAAAACCAGGAAGGGGAGTCTGAAGGAGAAAAAGAGCCCAGATCTGTTACCAAGCCAAATTTCAAGTCCCTGTGAAAATAAAAATAAAGCATGAAAGTGCCAGACTTTCTCAACAATGTGGGTGTCAGAATTTTTTTTCCCTTAAATAACTATAAAACAATGCCCTTTCCCTGTATCACACTCTTGGATCTGGTTAAACTATATTTTACTCCTGCTTTCTCACACACACATATTCATATACACAAAGACCAGTTCAAGCCAACGGCCTGCAACTGAAAATTTCAGCCTGAACAGTTACATGTTGGCAAGGATATAGCATTGGAAAACAGAATCTTTTAATGGGAAATGTCTGGCAACCTTAATTATAGGCATCACTGCCAGCTCCACCAATAATTATAGCTTAGAATCATCCATGTGCTAACAAATATATTTAATGACAAGAGCATTTGCCAGTGATATCCACCAGGAAAGACTTCCAACCGGCTAGAAGACAGCCATGACATGCAGAGATGGCCTTACATTGTCTGTTTACCTCCAGGTACGGACCTTCTTCTGCCTAAGCTGGAGGTGAGCCACTCCGTTGAGTATATTAGATGAGCCTCAGGGCTGCTTTGGTTTCCTTCCATCTCTAGCCTCCCCTGGGCAGAGGGAGAGCTATATCTTAGTTTTACATAAAAGACAATACCTTAGTCCCCTGTGACCACCAGTGAGTGAGTCTCTTGCATCTTTACGTATTCTGCAACGAATACAGAAAAGACAAACAAGACAGCCTCTCCACAGTTTCCCAGTGGAGCCAGGCAGCTTTACAACAGGGGTACTTCAGATGCAAAAAATGGTCTGCGCATACGCAAATTTCAACAGCCCCATCAAAAACTTTTCTACTATCTGCACGTGACAACTCTTCTCCCTCTGAAAGACTCTGGCAGAGAGCTCTACCCAGTGCTGAAACAGTTTCAGCCTGGCTCTTCACAGCTTTTTCAGCTGCCAGGTGTCTCCAGATTCATGTGAAAGTGTGGAACACCAAACACTGGAAGTTAACTCCATTGAGTTCAATGGCTCTGGTCCAAGCTTTAACTCAGTCTCTGCTAGCCACACCATTCAGCGACCTGCAGCCCCAAGGCCCTAGTGCACACGGCCACATAAATCAGTGAAGACATGTTGGAGCTCTAACCATCTGTAAGAACCTCAAAGAGGAAAATGTCAAGTGGTGAATACCTCCAAAGATTAAAATCCTCCCAGCTCTCTGATCCCTGTCCCAGCACCCTCATTCTCTCCCCATTTGTCCTGGGCTCCAGTCCCACAACCATCTTGTTGGTGTCCACTGGACTTGCTCCAGTTTGTCAGCATCTTTTGTACTGGGGGCCCCAAACTGCACACAGTATTGCAGACATGCCCTCACAAGTGCTGAAGGGATATCCCCTTCTCTTGACCTGCTGGCCATTGCAATATGCTGGGACCAACAGTCACTCTCCACTGTGCCTTACAAACACAATTACGACCAAAGACCAGACCTGTGTGTCAGGCCATCAGCCTCTATGCAAGCCTAGAAGGCAACATTATCTTCCTAAAGTTCCAATTTTGTCACTACCTCAGTGTTAAAAAAAAAAAAAAAAGGAGAAAGAAGGTCTTTGATAACTGTAGAAACATTCATAACTCACATTCAGAAAGTGGTGAGAAGTAGGAACAACTATGTTTTAAAAATTATTATAATTTAAGATTAAAAAAATAGTTTCTCGATGCCTTCCACACCTATCGTTTAGAAAGCAGCAAGGCAATAACAAAGTTTAGCAAAGGTTAGCAATTCGCTATTCAAAATGGTGCATTTTTCATTTTGAAAGTTTCCTATCCTCACTTGAATTTGGTCTTTCCCTTGAAGCACGGGGATTCATACTCTCCAAAAGTTATTTATGTCGGGTTTTAATCCTGGCTCTTGTAGTTTCAGTGGTTCTTGTTATTTATACTAATGGACAATCCCTGACTGACAGGCACCCGCTACTGTGTTGGCCACAGCAGGCAATTGGGATGGGATTTCAGACAAGAGGCCACAGGTTATATATTGCCAAACAATCATTCCAGTATTGGGGAGACAGCGCAAAGCACATTTTGCCAGCACCTGGTCACACACGCCAAAGGTTGAGAACGAGTTCCAAGCTGATCCACTGTGACAGCATGTGCTGCACACACACCACCCTCCCCTCCCAGCTCCGGGATGACCCCAGCACAAGACAGTGTGTTCTGAGATGCCTGAAATCAAGTTAGTATCTCATCCGTAAATTGAAACCTTCTCAGATACAATGTTTTACAGATAAACCCTATTTCTAGATTTCAGCTAATATTCTAATACTATTTAAAACCCAAATGTTCTTATTCTCCCTTTTCTTGAAGATATTAGCAACTCTTTTGTCCTTAATTCCACTTTAATAACATCCTTGTTTTAGAATTTCCATGGGTTTTAAATACCATATTTAGCATTTTAAGCCAGTCTCCAACATTTGGCAAAGTTTTTGAGTTCCTGTCAAATCTACAGTGGTGCTGGTAGGCTGGCCGTGAGAGTCTTGTTGTAGATTCAGAAACCAGGGCTTGATTCTCACTCCCTCACCCTCCCCATCCATCACAACTGGAAACGGGCGTACCATCATTCAGCCCAGGGAAGCCTACGGCAGGCAGTTGCAATGCTAGTTACGGAGCTGTGTTTGGCCAGTGCAGAAATAGGTGTGGTTTGGGCACAAATTGGCTAATCAGGCCTGCAACCACCCATTCTGGGCATTTGGTACCTGAATGCCACTGGAATTTCTTTCTGGTTGCCCACCTCAGCAGCTGGCAAAGGCAGTTCAGTAAGAGGATAAAGGGGACGCGAGCAGAGCTTGCCTGCCCATTGGCAAATGCAAAGGATGTACAGGAAGAAACTCCTTTTAGAAGCACTGGGGACCCTGAACCAGCATGGGGGAGGGCACAGGAGGTGTCCAAATAACCCCAGAGAGGTGTCATGGGATGCCCAGGAGAGCTCGGTGTATGGATACAGCATTTCAGAGGCAGGAATTTACTTCCTGGGAAAGGTGTAAGCATTTTTCTCTGCCTGTGGACCTGTGCTGCAGAGAATATCTCTGTGAGGACTCAGACGTGCTCCTTGATATGCAGCTGAAACCACTGTCACAACACATAGCGCTTGCACTGAACCTATCTCAGGCATTGTGACACAGCAACCCTTTCTTAATCTGTAACAGCAACTGGGGCAGCAAAGGGTCCAACTCATCTCCCACCCTCCTGGTACCTGGTGATGTATCAGAGGTCTCAGGCTAGGACAAAAATCTCTGAAGCATCCCCAGGGAGAAGACTGTAATCCAGGCTCCTTGTCATCCTATTCCCAGTTTGCATGATGCTATGATATGTAAATCAAACAAAAAATGGCCCTGGCTTCCAGGCACACTTTAAATTTAGTATCTCAGAAGCATTGCATTTAGGCTTAATAAAAGTTATGATACGTTGATTAAATACCAACTGAAGGCTGAAAGAGTGCTTCCTGAGCTTTATAGGGCTGCAGGCAATAAATTGTATTGCCACCTAATTATTCTGTCTGACTGGGATCTCCAAAACAGAACACAATGCCTATTTGTCACAATGCTGGGGGAGGAGGACCCTGACCTTTTAAAACTTTATCACAGGTCTATGTTTGCAAGGGAGGCAGAGGGACCTGGGCCCAATCCTACTTCTGCCCATGCCATAAAGCACAGATCTTCCTGTGCCTGGTCTGCCAGGGCCGCAGCACATACGCTACTGAGCCACCACGTCCTGCATCTAACTTCCCTGGGAGATTTATGCAGTCCATGAATTCCCCACTCTGAGCAAAAAAGCTCCCCAACAGGATAAATTTGTGCCCGATGTGTGATGGAGTCCAGTGAGGTGTCTGTACCATCCCACCAGCTTCCTGAAAGGGGACAACAAACCTTCTCTACTGCAAGGCCAAGGAGATCTAGAAGCATATTCTTTCTCCTCTCTAATCTATATATTATGCAGATCATTATATTACTTGTCACAGAGGGTTAGCCTTCTTTCTCAGCCCAAAGCAAGAGTAGGTTGGCTTGAACTTGGAAGGCTTGAGAAGCCCAGCACGGCCACTCACTCCTAGTGGCCTCAAGACAGCTCTCAACTCATGTCCAGGGGCCAGCAGCTCTTTTATGGATGAATTACATCTGTGCATAGTGCATCTCACTCTGCAGAGGAGATATGGAACAAACCTCTCCCAAAGCCCTAACTCAGAGGTGGGGAAGAGTGAGCATCCTCACACACTGACATTAGACCTTTAACTCACCCAGGAACTCTCATGGAAAAGGGGAAGCTGCATAAGAGGAAAAGCCATGTTGTTACTATTCCCATAACCAATCGTGGTTACCAAAATAAGCTTTCTGTACTCACAGTCCAAAACCATCTGCTTCAGACCCTGGGGAGAATATTTCATTGTGGGAAGGACCATGTTCATCAGGGGAAACAAAACCTCTGAAGGAAAATGCTTGGAATAAAACTTTAAGACACTGGAGAACAGGTCCCAGGCCCAACATAGACTTACTCTGCAGCCTTGGTCAAGTCATTTAATTCTTCTGTGTCCATGCTTTGCACCAAGGAAGCTGTTGCTATCTTGAAATATATTCATGGGGTACATAAGAGTTGTTGGAGTCTTCTTCTGCATGAGTACGGCCCCTAAAACAATGCGGACTCAATCTATTATTCCTGTCATTTCAAAACAATTTATACTGGGCATGCAAGATGATAGAAAGAGCTCTTTAAAGAGGGATACAAAGGGCTGATTCATCCTGAATTAACCAATCTTTTCTTTATTTTAATGCAGATGTAATTCACTTGTCATTCCATGTAAGAAATCTGCTGCACACTGGCGAGTGCCAACCTCAGGTCTCAAAGTACATTACAATTTTTACCTGTCCCTGGGGAATGTCTCCAGGCATGTGCATCTAGCCTCTTTGCTGGTCAGTACAGGGCACCCCACCAAAGCCCAGCAAGAGAGGACTCTCAGCATCCTGCTTGGGAAGTTTTTGGGATCAGCCCATGAACAATGAACCGACAGTAAAGATAAGTGTTCTTCCCATCTTATTTATTCAGAGCTGGGAGCAGTGAGAGGGAAGAAAGGAATTGGTTTGGGTTTTTAACACCCTGTAATAGCTTCCACATTCCACATGTCATTTCCAGATTCGAGTAGGTGGGAGTCTTTATCCATCGGCTGCCAATTCATTCAATCTCCAAAATGCCAAATTAAAACAATGACACAAAATGCCATCCTACAATCACACATACTACTATTCTGAATTGTCAAGTGCACTCTAGCAAGGGTGAAAAGTGTAAAGTGATCCAGAGCTGGGTGTCAAGCTCTGCCACAATAGAATTCAAAATAATTGTGCTGTTGTTTGACAGGTAGTAAAATTCATGGTGGTCTATTAAATCAATGGCAATATAATGTGGAACACTGCAGATTAAAAAAAAAAAAAGCCAGAGAGTTCACAAAGGGAAGCCATTGGCAAGAATCCCTTTAGAGCTCCTAATAGGTTTGATTTGTGGCAAGAAACGCTGATACGTGCAAGACAGAATAGATAGAGGGGAAGACAAGAACGGAAGAGAAAAACAGGAAGAGGAAAATCAAAGTAAATGTAAAAGAGGAGACAAGCGAGGGGGAAATGAGAATGAAAGAATTGTAAAGAAAGTACTACCAAGTTGTTATTGTATATAGATGCCTTGCTCTTACCACCCTTCACACATTGTTGCACTGGTGTGTACTTTGTCACAGCCAAGAGTTCCTTACACCAGCTTGTGGATACAGTCTGCCCAGGCTGTCAGGAAGAGATCTATTGATTAAGTTCAGAAAGTGAAATCTGCTTTTATTATCTTAAGCAGGATTCATCCCAAATGCAGGAAACCCCTCCAATTTTATAAAAAGAATTTAAAACACTTGTCTCAAAGCCAGCACGTCAGGCTGAGGCACAATGACTATAAAACTGACATTGGAAGAGTTTGACTTCCCATAACTCAATGTATTATCTTCTCCTGGATGGAGACCAAGTTTTAAATCCCGATAAGGAACCCAGGGTGCTTGGTGTTCACATTCTCAGGGCTAGTCAAGGATTACAGCCCACTTGTGTCATATGCATTTTAAAAGGCAATGGAGGCATCTTTCACCCCGGAATTCTGGTAGGCCAAGGATCTGGTACATAATTTTGCATTAAGTCACAGGTTTGTGTCTGAATACATTACACCAAAATGAGCAGGAACAGAGGCTGGAGAAGGCTGCACTGGCCATGAGGGTCACAGAAGTTTACTTCGCAGGTACAGCAGTAGGAGTTCCACCTTCTTAAGACACCCAGAGCCTGTTGCATAGCAGTGGTTGAACCAGAGTGAACCTTTCAGAAAGCCATTTAGTTGTGAATTAAGAGGCAAGCAGTCATGACAGATTCACCACTCTTCATGAGAGACTATTCCAGCAGTTAATTGCTCTCACTGCCAGCATCTTATTTTCCTTTGGAATTTATCACACTTAAGTCCAATCAAGTGCACATCTTATGAGCACTCTGTTATAAGAGTTTGGTGAGAAGTGATGGGTCTATTAGAGCAAAGATCCCTTTAGTGCCAGATGCAGGTGTTGACATTGAGATACCACAGCCAAATCATCCTCTAAAGCTTTCTTTTGGTAGCCTGAACACACCAATTACTATGTCTTTATGTGTAGGTGTTTGCTGAACCGCCAGCTTTTCAATGCACTTGTGCCCCCCCACCTTAGCGTGTGAAGACCAAAACTGAATGCTGCCTTTAATAATGATCTTCCTAGCTCCATTAGTGGAGGTAATATCATTTATTGGCTCCACATCAGTATGCCAGGCGTCATGAAACCCTTCATGTCTCGGGACAACAAAAGGAAGGACACATTCAGCTGCTTATTCAAATTCACTGCTTCCAGGATAGATCTAGATTATAACCTCCTATAGCCCATCATGCTACCTACATCTTTTGTTTCTAAATATTTGACCTTGCATTTGGTTCAATTGAAACATGTGTTGTTTGATTTGTGTCAGCTTACCAGATCCGGATTCAGACAGCTGTGTCAGGGAACTATCTCCACCTCTGCTTGTCATACCATCAATCCTGATTATCTACAAAATCTAATTGTTTTTCCATGCTATGAATAAAAAAAAATAAATTCAAAGACCATGATCCAAACATACTGCACTGATACGATACCTAGCCATTGGTTACAGCAACTTGCTACTTACTATTTTGGAAATATCAGTGCATTTTATCAGTTCATATGGCCTAAATTAATTTTATAAAACCATTTTTTCTCTCCAATTGGAATGGTCTGCAGTAGTAACTAGGTAGGTCCTACCATTCCCATTCAAAGTTTTGGGGGTTTTTTTTCTTTTTCTTAACTGAAAGTTACAATTTTACTGAACAGTTTTTAGGGGAGAATTTTCTCCTCGCAGCAGTGTTCCCTTTTTTCCTTTTTGTTAAAAATTCCTACTTTTCTATAAGAAAAGCTTTGAGTTATAATTTTTATTAGACCAACTGAGATGGTTGTACAAGCAAAAAATCTCACTGGCTCCTACCAGCCTATACAGTGTAAATATAAGAACACTGTAAACAAATTACATCTCTATGGTTGGCAACAATTTTATCTTTGTCTTGTCAAATAAAACTTATATCCTTTCAGCTCCATTCAAGCTCTGCTGAAAGCTGAAAACCTTGTTTCAGTGAGGTTTTCAACATTTCAAAATTTGTTCTAATTCTGCCTGAGAACAAGCTCCACCCTTGTTGAGTTAAATCCTCAAAGAAAAACAATTTCTCAACATTTTTTCCTAATACATTAAAAATAGTTGATATTTCATTTTGTCCTTAAACCTTGAAATTCTGCTCTCTGTTTTCATGCAATTTAATTGAGAAGCACTAATACAGTCATGTGATTTGTCCATCACCAGAAAGCTCGGTGGTTTTCTTTCTCAGTTTAGCGCATAGCTCCAGAACAGCTCACTCAATCATACCTGCTTATCAAAGACTCTTCATTTCAAGGGTCATCATGCGTTTTAGTCTCAGAGTTCATCCACTCGACACAAATTGGGCCAGCTCTCACATTGCCCCTGGTCAGAAAGAATACAGCAACTGAGGGTATAAAATGAGCCATTTTCCCAAAGGAATAAACCCCACCACATGTTAATTACACCATCATGTAGTAATTTGTGAATTATGCCATCCCATGCTGGGCTTCATGATGGGACATGGTGGGTCATGCCACCGTTGCTGATGGGCACTAGGAGAGATGAGAGAGGCTCTCAGGGACAGCTGCCTGGGGAGAAAAGATGGAGAGAGACATTTTAGAGACAAGGCTGCCTTCTTTTTGCCACTAAAACCCACCGGTGGCTTGTAGGACTCTTGTTGTTCTCCCAAAGCACTCACGAGGCACAGGGCAGCCTGACTGCAGCTGGGCAAAGGTTAATCATGACAAGTGTCACTTGTTGGCTGATCAGTGCCCACATTTTGGCAAAGGAGTAGCCCAGTGACAGCGCACCCCATGCCTGGCCTGCTGTTCTGCCTCATCCCCGGTTTAGGCCATGAACACTATGGGCAGTGCCGCCATGTACCTCAGGTGCTCCCTGTCATGGCAGAGCCGAGCCCGACCACAGCCTCTGGATCATGTCAACACCACAAAAATTGAAGCAACAATAATAAATCCCACCCAACCTTAACAATCCTGGCAAAATGCAAATCCCTTCGCCTCCCTCAGAGCCTCCCTCATCGTGGGGGCTGGTATACTGTGAGTTTCAGCAGAAGAATAAAACCAGGACACAACTGTCCACCTTTACAGAGTAGGTTTCCCCACCATGTCTGGTTGACAGCAGTGGTACCCACCACAGCACCCTCTCCTCATGGTGGGACGCAAGGAACCCACAACAGTCACAGGTCACCAGCAGATATCTTGTCCCCACAGGTGAGAGAATATGATGGCCAGCCCACGGCTGAGGGGAGGGCCATGGTGCCTGCAAGACCCAGGCCAGCCTGGTGCCATGAAGGAGACCATTGCTGCCTAGTTACTATTGAGGCAGCTCCAGGAGCAACTGCCATCCCACGCGTTGTGTTTTCTGTCCTTAAATGCATATATCGCTTGAGCTAGCAGAGAGGCTGGTGTCAGGCATGGTCCTTCTAGGGGACAGACTGGGACAACCAAAAGTTTGTCCCCTCTTCTAGGACAACCACAGAAAAGGCAACAAAGAGGAGGGAGATTTTTATGGATTCCATTGAAGAGCCAAAGTCATGGCACCAATTGGACACAAATCATGGAGTTGCACGACGATGCGACAAAATGCACTTATCTGAACATTCCTAAGTATATGCTCATTGCCAGTCTTGAAATAAAACCAGGTTACGAATCATTTAGCTTGTCCCAGGCACACACTCTCAACACGGGATGTCCAAACAGACACATAGTTTAACTTTGAGTACTACATACTGCGATTTCTAAGAAAAAGTGGCCTGCAAGACTTCCTTTTGCATTTCTGCTGAAAGCAACCATCATGCTTCAAATTTGTATGACCCTTTTTCTGAATTCCCTACAGATGAACCTTAAACCCTTCAAAAATCATAACTAGCTTACCTGTGGGGATACCTCCAAGAAGGTCTCAACCCAGAAGACGCTTTGTCCTTCCACAAACCTCCCACCTATGTGTTCAAAACATCAGAAATCCTATTAAATCCACACTCCACTTCTGCCCAAGGGCTGTCAGGATTTGATGGCTCATGTAACTCTGAGTTCACCTCTTCACTTCTCATTTCTTCTCAATCTGAGGTACAAACCTCAAAGTCCTTCAGCTGAGGTTCCTTGTTTTCCTTACTTTACAGGTTTGCAAGGCTCACTGTATGAAAAGTTATTAAGACTCAACATTACTACCAAATTGAGATATTTGCAATAAAAATACTTGCAATACCTTATGTGGCTTTCTCAAAAATACCTGTCTGCTCCAATTTCCTTTAAGCACTAATGGAAACAGAAATCTAGAGTTCCTAACTTGTCAAAAAAAGTTTAGGAACATTTTAAGAAAGGAATTTTTCTCCTGCAATTGTTCAATCAGGACATCACAAACATGAAAATACAGATGGATAGAAGAAGGATGCCAAATATTTATAGAATTAAGAAGTGGACGTAGAATGAGGATTTGCCTGGCATTTTATACCCTTAAAAAAATCAGTGGAATAACCCACCTGGCACAGTAGGAGGCATAGAGAAGCATATATGGATCAAGGCATTAAAGATAACTAGATATGAACCAAACAGCTATAGTAATTGAGTGAGTCATTGTGTGTGAAGAGTCACTTGGGGATTACATATTAGGAGTGTGCTGTGCCACCCCTGAACTAAAGCAGAAATGTAACTATTCAAGGAATTTTGAAGAGACTTAACAGTCTGGATTATAAAGTACTTCTACTTTTGTCTTGTCTTTTCTTTTTTTTTTTAAAGACATTTTCAGGCATACTTAATTATATCATGTTTAAAAGTCAGCCAAGTCTTGAAGTTACATTCTGCAACAAAAAAATTAGGAGTTTAGCAAATGAATGTGCATGCTGTCCTTTGGATCCCACTGCAAAGAATTACTTTGGTTTAAACACTGCTGTTGTCAGCTGAGAATCTGTCATTTGCTAGTGGTGTCCTTTAGCCACCTATAAAACACAATTCATATAATAAACCCAGGTATTGCAGTTGTAATTAAAATCCAAAAGCAATTAGCCTTTTGTTTATTTCACTTGGGAATCTGACTAAAACCTAAATGAGAAAATAAAAAAAAAAAAAAAGAAAAATCTCCAGCTTAGGCATAGTCCCAGATGTCTGAATGATGTCCTAATTAAGCTGTACTACAGGATCGCAACATTAGCCAGCCCACATATATATGTATATTTGAACGTCTGTGCACTTTATTATGTGCTGTACAGTCCTGACAGCCTCAACAATTCATTTCCAAGATCTGAGCAGGTGGTGATTAAGGATTGAAGCACTGGGGGGAAAAATAAGCAACCCACCTAAAGCTTTCCTAGAAGTGACCTGGGAACAAGTGCCTTCATCTGTGAGGATGCGAAAGTTCTGGAAGTTACCTTAAAAGGACAACCTTGTAAGATTGCTGCATAAGGGGGTTTAGGCTAGAGGCAGACAGCAGGTTCAGCAGGAGGAGGTGAAGATGTGTCTGAGGTTGAGTAGGGAGTTGCACACAACCTTCACCACTTGCAGGTTAAATCTGAATCTGCCAAAGAGCTTCTTGGTTGCTGAGATTTGTCCCTTCTGACCCACACAGGGAAAGGCTGCAAATCATTTCTCTGGACTCTCAGAGGTGATCCCATCAACAAAGTTTCCGCCTACTCCCAAATTTTTGGGTCTACTCCCACAGAGGGTTGATTCCACCCTTCTGGAGCCTTTTGAAGGTGGGGCAGACCAGTTCTTGGCAGGAGTTAGAGGCATCCAGAATTAGGTTCTGGGCCTGGGTGCAAGTGCCCAAACGGGGGTGAGACAGGGGAAGGGCTGTTTTCCAAGAGCAGAACTGCAGCTGGGGAGAAGTACAGGTCTGGGAGCAGAAAAAAAGGGAAATTAATTCTTTCTGAAGGACACCAGACCCAGAAAACCCTTCTGGAAATGCTGTACTCAACTTCAGACACCAGCTAAATAATACTGCGATGATATCAGCTGCTTGACTACGGTCTAGTATTCAGTAAAGTCACAAGTGTACTCAGGAATATTCTGCACAAAGATAACTGCATGAAGTACCTTCATGCAACCTCTTCCTTGTGCATTATTAATATCAACCCCCCAGATTTGCATAGCTGCATAGTCTACATGCATGTATCCACAAATTTCCCTGCAACTGTCTCTAGGAAAATGGAAGGATCACCATTTGCTGTCAGTTATCATGTTGCAAATCAGAGCTACAAGCACGGAGTGAGGAGTAGCACCTGATTCTAGCAGTGCAAAAAAGGAATAAAACTGAGGATTCTTAACCCTAACAGAAGCATTCAGAATTTATATTTGGATTTTTAGGGCACTATTTAAATGGAGTTAAACTGCATTTAATAAATCACATTTCTCGGTAAAGGGAACACGTTCAGCTTTACATCAGTATTTCAGGACTTACACAAATGCTGAGCAAGGAAGGTGATAAAGCAGTTCTCACATGGAAGAGGTGGAGAACGCGCTCTCTTGTTCCTGTTATAGCCAAAATGGAAAGAGGAAGAGATGAACAGTTAGATGTGGTTAGCTGGAAGGAGTTGAACTTAGCTGGTTAACACACACCCATGTCCTAACTAGTCACTAACAGCCCTTTTTAAAGGCAGCCTCCCCAGGGAGCAGTTTGATTATGCATTACTTGGATGCTGGATCTGCCTGAAAACGTGACAGCATATCCCCAAGCCCAGTGCCACATGTGCCATACTGGTACATAGTGATAAGGTCAAATTCTCCACTTGTGTGTTGCTTTGCAGAGCAAAACACATTATGTTACGAGTTCAAAGCTGCTATCAGATCCACCAGCCATGCCTTTGTCTTTTGTGCTCCAGATCTCCTCTACCTGTAACATCTGATATTTTGGACACCTTTCTTATTCTCCTCCTCTTAAAGGAAAGCAGACCCAGACACTCTGTCCAGCTTCATCATATTCCCCAGCCTCTACAATTGTTTTTACGGGCTGTCTCTGAACTTTTTATTTCCCACCATCTTCTGCCTGTGGCAAGCATTCAAATTGACAAATGCATTTCAGAGTGGCAGCATTGGTGTGGCTTTTCTAAGAGTGGCTTAATCTTTTCAGATGCTTTCCAAGAAGTCTTCAGCAGAGCAAATAAGCTTGTTTTCCTGATCTCTCTAGATGTGTTCCAGCTACAATTCCCACTTCCAGCCATTTTCCCCTCTCTGAGGGTGTTGAAGGAGCCTTCTAGACTCTCATAACTTGTGTTGAAACCAATTGATTCTTTGTCCTTTTTGGTATTATCCTTCTTGACATGACTGCTTTCACACTTTTGATTCACCATCTTCTTCCAGAGTTGCCCATGCACAGAGGTTTTGAATGTGGAAACCTGCCAAGGTCTGAGCAGGATATCAGTGTAGAGACCTGCCAAAGTCCCTTTCAACCTGAATTATTTTATGACTGGTATGAAATATGTTTCTTAATCACCATGTTGCATCATCCAATGAGAAAAAAAAATAAAGATGGCACCCCTGTAAGGTCAAGCGCTCTGTGGTTTCCCTGCCTCTTCTAGATGACTATCAATCCCACTTTTCTAATGCTAAGAGTATTTCAAGGCACAGGGAAAGCAACCAGCTATAACAAGAACATGCTTGGTGAAGATTCCCCACTGCCCAGCTAGCTGTGAGCCCATACAGCGGCTAAGCCCTACCCAGGGGTTTATGCAGAGCCTTTGTGCTGCCTATAGCTCGTATTGAATCTCCAGAAGGACGCCTTCAGAGAGCGAATGCACTGCAAGGTTCATGCTTCAAAGTAAACACAGCCTGGTCTCAGAAATCTCACAGCACTACCTGCAGGCTCTCCATCCGGTACTTTACTTTCATGCCCTGTAATATGTCAACACACAAATTAGCATTAGCTTTCACTGTCCACTGAAGAGTTAATTTAGATCATCAGACTATAGCATGCGAGCAAAGAGAACAGCCAAACTCAGAAGAGATCCCAGACTGTTATTGCAGTTTTTCCCTTTTCTGTTTCCTCCATCTTCCTCCACCTCCAAAACATTCATCTTGCTCTTCTCTTTGATGGAAGAATTAGCTCAGGCAGAGAAAGAGAAAAAAATAAACCCAAATAAAAAAATAAAGAAAATAAAAATAAATCCATAACAACCCCCTTTCAGATACTACCCCTTCAAAAGGGTAAAATTATTTCAATTTTGGTCTGTCTCATTCAATTCTGTCCCCCCTCCCTCCCTAGGTGTATATACATATCTGTATATTTAGAGAGTGCTTTTTTTTTAGTATTATTATTTAGTTAATATGAATTACAGGCCTCAAGCTGCCTCCCCTCTAAACCCAAAATGAAGAAGCTCTCTTTTTTCTCTTTTTTTTCCCCCTCTTCTTTCCCCCTCACCAACACGATTTACATTCTCAATGTAATGTATTAAAAAGTTGACAGGGCCGAAAGGATTCACATGATGTCGGCTAAGAAACCCAATTTCCATGATGAATTGCCCGGAGCCCCTGAATCACAAACCATTTTTTCCGCTGCTCAGAAGTTGATTTTTTTTTTTTTAAATCTTCTTAAAGCTTCTCTCCTAATCTTCGGCTAGAAGAGATGGGTGAAAGGATTTTTTTTTCTAAACTAAGGAAAGTATTAGCATCTTGGTTGTTGTGCATCAAATTTGAAAATGCAAGGTTAGTAATATTTCAAATCGGCTACGGTCCAAGCCACTTGATAAGTATGCTTGCTGTCTCTCGCTGTCTCTCCCCCCCTCTAAGTTTCTGTTGGCAGGAGTACAGTACTACTGCAGTGATTGCGTGTGCAAGTGTGCGTGCTTGCACACTCTGTGTGCAGGTAGGGTGGTGGGAAGGGAGATTCAGCTCCCCCACTTCAGCTCTTCCTCCCCTTTTTCTTTCCATAGCGCATGATTTCCAGTGAAGGAGACCCATCCATCCCCATTCAGCATTTACACGATTTGAGACAAGGCAAATGAAGCAACAGCCAAATCCAAAGCCAAATACCTACTAGGTTTCCCTTTCAGGAATAACCACTGAGCTCTTCCCTGGGTGCTGGGAGAGAAGCCCCATGCTAAAACAGTGTGCCCTGCAGGCACGCTGGCACATATATTTGTTTTTAAATGAACTCCTTCCCTCCATAGAGTTCCTGGAAAAAACCTGCAGAGAGGAAACGAGTCATTTTGCCCACTCTAATGAGACATCCTGCCATTCCCAATAGCAAGGTCTTTAATGAGATTCCCCTCCTTGGTCCCCTCCTTTCCCAGCATGTAAAAATAGACTGTGATCAGAGGGGCTGCACCTCTGGATGAAAGGAAGGACAGTTTCTTCCCCCAGTGCTGCTGCTTCTGAAGCATAATGTTCCTGTCTCCATCATTTGTAGAGTGTCCCTACCACTTACCCATGAAGGGGGAATATGCTGGCAGGCAGTGGATTCAAACGTGCTGTAACCAGCTGCCCAAATGCTCAAGGCTTTCAGGAAATGGCTCATGCCATAAGTGCCAGATGCAAACCCCAGGAGGATAAAGCAGCACAAACATTAAGGACTCCCAGCAGCAAGTTCTGCATACAAAGAGTGGGATCAGAGACTAACCCTTAGCATAGCAAGGCATTGCCAGGCAATACATTGCATTTTTCCCCTTTATGTTCCAAGACAAAAGGTATCTGCAGCTCTGGGACACTCAAAATACTACTGGGACCAAGTAGGGACCATCTACTCATACTATGCCATGCCTGCTTAGCATTTGGGTCACACAGGACAGTAGCTTACAAAGGTAGCCCAGGAGTTTATCCAGGAGACCCAGCACATACATAGGATGATCTAACAGAGCCAGCAGCTTAGACATACACTGTGCAAAGAAACACATCCTTCTGTCCATTGTGAATCTCTTTGCTTACTAGAGTCATCTAATGCCCCTCATAGAGATCCCAGACTTCTCTACCTCTGGGAATACAAAGTTATTGTAAATCTGCTTCTGCAGTGATGTCCCACCTTAGCCAACCACAGCTCTCCATGCTTGCTGCCTTCTGTCTTATCCATCTCTTTTAGCTATTACCCTAGATGCCTAAAGGCAGGGAGTCAATTGTATCAATCATTTTGCATAGCGATTTCTCCCACTGAGGAAAAAAAAAAAACAACAAAAAAACACACCTCTGCTCTGCCATAAAAGAAGCTGCCTCAAATGCCAGGTTTTTCTTACTAGGAGTGGTTCTTTTATGGTACATTGCCAGAGAGAAGCTGGCAGGACTGAGTCTTTCATGATGCTGGTAGGGCTACTACATGAGCCTCCACTACCTCTCTGTCATGATTAGTCTTTCTCAGCACAGATTCCAGCAGCCTACTTTATTTTTTTCATAAAGTCCCTCCCTGGTCACCTCCAAGTCAAAATCATCTCTGGGAGCAAAGCCAGAAGTTCAGGAGCTCACCATCAGTGCACAGAGACCTGAGGACATCATCTATTTGCTACAGGTGCTGAAAAGAAGTTTGCATCTAGGGGACATGAGAGAGGCCATGGTGGACTAAATACCTCTGGGATCCATCTGCAGTTGAGTGGGAGGGACTGGAATCAATGACCTTGGAGACCTCCATCCACTGAGTGGGACCTACTAGTTGAGTAGCTGAAGAGGAAATATCCAACCATCCCTAGCTGTAACCTGTGCCAAGAGCATGGCCTCAGACCCTCAGGTTTGTTACTAGCTGTTGTCCCACTTGCCCTGCAGATTTACACCCTAAATCATCCCTCTCTCTTCAAATACTATCCCTCTCTCTTCAAATACTATCCCTCTCTCTTCAAATACTATCCCTCTCAATTAAAAAAAGGTTTTAAAAAAATCTTTTCTCCCAGATTCAGCCTCTACATTGCAGCATTGCAGCACCCACTTCCACTCTTACCTTCAGTACCCAAAAGCCTGCTTTTCTGATGTTGATTCCTAAAGCATGTTGACAAAACTCTGGACTGAGGCATCCTAGTACATTAAGCAAAGCCCAGTTTTCTTCACTAGAGCCATGTTTGTCAGTCCCATCTCATGCAGAGCTGTAGGATCTGTGCCCGACAGTTGATTCAACCTCTTTCCCTGATGCTAACATTACCTTCATTGAAGGAGGTGATCCTGAGGATTAGGGCCCAAAGATAAGCCTGATACTACTTTCTTCTAGGTACAGCAGCTGATTTTAATGCACAGCTGCCCAGGTGTTAGGCAGGTCTTAAATTCAGGAGTATCTTGAGCAATTCCAGCCCTTACAGGTTTAGAAAAAACACAGGACTTCAGCAACCAGGCTTAGGAGGTGATCAAGCTGAGCTCTGTTCCTGCAATCGCGTCACCAGACTTTGCTTCCCTGGATTTAGCACCAGGAACATGTATACAAAGCAGCAGCAGGAGGGGGCTGACCCAGTAAGTATCGCTAGGAGCTAATCCAGTCTACTCAGACTGATGAAGGCCCCCTTCTGTGCCCTGAGCTCTCAATCTCTGCATGGTTCTGCCTTGCAGAGGGGCTGGGAGAGACCCCAAATCCCACTGCCCCGCTCCTGCTTCCCTCTACTACTAAGCATACACCCAGCACCCATATAGCCACCACACCAGGTGCTGACAAGGTGTTGAGGCACACCTGAAGGAGCTGGGTACAAACCAGACCACGAGGATGCAGAGAGGCTGAGATCAAGAGGACTATCAGGACACTTCAGAGAAAGTGAGAAATATCACCTGCAATTGCTGAAAGCTTGGCAAACTCCATACACTGAAGACATTTTGTTGTGAGACATGAGACCTGGGTAATTTATGGAGTTTTCCCATGTATTCCAGGGGCTTGATCAAATTATAACAGGCAAAAAAGCCCAGAGGACATCACCAAAACCCAAGTTATAGCAGTTGGAGAAATACAGAAGTGTTTTCCTTAGACTTCACATGTACTGATATCTTTCAGTAAGATTGTCCCTCCCAGCCAATGGGGGAAAAACATTATCCCAACAGTCAAGCAGATAAATGTAAGTTACCAGCACCCTTACAAGCTATGTAATCTTTTCAGGACTTTGTGTCCTCTATGTCTGAAACATGCGATTTTTGTGATTTGCCTGCTCTGCACTCACCATGTCCATGGAAACTCTTGGAAACCAGCTCATCATTCTCTTCTTACTTCTCCAGACAACAGCAGGGAACTCAGCTGACCTGTGATCCCCATGGGCACCACCTTTTTATGATTGCAGTGGAATGACCATTAGTCACAATCTTGAACAAGCCTCAACGCACCTTTGGTCACTGTCAAATTTTTAGGAAAACACCTTAGAATGTGCTCTGACCTCCCACAGACAGAGCAGGTTTAAGGCAGGATATTAGTGGGATGTCACCAGAAGCATCAGTTTTGCATGATGCATGCATAAAAAGCAGCTGGAACATGGAAGCATGAGTGAAACCATGTCCACAGGAGAAGTCAGATCTCTCCGTGTTGGATGTCCAACTTGGAATTTGCTTCACATCCAAGCTTTAAATCTAGTAGCTTTCAGAGCGTGCCCTCTCTAGATTATCTTCCTCACCCATTAAAGTTCAAAGCAGTGGGAGCTTCTTACATTGAAGGAAAACCAGGTTCCTCAGCAGCAAGCTGCATACAGCAGGGTAGCTGCAATCAGGTCGTATCTAATACTATGCCACAGTTAGCAGCGCAAGGTGGCATGAACTGGGAGCCAAGGCTGAGCCCAGCACAGGCAGCACCCTCACCCACCAAGGCACAGTCCCTCAGCACCAAAGAGCCAAGTGCTGGCAAGAGGGTCTTTCAACAGTCCCTGACACAATGAGAGGATGAACTGGGTCTAAGGTCCATCCATAGAGTCCTCTCAGAAAACAGGGCAGAAACAAGCTAAATACAACATACAGTCAAGACCTACCCAGGAGAGAGGCAAGGCTGAAGACAAGCATACCTGCAGTATAGTCTAAGCCTAGGTCTGGGCTTAAATGGAGCTCCTGAGCGTATGGGCAGCAGGGTGTGTGAGTCAGGATCCCAGGTGAGCCCGCTCAGGGAAATTAAGGTGTATTAGTACACCCAGGGCCTTGGCATTATACCAGGGATGTCTATAATACCAGGGCTGTGCCACTTTTTTAACACCTTCTAAATCCAAGAAAATATACAGAGAGTATTGAAAAGTCTCTATTTCTTATAAAAACACAGCTGGGCACTGCTAGGTTAGAAGACCATCCTGCTTCTTCAAAGTGTGGCTCAGAGACCCCCCTCTCTCCCATCCTAGGATCCCTTCCCGGCCTGTTGCCTTCCTTCCTATGAAGGAAAAAAAGACGAGGGAGGATGATGCTTCCCGGCCCTGCTCAGCCCTGGGCTGCTGGAGGAGGCCCAGGTGACCTCCACCATACCTCATGCCTACGCTCTGCTTGCCGGGCAGAGCTCCCGGTGGGTGCTCAGGGATTGCAGGCAGCTGCCGGTGACTGCAAAGACAGGAGCAGCCTCCAGCGGCCAGCTGGCAAACAACACCAGCATGGCTGTGCGTCCAGTCACCCACAGCAAAAACCAGGGTGGCCTCATGTCCAATGTCCTGCGGTGAACACCAGTGTGGCCTCATGTCCGGCATCCCACGGCAAACACCAGCGTGGTTTCATGCTCGATGTCCCACGGTGAACTCCGGTTTGGACTCACATCCAACATCCCACAGCAACCATCAATGTGGTCTTACGTCCAACGTCCCACGGTGAACACCAGTGTGGCCTCATGTCCAACGTCCCGTGGCAAACACCAGTGTGGTTTCATGCTTGACGTCCCATGGTGAACTCCGTTTTGGACTCACATCCAGCATCCCACGGCAAACATCAATGTGGCTTCACATAAAACATCAGTGTGGTCTCACATCCAACATCCCACGGTGAACACCGGTGTGGCCTCACGTCTGACATCCCATGGCAAACACCAACATGACCTCACATCCAAAGTCCCACAGCAAACACAAGCATGGCTTTACATCCCGTGTCCTCATGTGGCATGTCACCATCCATCATCCCCTCCATCAGATCTAAGCCCTGGGGATTAACAGGGATTAACAGTTGGCCCAAAGCCAGAAGGACATAAATTATACCCTTTTTACCAAAAAGGCAGTTTTTCAACAGCACCATCGCACTTGCCTTTGCCTGGGCAGGAATGAGTCTTTTCCCTTTCTGTCCAGAAACGGTACAGATGCATGGGGCAGGCCCTTACCCTTGTTGCATGGACACATGATGTTGTGACAATGTCATCCCAGCAGCAAGGCAGTGGGAAGGGGTGCATCACTTTCACCGCCCTTCACCTTAGTGCAGTCATACAATGGCAACGTCCTTGGCCAAGTGTGACTATACACATGGCTGCAGGGTCCTGAGGTCTCCTTGGTGGCTATTCCCCATTCTCCCCCAGAAGGATGGCCTTCAGTCATCGGTGTCACCATGACACCGAGGACCTAAGTGATCTTCACGAGAGAGCTTTGCCTGCCCTGGGTCCCCAGGTCCTCACCTTTCCCCAGCAATTCACCCCATGCATTGCCTGGTTGTCTTCCCTGAGCTGCTGCACAGACAACATCTTGCAGAGGAGGAGCCCACCCAGGTGCCTGGAGAAGCTGAAAAATAGGAATGGATGAGCTTGTTTTCTTGTCATCTGCTCTTTCTTAGTCCTTTGAAATAATCACAAACATAGCAATTATTGCAAAGATAAAATAGCAAGGATTATGAAATCCTCACAGGCAAAGCTCTCCATCAATTAACCAAATCAATCCTTGCTTTAAAATATAATCCACAACAATAAGTCACAGCAAGAGACAATTAAAAAAAAAGCACAACAAATAAATATTTTTGTGGAAGAAAAGGGTGGGAAGGAGAGAGGAGAGATTTTTATCAGCAAGCAGAATAATTTTGGGTGGTTGCATGTAACATACAAGCACCAAAAATATCTCAGCAAGGAGCACACTAAGACATACTGCTGAGGTTTTAAAATGTAGCTGAGGGACTTAAGGGGTGTCATGAGTTTGGAGGTACACACAAAAAAAAATGCATGGATCAAGATTTTTAAAAGTAGTGCATAAAATTGCGTTCCTCAGTCCACATTTAGGGACATATAACCAGAAAAGCTCTCTGGGACCATGAAGTCCATTCCCCCACAGCACGAACAATGCTGGTGGTTAATCCTCTTCATCACTCACCGACCTCAGCATGAAACTAGCTCTTCTCCAGGAAAGGCTCAGTCTGAGGGATGCTGTGGTCCGCACGCTGGTAGAGGGGCTCCTCCACAGCCTCCTCACTCTGCAATCAGAAACTGGTTACTGACAGTCAGCTTAAGTTTCTCGCAGTTCAGCCCCATTTCTTCCAGTATCAATAACCCCTTGTAACTGAACTAGCTGCCAACCACTTCAGTGCCCTCTGTTTGGGGAGTAAAGTAAGCAGCCTGCTTCTCAGCAGCCCCGAGTCTCCTGCAGCAACCGCTGATGAAGGTGATCACTTGATTGATTGATTAATTACTATTTTAATTAAAGTTTTGCCTAGTGACTCTAGCCAGGGATCAAACCTCGACATCAGGGGGACATGTCAACGTGAAGTCAACGACCGGGTGCATGTCCTTCTGGGGCACCCCAAACCAACATACATGTGAAGGACATGGGCGTGGTGGACACTGATAAGCACCATACAACCCCCCCAAGGCTTTGGAGAGATTTCCACCAAAAGCTGTAGACTCCCATGACACTTGTGTTTGCCCTTGTTAAATAGAAGAAAACTGGTGTTGATGTGCCATACAGCCTTAGCACTGGGCTGGTGCCTTGAATAAGGATAACTAGCCTACGTTTGACCAGGCAGATTTGGGTTTATGGCTCAGATGTTCTCTTTTTGTTCACCGCTTCTCCATCTTCTGCCAGGTGCTGCACGGCACAAGGCAAGCGTGGTTTCTCCCTGTGCCTACATACAGTGCCAAGCGCAAAAACCTGCCATGCTGGAAGAGTCAAGAAAGCCCTGGGCTTGCTAGGCAGATAGAGCTGCATTTCAAACCTCTTTCTCTTGTGTGCTTTGTCTTCCTTTTGAACCTCAGACCTCTTCTGCTGTGGCAGAGAAAAACCATAAGGGACAATCAAAAAGGTTAAAAAAAGTTGAAAACATTCTTAAATGACAGCTCAGGCTTGAAATGTGAGTCTTCTGTTTGTTTTTCTTTGTAGCTCAACTTGAATATCCCTGCTAATTTTTTGAATATTGCTGTAGTGTACAGAAGAATTGCTGATGACACATTTTCCTAACACGCGCATTACACAAAAGGAGATTATATTTTAGCCTCTTTTAGAGACTATAAAATCAGATTCATCCTAACGAAACAGCAAATAAAAAGGGGTTTCCCTTTTCTTTCTCAATCTCTTGGCATTTTTCCTCTTGTGGTTTTATTCTTCTCCTCCCCCCTCCTCTTTCTTACCTTATCTGTGTTTCCTGCTCATTTCAACTTGATGACATGTTGCTGGGACAACTAAGTCTCGTAACCTTCTTAACTTTGCCATTGTTACTGCCTGGAGTGTATTTAGGAGGACTGTTTTAATTTCTTTTTGAATGCACAGCGCCTGCCCCGTAGAAAGATATTAGAAATGGAAGGGGGGGAAGGCTTTTCTTCTATAAATGTATGCTATTCAAATCACCTCTTTTTTTATTTCCTTTAAACCCATCATTTGTATGCTGTAGGTCGCTACTTTAAAACCCAGCTCGCTGTTGCTGAAAGGATCACCCGTATAATGATGTCATCCATATTCAGCTGAAATCTCGGCTCTGCTGGAGCCCAGCACTTCCCTCCCCTCCCCCTGGCAGCCCAGCCGCAGGCTCCCAAGCGGTCTGCGCTCACCCAAAATTTCCTGGTGGGAATGAGCAGGCTCAGCCGGGGATCATGGAGGAAGGGGGTCCCGGCGGGAGGTGCATCAGGCACGTGGAAAGGCGCAGCGATGCATCGTTTGTATAGGAGCAAGCAGTAAAAACAGCTGGTTTGGAGACACCTCTTTTCTGATTGTGATGGAAGGTCCTTCCTTGGGGTCATCCCGGAGAGGAGAAACGCTTGCTCTCACTGAGACCAAAGGATTGGGTCTGCCCTGCCTGTCCCAGCCCTTACAGCCTGGGCTAAGCCAGGTTTCACAGCATGGTGCGATATCCTGGGCCCACGGCTGAGTGCCAGCTAGATGCCTCCGTGTCCACTCCAGTTTGACTATATTACAAACCTAATTGTACACGTGTTGTGCATGCGATCAACCACTCTCTTCAGTGTCAGCTTGATGTCTCCCTGACACACTTATTGTACCTGGATCAATGCTCGTTTAACAACTAATTGATCTTTTATTAACATATAATAACTTACTTATTAAATCTAAATTAAAGACTTAATTGAGACACTTAATCTAGAGTGGCTCAGTATATCACCCTCATAAGCATAATGTATAATTTAATTAATTGACAGAGCTGATAATAGCATGTCATCTGTCACCATTTCTCCTGACCTGGGAGCTGGTTGCAGCCTGAGGATTTTGCCATGGATGCAAATACAGGGCTCTCCCAGGAGTGGTACTACGGGATTTGGGTTATACTGCTCAACACACCAGGCACAGACATCTGCAAGCTGATCCCCACCCCTACCAAAATGCACACAAATAAATTGCCTGCTGCCTAGGATCACAAATCGATATTAAAATTTTATCTGCTTAGAAGGAGAAGGCTGAACGTGCACCAGGCGCTGATGGGGAAGGACCAGCTCAGCCCAGTGCTGCCCCAGGGCTGTTGGAGGAGGATGGCAAGGACATCGTTGCGCTGCCTGTCCCCTCCCTCCAAGCAGAGATTTCGGCTCCTCTCCTGCCTGGCACCTTCCCCAAAAGCTGGGTGCAGGCAGCATTCCCCAGGTGGGGAGGTGGCAGGTGGCCTCACGTTCCTGGGGACGCATGGGGCCAACCAGGTAGGGCTTTATTTTCCCACTGGTCACTATTTCTGCTGCTCCAGCTAAAACTTGGGCCCATGCACCCTTTTGCACAGCCAGGCACTTACGTTCTGCACCACCACCCCCCCGCCACCATCTCCCAGCAATAAAGAATTTCATTTTAAAAACTGAAAGATTTAATTTAAAAATACAAAATGGCAAAGGGAGGGTTTTTAAATAAAAAAATATAGGTAAAGAGATGATGGTTGGAACAAAATGTTCTAGAAGAAAGCTGTTCCCTTGGGGTTTCTTTTCTTTAAGCTTTGCATATTACAATTTGAAATTTTTGTAAAGAGATCCCCATTTTATATTCACACTGGTAGCCTGAATTTAAATATCTCTCTCACCTGAGATTAATACAGGCTTCACCCTGAATTACTTCCCAGCTCTGAAGTACAGCTCTGGAGAGCTCAACTCTCCACAAATTCACTTCTCTTTTAGAGGCATAAAAGCTTATGAAATATATGAAATATTAAAATAGCGTGTGTGCTGGGGCAGAGAAGGGGGAAGGGAAGGCTGGGTCAGTAAGGGGGGGCTCCTTTGATATGAAAACACACTTTTCCTCAAACGAAACCACAGATCTGTTAGCATAGGACAAGAGACCCATTAAACACTAAAGGCGAAGATTTCAGTCCAAAAGATGACGCTCTTCTTTTTTTTTAGTTGTTAAGCCCTGCAAAGGGAACAGAATGCAATCCATGTTGTGTGTGACAGAAATCATTATTTCCATCAGCAATAGAAAATATCAAGTTTCTCCAGAGCAAAACAAAGTATTCCCTGCAAATGAGGTTATAAACAAAGTTGTAAACGCCGGCTCCTTATTATGCTAACTCAGTATTAACCAAATCCACCTGACGAGGGAAAAGTACTTTGTTTTACATGCTGAGGACCCATTAGCTAATTGCCATAGAAATCTGGCATTTTATATAATGATTTAACCCTTGTGGAGCTGTCAAGCTGATGGAAGAGGGCAGCCAACACAGTGGCAGGGTGGACAGGGAGGCATGCCGGTGTGCTTGCATGGACCACCTCTCCTCCTGGGCTTACTGCATCCCCCTTCTGCTATTGCCACGGTGGGTTTTTAATGGGCGGATTTCGGTGCTGTGAAAAACAGCCCCTGCTTGCCCTGTGTTTGCTTTCATTCTCTGTGTCTACAAAGATATCAACTCCATCAAATTGAAGTTGTTTGCTTCAGCAGGTGATGCTTGAAGACCTGCTGATCCCTGGTAGCCCCTTGCACTGTCCCCATCTCTCTTTTCCCCTCCCTGGCATTTTTCTGCATCCTTTCCTCCCTGCCTGCCATCACCAGCTTGCACAGCCCAAAGCAGGAGCTCCTGTCCCCGGCTGACAGGGAGGAGAGGAACCTCTGAGCCAAGACAAGTGGGGTATTGCAATGTGGGACCTTCCAGAGACCCAGTGACACTCGAATAAGCAATCAGGAGCTGGCAGTGCTGCAAAACCCTGTTTTCTCATGAGTCATGAGCAGAAGATGCTGAGGTAGAAATTACTGGAGCCTAACAGGGATGACAGAGACAGCCCAGAAGAGGCCAAAGAGTGACTTTATACCACAGCTCCACTTGCAAACACTAGCTGAGCACCATGCCTCGTATTGTCAACAGGAGGAGGCTGCGGTGGGCACTGCCCGCACGTGTCGCACCCTGAGACGCTCCACTGCCTGTCAGATGGTTTGGGGCTGTGCTTGTGACCACCACAGTGACCTGCCAGACCCATGGCAGAGAAAACCTTCCTTCACATGTATGGCTCCATCAGAAACCTTTCTCAAGGGATCATCAGCTTACAAAACCCCACCAATTTCCTCCTTCTTGGTCTCTGTGGTCTCCAGGGCTTGCAGGACACTCAATGCCATTGTAGCCCCAAAAGACACCCCAGTTCACAAGCACTTCTGGACCAAACCCAGAAGGGATGCGGTGGTGCACACAGTGGGTAGCAGGCAGGCAGCCCACTGCTGCGCATCTGCGATGAGCATCAAGCCCAGGAAACGGGTGGCCCATCTCCAGCTTGGGCCATGCCATCAGGATCCTGCTCCTGGATGTCCCTGAGGCAAGGATCACAGCTGCTGGAGTCAACTGGACAGGTATCTCTTGGGATATGTTGTGGCAGCAATGCAAGGCCTGAGCCTGGTGCTTTCTCTTCACAGCAGCATTTTCCACGCAGGCTATGCACGTGTGTATGCGCGTGGATGCTGTTTTCTTGGAAAGGTACTCACTGCTGCAACAGAGGGACTTCGGTGCAGCTGCTCCATTCTGCCAGCTGCAATAAATTTCTTTGCTAGCACTGCTCGTCTGAATCGAATATAGTTTATTTCATTTTAAGAAGTCTTTTTTTTTTTTTCATTTCAGGAAAATGAATGTTAGAGCCAGATAAGAAACTATAGTCTGCTTTCAAGAAGGTTACAAGAAAACTGCATCTTGCATTACTAATCCTTTATCTTTCATGTTAACAAAAAGATTACTGACATATTTTTGAATGAAAGAAAATAAAATAGCAAATGCATCTAAAGAACTGTGTAACTTTCATGCAACACACAAATCGGTTGTTAAACAGGGGAAAAAAAGGAGGAGAATGAAGGGAAAATTCATAATACATTTCCCTTTGTAAAGTGAGCAAACCAACTTCCTATAATAAGAGAAACTAGTGGAAGACTAGAAGATGCTATTTTCATAAATGGAGAACGATGTTCTTTTTACCGGAGGCCAGATTCAGACGGCAAAGGAGGAAATCTCCCTTGCCCAGGTTTTCCAGGGAGGGGATCAGTTGGTGCAAGCCCCAAGGCAGAAGTCCTGCTCTCCTAGGGGCTGGGGATCTGCCTCCCCCAACCCCTTCCACCAGCCTTGACTTCAAAAGAGCTGTCAGTCTGCCAAAAATCAGACTCAGGGTGAACACGTCCCACCACGTGGGCCATCTCTGGGACAGACAGTTGTCACAGGGGATCTGGACAGTGCCTCCCTCTGTGGTGCATTGCTCTGTACCCCCGCACCAAATCCGCCCAGGATGAGCTTTTCTGGTGCTTCTCTCCCCAAACGTCCCTGGAAATCCCAGTCCTGATCCTCAGCCCTCCTTTTCCAGGAGAAAACATCCCCCTGCCTTGGCACACAGTGGTTCATTAGGAAACCCATAATTGAATTCCCTGACCATTCAGTTCTAAAACCCCTTTGATCGAGAATTAGTTAATTACATTGGGCCCAGTATATTCCTTGTTACAAATTTTGCCCATGTCCCCCAGATATGCGATTGCAGGCTCCACTCACATTGTGTCCTTTGAAATGCATTTATGAGCCTTTGAAGCTCTCCCCCCTTAATGATGCATTGTTCGTTAATAAGTTGCCTGTAACATTTCCCCATTAGGAAATAGCTGTCTGCGACTCACTTTGGCTTGAATGAGTAATAATAATCCAAATGTAATTGATAATGTTGGAGAATAAATGGGGATAGGCGCTACCTGGAGAATTGGCTCAAGCGGGGCGGAGGGGGAGAGCATGGTCCCAGCCTGCCTCCCTGCCGCCGACCTTCGCCATGCTCACCCTGCCAGAAATCCGTTTGACTTTGAGACAGGGGCTGAATCAAAACTCCCGGCGGCAGATAAGAGCCAGGGAGATCACAGGTAGAGAGTCTCAGCACGGGCAGCCGTCTCTGCCTCCAGCTGAGGGAGCGGGAGAAGCACGCCGCGTTTCTGGGGAAGGTGAGAGGAGATAAGGAGCATCTGGAAGCATGGCAGGAGAGGAGGGAGATGGGGAGATAACACCAAGATGGGGAGATTGTGCCTTGCTTGTCTCAGTAAGGAGGGGTTTAATGAGGCGGATCAGGGGGCTCCACGGAGCAAAGGTGGTGGAGCCCCCTTCATTCTCCTTTAGGGCTGGCATCTGGTTGTGTCCTCTCCAAGCAGCAGCATCTCATCAAAAGGCCTACCCCAGACTCCCCAAAAACCATCCTTTTCCCCAAGGCTTTGCCCCCAGCCCCACACCGCAGCAGAACCATGGTGTGGGTCTCTGCCCAAATAACCTTCCCAGCTGCTAGCTGGGGTGTCCGGCCCTGCTGGGCACCCTGCATCCAGGCAGGGTGTTGCTCCCCAGCACTCACAGCTCCCTGCCACATGGATTTTGCCCTTCCTTTTCAAATAATTGTGTTTTTTCCGAAAAAACAGACCAGGTCTTGGCTCTGCACCCAGGTGGGAATACCGCAGTGTCTGTGCAGATGTCTTGTCCTGGCTGGGAGGGCATCTATAGGATCATGTTCCTGCCATGGAAAGATTTCCTTGCTAAAACACCCCTGTGTAATTCCAAGTAGTCTGGGACAAAAGAAAAAGCTGAAAAACCGTATGTAGGAAATATGTAAGCAGGATGTAAATACCTGCCAAGCCACGCAGAAGCGTGCAGGGAGCAGTAATGCAACGGGGCAGAGGGTCTTGCCCAAGCTGGTCCAGCAGCAGGGAGGTGGAAGGGATGCTCTGCCCACCTCTTCCCTGCTGCCCCCCCCACACACACACTCCTGCAGCCCACTGCGGTTTTCCCTTTGCAGGGCAGAAGGGAGCCTGCAAGCAGCACCAGCCCGAGCCCAACACATCCCTCTGACCAGGGCGGAGGCCAGCACACAGTCTCCAGGCACATGTGGCTATCGTAGAATTTGCTCTCCAAGAGACCAAGAGCATCCAGAAAGAGACCCAGAAATTGAGCTCAGCTCTGTGGCACAAATTGACCAGGTGGAATATAATCAGTGCTGGGAACTCTCAGATCCTTTCCTTCCAGTACCATTCACAGGAGGTGCTCAGCCATGCCTGTCAAGGCAGAGCTTTTCACATAAAAACTGATCTAAAATCAAAGAAAGTTTAAACAAAAGGGTTAAATATCTCCTCTTCCTTCTCCATCTAAACCCAAAGCAATTAATTTTAGACTTAGGAAAGCGTTGTTTCGCTTTAACTTCTACCAAAATGTCCTTGAATTGCTCTGGTTTGCTTTGACCTCCTTCTTAAGCCCCCCTCAAACACTGCACATCACTCTGTCTGCACATTCCCCCCTCTTGCACATCGCTCCTCTTTGCACATCGCTCTGCTTGCAGGTTGCTCTGGCTTGAAAGCTGCTCCTCTTTGCACATCACTTGCAAGGTCTTGTCTCTTCCATTTGCTTCTATTGCCCTCTGCTGGGGACTGTCAAAGGGAAGGCTGATCCCCTGGGCAGTGCCTTCTCCTCTCCATCGTCCCTCTGCAATTTTAGGGGAGACGCAGAACCACAGGTTTGGGTGCCAACCCCTCCGCGCAGCAGTGATCCCTCATCACCACTCGCATGTCCCAGAGAGGCAACTCTCACCCACAGCACTGCACACCCACTTGTGGACACAGCCAACCCCGCGCACGGCCAGCACATCTGGCCGAGAGGATGTGCATGACACTGGAGGGGTCTCCAGGATGTGCATGTGGGTACACAGACATGTGCGAGATAAGAAGCAGCTCAGCTCTGTTATTGCACCTACTTGTGCACAGCTCAAAACTCTGCGCACCCAGAGCTGGGCCAGACTTGACCCACAAGCTCAAAGCAGGTTGGACAGAGCTAGTCTGGAGCATCACCTCCTGACATGCTTTGCTCTGTGCAACCTTTGCCTTTCAGCCGGCATCAACAGGGGATGTGTAGGGTGGTTCATGCATAAAACAGAGGAAAACAGGACATCGGGAAGGCCTGCACTGGCAAAACCAAAGTACGTGCTGTAATTGCTGGTGAGGACCTTCAGACACTGCCCAGGCATGGTCTAAGGCAGTGGCTGAACCTACAGGGCCTTTGGTTTCAGCAAGGAGATGATGGGAATTGCAGGATGCAAAGCAGCAGAGCTCCAAGGGAACTAAATGGCAATGAAGCGTTGCCCTGAAGGGACACTACGGCATCTTAAATGACCTTTGCTGGCAGAAGAAAGGTTCATCAAGTTGCTAACGCCTCGAGACTGAAGAGCAACAGCAACACCAAGAGAAGACCCACAAAACCCTGAGGAGCGCTGTGGGCAGCACGAAAGCTCGGGCCGTGCGCACAGCAAGCAGCAAGGAGGATTTTGGCTGCAACCTGGGAGCATCACCACTGGAAAGCCTGGAAGAGGAGGGCAAACACAGGAGCATGGGTTGATTGTGTCACACCCATCACAGTGAGAGCTCCGGCCAAGCCTCTGCCGTGGCTGCGGTGCCAGCAAGCTTGCACCATTAGGGCCTGGGAGCAATTTGGGGGGGGGGGGCAAAGCTGAGCGCGAGCATCCCACTGGGGCTGCGCAGCAATCTCTCCCAGCCCAGGCAGAAACCTGAAGATGTGATGCTCTGTCGCGGAGATAACCATGCCCCACGCTGGGCTGCCACCAGCCAGCTCAGAAAAGGAACAAATTGGCAGTATCCAGAGGAATATTCTTCATTTCCAAGCATATCACTTCTGTCCTCTGGCAAACCCCCCCCCCCCCAGCTTTTTAGCAGCTTTTGCATTTCATCGGGCTGAATCCAAGGTGCAAAAGGGGAGGGAAGAAACTGGAGACCATTTTCCTTCGAGAACTGGGGAGATTTCAGTGGCAGAGAGATGCTGCAGGGGCAGATTGAGGCTCTCCCATGTGGTGCGGGGAACAGCGTGGGTCTGCACGCAGAGCTGGAGGGAAGGCATGGGCCAGCAAGGGTGGGTGGGGGAGCAGGAGAAAGGGAAGCTACCATCCCACCAGCCCTCGTAGAGGATGTCCTGGGGTCCCCTGGGTACGGCCAGCTTCAAGGGGGACAGCCTTTCCCCCTTCAAAGCGGTGCCACTTCCCACCATTCCCCAGTCCCGCCTGGACCTGCTTCTCCCCAGCAGCTGGATAAAAAGTTTGGAGAAGAGTGGTACAGGGAGGAAAAGAGGGAAAAACAGCAGCAGGTCTTTGGGCACCAAGGGGATGGAAATGAAGGTGGCTTCAAGATTTCAAAGCCAGCCAGTGCCCCTCAGTCACGGCCAGCGCTGGACAGGCTGAGGAGGGGAAACAGATGCCTGCCTGGCAGTCTCCGCTTCCAGAAGTCCTCGCACAGCCGTCAGATTACAGATGATGGAGAGGGATGCCTTATACCAATTAATTCCCAAAGTGTAATTAACATCTGGGCCAGCTCCATGTGATCCCCAGCTGCTAATGAAGCATGGCACCGCTTTAATTCCTGCTACGCTGCACCATCTTCTTATTAAATCCAGGAGTAGGTTCCATCACATTTCCCTTAAAGGGAAAAAGGAAGGAGAGAGAAATGGAGCAGGATTTGTCTCAATGAAATATGATAGATTAGAGTTTGCTGGATAAAGAAAGTAGGAGTGGGGGGAGGGCACGAAATGTGAAATTTCGTAGGTGTGTGCATGCGGGCGGGCATCTGTATATTCTCTCGCAATGACCTCCTTACACCCCATCCATCAGCCTGGGGTTGGCTTATTCTAACTAGCAGAGTCTTTTCTCGTGTCTAACAGGCCCATCAGACACAATCTGCATGCCAATTACCAGAGCAGACCCCCTGATACTGAAAAATGGAAATTAGCTGTCAAGCAAAAAACGGCATCAGCAGGCTGGGTTTGGATTGCCTGTGCTCCCCGCTCGCTCTCGCTGCCGCTCATATCCATATGCACTCTGCTCGGCGTGCAGCTGTGACAAGGGAGCCCCCGATGGAAAAAGTAATCTAGAATCATAATAAAATAAAAAATAATAAAAAAACTCCCACCCAACTAGCATATTTTATTGTTACTCACGTTAGTTGCCAACATTCAGGGCACAATGCAAAATTCACTGGAGGGCAAGAGCCAGCCGGAGGAGGAGGGGGGAATAGAGTTGGGATAATTGCATTTTCGCGGTGGGTAGATCAAGCGATGTAAGGGAAGGACGTGGGGAGGAAATATTACTGTAAGGGCAAACCAGAACCAGGTCTGGTTCCTCCAATGCTCTGTGGTGGATATATGCCAGCAGCCATGGGACTGTAGCACCCCAAACCTGCCTGCTGCAGCTCTGGCACCCGCTGCAGGGTGGGACAAATCCCACCGCAGGGGACATAGGATAGGGAAGCACACTGCCCAGGCAGACACTCCCCAGAATAAAGGTGGGAGGTGGTTGGAAATGTACTGGCCAGAGAAAGCCTACCTGCAGGAGATTTGCCTTCCAAAATGGGGATGGGCAACAGGCTCTCTGCAAGAAACAGCAGCCAGGCCATGCCTGAGCTGGTGCCTTGCACAGGCAGGAGCCGGCAGCCCTTAGAGGTGCTTGGAGAGCTTTGCCAGGAGACAGGGAGAAAAAAGGGGAGCTGGAGATGGGTGCAGGCAGGGCTGGTTGGTCCTGGAGAAATATTTTGGGGAAAAATTCAGCAAGACCCAACCGTAACACCAAATTGTCTGCATCCTCCATCCTGCTGACCTGTGATGGAGAGGTGACAGAGAGGAAAGGCAAGGCAGGACAGAAGTTGGTCAAGAAGATGCATCACCCTTTGCAGCAAAGAGCTGAAACAGGGCAAGGGGCTAAGGTTGGGGGGGTGAACTGCAGGGTCACAGCAGGAGGAGGAGGAAGGCTCTCTTCAGCCCACCTTTGTGCTGGGGGAAGCCCGCGGGGCTGGAGCTGCCCCTCACGGCAGCTCCTTCCCACTCCCCACCGGTAGCTGCATTCCCAGGGGGGTCGCAACGCCACGGCTTGACAAGCATCACTTAACCTGCCTCCCTGCTCTGTAATAACCTCATACATCAACCAGGAAGAGACCGTGAGCATGGCTAGAAGGGCTCTGCATCTACATCCAGCGTCATTATCCCAAGGCCCCTTGGCTTGATATGCAAACAGGCTGCGGGTCCCTGGGGTGCCCAGGAGGAGAGTGCCCTGTGCAGCAGACATCAGTTATTCCTGTGCGGGAGGCTGCGCATGGGCATGCGGCAGCGGCGTGGACCCAGCCTGACATCTAGCAGCACTGGGCAAAATGGGGTGCTTCAGCTGGTGGCAAACTGGGTTGACTTGGGAGCCCGATGGCCCCCTCTGCTCCCTGCACACTTCAGGTGCCCAGGGACCTCTTCCTGCCCTTCAAGATCATTCAGCAGCAACCTCCCACCCCAGGGCAGCTTTCAGAGGCACTCACCATCTCTGTCCACATCCAGCCTCTTCTTCCCCTTTCAGCTGCCCAGCTTGATGCAGTGCTTAGCCCCATTTTAAGCAGCCAGACCCCTTGCCTCACACCTACAAGGGGCATCCTGTACCTGACACACTGGGCTGCCGGGGCCCCCAGTACCCCCCATGGAGACAGCAGCTGTTTTTCCCTCCTGCCCCCTCGGGGATCCCTGCCTCTCATCTTCACTTTCCACCCCGGTCCCATTGCCCCATGCATCACAAGAGGGACATGCTCCTCCAGCAACAGGACATCTGCTGCCTGCTCAGGCTCCCTGGAGGGGTCTTGCTGCACGTGGCATGGATGCAAACCTCATCCCTTCTCCCCAGCCACCAGCAGCCCCTTCTCCTGAGCCACCACGGAGCAGCAACAGAGCAAGCAGGGACTCCCCAGGGTCACGACATACTGAGCTGCCCACAGCCAGCACCAAAAACTGGAGTCCCAGGGACAGGTGGCCAGTCCAGTGGAGCAGTGGGACCAAATGCTGGAGCACAAGCTCCAGCTTCAGGATGGCTTTTCCCTGGAGAGGAGCAGTGGGATGGAGGGGAGGGTGCCAACCCAGAGGAAGGAGATGACAGAGGAGATGGAGACAGTCAGGGCTGGCTTAGAAAAGGCTCAGCTCCACACCAGCTCCCCCAGGGCAGGATAACTCGCACACAGACCCCAGGAATAAGTAGGACAGGCTGAGCTGAGCGAGTCAGTTGCTTTATTGACGGCCTCCGGCAACCCAGTCAATGGGCTGCCTCACTCGGCGATGCTGCGGAAGGACTGAACAGCGGGGCTCGCTGCTCCCCACTCCACGGGTTTGCGGTACTCCCCCTTGGGCAGCAGGTACTGCCTGCCCCGGTAGTTGGGATGCTCGTAGAAAACCCAGACGCCCTCCAGCACTCTGCAGGCATGGACCTCGCGCATGTGCCACTCCTCCATGACGGAAGGGCAGTCTTCGGTGGCTTCAAACATCTGCCCGCCAAAATCTCCCTTCTCAAATACTTGGATGTGGCCCCGGCCTCCACTTGGCTAGAAAAAGGGGAGAGAAAATGGCAGAGCACTGGAGGGAGGCACTGACATGTTCCCAGCTCTGACAGTCACCAGCGGATGGGAGCAGCGCTGAGGCACGGTCAGACTCAGATCGGGTGTAAACCGCACCCCTCCCAGCACACCAGGACAGGGCTAAACAGCTCACATCAGCCCCCAAAAGTGCAGCGGCAGAGGCAGCTGGGGTAAATCTTGACCAAGCATCATGTGCAAAGAGGGCATAAAAGCACCGAGCTGGGGCAGAGCACTTTCAGCTCAAACCCTCACCGCAGCCCCAGTTTTGCAGGCAGGAGGGGTACAGGGAGGGATGAGGCCACATCAGCAAGTGCTGGGCTCTCTATCCCAGGCAGCCTGCCCATGCCGCTGCTGGCTTGAACCCTTCAGCCACTCCACACGAGCATCAGAAGAGACGGACCCCCTCCACTCCCCACTCCTCCAGGCAACGAGGAGTTTAATGAGCTGGTGACCCCAGCTGGGTTGTATTACAGGAGAACGAAGCGCAGGTATTTTCCACTGTGATTTGAAGTACTGCGTTGCCTGAAGGCACTGCGGCAGTTTTAATCTGCCGCTGCCTGGACACCGTCTTCCCCCGCCTCCCCCATCCGCCCGAGCCCACTCTCATCGCCAGCCCCTGCCGAGCTCTGTGGGGTCTCTCAGATCCGTGCACTGCCGCTGCGGCTTCTCTAGGGCACTCTGACCTAACACCTGCGAACAGCGGGTCACCGTGCAACCTCCTCAAGCGCAGGAGGAGAAGCCAGGCACCAGGCGGACATGCAGGATAAGGCCTCCACATTTCATCCTGATGGAGGAAGCTGTGTTGCTGTTACATCTCCCATGGGTTTTGGCTCCAACCCTTATGCCAGATCAGTGCTCTGAACTGGCTGGAAACTCTCCCCATCCTGTGCAAAGGGAATTAGACCTAGCTCAAACCCAGAACAGGCTCAAAGTGGTGTTAGACCTCCTGCGTAAAAGCAAAACCCCTTCTCAGCTGTAAGACCTGCTCCATGCAATGGGAATCCATGGCTGCGCTACTCAAGTCAGCGATGCACAGATCCCCACCGATGTCTGCCCCACTGCTGGCAAAAACACAGCAGCAGCAGTCAGTGTCTCAATCCCAATCCACGCTCCATCCATGCTCCCATCCCTGCCAGTTTTAAAGGGTGCTTCTCCCCATAGGCTTCCCAAAGGAATCGTTCTCTCTGTTCCTTTCTCCCCCACCAGCATTTCCACAGGGTGTAAACGCTGCTCACTGTCAACCTACATTTATCCCATCTCCTTCTGGTGGAAGGACAGGTGCTGCTGGAGGCTGCAGAAGCACCTTGCCATCATCAGTTAGGAGGGGATGAGCATAGTCCTGTGTTGCAGCGGGGAGACACGTGTTGCTCTGTGCTCTCCTAATACCAGAAGACACCAGGCTGCTCCAAGCATGCCCAAGGAGGGCTTCAGGCATCCCTCCCACTCCTGGTCACTCCGGGTCTGCACCTGTGGCTGCTCTCCCTGTGCCCAGAAGGGCTTGGTGACACTGAGATTCAGTTCCCAGTATCAGAAGGGAGCCCTGGCTTGCTAGACAGGCAAACTGCCCCTCATTCTGAGCGCTCCTGCAAAATCTACATCCCACTGTTACAAGCCTTGGGCCTGCCATCAGATTTGGATCAGCTGGCAGCACACCAGGGGAGAAGGCAAGAGGCAAGCCTCAGAGCGACCTGCCTGGACACTGAAGTCCCTAGAGGAACATGCAGATAAAACTCCACTGTTGTTCCTATGGAACTCACCTACAAAGCACTCAAAGGGATCTGCTTTTTCCAGTTGCAGTCGAGTGGGAGAGATTTATCTTCTCCACTCACCAAACACCTTGCCGTTCCTGAAGCAGGACTGTGGGAGCAAACCGCCTATAGCCATCCTCTCCAAGGGAGCTGCCATGGGTCCCCAGGAAGATGGGGGCCACCCACAAGCATACTGAAACCTTTTAATGATAGGTGTGTAAATTAAAACGTCCCTTGGGAAGAGGTCACACTTACTATCTGGACGGCTTTGCAGGAGCCGAGGCGGTCGTTGAGGCCCATCCAGTGGTGGTAGTCAGGATACTCCCCATGCGTCAGAACATACATGTTCCCGGAAAAGTTGGGCCTCTCATAGGCCACCCAGGTGCCTCCATCCACCCGAATGGAGTTGCAGCGGCTCAGGTAGGTGTGAAAATCGGGGCAGTCGCTGTCGCACTCATAGCAACGGCCTAGGAAATTCTTGTCTTCATAGAAGGTGACCTGAAACACAAGCAGAGGAAGGAAAGCAAGGAAGTTCCCCATCCCCCAGCACATGCCTGCATCCATATTCTAGCTGCATCACGGTGTGAAGTACCCGAAAACAGAGTCCTCAAGATATCAAAAAGTCATCAAGCCTAACCATTGAGCAGGATCAACTGCATCCCAACTAACCCTGGCAGCCGATTCACCAGTCTGGCCCCAACGCCTCCAGCTGCCACCAACGTCTTGCCCTTCCCAGCACGTAGTTCTGTCCCAATCCAACCCAAAGCTCCCTTGGTGAAGTCCCTGTCCTCTTTGCAGCAAAACACTATTAATACATTTCCCTCCCACCTTCTCCAGATCAGTAGTTACTAGATTATGGCCAAGGAAGCCGTAAGTTGTCAATGGACTGTACTAAGCAGCATTTCATTTATATTGGCTTACCTAGTGTTTGCAGTTAGACCTATACTGATAAGAGGGTGGTGAGGTCTCTTTCCTCCTGGGTCACGTCTTCTAGCACTGCGATTGTTCTCCTTGTTCCCACTCTAACAGTCCACAGCTTGCTTTCTCAAAAATCAACACCAAAAGCTGGACATCATGCGAGCTTTACCAGTGCCAAGAAAAACTAAAGGAGCGCTCCACATATGTGGGGGATAGCACAGTTCTTCAGACATCCAAAGTTGGCTTTTTCTGTTTTCTGCATTTGCAGTTGGCTTCTTCCATTTTGGTTGCTGCAAGTTTGCTATATGGCTGACAAATTTCCGATCTACCACCACATTTCTTTCCCAAGAGCTGCTCTACAGCCAGGTAGCTGACTGCAAAGCACTTTGCTAAGGGACACTTTTTCCCTACTTGATCACAAACTTTTTCAAAATGATCTCAAGAGCTGGTGAGCAAATCCCATTCCTCTTGCCTGAGGTATCACCAACCCAGCCAGCCCTAGAGCAGCGACACATGCTTTGTTCAAAAAGCCCTTCATGGAAATATGGCCAAGCCCTAGACCCAGACCAGTCTTTTGTACAGCCCCATTTTTAGATCCTTCCAGATGACAATTATTCATCAAAAGCTGCTCTTTGCAGTAAGGGTTCCCAAACCATCATGTCTATTTTGACTATATCCCTTGCTTGCTTATGATGTGGTGCCAGACCATGCCAAAAATTACATTTGTTTGACGTGAATCCATCTCAGCAGATCCTTTTCAGCTGCACCCAACCACCAGCCCGTCTTCAACCTTAAGAGGAGTTTGATTACTTACTCCAATGTCTTTTAGAGCCTTGCATTGAATCAACTGATGCGCAAGTTAGTTGATCCAATGCAGTGCATACTCAAGACAGCATTTCACCTTTTACAGCCTTCCAGTACAGCATCAGCCCCATACATGCTGCTGGGTTATTTGGTAGCACCTATGACTGCCTCAGCCAATTCCCCCAGATGCTCTGGAGAGAGTTTTTCTGGCCACAGTGATTTAAACATCTAACATGCAGTACTCCATAATCCATTTTCCCCATAGTTTTTCCATAGCTTGAGTATAAAGATACAGGATCACCTTTTGCTCCTAGCTGGTTGTACTTCACCTGTGGTGCTTTGGCTACTGGTGTTCATCTAACATCACCGCTGTTAAAAATACTGTTCATTGTCACAGTTTCAACCCAGGAGATAAGACTCAAATCTAGGACAACCCACTCTTTTTTTTTTTCCCCACTCGCTTTGTGTTAAAAAATAAGTTTGCCACAGTTTTCCTAGAGCTGGTTGGTCAGTGTGTCCCACCAGCCTGACCAGGTACCTGTGGAGTCAGACTAATCATGCCAGAGGATTTATGTCCTTGGTCTTGTGGCCTGTTAGTAGACCTTTATTAGGATAATGTTATTTCCCTCACATTTTCCTCTTACTTTCAAGAGGCTGATCTCCCATTACGAAGCTGCCAGCACATACAAAGCAACCTGTCCCCACGTCTCTCCCTCCTGAGCAAGCTCCTCCCATCTTCAGTGCAACGGAGAGTTGGGAGATCACTACCATCTTTCCAGCAAGTGACTGAAGTTTGTAAAAAGGTGTGCACTAAAATGTCCAATTCCTGTTTTTCCACACTGCTACTATTGGGTAGTTAACCATGCTGGTCAGCCCTTGCCAGCCACAACCCTGCTGTTGTTTTATGGATCCTGCCTCTGGATCTTTGTCCCTAGAGGTATCACCTGAAAAATCTGCCAGCATGAGCCCAGAGGCGATACCAAAAGCCCTGCTCGCTGAGGTTTGGCAGTCACTCACCACCAGTAATCCTCTTCTTGAAGGCAGTGGTCCAGGAAGCCACAGCACCCCTGTAATACCCTCCACAGGGAAGTACACAGGGATGCATCTCTTAGCGGCTCAGCCATTACCCTCCCCACTGGGAAAGCTGAGGAGCTCTCACCCTCTTCAACCTCACTCCCCAAGCTCTACAGCCCCTTCTGATCTGCAGTCCCACTCCTGTCCACGCAGGAAGCATCCAGCACGGTCGATGATGAATCCTGCCCAACGTCTGTAAGACCACAGGTCTGGTCTCCATGCAGGCAGCAGCCTGCCCAGGCAGAGGTATGCCTTCTGCTTCACAGCAGGGTGACTGGCAGTAGGAAAAGAATGGGTGTCCATCACCTCTGGTCCTGGTTCCTCATGAGCTGCCTTGATTTTGTGGCTGGCATCCAGCAGCACCAGCTCCTCTTGCGATGCCCTACCACAGCAACTGTGCGTGAAGTTGGTTAAGTTGGCCTTTAATTTTGTAACAGAAAAGAAAAGCTCATTTGATGTTCCTTCCCCACTCAGCCTAACACAAATGAACTTCAATTTGGCAAAGCTACCTGGTGTTCCTAGGAGGGTATTTTCCCTGTACTTATAAAGCCACAAAGCCAAAGAAATCCAAGAGCACGTTAAGGGTATGGCCATTCCCACAGAACAGTGACCAACCAGAAGTGTTGTTCATTGTTTTATTCTTAGACTTAGACTTAAGGAGAGGCCTCCTGCCCACTCATTTCTCCATCACAGCTCTTTGCACACGCCCTCAATTCATTTCAGACCTTCACACTCAGTGCTTCTCAGCTTTCCTCCAATGATTCAGGCACAAACAGACCAGACTGACGTTTTTCACCTGCAGGATAATGACAGGTGAATTACAGATTTCAATTCCAGATTCATCGCATCTTACTCTAATGCAAATCACCTTCCTTCAGTAAAGCCATCAAGTTGCTCTGCTTATAGCACTAACCTGTTAACGGCTCATTGCCCACACTTTGCTTTTTTGGGGCTTACCTGGCAGATAATAGATTTGCCATAGCAGATCTTCCTTACAGGACTGTAAAACTCTTACTCCCTTGGCCACCTCGTAGCAGTTATTCTATTTCTTCCCAACAGTAGCTCTGTTAGAAGGAAGCTTGTAAACAATAACTGTAAACAATAACTAGTAGTGCCCACTGCCTTCTAAGTAAGCAGCATGGGGGCAGTGACCCCCTTCTAGGGCAGACCGCTTGCTTAGGTTGTAAGAAACAGTGTTTAATTCTCTCCTTTGCCCTTTCTTCTCCCTGGAATGTGCTAGACAAGAACATGACATACATACAAAAAGATGAGATTCACAGTCTTTCACTTACTTAACTCCTCTTGGACATTTTGCCGCACCACAGCGGCACATAATCAACGAATTCCCTGTAGCACGCTCACAGGGGACACGGCTTTCAGCAAGGGTAAAGGCAGTATATGTTTAAGTCTTTTCAAGCAGACAGGAGACTCGAGCATGAATCAGTTACATTTCCCCAGCACCTTCTTTATGCATGGGTACATAAAGACTGTACCACTGCAATCTGAGAGCCACCATGTTAGAAGCAAGCAGCACACCATCCTCGGTTTCTAAAGACTGTTCATAAATAGTCAAACCACTTTGAGCTAAGATGACAGTCAAAAGGAGCGAGGAAGCAGAGACTGAATCCACATCTTCCACAGCATCGGCCAGTGACTACAAAGTCACTCTGCTTCTGAGCCCTCTGCCCCCTTAGGTCTTACAGTCTCCCCAATTAAAAGGAATGTAACCCAAAAGCAAAACTCACACAATGGAAAGATATACGTCTGTCCACAGCCTCTTAACAGTTGTTTAACATTTCACAGGAGAAAATGGCCAGTAGCCCAAAGTTGTCACCCTCCCTTCCCAGCTGTTTATCCCTGCCCAGTCCCAACCCTGCAACAAGGTCTGCATGACCAGCTCAGCTCTGCTAACTTCAAGACTGAAGAACACAGCATTAGAGCTGGATAGCCACCTGATGCACACCACCCTAGCTGAAGTTGAGCTTTCTGATCTACCTCCTTCTCCAGTTTAAATTAATCTCTGCCGATTCCACCAAATCACAAGGCCGGTTCGCATCCCTCACTGAATGCTATTGCCTTTGGTGCTATGGTCACCATTCAGGCATCTTTCTGTCCCAGCAGCACATCCTTTGTTCCACCATGGAAAGGGGATGTGGCAGCTGCCACTGGTGTTGGGACTCGGGTCCTCCCAAAGAAGCCTTCCACGAGACTCTGTTCTGCAAATGCAGCTCGTCACATTCGCTGCTGGCACAGCAGCCTCTGCCATCAATTTACAAGACATCAGGTCCTGGTGCATTTTAAAATATCCCCTCGCCAGTCACTGTGTTCCACTCCATCCTCTCGCAGAGCCACATCTAGATCTGGTAAAAGACTAGGGAGGGCTCAGCTTCAGCTTCCCTCCATGTGAGGAGGGATTTTAAGCATCTCCTCTTGCCAACAGACTGACAGAGGGGGAGGCTGTCAGCAGAACAAAGAAACCCAGGTTTCTCCACAACTTACCCCTGATAAATTCTGTACTCCTAGCCACAATCATGTATAGGCTGCGAATAAACTTACCTTGGTTCCAGCTCTGGACATTTTCCGTTCCAGCCAAGCTCCCCAGTGCTGGAGGAATGTCAGAAGCTGTTACAAACAGCCTGGATCCGAGGCACCCTTTTTATAATGGGCTTGTTTTAAACCAGACAGCCGCTTTGTCATGAGAATAGGATCCAAAAATTGAGTCAGTGATTCTGAGGCTATAGCCGATTTCCAGAAAAGCAAACAGGATTATGGAATAAAGGAAGGCTTCGCCATCCTCCCTTTGTTACCATTTGCTGAGTCAGAACACCAAAACTCTGCCAAACGCACTCAAAACACGCAGCCCCCTGCCAAGTCCTGGAGGACGGGGGACAATTTGGCTGCTCTCTCCCTTTCAAGCATGTTAAATGAGAAGGCATCCTCGTCAGCTCTAAAAGGCCCATCCCCATTTGTAAGGAAGAGACCCAATATTTATCAGAGAATATTCCCATGCAGCAAAGGATGCAGCTAGGAAACGGTCAACACGTGTTCAGGGCAGACACCACACGCTTGCAAAGACCAGCCTCTGTGTAGAGGCTCTGCTTCAGAAGCTCACAATGGAAATATCTGTGCAGCAAAGGGACTGTGTATTTTTATACCACACCCTCAGCTTGAGCTATATTGCTCCATATGGTGCCTGACATAGAGGAAAAGAAGTATGTCTGGCCACACACCCCCAAAGTGAGTGATTTCACACATCAAATAGGAAAGAACGATGCCCAAATTTCTGACCATATCTGCTAGCATCACAAATTCAACTCAAAACTCTTATACCACCGTCTGAGGTTTGAGCAAAAGAGTTTTTCTTTTAGCCACACTCTGGCCCACTGAGCAGGGAGGGTGAGGATTGCTGGCTTATGTACACCCACACCCCCCCGCCAGTGCGTTATGAAAAAACACCTCTGCAGCTATTCACTGCACCAGCCCAAAGGCTTAGCGAAACAAAGGGAAACAAATTTGGCACAGCAGCGCCTGAAACACACAGACCCTATTTCAAATCTGTCAGGACAAGCAGTCTCGCCACAGCAGCTCTGCATGCCACCCCATGTACACTGCCACAGCTCTGCTAAATGCAGTCAGGTATGACACCCTGAGACAGACATGCTCAGCAGCATCTCGTCCTCTTCCCATTTTAGGTGTCTTGAATTGCCTAGTGCTGTTGCTTACAGCTCTTACTGCTAGAAAGCTGTGAGGCCACTTAGATTTTACTTTCTTTTTTATTCAAATGCTGTCTTATGAAGATCAGAGTTCAACCACAATCCAGGTCCTATTGAAAGGCAACCCAGTAGGTTCACTAGGACACCTCAAAGCTCCACTGCAGTCACTTTGCACATCCCTCCTTTAAAAGTCAGTTAGATACAACAAACTCACCTTGCATTGCATCACCTGCCTCCCCAGGAGGCAAGAGGGACCTTCAGAAAAATCCTAGTGTCACAACAGCTGTGTACACCAGAGCAATAAATGCCCCCGCCTTCCTCTCACTCTTAGGTTGGATAGCTCTTCACAAGGCTGCTGCGTTGGTCATCCATGCAATGCCTTTGCCTATTTTGCCTAGCTTATTTAGGTGCTCAGCTACAAGCACATCTCCCCAATACAGGTTCCACTAGCACATGAAAATGGTACTCATTCAAGTTGATACTCTTTACAAGAAATATTAAAGGTAGGAAACAGTGTTTGTATCAAAATGTTGTGCTAGGGCAGCCTTCAAAACCTTCAACTCCATGGCTACTAACAAATTAGCACTTTTCTCTCAGCTGACCGGTTCACGTTTCATTAAGCAGCAAAGATGCTGTGTCCCTCTAACACCCACTGTACAGGTAAAACACTTTCCCTAGGACACGTGCCAGGCTTATTTGAGAACTCTGTTTTATTGACATTTGTCAAAACAATGCAAACGAGTAAGAAAGTTAATTCCATAAAAATCACATTGCTTAAGTGCCTTCTTCATATAAAAAATCCCTTGAATTTAATTCATTAAAAAAATCAAACATTTCTTTTTCACATTTATAAAAACAGTGCAGCTGGCTCGTACCATAAAGATGCACGCGATGTCCAGGGCCCTGCATCCAGCTCTGCACCAGGAAGGGCTCTTTTGCTGGATAATTGCACACCATGGACACTAACCATGATGACAGGTTCCCCACTAAAGGATCTGCAACAAGGCATACTTCATCATCCTCTAGCGACATGCATTTTCTCAGTTACTAATGGAATAGTTAAAGCACATTCCTGGGAAAATGGCAGTGATTAGAAATCCTAAAGCAGACAGACAGTCCAATCCACACTGAGGCTGGGTGTCAGATCCACATCAAGTGTGTTCAGGCAGGATGGCCGCAAAGTCTTAATGAGAACTGTTTTCAGTGTATTGCTGCCTGTTCCCAGAACTCTGTAACAAAATAAGAGGAGCAAATTTTACTCCCAACACTAGCAAAAAAAAAAAAAGCAACTCAAAGACTAAAGAAAAGGAAAAAAACTCCCCACAACTTTCTAATGGTTTGAAACACGCAATGGCAGAAAAGCACGATAAGCGCTTGCCTCCAGCTCCTAAATCACTTCAGCTTGGGAAGAGAAAGACACTACAGAGTAAGAATTATTTACTTATGAGTAAGTCTCACTTGACTCTCTTAAGCAAAAAGTGAGACAGGTAAGTACAGACATTCATGCACGCAGCCTCTTTGAAAGAGCAGCTACTCAAATAAGTTTTTACATCAGATTATGCACAATATGCATATCTGCCTTTACAGACACACACAGATGTCCCTGACAAATCAAACAGAACACCTGCAGAGAACAAGGGAGGTGCTGAGTACACAGGGAAGAGATTCAAACTGAAAAGAGGTTTTGACTGCAAAATAAGAACTAAAACCAAATGCACGGCTCTTGGGAGAATGTCCACTGAACAGCCTCCTACTTCTCCTACCTCTGCCTAGGCCATGCACACAAACATGGGACAATTCTTTTAGATAGAGAACAACCAAGAGAAACAGGCCCTCTACTCACCCTTCTTTTCCTTTTGCTGCACAAGAACATGATGCTATCCTGCTACCTGCTTGGAACCTACTGCAGGAGGAACAAGGCTATCCAGCTGCTGACGGTTCCCTGTCTGAACCAGCCATTCATAGAATTTGTTTTCTACCAGTATCTGGAACTGTTTCCTCTGATCCCTGAAACGAAAAGAAGATCAGCAGGGAAGTATGTAAAGGTCACGCTTACTTATAGTATTACACTTCTAACCTCACCTTCACTACCAAAATGAGCCTCCATATATATCAGCTAAGGACTGGGCTTGGTTCCTGAATTGTCTGTACCAGGAAGAAAAGGTTTTTACCAAGTGAATATGACTATAATGAACCCCAAAGACAGAACTTGGTGGAGCTAGAGAAGTCATGCAAACCTCCCCATCCCACTAGCACAGCAACCCTGCTCTACAATGCTGCCTCCGCTTTACTCTTAGAGCACAGATTAAAAACCGTCTGAATAGGGAGAAAAAGAAGATTAGTAACCAGCGTTCAAGCACTAGAGACACAAAATTCTGTTCTGACAGCATCTGAAAGAGAGAGGATGGAGATCAGGAAAAAAAATGCATCTATAAACAACACTACTCAAATAATTCCCATTACTGCTAAATAACTGGGGGGGTGGTTTTGGTAAGACCAGCAATAACAGGGTATACCACTTAGCTCAGGCTCTCTGTCTCTGGCACCAATCAGATGCCCAAGAGCAGCACAGGCTCACGGCAGTATTTCTCCAGAATAGCATCCCAGCCATCTGTGATGAGTTCAGCTCCAGAATTTCTTAAGCCAAAGGTGGCATGGGTGTTGAGTAGCTCCTGATGGACCTTTTTTTCTGTGAGCTTACACAATTCCTTTCTGAACCCACATAAAACATGAACACTTTCAATATCCTGTGGAGATATTATGTGGTTTTGCTTTGAACCCATTCCTAATTTGATGTGCTGATCCTATCCTGTACTGGGAAAAGCAGCAAACTGACCCTATTAATTTTTGTGCCACTCAGCTTCAGAGAGGCTCGGTGTACCCAGACCCTTTTTTCAAGTTAAAGGCTCTTCTTTGTACTATTGCTTTCATTTGAGACATTCCCCAGAAAGCAGGGTTCTAGGACAGAAGCTAACCTAAATTCCTCCCTAGTGAACGTGAACACAAAGGCAGTCACTTCTTTTTTCCCTTATGGTTTTATCTTCTCCAAGTGCTTTTTATATACCTTGATCTGCTACTGACCCTGAAAGACTTTCTGTCTGATATGCTCAGAAAATGAATAAACAGGATTTTATGCTTTTGCAAGTTGTTCCTCAAGCTGTCTTATTGGTCCTGTCTTACGGGGGTTTTACTTTCAGCCTGGCAGGATTTACATTCTTTTTTTGCCCCACTTTCCTCATTCAGACAACTTCAACTTCTTGAAAGATGTCTTCTTATTTCTAACATTCTCTTTCACCTCCCCGTTCAAGCATGGCAGCTTTTTTCTTTCTACAAGTCTGATATCCTGTTTGCTCTAAGCTTCCTAGTTGTTTCCCTGCCTGCAGAAGACCGAAACATTTTACACTGTCAGCTGCCCAGTTTCTTTTCAGCAAGCTTCTAAATTTGGCACAGTTTTTCCCCTTTTATGAAATAAGCCACCGCAGTAGTGAGCTCTGGCCTCCTGTGACTGCTGTAGAGGATGTTAAATCTAAGCACATCATCCGTATTACCTCACATTTCTTTAACAGTAAGATTTGACAGGCCAAACACCTTCACAAAACCCAGGGATGAGAAGCAGCAGCCCTGGGAGGACAATGGCTGGAGGGGGAAGCACCTTAGATGAGGCTGATAGACAGAATGGATGACCCTAGCACAAGGGCCGAAGTTGTAACTTTCCTCTCTGCTTCTCTTGAAGACTCAGGGCTGAGAGTTTTGAAGGTTTTTACACCTCTGTCACCACTACTGGGTCACTACTGCTCAGCCACCCTCCACCTGTAGCAAAATGCTGCCCCAGAATCTTTTTTCTCTCCCAGTCTAGAGTTCTTTCAAACTGCAGGCTCCTCCATGCTCAGTACAGAGGCACCTGCATTTCAGAAAGGAACAAGGGAAGCGGAGGGAGCTCCTTCAAAACAATGAACGATCAAATGGACTAAAACTCCTCAGCCTGGTATGATGGGAAGTGTTGATAGTTTGACCCAAGAGGAGGTTTTCATATTCTGTGCTCCCCACAGGATAAACCCCTCCAGGATCACTGCTTATCAGCACCCACTTACACACCTGTTACAAGTTCTGACTGAGTACAGAACAGAAAGAAAATCTATACAGCTTAAGTACAGCTTAGGGAACAAAACTTGTCCTCATCTCTTCAAGTCTTTACGACTGACTATCTGGGTTTCTATCCCCATTCTGTATTTGCAACAGAAGCCAGGTCCTTCAGGCTGCTGCATCAAAATGGCTCACAAAAGATAAAAGCAGCTAAACTGAAGCCAGCAGAAATTTGTACCCTTGCCCTGGCTGGCTGGCTGCAGAAGAAAGCACGCTGACAAAGGAAGCAAGCTGAACTTTTTCAGAACTCCACAACAGGTGCTGAGAAAGCAAACAGAAGCACCTCAGTACATGAGATGGGCTAGGACAGGCCTAGCTAGCACAGTAAAAGCTGGGCAGAGGATTCAATGCAATCTGATAAAGAGGACTTTAAAAGCTACTGTCCACGAGGTGATCTACTGTAAAGGTCCACATGCACATTCTGAGCTCACCTCAATAACAGATGGGACAGTAATTTAAAGCTTCAATCTCAATGTAAAGGTTGGGCTAAGAATGACCACCAATGAGCTGCAGGCCAATAATTAGTCGAGCTGTTGTTCAGGGCATGCACCCAGATCTCACCCACGGCAGCATGCGACACTGCAAGCAGAACAGAGACAGCAGAGAGACAGTACCCAGCGTGAGATAAGTTGTAAACCCTTACTGCTGGGTGGATCACTCACCTCAGCCCTCAATAGCATCTAGGCATGCTTTTCCTTGAGTCTCACAAGCTAGCAAAATGCAATCATGACAAAGCACCTCTTTCAGAGTTACAATTGTGAGCATTATTCTTCTCACTATAATAATACCAAAGACCAGGAACCCAAGACTGCTAATTACTAATGCTCTAGAAATGGCATGCAAGACATGGCTCATGCAAATCAACCCATTATTAAAGCATTATTTTTGTTGAACCACATCAAATGAATCTTCTGTTTGTATGCCTGAGCTGAGCTGCAACACAACTCACACATTCCTGTTCGGATGCAGCACTCACTTGGTCAGACCTGCTTCCTTCACAGTTTTCTGCCAGATCTGTACCTTCTGCTCTCGCTGACTCAGCGCCTTCTGGTACGCATGGGGAAGCCCACCTGGCGTCTCTGTGGTGTCTCCTTCCATCTCAAAAGGAATCACGAAGGTGTAGAAGTCCGAGGGCGGCAGGAGGTGGAAAACACTTGTGTCACCACTCTCCTTGCACACCAGCATAGGGCTGTCCCAGTAGTTTGGCAGAGTAGCCAAGCCCACCTGAGCCATGTGGTCTTCAAGCATTGGATAATGGGTGTGGAAAGGGGCAAAGCTGACTGCTTGGTTCCCCGAGAGGATGAGAGGCTGGGTAGGCGTGAGAATGTAAAAAGTACAGCCAGCAGTGGAAGAAAGGGACAAACGATGGCAAACCACAATGACCTTGACATTGTCACAGCTGTGGACATGAACTGACGCCTGCACAGGGCCAAGGACAATAGTGCTATTCCGGCACTTCTCAATGGTCACAGATCTGCAAAAGAACAAGAGAGCAAGGACACAGTGAGCAAGAAAGAGCAAAACCAGAACTTTTTCACTGCTTAGTCCATGTAACAAGCACTCAGCGCTTGAACAAACTTGCTGAAAAGGCATCTAGCTGTGTCCCAGGAGAACAAAAACTCACCGGAGAGGAGAGAGAAGATAAATGAAGGACTCATTGCAGCGATGAATTCTTACATGAGCCCCCACCAAGGTGTCCGAGCTCTTAGCCAGTGTCTGCTTGTACACCTGGCTCATTATCACCATGGGGAACATCTCAGGCACCACATGAGTATTGCAGGCAATCTTTGCTCTCCTGGTTGTTCCTTCAACTGCAAAATAAAGTTCACCAATGCATTTAAAATTAAAAAAAAAAAAAAAAAGGCACAAAGAAGTCTATACATGATTCCTAAGAGACACAGATATGATGGTTCATCCACATCACTCAGCAATCCCTCAAGAAAATAATCAGCCCAAAACTTCAAGGACGGTACCATCAAACTGCATCACTTCACACACCAGCCATACCATCCACTGATGCCTACTAGGCAGGTCAGCAGTACCTAGCAGTCAGAAGCTCCTGAAGTCAGGGCACATAGAAAGATCAAAAACACTTCAAAATTATTCAAGGGGCAGCCAAAGGCTCCCACAAGCTACAGACAGCCCTGACCTAGGCATCTCCATTTCCAGAAGTCTGCTCCTGAACACAAGACTTAGCTTGGCAGGAAGATCCCTAGGCCAAGTTTTATGTTAAAAGCAGGAACTGTACATTTTAAGACAGTGAAATGCTCCCTCTACAGTACAATCCTTGAGCAACCTCACTGTCCTAGCTAACGTGCTGCCACTGTTAGGATTGAACAGTCAGAGAAACAAAACATTAATCTGAATTTTTTTCTCCTAAGGTGGAAGATGCCTTGGCTCCACTGCTATGTCCCTGCAGGTGAGGGGCTGCAATTTAAGACAAGGAAACCTAGACCAGTTCTCAGCTTTGCCACAAACACATCACATTATCTGTTCTCTGTGTCCAGCTGTACTTGAATAATGAGGGTAGTAATACTGATCTCATTCAGAGGGGCCTTTGACAATAAAGTCATTAATGTTTGCTCACAAAAGTGATCCAAGGACTGGAAAAATACACACAGATGTCACACAGCACCCTCTAGTCCCCCAGACTCGCCTCTAAGCTGTCACTTTCCCCATCTCCACTGAGAACAGGAGGAAAAGGAGGCAAACCCCCATGCCACTGCCAGATCCCTGGTCAGCAAGAGGTGCTGAGACCGGAAAGTTCTTTCTAAAAATAAAAGCCAAGGCCTGTAGCTACCTTGCTGTGCCCATGCGAGTTTCTTCCCAGACTTGAGGCAGGCAGTCATTCCAAAAGGGTTTGTCGTCAGGCAAAACCGCAGCCAGCTCTCTAGCTTGGGGAAAGAGAAGGCTCTGGAGACCTTTGAGTAGCCGTTCTGCCCATGACAGGGCTGCCAGAGGGCAAGCTCATGCAGAGGACGGACTGTCCTGGATTTTTTCACGGTCCCTTCAATAAGAAAGCTGAGGGCACAGACAGCTTCGTAGGACACCAAGCTACTGTGGGTGGAATGGGAGGAGGCAGTGAGCTGCTCTGGCTCCAGCAGCAGTTCCAGCATATCCGAGAGGTGGCTCTGCACAAAGGCACGGTGGTCCTGATCATTCCAGTTCTTGGCAGGCAGAAAAACACACAAGAAGGCGGTGAGTTCTCACAGAGCTGACAAGCTCCACTGACACTATACAATACATCCTTGCTTACACTCGTTCTAAAAGAGGGAAAGCAAGTCAAACTTGGTGCTCTGTCCTGTTCACTGCTTCTGCTGCTCTGCTCTTCCAAAACACAGACAGCAACCTCCCCCCAAAAAGAAAAAAAAACATTTTATTCTAACTCCAAGTACTAAATATTTCATTCCAGAAAGCAGAAACAGACTCTCCTACAATCCTTCCCACACAAATTCAGCGAGCTGCTGCTGGCAATTGAAGGTAGGAAACAAATCAATAACTGACAGTCAAGGTCTTGCAACTGGTCTATTGGAAAATAGCTGCATCTGTTCCAGACCTTCAGATATGATTCAGTGCCGCCTTCCAAGGCGCTGCAGGGAAAAAAGCAGAGGGTCATTTCTTCACAGCCAGCGGACCAATAAACCAAATAACCTCTGAAAGAATCATTAGCTCAAATTCTAAAGGGCTCCAGACCAAAAAAAAGAGGAAGACAAGTTATGGCAGACCTTAATAAAGACAAGCTTTGCTGGTCTGCAAACTACAGAACAAGCAAGACACAGCTGTGATTAAATATTGCCCTCACCATCTGCGAGGGCTGTAGCCAAAAGGGCTTAACAAGCAGCTGCGAGTGTCTTGTCCAGCAGCTGGAGATCCCTGCACTGGGACAGGGACCATGTCACACCGGACAAGCCTTGCTGCACCATTTCAAAAGGGGGCATGGTTCACATCAGGCATCGCTGAAGCTGGGGAAATCTCACCCGATCGCACAGAGAAAACTAACAGCAGTGGAGACAGCCCCAGTCCCATCGGGACCAAAACCTCTGGGAGGGGTACCATGGCAGCCAAGATGCATCTCCATCCTGTCCAGCATTTTATGTAATGGCTACAGCTAAAAGAAAACATCAGCTTTTAAATAACACTGGATGCTCCATGGCCACCCAACTCACAGCCCTGTATCAGTTCCTCTCGTTTCTTCTTTCATTTGTTCAGTCTTCTAGTATAAAGTCACTCAGTTCCTACTTCTAATTATTTCAGCTTGTCCCAAGCTACATTTCACTAGCTCATACAGCTCACAGCATCACAGTCATGACACAAATCCACTGAGGTTTGCAGCTAGCCTTTATAATGATGTTGCCAATCTGTAATTCACTCTCAAATACAGAGCTGCCCACAAGCTGCACCCAATACATCCAACTCACTTCTCTTCTTTCAAAATACTTCAACAGTACTTCAAAAGGAAACGTTAGCATTTCCACATGGTTGATCTACAGCTGAGCAACCAACTCCCGTCTCTGAAATATAACCTAATGCTAGGGATCATCCTGGGATCCTAATACTCTACAGTGGATCACAGGGAAGCAGCCTCCAACATAACAAAAGTTTCCCATTTGACTAACAGAAAACGCAGAGAGGCAGTTGCTTCTCAAAAGGAGAATGGCCAAGTCTCTGAGAGAACTCTCACAGTTGGTCTCAGACTCCAGGAAATTCCCATCAACAATTTTTGCTGGTAAAGCTGCAAAGAATACACCAACTTCATTTCCTTTACTACTGAGCGACACATCTCCAATTTGACTCTAGCGTAGACTTTACCACAGGCAGGGTTACAGCCTCCCAGGAACAAACCAGCCGCCTTTCATCCCACCTCAAGGCAGGCCTTTGCAGTTTCCCCACACGACCGCGCAAGGAGACTCCTACAGGCACAAATACCTTATTCTCGCTGGCAGATTTTCCAGTCAGGCTAGGAGACTTGGTCCTGGGGCTGGGCCACTCCTCCCCGATCAGAGACCTTCGCAGAGAAACCTTGTTCACCTGCTGGACGTACAGGAACAGCAGGAACTGCAGAGTGTCTACCGACAGCTAGCCAAGAGGGGAGAAAAAAAAAAAAGAGGCGTTAGGATGGGCTGGGCTCTCCTCACGCCCGCCCGGCTCGGGATGGGGCTCCTGCCTTGCTCCGCTCCCGCTCCAGCTCGTCGGCGTTGGCGCAGGCCGCCTCGGCCTCGGCCCACTCGAGACGGCGCGGCGGGTCCCGCCGGAGGAGGCTGTGGAAGAGCTCGAAGTAGAGCCAGGCCAGGCCGCGGCCCAGCTGCAGCTTCCCGCAGGCGATGTGCCGCCAGCGGGGCCACGACAGCCGCGGGAAGCAGCCCTCGGCCGCCCGCGCCCGGGCGTAGGCCGCCATCTTCCGCAGGTAGTGGAGACCGAGGCGGGCGGGCGGCGGGACGGGCAGGACCCCCACCAGGAACGGCTCCGTCTTCACCCACAGCCGCACCGGGACCGCCGCTACCCCCGCCGCCTCCATGGCGACCGCCGCCGCCTCCATGGCGACCGCCGCCGCCCGCTTCCGGTGCCCGCGCAGAGCGGCGGCAGCGCGGAATAACGAGACGGCCCTTCCCTCACACCATGGAGGACTTCCCCTGGGCCGGGCAGCTCCGCCCCCTCCCAAGGAGCCGATTTCGATTGGTTACTCGAGCCAGCGCGGAGGCGGGAATAAACGGCGCACCCTCTGACTGGCTGCCGCCGGGCGAACTCATGCTTCTGTGCGGCCCGGAGCGGCCATAGGATAGGGCGCGGCGTGACGCCCTGAGTCGTGATTGGTCCGACATGCTCACAGCCGACGTTCCGGCAGGCGATTGGCCGACGGCGTCGAGCCGGCGGTGAAGTGTTCGCAGCCGATAGGCCGGCGGCACGCAGCGTGCGGGGCTGCGCCGCGCTCCTATTGGCCGGCGGCCGTCACCGGGTCCCGCTTCACGTCTAATGGTGGCCGGGCCGGGTCGGGTCGGGCGGCTGCGGCGCTGCGGACCCGTCCGGAGAGCGTTGCCCCCTCTCCCCGCTGCCCCCCAGGCAGGCCCGGCCGCCTCGCCATGGATCCCGGCTGGCTCGGCCGCCTCTGCCTCCTGCTGCTCTGCCTCTGCGGGGAGGCCGCCGCTGGGTGAGTGCGCCGGGCCTGTGCGTGTGGTGTCCCCTCAGCGCCGGGCCTGTCTCCTGGGCCGCAGTGCTGACGGGGCCTTGCTCTCTCCCCCCTCTCCCCGGCAGGAGGGACTTCTACAAGATCCTGGGGGTGTCCCGCGGCGCCTCCATCAAGGACATCAAGAAGGCTTATCGGAAACTGGCGCTGCAGCTCCATCCCGACAGGAACCCCGACGACCCCCGGGCGCAGGAGAAGTTCCAGGACCTGGGAGCTGCTTACGAGGTGAGGCCGGGGGCTGCGGTTTACCCCCCACCCTGCGCTCGTTCACCGCACCACTACCTGTGGTGTAGGGGGGCCTGGTGTAGCTGCTGGGGAAGGAGAGGGGTGAAGTTGTGCACCCTGTTGTGAAGAATTTGGAGAACCTTGAGTCCTCCCAGCCCTTGCCAGGGTGGACGGGTTTTGTGGTAAAACATGTAGGGAGCATGAAGCTGAGCTTGGTCAACGAGTAGTCTCTTGAGGCTTCATCCTGTAACATTCAGGGGAAGGAGAAAGGAGGGCTTCTAGGAAATGTAAAGTCCCTTCTATAAGGCACAGGTGCAATCTGTCCTCCCCCTGTTACAATATCGAATTTCAGACATTCGACCAAATAAAAAGCAAAGGTAGAAGGGCTGCCGGGTTGAATAGAGGGCTCCCTCTGTCAGAAGACAATAAAAGATCTTAGCTCCCTTAGCCAAGAGAAAGTGAAGGCAGCAATTTAAAGTTATTTGGTATTTACTAATAGCTTATCGAGGAAGAAATAGAGTTGTATTAGCTCTAAGTATTAGCACAGGAACATGTGTCTGTATATATAGGGCCTGGCTGTAAGTCCGAGTTGATAGGAGATAAAAGATGGTTGGCTTGCCTTTTAGAAGACATTAAGGTGGGAAAAATAATTGTGGGTCACATGCGCACGAGGATTCCTGTTGTTTCTGTGATAATATAGTAGCACATGAATGATACTTGATGCTAACAGCACAATGCACTATATAAATCGCATATAGATTCTTTTACTAGCCAAATTTATTAAGTCAAAGCCTACTTCCTCCACCACATATGTAAATGTTAACGCAGTTTAGGTAGGGTGATAGGATCTGTTCTTTCACATTCTCTGTCCTTTTTATCTCCCTTCTGTTACTGTTGGTTTCCATCTGTTCCTGCCGTCCCCCATAGAGCAGAGGGCCCCAAAGGAAGATGGCGTTGACCAGCAAGAATTTGTAGCAGCAGTTCCACTGGGAGCTTGCCTGCACTGGTGGGCTGTTTGGGTGGGAGGTTTGTGTCCTCTTTGAGGAGTTGCACTTCAAGAGGGGAAAGGAATTGCGTTCCCGCTGCAGTCTGGTAGTGCTGCTCAGCCTACAGCTGTAGCATGACTCCTGCTTCCATCCCTGATGCTTATCTGCTTTTCAGATATGCAAATATAAAATGATTGAGGAAGTGAGAGAAACAGCTTGAATGCACTCCTCTTTGGTCAGAAAGAAAACACATTATTTTTGTATCAGAGCTGGGACCTCTTCTTAGCTCAGACTTATCTATTCTGAAATAAATTGGTTGAACTATCACAGGGAAACCAGTGAGTGTAAAAAATACTTTTTTCCACAAAAAAATTCGTTACCTGTGATTTGCAGCATCTGAAGAATGATGCGTGCAGTTTACTTCAAAGCTGTGAGCTTGGTGTCATTTCTGTGAATTGGGATCTTGTCGCATTTGACAGTACTTTATGCATGGGAAGCATTTCTGTACCTCTTCCCTGAGTCCCAGTTTATTTCAGTCTTTGCCATAGTAACAGTTGAGAGTACTCTTTCTATTAAAAACATTGGGGAGAAAATGGTTGTAAAATCAAATCAGCAGGGGATGTGGTGGCAGGAGTAGCTGAATATTAACTTTTATGAGCAGTGACTGAGTCTGCTTCCCCCTAACCAGGGTATTATTGAAGCACAACAGTGTCTGCGTTCAACATAAAGTGTGGCGTTCTAGTGCTAACACAGACAGTACAAATGCAACATGCTCTCACCAGGTGCTAGTGAAGATTAAACTAGGAAACCTCCCTTCAAATTCTTCATTCATGTGCTTCTTGCTGAAGAGAGATGCATCAGAACATTGAAATCCAGTATTGACGTACGTGGTTTCTGAAATAGGTTTGGAAGAAGTAATGTTTTGATGTCCTGCAAGGTCTTTGTCTCTTTGTTTAGCCAGCACAACTTGCAAATGCTTCTGCTAAACTAGCAACGAGATGCAGTGTGTTGATTTGATTGTTTTGGGCAGAAGGGAGCTAGAATTGTTTCCCTTGTAACCTAAACCAGGATGCTTTTTGCCATAAAACAACAGCCACTGTCAGTAGTACCGCTGCTCAGGGTTTGGCTAGCAGACTATCTATAGCCAAGTCTTTAAAAAAAATTGTGGGGAAAGTAGGTTAATTAAACTACTCTGTCTCTTTCATTTTAACAGCCTAAGTGATTTCCACCCTGCAGCTGTGTGGTCTGAACACAGTTGTTTCAATTAGAAAGGAGACTGATCCCATGTGAGGGAACTGAGGCTCCTCTAGGTATAGTCATTAGCCTCAGGATGGGTTTGGGGTGGTATTTTCATGGGTGGGGTTTTTTTTCTAAACTTATCTACTGTAGTTGCTTTGCTTTCAAGGCAACCTAACATCAAACAAGAACTCTATTCACAGTGCTCGAAATTGTGTTCTTGGAGTTGAGTTGTGTTCTCCAGCAGCCTGCAGAAAGAAGGAAAATTAATGGAAAGGCAAATCTTTTGTAATTCCTTTCTTGCTGCTTGTGGTATCGTTGGTACTGTGCAGTACTTTACTGGAATAATCTTGCTCTGATGCCAACAGATCACAACATGGAAAGCTTATCCTGGTTTTAGGAGATGTGTGTGTTAATGCAAAATCTGAAGTGGCAAAGGGAGAATTGAACTCTTACCCCCTAGATGAAGCTAGTCAAGCCGCTGTTGGTTTTTTTTCCTGGTTGCTAGCATTTGTCACTGGTTACAAATTCAGGCTGGTTTTCATTGTTTAGCCAGCTTCTCCACCTGTTTCCACTCCTCTCTAGCCTTCTGAAAGCTAACCTGGCAATTTTAACCTTCCCAAACATGATCAATAGGGGAGGAAGGGGAAGGAAGATTAAATGTGACCGGAAACTTCTGGATCTCTGGGGGAGGAAAGAGCAAAGATTAATACTTAGGAATTAAAATTGAAGCTTTACAGCCTTGAAAGTCATGTGTGTTGGGATGTGTTATTCTGTCTCAGTACTGAAGTTAGTTCTAACTTTTGCTGCCCTTAGGGATGAGGGCCAGCATTCAAACTGGTGCAGAGTTACCATATTTGGGAGGTTCAGCTTGGTAGGCAAACTCGCCATCATTGCTAATTGTTAAGAAATAGTAGCTGGAGAAATACACATTCTGTGTGCTTGAAGAACAAACTGAGAAACAGGGGTGGTATTAGTGTGTCCTGCTTTGTAGGAACCAATTTAAATTATTCCTTCTGGTCCTTTTTTAATCCTTAAGGTAAACTCAGCATTGTTTATATTTTCTGGTTTGCTTCTGTTTTAATAAACTAACCGTACTTTTTATGGGTTTAACTGGTAAATGTTTAACTTTGCTAGTTCAATAAGCAAGTTCTAGCCAGTGCTTCTGTAATGTAAAGCACTGCTGCTTGTCTCTCAGTGAAGAGTACTGGTGAGCTTCCTCTCAGAGCCTTGTTTAAATAACTCAGCTCGGTTGTGGGTGAATGTCTTGTCTGCTTGCATCCCTTTGCCAGGTGCTGTCAGATGAGGAGAAGAGGAAGCAGTATGATGCGTACGGTGAGGAGGGATTGAAGGATGGGCACCAGAGCTCCCATGGAGACATATTCTCACAGTAAGGGGATTTTGCCACTTCAGGCTATTCTACAGTTGGTGCTCTAATTTTGTGATGCTCGTGCACGTTTTTGATGTGGGCAAATTCTATGTTACCCAGTACAGAGGCACTGATCTGAAGTAACAGTTGAGAATTTGAAGAAATATATTTACAGTGGGTATCCCACGTGCAGTTTTCAGTTGTCTGTCTTGCATCAGTCCTTGCTTCAAGAGCAGTGAGTAGGAACCAGTGCTGTCTTCCCACATGGGCAGCTCTTGCTCACTTGGTGAGCTGTGTCACCAGTATGGGTGATTTGTAAGGTGCTGCAGTTGCATTAAACATGTAGGAACTTTCTTGTGTTATTTGGTATGTGATTGATGTTTAAGCTGTTGTCACAGATCATGCATGCCCTTTGGGGGTCACTCTTTCTTTTGCAAAGTAATGCTATTGTGACTTCCAGTACATTTCAGAGCAACTGTAGAATTTGGATCATTAAAATCTGAAGGCACTTGCATGTTGCTCAGGCAGAACCTGATTTTATGTTTAAGGCCCCTTTGGTTCTGCTAGGCACAAATTTACTAAAACAGTTCCTGAAGTTGCTCACCTCATGTAATCCTTCTGGGTGAGAACTCACACTGTCTGCTGGTCTGTTTTGAGGAAAAATATGTAGACTTGCTAGGAAATTTTTTCTCATCCCCCTTGTCCTCAGACTACTGAAAACCAGCCTGTTAGTACTGACTTGCAGTGCCAGACATGAAGTGCTACTCAGAGTTTGCACATTGTGGTGATGGTACCTGAGCAGCAGTGCAGCACAGAGAGGACTTCCTTTAGGCAGTGGTCAGATTTTGAGGTGTTGGCATTCAACTCCTGCTCCAAAGCTTTTCTTCTTTAGTACAGAAAACTCTTCCAAAGGGAGTGCTTTGTTTGAAGGCATTAGCTTGTGTCCTGGAAGAGCAAAAAGAGGTATCTGGATTTACTATGGTGCTTTTGTACTGTGAGGAGGCTGTTCTCTAGGGGACTAGTAGCATTTGCCAAGCAGCACCTTGCTGCTGCCTTGGGTGGCTGTCTTTGTCAAAGCTTCGTTTGATCAGAATTCCTTCCTAAACTAATTGATGTGCTTTACTCCAGCTTCTTTGGGGACTTTGGATTCATGTTTGGAGGTAACCCTCGCCAACAAGACAGGAACATTCCCCGAGGAAGTGACATCATTGTGGACCTGGAGGTTACACTGGAGGAGGTGTATTCAGGAAACTTCGTAGAAGTAAGTTTGACTGCTTCCCTGTCAGTCTCTCCAGTGTGTTCTCAGGTTTGAGATGCCTGGCCTGGCCACTGCTTAGAATGATATCTTCTCCCAAAGAATAGAACTAAAATAGATGCTCATTTTCTTAGTATCTGGCAGTGACAGTGGAGGATGTTGTGATGCTATTTGCTAGTAGTTAACAATACACTTATTCATCTTTGCTGTCTGGTCATTTCTCGATAAAGGGATGCTTCTTGTGATAATAGCTTATTTCTTGGCTGTCAGTGACTAGCTATAGCTTTTTTATTGCAGTAGCTAGGTTGGAAAAGGTATAAGTGGTCTCTCTGTAGAATTTAGTGATGTTTGAGGGCCCATTCATAAGCCTCAAATTCATTTTGCAATTCTTGCAAAACTATTTTCAGGATTTTTTCATAGCCTCTTTAAATGACCAAACATGTCACTGCAAATTTCTGGACTGCATACTTGGCAAATGTATGGTGGCCTTTTAATTATTTTTTAATTTTTTTAAGCAAACTACATTTCTGGTGCTGACAATCCCTGCTATTCTGTGTATTAGAAATTGCATTGATTGTATTTGTGTTGCGAGTGCCTGGGTAAATAGGGAACTCCAGACAATTTTGCCAGTTGTGTGGGACAAGGAAGCTGTCGTAACTACAGTGTCAGGTGTTTCATCGTAGTGTTACCTTTCTTATTTAGAAAGGTGTGCAGGAAAAAAAGGAGATGGTAATAGTGGTGTCAGAGCAGGTTTTTCTGGTATTTAATGTGTGATTAGCAAGAGATACAAGGTGAAAAGTGTTGTCAGAATGTTTTGCTGAGGCCATTTGGAGCTACTGTGGAGGCAGCACACAAAACCAAGTTGTGTTCAGGCTGTTTGAGAAATCCAGACCCTTGTGGAGACCCAAGAGTGCTGGCTTGCGTGCTGGTATCAACCTCTTTGTCTTCCATGCAGGTTGTCAGGAACAAGCCAGTGGCAAGACAGGCACCTGGCAAACGGAAGTGCAATTGCCGGCAGGAGATGAGGACCACCCAGTTGGGTCCTGGACGTTTCCAGATGACTCAAGAAGTTGTTTGTGATGAATGTCCAAATGTCAAGTGAGTTTTACGCTCTTTACTGCTATATGGATGTTTATTCAAAAACCTACCACTAGATGGAGGAAAGTGCCTGTACTACCAGTAAGACCTGGGGAATTTGGAAAAACTTAATGCAGGTTTCTCATTTCCAAGGAGCCAATCTTTATTCTTACAGTAGAGATGGCAAGCTCTATTAGATGTAGAGCTCCCCAATTTGCTCTTTCAGCCTCTTACTCCTTGAACAATCAGTCGTACTACAGTGGAAGCTCCACAACTAAATCTGAATAAACAAAGTCAGGGAGGGCCACGGTTTCCAGCTGGGAACAGCTGGACATGGAATACTGTGTTGCAGTCACTCATCCAGATGCTGACTGTACATTTAGGAACTTAACTTTGCCTTCTTTTCTAGATGAGTATCAGCACACAATAAAGGCAGCACTTGCCCTCCAGTTTTAGATGTGAGCAAGGAGAGAGTATGTGTTAACTTGTGAGGGTCTCCTCATTACCCCAGTAACATAAATAGGTGCTACCACCTACTGTTGAAAACCTAGCGTGTGCTTGCTCTTCCCCTTTGCAGGCTTGTGAACGAGGAGCGAACACTAGAAGTGGAAATAGAGCCAGGCGTGAGGGATGGTATGGAGTATCCCTTCATTGGTGAAGGTACGTAAATGGGCGCTGCCCTGCTGCTCAGCTTTGACTTGCTCCTTTTCCGTGATGCGAGGCTGGTCTTCATGGCAGTGGAAGTGTCCAAGCCCAGCTCTGGGTAACTGATCAGCACATGTGGCTTTAAGTGCTGTGTCCTCTGCATGCTGCTGAAGTCCAGGAGGATACTCTTTGCCAAGTCTGGATAATGCTCTGAGTTCCAGTCACTTTGCTGGTACTGGGGGCACACACACATACAAAAAAAAGCTCTAAATGATGTTTCAGATAACTTTTGAGTAGGAGCATCTGTTCAAGGCTTGAGTATTTGAGGGAATCCCCTCTGCCCAAGGAGATGAAGTCCTTTAACAAGGACAAGACATCATTAACATGCAGGCAAGTCTTTCAGAACAGCAGAGAGATATGAGCTCATTGAGGCAATACTCAAAGTCCTAGGCTCTTTAATAACAGTTATGTGTAAGCAAGGTTTTAGTCATGTAAAGATCAACTAGTTGGGTTTTTTTTCCTTTAACATGTGAGCTGCAAATCTCTATTGTGTTTAATAGGCTGCTTGTTTATTCAGTTGTTACTAACTACCTCCTTTAAACAGAGCTCTTTGTTTTTCACAGGTGAACCCCATGTGGATGGGGAGCCAGGTGATTTGCGCTTCCGAATAAAAGTTCTTAAGTAAGTAACTGGCCTAGTTAGACCACTCTTTCTGGTTGCTGTAAAGGAAGCCTGCAAACACCTTTCTGGCTAGTGTTGCCCATTTGGTTAGCATGTAGCTTGAGCTTCAGCAGAGTTGGTGCAGCCAGGGGTCTGGTACTCAGGGCTGTGCAGGATGTTCAACACTGATGATGCTAGAGTAGCTGGATTCACCATTAAGATGCTGTGATAATTCCACTTTTATTTTGTTTGGCTTGAATTCTGGCATGCATTAGTAGCTCCTGTGTGAATCACAAGAAATACCTCCTTTTTCCATAAACATACTATCTCTCTGTTGTAAGGAAGTGCACTACTAAGAACATTGTTTTGTGAGTCACAACTTCTTGACACGCCTCACCACTCATTGCACTAGAAATAGAAAGTTTATTTAGTAGTACGTACCTCAAGCACAGGAAAATGAAGCTAAAGTTCATTCATTCTTCACTTCCTCTCTGACTTGTGAATTCTCCAAACTCACAAATAGAGGGGAGGAAGCTAGAGGACCTATTTCCCCTATGGAGAAGGAGAAGAGTTCCAGCGTCTTTTATTTCCACAGGCACCCAGTCTTTGAAAGAAGAGGAGATGACTTGTACACAAATGTGACAATCTCGCTGGTCGAGGCACTTACAGGCTTTGAAATGGATATTGCCCACTTAGATGGGCACAAGGTGAGGCAATGGTTTGCTTTCTTGCTGTGTGTAAACAAAATTTAACTGCAGGTTTCCTGTGCTGAGGGTTAGCTTGCTTGGGGTCTGTGCAGCTGCTGGTTGTATACAGTATCCCATCTGCTAGAGCCTTCCAGGCCAATTCCTATGGAGCCAAAACAGGCCCTGTACAAGGGGCGCAGAGTGTGGGTCTCAATTCCAGGCTGTCACAGCAGTTACTGCATGTGCTGTCTTGGGTGGTGTTAGTTCTGGCATGTGTCCTGGCAGTAATACTGCCTGGACCCCTTGAATGTCACCGACTTTGGCAAGGGATCAATACCATTTGAAGCTTTCCAGTGCTTTGGAATGGGCATTGGGAGTATTGGGGTACTAGAACACTAGTAATGTTCTGAAATTTTTTTCATCTCTAGGTTCACGTTGCTCGGGATAAAATTACGAAACCTGGGGCCAAACTGTGGAAGAAAGGAGAAGGTCTTCCAAATTTTGATAACAATAATATCAAAGGCTCACTAATAATAACATTTGATGTGGAGTTCCCCAAAGAGCAGCTGACAAATGAACAGCGGGAAGGTGCGTGTTTTAAAGCTCTGTCACAGCAGCAGGCTGCACCTCTCACCAAAGCTGATAAGAAGTTGGCACAACTGAACCCATGGCCTGCAGTGGTCAGGAGGGGCTCTCCTTTCCCTGTGCCCCTTGTACAACATATCACAGTTGGCCGATGCTTCAAAGGGAAATGGAAGTTAATCACAGGGCAAGTGAGCTTGGCTGCTGCAGTTGTAGGGAACGAGATTAGGCTGGGATGTGCCACTGCTGGGATGTAGCACTTGGCAAGTTTGCAGGTGCTTTGTTTTGTAGCTGGCCATCTGTCTGAACTGAAAGACTTACTGGGCTTAGCCTCTGTCTGCTTTGCCTTCGCTGGAGTGGGATCACAAGCAGTTTTCCAGCCCCCGTTTCCACTTTCTTGGAGGCAAGACTTGTGAAAATCCCTCTGCTGTCTAGGGTAAACAGCGTCATGCAGCATCAAGAAAAGGATTGTTCCTCTCTACATCTCCTTCTACCCAAAGTGCTTTGTGGTGCTTTGTGGTTGTATAGGGAAGAAGGGTGCAATGCAGATATTTTGTAGGAGAGACCTGCTTCTCAGCTTCAGTGCTCAAATGGAAACTTGATGAACTGTGTAGAAATCTTAGAATTGGCAGGAGGGTAAATACTGTACTTCTAGCTGGAAATTCCTCTTTGCTTCAGCAGCCTCTGTGGTAGGTTCTGCTGCTCTGCATAAGGCATCAGAGTAGGCCCCATCCTCGCTACAAGGCAAAGAAGCTCCTGGCATGTACCAGTGCAGCTCTTCACAAAATCCCCACCCCCAGAACTTCTCCTGCTGGTCATGGCTATCATACATACTTCTTTTGAAGGTGCCCTTTTAGTGGATTCTGGCAGCTGCCCTTGTGGAATAAGCCAAATGTGCAGCTTTCCTGGACTCTTCAAGTTTGTAGAGGGAAGCCAAGCCCTGGGTGGGCTTTTCTCAGCCCTATGGCACTTACTGCTGTGTTGACAATGCTGGGCTAGCTACCACTTGGAGCCCAGTTGGGAGCTGCAGCTTCAGAGTTGACTGGTGTTCTGTGGTTCTCTCTGCAGGTGTTTGGGCTGTGAGGTCCATGCCTCTGGGCTGTGCTTTGAGTGAACCTGTTTTGACCCCCTGTGCTTTCCTCCTTGTTGCAAGTGTTTTGTGCCCAGTGAGGGTTGTGGAGCACGGTGACCACATCAGCATGAAGTCTCATTCCAGGCTCTGCTGCCCTTCTTGAAGCTTTGTAAAGCGACAGCACTTCTCAAAGAGATGTGAGGTTTTTCTAGCCGTTGCTCTTGGCAGTTTGTGAAGAAACTGGACAAAGAGCAGCGACAGAAGCCTCTGTGTTTGTCAAAATTGCTCACACACCTTTATGGATATCCCGGGAGCAGAGAGGTCTGCTCGTATGCTTTGTTGCAAGGCTGATGCTGTTTGGGGGACATCCAACAGCAGAATTATAGCAGTTTAGCTTAATTTTTTTAATTATTATTTGAAAGTTACCCATGTTGTGGGGAGTTTTCCTCTCTGTTTTGGGTCCTGACAGCCCCTCCTCAGGCTCAGTGATTTCTGGTGCTGATCAGAACAGAGATACTGCCATTCCCTGAGGGGCCCCATGGCCAGGGCAGTGGGAGTCCTGGCAGTCTGTTACCAGGTTGACTTTAAAAAGGGAATCCCCTCCAATTTCTCTGGCAAAACGCGCAACACATCCATTCTTGACAGTCTCTTTCCTCTGTTTTGTGCGGACTTGCTCTTTAAATGGCAGTGAAGACCTGCCAGTCTTTCCCTGACCATGCTGACCCCAGTAGATGAGCTATTATGGTTTTAAGGGCTGACTCACTCTTCTCTTATCCTGCTCTGGTAAGAATTTGATACTGACAGGACCTCAGAGCAGGCAGTTCTTTGAAATGTTTTATGAATGGGCTTTCAGGGGTGGGGAAGATGGCATTTGAAAAGTCATCTAGATTCCTTTGTGAAACAGTGGGTTTCAAAAAAACTTAAGATTTTCAGGTCTTCAGTAGGATACTTAAGCCCCCAGATAGGAGTTTGCTCCTCTTACTTGCCTTCAGGGACTACTTCTAGTGGACAGTAGTGTCCCCAGGCACCACATACCAGTGTGAAAACCTGTGCTTTCTAATTACTCATGTGGATTTCTGTAGCTGGCAAGTCCAGAAGGACTCAAGTGTAGCCCTCCCAAGCTTGCTGCTAGCAGATTCCTTGGGCTGTAGAGGGAGCCCGGGAAGATGAGCTAGGTGAATTAGACTCCAGAAATACTCAGCAAGTTGTTTGTTGTTGCATTGTACCTAAGATGACAAAATTGTTGTCAACTTCAACAGCAAAGCAGCTCTGAGGGTCGGCTTTATCCCTTACAGAACTGTGACGATCTTGAGGTGGTGTGCCGGGCTTTGAGTTTGTAGCAGGGGAGGCTTTGTCCCTGGAACCACTGGCCTTGTGTGGTCCCAAGAGTGCATGAAAGCACTGTTACAGCATCACTAACCTAAGTCCTGTTTCTCCTTGTAGGAATGCTGAAGGAGCAGGAGTAAAGCTGTTGCACCACTGAGTTTGGGGGGATTTTTCCTTTTTTTTTTTAATGATGCTTTTAGAGTACCAGTGTTTGCATTATTCAGATACACGGGCTCAGCCTTGAAAGGCTGGTGCCACTGGGCCTACAAGCCAGATGTGTAAATGCAGCAGGAACCACAAATGCAGAGTCCTCCTCCTGTTTGTGCTGTGCACTAACGCTTTCCTTTCTCTTGCAGGTCTCAAACAGTTATTGAAACAAGGATCGGTGCAGAAGGTGTACAATGGATTGCAGGGATATTGATGTGTGGAAAAATTGGACTTAACTGAAAATGAAAAGTCAGATTTGTTTGCAGTCCTTTCTCCTGCCCACTGTAGAATGGAAAAGAGGGAGGGTGGGGCAATTGTTGAGGTATATATAATTTTTTCTTTGTAAATGGTGGAAGTGCTCAGATGAGTCGGGGGAAATACTACCCTTTTCAGGACATAACTGGTGCTGTCTATCATGTTCCATATCCTGGAACAACAAAGAGACTCCTTGAGCAGGAAAAAAAGGTGGGGAAAGGAGTTTTAAATTCCACACAGATTGGAATTGCTGTTTTTTAAATATATTTTCATGTGACTTTTCTTGACCATCTCAACATATTTTCATAGCTTCTCCTGCTTTTTATGTCCTTTGTGTCAGTGTCTTCTGAGTTTCTGGGTTTTGGGGTTTTTTTTAATCCCAGCCCTTCCCCTCCTTCCCCTCTGAGTCCAGAGTATGGTATTGCTTCAGAGTCTGCGTTTCTGGGGCAGGAGTACAGGTGCTGTTGGGAGTGGACTGGCAGGAGAGCCTTATGGGCTATGTTAGGCCCAACACGTAGTTGGGAAAGCAGGGGGGAAAGAGGCTCTTAAATACCAAGTAGTCTGCTTGTCCCAAAAGTTAATGCTTGGTTTTAAATTTGAAGTCACAACAGCTTAGCAAAGACTCCTCAGACTGCCGTGGTGGGATTTTGGAAAATAATGGGAATGGCTCCTCGTGGCCTTGGTTCTTCCTCGCTGCCCCCAGATGTAACCAGTAGCTTGTCTGGAAAAGCTCACTTACCTCCTGCACTCTATCCTCTGTGAGGATAGGTAAAGCTAACAGCACAGAAATAAAGATGTTTCAGTTGGAATGGCAAAAACTACCTGGTTATGTATTTCAGCAGCCCTTGCCCTGGGACAGCTGCAAGTTGTTGGACTAACAAGGAATGGTCCCTTCAGTCATCTAAGCTATGAGGGTGAAACTACAGCTGCTAATACCAGCAAAAGCTCTGTTGCTGCTTTATTTGAACTAGGGGCCTTGTAACCTGTCAGGAAGGTACCGGTTCTGCTCTGGTATCTGTTGTGAAGACCCCGCTGCTTTAAGCATCCCCATCAGAAACTCTCATCTCCACATGTTCTTCAGGAGTGGTATCTAAACAATTTCTTGGAGCTGCCTGTGTCAGTCAGACTTGTGCTTTACTGTGACAGGGACATAGGCAGCAAGAGAAATGAGTCAGTTGTTCATGTAGGAAGGTGTTCTGCTCCGTCCCTCTGGGCTCTTTGGGGCTATGAAGTGGGATCCTTACAGCTGCTGCCTTATACCTCATCCCCTGCCAGGGAAGTGGATGGAATCTCTTTTTTCTACATGCAAATGTTTGCTGGGGAGCAGTAGCAGGAGACTCAAGGTAGTTTTGGGGGGTTCAGGGGTTTTTTTTCTTTTACTTCATTGTGAACTTTAAATAGCTCAGCTCTGAGCTCAGAAAGGTGGAGAGAGCTCTGGCCCAGCCCTTGTGTGCTGCCCTTAAACTCCAGCGGGAGCTGACTCAGCGGAAGCAGCAGCACCGGGGAGGTTTCCTGTTGGATCCTTTGTACGTTTGCCTTGGCAGAGCAAAGCAGGGGCTTCAGGAACAGCTGAGAGACAGGGGCAAGACAAGCTTGGGATGCCAAACACTTGGTCTCAATGCTCATCTTCCTCAAAATCTGTAAAAGCAAGCCGTTAATCCTAGCTGAGGCTGCTACTTTGAGTGTCTGCCTATTTGATGGCCAGTTCTTTCCAGGTGTCTGTAGGCAGTTCTACCCCTGCTTTGCCCCTTAGCTTAGATTTTTAAGAAACCCCAGACTTCAGAGAAACTCTCCTTTTGCTATCCCTGTGTATGGGGCTGGTTGCTGTTGTCTTAGCCCCTCAAGGGTCTGTTTGATGATTGCCTTGCTGCCTTCCTGTTCCGCTGGTGCACAACCATGCTGCCAGTACTCACCTGTAGCAATAAAGCCAAAAAGGCAGGACTTCACACCAAGTCAGCCTCTCCACAGGAGAAGTTGATGTAACCTCTCCTACCTGCACCCCTAGCAGCAGGCAGTGCATTTATTTCAGGCATGAGTACTTGTTCCTGCTGCTGCTTTTCCTTTCCCTGCCAATTCTTTTCCTTCCTGTGGTTGGTTGGGGTTTGTTTTTTTCCATTGTGGGTCTGTACTCTGAGAAGCCAGTGCTATGTAGAACAGCAACAATAGCTGCAAAGCCCCAGCATTTACAAGGGTGAGAAGAAAAACAGAAAAGCAAGCCCCTAATCATACCAAGCAACCCTGCTTCCTTCCATTTTCCTTTTCCCTCCCTGCTGTGGGGTGTGTGCAGAGCTGGGATCTTCCACCTTTCCCACTTTCAGACAAAGCTTCCAGGGTTTTCATGCTTTCTCCCTAGGCAGCAGCGTACATTAGTGCTTGCCAGGGTCTGGTTCAAATACTTCCACTTGTTTTGGTTTTGGTCTGCTTGCCTTGGGAAAGTTGTGCTGCTTCTAGGATTGTAGGGAGGTTTTTCTCTTCAAGGGCCCCAAGGTGTCTGGCTGGGGGGATGTGGAAGCTGTTCAGTGTTGGAGACATCCTGTGTCCCCTATTTCAGTAACATTTAGCTGGTGTGAGTGAGTCACAGTGCACGTGGACTCCTTTATCTCATATGCTTCTTAGAAGGTTTAGGTGTTCACATTGCCTCTTCTTCGTTTGGGACCATGCAAGCATCCTGAAGGTGTGAACCTCTGAGCTGGGAATCCTGTAATGCACAGGCTTAATTTCCAGCCCCTTCCAAGCTATGCTGCTGTTCCCAAATTGGATCAAATAAAAAAAAAACAACTGGTCCCCTTTTACCCTAAATCCTTGCACAAGTCAAGGATTGTTGAGGGTTTAGATATAGGCGTGTTGTTCAGTCCTTCTAGCAAAACACTTGTCCTTGAAACATGTTTCTAGAAGTCCTTGCTGTTTTGAGAAGGTGGTGTTTAAACAAGTACATGGACCTTGCCTGGCTAAAATGGGATCCTGACTTATTTCTGCAGTGAATGGTTTTGATCACCTCCAGAAGTTGTGTGTGTTCCTCTGAGGCCTCACCACAGGCTCAGCTTTAAGATACCGTTGCCTCCATCAGCACTGTGTTACCACCCTTTGTTTAGATCCCTCTCATCCCAGGAGAAGTGAAGGAGCAGTTGGGGTGAGGACTCCATAGCAGATAAGAGGATGGGGGTGAAAAAACTTGCTTTTCAGATGTTTTCAGGGTTCAGATCTGCTTTTCCAGACAGCATCATGCCCTAGCAGCCTTGTCTGCTTCTCCTGTGCCCCCGCAGTCTGGGCTTGCTGCATCTAAAGCCACATTGCCCATGGAAGTTTTGGGGCTGCACATGAGAGTTTCAGCATTAGGTACGTGGGTCCTGGGGAGCAGTCTGGCCCAAGGGAGTGGTTTGTTCCTGATGGCTTCAGCCATGCAGAGGACCGCTGCTGTCTTAATTCTTGCCACAGCAAGTGGCACTGCTTGCACAGAGCATCCCCTCCTCCCCAAGTCTGAGCAGGGGGTGAAAGTGTTCCCTAATGGTTTCTTCTCCATGGAAACTTCTCTGTGAGTACAGCGCAGGCTGGCTTGGTTTTGGTTTTTTTGTTTTGTTTTGTTTTCCAAAGAGCTTGTTATTTTAAAGTACTTAGATATATCTAAACTTTTCTGCTTCTGAGAGATGGGCAGCAGAGATAAGAGGGGAGAAGTGACTGGTGCCAGGATAAAATTGCTCTGAAGACACATAGCTTTGCAATGTTCCTGAATCCATCTGCTCAAATGTCTGAAGACCACGTCTGTCTGGAGTCTTTAATGTGATTTCTAGATAGCAGCCCCCATCTCTGCTCCTGCGCCACCAGGCTGATGAGCAGCATTGCACGAGCAGTGGTGGGGCATCTTGCAAGGGATGGCTTGCTCGAGCTGAAGTGGTCCCCAGGGAGGGGACAGCCTGGCTGGGACAGGGTGGGAGGTGTGGTGGGACTGGTGGTATCCCACTGCCCAGGAGCCTCCCTTCATCCCAACTGCTGCGTAGCCCTGCTCAGTGTTAACTGTGGCTAGCAGCCAGCTTTCTCCTCCTGTTTCCTCTGGCTTGGTCAGGCATGCTGACCTGGGAGGTGAGAGGAAAGGGAAGAGGGCAGTGAGGGGTGCTGGTCACCTGTATGCCCTCCGAGGAGGGACTCGCCAGCACAGCCCTTTCCTCTCATGTTAAATATTTCCAGGGACCTGCTCACTCTTGTGTGGGAGCAGGAAGCTGCTAGAAAGCAGATATTCGACAGCCTCCACCCCCAAAGCTGTTGCCCTAAAAAAGCATCCCTTGCTCAGGGAGGGCTGGCCAGAGGCTCCACATGTTGCAACTCCCCTCATCCCAGTCCACCCCCCAAGCTTAAAAAGGATGTCCCAAAGCTGATGATGCCAGAAATGAAATCTGAGGCTGTGACAATGTGACCTCTGGGGGAATTCAGAAGAATGGAGCTTGTTTAGTCCAGAAAAGTGATGATGACACCAGTACAGGCACCGAGTGCATAAGGGGTGTTTACAAGGATAATCCCTTCTTCCAGACTTAAATCTGGTGCTACCCATTTTCCTGATAAGCACTGATCCCATCAGCCTCTTTTTTTTTTCCCCCAGCTGCTGCCTTCCCCATCCCTACTCAAGCAGGCACAGGAGCCCACTGCTGTGTTTTTTGGGCAGCTCCTGGAACCATCCAGCCCTTTGCCCCTGGGGAGGGGCAGGACACCATGGCTGCCGCCTGGAGTACAGAGCCAATGATGCTGTGCGAGCAGCCAGAAGATCCCGAAGGACATCGTCAGGGATGCTGACCTTGCAGTGGGAGCTGATGTCCGAAAGGCAGCCTGGGGGACTGTGTGTCCCTGCTAGGCAGGAAGGGAATGTGCCTGCAGCTCTGAAGCACCCATGGGACGTGGGCAAAGGGGAAAACCGGTTCCCAGCACATCGGCATCATCTTACTCACTGGAGCAAGGTTCGAGGCTGGGCGTCTTATCTCAACCCTTATCTAAGCCAGCGATAGCAGAGCTGAGTGATGGAAACCATGCAGCGCATGGAAAGCAAAGCCTCATGTGGCAATCAGTGCGGATAACCAGGCTGGTTTGCTTTGGGGCAGATGCTGTGGGGGCGGGGGAGGCGGGGGGGGAGTTGGTTAAAGCCTCTAAAGGTCTGCGTGCGGGTTTGTTCACCCTCTTGCAGAAATCAAAGAGAAAAAAAACAACCCAAGGACAAAATTAAAAACAAGCCTTGGTTGACAGGATACGCGGTTAAGTTGGCGCCTGTCCTAAGCTGTGATCAAGGGCGGAATAGCCAGATTTGGGAGAGGATCGGCCATGGATGTGGCTACCAGCTGCTGGAGAGATGGTGCCTGTTGGAGTGGTGGTGGGGAGGGAGCCCTACTTGTGGGCTGGGGTAACCAGGCCACATGTCGCCAGCACGCTGCACCAGGCCAGACATTGGTGGCCCTGTGATGAGGCGGTTTGGAGATAAGGAAGAGAAATTTGGGGGCTACAATGTGCTGGGGGCGGATGCTATTGCCATAATCCCTCTGCTCTTGGCCACCGTGGCACTGGTGCTGGTCACCACCAGGGAGGTGGCCATGGGGTTGGGGGTGGCAGCTTTGGGCATGTTGCCTGCAGGCATGGTTCAAGATGAGACTGTTTCTTGGGATCCTGCCATTTTGGGGGGGTCCCCACTGCTGGGTGCTGCCCCACGCCCTTCTGATCGCTGGCAGAGACTCAAGAGACCAGTAGCAAAGTCAGCTCCTTTCTGGAATGTTCTCCTGCTGTGACCGATATGCACAGCAGGGCCAGTGGCAGGAAAAAGGCTTTTCCAGAGCTGTTTAAAGCAGAGACTTCCTCATCTGTCCAAAAGATGGTGCATTTCAGAAGCATAAAGCAAAACGAGCCCTGTTGTTCCAGACCTCCCCAGTTTCTCCAGCCCGAGTCTGTCCCAGGTGCCATTCCTGCTGCCAGTCTGTGTCCGACACACCATCGCAGCCTTGGGGCATCGCTCTCCTGTGGGATCCGTGCTCTGCCCTCCCAGCCGAAGCAAGGAGCTGCAGCCCTGGGGCAGGACTTGGCATCAGAATCACTCTGGGTCTTGGGACCACAGTGCAACATCTACCTCCACATGCGGGCAGCAGAGATGCCTCAAGTCCAAAAACCAAAGCAGAGCCATGAATGCACTGGTTTCTCCTAGCTGGAAGCTGGCTACAAGTGTTTTTATCCCTTTGTGGGAAGCAAACCTACGGCATTTGATCTTCAACATCAGCTTCATGTCCCCTGATGCCCGCAGCGGGGACAGGCAGTGCTCAGCCTGCAGCAGAGCTCCCGCCAAGGGGGCTTCTTTAGAAGCCAAGCAATGACGTTCATGTGCCTCAGCCTTGTTGTTTTGGATCCTCCAACCTCTTGGCTGCCATTTCGCTTTTGCAAAGGAGCCTGCTGAAGGGTGGGAAGCACCCTGGCTCCTGCCCTGGGAGCCTGGTGAAGGCGGGGGCTGCTGGGGGGGGGGGGGTGGGGTGGTGATGACTGGTGGCCAGGGTGATGAGATGTGGTTTTTGGAGACCTCCTCCTCTGTCCCGCCTTAAGGACAACCACTATGTCATCTTCCCATCCCCTTTCTGTCCTGCATCTCTTTTCCCATCTTCCCCCCTGCCCACACTTTCTTGCTTGCTTTGAGCTGCAGGGAAGGGAATTTAGAAAGGAATGAGCTGGAAGTTAATCCAGGAAAGCTCCTTGCCCCTGTGCTGTCCTCTCTTTTGGTGGCTCAAGCCAGCTCCTGGCTCATCCCCAGCCCTTCCTGCCCTCAGGGCAGTGGAGACAAGGGGCGTCATGCTCAAAATCTTGCTATGGGCGAAAGGGAAACGCAGCCAAGAATTTATTATTAATATAACTGAAGTCTAAGCAGTCAAAGAGCTGTTTTTAGCTCAGAGCTAGATTGCAGAACAGGAAAATAAAGCAATGAATGCTGCTGGACAGTACTAGTAATACAGCTCTGCATTTCTTTAGCTGGTCCTTGGGGAGCCGTTTCTCACCTTGGGATCCCCTGCGCATTGCCCCACACCTGCCCCTGGCCTGGCATCCCCACACTCCCGCATCCCTCTGGGCAGCATCCTTACAGGAGAGTGGTGAACGCATTAATCTGCTCAGAAAACCTGTCCCATTACAGCTGTCAGTTCTCAACCTTGGTGTCTCATACAAAGATGAGGAAATGAAAAATCAATGAAGCGTTGCCACTCGGCCATTGGAAAAATGACTTAATTGAGTCAAACCAAAGCCGCCAGCAGATTGAAATAAGCTCAGGAGGTGCAAACCCCACCAGCCTCTCTCCAGAGGCCTTGCAAACTCAGTGCACGGTCCGGGGTCCGACACGGGGTCTGGCAATGCTGACAAACCCACCCAGCACTGACAACCACAGCCCCCCCACTCTGTGCCTGCCCCCCGTGATGGATCTGCAGCCCCAGTGCTGCTGGGGCGAAATGAGAGCAACCAAATGTGCTGTGAGAGCTGATGGGTGGTTTTATTACATGACATCTGGAAGCAGTGCCACAAAGGTGTGACATCCTCCCACCCGGGCATTTATGCCCCCTGGAACAGGGATAAATGAGGGTTTCAATGCCATCTTTTTAACACTATCTTAGCTGTTTCTCCTGCCGCTTTCTCCCCACACCCCTTTTCCCCATTTTTTTCCATCAATGCCAAGTGTATTTCTGCGTTAAGTCTCAGTGCATCCCACCGGCCTAGCGTGGGGACCGTTCCTGGGGCAAGGTGCTGCTGCTGGGGGGCGGTCAACCCAGCTGGGACCAGGCAGGGAATCCACCAGTGTCCTTTGGGAGCAAAGCCTGCGGCGCTGGGGAGATACATCCCTTGCAGGGCACGGACTCGGTCCCTGCCTCCACGGGGTGATGATGGGTCCGTCCCCTGCCTCCGCGGGGTGACGTGGGACGGCTGCCGGCTCCGCTAGCAGCTCCCTCCCGTGCACAAGAAGATCCCCATGGCCATGCCCAGCAAGGCGAAGGTCCCCAGGATGAGGCCCAGCACCAGCGGGGCATGCGACCGGCTGCTCTGTTTTCCTGCAAGAGGCGAGAGGGATGGAAGTGACGACTGGGGTCACCCCTCACCATGCCACTGTGTCCCCCCACCCCAGCACTGGCACGGACCCATCCTGGCACTCTGAGCCCGCAGGATGCCGACGCAGGTGGTGTTGAGGAAATGCTGGAGGTCCTGGGTGGTCTTGGGGTACTTCATCAGCTCCCGCTCAGCAAAGGTGGCCACTGGGTCACTGCCGGGCCAGCGCCGCTCCCAGGTGGCATTGGGGACGTGGAAGGTGAGGAAAGCTGTCCCGTTGAGAGTCACCTCGTAGAAGCTGTGGGTCGTGCCGTTGGGGAAGAGGCGGCAGCCCAGGTGGCAGCCCAGGCTCTGTGTGTCTATGGGGGGCAGAGGGAGGGGGGTTAGGGCCAGCACGCTCCCACCTTTTGTAGCCCATTGCCATCACCAGCATCGAGCCATGTACTGAGTTTGCAAGGTCTCGGCCTTGTGCCACCCGACCCACCCACAGCTTTGTTTTCGCTCAGTTTAGCTGCAGCCACAACCTTTCCAATGGCCAGGCGGCCGGGCTTATTTTTCCTTTCCTTATCTGCGTACAGCACAGCTTCAGTTTTATAGAGACGGGAGGTTTTTCCGCGCAGAGCGAGCTATTCATCGCTCTCACGGAAGGATGCGGCACAGGGAGTGTGGGGCGAGGGGACGTGTGGGGCTCACACCAGAGACCCCGAGGTGAGAAAGTGCTCCCCAAGGCTCTGGTAAAGAAATGCAAAGCTGGGGCAAAACTGGTTTGGGGGTAAGAAAGAAAACGAAGGTAAAAGACACCCTGGGCAGGAACATCAGAGGTAATGCGGACTTGCGGAGCAATGCAGGCAGGAACACGAAACCATTGCCGTCAGCATCCCACACCTCCAGCAAAGGCTGCCGGGTGCAGGCAGGGTGCAGGTGGGGTGAAGGCAGGATGCAGGTGGGGTACAGGCAGGGTGCAGGCAGGATGCAGGTGGGGTGCAGGTGGGGTGCAGGCAGTGTTCAGGCAGGCTGCCTACACCTCACTGTTCCCCCAGCCTGCAGCCCCCAGCCCTTTTCCCAAGGGACAGCAGGAGGTTGAGCATCACCCTGTTCCCAGGGTGGGCTCCAGGTAAGAAATTCCCAGCTCTGCAGAAGGGCTCCTTTTGCCCAGGGCAAGGTTTTGTATGTGGCCATGTCTCCCGTCCCTTTGCCCAGGTGTCCCCAGAGAGCTGTCCCTGTGCACAGGCCATGCAGGGGGGCTCCCCTTCCCCAGTGGGACCCATCCCCATGCCCCCCGGACTACCACTCACAGTCTATGGGCCTCTCCTTGCTGAAGAGCTTCACCAGCTGGCCAAAGTAGGACAGGTAGGTGGTCACGTCCTGCTGCCGCCTGGCCCAGATGTCCGGGGGCTCCAGTGGCAGCACCTGGGTGACATTAAGCCCCTCCAGGAGATGGCTGAGCCGCCCATCCAGGCTGGCATTCCCCCAGAAGACAGAGCTGCCTTTGGAGACGTGGGTCTGTTGCAGCATGGTGAAGGCAAGCGGGGCTGTGAGAGACACTGGACATCACGCGCTGCTCCTCCATCCCCCTCCCCGTAAGCCGTATGTGCCCTCCCTGCCAACCCCAAATCTCTCCAACCCCACCATCACCGCGTCCTTGCCTTACCTGCCTGGTCTGCCCCACAGCCCAGAGCCCCACAGAGCAGCAGCAACCGGAGCATCCTGGGGACAGGGATGGGGACGGGAATGGTGGCCCCACAGCGGGCCTGGCAGGAATTAAGCAGGACCGGGGAGGTGGGGCTGCGGGAGGAGGAGAGTGGGAGTCGGGCCAGGTCTCTCCCATTTCCTTAGCCCGAGCCACCCACACCCCTTCCCTGCCGGACATGCCGGGGGTGCCGGGCCCTGCAGCACCCAGGGCTGGTGATGCGGGCTGAGGCTCCGAGCTCAGCCCAGGGCTTGCGGGACCGTACGGCACCGCTCCAGCCGGTGGGGGAGCAAGTAGACAGCGCCTGCCTCAGTTTCCCATTCGTTGGCTGGGCAGGGGCCCCATCCCCGAGGCCAGGGCGGCGGGGGGACAGCTGCAGGAAGAGAAGGGAGGGATGGGGGGAAGCAGCCTCGCAGCACCCCGCTGTACCCGTCGGGGCCCGGGGCAGACGTCCAGCGCCGGTGGTCCCGACAAGTGCTGGTCTAGTGGGACCCCAATCCCCGGAAGGATGCGACCCTTGGGATGCAGCGTCCCCGCAGCCCCCGCAATGGGTTGGGGCGGGGGTGGTGGGGGGGTTGGGACCGAGAAACCCCTGGCTGGGCTTGGTCCGTACGTTTGGTTTTTAATGACACCTAAACCAATGAGAGATGAAAATTTAAAGAATACAAAGTTTATATTAAAATATCCAGATCGTCCCCCTGGCACAGCCTGGGGCGGTATGTACAGACACGGCAGCGCCTGCCATGGCACGGTATGGCACGGTATGGCACGGTATAGCACGCTGTGGCGTGGTATGGCACGGTATAACACGGTATGGCACGGTATAACACGGTATGGCACGGTATAGCACGCTGTGGCACGGTATGGCACAATATAACACGGTATGGCACGGTATAACACGGTATGGCACGGTATAGCACGCTGTGGCACGGTATGGCACGGTATAGCACGCTGTGGCAAGGTATGGCACGGTATGGCACGGTATAGCACGCTGTGGCACGGTATGGCACGGTATGGCACGGTATAACACGGTATGGCACGGTATACCACGCTGTGGCACGGTATGGCACGGTATAACACGGTATGGCACGGTATAGCACATTGTGGCACGGTATGGCACGGTATAACACGGTATGGCACGGTATGGCACGATATAACTCGGTATGGCACAGTATAACACGGTATGGCACGGTATAGCACGCTGTGGCACGGTATAAAACGGTATGGCACGGTATAACTCGGTATGGCACAGTATAACACGGTATGGCACGGTATGGCACGGTATAACTCGGTATGGCACAGTATAACACGGTATGGCACGGTATAGCACGCTGTGGCACGGTATGGCACGGTATGGCACGGTATGGCACGGTATAACACGGTATGGCACGGTATAGCACGCTGTGGCACGGTATGGCACGGTATAACACGGTATGGCACGGTATGGCACGGTATGGCATGGTATAACACGGTATGGCACGGTATAACACGGTATGGCATGGTATAGCACGCTGTGGCACGGTATGGCACGGTATGGCACGGTATAACTCGGTATGGCACGGTATACCACGCTGTGGCACGGTATGGCACGGTATGGCACGGTATAACACGGTATGGCACGGTATAGCACGCTGTGGCACGGTATAAAACGGTATGGCACGGTATGGCACGGTATAACTCGGTATGGCACAGTATAACACGGTATGGCATGGTATGGCACGGTATGGCACGGTATAACTCGGTATGGCACAGTATAACACGGTATGGCACGGTATGGCACGGTATAACACGGTATGGCACGGTATAGCACGCTGTGGCACGGTATGGCACGGTATAACACGGTATGGCACGGTATGGCACGGTATGGCACGGTATAACACGGTATGGCACGGTATGGCACGGTATAACTCGGTATGGCACGGTATAACACGGTATGGCACGGTATGGCACGGTATAACACGGTATGGCACGGTATAGCACGCTGTGGCACGGTATGGCACGGTATAACACGGTATGGCACGGTATGGCACGGTATAACACGGTATGGCACGGTATGGCACGGTATAACTCGGTATGGCACGGTATGGCACGGTATTACTCGGTATGGCACGGTATAACACGGTATAACACGGTATGGCACGGTATGGCACGGTCTGGCGCGTCACGACTGCGGGAAGAGGCGTGGCCAAGCGGGGAGGGGCGTGGCCCCCCGGGGTGGCGGGGGCGTGGCCGCCGGCGGGGCGTGTCTCCGCGGGGGTGGGGGCGTGGCCGGCGGCGCCGGTGCCGGGAGCGCAACGATGGCGGCGGCGGCGGAGCTGGAGCGGCTGCGGATGGCGGGGGCCGGCATGGCCATCGCCGTCCTCACCAGCGGCGGCGACGCGCAAGGTGGGGTCCGGCGGGAGGGGGGAGGAGGAGGAGGAGGATGAAGGGCGGGGGGGCAGCTCGTCCCCGGTCCCGCCCCGTGGGTGCTGCGTGTCCGTGTCTGCCCGGCTCCGCGGGGGCCTCCGGGCGCGCAGCGGGAACGCGGCCCACTCTCCTCCCCGGACGCCCGGGGCGGGGGAGCGGGCAGGCGGGGGACACCCCTCCCTCGTGTTTCCACCCCACGGGGGTAGGGTCGGTGCGTCCTACCCGCGGCGCATCCCCATCCCCATCCCCCCCCCGGAACACCCTCCGTGGGATGTCACGGGCCCCACGGGGGAAGCCCCACGGTGGGGTCCCCCCCACCCGGGCATAAGCAGCTATTTCCAATATGTCTTGCTCTCGGGCGGTTGCTCATCTGCAGCTCTCACCCGTGCACTGAGTTTCCCCGGTCTCTGCCTGTGTGGGACCTCGCCCTCCCCCCACTCGAGGGGACACTTCGAGGTCACCTGTAGGACCCGGTCCCCTGTGGGCCACGGGGTCCCTCGGGGCCATCCCGGCTCACGTCTCACCTTTCCAGGGATGAACGCCGCCGTCCGCGCCGTCACCCGCATGGGGATATACGTGGGAGCCAAGGTCTTCCTCATCTATGAGGTTGGGATAACCCCCCTCCCCACTCCCCATCACAGGTAGGGGGGAATGGCCCCCCCCAGTGCCAGGGTACCCCTCACCTCCACCCCCCACTTCTCCGCAGGGCTACGAGGGGCTGGTGGAGGGGGGAGACAACATCAAGCAAGCCAACTGGCTCAGCGTCTCCAACATCATCCAGCTGGTGAGGATCACCGGTGCAGCCGTGGGACCCCCAAATCCCCCCCGAAACCTGCGTGACGAGCTGTGTACTCCCCTCCTCTCTCTCCAGGGCGGGACAGTGATTGGCAGCGCCCGCTGCAAAGCCTTCACCACCCGCGCAGGCCGGCTGCGGGCCGCCCGTAACCTGGTGGAACACGGCATCACCAACCTCTGCGTCATCGGCGGGGACGGCAGCCTGACGGGCGCCGACATCTTCCGTTCTGAGTGGGGTGGGCTGCTGGAGGAGCTGGTCCGAGATGGTGGGTGAACCCCCCTCCCAAAACCCCTGGGTGGGTAGAGCTGAAAGCATTCAAGGGATGTTGAGGTCCAGAGGTCCACTCCATCACTGTGACCCCCAGGGAGGGCTGGGCTCCTCCGCTGCAGGATCCAGCCTGATGCTGTGGGGGGACAGGAGCACCCTAAAATGGCTGGTGACACGGCCGTCCCCCCCCCCAGGGCAGATCAGCGAGGAGGTGGCGCGGGACAACTGCCACCTGAACATCGTGGGGCTGGTGGGCTCCATCGACAACGACTTCTGTGGCACTGACATGACCATCGGCACTGACTCAGCGTTGCACCGCATCATGGAGGTGATCGATGCCATCACCACCACAGCACAGAGGTGAGCGGGCTGGGGGCTGGGTGCCAGGTGCTGGATCCACCCTGGGCATCGCACCCACCCTCCTTCTCCTCCCACCCATGTCCTTGCAGCCACCAGCGGACGTTCGTGTTGGAGGTGATGGGTCGCCACTGCGGGTAAGACCCTACGCGTGGGGAAGCCCATCAGTGGGACGGGATGCCACGTTTCGGGACTGGTGCTGCCACCGCCGTGTCCCCCCCAGGTACCTGGCACTGGTGTCTGGCTTGGCTTCAGGCGCCGACTGGCTCTTCATCCCCGAATCCCCTCCAGAGGACGGCTGGGAAGACCTCATGTGCGAGAGGCTTGGGGAGGTGAGGCGGGGACGGGGGGGTCCTACAATCCCATCCCCCTTTTCTCCCCAGAGAGTCCCCGCAGGCACCCGGGCTGAGCCCCGCGGCCGCTGCCTGGCCCCTGCGAAGCTTCGGGAGCTCCCACCATTGTCCCTGTGAAATGGGGCACTCAGCCGAGCGCAAATCCAGCCCTTGCGTGCCAGGGGCAGTGCTGGCTCGGGGGCTTGGCCGCCCAGAACCTGAGCCGCCCCCCCAGGCAGCAGCCAACAGCGGGTAGCTGGGGGAAGGATGCTCAGACTTGGCCACCGGTGAGTTTTGGCTAAGCCACGGTGGCTGTTTTCCTCCCCATCGCGCCAGACGCGCAGCAGAGGGTCGCGGCTCAACATCATCATCATCGCGGAGGGCGCCATCGACCGCAGCGGCAAACCCATTTCCTCCAACTACGTGAAGGACGTAAGCGGCCACTCCAGCACCTGCTCTGGCACCCGCGGTGGCCGGCGGGTCCTCGGCGTGACGTTCGCTCTTCCCTGCAGCTGGTGGTGCAACGCTTGGGCTTCGACACGCGGGTCACCGTCCTCGGCCACGTGCAACGTGGAGGGACCCCGTCAGCCTTTGACCGCGTGCTGGTAGGTCTTGGGGGGGATTCAAGGAGGGGGTCACCCTGCAGAAAGGAGCAGGCAACTGGGCAACCCTGATTCTGCCCGTTGCAAAGGACTCGCCCGCTGGGATGAGGCTCAGACGGTCCCTGCGGTCTTGGGCCCGCTGTGCCGGGCAGAGCGATGTGCCCATTTCCCCTCATTTGCTGCAGATTTCATGGGTTTTTAAATAAAAGCAGCAGCTCTCTGACTGTAAAGCAGGCATGCAAGCAGCTGTACCAGTTTCCAAGCCCGTGGGACCATCCCTGTGTGAGCCTAGGGGAGCATCCCACCTGGCTGGCATGGGTGGCCCTGGTGTCAGGGGGGCGGTGGGTGCCCCTTTCCCTTTGCAGAGCAGCAAGATGGGGATGGAGGCGGTGATGGCGCTGCTGGAGGCCACGCCGGACACCCCCGCCTGCGTGGTGAGCCTCTCGGGGAACCAGTCGGTGCGGCTGCCGCTCATGGAGTGCGTCCAGGTGGTGAGTACCAGGGTTGGGGGGGGATCAGGCGTGCCAGCCCGCTGGGTGGGGGCCCCGCTCCCCTCCCTGCAAACCTGGGTGTCATGGTGCTGCATCTCTCTCCCCACCCCAAGACGAAGGATGTGCAGAAGGCCATGGATGAGAAGAGGTTTGAGGAGGCCATCCAGCTCCGTGGGAGGTGAGGAGCAGGGACTGGGATGGGGGGAGACATCCCTATGGGGTGGCCAAAAGGACATGCTGGGATGGGGGCTTCTCCTCGAAGGGGCAGACCAGAAGCAGCTCCTGCAGCCAGGAGGACATTCCCCCTGCCCGCAACGCCCCAGGGTCCAGGTGCGCCTCGGGGCCATGCCGCCTTGTCCTTGCAGGAGCTTTGAGAACAACTGGAACATCTACAAGCTGCTGGCGCACCAGAAACCTGCGCAGGAGAAGGTGAGGAGGGATGGGGATTGGCAGGGGACACTGTCTCCACCCTGGGGACACGTACCAACGTGCTCTCCCCATCCCTGTCCCTGCAGAGCCCCTTCAGCCTCGCCATCCTGAATGTGGGTGCCCCTGCCGCCGGCATGAATGCTGCCGTCAGGTCGGCCGTGCGGATCGGCATCTGCCAGGGACACACCGTCTACGTAGTGAGCGACGGCTTCGAGGGCTTGTCCAAGGGGCAGGTGAGGGGGACGGTGAGCCTGGGTGCCATGGGTTTCCCCGGGGGATGGGTTTGGGCTTGGAGGGGGGTGGTGGGGTGCTCCCCCACCCCAAAATCGAGCGCTGCTGCTTGCAGATCCGTGAGGTGGGCTGGCACGACGTGGCAGGCTGGCTGGGACGCGGCGGGTCCATGCTGGGCACCAAGCGGTAAGCACAGCACCAGGGGGGCGAGGGGATGTAGCAGAGGGGATGCTGCTGTCCCCTGGGATTGCGGGGACCCCGTCCTTACCCTGTGGTCTCTTCGCCCCTTTGCCACCACAGGACTCTGCCCAAGACCTGCATGGAAAAGATCGTGGAGAATGTGCGGAAATTCAACATCCAGGGGCTGCTGGTCATCGGGGGGTTCGAGGTGCGGGGGAACCCTCAGCCCTGTTTCGGTGGGGGCCAGGGCAGGCTGTCAGCATCCCAAGCGGTGCAGGCACCCCAAGCCATCCCTTTTGGGATGTGGATCCGGCCCCGGGGCCAGCATCTCCCCAGCCCTTGGCTGCTTGCAGGCATACGAGGGGGTGCTGCAGCTGGTGGAGGCCCGCGGGCAGTACGAGGAGCTGTGCATCATCATGTGCGTCATCCCTGCCACCATCAGCAACAACGTGCCCGGGACCGACTTCAGTCTGGGCTCAGACACGGCCGTCAACGCAGCCATGGAGGTGAGGGACAGGGTTGGGAGGGACAGCTCACAGGGTCATCCCGCTCCACCAGCTCCCATCGTGTTTTGGGATGACATGTGGGAATGAACCAGCATCCCATCCCAGGCAGCAAAGATGGGTTTTCCTGGTGTGACCTCCCCTTCTCCCGGCAGAGTTGTGACCGCATCAAGCAGTCAGCCTCGGGCACCAAGCGCCGCGTCTTCATTGTGGAGACGATGGGGGGCTACTGTGGGTACCTGTCGACCGTCACCGGCATCGCGGTGGGCGCCGACGCCGCCTACGTCTATGAAGATCCCTTCACCATCCATGACCTGAAGGTGAGCGGGACAGCAGCTGCTTTCTGGCAGCATCATTTTGGGTAAAATAAGAAGGAACACTGGGAAAAGGAGGGCTCTGGGGCAGGGCAGGATTTGGAGGAACATGGCCAAGCCCCATGAAGACGCTGGGTTGATGTTAGTGGCACTTGCATCTGAACGAGAGGACCAGAGGGACCCAGGATGGCTGCCAGCATCCTGGTGTTCATCTTGCAGGCCAACGTGGAGCACTTGACCGACAAAATGAAGACGGATATCCAGAGAGGGCTGGTGCTGCGGTGAGTTGGGGACCCTTGGGGACATTTGCTGAAAAACCCAGCCCCGTGGCGGGGAGCGAGGCCAGAGCTGAGCCCTTCCTGTGGCCGGAGAGGGTCCCCGGGCGCAGTGGGGTTCAGCATGGTGGGCGCATGGCATCCCGCCTGGGGATGCCATGCTTAGCCAGGGGGACAGTCCTGCGCTAGATGCCTCTGCTGCCATCCCCACCCCGGCCCCAGGGTCCTGCTGGGGAGACGGGCTGGGGCTCTGGGCCTCAGGACTACAAAACAGCAAAAAAAAAGGTGTTTAGGGGAGCATGGAGGGACGCCCTGAGGATGCCAGATTAAGGAGTAGCCCCCCCAATCCCGTCCCTCTGCTCGCCCAGCAACGAGAAGTGCCACGAGCACTACACCACAGAGTTCCTCTACAACCTCTACTCCTCCGAGGGCAAAGGTATCTTCGACTGCAGGATTAATGTCCTGGGCCACCTCCAGCAGGTACGGGGGATGGGGCCACACGGGCAACCACTGTCCCCAAGAGCCGGGTGGGCTTGACATCACCATTTCTCTGCCCCCAGGGAGGAGCCCCAACCCCCTTTGACCGCAACTATGGGACCAAGCTGGGAGTGAAGGCGGTGCTGTGGATGTCGGAGAAGCTGCAGGAGGTCTACCGCAAGGGTGAGCTGAGGGCTGGGGGTCCCGTGGTGGAGTGGGAGGCGGGAGGCTGGTGGCACTCAGCAGCCCCTGCTGCTCTTGGCTCGGCCACTCGGCCCCCGGCGAGGTGGCCATGGTCGGCTGTGTCCCCCTCCCAGGGCGCGTGTTTGCCAACTCAGGTGACTCTGCCTGCGTGATCGGGCTCAGGAAGAAGGTGGTAGCCTTCAGCCCTGTGACAGAGCTCAAGAAAGTCACTGATTTTGAGTAAGTCCCTGTCCCCATGCCCCAGCGGTTCACCAGGTCCTGGGGGGACCTTCCTGGGTCATCCCCAGGGTCACTTGAGAGCCGCATCCCCCCCTGCACAGGCACAGGCTGCCCCAGGAGCAGTGGTGGCTGAACCTGCGGCTGATGCTGAAGATGCTCGCCAACTACCAGATCAGCCTGACCGAGTATATCTCAGGGAAGATGGAGCACGTCACCCGCCGCACGCTCAGTATCGAGAAGGGCTTCTAGTTCCACCAGCCTGAGCTGTAGTCCCCCTCCGCGTCCACTCCATCCCCACGTGCTGCTCGGGGAGCACCGGGTCCCCCCCTGTTCTCAGTAGCCCTGTAGCTTTGCCATCGACCCCTTAAAGCAGGCAGAGCCTGATCCCAGCTCCCAAAATAGCACAGTCCTGCCCCAAATCGCTGGTCCAGGATCTGGTCCCTGTGCAGATGCAGAAAAGAGATGTTGCTAGAGCCCAGCTGCACAGCCCAGACCCTTAATCTTCCCTTAACAGTTTATTCCTATTATTTAATGATGGGGTATCTTGATTCCTTATCTAGCGGCTTGACCGCCTGAGCCAACTGCTGCTTTTAGTTGCCCGCCCTGCGTGTGGGAGGGGAGCTGAGGAGGATGCGGCACCATCCCAGAGCGGGTAAGGGCTGGTACTGAGGGCTTTTGGCTGCCCCGTGAGCCCCAGTAAAGCTCCATCCTCCCATGGTGTTTGCTCAGTGGGGTGTCTCGAGGGCTCAGCGCAGAGCACCAGTCCTTGGCAAGCCCTTCTTCCCCGGCCACCTCGCATGACGCTTGGCTGCGACTGTCACCGTGTGGCCCCGGGTGCCGCCGACGGGGCCATGCCCATCATCTCATGGCTGCTCTGTGACCCCCCAAATCTTGTACCGTTCGCGGCGCTGCTCTCCTCCTCTAGAGATAAAACCTGCTGGAGCCAAACCTGCCTTGCTGGAGAGTGATCGTTGCATGCCGAGTCCCCATGGGGAGGAATGGGGGGACAGACCTGGGGTTAGGATGGGGGTGAGCAAAGCCAGATGGTTTGCCAGAGCCAGATTAATGCCAGGCTAGGATCTGCTTAATGCATCCTCAAAGCCTGGGAGAGTGGGATCACAGGCGCCCTCTCCCTGGTTGGGCAGCAGTGGGTGCAAGGTCAGCATCCTTCTGCAGGCAGACTTCGCAATCCCAGAGAAAAATTGCTTCTCCCTTGTTTTGGTTCCCACCTTCAAAGAAAGCGCAGAAGTGATTTATCAAGGCAATGTGTTTGTTTGTTAAGGCAGTTTCTCAGGGCGGCTGCCAAGTGTGCCGGCTCCCGCGTGCAGCACTTGGGCTTGGCTGAGCTCCGCCACGCTCGGCCGATGCCAGACGGCTGCGCGTAGCCCCTTTCCCAGGCTGCTTTCCTCCTGGGCTTTCGGCTGATGGCTCCAGCCTCTGGGATATTGCCAGCATGAGGATGTGTCACAGTCTTTTGGGTTGAACGTGCAGTTGTTTCTTCACCTCCTTGGAGTTGTCCCCAAGTGACAAATCCCCCTTGATTTCAGTGCTTTTCCTCTAGCTGGCCACATTACTTGTTTTAGGCTCTGGAGGAAGATTATAATTGTTTTATCTTCCCTGCTAGAGTTGGACACGCAGATAAATAGCAGACCTTGCTTATGGAGGTAGCATCGCTGCTATTCCTGGACAAGTACCTGCTCTGGGGACCGCAGGCACAGACCTGGTTGCTCATCCCAATGCTGGGAAGGCAGTGGGTGGGAAATGGGCTCTTCCACCATCCCATGTGCCGCTCTCAAGGATCCCCAACCAGCTCCCAAGTGAGACCCACCCCGATCAGCCACAGACTGCCACATCACGGTGGTCCCACACGCCTGCCTCACCGTCAGCCTCTGGGAGTCCCTGAGGATGGTTTGAACATGAGTCGTGCTGGATCTGTGCCTGCGGGCAGACAGCCGTTGGCATCTTCCACGACCGGGAAATGTCTGCCCTCCCGCTCCATATTCCCCACTGAGGCAGGTCAGGGCAAAAGCAGGTCATGCCAAAAAGCCCTGCGGTTGTACCGTAGCCCAGATGGAGCCTCATGCCCAGGTGCAGCTGGCAGGCCCTGGGCATTCGGCTCCTCTCCAGAACGCCTTTTCTCCAGCCTGGCAGTCTCGGCAGCAGGCAGGACACCAGAGGGGCTGGCATGGCACAGCAGCCCTCCAGCAGCCAGGTTTAGGGTGTGAATGGGGAAGGGGGTGTCCCCACACTCGGACCAGCTGTACATTTGCATGCACTTGGGGACAGGGATCACTGCAGCCCTAACACCTCATTTCCACCCAAAAAAAAAATAATCCTGGAGCGCCAGATTCCTGGGGGGAGATGAACAGGCACAGCCCCTGCATTCCATGGGGGGTAACCACCCCGTGCCCTGCAAGGATGAGCAGGAGGGGACATGGTGACTGTGCACCCAGGCTCCCCGGTACATCCAGCCCAGCCCTGGCTTCCCCTTGTCCCCAGAGGGAAGGCAGAGCAAAAAGCCACGAGCATCTCACAGCAGAAAGACTGCCAGGTCCCCAGAGCGAAGAGGTGTGAGCCAAAGGGGCCAGCCTCCCCCGGGGCTGTGCCGAAAGTGAGTGGGATGCCGCGGGGTCACCCTGCAAGGAGTGGTCGGGAGCATCAAGGGCAGCTTGCCTGGCAGCGGGACCACCGGCACCAGCCGATTATGACAAGCATGGCACGTAGGCGGCAAGCTCTGCTCAGGGACTGTCGTGCCATCGGAAATTAACAGCCCAACTTCTCCAGTGGAGAGGGGAGCAGCCTCAGGCCACAGCGATTGCTCCATTAACCACCCTCACCACAAACGAGCCCCGATGACAAATGATGACGCTTGCTTTGATCACTCTCCTCCCAGCTAAGCTGGGGGGTTTGGCATACCCAAACTGCAGCTCCCCCCCATCCCCTGACAAGGCAGCCAGGTGCGACTTCTGCCACCGAGCAGGCTGCCGAAAGAGCCTGGGAGAGGACTTGCACTCAGCACAAGGGCAAGATACAAACAAGATGACGGGTAAGTCTCTCGGGCCCTGGCTGTCAAGGGAAGTCTGGTCTATTATAAATCACACTGGCCATTTAAATGCAGCTGGGTTTAACGCAAAAGGCAAGAACTAGGTCATGTGAGGAGTTAAAGGCATCAGCAATCTTCATCCAATCCATGAGTGTCAAACTGTGCCCCCTCCCACCAAGGTCAAGTAAACAGGCTTGTGGACACAGGGCTGTCACCATCCCTGAGGAGCATTCCTTGTTCCTTCCCAGCCGCACGACCTGGCACGCAGGGGCTCGGACACCTGTACAAATGGGGAGAGTGGGGACATGGAAAGGCCACACTGCCCTACATGGCACTGGGGTCCACAGCAGCACAGGGGGTTCGTGTCCTACGTCTCAGGGGCCATCCTCCTGCCCCAGCAGGCTTTGCACCTCCACACAAGCAAGCCAGCTTTGCTCATCATCTCTTTGGCTTCCTACGCTTGTGGCTGCAAGAAGGTTCCCAAATAGCACAGCGCCTTTGAAAAGCAGCCCCTGCAGCAGCTCAGTGCAGTATCAACCAGCACCGGAGGCGGGCGAGCCATTTCACGGGTCCAGTGAAGCGGGAAGGCGCAGGGGCCCACAGCCCTCCTCCTGCTCCAGCAGGGTTAACAATGCAAGCCCTGAACCAGACGTAATGGAGCAATGCCCAGAGTCAGTTGTTCTCACTATGTTTGCTGAACCCCAGCCACAACTTACACATCCTAGAGGGATAATTGGTTTTATTTGGTATGTCACAACATTTTAGTTTGTATTTAACAGCTCTACAAAATCTTAGTAAATGCAGCTTTTTCAGTTAAAGAGAAATGCCACCCCTGATGTCTGCGCAAGCCGGACTGTAACACTTGGCTTGTTTTCTCCTAACTGCAAAACGCACAGGGGCTTTTTACTCTGACATTCAGTTTCCTTAAGCTGCTCTAATGCCTGCAGGGGCACGTGGGGGTAAGAGTACAGCTGAGCATTCAGGATGTGGGAGAAAGTAATTTCTGTTTCACCTAGGTTGCACTGAGCTTTTCTTTGGGCCACCTGACCACCAAGTCAGATGCTGCATGCGCTAACAAGGACCAGGGGAAGTCAGGAGGTGAAGATAAATTAAGAATTTGACATTGACCTTCACAATCTGCACCAGACAGTTCTTGGTGATCATTTCAGGCAGTGTCTCCCCAACAGACTTCACAAAAACAAATCTTTGTGGCAGAAACTGCCTTTCAAGTCTGCTACACACAAAGACAGGCTGGCCAAGGGTGAGTCTGACAGGGAGCCACCGACAAAGAGCGACCTTTCCAGATGTCAGCAGGCTTTGCCATCCCCCTTTGATTGCACAGCACAGCAGCACCTCGCACAGCAGCACCTCTCACTGCAGCCCTGCTCACTTTTGCGTTGCTGATTCGTCTGCAGCTCCCATCAAACAGCCCCAGTGACACGAGATGCAAACGTTAACGGAGCCTGCTATACAAGCAGGAAAGCTCCCGAGAGCCGGGTCAGCTGCTGCCAGCCCCAGCGTGATATGCACAGCCAGGGGTGATGTCAGGAGCTACAGGGGCGGCCAGCAGCACCCCATCCCAGCCCCTCTGCAGAGAAAGCATAGCAGGAACACCGAGGCTTTGGCTGCAGCCAGGCATGTGTGGGCAGAATGGTGCTGCAAGTCTGGGGCTGGCGGGTGCTCCAGGGATGTTTGTAATGGGCACCATCACTCCTCCTGCAGCTCCTTCTTCTGCAAGGCCTGGAGCCTCCTCCCCACCGTCTGCTGGATGATCTCCAGACTCTCTGCATCCAGTTCCTTCATAAGAAGCAGGATGGCATTCAGGACATTGTTCTGTCGGGACGAGAGAGACACTGCTTTATACAAGCATGTCAACGCCAGCCCAGAAAAGGACACTTGATTTTCAAAGAGCTGCTCTTTCTAGGAACTCCACTACCACCACCACCACCACCACCAGCAGTTTGCAACAGACACCTGCAGCTACAGGGACAGAACAACTAAGCCCTTGGGGCAAACATGGGCAGAGACTGCATGTAGCTAACTGGAATGCAGGACAAACCCGTCCACCCAGTCCTGCACAGACTGCCCACATGCCTCTGGCTCCTGGCCACCCTCCCAGCTGGCTTCTCTAAGGAAAAGCGCATTCAAGAGCAGCTGCCCTCTCTCTCCAGCGTGACCGCATGTAGGATGGGAAAGGACACGAACCTTCTGATCTGAGGAATAAGAGCTGGTAGAATTGCAAAAGCAAGAGCTGGAAGGAACCTTTGAAGGCCCCCCCAGCCCAACCCTCCCACCAAGGCAGGACTTCTGCCAACACCAGACCATGGCTCTGTCAAACCATGTATTGAAAAACTCCAGGGAGAGATTCCACAGCCTCTCTAAATAACTGTCCTTCTAGGGAAAATCTTTTTCCTAACATCCAACCTGAACCTCCCAGCTACAATGCGTAGCCATTTCCCCTTCTTTAATGTTTTCTTTTCCCGAAGGCCAGGTAGTACTCACGCTGCTGCAAAGCAATACACTCAAGTATGCTTAAAACATGAATGAAAGAGAGATCGCAGGTAACTGATATCAGAATGAGGCAGAACGTGGTCTAGATCTCACTCTGGCCTTCCTGTACCAACTGAAGGCACTGAACCCAGCAGACAGCAATTCTCAGCTTGAACAGCCAAGATGCATGAGATTCATCCAAGGCTACACCATGGAGGGGGCTGAGGAACCACCTAAGCTTTCAGTTCAGCAGTCTCTGCCAGGCCAACAGTCTACTGGCTGCATTTCAGCCACTGCCCAACTTAGCGCAACCACAGCGCAGGGACACACTTGAGCTCGTATAGACAGATCAAGAGGACAAACTCCATCAGGCTTTCTTTATATTGCATGACGTCTTAAAGATGAAAAGCAATTTGGTCTTTAAAGATACTCACTCTCCTCTTTCGGTTGCAGTCTGTCTCTCGAGGTGAAAAGGAGGAAAACTTATCCCTGGGAACAGGCTTCATACCAAGCTCCTCTCGAATTTTGCTAAAGAAGGGGAGGAAGAGCAAATGTTATGATGACAGCTGGGAGAACCTTACTCTGCCAGGCCAATACTTTCTAATCATGGGCAACCATGGAAGAAGTACCTAGCTGAAGGACTCAAGGCACACCTGTTCACATGTCACCACTGCCTACAGACCACGACACCCCAAGCAAAACTCCCACATGTAGCAAGAGCCTCACAGCTATAAAATGTAAACAAGCATGCTGCCACAAGGAGTCTGCTCGCAGCCCCACCTGGGACAACAGATACCCATGCCCAATGCTAGCTGGGACTGCAGACCATGTAACACTGCACTTGAACAACACGTGTCACAGCACTGACCTGTGCCAAAGCACGTCACAGAAGCAGAGCTAAGCAGGAATGGACTGGAGCTCATACTTCAGAGAGGATCCATCTCTCTCTGCACATGCAGCTGACACACTTGAGAGTAAGTACCCACCTACAGAAGAGCCTGTTTTGCCGATACAGAACAAGACCCACAAGTGCTATTAAACCAGCACAGCTCCATCACAGTAACTGGAACAACAGGAATTTGCACCAGCTGCAGGCCTGGCCCATGGAATATCAGGGTTGGCTGGCTGGGTCCTTTCATGCTACACGCGAGTTCAGCCCAGAAATCCTAACAGCTCACAAGCTAGCCCTCACTTTGTCTCCTCCAGACTGAAGTTCAGCAGTTCACTCTCAGTCTCTGTTGTGGATTCAGCAGCACTGGATTCAACGGACTCAGGGCAGCCATTCTCCACATTCCTCCTCGCTGGTGGGGCTGTGATCTCCTCGCCATCAACCAGGGCCTGGGACAGTTCTTCCTCTGTCACAGCTGCAAAAGCCAAAACAAAAGCCTGCTGCAATGAACTCAAGCAGCCTAGAAAGACAGCATCTGTAATGGGGCAGGTACTGCTGCTGCAGAGCCATACTGCAAGGGTCTGGTCCAAAAATCATCCTTTGTACTGGCCTTTTGCTTTCATCCTCCTCCTGCAGTAAAACATGCACAGGAGAACACTGGCAGCTGTCACCAGTCTCTCAAAGTGGGAAAGATAACAGGGAGGGACGCAAACATGTTTTGCCATTTCTTGCCTCTGGAGAAGGCTCCAAAAGCCACCAAATTACTGCTACCAGACAGAAAAGCTTCTCATTTTTTTACAACAGCAGATCCAATTACAGAATCCTTGTTTTGCCACAGCAAAGGAGAGAGCTCTAAAAAAAAAAACACCGCCAATTAGTGGTACTGTCTCAGCTATAACGAGGCGCTCTCAGTCCCGCTAGTGTTAGCTCTGCAGGGAAGGGAAGGGAGAAAGCAGCTTAGAAGTGGTAGATCTTGCAGAGGGGATGCTCAACCTCCAATACATCCTGACTCAAGGAAGAGTCAAAGGATGCCTTAAAGAGAGGAACAAAGACATCACTGGTTTCCAGTTCACCCTGCCCATGGCTTAGGGCTGTTCGTTTACCTGCAAACACCCACCTTGGTTATCAAGCTTCTGCAGGCTGGGTAGGTTACGCAGCACTGTCATTCGGTAGCGGTGGGGGTCCGACCCACAACAGGGATTTTCTGACAGCCACAGGACCCTCAGCCGGGGTAGGTTTTTGAGGTAGAAGAGCTCATTTAGGCTTGCAATGTTGTTCTTCCTCAGATAGAGTTCGCTCAGATTCTGGCACTGATTCAGCGGCTCTAGGTCCGAGATGCCATTCACACTGAAGAGAGATCGCAGGATCAAGCAAGCCCATCCCTCCCTCGCTGTACTGTTCACGTGGGAGTACAGCCCCTGTAGCTCAGCAGCTTTCCAGCCCCCTTTCCTGCAACAGTTTCACTGAGGAGCCTCTCCCCAGCCCAGCATGGCATGGCAAGAGACATTTGGGGCCTATGGCTTATAGCATTTCATCTTTTTAAACAGAAGAAAGAATTAAAAAAGCAGGCTCTCCTCTCTGCTGAAGATGACAAACAGCCTTTCCTTCCTCCAAACACCCATCACACTTGCACCCTTTCCTGTAGGGGTTCCTCAGACACATTGAAGGAGACCCCACTAAGATTTCCAAGCTAAAAAGCTCAAATTTGCAGACAGCACTGGCTCCGTGGGATCCGCAGGACTGGGGAAAGATGGGTGTGTTACAGGGAGGCTTATGGAAATTAAAAGCTCTGCAAGATCCACGAAGCATTTCAACAAGTAATCTGCAAACTGGCCGCATACAGAGGCCTAGAAGATCCCCATCCAAACTACAGAATAGGACTTAGGAAGCAACAATCCTAAGAGGTTTTAACACTTCTTGAAACCGGGATTATTTTCTCAAGTAGCAAAGGGAAAGGTGCAGAGGAGCTAGCAGAAGAATAATCATTTCTGCATCTCTGCTGCTTGAGAAATTGGGCATGAAGAGCCAGTCAGCTCAGACACACAACCACGGAAAGGTGGTAAGAAACCAAGGGCCAAGCCACAGCCCCATAAGAAAGGCGATTTCCCTGCCCCCTCCAAGGCTGGCAGCCTGACATTCACCTGAATGTGATCACCTCGATGTTGGGCAAATCCCGGCATATCGATATCTGGGCAGGAAGAGACAGAAACAGCAAGTTGGCACTCCCAGAAAAAAATACATAAATAAAGGCAATTTAAATCACAAACAAGCAAGATAAAAGCAATAACAGGAATTTAGGTTTGCTTCAGTCTAACCCAAGCTTAACACCACCAGAGAGATTTGCTGCCACAGTCAGTGCAGAGTCAGCAGCTCCTCTGCCCAGGAGTGGAAGCGCAGACACCAGCCAGCATCACGCTGCTCTTCTGCTCCAGCAACTCTGCAGTCTCCAAGATGGTTTTCTAGCCACCGCACACAAGAAGGGATCTCTCTTACCCCGGAGAGCCCTCTCCTAACGAGAGGGCGTCATCTAACCAGATGAGGTAGGACTTGGGGTCCTGCTCTCCGTGCAGGGTTTCAGAGAGGAATTTTCCAAGCGCCCTCTGGAAACAACATCGAACTTTTTTTTTTTTTTGGTTATGAGATGCTAATCAATCCTGAAAAGCACTGCAGCTCGCTGGCAGCGGGCCAGCCCAAACCCAGGCCTGCGCCTTCCTCAGCGCCCCATCAACCCCATCCCCTTCCCCGCTCCGGCTGCCGGCCCAGGCTAAGGCTTCTCTAAGGGGTGCGGGGCCGGGGCTCGACAACGGCTGCCCCAACCGGGAGCCGTGGGACTCCTGCTCGCTGGCTCGTCCTGTCAGGATGGCAGAGGGCTGCCCGGTACTTACATCCGTCAGGCGGCTGCCCCTGCGGGAGGAGAGCAAGGGGGGGTGTCAGTGGCAGCACGGCAGGGCCCAGCGGCCCACCCGCTGCCCCCACGCCCGGCCTGCGCAGCCCCCGCGCCCCCACCAAAGCTGCTCTACCACGGCCCGCCACGAGCCTCGTTGTTCCCCCCCCCCCCCGCAACCTAGCCCTGCCTGCCCCCCCATACTCCGTCCCGGCCTGCCCGTGCCCGCCCGCCCCCGGGCCGCGCCCGCCGGCGCCCACCAGCAGTTGAGGCGGCGGACGCCATCGAGCGCGGCGGCCTTGGCCCGAGCCAGCACGGCCGCCCGCGTCAGCCTCATGGCCGGGCCGCGCCGCCGCCGCCGTCGCCAGGGGCGGGACCCGCCGCCCACGCAGGCTCCTCCCGGGCGGGCCGGGCCCAGGCACCGGAGCTCGGCGGGGCACTGCCCAGCCTTCCCTTCCCCTCCCCGTCCTGCCGCCGGGAGGGCGCCCCCGGAGCGCCGGCCGTGAGGCGGGGAGCAGCGGCAGCTCGCAGGCCCCTCCCCGGCGCTGCTGCTCGGGCTTTGCCCGCCCTGAATTTAGCTGTCTTGCCTGCGGTAGGCTGGGCGCCCGCCGGGGCTTCCCCAGGTGCAGTTTTATATAATTGCTTCATATATACATGTAAGTTTTATTATTCATTTTGTTACATCTTATTAGAGAATGTTTCATATGCATAGCTACGCCTTTATGGATATATATTTATATCTTAACTTCACACGTGAGCATATATACCCCTATATCTGTATCTGTATATGAAGTGTGCATAAATAAAACATACACTTATTTCTACACCACCTTATATATTAATACATAGAAATACAGGTAGCACTGCTGACTGCACCGACACCAGGAGCCCCAAGGCCAGACCTCCATCACAATTTGGGGTAAAATTGCTGTGCTATGCCTCCATTTTGTATCCTCAGGGCCTTAACACGCAGCTTTGGTGGCTGAACGGGGGTAGCTGAAATGAAAAGGCCCAGAGAAGCGGTGTGGTTAGCAAAGGCTTGCAGTCCAAAATAAGGGGTTAATGCAGAGTTTCCCAGTGTTTTTCTGCATGTTTCTGCCTTATTCAGCAACAGAAGTAACTGCAGGATAGAGGGTTGCGGTTATTTAGTTATTTACGCTGGTGTTTTGGTGCAGCGGTTCAAATACGTTGGAACTGAACCCTCCATTATGGTGGTGGTGATGGCCTTGTGCTGGGGAGAGGAGATGGGGTGGCATTGAGCTCCCTACCTTTCTTGTTCCCCCACTTCTGGATAAGCGAAGGGCCAAGAGATGCATTTATTGGGATCGATGGGCATGCACTTTTCAGGAAAAATGTGGGATAAACACGTTGGGCAGATCATGCCTCTGCATTTTCTTCTCAGCACTGGGCTGCCATCACACCCATGGACAGCTAGCCAGCCGGGACCTCTGGCTGGGAGGCCAGAGAGTGGGTGTTGCACTGAGGTTTTTAGAGTTTTTTAGCACTTGGAAGCAGCTGAAGCAATTTTTTGAGTTCTTGATTTTTCTGTATGCACCTGTTCACAGGCCAGCTGGCATGAGGTGGCTGCTGAGACACAGGATTTGGCTGCTTGGGCCATGTGTCAGTGAAGGCAGCTGCAGGATCTGAATCCTCGGTGTCACAGGAGGAACAGCAATGTACACGGCTTTGCAGTATTTTCGTTCTCCAAATCCCAGGCTGCTTTCACTTCCAGTGGAATATGGAAACACCTGAGCACACTTTCAACTGCCCGGCTGCACAATCCCAGCCCCACTGTTGGCAGCGAAGCCTGTCCCTGAAACAGGCTAAATAGATTAAGGAATCTTCTCTAGGTGCCACAGAGAGGTTTTCATACTCATCTTGCTGACAAAATTACAGTTCAGCCAGTTTAAACATACACATCCTCCTCTGTCTGCTCTGACTCCTCTCCTGCGACTGAAACATGCACAAAAGATTGTTTCATTCAGGTTAATTAAATAAAATCTATTTTAATCCCTAGTTTAATACTGCAAGTAGTATCAGCAATAATCTTGGGCAAATCTCCTCCCCGGTCTTTTAAAAAGGAGGAAGCTTAAATAATGCATATAGACTTGTGAAGCGTGTTAAAGTAGCAGCCTGAAGAGAAGAACAAAAGAACCACTGAGGTCTGGGACCACACAGCCTCGTAAGGCTGAGTAGGATCACCTACAATCCCTGGCATGTCCACCTCCTGCTCGCAGCCCTGCAGTGTCATCTAAAAGATTTTTCAAGGCTCCAGTGCAGAGATTGAAACTCCCCACCACGACCTCCCCAGGCTCTCAGCTTGTCTTGTACTCAGCCGTGATGAGGTCCGACTCGCCCATTAATTCATGGTGGCAGGTTGTTGCTCGCTTCTCAGCTCCATATGAACAAGAGACCGAAAAGCTCTTTGTATGCTTGGGCTCATATCTAGAGTATCTTCAGTTTGGTCTGCCCTACATGGTAGCCACACGTTCTCTTCCCAGCTCTATATATCAGTGTTCTATATAATGAACCTATTATCGCTTGTTTAATTGCTTTGTGGAGGGTCCAGGAAAGCCAATTCTTCCCCATAATCCATATGTGTATTTTCTCATTTCAGAAGAGCTCTCATTTCTGATCAGTGGCTTTTGCTGTGACCCGTGATTCCTCCACGCAGGGTATCACAGCTTACTTGCAATGCCCACAGCAGCTTCAGAAAGAGGTGCTTTGAACTGCTGAGCATCCTGGCTACTAAACCGAACCTTGCCCAGACGTGCTATGGGATTGCTGTTGGTGTGTGAGTCACGGCCAAGGGAATTTGAAGGAGCTGGGAACTGCCACTGATAATGATGACAAGAAGTGCTGCTGGTAGTAGTCCTGAGTGTCATTGTTGCTGCCAGGATCAGCACCTGCCCCTGCTGCCAGTAGCAGTCACACCTCCATGCCGTTCTTCGTGCTTGTCACCACTATCACCTATGGTGTGTCTGCTGTCACAGTTATCAGCGGTTACTTCCTCCGTTGGCCACAGTGGTACTCGCTAACATCCCCATGCAGATGGCACTGCCCATACGGACACCCTCCTCTGGAGTCTTGGCAGTAGGCAGCCTCACTGCTGTAGCTGGGAGGGCAACCAGAGCCACCTCTCTTGGTGCTACCCCACTTGCAACAGTGATAGCTGCTGACAACAGTTTTATGTAGTCCGGAAGCTGATCCCTACCAAGCACAAGCCTGGTTAGGAAGAGCTGTTAAATGGGGTAGAAGGAGCAGGACAGATTTGGGGGAGGCATTTGGAGAACCTGTTCTAACCTCCTGGTTATCACCAGACAGGTGGTCAGCACTCCTGGAAATGGCCTCTGCTCCTTCCCCTCCTGTGGGGTGTATGGCAGGGAAGGGCAGCTTCTGCGGGTGTTCTTGGGAAAGCCCCACTTGTATGAAAATGTCTCAGCAGTCATCTCTGGGCAGCAAGTTGTTCCTGTAACTGTTCCAACGTAACTTAGCGTCATGGCAAGCTTGACCATGTTGTTGTTCAGAGGATGCTCTCCTCATGGCAGCCCTCCAGCAGCTATTCCACCCACAGGACATTCCCTCTGTGCAACCGTCACTGCTCCAGGCTCAGCAACACCAGATGGGATCACTGCTTAGATGTTGGCAGGAAATGCTGTAGTTTGGTAAGAGCTAATAAAAAATTTTGTCATCGTGGAGACAGGCATGCCACCATAGACTTAAGCAGGCTCCATCAGAGGCTCGGTTTTCTCTTCGGGAAGCATCCTCTTCAGCCCCTCTGAAGGGCCAGGCAAGAGGAACACCAGTGTCTACAAGACACTGCCAGAGCCAGTGAAGGAGATGAGTACTCCTGGGGCGCTGTTTGTGCGAAGTTGACAGAGGAGCTTCTGCAAAAATTCTGGAAAAGAGCTTTGGAGAGGACTTCTAGGAAAGCTCCTCCTACCTACAATCTCCACCTGCAGAGATTTTCCCATATGATCACACCAGCGCTAGCACTGTTTCACTGGAGTGGACACCACGGCAAGTGCTCCTGAAGCCACCTTGGGACACCGTGTTGGTCCAGTGATCTGACCAGGGTGAGGGATTTTGCAACAGCCAAGACCCATCTAACCCAACAAATACGAATTCTCAAGACAGCAGTCCACAGTAAAAGGGAATCAAACCGGGCCACTTCAATAAACAATAGCATAAAATTACATCCCTATCATGTCAAGCTAAAACATGGAAAGTGTTACATCAAGAACTTGCAAGTTATTTATGTAGCAAATTGCTATATTATTAAAAGCTAATCTCATCAGAGCAGCTTGCTGTCCTCATAGCCATTTGCATAGAACAAGTATTCAATTTACTGTGGAGACTACAAAATTAAGAGTGAAGAGGCAAAGGCCACCATATATGTGGAATACTTCTTTCTTCAGACTCTTCTTCACTCCCGTGCAGGAGCTCTGTTGGCATTTCTTTCCTTTGTGTTATATGCTGTCATTATACCAAGATAGAAATGGCACAGCAGCAGCACCGTGCTGTTGCAATCTGAATTTTAGTGCTTTGCCATGTTGAAAGAGCTAGTCACTGGTTACAGCTGAAATGGCAAAATAAGGAGCAATTTCTACTGCTCTCAGTGCTCAGCAGAGACCGTTATTATCAGTTCCTTTTGTCAATAATACACATTGTATGAATACATTTACATGGGAATTGGGATCCTGCCAATTTGCGTATAATCAAAGTAAAATATTACGCTTCTTTCTGCAGAGCGTGCAATGTTGTGAGATTCACAGGAAGAGGCCTGAAGGGATCAGGGTAATAGGTCCCTCCCTTATAAAGGGAGCAAAAAACATGCAAAAAAGGCAGACATTAGACTTAAGGTGGGTCAGAAAGCTCCCTCTTACCTTCCCCATCTCTGAAGAAAAAAACCCACAGAATTAGCGAAGCAGAGAGAAGGCAGCCTAAACACAGCAGGAGCTGGAGTGGACCAACTGCAGTCAACTTACTGTAAGGGGGGTGAATAAAATAACAGGTTTGGGGGAAGAGAGAAAACGGAAAAAAGCAGAGAAATCCTTCACAGGGGTTTATTGATCATTGCAGACATGGGTGGATTACAGAACCAGCACTACAGGCACACATAATACTCTAGATTTTGAAGTCACAACCGAGTGGCAAATCTGGTAGGTTTTTAAATTACATTTTAAAAAGGATCTGGAGAAGAGCACAAGGAGGTACAAGGAGGTAAAGGGATTTTAACCAGTACTGTCTTCTCCACCCAGATCTGCCAAGGACAATGCCACTTTGCAGGGGAAATGTCCCTTGCAGCCCAGTTGTTTCACCTCTCAATCCTGCTCTTTCCTCACATCCCACATCAGGAGGTCAGTGTCATGGAATAACAAAGATTAAATGAAGATTAAGGACATTTAAGTGAAGATGAACGATTAAGAACAGAGAGTAAGTGAGAAGTCTTAAGCAGAAAACACCATTTTGTGGCAAGGAGCCACTGTAATAGCTTCCAGAACAGCACTTAAACTGTCCGGCAGCAGTAGTTACATATAATCCCCCAAATTGATCCTGAGTGGAACAGAGTGCCTCATGTCCATGCTGCTTGGGTCTCTGGAGCAGACTGGGCTGCTCTTACTGCTTCAAAATCATAGCTTGGTCGTAACCTTTCGGCTGTTCCCCAGCTGGGCAACATACTAAAGTCTGTCCATAGGTTCTGCTGCTGCTGCAGTAAGGTGGACTTGGCATTGTTTGAACTGGTGCTGTTTGCATTAGCCATATCCATGCTAATGGAGATTGACCTTTTGGTGTTAATTTTTTAGGTTCTTTTTCAACAGATAATAGACCAATAGAAAAAATGAAAAAACAAAGGTGGAAGTTCCTTAAATTTGTGATTTCAAGCGCATTTGAATACTTTTTAATAAATCCACCAGCATAGTTTCTTTTCAGGATTGATGGAATGAAAGTCACCCTATATATTTGATATGTTTTTATCAGTATTTTTCTGTTCCTGATCAGCTCTTGTACCAAATTAGTGAATTACATGCTAATGGAATTTGTATATGCTGGGCACAGTACAAATGCAATAGCTCTTGTAAAACATGTCAGAAAATAAAGGTTTTTATCCTGTGCCGTTTAAGGCTGCTGAACAAGAATGACGAACTGCCTATGATCAGCTTCAAATGACTAACAGATATCATATGTAATTCAAGTAAAGGAAAAATCCACTCCCATGAGTAATGCAAGATGAGGAAAAATTATTATTTTGACAAATAGGTCTTTATGATGTAAAAAGCAATAGCGATGCTCACTCCGGGATTGCTAATTCTTTGGCATTTGCTTACTGAATTGCAGCCTATGAAAAAATCCGCACTTCTGAAAGTTATGAAATGATTTTTTTTTTTATCGGCGCACTCTGATTCCAACACGTCTGCAGCTGCAGAGCCAACCCGACAGCTCCCCACTCCCCCTCCGCCTCATCTTGCCCCTGCACTGCCCTGCACAGCACGCCAACACACTTATGAGAGCACACAAGAAACCACATTAGGGGAGTGAGCCAGCTTGAAAATAATTAGTGAACTGGCATTAGACAGCTCTGCTGCCAAGGGTGACAGTCCAGTTTCTCAAACAGCTTTTCAGTGGCAGTGTGGGTGTGAGCTCCTACCCACCATCTCACTGCACCCCTTCTTCCTGGCTGTGTGCTACCCAGACCTGTGCCAGACCAAGCACTTGTGCAGCTCTTTGCTGGAAGGAGGTGGGAGAACTGATCCTTCTAAGAATAATAACCTTTTTCCCCGAGTGCCAGCTCACCTTGCTGCTGAAAGGGCAGATGGAAATGAGCACGGAGACGATAGTCACTGCTTGAACCCGAGTCATGAAACTAGAGTGCATGACCTGAGCTGTTTGTAGATTTTGAGGGATCTCTTCTGTGGAATGAGTTGCACCTGAAGATGACGTAGCATGTGTGAGACTGCTACTTTTACTGCACAAGTGGTTTTTATAAAATCTGACAGGAATATGGCTGTGGAGAACATGGTTGGTCAGGAGTCCCACAAATGCATATTCACATTGTAGAAATGCAAGCTGGAAATGGCCCAAGCAAACATCTCTTAAATCCAATTGCGCTCTCTGCGCAAAGGGAAGGGAAGGGCTGCATCTCTGGGTGCCTCTAGGAGCAGGGAGATAATCTCCTTGGGATCATCTCACACATCTGCGTCACTGTTGCAGAAGCCGAGAACAGCGGGCTCAGATGTTTGCTGGAAGGTAGGTTTGCTTCCGTAGCTCTTGGTTGACCAAGTTTAAATGTGAATAGAAAGGATCAGCGCGCTCTCTGATCAGCTGTCCTTTTTCCATGCACCCTGTTCTCCTACTCAGAGCATTTTCAGGAGCATCGGGGTGCCTGTCACCACTGGGACAGGGGATCTGCGAGAGGCCCTTGCTCCTAGCAAACTCCAGCCGATTTATCCTCAGTGGTGTCTCCTCAGCCCGCTGGTGAAGGTGAAGAGCTCCAGGAGGGTTGGGCAGACCCTGCAGGTCAATGCCTGCTTCTGCAGCGAGTGTTGTGGGCCCAGATTTGGCTTTTACAGTCAAAGGACCCTCTCTTAGGGATGAGGACTGCCTAGCTTTATAAATATAGACCAAGGGCTGGAAAACAAATGGCCATTAAACCTTCTGCAACAAAAGCAAACCAAAGGAGTTCAGGTGCTTTCAGTCAAAACTCTCTGCCACACATTTTGGGTGAGTGTTATAGTTTCTAAAGACAACCCTGAACTTTGATGTCATGCTTCTGAATATTAGCCAGCTTTGACAGCTCAGGTCAGATGTCTCTCCCTGCTCCTTCAGTACAGGATGCTCCTTGTGCCCCTTCTGTTACAAGCAGCATATAGGGAAAACTGATTTTTCTGAACTTCGAGTTCTCAGTGATTCAATAATCACAGTGGTGCTTTCTGCAACTATATCCTTCCACCCTTGTTTATGACTTTGTACAGTGCAGTGCATCACTAACTCTACTATAATGCCAGCAAAGCATTGAGATGAAACCATTGAAAAGTGGCATTAAAAAAAGCTGCGGTATCTTTAAATCAGCAAAAGCTGTGAAAATACTGTTGACCTTCCTCTTTGGTTGATAAATTAATCTTTGTGTTCTGGGACTGGGAGGGAGAAGGAAGGCAGCCAAGCAGCCTCCCGCTTGTCTCTTCTCATGAGCGTCAAAGCTAATAGAAAAGGAGCTTGAGTACCCCATGGGCATTTCAGGAGTCATCACCTGAAAATCTGCAGTGCCAGAACTGCTCGCCACACAGCAGAGCTCACCGACATTTAAAGCTGTCAGTCAAATTGTTGTCTTCACTTTGCAGTTTGCTGCCAGCCTGCTGTCTGGCATTTTCAGTTTTACTGCTCGAGCACGTTGCTGCCAACTCTTAAATTTGCGTGGCAAATGGCGCTGGGAATAACCTCAGCAGCAAAAATTCCACAGTTCAAGCTCTCTGCCTTACTGCTTGTTTAACAGCAGAAATGGAGGGGTGCGCAGAGCATTGTCCCATCTCTCCCTATACAGAAAATGCATTTAAGTGAAGAAAAATAATTGCTGCTGGCGTGTCAGATGGTTATGGGAGCAATCGTGGAGTGGGACCGCATCCTTCAGTGGCAGCGTGTGGGGTAACCGGTACACTGGGATGGGCTGACCGGGTGTGATGACTCCTTCTGTCTCCAGACTTCAACTCTCACACAGTGCTGTGGTTTCAACAGCAATGAATAAGTTGGCATTTTGCTTAAACTGAAGGGGTGTATTTTAAGTCACGGTTTTCCACTCCATTTGGGTGTCCTTGTTGACCCTTTGGGGATGATGGTGCTTTACTTGTGCTGCTTGTCTTGCCAGGGTGAAATAAAACAAAAGTGACAACAGTCAGTGGCAGCCGGAGTGCCTGTGATGGAGAAAAAGGTGCTTGTGTCACTCCTCGCAGACGCAGTGGGACGTGTTTTACGAAGAAACAATTCAAGGCCTGAGCAGAAATGACTATTCAAGGCCTGAGCAAAAATGGCTATTCAGTGACGCTATGCTGCCCTCACGTGGGTATTCTAGAAATATCGCAGCATTCAATCCCGACCTGCACTAAACTAATGCTTTCAAACTCTTGGGCATCTCCTCCAAGAAAGCCCCTTGCAATCATAGTGATTTTTTTTAAACCGTTCCCACGGCCCGCGCAGCCTGTGGAGGGTGAGGCCGGGGGGAAAGGAGGAGATCCTGGCCTTGGCCGCAGCCTCCCCAGGCCGGGCAGGCAGGATCTCCACCCAACACTGGGGGTGGCTCTGAAGGGGTCACTCCTCAGGCTGTGACCCCCCCGGGGCCGAGAAGCTCCCGAACCCGCGGCGGGGGGGGGGGCCGACCACCGGCGATCGCCGCCACAAGCCACGGCCCCCACCGCACGGAGGGGGTGGGGCCTTCACCTCCCCGGCGGAGGGGGCGGGGCATGGCGCGCGCGCGGGGGTCGCGTCACTTCCTCTGCGGAGAGCGCTGGCGCCGGGGACGGTCGGGTCGGGTCGGCGGTGAGCGGTGCGGCGGGACGATGAGCGACAGCGGGGAGCAGAACTACGGCGAGCGGGTAATACACGGAGCTTGAGTGCGCTGCCCGGCCGGGCCCCCGCACCCTACCTCCCCCCTCCTCCGCCCCTCTTAGGGCGACGCGGCCGCCCCCGTGTCCCCGTCCCGCGGCCTGGGCGGAGCGGGTGGCGGAGCCGCCGCGGGAGGCGCCGCCGCGGCGTGGCGGGCGAGGAGGCCCCGGCGGACGCGCGGGAGGCCCGGCGGGGCCGGGGCTTGGCGGGGGGAAGATGGCGGCTGGCCCAGCCGGGAAGGCGGTGGGGGCGCGCGGCGGGGACGCTCTAGCTGCCCGCCCGCCAGCGCGCTCCATGGTGAGTCTGCCCGGCGCCATCTTGGGCTGGTGACCGGGCGCGCCGGAGAGGGACAAAATGGCCGAGGGCGGCGGAGCTGCGCGTCCCGGGCCCTGCCGCTGCGCCCCCGCCGGCGCTTCTCTCCCCGCCGGGGCTGCTTCGTCCCTGCCCCGACCGTGGCGGGGCACGGACTGTGGCGGGGCTGGGCGGCCGCTGCCAGCTGCCACCGCAGCGCCGGCAGGAGGGCAGGGGGCGGCCGGCTCCGCTCCCCCCCTGTCTCCCGCGGCAGCGCTGCGGGTGCACGGCCCTTCAGCCCCCTCCGAGGTCGCAGGCGGGCTGCGGCGGTCTCGGCTGGTGCCGCGGTGCCTCTTCCTCCGTCCCCCAGCCCGGTTAGGTAACGTCTGGGTAGGGAAGGAAAACGCCGACCCGGTAGTAGTCTGAGCCTTTGTTATGCTCTCCAAAGCTGCATTGCAATTCGCTTTTGGTGAACTACTTTCTAATTAGAGCTCCGATTTGCTGCTCCTCGCGCTTGCTTGTAAAATATTAACTCTTGAAGCTTCTTGATGTAGTTGCAGCCTTGCATCCAGGTGGCTTGGCCTCTTAATTTAATTTAAATGCGATTGCAGTAGTCGAAGGGTTAAACCTCAAGCTGAACGCTCGCAGTGCTAGGCCAATATCCTTGCTTTGTGAAACCTACAGTACATGTTACTTTAAACTGCATAGTTGCTGGAAGATGTTACCGTCTGGTTGGAATTTTACTAATATCGCAGTAGATGACCTGCTAAGCTTCACGTTTGTAATGTAAATCTGCAATACAGATTACCTGTAGTTGTTTTTTCCTTAGTGAATCAGTCTTGTTTTCCTTTGAGGTCTTTAATTTTTATTACAACAGACAAGTGCAGTGCAGGGGTCAATACTGTGTTTTATTTTTTCAGCATCAGTTTGTAAGATTCTAACTTATTGCAGCATCAGAGGGAGTTGTGGAGGGGATAAGTAGTTTAAATTTTAAACCTTCACTGGAGGTGGCAAAAAAAATGAAAGGGAAAGTCATAATTCTGAGCACAAAATTGCAGTGTCTTGTAGTGTCTTTCTTCGAATATGGCCATGTCTTATTCGGATTCACTGTCATCTTTAATAGTATGAGTGTTTCTACTTCAAGGTAGATAGGTTAGGTTAGAAAAATTTGGTCTTCAGGAAGCTAAAAATACTAGATGGAAATGAACGATGGAAGATATATTGATTAAAGAATGGACTCGTGCCATCCCCAGTATTATCTTTTCATTGATGTCTTCATGTCACTGTTACAACTGGTATATTTTTAGTGAGGGAGTATTGCTTCTGACTTGCTCAAGGTGGATTTCTGTGTGTTAGGTGTTTTAAAAAGTTGATTTAATTGCTATTGTGCAAGTTGGACTGAAAAAAAAACAGTTTAAGATGGTAGCCTAACTTTACTCAAGTTTGCCAGGATAACCTGCATTGTATTTTCAATCAGAATGAGTGGAAATATTAAAACTTTTGTAGCAGTCTTTTTGAAACATAATTGTGCAGGGAATGATAGGACAGCAGTTGCTGTCCCACCTACTTTTCTATTTTATCTTTTCTATACTTTTATTAAAAAAAAATACATGAATCATGTGCAGGCAGTCTTCACCAAGGCTTAAAATGAGTTATGCCTGAACTTTTGTGAATCGTAAATAGGTAAGTTGTATGCAATGTACGTGTTTGTAGAACCAAAAGATAAAACCATAGAGCTACAAGCCTGCTATTTTAGACTAGATCAGGGAGTGGCTTTTCTAATGCGATTGCCAGTGTTATTTATGGTATTTTTTGTTTACTTAAGGCTTATATTTTACTGAGTCAGTGGCTTTCTACTTTTTCAACCTGGAAGTGCTGAATTCTCTGCAGAGTAGAAACAGTGTTTGGATAACTAATCTAGCATATGACTTTACAACTGTCTGTTAAGCTGTTCCAAGTCCATGCTGCCAGTAAGAATTGTGCTTCTGAAAATGTGTTCCTGCTTTCTCCCTTGTGCTAGTATTTGTACAGTCAGTCAAATCTGGGAATTAAATCAGCTGAAATTTTTTTCTGATTCTGTTTCCAGCTGCATTGGTTTGCAGGCTTGACTTGATTGTGTAGTCCTAATATCAGCATTGGGGATGAAGAAGAAATACCAGGTGCTTTCACAAGTAATGGGACTTGCTATTTCAGGAGCAACACAAACTTAAACTGGTTTATGTCACAGTTTAAAAAGAAAAAAAAAAAGTCCCCAGTCAAATTCTCTTTTACAGTTTATACTCCATAGTGGGATTGAACTCTGGAAACTTTTTTTAACTGAAGAGACTAAATTATTAAATGCTACCAATACTTCAGATACTGTCAGTATGTTGTAATAATTGCCACGTTTTTCCGAGTCACTTTTATTTTGTTTTCATTCATTGAAATTGTGCTCACTGGGATGCATGTGATTCAGGCATGGAAGGGTTGGAAAGAAGACTAGTTAGAGGAAAAAATAGTCTCATCCTGTGAACTAGTTAATACTGATAGTGATTATTTGGTATGTGTCTGATCAGAAACTGTTTAATATGGTAGTCAGGTTTTTTGTTTGTTTTTTTTTTTTTAATCAGCATAATTTGAATGGTATAAATGCTCAATTTATAGATCTACTTACAAGGTACTTAACACATATTTTCAAAAACGCTGACTTTACTACTAAGTTGTGGAAGAAAGTCTAAGAAAGCAGTTTCAAAAGCTTAGAAACAATCTGATAGCTTGATGCCACCAAAAGGATAGGTCATTTTCTGTGTTCCTCCTTCATCAGCTGGCACTTGATCGGACTTCTTGGTGGGCTGATTTAGTACCCTAAACTGTCAGATAATAGTTTGCTTTTTGCTGATGGATTAGTTTCTTGCCAGCTTAGTGCACTGAATGAGCCCACAGGGTCAGCATGAGTGGCAGAGGTGGTGGGAGGAAGCTGGGCTTCTGTGCTCATGGTCTGTTAGCTTGATTTTTTTCAAAACACATTCTTGTCTTTTTTTTTTTGGTGGAGTTTGGAAACTGTTGTGGAAAGGGGATGTTCTGCTTTCCCTCTGAGTGGATTTGCAGTCCTGTCCCCCCCCCTCCAGCAGTGATCTGATCTGGTGACTCTGTGCTTCAGGGGGAAGAGAGGCAAAAGGTGTAATTTTTCTGTTGGATCAATTGCTAAATTCAGTAGTAGAGAGGTTGAAGGAATGTGAAAATAGCACAATTATACCTTGAATAAACCTGACTGCAGATTTGGTAATGTGTAATGTGAGGCTGCACCCTTCCTTAGGAAAACAAGTGAAAATATGTAAGTTTGTAGGGATTTAGGATTTAAAAAATACTAATAATGTTATTTGCCTGTATCTTACATTAAGTAACTGAAATCTGTAACTTGTATTCCCATGAGGAAAAATGGTTCTCAGAAGTGCAAAGAACACATGGTCCTCACTTAAATTACCTCGCAGCTGCTTCTGTCTGTGGAAACCTTTTCTACCTACTGCCCCCAAAATAATCCTGCTGTTGTGACATTCCCTGCTTATAGAGTAGATGACTGTACTGCATCTTTATGGATATGCTTAGAGGTGTTAAAATAAAAGTATTGTCCCTTCAGTATTACATGTTGGTTTTAATGTGCTTAAAGTATGGAAAGAATAGTTTGGAAACCACAAGCCTAGACTTAAGGGCTTCCACCTGAATTCCAGTAATGCCTGATGAAGGGGAAGAGCTGTTGGTAAAGATCAAGGGATCTGGTAGTTTTTAAAATCCACGCTTCACAAACTCAAGGTTAGAAAAAAACCCCGTTATTTAATAGCAAACACCAGTCTTGATCTGCTTACCAGCAGTGTTTGAATACAGGCAGGATAAAGAAGGTTGTTTCTTCTTCTCTCTTCTGCATGCCATGACAGGAGCCTACTTTGGCATTCAAAAAAAATTTGAAATTCACAAAGTGAAAGAGCAAAAAGTAGAGAAAGAAAATGTATCAAGAACAACAAAACTAGATAGTAGAAACTCTGCAATTTAAATGAGTGGCCTTTGTGACCCTTCAATGAGTGTCAGTATAATGGGGAGTAAACTAAGTTTGGAGTGCTGCAGGTGTCAGTATAATGGGGAGTAAATTAAGTTTGGAGTGCTGCAGACTCCTGGTGCTTGAAACTTTGGGTAGGGAGGATTTCCTGGGGTTTGGGGTGGGGAGGGTAACAACTTTGAATTTTAGGGATTACCAGTCCTAGTAATATCTGGAGCAGGCGAGGTGCAATGAATTCCTTTGAGGCTGGAAGTAATAAAGAAGTGACATAATGCTGTAAAATGTATTAGATTGAAGGTAAGGGCTTTGAGGAAGGATGATCTGGAAACAAAATGTAGATGTTTAAAAACTGGAAAATGTTGTAAAGTCCAAAGGAGCTTGTTGAAAATAAGCCAGCTGTTTCATTTTCTGATTTAGATATACAGTTGTCTTAAGTTTTTTTCTTCCTAAGTTTCTTCTCAGATCCTAGGTGTCCAGTTTCCACATCAGTCTTAACATAATATACCAAAGATTATCCAAAAAAATGTATTGAATAGGTGAGGACTTCGCTCATTTCCTTATGCTAATACCATTTCTCCACTGATTTCTTGAAAGCTTATTGACTTCTAAAAACTAAAGGATATGGGGTATGTTTGTGGGCAAGATCCTCCCTGCTGCTTCCCTCCCATTGTGCATTTCTTGTCCTTTTCAGTATATGGCGGCTTCTGTCTAGCCTGAATCTGTCAGAGAGTTATGTTTCTTGAACAGAAGTATTTTTCCTCAAATCAAGAACAGCCGTAGTTTTGGTTTTTAGCCCTTCTTCAATCTTGCTTTGTCTAACCCTTTTTAAAAGAGTTGAAGACTTCTTATGGCTAAATTAATACATTAGCTCAGAACTCATCTCCATGGATTGTTTTCTTTTGAAGGTAGTAGTGGGTTTAGGTTAAATTTGTTATTTGTAACTTAAATTAGTTCTCAGTATTTGCACTGCCCTTTGCAGGGTTAATATGAGGTGGCTATAGTTCAGAACACCTCTTTAAACACTTTTGCAGAGGAGAATATGGCCTTGACCAACTTTGCATTATTTCTGTTGCTCTTGGTATTGAAAATCTGCTTTCTCCTGCAAGTCATGTCCTGTTCCCCAGTATTGTATGGTAGGCAATTGTAAATAGTTAAACTTTGTTTTAAGTTGTATGGAGGTGGTTTAAGCACGATTAAATTTTGGGTTAGCAAATGAATTTCTGAATGCTTAGTACAAAATGCCCATTAAGTTGAGTGTTCATGTTAGAGATGTTACAAAGATACAAGCGATTTCTGAGAAAAATCTGTTACTCCGGTGTCGTTAGTGAGCATTCTTGATTAGAATTGACACAAAATTTAGAACTGTTTATTTTTAGGAAAAAATAGAATTCTGCTGCTTAATTTTAAATTTTCTCTGATATCTTGAAATAGATACCTTCTAGTGTGTTCAAACCAAGTGTTTTAAGCCATGTGACTGAAGTTAAGCATTATACTGATTAAAAATATATACCTATATATGTGTATATATACATATAAAAGTTGAAAATGGTAATTAGGTTATATCATTACCAAAGAAGATTGCAAGTAAATAATAGAGTAGATGGGGTATTATTCCAGAACAGAGTTTGAGTGTGTTGCACAGAATTGCATTTTTGGTCGGTGGAAAATTGTGATTTGGGAGTGTGAAGTCTGCATATGTAATCACACTTGTGCAGGAAGAGTAGGTTGAGTGTGCTCATACACCTTCAAACTAGGCCTTCTAAACTGCAAGAATGTCCCAAAAAGTAAAATAATTGTAAGTCATTGAAACACCAACCATGTTGTGCTTTCTGCATTCAAAAAGCACATCAGTCTTCTCTGGCTGCAGTAGGGACTTTACTTAAGTCACTTCTTGTTGATTTTGTCAAAGTATGTGGCTGACAGTGCAAAGTATTTTGAGTTTCCTAATGCTAGAATTCATTAGTAGATATTCAGTTGATCCACTGTGCATTTGCTATTAAATACAGGCATAAATAGCAAATTCAGTTACTTAGTACTAAGTTAAACTGAATTGACTGAATCTGTTTATAAAATAGTAGGGCATTTGGTAGATTCAATTCTTGAACTGCATATATAGTAAAAGTCCACAAAACATTTTTTTTTCTAGTTTCAGTTTTGGCACTAGATTTTATCCTGGAGTTTTTAAATATTCTTCATCCTGTTCTTTTTCTATTAAGGTTAATGTTGAAGAAGGAAAATGCGGAAGTCGCCATTTGACAAGTTTTATAAATGAGAATTATTTGAAGCTCAGGAATAAGTGAAGCTGAAATTTGAAAAAAAAGAAAGTGAATGCATGCTAATTATCAGACCAGAAGTCCCACTTGTAGAATATTGAGCAATTTGTGTGAAGTGGGGAAGATGAAAGAAGTCAGAATTTGAAACGGAAGAATGAAGAAAAGGAATAAAAATGAAGTTAAGATAAGAAGTAATCTGGAATCTGAAAGCACTACGCTAAGTAATTACTAGTCTGTTTATGTGTCCCTGTATATTTTGCTAAACATGCATGCATTATCTGTTTAATAGCAAAAGTATATGCAGGGTAAAGAAGTGTCTACCAGGGAAAAAAAAAAAAACCTTCTTAAAAATCTAGGCAGTTCTAATGCCAACTGCCCGGACACATAGATATGAATTTTTACCATTTATTTCACTGGAGCTTGTTTACAGACCTTAGGTAAACGAGAAATTGTGTACAAATTAGGCTTTCAATATCTGCGTGCAGGAATCCCGTTCTGCTTCCAGAAGCGGAAGTGCTCATGGGTCTGGCAAGTCGGGGAGGCACACCCCTGCAAGATCTCGATCTAAGGAGGATTCCAGGCGTTCCAGGTCAAAATCTAGATCCAGGTCTGAATCCAGGTGAGTTTACTTCTTTTACCTCTTCCTCCTCTTCGCAAGTCAGATGATTATGTCAGAGGTGAACTGAAATCCAGTTTAGCCCAATTCTGTTTCCAGAGATAATTGGTGATCTGTGGACATGGAATCCAAAGGGGGACGTGTGGTTTCAAGATTTGAAAAGCTAAACTAAGTTAGATCTTTTTGCAGCTTTTTATAAGAGGTAGTCAGCTATGTAGGCTTTCTGCTGGTACAGTTTGGAAGTGGTCTGCCTTTTAAGGCATTACATTAGAGTAATGGCCAGTTTCTGAGTGTGAAGCATTAGGAACTCTAGATCTTAGTTCTTCTGCGCATTAAAAGAAATACACGCATCAGCAGATTTTCCATTTTAGGTCACATGAATGTATTACATTTTCTCACTGGAAGCAATGATATTTCTGGAGTAGTTAACAGTATATTCTGTGAAAAAGAAACAGTGGAGATAAATGTGAATTTCAACAGACATCTGTGACCTTTTAAATATATATTAATTTAACTTGAAAATTAACAGGCTGGAAAGCTTTAAAGATTAGACAGCTTTCCAAGCTCTCAAAAAAAGTTGCGGAGACAGTAGCTTGCTTATTGTATTTGTTACGTGGCAACACAAATGTACAGTATGAAAAAGCTTTTTGCACTGTATTACCTATCTGTCCTTATACTCATCTGCTAAATAAGCTGTGCGCAGTGACAGAATTCCTCTTGAAACTGTTAACGGACATAACTGAGACATAAAATATGCTGGTAGTCCAGATATAAGACTATGAACGTCACTGCTAGCCACTTTACATAGCATTTACCAGGTGTGTCATGTAAGAGGTACATATTTAATAAAGAATGAATAGAAGGGCAAAACCTGTACATGGGTGAATAATGTTATTTTCTAAAGAGTCTAGGTAATTGAGTGCTAATTACAGAAATGAATATGTTGATAGTTTTACTCATTCATAAGCATTCGGGTTAAAAAAACTTGGGTTTCAGCAGTGGGGTTTTCAGTTGAGCTGTTCACAATACACTTTTTATATACATAAGCAATGAATTAGGCCTGTCAAAGCCTGGGGGTCAGGCTGAAGGAAGGATGACAATGCTGGAAGATACTGTGCTATTAGTGATCATCCAGGACAGAAAACACTATCAAATACTGTGTTTAGATCTCCTTGCACGATCAAAGTGATCAGTTTGAAAGGCTTTTGTGAGAAGGAAAATACATGGGAAATTTTGACAGTAAAGGAGTGAGCTTGTCTCTTCTGTGTACTTCAGGCATAGTCACAAGTGTCAAATCATGCACTTGGCAATCCCTGTAGTGCAAAAGCAAGTATGTCAAATTAAATTAATAAATACTTGGTAGAGTAATATTGCTTATATAGTATGAAGTCAGTGACCTCTGGAATTGCTAGCAGTGAGAGATTCATAGGACAGCTCAGGAAGGGTCCAGTCCAAAATCCTGCTCAAGGCAGTCAGCTGTGGGCTCAGGCCATGTTCTCAGGGCTTTATCCAGTTGGGTTTTGAAGACCTCAGAGGATGGAGACAGCACACCACCTTTGGGGAACCTTGTAATTTTAAAATAACAAGCAAGTCAGGACCCAGCCCAGCATGTCCTTCTGCACCTTAATCCATAACCCCTAGGGATTCCATATTCTTGCACCATGTTTCTCACTTGCAGAATAACCATAATACTGTGTAAGACCGCAATCATAAATTGCATAAAAAGCTGGAAGAAGCAAATGCAAGATCAAGAATTTACGAGAAACCTGGCAAACCATTCACTCTTAGAAGAAATCACCCTTTAAATAATACCCTGGGAAGTGACTTTTTGATGTACAAAAGTAGAAGCTTATGACTCCCATGGCTTCCTGAGCATTTAACAGCTGTCTTGAAAATGCCTATGGCTGGAAATACTTGAAGTATATTGCAGAGTTAGAGTTGTTCATTAGCAGATTTCTGGCACAATTGTGTCAAGGCACATATTTAGAACCAACATACTTATATCTGTTTTCAGTGCCGTCATGCGTTTGGATGTGATCATGAGCAGGTCATCTAACTGGCTCTCACCAGAGAAATAACATTGTGAGACCTTTCATATTTCTTGGCAGTTTCTGTTGCAAATGTATTTTTGAGTTACCAGCTTTATAAATTAAACTTTGATTTGGGAACAAATCTGTGTCCTGGTGTATTTATCAGTTGGGGTGTGGATGTACTTGATTTAAGAATCTGCTTTTATTGAAGTTTTCATCATCAGCATAGCAAGCTTTTTATCTTTGGCTGACTCTGAAGTCTAAACAATTCTTAACAAAGGAATAGGATTTTCAACTGTGGTGACTTTGCAGCAAAGGAGAATGGCAGTATGACATTTAAGGCAGCAATATGAGCAGTGCCTATTTAAAATAAGCCTTGTTCTCTCACATAATGGATTGGTTGGTGTAGAAGTGTCCTGCTCTTGTTCAGTGTAATGGGTGCATTCTATTACCTGGAACCATCAATTCTGTGTTTACCTTCAGTTTTTCTCTATGTCAGTGGTTGAAATGTGGCTGTACGCATGTGTTGAACTTTTTTTTATTTATTATTATTATTTCTGTCTGTCTTTACTGTCTTCCCCACCTCAGGGAAGTTATCTTTTTTTTAAAAAACTTTCTGTTGCCAAAAATAATATATTCTTTCTATATACATAGTTAGAAGTATCGTAATGGGACATGCTGAAGTAATTTCTCCTGGACATGTATACATGTTTCAAGTTGAGGAGGACAGAACTTAGCTGGCTCACTTCTGATGAAGTTGAAGGCGTGTGGTTTTTTTTAAGGACGCCTATAACGTACAGAGTGTATATTGTGCAGTTTGGCTGTCTGGTGACACTTACCTAGTGAGAAATCCTGACTGTGGAAGAAGCTGTTAAATGCTCAGGAGTAAAAAAAAATTCAGGTTAAGGACTTCACTTATGCTAGCATAGTGGTGGTATTACTGCGAAACACAGTTGTGCAATGATGGTGGCTTATGGTCTTGGTCAGTACTTACTACCTTGGCTTCCACAAACTAGAGGAAGGACATTTAAGACCCAAACAAGTCAGAAGATTAACAATTTATGACTAAGAGCCTTTGAATATTAAACTGTTTATTGCACTTCTTAGCCTTCCAGCAATTTTCTTTGTAGTTGTGTGGAATGCAGATTATTCAGTGATGGCCATCAGCAGGCCAAGCTCAGGTGTAGTATTCCAGTTTAAATGCCTGCCCAGCTTTTCAATAAGGCTGTCTGTGTTGGGAGGGCTGAGGGTTTAGTGGAAGGAATTGAAGTGTTTCAGAACCTCATCTCCACAGACCTAGTGCTGTCAGAAAACATTTCTGGAACTGTTCTGAGGAGGCCTGGGCTGAAATTAGGGAGCAGTTGCACCTTTGCCTAAACACGCTTGGAGTGTGAACCTGTAAACATTGATGAACAACTAATGTTAAATAACTGTTGAAATACCAGAAGGTAAATAAGCCTACTACAGCTTAATTTCTTCAGTTGTGTTAAGGTCTGTTTCAGGGGCATCTGCCAGACTTCTGTGCTTGTAATTTTGCAATGTGAAAAAAGTGTATTTGCTTTTCAGTGTCACTGAAAGCAGTGCTAGAATAAGCAGAAGTGTGCACCTCTGCAATCGTGTGTGCTTTATGTTAAGTCATATTTACTCCTGTTCCCTTTTTCTGTTCTTTAAAAGAAAGCCACCCCAGCTATTTTTACTTAAATGCTACTGTAAATGCTGTGAATATTCTAAGCATATACTGTGTCAAACTAGGATAGCCTTGTTAGAGAAAGTTAAAAGCTAACTAAAATGGAAGTTGAGGTTCCTGCTCTGCAGTAGAAATGCTCTGAGAGCATCTACAGTAATCTAATTGTAAAGATTTGGCACACAGTCCTTGAGAATAGTGACTAAATTGATTATAGCTGAATCATGTGGTATTACAGGTTTTTAGAAAATGGTTATTTGGGCTTTTTGTTTGTGAATATCTGACGTATTTTTGAAGGGTGAAAAAAACCAAACGAATGCAACACTGTACCTTTTTCTTTTTTTCCTCAGATCTAGATCAAGGAGGAGTTCCCGTAGACACTACACAAGATCACGCTCTCGTTCCCGCTCTCATAGGAGATCCAGAAGTAGGTCTTACAGTCGGGATTATCGGCGACGACACAGTCACAGCCATTCACCCATGTCTACTCGCAGACGTCATATTGGAAACAGGGTATGTCTGTTACAGAAGTAGATGACTCATAGTCCTGAATACATCCTGAAATCACTGAATTAATTCATTGGGGTTTTCCAGAAAAACATTCTGCTTCCCGCTCAGGTCTATTTAAAAGATGATGTTGAGGTTAATTGCCATTTGACTTTTGATAAACCATGGCTCTCCATAAGTTTGCTTAGGATTGTGGGGTGGGGGTGTCTTGTTTTTTAACGGATGCTTTTAGAAGCGCTACCAGTGCAGGCTGTTGTCAGTATACCTGCAGTAATAACTGAGTGAATGTATGCAGCGAAGGGTGGGGGTAGAATTAGGAGGTAGAAACATTTGTGTTTTTCTTGATTAGGAAGCTTGGGAAAATAAAACATTTCATTAAAAGCTGTTTTGATGGTGTCTTTATTAAATGAGCATGCAAACCGGCTTGCTTTTAGCTGCTTTACAGGCTCAGGTGGCTGAGTGTGGTGTGGTTTGTGCTGAGGTAGGGGGCAAAAAGAGATAACTACCACAAATGACGATGTGATCCAGGCCTCTGTGTATATGTGTCTCCACATTCAACAGTCACCAGCTAGCCTTTGGAGGGAAAACTCTTAAATACAGTACCTATTATGTGCTGTAACTGTAGTTTGTACGGTACCCTGAGAAATGCAAAGTATTTTTGTGAAAGGAGGCTTGTGTATCTGTAGGTTTGGTTGTAATAGTGTCTATTAGCAAGTTAACCCAACCTGAATCTCAGCAGTATCTTTTTTGTTGTTTTGAAGCGCTGACAGTCACAACTTGTGAAACACCTTGTATTACAAATAGAAGCAATTTTATTCTAATATCAATCTGTCCCTTCCTTTAGGCAAATCCTGACCCAAACTGTTGTCTTGGTGTGTTTGGATTGAGTCTGTACACCACAGAAAGAGATCTTAGAGAAGTTTTCTCCAAGTATGGTCCAATTGCCGATGTTTCCATTGTGTATGATCAGCAGTCTCGGCGTTCGAGAGGATTTGCATTTGTGTACTTCGAAAACGTTGAGGATGCTAAGGAAGTAGGTTGGGGTACAGAATGTATGACATGTTTGCTGTGTTCTCAATTGCTGGGATGTATAGTCTGTAACAGGACATAGCCTGGGGAAACTCAGGGCCTGAAAAATATTTGGCACCTCACAATAAATGTCAGAGTCTTAGTTCAAAAGATATCTACTGTGTACCGGAGGAGAGAGTGAAGAGGCATGAATACTGGACCCTGTGCAGGCTGAGCTGTTGTGTAATTCACAAAAGCAAACTTCAGGCTAGCCATAGTGCAAACTATGCCAACAGGGAAAAGAAAATGAAAACACAGTCTCTCTGTTTTAATTGTGAGATGAGAGTTCCTTCCTAATGCCACATGTGATCTTGTATTTACTAACAGGCGTGTTCAGAGTGGACCAGACAGCCATTTCAGAGCTCTCTTTAGGAGTGCTAACATGCATTTGGCTGACTTCTAGTGCTTCAGTCTGAAAGGGGCGGGGGGAATCTTTTCTGAAAATAAAAGGCCAGACTGTACATGGCTTCCTGGTGCCTGCAAATGTCCATGGGAAACCCAAAGGGATTTAATAAATGGAAGCAATGTCAATACAGTGTAACAAATGGTGGGATTTGTGTTTACAAGTGCTACAGAATGAACAGGGAATTGTATACTTGCCAGGTATAGAATTGTACACTCAGGCCAGCCCTTGGAGAGCAGTGTGCTTATGGGCTATAACTAGGCTTATATTCTGCATAAATTCCCCTACTTGAAGACTCTAGTGTCGTCTTTTCCAAATTTGGCATGAAGGCTTCCATGTTAGATTGGAGCTTTGGATGTAGGTCCTGTTACTTGGCAGAAAAACCCCCAATGGTTTTGGTTTTTTTACTTCAAATTTGCTTATGACTCAGATACTACTATATTCAAGGTTATGATAGGTTTTAAGGGATATATTGGAGGAGAAAAAGCTTAACATAACAGTCTTTTATTAACTTCTAAATGCTTTGCTTCATGTTGTGTGTTGGAGTAGTTACATCTTCCTACATAAGCGTGTTCAAAGGTTCCTCTTAATCACATTAGAAACAGAGATACTGAAACAACTGTTAAATCGTGTTCCTTTCAGGCTTTTTATGCAATATAAGTCATGTTTTAAGTAATTACAGAAGCTTAAATCCAGCTGGCCTAGAATGTCTTACTGATTGTATTAGGTGTTATGTATAAGGAATAAGTGAAACTTAGATGTGCATCCTAACTGAGCTGTTTTAGGACTTCTCATACTTGAAGCCGTGGTTAGAAACTTGTCTTGCTAATACAGTTCATACCTACAGCTTACTGTATTCTATCACTCCATTTAGGCAAAGGAACGTGCCAATGGAATGGAGCTGGATGGAAGAAGGATCCGGGTAGACTTCTCCATAACAAAAAGACCTCACACACCTACACCGGGAATCTATATGGGAAGACCCACTTAGTAAGTTACCTGTGTGGAATTTTTTCCAAACCAGAATAGGAAACAAACAGAATTCCAAACAGAATTGTAATAATTGTGGGGGTTTTTAAAAAACTTTTCTGTATCTCCTCTAGGAGACCTGATTCTGTGTGGATTTCCTAGTTTTTATCAGCCTTTTGCATTAATGCACTGTTCTGAAAGCTGTTTCCTTGCTTATGACTTGTGTGCTGTACATTATGTGGATGTTTCAGTACTAGAAACTAAAATACAAAAATCACTGTTGATGCCTAATTACTTTTTTTAAAAAAAGTCACTTTAACAAGAGTTGTGCTAACACTGATGTGGTTATCTGGCAAAGCTTCTGAAAACTAAAAAACTCAACTGATAAAGGAAGCTCTTCAGAATTAAAAAAAAAAAAAAAGACTGCATGTGGACAGCCATCAGTAGTAATGCATATCTTTCCAGCTTTTTAGATAGGAGGGGTTAATTTATGTAGCACTTGTCAGTGACTGATCTAGGGTCAGCCTGGATTACAGTGATCAGGAACCGTGTTCCTTAGCTCATGTCTGGGCTGCATAACTATCTAAACATTTAAATAAGTCTGCAGTAACATTTTTTGTTGTTGTTGTTCTCTGTACCTTCAAATATTAATGTCTTTTACAAGCTCAAGTTTTCAAGAGCGGATTAATAAATACTGGTTGAGCAGCTGTGTGGTGCAGTTTGCCCTATCCACAGAGTACGCTTTTGACTTAAAGTTGCCAAGAATGTAAATTGTTTTCCCAAGTCATTTCCCAGTTATTTTCCCAAGACTTTCAGCTTATGGTCCTGGTAGTTATGTAGTTGATGTGTTGTGTTGAGACTGCAGGTTGGTTTTTTAATCAGAAAGTTCTTCCAAAAGGAGTTTTCAGACAGTTAAAAGTGAATGAAGAGTTGTCACAGAATGGAATTCTTCATGTGCCTGTGATATCGAAAGGTTAAGAGGTTTCAGACCAAGTAGGAAAGTAGCTGTCTTAAAGTTCAAGCATTTTAAAAAGAAATTATTTAAGTAGTTCTGTTCCATCTGCACTGATGGGAAAGTAGGAGTGGTTACAATCATTTCAACTGTGAGGATGCAAGGTAATAATATAACCCAGTTAAAATGGTATATACTCTATAACTGACTGTATGCCTACTGAAAAGCACTACAAACAATATTTTATATTTTATTAAATGTAATTCTCTTTCACTACTTGTAGTGGCAGCTCACGACGACGAGATTACTATGACAGAGGGTATGACAGAGGGTATGATGATCGTGACTATTACAGCAGGTCATACAGGTGAGGCAATATTTGTAATATTCAACTCCTTTTAAACTGCTTTCTCATCTACGTTTCTACCTATGTAAGTGTTAAGCAGTTCATCCTACATATGTATGCCAGAATATTTTTGCACTCACTGTCATTCTGGTATCTTACTATGAAATCTTTACCAAAATGACTGCTCAGTACAAATCAGACTGGTCAGATTGAGCAATACTTTGTGGTGTTTAACCTGTGGCATGAGTTAGTCCATAATATTTCTAATCTGCATTAAGTTTTGAAAAACAATGTATGTTCTCTATATTCTGATTTTAAAAGAATCTTTTGTTGGTTCATCTGTTAGCATTGAAATGGTGGGAATACAGGTGCAGATCTAATATTTGAGTTGATATTACAGTGCCAACTTATCTTTTGAGCATAGTGCAGTAGGCAAAGTGGAAAATTGCAGTGGTCACCAGTATCCCCTGCTAATAATTATGGCACCTCAAATCTTGACAAAAATAAGGAACTGGGGACTGGAACATTACCTGTTCTGTATTGGACATGTGCATTAAAAAAGCTTTTTTTTAACATACTCTGTCGGGTTGAATGAGTGCGTTTTACTTGAAGGACTCGTACCTCATATTTCTGTCTGTCTGCAGTCTAAACTTCTGTGTTTGACAGCATAGTAGTTAGCTAAAAGAGGTGAATATTCAGGTGGCAATATACATTGTCAGAGGGCTAGTAAAGTTGATACCAACTGTTTTCAATAGCTTTTGTATGTAATTGGTTTTGGTGACAGAGCAAGTTTGTTTTCTGCATTTTCCATTACGACTGCCAACAAGACTTGTCCCCTGTGAATTTCTGGGACACTATTAAGTTGGACTCAAAGATAAGAGCTCATTTTTTCTGTCTGCAATTACCAAACGTTCCTGTAGTTGCAGAATTCTATAGTAATGCTTTTTAAGTGGCTTGCAAAGCTTAAATGCATCAGCAATGGGTGGATTTATGATTGTTCCCTGATGGCAACCATGTATTTATGGAAATACGTGAATTCGACTGCATTGTCACATTATAGGTCAAAGACAAAGCAAATAATAAATTCTGTTACCTTAGCTTTCAGTGTACTCTTCTGTTGCTTTCCAGGTGTAGAAGAAAATAACATCTTTATACTTTTATTGGTAGCTGTATGGTCATTGTTAGTGACTGAGGGCAGTAATTTCCTTCCCCTCCTACTACCTTCAGCCACTTTTTCTCCTTCCCAGGCTGTTGGCATTGCTTCCAATCTGTTTCTCCCCTCCCTGCCTTGCTGTTGTCCCTTAAATCAGATGCCTTGCTTCTGCAGTGCTTGAGTGCTGCTGGGGGCAGGGAGGGCATCAAGGTGCTCTACATCATCACGGTGAACACAAGAGACAAGTGTTCTGCTCACATTTCTGGGAAGCAGTCATTAGGGTACTTCTCTGCCTCTAGCAAGCCATTTTCTTGAAACATCAGTGGTTTGAACATTTTGGAGGACTGTAGTAGCTAAAATCTGAAGTTGATACTGGGCATACAAGAACCAAGATATGTTGGGTTTTACTTTGCCAGGACTTGTATGTAGGCTTTCATATGTGGTATATGGCTCTCTGGCCAAACTTTTAGTTTGTTTCAGAGCACAAGGTACAAAAACTTGCTTGGGATACTTAACATAGCCTCGTCTCACTTACTGTACTAAAAGTAATTAACTGAAATCTAGTGGGTAAATTAACTGAAGCAGCTCGCCAAAGTGTTGGGGAACAGAAAAGACTTGCAACATAGCCTGCTAAGCAGTCTGTTAAGTGGTGTTTCTAGCTTGCTTCTCCCACTTTCCATTTTTTTGTATGGGGTTCTGATGTAAACCTACAAAAATGGCAAAGGTACCTAAGGACCAGTAGAAGATGTGGGGCTATGCAGTGTTTGGTGAGAGTTTTACACCATTGGTCTGTCTTCTTGCACTTCATAGTACAGATTTTCTTATTCTTTCACAAAGGGTCGGTCAGGGTGTACTGGTTGTCCTTGAAATCTGTTGTTTGCTGCTTGCATGTTCTTAAAATGTAGTTTATTCCTTGTTTAGATTGTGGCATGACCCTAAGTCTTCAGTGCTCAAGTGTTACCTTTTTCATTCCTGATAGCAAACAGTGGTTGAGATGTTTGTAAAACATTATCAGAATTTGTAACTACTCAGTTCTGGGTGCATGCTAGTGAGAATAGTTGCAGACTGTCGTAGTGACTAAACATAAAAGAAGAGTACATGCATTAGATAAGGAAGAGCAGACTAGTAAGACATGATGTGAGAAGATGGACTACTTCAGTTAGTGTACTAGTCTGAGTGTAGCTTTATCAGAATTCATGGCCATGCTTCAGTCCAGGTCTTTGAGACAGTTATGTGATGGGTGATGTTCTGAACTTCCTACATGCTCTCCCATCCTGTGTTTGTTGTGAACTAGGGCTTTGGGGTGGAAATACTCACAATATTGACAATTCCTATCTTAAAGGGGAGGGGGGCAGGACAAAACAAAAAAAAAGTAGCCAACCAACCAACAAAAAACCCCACCCCAATGTTTTAAAGCTCACTGCAGAACCTTTATAATGTCCTTCCATAGCAGATACTGAAAGATTGAAAGTAAGCCATAAATGGTTTGTGTGTGGCTACTTTTAAAATAGCATGGTCTGCCCAGGTTAGGTACCTACTTTCTCATCCTACAGGCATTGGTCGTTTAAGGGAGAGAGAATAGTGTTGTGTATGTCACAAGCACTTCCTTGAGGAAGGGAAAGATAGAATTGTTAAAGATGCAGTATAGCATTGCATACTACTACTCCACCCTAGAACACCAATTGGTAACAATTTTGTGGTTTTCCCTTCCTTGCCCTCTGTACTATGAAGCCTTAAGGGAAATACAATTTCAGATGGGAATTGTCATGTTAATTCTCCTCATTGCCATGGGATGCTTAATCTTGTCTGGAGGAGTTACCTGTAAACTGAAGAATAACCTTAAAAAAACCTTAACTTACACACTGGCTATCTACCAGATGGAGAAGACTTTAAAAAAAAAAAATTAAAAGGGAGACCTGCTGGTTGAAAGTGTGGTGTTCAGGGATTCTTTGTCCTTCATGTGATTTATGGCCTTTTTTTGAGTTGCTGTGAGGCATCTGTGGTAGTGACTGTTCCGTAATCCAAACTTGATTTAGTCTCCTCCTGGTAATGCTTTGCTGTATCTAAATCTGTGGAGGTACCAGCCCAACCACTTAATATTGTTACATACTATAATGTATTGTTTCAGTTCTAGGCAGCTCCTGTAAAAGGAGAAGCTGTACCTCAAATTCTTAAATGCCCTCGTTTAAACATGATTGTGAAGTGTTAAAATGTAAGGGGGTGGTTTTTTTTCTCTGCATCCACCTTGGAATCCACTTTTTCCTCAGGACAGTGAATTGATCATGCTAATTTAAAAATAAATAAATAAGTAAAATTGCTTGCCTCTAGTGGGTAAGCATCTGAGAACAGAAATGGCCTTAGAAGTGAAGGCTATGTACTGATCTTAAACTGCTGCTTGTTGGAGAGTATGACATTGTAAAATACAATGTTGGTCAGCTGGAACATGAGTCCTCTTTAACTGCTCCTTGACACTAAGTTTAGCCAGCTTGTTCCATGAATACCTAAAAATTAATATAATGGAAGTAATTCAGCATTATCCAGTGTAGGAACCAATGTTTTCCTGTCTTTACATAATTTTCTTGTGCTTGATGATGCTTTTTGCTTGTACAATGAACTTTTGTGTTTATTTTTAAAATTTTCAAAAGTCATTCTGCTTTTGTATTCACAGAGGAGGTGGTGGCGGAGGAGGAGGAGGATGGAGAGCTGTTCAAGACAGGGATCAGTTTTACAGGTATGATAGGAAAGCTTTGAGTGTCCGGTCAACAGTGGAAATATTCTTACACGTATCTTTTGAGTATTCTATGAATGAACTCTAGGATATCTTTAAACACATTAACAGAAACTGGGTGGATGCTGAGTACTTGCAGCTCTTCAGTGAGCAGGGCAATTAATTTCAAAGGTTAGTGTAGGCACAGGGTAGTGCAGCTTTGTGCAGGAAAAACTTGTGATTTATGCCAAGAAGTTAATGTCCTGAATGGTTGGGGATTTTTTATTTTATTTTATTAGGAGATTAGTGGAACTAGGCAAGGAAATGCAAAACTTGGGGAGTGCCTGGATTGGAGGGGTTTGGGTGTGAGGTTGGTTGTAGCAGTGACAGCTAGTCAAATGAACTCTTCATTGCATGAACAAATAATTAAGATTAAAAGTTAAGGTGTGATTTGGCTTGCACTGCTTGTTTGGGATGCTCCTGCCTTGAAACACTAAAATCACATGTAGTCAAATTGTGAATGCAAGAGAGCTTGTATTTCTTCTGTTAGACCAGAGTAATATTGCTCTGACACAATAATAAAAAGAGTATTAAGAAAATTCAAATCTTTGCTTTGTTACCCAGTGGAAATGTTGATCAGCTACTTATGTGCTTGTTAGCTTTCCCAAGTACACTCTTGATACCAGGATCGGGTTAGGGGTATCCACATAAAGTTGCTGCCACTCATCTGCGGCAGGCTCTAACGAAGGGATTGTTTCTGTTGCCCCCTTTCACAGGAGGAGATCACCATCCCCCTATTACAGCCGAGGGGGCTACAGATCTCGATCCAGATCTCGATCCTATTCACCTCGTAAGTAGACTCAGAGCTTGCATATCAGAAGCAAATTTCCACTTTGCTTGAACTTCTTCTGAGCTTTTGTGTCCATAGAGACTGCTTGACTTCAGTGTAGTTTGTTGGGGTTTTTTTGAACCACAGTTCCCTTTAATGTTTCATTGAGCAACTGGCAACGTCGAGGACAGAGCAAATATTTAGTCTGCAAAAAAATAAACTAGATAATACCACTTGTTAAAAAGTCTGAGGGACTGTTTCTTTCTCTGAAACTCTTGTTAAAACAGGATTTTGTAGTATGCTGACAGTTTGGGTTACCTCTAGGACAGCAGGGCCGAATTCCCAAGCCTCGCACATTATAACACTGAAACTAAATTTCCCAACATAACTTGTTAAAGAGGTTAACTTTGTCCGAGGTCCAAACAGTGCTCCCCCCCCCTCCCCCCGCCCCGATTTGCATGGAAGATAAAGCTGCATTTTGATGGCTGAAAGTTAATAAAACACAATAGCATTCCTAGCATACTCCCTTTGTAATGGATACAGGGTGAATGAATAGGTTGTGTTCTCATGTTTATCCTTTGTGTCCAAATGAAAACAAGTGTAACTGCTTTTACTGATACGTAGGGAACAGTTACAATGTGAGTTCTCATTGTGCTGAACCGTCAGCCCTGGGCATATGACAGGAATTGGAGTTTTTCTATACAAAGGAACTTACTGGTGGAACTGTACTGACTGCTGGACTTTGTCATAGACAGATCGTAAGACTTTCAAATTCGCTGCAGACTTGAGGGGTGGCAGTGAATTTAGACAGAACTCTTAAAAATCTGTCAATCCTTGGAAGTCTAATGGTGTATGTATTTTGTTTTTTCTTTCAGGTCGCTATTAAAGCATGACATGTAGAGGAATTTCTAGCTACAGCCTTTGAGTTGAAATTGCAAGTTTGTGGACAATATTTTTATTGTCTCTTCTGTTTAAACAAGTGAACAGTGCCTAGTGAATAGGTGACTTTTACACCTTTTATGAAGACTACTTCTGTGATGTTAAATGCTGTTTCATTCTGCATATTTGTGTAGTTTGGTGCTTTGTTTCAAGTTGTGTTTTGAAAGGAGTATGTTTTGCATGTATTTTTTTAGTCTCAATTTTGACTCCTGAAAGGTTTCTATTGTAAAGACAAACTGTTCAGTTAGTTTTTTCTACTGATTCCAAGGTATTCTGAAGATCAAAACCTGTGTAAAATGCTTTCAAAAAGTGAAAAATAAAATAAAAAGAAGTTTGTTTTTTCTTTTCCTACTTACTTTTGCCAAGTGTAAGTTACAGGTTGAAAAGAGACTACAACACTTATGCTATGTATTCTGGAATAATGTTTAAAGCCCAGAAGTAAAATTGACCCTAATTTTGTGTTGTTGGGTAGCTGTTCTCTAAATGCAATACCTTCAAGTACATAAACCCAGTGTGTAGGGAAGTCCCTGTGCAAATTGTGCGGCAGCAGGAGCATGGAGCAAGACTTGTAATAAACTCTTGGTAATACTGTTGAGCTTTGAGATGGGTAAGCTGTTAGCAGATTATCACCTATAACATGTAGGCCTTTAAATAAGGAGAAGGCTTCAGTGGATGTAGGTAACCATACACTTGGAGAAGGCAATGAAATAACACTTAGACTACTTTGATTTTTCTTATTTCTTCACTGATGATTGTCCTTCTTTTAAAGAGTACATCTTTATCCCCATGTGCAGCTAAAATGCAATAAAACTCCCAAATGATGCTTTCCTACCAGTGTAGTACCATTTTGCCTACTCGGATTTGTGAAGTTCATATGCTTACAGGAAAATTCTGTGCAAGGTTTGAAGGTACTTGGTCAGACTAGAACTTCCCTCAGCCTCGTATCATAGCTCTGATGGTGACTATGCATGGAGGACGTAGAAAACGGTGCAAGAGTGGTGAAACGCTAGGCTACATCTGCCACTCTGCTTTTGAACTTCCTCTACTTCATTCCCTGCGTAGCAATTTCCACACCTTTTTCGTGGACTGAGAGCAGTTACAGGACCCTGTGGACCTGCAACCTCTTGACATTTATTTGATGATTTTTCCTCTTCCTGTATGGTAGTGGAACAGACAGCTGCTCTCTGTGCATTTCTGTGCTATTTCTAATCAGCGGCCTCCATCATCTCTTGTCTTACTGTAGTTTTCAGATCAAGTTACATCTTTGTATGGAAGTTTTCAGTAACTTGGTCTGTTCTTCCAGAGAGAGGTGGAAGGGAGGACCGGGATGGCATACAGTATTCCACAAGTTTAGGAGCTGTGGGTTTATGTGGTAACATAATGTTGATTTCTTTCTGAGCACCATCTCACACTTGTCCTGCTTTGATTCTCTTAAGTACTGCTGAGCTGGAGGTCTTTATACAGCGACTTCCAAGAGCTCGCACCAGAGGATGAATGATCAGGAGCCTGTCCCTGCAGTCTTCCTTTTGTTAGAGAATTTAAAACAAGGTTGTATGAGCTGCTATGCTGGCACTTGGCTATGAAGTGCCATCAAAGCCATCACAGGTCAGGATTTAAGTGGTAAGCCTGTTTTACCCCCAAATTTTTATTTGGTGGGAACTACTGTAGTAGTCCTGTCCACCTAACAAAGAAACCAGAGGTGATCCCAGGGTAAGGGCTTGCATACTGTCTAAGCTACATCCCATTTCTTTTGGGAACAGCCAGTTATTTGCTGTTCCATGAAGGCCAAATTGTACTTAAGGTTCTTCATTAAGTACTTCTAATGTCCATTTCTCATTTTTAAAATTGTCACCGAATCACTCAATAGCTGAAAACCAGAATAAGTTATCTGTTGGATTTAAAAGTTCTTGGGTAAACACTACCTAGTGTATCTGTTGTCCTGCATGGTAAGTCTGTGTGGTTTGATCTAATTTTTTTAATCTTAAGTTGGAGGAGATCATTAAGCTTTCCATATTTTGTTTATGGTGAGGCTATTTTTTTGTGTAGAATTATTGGTATACTCATTTCTGGACTCGAAAAATTAGGTTCTCTACTGATGTAGGGAAGAAAATGCTTAACCCTTTTGCTCTTGGCAGCAGTTTGATGAATTACATGCAATCGCATGAAGCAAGAGACGAAGAAATAAGCCCTCCCTGCTGGAGCTGCCTGGAGAGGAAGGTAGCTAATGGCAGTATGCCAGGCATCTTAGGAAGGTTTTTACAAATACCGGGATATATTTTTAAAATCCATACCCGTTTTTACTGTCCAGAATGGACAACAGGATTTCAGCAGTAATTATTTTTAACTACCAGCAGTAACATCCCCACCGGGGCCAAGCTGGTACTCACTTTTAATCACCCCATGGGATGCATGGTGCTGCTCCTGCGCCGACAGCATCCCCAATGCCTGCGCCAGGTCCCTGCCTGGTGTGAATGTTTCGGGGCTGTGGTGTCACGGTTCGGATGCATGCGGGAGTGTTCCCTGGGAAGGTGGAGTTCCACCCGCTGGAGCTGACCTTTCTCCTTTGCAGAGCAGGCAGTCTCTTCGTTCTTTTGACTGTTCTCTTAGTCATGGTCTTGGGCTTCCTTTGAATCACTCAGCAGGGGTCGACAAGACGCGGAGTCGAGAACATATGTCCTTTGGTAAGCTGCTTTATGTTTTAGTAAAATGAGGATTTCGCAACTTGTGGTGCAGTTCCTGGCAGCTGAGTTCATCTGATGGCTTATTGCTGCCAGAAGAGCATCCTCCCACTCCTTCCCCACACAGTGATACCTGGTACTTCTGGTAAGGCTCAGAACCGCTGTGGAGCTGTGCTCTAGCCCTGATGAAAGCGAGGTTTTCCTCCACAAAGGGTACAAAAGGGAACAGGGGTGTTGTCTCGGTGGGAGGCAGCGTGCAGAGGTGCAGCCTAAAATCCCTTTTAAAGCTGTTTCTGGGGTTTGGGAAAGCGGCAGCTCTGGCACTGCCATAGCCTTTGCAGCGGAGAGAGCCTTTTGTCTGGGTGTTCCCTGCCGCTGAATCACTCCAACTGTTTGTCAGTCCAAAAAGAGCCCCTGGTCAGATGCTCCCCGGCGCGTGTAATGTTGCCCTGTTACGTGGGAATGACAGATTGCTGTGGTATGTGATGTGCTTTGAAACCACGGCTGAATCACTGCTGGATGTCCTGATGCTCTGCCAGCGTGTAACACAAATTCATCACAGGGGAAGGGGGAGAAGGGTACTCTGAACTTCAGCAGAAATCTCACCAGTGGTAGGGAAGCATCCTCTGCTGTGGCGGCTGTGAAAGCAACATCTGCTGGGGTGGATCTGAAATGCTGTGCCCTTTGCTGACCTGCTTTCCTGTCAAGAGTAGGACAAATAGAAAACTTTTAAAAGCACGGGGTGGGGGGGGGTTGTGCTGCGCTGCTGGTCTGTCCCCACCGTGCGCAGGTGGAGTTTCCTCTGGGTCAGTTTTTGCCACTCCTGGCTTGAGTGATGCTCCAGCATCTCCCCAGTCCCCTGGGCACGAGGATGGTCCCCGCGGGGGGTGACGTAGCTCGAGGTTGCTGCTGAGCATCAGTGCGCAAGGGTTGATAGTGTCAGGGGTAGTCATGGCTTTAGTATATTCAGAAAAACATTAAAGTCAACTTGTAAGGTGGCTTACAAATACAAATTAACTTTGAAACTGGGTCTTAAGAGCATCTGGGTCTAGTGCGGCACTGAACATGAGGAAGGGAGAGCACAGGGCTGTGGCTCTCCTAGCACCCCTTGCACAAGCAGTGCAGCAGCTTTCACCTCTCCACTGAACTTCATGAGTTCCTAAAAATCCTATTTTCCCTAGCAACTCCTTAATTTGGTTTCAAGCAATTTATTTTGTGGTTCGCTTTTCAGCTCCAGCAAATCAATCACACAAAAGGCAGGTACTCCTGACCCAACGGAGCAGCTTTCAGAGGCAAGAGAAGCTGACCCTTTCTTTTTCCTGCTTCAATATGATGGGTATGGCTGCGTAGGGCTCTCTCGGGTGTCCGTCTCTTGCACCTGGCCTTTGCTCCATCACCTTGGTCCTAGGCATCCATACCTTCAAGATCACCCTAGCAGAGTCAGCAAAGGTTTTTAGCCCGTTGGGAAGGAGCTGTTGGTACAGTCCACCATTCCCATCATTAAAAACTTGAGAGTTACATCTCAGTCATGCTCAGTCCCTGTACAGGTGTAATTAAGAAAGACCCAGTTATTAATTCAATTACCCAGCTGTGAGAGCTGCCTTGTACCTCGGCATCCCCAAGTGTTAAGGGCTGATGACCCAAAAGCTTCCAAAATCCATTAGTAGCTAGGTTTTCACTCGTGTCCTAGCAAACAGTGAGCAAAATGCAGCTTGAAAAGTACAGAAGTGGTTTTCAACCAAGTTCTGAATTATTTTCTCAACCATGCTGTTGATGATGGATAATCTCAACCTACTAAGGTGGGCTGCTTCAGTGCTCAGTGCTGCTGACTGCAGCCAGTTCTGTGCTGCTTCTCTGTCCTCTCCGTAGCAGCTGCTCAGTTTTCTTGCTAGGAGGTTTCTAAAAGCCAAAAGACGCTTGCGAGAAGTTCAGTAACTCTGTATTAGAGTTAAATTTTGGGTCTGCTCCAGTCTCGTGCTGCCTCATCCCTGGCACACGGTGGTAGAGGGCATGCCGATCCCTCTCTGCAGTGTGTTGTGGCACACGAAGTCACCCCTGTGACTTGGTTAGAAGAAAAAAATAAGTCCTTTTGTAAAGGAAATGAGTTAATTTGTAAGGGAGGGTTTATTTGGGGCTTTTTTTTTTTTTTTGGCACTGCCTCTCCTGTGAAGTCTCCTCTGCAGCCAGAGGTGCATCCCCACACAGGGTGACAAGCGGCTGCATTCCACCTTGCCCCTGAAACCAACGGGGCAGGGATGGGACGAAGCTCTGCTGAGGTTTCTCCTGTGTGATGAATGTGTGAAAAATACCCTTAAGCATTCAGGGAAAATGGGAGGTCAGAGAGATGAGGCAGGTTCCTCCTGAGCCAAGCAGCTGGGCTTTTTCTGCTGGTTTGATGCAGCCCCTGGGGAGCGTGGCGAGCAGGTGGTCTGGCCAATGTTCCTCCCATGGTGTAGCCCATTTATCCACCCCCTGGGGCACACGTAAGCTGGTGTGTGATTTTCTTGTCTGCTGGCAGAAAAACCACGCTCTTTGCCCACCTGGGTTTGACCAAGAGATCTGACCAGACCACAGCCAGATGTTAACATTTGTCCACCAATGCTTTTGCATCCCCTCCAGACACGGGGGATGCCAGCGCTTCTCTGATCCCTGGTGACAGTGGGGGATGGCTCATGGAGGACATTTCCCTTGGGATCATCCCCAAGTCCACGTTGCTGCCAGCCCTGCTGGGCACACCACAACTTCTGGAGCCCCTCTACTGATAGAAATGTGATGGCTTCACCATTTCCTTCCTGCTGGCTCGAGGCAGGATCCTCCCACCCCGTGCTTCCCTTTCTCTGTCCTGTTCCCAACACCCTCTGGGGATGGATGCTCCAGCTGCGGGATCCAAGGAGGGATCCCAACACAGATGCTCCAACACAGCCCCAGCCAGGCCCCCCCAAAAGCATCCGTTAACAGGACCCCAACCAGTACTCTGACTGCAGGTCCTGGTAAGACCAGTCCATCAGAAAAGGGTGATGAAACCTCATTGACCTTAACCTGCCTGCTCTAAGTCAGGCTTACCAAAGGCTCGGGATAAAACAGAGTTGTGGGCCAACCCATTTATCCTGAGCTTGGAGGGGACTAGGGAATCCCTCAGGCCAGCCCCAGCAGCAAGGGAGGATGTTGTCCTACCTCTTCCCAAAACCTCCAGCCAAGGAATGGCACCACCCCGTTCTGTTCCCGTGTCTGATCAACCAAACAGTCAGGTTTTTTTCCTAATTTCTCCTTGTCTTTTCAAGCCAGCCCTTCACACGCACAAGCCCATTATCTTGTCCTCCTCCAGACTAAACAAACCCTCCTTCAAACTCCCCTCGCTATCATGGTTTTTTGCCCTTCTTATCAGTCTTGCCACCACCTCCCGGACTTGTTCCATGTCAGCATCTCATTTCAGAGAGGAATGATCTCACTGCATATCCCACCTGCAGCGCTGCCCTTAGAAGAAGATTTGCCTTTCCTGCTGGGTCCTGCACCACCTTTAGGACTGTTTACCCTGAGCTTTGCCTGTGTGGGTGCTGCCTCACCAGCTATTTTATATCCGTGTTCTTAAATCTTCCTCCCCAAAGCACATCCTTCCCTTGACCATCTCATCCGGACCAAGACCGATCCACCAAAACTCTGGGAAAGAGCATACCAGCTCCATAGGGTTGGGAAAACATCTGAAGAAGGTTGTTGAGCTCCTCCTGCAAAGCCAAAAATCAGGGGCCGGAGGGATGAGATCATGCAGGTAATTGCAGGAGAATTCCTACGTTACATCCAGCTCCTGCAGAAGACTTGAGCGAGGAGTCATAAGTGAGTATTGCAACCTGTGGGCACTAATTACTCCAGAAACCTCAGGTTTCTCCTGCTGCTTCCCAGTAGCAATGACCTCACATGATGAAATGGCAGCTCCCTGCCCCATTACTGTCAATAGCTCGTCACTCACTGAGGATGAATTAATAACCTGAATGAGGGTAAGCTTCTTTTAAAAGGACATTATCAACACATTTCAGCCCAAAAGCACCTGGAAAAGGTGCTGGGGATGGACAAGCCCCCAGCCCCGCTGCTAAATGGCAGCGCAGCAGGAGCTGCACTGAAAGCAAAGACGAAGAAATTGGAGGAGAAAGGATTCTTCTCGCTTTGCATCATCGCAGTCCAACCACATCTATTTTTGCTATACACATGGCATCAAGTACCCGTCACTGCTATTCCTACTCCATCCAGCACCTCCGCATGACAGGGGAAGAGTGGCAGCAGGATGGAGCGTGGCTGGAGGGAGCATCGCTTTTAATTGTCCCGCCGTGCAGCTTAAAATCTGGGGAATTTGATTACCGCCCTTCATCCCCTGCCCAGTAAAGGACGACCGGCCCTAGGGCATGACACTCCACTCCAAGGACACTTGTGCCGTGTCCCCCCCACACCCCCATCAGCCATTATAACTTCTGCACCTTATTTTAGTCTCCGGTCACAGCCTGGATGCAATTTCATAAAGATTTGGCTTTGTGTTCTCAAGAAGAGAGAGAAAAAAGTCATTTAGCCTGCAGCATCCAGCCCTCAGCAGACGAGGCAGGTCGTGACACTAACTCTTGGTCACTTGAGGACATCCTTCAGCAGAGCCCCCGAAAGCCAAGTGCCCCAGAAGCTACAGCAGCCATCTACCACCGAGCTGAGAACGTGCAAAACTCAGCGCTGGGGTGTCAGAACACCGGCTTGCCGTTTCTTGAAGCGTTTTGGACGACGGGCTCGCACGCAGCCATGGCTGGCCGGACCTCGGTTGGGGTGGGTTTGCGCACTCGTGCTTCCAAAAAAGACAGGCTTTTATTTATTTACTGACTTTTTTTACCTCGGCTCCTTAGCGAGAGGGTTTCCGTCTCCCCGAAGGAAACTCCTCAAGGGGTTTCAAGCGTGATCTGCCGGCAGGACGCCGGAGCTGGGCAAACTGTTGGCGATGGGGCGCGATGGGTTTAAGGGCAGAGGCGATGGGGTGTGCGCGCAGGCAGGGCCGGATCTCCTGACCCCCTCCCCAGGAACAAACGACCTGAAACGGCTTCGACCCCGCTCCGGGGGTCTGCGGGCCCCCGCTGGAAGCCCCCTCTGCCCAGGCTAGGCAAACCACCCGCCGGCCCCCCACCCCGGGGAGGGGAGCTGCCCCCCGCCGCCGGTTCCCCACCCGAGGCGGGGCCGCCCCGGCCCGGGCCCAGGGCGGGGGTCCTGCCGTTCCACCTGCTCCCGTAGCCCCGACGGGGCGGCCCCGGGGCCGGGCGCCCCATCCCGGCGGGCGGGGGCGGCGGGCTGGGCTCGGCGGGCTGGGCTCGGCTCCGCCCGCCGCCCGCCGCTCTCGCAGGCTCCTGCGGGGCTGGGGCTGGGGCTGGGGCAGGGCGGGTGGCGCAGAGCCGTACCCTCCCGTCCCCGCGTCTCTACCGGCCACCGAGGGCCGGGAGGAGCCGGGGGGGGGCACTTTGGGGGGGGGTGGGGTGGGGTGGGGGTGGGGGGGCGGCGTGCGCTCCCCATGAAGCGACGGAGGATGAACAAGCTGTACATCGGGAACCTCAGCCCCGCCGTCACCGCCGACGACCTCAAGCAGCTCTTCGGGGAGAGGAAGCTGCCCCTGGCCGGCCAGGTCCTGCTCAAGTCCGGCTACGCCTTCGTGGATTACCCGGACCAAAACTGGGCCATCCGGGCTATCGAGACCCTCTCGGGTAAGCCAGGCGCCGCAGCCGCCCCCCCCACCGCGCCGGTATCCCCCCCCGGCTCCCCGCCCTCCACCCCCCCCCGCGGGCCTCCCCCCCCCCCCATTCCGCTGGGGCTCCCCCATCCCGCTGAGCCCCCTCCCCGGGCATCCCCGCCGGTCCCGTCCCCCGTCCCCCCCCCCTTCCCTCCCTCCTTCCCGCGGCCGCTCCGGCTCTTTCCAATCTCGGGTATTTTTCGCTGATTTTTTTCTTCGATTTTATTAAGAGGCGACCGGGCGCGGAACCCCCCGACCCATCACCCCCCCAGCACCCTCTCCCCTTCGGGGACCATTTTACGAGGTGCCCTGCCCCAACTCACCGGGGGCGCGGAGCAAAGGGCGGTCGAAGGGGCGGCTGGGGGCCGCCGGCGGCGGCGGCTGGGGAGGCGCGGGCAGAGCACCGGCAGGGCGGGTACGGGCGGGCCGGGGGCCGGGGGGGTGGGGGTGGGCTTTGGGGGGGGCCGGGGGGGAAAGGAGGGGAGGGGAGGGGGGCTGCCGTGGGGGTGATGCTGAGCGCCCCGCCGTCTCCGCAGGGAAAGTGGAGCTGCACGGCAAAGTGATGGAGGTGGATTATTCCGTGCCCAAAAAGCTCAGGTAACCCCCCCCCGCCATCATCCCCCCACCCCCAGCCCGGCTCGGGGAGGGGGGGAAGCTCCGGGGTTAGGGTTGGGGGGGGGGGGGGCGAGCCCCGCCGGGTTTTACTTTCGCTCCGGAAAGCGGAGGCGGGGGGGGGGGGGGGGCAGCTCCCGGCCCACGGCATCGACTCCCACGGGGGGCCCCGGGGGTGGCAGCGTCCTCCGTGGGTCCCGTGGGTCTGTCCCGTCCCGTCCCCCCCGGTGCGGGACAGCCAGGGGCCTGGGCGGGCGCTCCCCGCCGGTGTGGGTGAAAACCAGCTCTTTTTGGTTGTTTTTTTAGGTTTCTTGGTTTTTTTGGGGGGGGGGAAGCCCTTCCCCACCCGCACTTTGTCCTGCGGGTGGCTGGCGGGGGTGGGCTGGGATTTACAGCGAGGGAGGTGGTATAGGTACACAGCAGTGGGGCTGCCAGCGCTGTCGGAGGATGTTGTTTTCAATAAGTAATTCAGCAATTTGCTCTTTCTTGATGCCTCTTTCCCCCTTTTATACTGCCGGAGGATCCAAAAAACTCAGCGTATTTCAATGTTGCGTCGAAGCGCGCCCTCTTATTTTAATCAGGTGTAGGGGAGTGCCGAGGCCAGACCGATGGGGACACGCTTGTTTAATAGAGAAAATAAAACCTGGGACCGCGTTGCGTAGCTGCCTCGTCGCAAGAGTTGTCGGGTTTTTTTCTCTCCCCCCCCCAACATGTGTTGGGATAAAAGGTCCATGCGCTGGCAAAACCCATCGGATGGTCCTGCTGGATAATTTGCTGCTGTTTGGCCTGGAGGTTTGGCCCATGATTGATGTTGGAGTATTAATTTGGAAATTACGGGGAGGTTGGGGCGGGGGGAAATGCTGTTGTGTAATTGAGGCTCTGTGGGGGAACGGCTCGTGCCCGGCATCACGTGTGCCGGAGCGGGATTTCTTCTTCGGCAGGGATCATACGCTATCTTACCTTAAAAAAATCTTCAAAAACAAGCAAAAAAAAAAAAAAAAAAAAAAAGAAAAAAATCCCAGCTGTAATATTTCTAAGCTAAATCTCTGCAGCAGCCTTAGGCTGGTCTGCCGATGACTTTTTAAGAGCGATGGAGCCAGAAATTGGGAGTTTGAGAAGATAGTACGGACCCTGGACTCGACCTTTACCATCTATGAAGGGGATGTAAACAAGGAATTCATCTTTACCTAAATTTTCCATTGGGCTGGGGTGCTGCTACTTTTCCTTCTGAGTTTTAAAAGAAAAAAGACGTTTAAACAGCCCAGAAATAAATGCTGATTTATTTTGCATCAGTCTCTTTTCAGCTGGCTCCAAGTTTTCTATTCCAGCTCGGCTCCCAAATTTCCTTAGATTATTGAGATCTAATTTAAGCTGATATCCTTTTTTCACAGTTAAAAAAAATACATTCTGCCTTTTATTAATATATCCAGTTAGAGGGACCATGCCTTTGCCCCAGTAGATGATAGATTTTATTTTTATAATGTGATTTTTGGCAGGGAACAGAGCCTCATGTGGTCATGTTTTAGTCCTGTCCCCCCTTTTAAATTTGTAGAAAATCCAATTTTTGGAGTTGCAGCTGAATCCCAAAGAGGCGCTGAGATTTGGGGGGGGCTGAAATGGTAAAATCCCCCAGTTATTTAAAGTGAGTTTGTTTTTTAGTTAGGTTTGGGGAACCCGAGCCCCTCTCGGCTCTTGTCCCCCAACATTTCTGCGTCATGGGGATGGGAACCAGGAGGTGCCGATGCCTGGCGCTTCCCCTCGGCACCCACCTGGAGTGCTTTATTTTTATAACCAAATCTAATATAGATATATTTTACCAATGTATTTATACGTGTATATGTAGGGTTTGATAAGAAATGGGCTGGAAAACACCTCTGACATCTCGCTGCTGTAGGTAGGGGAAGGGATTTCTTCGAGGTGCCGCTGGGAGTTGCTGGCAGGGGGTTGTTTCTGTTTCTCTGAAGGCACGAATTAAACATGACGGCGGTGGGAAGGAGCATGAATCCTGCCTGCTCTGCCTCTCATGAGTTAAAAATCAGCCATTCTGCTGCCATGCAAATGGTTTGGGCTCCTATAGGAAGGATCCAACAGTGTCTCGATTGTTTTTTGGTTTTTTTTCTCTTGTATATGCTGGATTGTGCCTTGGAGAATTAAAGAAAAAAATCACCCTCTTTTTCTTTTTTTAATCAACTTGTAAAAATTTTAAATTAATTTTTAAATTGATTTTTAAATTCAGCAAGAGCAGAGAGCACTTTTATTTGCTTAAAGCAGGGCGATGCAATCCCGCTTCAAGAGTATTTTGTACCCAGAGTGTGGCGGTGAAGGAAGCCCCAGCATCTTTCCTCTTAAAGATGGGTTGTATATCTCTGAGGTCTTTGAAAATCCTGTTAATGGGAAAAAAAGATATAAAAAAAAATTTAGGATTGGTTCTGAAAAATGCAGAGTAAAACACAGCCACCCCAATGCTGACTTTTATCCAAGGATTGGATAAAAATGGTGAGTTTAATAAGAAGCGGGGATGTAGCGAAGCCCCATTTAATGTCTCCAAACCAGTGAAATTTTTGGGTTCCTGAGTGCGAAGGTGCCTTTTAATTCCTGCCTCTGCTGTAATTTTGAGCTATGAGAAATAAAAGTACAAGAGACATCTATCTGAACAGCATGGAGGGGCAGGCTGTTGGAGAGAGCTTGGGCTGGAAAAATAATATTAAGTTAAGTTAAATCTATAATATTAATAGTAATAATTTTTGCTATTTTAGTAAATGGCAAAACTTCGGTGGTTTTGCCCCGGACAGCAGTTGCTGGAGGGGTAGCGATGAACATGCCTGCCCGAGCAGCATTGCTGGGGGTGATTTTATGGGATCTGCAGGATTTTCTCCTATTTCAAAAGGAATTACCCTTAAATAATTTTCTTCTCTTGAGCATCAATTCAGTTCTCATGTCCGCGTATTTTAGCTTTATTTGTTTGTTTGTTTATTTCTCCCTACCCCCTTGTTTTTAAACCCAAAATGCTGGTGACGTTAAGGCTCGGAATAAACGTACAAGCCCTTTTGTCTCCCCATGGGCAGCCCATCTTTTCTTTCCTTATTATTAATTGTTTGTTGTCAATGAGATGCTTAATTAGGGGAGAGGAAGTCCTCATGCAAACCACTTGTTTTGCCAGGAAAAGTCACCAGCACCTATTTGCTCGCGTGTCTATAAATACACACGAGGAGCAGTAAAAATACTCTCGTGGCTCTCCAGTTCTCATATCTCTAATTTAAAAAAACTATCTCTGATTTTTAGAAAAATCAGAGAAACCTAAAGAGCAAGAAGAGATTTTTTTCCAGCTGCAGCGTGGGGAGGGTTTGCTTTGCTTTGCCAAGGGAATTAAACTTGCTGGAAATTGTCTTGTCTATGATATATGTTGGGTTACACTGGACTGAAAATTGAATTCGGAGTGCTGAAAGTGGGGCTGCTCTCAGTCCTAGTCTGGGTTTTAAATAAATAAATAAATATATAAAGTATCTTTTAGTTTCTTTTATATTTATATAAATTAATAATGTCTCTTTTAGTATTTAAAGTATTTAGTATCTTGTGTGTATCTCTAACATACGATATACATAAAGAAACTACATATAACAAGATACCTTATATATATATACTTCTACTGTATATAAAAAAGATACTTTAAAATATATATTTATATATATTAAAAAAGAGACTTCATATATTTTTATATCTATATATACATAAATATGACATTGCCAGGGCGATGCAGGTCGCATCAGGCGTGGGAAGCCCCCTCCTGCTGCCTGCTGGATGTGCGGCAGGTTTCCCATAGGTCTTGGATGCTGTTCTCTATGGAGCTGGCCAGGAGAAACCTCGTCGAGCTTATCCTTTCCTTGATGGCCTTCCTAGGTGTGATGCCATCGCTCATTTTATCTATTTTCAGGTGTGGGTAAACTGGGAGCTGGTGGCATTTCAGTTGGTTTATTTTTCTTTAGCCACCTTTTCGCTTGGCTCTTCGCCACCCTCGGGGATGGGAGCGGGGCGACACTGGGAATGTGGGGATAGGAGCGGGGTGATGGCAGGGATGTGGGACAGCATGTCGGCTCGGGGGATGCAAGGGGGTGACTGAGGCCACACCGTCCATGCCGTAGTATGCTGGGATGCTTCTTGGTACCACTGTGAAGCCTTACCTGCGTTTGGAGGTGTTGAGGAGAGACCAAAGCCAAAAGGAAAATAATACATGAATATTAATCATTAATTACCTATTACTTTTGTCAGTTTAGAGTTCCTCCAGTGGTGTGAACTTGCCCTTCTGCCCCGTTGGGCATCACGTTGATGCCCTGCCTACCCCTACTCACTGTCCGTTGGCCCTCCCTGGAGAGAGGCGGGTGCCGGGGCTGGGGGGGATGGTGGGGTGGCTTTGGGTGCCAGAGGAGGGGAGCACGTCTGGCCAGCTGCAGCAACCTGCTCCTGCACAGGGCTTGGTTTTCCCCTTCATCCCAATGCCGAATGGGGATGCAGGGGGTGGCTTTCCCGCGCCTCCTCTTTTTTTTTTTTTTTTTTTTTTTGCCCCATCTTTTTTTTTCTCCTTTTTTTTATTCCCCACTCTTCCCCCCCCCCGACTTAATCTTGAAAAGCTGTGACAGATGGGACATTATTTCCCATTCATCCCTATTGTTAATACATCCCCAGCTCATGGGGAAGTATCAATCATGTGTCCTCGCTGTTTCCCCCCCTCCCTGCTCCGTCCCTCGGCAGGTTGTTCATCCTGCGGAAGAGGACAGGGCTTTAACGTGAACGGATTTTAATTCCTTAAGAGCGTCAAAGGCAAAGCCCCTGGGCTGGGAGGGGAACTGGAGCAGACGCATCTGCGGTGCTCTTGGCAACTGGTTGAAACTGGGGCAGCTCTTTAATGCTTATCCAGCCTGGCGCTGACGGAGCTGTTGCTCATTAAGATCCGCTGCTGGATTGCGTTGGGCGAGAGCAAAACTTGTCAAGGATGACCCCAATAGACTGAAAAAAATTATATATGATAATCAAGAGACATGAACCCAACAGATGCTTTTCTTCCCTGCCCGGTTAGGGCAGCGTGCCTGTCTTGGGCTCTAAGCTGCTGGGTCTGAAAAATTCAGGTGGGACTGAGTTTGGTCCCTACCTGATGATGAGCATCACCTTTTGTAGATGTTTTCTGACCTGGGACAAGTATTTCATAAAGCAGACAGGGCCACCGGGGAGACAGTTGGTTTCCAGCATGTTTCCCCTCTTGTTTTTTTCCCCAGTTCTCTTGAAAACTGATTTTTATTGAAAGCAGGAGCTGCCAGACAGTGTTTTCCCTGCCCTCAGTACTGATCTGAGGTGGAAGATGGCTTTATTTTAGTAAGATATTACAAAGCCTGACTAGAAAAAAAATCTTCTTCTTTTTTTTTTTAGGGCAGAGAGGTGAAGCGTCCCTTACATACCATTGGAAGGCTTATATTTAAACCAGTGAAATTGAGTTTCTAGTGCCCAAATGCATGTGGGAGGTGAAGCCCCTCTGGAGCAGGAGACCAGGGGATGGTGGGAACGGTGGGTGGTCCATGGAGCTGCAGCCTGATGGGCAGGGAAGGATGGGCAGATGCAGGGAGGGCTCGCAGAGGTTGAGCAGGGAGTCTGGTGGCTTGTTTTCATTTTCTAGCTTTGTCTCATCTTTCTTATTCTCAGTCCCTGGATTTTGGGGGTGGCTGTTATCTGCTATTTCCCTGGGAGCTACGGGAGGGGTAGCCATGAAGCCACGCGAGTGCTGCTGCTTACCTGGGCTGCTGGAAAGGGGAGAGATGTGCCAGAAAACCCCCAATCCACCTGATTCTGGGGAGTAAACCACAAGTTTTAAGGCATCTTCTGGTTTATCTCTTGATTTCAGCAAGTACAGACATCCGGCACGTGGCACGTCAAGCTCTCGTTCATAGGCATCAGCTGGTGATGCTGGCAGTGCACGGGTGGCTGTGGGTTTTCTGTCCCCTTTCCCCGCAGGGTTGCGATGTTGACCTCGCAATTTCGGTCTAACGGATGCGTGAAATATAGCACAGCTCCATTGTGGATTATTTCACGAACCCAGCTTACAGCCTCGCTTGCTTAGAGAGCCAGCTCCTTCGTCCTGCCTGTGATGCCGGCCAGCGCACGGTACCTAAAACCCAGCTCTGGGGTGGAGGAGATATTTCCTCCTCAAGCCAGAATAGCTGCTAGCAAGCAGGACCATTTTGGGTTGAATTTAGAAATCAAAAAAGCAGGTGAACCTATGTAAATCTGGTTTCTTTAGCACTTGAAGCTGATGCTCGGTTGCCGCTGGGCATTTTATCCTGGGCTGGGCACCGAGATGTCTGATGGGCATGTGCAGGTAAGGAAGAGCAGGAGGGTGATACAGAAAGATAACAGCTCTCATGGTTATCTGATGGCAGCTCACTACAGCAGGGCTAGTTGCACCACGTGATTAAGTATTTTTCCACAAACTGTGTGCCTGTAGTTACTGGTTATTATGTTTTGGGGTTGTTTTTTTTTTTTAAATTCCTACCAGCCTGCTGCAAAACAAGTTGGGTGAAATGTGGCTGCTGCCTTTGTCACGAGGTCCCACGCTGAGGGTTGTGTGTGTGTGCTGAAATCAATCTCCTGTCTCCCAGGTTTTGGGAGGAGCAAGGAAAATGAAAATAAAGGGGTTTTCTGCCCCAGAGTCCTCCCAGGACCAGTGTTGGAGGAGGGTGGCCTAGAGCTTTGCTGCCCTGTCCCGCAGGGACCAAGCGTGGTCCATGCCCCAGCTCTGGGAATAACACATCTATCCATTATGGCCCCGGATATACATCCATCACTCTGTCAGTGATGACCACGCGTGGTCCAGCACTGCTTTAACCAGGTGGGGAATTACAAGAGCTATAAAAAATACCCCCAGTAAGAATAATAACCTTATTTTAAATGCTGAGTGGTGATAATGAGCTGCTGGGAGACCTGCCAGGTGGTGGGGGTGAAGCCTTGAGTACCGTTTGGGTATCTTTAGGTGCTCTGCATCAGCTCTGATGGATGCTGGAAGTGGGAATATGCTGTAGTGTCCTGTTGAGAAGTGGGCTTACGTGGCACCTTGCTGTGGTCCTTCTCTTTGAGTGTTTTGGGAGGTGGGTGAGCAGTCCAGAGGGGTGAGGCAGCACCTTGGGGGACCGGGACTGCCCTGGCATCTCCCTTGGCAGAGGTGTAAGGAGACGATGGCCCTGGTGCCATTTAATTCAAGGCAGAGGCTTTTCTAGAGTCGCTGCCGACACCGTCCCTGGCATCCAATGCGTCCCCTGGGCTGCTGGGCTTCGGTGACGGGGTGAGCTGAGCCGAATGAACCCCAAAAGGAGAGCAACTTTTCCGTGGTCCAGCCTGTGGCATCCCGCGGGCACAGATGGTTCCCAGGCTGGGGGAGGTGGAGGATGGTTGTAGCGATGCTTTGGCTTGCAGCTGAGTGGTGGCATCTTGGGATAAGGCAGGTTGAAGGGGCACACCCGTTCTGTTTGGGGGCTGGAAGGTGGTAGAAGTAACTGGGCAGCATGTCCGACTCAGCCAGTGGGGGGAGGCCAGTCCTGGGCTTCAGTTGGCCTTTTGGAGCCAAGAAGGCCTTTTTCCTGGAAAGCGTTCAGGTGCCGATGGTTTGGTGCTTGGGCTGGGATTTGCTCGGGCAAACTGGCCTCACAGCGTGCATCTGGAGCAGGATGCATCTCTTGGAGCAGGCAGGAGTGGTCCCCCTGGGAGCTGAGCACCTCCCAGGACTGGACCTGGGCATCTTAAAATAGCCCTTTTGAGAAATGTTGGTGGGTTTCAAAAATGAAACGTTGTCCCATTTTCTGGAGTGGGCCCTGCAGAGCGGTTGTACTGGGAGCGGCAGTGCGGTGTCAGCCACGGGCAGGTGACAAGGACAGGCAAGAGAAGCGTTCAGGCTGCTGGTGAGTAGTGCAAGATCGTCATTGCCATGGTCCTGCTTGGGCCAGGTCCTCCTTACTGCCTCCTTCCTGGCGTGGGGTGGGAATGGCCTGGAGATGGGGTGGGGGGGATGAATCTCGCTGCTTGCCTTGCACGGATCTTACAGCTGTGTGCCCAACCTTGGTGGCAGCTGGGGACAGAAGGAGTCCATGGCTGCTGGAGAAGAGAGGTTTGATAACACCGCAGGAAAGCGCCATTTTTTCTGGCTCTGGCCTCCCTGCTTTTTTGCAGTGACCGATTTCTTCTGTTGGGCAGAGCCATCCCTGCAGAGACACGCAGCACAGCGGGCAGGTCGTGAACTGGGCAGGGGCCGGTCTGGAGAAGCCATCTGTCAAACCCACATGGGGTTTTATAGAGCACACCTCCTTAGTTGAATGTGAGCGTAGGGTTGTCCGTTGCTGATCATACCGCTGACTGAACCTGTTCGAGCAGCCCCAGGTTACTGCACGTATTCACCAGCATCCTTACAGTCATGTTGCTCGTGCTGCGCCCCGAATTCATGTTTCATGAGGCAGATGGTTGTCCATCACAAGGTTCTGGTTGTCCTGCGCTATTAAATCAGGAGCAAGCGGAGCATGCTGCTGCTGTAGACGCAGAAGGATTGTGTCTGGAGCACGCCAACCTCCAGCGCTGCGGTGCACGGCTCTCCCCAGGCCTGGCTGCTTTGGGTCTGCATGAAAGCCAGCCTTTCCTCTGGTTCTCGCTGCGCCCCATGTTTCCTCCCTGTTCCTGGTGTTTGGCCCCAAACTACCTGAGAAACTCTTTATCTGCCAAAATTGGTTGCAGGGGCTCAGAGTGTGCCTGTGCAATGAGCAGCGAGTGTGGGGACCAGCCTTGCCGCTTGGGCCAGAGTTTGATGGTCTCATTTTCCAGCTGTTGAAGACCACTGGTGGAATCAGGGTGTTGGTGGTTTGCAGGCAAGCAGAGCTCCTCCCGCCTCCTCCTGCAGGGCTCATTCTGCAGGATTTGGCCCAAAGCCCCTGGGGTGTTGCTGGCCATCAGCTGGGGCTGCTGGTGGTTGCTTGCATGTCCCCACGTAGCGTTCAGGCTGGTGGTACCAGTCCTTCCAAGCATCCTCCTTGAGCTCATCACAAGGAAGGGCAAAGCTTCATAAAACCTGCTTCCAGCTGCCAGTTGGCTCCCGAAACCCAGCTGTGTGCGGGGGGTGGCTCGGTCGGAAAACTCATCCCTGATGTTGGGAGAGGTGGTCTGGCTCTGCTCGGATCAGAACATTAGAGCTGGACCAGGTGAGAACACAGGACACCGCTTTGGTTGGAGCTGATTGCCTACAAGCAGGATTATGAATGCTGATCTGGGTGGATGATGGATGAGTTCAGGGCTTGGCTGGATCCTCCATGGACTTGGCTGTCTCAAAACTCCCCACTGCCCAAGCACATCTTCTTGCAGGCAGGCTGGGGAGGCCGTTTGGTGGCCATTACCTTTTGGGAAGCCTTTGCAACGCTTCCTGTGTATCCATGCTCCAAGGCTGCACCACAGCGAGGTTGGGATTGCAACCGCTGTGAGGTTGGGAGGGCAACCAGGCAAGGTTGGGTATGTTGGCCATCTCAAAGGGTAGGCCTCCTAGGATACGTATTTAGGTTTTCCCCATGGAAAGCAGCCCCACTTTGCTGGGAAGTGGTAGACATCAGCAGGATGCACTTTTGGAGAGCCCCCCTCAAGGGATAGCAGGGCTGGCCATGGTGGGTCTCGGGGTCCTGTCCCCCTGACCCCACACAGCCGGTCAGCCTGGGGCAGTGCGGTCAGAGGTGTGTATGCATCCCAGCCGTGCCTGTGTGGCCATGACTCTGCGTAGGCTCGTTTCAGGAGGTTTCCTTGGAAACCCAGCAGCCGGCATGAGGAAGGAGCATTCCTGAGACAGCTTTGGGCCTGGCGGGTGGTGACCAGGGCAAGGCTGGGAGAAATGGCTTTCCCTGGGGATGAGCTGCTCCAGCTCGGCTTGGGGAAGCGGGATGCTTCGGCAAGCTCTCACCGGCTGCCGCCTGATACCCAGAAAGCTTTTGCTGTCCTGCTGTGGCGTGTCTGCAGACCCTAACCTGGGGCTTTGTCTTTGCAGGAGCAGGAAGATCCAGATCCGAAACATTCCCCCCCACCTGCAGTGGGAGGTAAGAAGTGGATGATCCTAAAAACACCCCATTCATCTCCTCCTGCATCAGTCATGCCGAGCAGTGCAAGCTGTGCAGCTGGAGTGTGTGGTCTGCACGCAGGCCAACCTTCACCTTCCCGGTAACCCCAGGAGGGAGATGGAGCGTGAACTGGGCTCCATCTCCTACCTGCTTGTGGGTCCTGGAGCCGTGGGGCAGCTTTGAGCAATAGGGCATCATTAGGATAATGTGATGCAAGCGGGTGAAGGCATTTGAGCAGCTGGGTGACACTGGCTCTTTGGAGGGTGTCTGTGGGTGAAGCAGGCTCTTCCCCTGCCTACTGTCTGTCCAGCAGCCTCTCCTGTCTGCCTCACTTGTCCTGTTTGCTGCTCTCTCCCCCAGGTGCTGGATGGTCTGTTAGCTCAGTATGGGACGGTGGAGAATGTAGAGCAAGGTAAGATGGTCCAACATGATCCTCCTCTGTGCAAAAGTCCCAGTGCTGCTCCCCAGCTCTGCCCACACCGGAAGAAAACCAGTGGCATGAAACCTGGTTTTCCAGTCATTGGTACTGGGCTAAAATGGTTTTCTCTTTGGATACAAGCCTGCTGGCAGAGGTGGGGCCACCTGTCCGGTGGTGGAGTAGCACGGGCCATCTGTCCTCCATCCCCAGGGCTTCTGCTGCTTGCTGGTAAATTGAAAAAGAACAATTGTCCCTGCAAGCAAAAATGATCCAAGTGTTGTTTGGGGTCTGCTGGTGGATCGGTGATGTCTGGCCGTGCATCCTCCTTAGCAAGGGTGGCAGGATCCAGCCTTGGCACCTTCTGGTCCTTTGCTGGCCCAGCCCAATCCTTGTGCTGGGAGAAAATACAATGGTGTATGAGCGTGCACCCTGCGCAGTGGCCGGGGCCGTCCTTCATGGGACAGGGGTTACCCTCCCACCATCCCCACCTGCATACCCCTCCAGGATGTACCAGGGGCCGGGAGCATTGGCAACGTCTCTCTCCTCCCCTGCTCTAACGCTCCTTCTCTTGCATTTCCCCCAGTCAACACAGACACAGAAACAGCCGTTGTCAACGTAACGTATGCAACTAAAGAAGAAGCAAAAGTGTAAGTGGGTTTTGTTTTGTTTTGTTTTGTCCATGTTTTCACACCACCCAAGCTTTTCCTGAAGAATCCCAGGTATCTTCCAGGCTTCTTGTCTTCTCTCTAAGCCTCCTTGGATTGTCTCTAAGCTCTTGCAGTGTAAGCTTCAAGTGCCTTAAGGGCTGTCTGTGTATCTTCTTGGGATACAGCAGGCAGATGTTGGTTTTATCTTGAGCTGTGTCATCTCGCGCATCTTCTGCCAGCAGTCTTCTCTTAGTCCCACCTCTGAGCGGTCTCCTGCTCTCTCCCCTCACGTGGGAGATGGGGTTTCTCGTGATGCCCCATCATAACGTGCATAGGCACCACTGGACCAACTTGGGGCCATCAGCCCTGTGGTTGTCCCCTCTTCCTCTGTGCCTTCTCCTCTTGTCCTCAAGGGGCGCCCATCTTGCAGTTCCCTTTGGACACTGCCCTTCATACAGGGTCCTCTGCAGGATCACAGTGGCCTTGTCTTCAGGGAGCAAAGCGCTCTAGAAAGCTGAGGGTCAGGTCAAATATACAGTTTGTCAAGGAGTCGTCTTCCCAGGTTGGAAGGCCAGACCTAAACTGGGAATGCACAGGATTAATCACCGGTCTGACCACTCAGCCCAAGCTGCTGAAGAGGTGGAACCTGGTGAAGGAGGTGGGAGAGATGGCGAAGAAACGCTGCGATGATGGGAGATGTAAGTACCCTCCACCATTTGGGGAAAATTCAAGTTGGAGACCAAAATATGCAGAGACTGTTACCTCCTGCTTCTTGGAGTCAAGAGAAACCGGCTGGTCGACTTCTAAAAGGCGGTCGAAAAGTTCTTCTGCCATGAACAAGAGAGGGCCTTTGGGTGGATGAATAACTGGTTAGAGGAGGTGAGGGTAGCCCAGGGGTCTGTGGCCGGTTTCTGCAGGGGAGGGAGAGCAGCAGAGGGTAAATCACCTGCATTTTGTGCAGAGGAGTCGTAAAGAAATGCCACCCATCAACAAAAACTTTAAAAGGACAGAAAAACCCAATGAGGCTGTACGTCAGTGCAGTAGGGCTGCGTGAAGACATGCTTAAAGATTTATCATAGACAGCAGAGGAGAAAACATACAAATTAGGGGTTATTTCAGAAATGCAAGGACTATTTCAAGCAAAACGCTTTGTTACAGGCTTGTAGAGACACTAGCCCTGTGCTAGAGACCAGCCCTAAGTTAGCTATGAGTAAGTAGTGAGCACATCTCATACTTAGTGGCCAGAATATTTTTGATATGACCAAGAGCCAGAGAGACCCTGTGCAAGGAAGAGCCTTTGCCAGAGTCCGTTTGCTGATGGACATTGCAGCAACTTCCCATCTGAGTTGACCCATCACGAGATTGCACTTGTGAGGACAGAAATGGGGAGAATGATCTGCTGGTCCAAAAGGTCAGAGGAGGGTCCTTGTTGTGCCTGTTGGGGTGGCCATGCTGGGCGTGCTCCAGCCTTGGCTGGCCGGAGGAAGGTGCCATGGACCACAGAACACGGCATGAGCTGCTGTGTCTTGGGATGTACAGCAAGAAAGGAAGACAAAGAGTCTGACTGACACAGCAGTGCTTGATGGTTTGGGGTAAGAGGCTTCAGGGTTAGAGTAGGCACCATGATTGGTCGCATCCAGCCAGACTGACACCTGTCTTAGGTGGTGCTCAGCAGCTTGACGCAGAAGTGAGCAATGGGAGGAAAGACCAGGGTGGTTTGTGGGTATGTGTGTTTGGTTTAGAGCGTCTTGTGATAGAAGCAGATGAAAGGAAGACATCGGTGGAGAAATCGGACTGCTGGGCAGTGTGCTGATTTTGGAAAGGGATGGCGAAGCTGCAGAAGTCCTCTGGATATGAAGTTCAGGCCTGGCAAGGAGCTGCTTGCAGTGGTGCATTCATATGCCTGCCTATAAACAGCCAAAGCGAGATGTGGTAGGAAAGCAGGAAGAAGTATAGCTGAAGCCGTTGCCACTCACAGAAGTCATTGCAGACTCCAGCATGGCTGAGCATTGCACCGCCAAGGATGGGCTTGGGAGGATGAAGAGTCTAGGTGCTGAACTCCCAGCCTCACCGAGCTCAAAAGGGAATTGGGGTTCCTGACAGAGGGACACCATGTGCCAGGTGCTTCTTGGAGCAGTGGCTCTTGCTCAGAGCCCATCCGTCACCTTTTGCACATCCAAAAATTCGGCAAGACTGTTTCCGTGCTGTGTCACAGCTTCTGGCCAGTGCTTTCCCCAGGTGAAGTAGCAGATCCCCAGGTTGGCATCTCATCTCTGCTGTGGGGAGACAAGCTGTGTGCCAGCCCTGGCATCACCCTCATGGGAGGGGACATCGTCCCACCACGCTATGGGTCTTGCTCCGCACAGGAGCTCTGGCTTCCCGTGACCACCTTCTCCAGACTGGGAAGGGAGGAAGATGCAGGGTTGGGGAGGGACCACAGTCTACAAGGGCAAGTGCTGGGGGTGTCGGAGGGGTACCCATCCCCGGGAGAGCCCCTCACCACCCTCTGAATCTCCCTACCTTGCAGAGCAATTGAGAAGCTGAGCGACCACCAGTTTGAGAACTATTCCTTCAAGATTTCCTACATCCCGGATGAAGAGGTGAGCTCCCCTCCGCCCCCCCAGCGATCCCGCCGCGGGGGCCACTCTTCCAGGGAGCGGGGCTCCTCCCCGGGGGGCTCCTCGCAGCCCAAACAGCTCGATTTCCCACTGCGGATGCTGGTGCCCACGCAGTTTGTTGGTGCGATCATAGGAAAGGAGGGCTTGACCATAAAGAACCTTACTAAGCAAACCCAGTCCAAGTAAGTACATCGAATGGTTTTGTTTCCTTCCGTAGGGTGCTGTAGGTCCCCGGCATGGGTCCTCCATGCATTTGGGGCTTTCGAGTGCCAGCCAGTGCTGTTTTCTTGGGGTGCAGCCTTCATGGGATGGTGGCAGAGCCCATGTCCTGAACCGTTCCTGCTGGCCAGGGTGGTCTGGGTGCGGCAAGAGGGGGTTGCACGTTCAAAAAGGCCAGGAATGGGTTTCTAAAGTCTAATCACAAGAACGGCTGGGGACGAGGCTTTATGGAGAGATGGCAAGTTTGCGGGTAAAATGCTGAAGGGGGGATCCTAGGTATAGCAGTCGGTGCCTGCACAGTCTTTCCCCTTGGGATTTGCTCATCCCACAGCACCCCTTATGGGCTGGAGCTGTTGTAGGGGGAAAGGGGGCACCGTGGGAGTGCTGCCTTGAGAAGGATGGGCTTTTCATAATTGTTCAAAGCCTTTTTTTGCAATCTAACAGTTTTCTTTTTGAAGAAAAAAAAAAAAGGGGGGGTGGGGGGGGACTGTCTTGCCAAAGTTTTCCGTGTTTCTCTTGTCAATGTTCACATTGATTTCACCTCTGATTTTCTGCATGGTTTTCCTGCATGGTTTGTTCCTGCCCAGATTTGTTTGTGTTTAACCCAAAGCTGTCTTCTCCCATGCTCATCATCCTGAACCCGGTGATCCCACAGGACATAGGACTCCTGTACCAGAACATCCTTCAGGGCGTCCTAGTTCTCAGAGAAGCTTTTAGAGGCAAATTATTTCATAATAGCACGTCCACTTGAGCAGGAGGTAGGAGGACGCGCCGCTCCGCAGCTGAGCGAGCCAGACCCCAGTGTTGGGTTTGCAGGAAGAGGTTTGTACGGAAAGGGGGCAGATGTGTAGGGAGAGGAGCCCTTTGAGCCCAGCTAGCCCTAGAGTATGGCCACCTAGTAGCTGTGAGCTGGTCCTGGTTGGCCACAAGCCCTTCTTCTCCAGGTGAGTCCCCTTGTGTGATCAGCAGTGGGTGTAGCTGTGACCTTGCCACCCAAGACTGGAAGGTTGCCCTTTGCAAGTCCTGAACCTGGTGAGGAAGGTGGGAGGCACTGGCTGCCGGTTTCTGCTGACCACAAGGCCAAATGCTGCTGCCTGGGGCAGTTTCTGCCGCTGAGCTGTCCCTTCTTGTGGGTTGGCTCCCTGTGCCTGCCCCGAAGACCTGGTGCCGTGGAGAAAGGCCATGCTCCGTGCTCTCACCTCTCCTGACCTGCCCAAGGAGGCTATGTGCCATAGCGGGCCACCAGCTTGGCTCCAGCCTTGGGCAAGAGGGACCTCATGCACCCGGCCCAGGCTGTCACAGGAGACCATTGTCTTCAGTTTGGGGTGTCAGCCCCCAGCTCTGTCCCTGCTGAGGCCACCCTCACCCACCAGTGTGATGGTCCTGAGGACAAGGGTGCTGGTGACATCCTGTTGCCCGGCCCTTGCTCCTTCCCAGAGCAACACTGGGTCCTGGATTCTTCTGGTCATGTAGGACTTCGCCCCTGTCTCTGCACACAGTGATGCCCAGAGATGCTCCTGAGCTCCAGGGGACAAAACTCTCCCCAGGTTGAGCCATCTTCTTCCTTGGCTGAGGAGGGGCCCAGACCAAGAGCCCACCACACCAGACAACCTTCCACAGTGATTGCAGCCCTTGTAACTTGATGAGGAGAGGGCCATTGCTACCAAGCAGACTTGGGGCCAGGTTAACCCTACATGCACATGGTACCGTCCACCTTGAGAGGGCCGTCCCTCATGGCCACTGCTCTCTGAAGCGTTCCCACCTCCCCCACCCCCCATAAGGTGTCTTGGAGGTTTTTGCTGCTGCACCATGGGCAAACCTTCCCTGTCCCTGTCCCACCATACCTGTTGTCAGCTGCTCCAGTCTCCGTTGCCTGCAGCACTCTGGGGTCCCAGGCAGCTGGTGATGGGGTGAGGGTCCCCTTCTCCATCCTCCCTTTGGAATGGAGCTGTGCAGCAGCAGCACTGGGATGTGCTGGGAAGTCCAGAGCCCTCCTCCACCCTCCAGCTCTTTGGGGTGGGACAAGCCTGAATGCAGCAGCCCCTTACTGGCACCCCATCTTCTCTCTGCAAATTGAGCTGGTGCCTGCACAGGGATGGCTTGGAGATCAGCCAGAAACCTGGCCCGTGTCCCTCTCCTGGGCTTGTCCAGGGTACTCGTCACTTCAGTGCATCCGTTCAGGCCGTTTGTGGCTCTTGGCCCTTCTTCCATACAAAAGCTCAGCTGCATGCTCCATCTCCACCAGCCTCAACTGCTCATGGGTTCAAGAAGCTGCCTGACTCCTGTCTGTGGGGTTTGTTGGGGCAGCCATGGATTCCTCATCGGTTCCCCCACAGCTGGGAGCGTCAACCTGGTGTGACATTGCAGCACTGCTCTGGAGCACAGGCCTATCCTCGCCTCTTGCGGCATGTCGTGATGGGTTTGCCTTCTCCTTGGCGGGAGGGGTGGCAGTGGGTGTCCCCGCGCCTGCTGGGTGCTGCCTCTGAAGGAACAGATCCTCCAAGTCAACCTGATGGAGCTCCACAGCTGGGAGCACCTTAGAGGGTGTCATGCAGCATGCAACCGGGTCACAGTGTGCTGTAGACATAACCAAAGGGCAGGGAGAGCTCGGCGGTGCTGGTTTCTCCAGCACTTCTTTGCACAGTCCAAGCAGGACCAGTCTCCTGCCTGAGCAGCTCTGAGATCTGGAGAGATGTAGCCTGCAAAGAAGATCAAACTCTGTCTTCGTTCCTGCTTCAGTGCTCCGATGAAACCACCCTGGGGTGCCTTTTGAAGCTGATGGCGTAGGCTCTTCCCTTATCTCAGGGAAGGTTCACCCAGCCGCTCCCCCTCTACCTGTAGACGAAGCATCCTTGTTCCTAATGCACTGGTTCATGAGCTCCTGGAAAAGTTGACCTGTGCAAACCCGCTGTGATCCTGCAGCATTCAAATCTGGTGCTGGTTAAGAGTGATTCTGCACCACAACCCTTGGCCTTGCATGCACAGCAGCACCCATGAATGATGCCAATCAGGATGGGGATCTCTTATGAAAACAGAGACGTAGCTGGAGGGCACCGTGTTGGAGCTGATGGTGATGCCACCATCACCAGATGATGGAGCTGATGCCACCACGCTGGTGGCATTCATTGAGTGGCTGAGTGGCCACTAGTGCACCTTCTCAGAAGATCTGGGCCCGCCCAGCCCTGGCTCCAGCAGTCACAGGGACACTGAGGTGGTGGCCGATGGCAGGATGGCCGCATGGCATCACCCTCCGGTGGGAAGAGTGTGTGGACTCACATGGAGAAGATGAAAAGGTTGCTTACCCCTGTTCTTCAAGACGCACGGTTGATGTGCGGGAGTCTCCTACCCTGCTTTCCTCTCTCCCTCTCTCTCAGGGCCTTTGCCAGGTATGGTTGAGCGGTGAGGAGTGAGCTGGAGGCACGTGCCTCCTCCCCGCCATGAGCTGAGGGGAGGACCAGAGGAGCTAGAGCACGGTCCCTGCCGGTGCGCAAGGGAGAGCTTTCTGGTCTCCCACGGAAGGGCGTGAGTACAAGCGCTGTTGTTGCCGTGTGCCTCCGTGTCGTGACAAACGCTGCCTACGGGTAAGTTGTCTCTCCGTCACGAACGACACGCAACGGTTGTGGCAGCCGCTGGTTGCTGGACAGCCTCGGGTATTGTGCAGAGAGAGGTTAAGGTTGGAAGGGACCTTTGGAGACCTCTAATCCAGTCTCCTGCTCCAATTGGGACTGGCATCAATGATGATAGACCAGGTTGCTTAGAGCTTTGTCCAGTTGAGGATTTGTTCTCTCCCCTCTTGATGCATCATTTGACATTGATTGATATCCCTCAGCTCCCAGGCAGACCTCAGGTCATAAAGGCAAACATAGCTCAAATCTGATCTAAACCAACTGAAGCGAAACACTGCCTGGGCTTGCATGAGGCCAGGTGATGGTAGATGTACATCAGCGAGACCCAGGTTCACCCCAAAGATTGAGCAGGTGTTGAAATGAGCTTTTCTGTGAATAGCAAGCTCAGCTCCTGAGCTCTCAAAAGCCTTTGTGTGACGCGAAACGCATCTCAGGGGGCGTTCTCTCTGCTGGTTGTTTCACCATAGGGTTGACATCCATCGGAAGGAGAATGCCGGCGCTGCTGAAAAGCCCATCACCATCCATGCCACGCCAGAGGGGTGCTCCGAAGCGTGTCGCATGATCCTTGATATCATGCAGAAGGAGGCTGATGAAACTAAATCGTAAGTGCCCTGGCTCAGCAAAATGGGCAGGTTTGGTGGAAGGGAGGTAAATTCACCCATCAGTGGAGAAGAAGCCATCTTCTGTCACCTCCCACCCCCTGAGGAAACTGCTGGCATCCAGAGTTTCAGGATAGGGTTGTAGGTCAGTTAATAACATCTCCATGGTGTGGTTGACAGTGCTGTAGAGACCAGAAACTCAGGTGGGTCCAAAAACCATGTAGATAAACTTGGAGAACAAAAGTCCATGAACTATAGATGTGCCATCAGGCTTGGGAAGTCCCTGAGTTCCCGTTCCCCAGAAACTGAGGAGAGACAGTCATGGGAAATGGTGGTGGTTCTTCTGCTCCTTCTACCACATCATTAGTGGCAGTTGCTGGAAATTGATTTCCTGGCCAGATGGACCTTTTAGATTTTGTTTTTTAATCCATTTTAGAGCAGAAGAGGTTCCCTTGAAAATCCTAGCACACAACAGTCTGGTGGGGAGGTTGATTGGCAAGGAGGGCCGCAACCTCAAGAAGATCGAGCAGGACACAGGCACGAAGATCACCATCTCCCCGTAAGTCCTGGTGAACACCAAGCCATCCCCCTCCATCAAACACAGTACGGGCAGCGCTGGAGCCAGAAAATGGAGCAGTTGCATCTTCCCATGCATGTTCCCTATCCTGGTTGGGCATTCCGCATCCCAGGTGGATGGTGGCATTGGACAGGGAGAGGATGTGGGGTCCCATGCTGTCTTGGGAGGGACCCTCATCTTTGATTTGAGTTTTCCTTTTTTTTTTTTTTTTGACTTGGGGGGAAAAAAAAAATAACTGCATCTCTGGATTTATCTGTGGGGTAGTTTGCAGGATTTAACCATTTATAACCCGGAGCGGACCATCACGGTGAAGGGCAGCACGGAGGCATGCTCCAATGCCGAAGTGGAGATCATGAAGAAGTTGCGAGAAGCTTATGAGAACGACGTCGTGGCTGTCAATGTAAGCTCCCAGCCCTGCCGACTGGGTTGCCTTCTGCTTCAGAACCTCTGCTGAAGTGGCCAGAAGAAAATTGAGGGGGGCGGGCATTGATCTATTACAGCAAGGGTTGGCCCTCACTCATCATGTCCACAGTATATGGCAAGAACCCCAAAAACCTCACTCCGCCTTTTACATGTTTCTTCATGTCTTTGCTTTCACAGCAACAAGCCAACCTGATCCCAGGACTGAACCTCAGCGCTTTGGGTATCTTCTCAACAGGGCTGTCCATGCTCCCGTCTACCCCAGGGGCCCGAGGGGCTGCAGCGGCCGCCCCGTACCACCCGTTTGCAGTAAGTGCAAGAGGTTTTGGAGTGCAAGGGATGTGTTCTTGGGGGCAGAGTGGTCTCTAGACTCTGCTGGTGTAGCTCTTGGGTGTGGGTGGACACTGTAGCTATAGGAGCCATCATCTCATGGGGAACCATGAACAAGAGGTCTGACTCTTGGCCATTTGGGGAAGATGCTCATCACAGCAGCAAAGTGGAGAAGATGCTGAATGAACATGGCTTGTCCCTCTGTGGATTTAGCTCCCCGGGAAGATCAGCTGCATGCCCATGTTGTGCTGAGCTCGGTTTCACCTGCGTTTTAAGGAGTGGCTGTGTCCCAAGCGTGCTGCTCTCTGAAGGTGGCTGGGGGCAATCTGTGCTGATACCGGCATGGAAAAACCATGTAGGTGGTCTTCAGTCCTGACCCCAAACCCACCGCTGGGTTGTGGTGGTGTGGATTTGGTTGTGCCCTGCAGATCTGGTCTCAGTGGGCACCTGAACCCGCTGGTATTGCTGCTGGGCGCGCGGAGCGTGGCGTGAACGGGGACGAGCAGCACACCCTGTGCAACTACCACCATCAGCTTCGATCCCTGCCTTAGCACCCGAAGGGCTGTACTTGCTGGGAGCTGATCTTCACCTGACTTCATAGTCAAGGGTTTTCCTCTTTCTTGGGGTGCTGTGGCTGCTGAGACTTGGGGCAAAGCAAGCTGGGGAAGCAGTTTCAAAACCACTGAGGTTGCATGCAGGCAAGGATGGTCCAGTGTCAGGAAAAGACGCCGGCCAAAGTGCTGACAGAGAAGGCCCATCCCCAACCCACTAGCACCTGCAGAGCACCCTTAGGATGACCAGGCTCTGTGGTCAGTCTGTGTTAGTCTCTCTAAATACTTATGCTGAGATGCTTTGGCTGCACGGACACTGGCGCGCGGGTTAATTTACTTGTGCTGTTTTCTTTTCCTGGCGACGCCAGCAGCAGAGCAGTCGGAGGAGAACGGTGAGTGCCAGGCTGGCGGTGCGGAGGGGTGTATGAGCATGATGTCGTGATGGCCCTGGAGGGCATCGAGAGGGTCGGTCGGTCTGTCTGTGCGCTGTCAGCCCGCAGAGGGGAGGATGCTCTGCCTGTGTCGCCCACCTGAGCGAGCACAGCCTTCAGGAAACGTCTGCTTGAGCGTTCGTTGGTGTGATGGAGAGGAGCTGGGCAGGTCTGAAGGGCAGTGGTCAGTGCGGGCTCCTTCACCCCAGAGCTTTGCATGGCCTTTTTCAAGCCACCCTGGCGACGCCAAGAGGAGCAATTGCTATCATTTTTTTTATAGTAAAACAAGGAGCTGGCAAGAAAACCTAGGAGGAAACCAGCTTGGCTTTGTGGCAGGTCCTTCCCCCCAAGTACTTTGTGTTTCACACCTCAGAGTGGTCATTTCTGACCATGTCTTCAGCAGGGCCTAGGGCCAGTGGCTGTACCTTAAACTATGGAGTTGTAGAGGCCTGGCAAGGATGGAGGATGAGGAAGGAGCCTCACGGTGAATGGGGGGAGCTGGGGAGGTGCAGCAGTGCCCACCCTGGCCATGAGGACAGGCTGGGCAGGAGTGGACACATTGGTGTAGCAGACATGGAGCAGCCCATGGACATGGGGAGCGTGAGCTCGGTGTGAGGAGGAGCACATAACCTCAGCGCAGTGGGTTGAAGTGGAGGGCTGGGAGCGAGAGCAGCGTCTGCCACAGGCAGGGCAGCTGGCTCTTTTCTGCTAACCATGGTTTGCAGGTAGCATCTGGTTGCACTTGCCCAAACCCAGAGCGGGAGAGAATTACATCTGCTGCCAGGAGAAGTGTCGGCTGTATTTGAGACACAAGAGTTGAAGAGGGCTGGGGTTGGGGTGCTGGCATGCACCCCTTGCTTTTGGCCATGGAGAGACCCACTGCTTTCTCCCTGTCCCCAGCCCAGGTCTTGAGAGAATGTCTTCTTCAGCCTTTGCTTTTTCTTCTCTTGGAACTGGAGAAGGGAAATGGTGATGGAAATCAGAGCCAAACCAGACGTTTTGCTTAGTTCTCACTAAACCCCCACTTCTCTACAGGGGACCGATGGTGGTTACAGCACGGTTTCGGCTTTCCATGGTTGCAGCTGCTCCGAAAGGCCGTAGGGGCCAGTTTTCTGCTGTAAACACTAGCAGGATACAGCCAAAAAAACAGCAGTGAGGAGCGACTGGGTGTAACTGGGAGTTCCCATCCACCTCCCAGTCCCGTTGCACTGTGCTGCAGGTGCAGGATCCAGGTTGCAGCTCACCCCAATGCACCCTTGGGTGCACCTGCGCTCTCCTGGAGGGGTTTTAGGAACTGAAGGGTTGTCCCCATGTCCCTGCGAGGCTCATGGTGGTGGCACGCTGCTCTGCATCGGGCTGGGGGTGGCTGGGAAGGGGCTGGCACATTGGGGGCGTCACTGACCCTCGTTTTCTCTCCCACCATAGAGCTCCTCGGCATACCTCTCAGGTCTGTACGGAGCCCCCCCAGCTGGTGCCTTCCCCCACCAGCATACTGTAAGTGTCCCAGCACCTCCCTCCATGAGATCTTCGCTCAGACACTGTGGGAGGGTGGGCATGTGGGCAGCTGCTGCCCTGGGATGCTGGCAGAGGGGGCAACCACCCCCCTGGTCCGGCTGGTCCTCTGACGGTCTTGCTCTTCCATGCCCTCACCAGCTGCCGGAGCAGGAGGTTGTGAACTTGTTCATCCCGACGCAGGCAGTGGGAGCCATCATTGGGAAGAAGGGGCAGCACATCAAGCAGCTGGCACGGTTTGCTGGTGCCTCCATCAAGGTGAGCAGGGCGCTGTGGGGCTGGTGCCGGGCTTTGTGCCTCAGTTTCCCCTTCCTACTGCCGAGGGCAGGAAATGGGAGCCCTTGGGGAGCGGTTTTGCTCCCCAAATTAGTAGAAACACAGTCCTGCAACACCCCAGTTATGATCCCTGCTTAGGTGGGAGGGGACGCTCCTGCATGGGGGGATGCCCCCCAGCACGGGGACGTCCCACATAGGGGAGGTCTTGCCAAAGCAGGGCCACACACATTCCTTCACCCCCATCCCTCCGCAGATCGCCCCGGCAGAAGGTCCCGACGCCAGTGAGCGGATGGTCATCATCACGGGGCCGCCCGAGGCTCAGTTCAAGGTGTGCTGGCCACGGGGTGGGGGGCTGTGGTTGGGGGGATGCTAAGGGATGAGTCGAGAGCATCCCTTTGGTCGCTGCCATGCTGCCAGCCTGGGTTCTGAGTGCCGGGGGAGCTCTTTGTTCGGCACCATGGTTTTGATGCTGGCAGACATCTGCACATCATTGCCCTTGAGGATGGAGGGCACCGCAGGCGCTGCCAGGACAGCTGCCTGCTGGTTTTACTTCCCTTATGTCTCCTCCCCAGGCCCAAGGGCGAATATTTGGGAAGCTGAAAGAGGAAAACTTCTTTAACCCGAAAGAAGAAGTGAAGCTTGAAGCCCACATCAAGGTGCCTTCCTTCGCCGCCGGCCGCGTGATAGGCAAAGGTGGCAAGACGGTAGGTGGGGGGTGCAGGGAGGCTCCCCTCTGCCCCAGAGCTGGGCATCACCCATCACCCCTGCCTGCCCCAGGGCGGGGGCAAAGCCCGGCTGCCCAGTGATCACAGCAACATCTTAACCCCAGCCCCGTGTCCTGGTGGTGGCTCTCGTTGGGTGGTGACCATCCCAATGTGGGGGGACAGGGTGCGACCCAGGGCAGCCTGGTGCTGTGTGCTGGTTCAGAGCCGGGGTGACACCAGTAGCAGAGGATTTTGGCTCTTCTGCAACAAAACCCATGCCCGGGGCTCTGTTGTTTGCTCCAGGTGAACGAACTGCAAAATTTAACTAGTGCAGAAGTCATTGTGCCACGAGACCAAACCCCGGATGAGAACGAGGAGGTCATCGTTAAAATCATTGGGCATTTCTTTGCCAGTCAGGTAAGGTTTGGCCGTGGCTTTTCTGATAGTCCCAGCCAGTTTAATCCACCAAGGTCAGCCGCCGAGCACAGCGCTGCCTGAGCATCCTGCTGCTCCAATTTGGATGGTTCCTGTGCCTCCAGGATGCACTAAAGGTGTTTTGGCAGCTCTCCCCAGCTGTTCTAGCATTAAAACTAAAGATTGGCTTGATTTAGCTAAAATATGTGTCTCAGACACTATGCGTAGTGGCACCTGGGGTGTGAATCGGCTCCTCCCTGGCATCAGTGCCAGCAGGGAGCTTCCGCAGGCACCCGCATCCCACCTTGTCTCCTGACTGCTTGAGCGGCACCCCAAAACTCAGGCTCTCGAGGAGTGACAGATGAAGCAGAAGTTAAAACCCTGCAGTGCTCCGCTCACAGCTGTGCAGGAGCAGAGCAGCTCCTTCTTGAGCACATCCTTAATTACAGCTGTGCCAAACTGCCTGCTTGTTCTGTAATTAAAAGCTTGGAGGGGGCTGAGCGGTGAGATGCTGTGTTGTGGCTGGGGGGGAACAACTGCTCAGGCTGCTTGCGGTGCCCACCCTGACCCCTGGTTCTTGCTCCCCCCCTTCCCCCAAGACTGCACAGCGCAAGATCAGGGAAATCGTACAGCAGGTGAAGCAGCAGGAGCAGAAACACGCTCAGGGAGCCCCAGCCTCGCAGCACAGCAAGTGAGGCTCCCGCCGTGCCGGCCAGCACCGCCCGATGAATGTAACCCCGCCGCTGCCATCGCCGGACCCCCCCCAGCAGGTCAGGGGAGCAAACCAAAGACCCCCCCGAGCCCACCCCCACTGCGGCCAGGGTGCTGTGAGGATGCGCAGCAGAGGGGTACAGGGAGGGCTCTCTCCATCCCACAGCCTCCCCCCTACTCCATCGCCTCCTGACGCTATCCCTTTAGTTGGACTAACATAGGCAGAGAGAGACATTTTTTTAATTTTTAATTTCCTAAAAGCCACCCGTTTCATCCAGGCACAGCTGGGGGAGCTCGCCCGGCGTTGGGGGGGGGGGGGGGGCTGCAGCGCACAGCATGGCGCTCACCGATTTTAGAATTAATATATCGATAATGAAACTAATGCTGATTTTTAAGTTTTGTTAAGTTGTTTTTTTTTTTTTTTAATTCTTTTTAAATTTCAAAGGGGTCGGGGGGAGGGGGATGTTTGTTTTTAGCAAAAGCAGGCTTTTCTAGAGTTTTAAAGAAAGGAGCTAGTCCATTGGTTCTCAAATGCACAGTAGAGCAGAGATGTAGGATTGCCAGCAGGGGAAAAAAAAAAAGAGTGTTAAAAAAGCAATTTCTTAAGGGCTTTGAGAAGAGCAGTGCCTGTATGAGCCAACAGAAGGGATACCGTCTCCTAAAAGAGGAATCTCTTTCACATGCCCTTTCCTCTTGTGCTTCACAGAGTCCAAAACTGGGGTTTGCTTCCATTCTGTCCCCCCTTTCTGACTGTCTGTCTGTCCATCCCCTCTCTCTTTCCATCACTGCCCAACACAGCCATGCTTGGCCCTAACATCCCCAGAAAATGATGGGCAGCACCAGCCCTGCCCGCTTTGGGCAGGGATCTTTTTCCTTAAAGATCGCTGTTGAAAGGAGAAGAGGGGAAAATGAGGGGAGGAAACAGATTTACAAGAGGTTTCAGCCCAGGGCTGGAAAAACAACTAGCAAAATTCTTTTAAAATTAAAAAAAAAAAACAAACCCCACACGCATAAACACAGACACACAAAAACTACCTCAGGTTTTCATACCTCAGCACCTTGCGCTTGTGTTTCCCTTTTAGAGATTTTGTATGCCTTGTAAAACTGATAGTTGGAGCATTTTTTTATTTTTTTAATAAAAAATGAGTTGGAAAATGATCTCGACCAAGTCAGCTGCGAGGCGGGAGAAGGAAACCATCCCACATGTCCCAGAGCTCTTCCGTAGTCTCCTGCTAGCTGAGAGCCAGTGGCCATTCCTTCAGAGAAAGCTTGAGAAATGTTTAAAAAGGAAAAAAAAAAGGAAAAAAAAAGAAAAAACCACCAACCATAAAAAAAGGTATAAAGAAAAAAAACAACCGAATGAACAAAAGGGGTGAAACCCGCCAGGCAAGAGGAGAGACGGGAGCAATATGCTGCAGACGGGTCCCATGCCACTGGCTGAGCGTGCCAGGGTGAGGTGCCGGTGCCAGCGCTGGACCCATGGGCTGTGATGCCACGTTTTCCTCTACTGCAAAGTGTTCTGTGAAAAACCAACCCAACAACAACCACCAAAAAAAAAAAAAAAAAAAAAAAAAGAGAAATATATCCAGCTAACACAAGCTTGAGCTTGCTATCTGTTGCTTTCTTTCGAGTGCCTTGCATTGGTCACAGCCAAGCTGAGATTTGACCAGGGTGGGGGGGATTCCCCATGGCCACTCCAATACCCTGCCTCCAGCACTGGGCAGCCGGGGTTGCACTGCCAGAGGGAGAAGGGACAGTTTGGGGATGTATTTTCAGGGGCGGGGGGGAATGGGGATAGGGGGTGAGGGGTGGTTTGCAGGCATTGGCAGGCGTAGCTTTACCCAGTCACTTGGGGAGGTGTTGCCATCGCAAAGCCACCTCTCCCCTCACTAAACAAGGGGCGCTGCCTCTCCGGAGATAAAAAAGCCAAAATGATGCTGTGGTACTGCTGTGGTTATTAATGGCACACTGATTATGCTCATGTAGCTGGAAAGCTCCCCTACCCACCCCCATGGTGGCTTCTCTAGCTAGCCAAAAGCTCGGTCTTGCCAGCAGCAGGGATAAGGCCACCACCAAACAGGGAAAGGACCAAAATGGGTCTTGGTCGTCCCTTGCATGAAACTGTGGCAGGGGGAGGTCTGCACCTGGGCATCGCATGGGGTGCTGATGGATGCCACAACGAGGGAACCCCCCCCACGGCCCCCGAGCTGCGCTCCTTCCCTCCCACCCATCAGGCACCGGGTACACAGTGCCATGGCAGTGGTGGCACTTGGGGAGGGCAGGCTCTGGTGCCACCCATGTAACGCATCAAAGCACCAAAACACATCGCTTGTCATGTCCATGTATTTTGGAAAGGTATGGGGAGCAAAAAAAGTCCCTTCCCCACCTACAGCATGAATGATCGCAAAAAGAACATCAGTTTTCGTGTTTGCTGTCCCCCCACCAGCCCCAGCCCCAGGCAGCAAGGAGTGACTCTGCTCCTGGCAGGACAGGCACAGCCCTGGGGTAGACCCATGCTCACCAGCACCATAAGGGTCAGTCTGACCCAAACTCGCTGTTTGAGCCCCTCCTACATCCTTCCTATGAGTAAGGACCACATCATGGGGCAGACAGAGAACATCAGAAGTGCGCAAAGCCAGATGATGAACATTCCCCCCACCCAGGGCAGCAGCTGGGGGATGCAGCATTACTCACACCGTACACATGTTCTCCCATCAGCACAGGAAAGCACAAGCTCACCTCCAAAAGGCCATTTACTAATGAGAAGTGAGGCCCAGATCCTGCCCACAACTGTTCATCCAAAGTACAAGAGTTAATAAGCTGTTTCTCCCCCTGGGGTGTTCTCACAGCACCTTGTAGGGGCATAAGGAACCAAGCTGAAGGGCCAGAGCCCACGAGATGACCTTGCAGACAGAGGGGGTGTCAACTGGTACGTGTACAATTTCCCCATCTCATACAAGGAGGCTTTCGGAAGCCACAAACACACAGGCACTTCTAAGTGACCAGTGCAGGTATCCCCTAATGGGGTTTACACCACAGAAGTGCTTTTCAGTTTGTGTAGAGGACAGGGAAGGCACCAGCTGGCTGCATGTCCAGGTAAGCTGTTCATGGCAGTGTGACCCTGCTCCTTCCATCTAGCATCTGAGCCCCCTCTGCTTAAGAGGCATGCACAAAGGAAGACCTGGAAACATCCTTACACCACTGCAGGGCTTGTTTCGTTGTTGTTTCCCCCCCCCCCCCCAAAGAAAAATTCTGCTTTTGCAATCAGCAGAATGCAGGGTCAGCCTCAAAATTGCATCCCCCAAACAGTGATGAACTGAAGCTAAAGGGAAAGGATACTTAAAGCACTCAGCTACTGGGTCCTAGCATTAATGAACAGCTAAAATCTTCCAAGCCCTCAGGGATCCAGGGAAGATTAAGTATCTCATGTAAGGACAAAACCCAACAGATTGCCTTTGTAATAGTTCTCTCTTTGGAGAACCTCCTCTGATTTTCTGACGGATTAAGCTAATCAGTTTGAAAGCAAAGACTGATGCAGCTGCTGACCTGCAACACAGATAAACCACCTTATCAGCTTTCCCAGGAGAGCAGATCTTCAGGCAAGGAGCAGCACTGTGAAGGAGGCTGACCATACCCACAATGACAGAGGGGATGTCCCCAAAATCAGCATCTTTCCCCACAGCTGAGGAGAGGAGATAGACCTCATCACCAGTCAGGAATCACCTTACATTATGGTAACTATGCCATTACAGAAACAATCCAACATGGTTATTTATACAAGCATTTGAACATGTGGCTTCCAAACCAGCTATGGGCAATCTTTCCTCTGCAATGGTAAATGAAAGACTTGAAATCCTACTCCAGTTCTGGAGTATAACCTGAAGGACAAAAAACAAAAGGAAGGGGAACACACCATGTTTAAAACTAATCTAGCTTGGTCTGACTGTAACAGAGTAAGAATTCACACAAGCTCTTCATTAGGCAGACGTGTGGAGGCAGTACCGGCAGCAGAGGGGCAATAAGGCAGTAACATGTTCCACCAACACCACTGAACCTGGCAGGACACATGTCCGTAGCCCAGCACATCGGTGCTAGCACATTTTATTCCACTTCCACAGCAGTACACTGCAATACTGTGTGGAGACAGCCGTATTAGCCTTAAACAGATTCTAGTACTGGACAGCCTGTGTTCACCAAGCTGCACACACAGGTTTTGTTTTTCCTACTGCAAAGTCTAGTGACTTACCCCAAAGAGAAATCTCCTACTTTGGTATTACTGGGATTGTGCTTGCTCATCTGGCTGCTGAATGACATCCTGATTGCCCCTTTGGGATTCTGTGACAATCACTTAGAGGGTTTTGTGCTCTAATACTCATCCTGGCTAGAATCTCATAGATTGTAAGCGTGCTAAAAACCACACTGATACATCAAACTTTTTTCAATTAAAAAAAGTCATTCTATTTCATTACCAGGTAGACTTTCATTCCAGTAAGGCTCTTTATATAAGTTACATTTATTTTAATAAAAAGAAATAAATACTTCTCTTTTCACATTAGATAACTCCCTGGAGACAGAAAAAATAACAAAAACAAACAACAAACAACAAACCAACCCCAACTACAGGGGCTTCACTATGGATTTGTTACAAATCAAAAGATGGTAAATGTTTTCTTTGTATGGTCATCACAAATCCAGTTTTAGGAATCAAGTAGATCATAGATGTTCCAGAAACAGAAGAAAACTCTCCTTGAGGAAACAGTAGCTAAGCACATTTGTCCTTGGGAAGATAAGTTCAGCAAACACAACTGTTACCACCACCACAAATGAGAGTCAGGTTCGTCCATAACGTGTCCATGTGTGCTGCGAGGTATGAGCATCCACCTCAGTGACAGAGGTTCACAGCATTTGTTCTTAACCATTCCCTTGGATAGGTCACAGCAATCTTTCTGGCTTGCACTTAAGGTGCATTAGCTAATTTCAAAGAGAGTTACTGTCTCCAAAATTGGGGAGAAAAAAAACCAACAACTTAACTTAACCGCTACTTCAGAGCCTAAAGAGGAAAATTTGTGTGCCTGCTGCCTTTTCAAATAAGATATTAGAAAAGTAACTAAAATAAGAGTTAAGTCACACCAAGGTGATCACAGTGTTACTCCAATAGTGCATGTTTCAAAGCAGCTGCTGATGGATTATTTCCCACACCATCTTCTTGCGGAAGTAAGGCATGTGATTCTGAAAAGAAAAGAAAAATCCATTAAATACAAAGTCATGGCAGAAAGAGGCAGAAAATATGCATAAACACCCAGTTAATTCTTTAATATGAAGTTCCTTTTAAAAACCATCAACACTTGCCATTTGGGTACAACATAGGTTTCACCCACATAGGTCCTAAGAGGGTGACACGACAACCCAACAAAAACAGATTTACTTGACTACACAACAGCTTAAAAGCACTCTAAGAAAAGACCACCGCGTTGGAAAATAACCAGTGTCTTAACCGGTCAAAGGGTGAAACCCATTTCTGCGAAAGATACAAAGGCCAGATACCACAAACCCACTGGCTGCAGTAAGGAATCTCACTGATTCACCTAGGAAGCAGATACCAGATGTAAGGATGGAGAATACAGCTCTGCTCTGCTGAGGCCACTTTGAAGTTCCAACCCCAGCAACCATGCACCAAACACAGAGAGAGGTACAAAACATCAGCCCCTGTTCCAGACACAAGTAAAGGCTGCTGCGTAACTTCCCTGGCTCTTGTATCTGTGCAAAAAAATCTGGAGCTGCTCATAACCTTCACTCACCTGTGTAAAGGTTATTGGCTTGTCTCTGGAGATGTAATCTGCATATTTGCACATAAAAACGCCGCAGTCACTTCCATTCAATTGCTGAGGGATTTCCTAATGAACAAAAAGAAGATGGAGAATTTTCCTCTATCTTACAAGCAATTTGGAAGTAGCCCACATTATCCATACCAACTATACACTAACCAGACACTCATCAACCTACTTGCCTAATCCATTTACCACTCCTGCACACAAGGAATACACCCAATTAACTGCACATCATCCTGCCCCTCTGCTTCCTTTACTTGGATGTTACAATCCAAATTCTTGGCAGGCTGATAAGGGATAGCAGCCTTCCTCCTTGCAAGGTGTCTTGAGGTTTGCACAGTGCCGTGTTTCTTAAATGGAGTCCTTAGATAGTGCTTTTTACTATGAACTTGTTGAGAAATATCAGCTCAACCTTTTGCTTTGTCACATGCCAGGATTTGTGCTCCAAACAAGAATAATTATCCCAAATCCAAACCTGATTTTTGAAGCCTACATTTTCTGACAACAGCTAAACAGATTCTTAAATTTGCTTGCGAAATGGGGGCAAAGCCAGATTCACCTTAATGTGGCAGACTAATTAAAAAAAGAAAATATTCAGCCAGCAAGGAGAGGCACTGCTTAAAGATTTCATCCCAGCATGGTTTCCTGGTCCACCTGCAGCCTAAGGTGGTACCGTAAGAACATGAGATGCTTATAGCTGTTCTCTAAAGGCTTGGACTTAATACAAAGTGTTAAGACCTTCGTGACAAGGAGTTACAGTTCACATTTCAAATCCAAGTAGTGCTCACATACATGTGACTCCATGCTGTGAAGAGTCCACTCCGAAAAAGTCAGGTCCAGATTTCTTTTTTCACAGCTTTCTTCTTGCAGGTATTGGCTGTTTAAAACAAAACAAAATTGCTCATCATCTCTGTAATTTAGGCCAGCCAAAAAAAAGCTGCTGAAGGATTACATGAAGAAGAATGGCGGGACAATAAAACGTCAGAGGATCCTCACAGAAGCTGCTTTAAGGCATTTGGAGGAAAAATCCAAATCTTAAGTTTACAAACACAGTGAGCTAGTGGTCAGGAATGAGACCAACTGGTCAGGAATGAGACCAACAATTCCAACAGAGACTTCCACAGAAGCACAAGCTCATTGCTTAGTAGAGGCATCTGCTGTTAACTGTTCAGGAGAGCACTGGACTAAAACAACATTTGGTTTGTCTCTGCGGGGCTGCTCTCCTGCTCTTGGTCTACAAAGCTGTTGGATTAAGGGGTTTTACTACTGCTGTATCAGCAGCAAAGACATCTAAGGATGCTGGCTTGTGCAACATGAAAAACTGTACCCATTACATTTGAGATGTATGACAGGCCAGCTGATACATCTGGAAAAGCTTGCTACAAGTCATCTGTCTCGAATGAGAATGTCAGAAATACAAATAACACATAGTGAGGACATGAGGGTAGCCTGCTGCAGTAAGCTGGAGGGAAATATGGTGGCTTTGTTTAAAACACTGAACAGAATAGAAGAGATACAAACTGAGAAGGAGCATGTTACGTAGCTCACTACAGTAGAAAGGATGAACGTTACACGTTGTGGGGGGAAAAGGTCTCAATACAAGAAAAGGATAAAAGAGCTAAGCAATAAAGATTAAAACTATGTGTAGCTGATCACAAATAGAAGTGTATATACCCTAGGACACCAACATTACTGAGTTGCAATCTGGAAGTTCTTAAAGAAGGAGAAGTTAAAAAGCTCTTGGAAGACTGTAATCCTTTCACAGTCAGGTTGGTATTTTTGAAACACTTCCCTGAAATTCTTCCCTCTCATCAGTAGCCCAGTTTTACTGATTACTAACAAAGTCAGCACATGTATGCCACGAGGCTATCACGTATTTGACAGTGACGCTTTGTCTGTGCATAGGGGGAAGGTCGCAGAATCCAGGCAGCCAAGAGCCTGGTGGGAGAGGACGATGTGAGACTAGATAGGTAGCCAATGTCACACAGCTCACAGCAAGCAAATCAAAGATTTCTGTTACGTATTTACCAGAAACACGAAAACTTGCAGTTACATTACAGGGACAAAATCGAAAAATCTTCTCATAATTCACAACATAAAAGCATTGACTGAGCAGTTACTTACAACAAAGTTTCACAAATCTTGTTGCCTTTTTGTCCGATTGAGTCAAAGTATTTGATGGTCTTCTTTCTGATATCTATGACCTGTTATTAAAAGGCGACTGTTAGACAAAGCACAACCTTGTGCTGTACATACAGCAAAACCTAAATGACTTTTCTTGCTATTTTTTTCTTGCCATCCAATTGTAAATAAAAAGCCAGTTTGACTCACCACTAGTGCCCAGTGCACTCTCAGGTGAATGGGGACTAAGATGAGGTCCATCTTGAAAAGATCCACAGCTCTGGTCCATCTTCTTACTGCTTTGTAGCCCCCAGAAATTAGTTTGGGATAAAAGAAAGTACTAAAAGCATGGACTGCTGGATATCCTTCCTTCTTATTTCTTTCCATTAGAAGATTCATGTAGAAATTAATGACCTGTCCCATAAAGAGTAAACCCGAGATGTAAAATAAGACACTAGCTTACCAAAAGAAAAATACAGCAATGTGTCTTTGCTGGCCACCCTTAAGTACACAGCTGAGAGAACTCCAGTCTCAGCTGTCAGCTTTTGTTCTGAGAGTTTTGCACTTGGTTTCTTCTGCAGTTTGATAAAAACACCTGCCACCCACTCCAATAACCTAGACTAATTCCTGGAAGCTGCATAATACAAGTAGCAAAGGAACTTCCAGAAACACTAGATCCTTAAGTACCTAAAATAAGAACTGTACAGATATTTCTAGGCTCTGCAGTGGGGGTCATCAAATAACTTTGAAAAGACTTCTGTACACAGTGAAGGGGTATTTTTAAATAAATACTGAATTAGAATACTGCTGTGCTGCAGCTAGTTTTACCTCATCATTTAGCCAGCGAAGGTTCTTTAGTGTGTGGATGTCCTCACGAGTGACCTTTAGTTTGAAGGCACTGCTCATGATGTCATGTGGCTCACCTTTGCCAAATGCGGCAATGACCTCTCTCTCCATAGCCTGAAATGAACAATTAAATGGGGAAGGACTTGTGAAACAGAGTATTGAGCATGCTAACCTGTGGGCAGCTTTCAACTGAAACAAGGCCTGTAAACTAAGCTCAGGTGACAGAGCAACTGGCTTTGCCATTTTTTTTGCTAAGTTAGCAATAGCACCTTTTTGTTGGTTGGTTTGTTTCAGCATCCTAACTTTGAACTTTAGAGCCCAGGTTTGCTTCAATTTGTTTTCACAAAGGAAGCCGGTATAAAACACGTGGACTAGCAAACACACTAAAGCAGCTGAAAAATTAATTGAAGTACAGCAAACACCTTTCCCACATGATGCTGCAGCCCTCGCAATACCAAGGTTTAAGCCAACCATAGTAGGCATTCTCCATACCAAGGCAACTAACTCAGGAGCCTGAAAGAATCTGAAGGCGGGGGACTTCAAAGGGAACTGAAGTAACAGCGAAGGGGGAAACTGAGGCAGCTACACTGGAGTCAGGCAATCAGGAGTCCAGGTTGTGCATGCAACTGGTGGTAATATGGATGTTTCCATCTAAGTCTGCTTAAGGAATGCAAATAAGCCACTAGGTCTGTTAGTATAAAATACTCTGAGCTGCAATAGCATTTCATTCTTGGTTGAATCTGGGCTAGCAAAATAAGAAAACCACCTGGTTTTCCTTGTACTAAGCATCACTCTGCAGACTTTGTAAACTCTGGATTTACTAGCCCTTTCCAAGTCAATCCTCAACGGGCAAAAAAGGAGGTGCTCAATTAGATCAGCATGACTGCAACTCTGAAGAATAAAAGCAGCCAAAATTCATACAAGTAGAGGAACTTGAACTCCCACTCCCTGTTGAATAGCGTAACTAAGTTAACTCCTGTGACCACTGTTACATGCAGTGCAACCATGCCCAGTGTGCATACATGACTCTGCGAGATCCTGAGGATGTACACAAGATGCTCAAGTTCCCCACAGGCAATGCAACATTGTGGATCAGCAAAAGCTTATTTTTCAGATTCTATCACTGTGGTAGGACAGGTTGAGAGGCAGAGCCAATACAACTGTATGAATCAGGTTAGCACTGCTCTGGGATACTGTTGTTAAACCTGGAATAATTTTTGTCCTGGTCGCAGAAGCCCCACAAACCCTTAGGTTAGCACAACTAAAGGAGTGTGTGCAGCACAATAAATCCTTAAAATCAGCTTTATTGCTGACCCTTGCACTGTGAAGTCACAGCTGCAGACACTCGGTAACAAGGTAAATGCAAGTTCTTAAGATTTCAAACAGCCTTAAGAACCACCTATAATAAATGGAGTTCCCTGCAGCTGTTTCACAGCCTTCTGTTTTGTCTAACAGACTGTCAGCTATGGTACCTCTGTGAGCGGAGAAAGGTGTTCTACTGTTTTTTCCAAGCTTGGGATTTTCTTTTCTTCCACATCAAGGGCAGATGATTTTCTGGACAGAACAGGGGCCAGATGTAATTGCCATAACACATTTTCTGAGGTTTCAGCTCCATGCTGTCTCTGTTGGACAAAAGGACATTAAGCTAGCAAGCAAGCACAGGTTTGCTTGCTAGGGGATAGTGCAGAAAATCTTGCTCATGTATACCACTGGAAGAGGTTTTGTACACTCATCCAAACAGCAAACTCCAATTTTGCTGTTACTTTTTATTGATGACTGCATTCCAACTGTGCACCCATCTAGTGCTGCACTCAAAATTAAACGGAGGCAAGAGAGGCAGAAAGTTAGTTTGGCTTGGACCAGCATTAAGAACCCCAGCAAAGCCTCCACACACAGGCATCAAGCTGACATTGAGATTAATATTTCTGATTTCCATGATTAAAATTTTTTTATCTCAATCCTGACCAGAGATGAAAGACAAAGAGATGTACTACCCATCTCACAAAACAAGACAAGACTAAAGACACTGCAGTCCAGCTTTGCAGGTCAACTAAGTCTGTGTGCTAGATTTTGAAGCTATACCGAACACATTAAAGGGGAAGAATAAAAATAGTATAGTGTAGTGTGCTCATAATAGTCCAGAAGCAAAATTGATGGCAGTGGGAAACCCTTTGTGACAGCACTACTCATCAAATAATGCTCCCGCTTTCCCTGGGAAAAACAAGTGGGACAAAAACATTACTTACTCAACAATATACATAAGTGAAGAGTGCAAAAATTTCTCATCACAAACAGCTGTATTATTTTCCTAAAAAGTGAAATAATGAACAACAGAAGCTTACCCCTGCAATGGCTTGTTTCACTGGTCTTCCCTGTTCATGAGAGTTTTCGGCTGGTGTGCAGTACCTGCACAGAAAGGGAGAAAAAGAGAGAGAGAAGTGAGCTGTATATCCGTACTGTCCCCTGTAATTCTCAAGAATTCACCTTCTGGATAAGAAAAGCTTTTTCAAGGCTGATTCTGACTAGAGCCTCAGTTGCACACATGAACATGTGACAACGTTGTCTCAGCTTCCAGCACCACTCTTTTGTAGCAGCAAGACTGGGATAGAATGAAGCGCTGGGAGCTTTGCAAACTTTCTTCCATCTACATGTGCGAGACTCCTTTCGTTTCTCTTTATCAGTCTCATTATTTGGAAAACAGGGAAGCAACCAGCACTTCCTCTATCAAGTGCTTTGTGAGCTACTGGTGATAAAATACTGCATGCTAGGTGTTATACTGCAAGGTAGAACATGAACGTCTGCAACTATACTTGCATCCAAATATAGTTAGCTTACGGAAACTAAGACCAGCACATTGAATTAAAAATGGGACAGCTACAGGATGTTTACTTGCCTTCTATAGGCTAGTCAAGAGAGTGACTATCCCCATTTGGAGAGGATTATCATTAAAACCACGCAGACTCTGAAGAGCAAACAAATACACAGACATTAAAGTTGTCCATATATATGTCCCTTCTTCAAAAACAAGAATTTGCATTGTCACCAAAGATCCCCTTTTTCAGGAGGCAGACCTACAACAGACTGCTATGGTATCCTACACTCATTGTGCTTTAAAGACTTTCAGTCCAGCATGATAAGAGTAGGTATCACAGGCCTTGTCAAATGACTTCAGTTAGTAGCTAAATCTGCAAAAAAAGGCAAGAAAACGTTCGTTCCTTTTACTTGAACCCATCATACTCCATCAGTTATTTTATTTCCTTCTCTCCCCTCCAGATTAGGAGAACCAGTGACAATTTAAGTCCAGGAACAATGCTGCACAGTTAAATATAGCACTAGTGTTTAAAGCAGGGAGAAGAATAGGGACAGAATTAGCTAAAAAACAGGACTGCCACAACTGAATCTTCCTCTGCTCCTATCTACACTTTCTCCTCTCTCATTTAAGGGCAGGTCACTGCAGAAAGACGCGTACTTGAAACTGCCATATGAAATCTCTCCCTGTAGCTGCACTTATTGCAACCAAAACCCCATTTCCCATTTGAACTTATAGTGCTGCCAGCTCAGACAGCCAATACAAATGAGTCCACTGGCCTCTCAAACAGGCAGACAACCCAACTGCATGCTTCCCTTTTGGTCTCATATTCAAACCCAAGGCATCCTCTAAGTCACAAAAACTGCCTCAGTCCCACCAGGCTTTACAAGCCTTCTCAACCTTATGCTTAGGATCCTAGTTTCAAATTGAAAGAAATGAAATGTCAGCTCATTAATGCTTTGGCAGAAAGAGACTCACAAGCAAAAATAGATTCTGCAAATCCAAGGACAACTTGGTACGGCCACCACTCTTATCCTCACTGGCTTTCTTCCCACAGCAAAGGACCCAGAAAACACCACACCAGCCCAACCCTGTTTGTCACACAGCATGGCTCTAGCATGGGAGCTGTATTTGAGATGCAACTGGCTTGAGAGCAATTCCAGACCCACAAGCTAGCTACTCCTCTTCCACAGCACTGAGATGATAAATGTGATTTGTCTTCTGGACACTGCTGGAGGCTGGAAGACACATGCACACAGAGCCAAAAGAAACAAGAACAATAATTAAAAAGAGACTCTACCTGATCATATCACTTCTCTGAGGCCACTGTGGGCTGCAAACATCTGCACATTTGATATCTGCACAGAAAAGCAGTAATATGAAAACAAGAAGTCAACTTTCAATTACTATCAGATGTATATAGCTCTCGGTTTCTGGGTGATAAATTAAAAAAAACTTTTAATCATGACTGTATGGTTAGGCAGTTCGAACTCTGGCAAATAGTTTGACTATCATGTGCAAGCATATGAGAGCTGAAGCAGGGCATTTATTAGATTTTAAATCCCAGATTGCACACTTGACTCAATGTGTGATTCTTGCAAACCAGATGCTTCTCCAGGCTCAGAAGAATAGCTTGTCATTTTCCACAACAAACCAAGTCCTCCCCAAATTCTAACACTTGCGCAGAAATAATTTCAAAACCCATATGATACCATAATAAAAATCAAATATGTAAAAGAAAGTATTGATGAAAAATTATTTAAGTAATGAACTGGGAAAAAAAAAAAAGACTGGGACAATATTAAATGTATACCCATGAACATATGGTATTATAACACACTGCTGCTACAAAAGAAAATAGCTTGTGAGCAAACCAGTTTAGCCCACTCTGCAGAAGACAAGTAAGGTCACCTTCAGTAGTTATGTATCTTCAACTTGCTAAAGATGATCTACAAAAGAACCTAACTTGATATCAACAGTGGTACTGTGCAGTTAGCTTACTTGGTTTTGAAGCTCTGCTATCATAGAAATAGTCATGTATAGCATTAAAGAGGGATTTAAGACTAACACATAACTGCAACTCTGAGTTAAGTAACTGGCACCTAAGGGTGTGCAGTAATGTATCACCCCCCCCAGTACCAACAGCCAGATACTAGGACATTCTCCTGTACAGTGGAGTTACTTCTGCGGCTACAAACATCACTGGTACAGTAATGTCTCTCAAGTACAATTTTTCACTTCAACAAATATCTTAACAAAGCCATTTTAGCCAATAACTAATTATGGTTTGCAGGGGGCTGGGGGCGTGGTAGTGTTCCTCCCTCTTATTTTTCCCCTTTCTTACCAGAGACAGCTCATTTCGTTCTAACAACTGACTTCATTCTAACAGCTGACATGAGCTATACTAGCATAAACATGCTGGCTGATTTGGATTTCCTTATAGACAGACACAGATTAATGATATGCTAGCACTGACAAATCTTTTTAGCATAATCTATACCTTCGAGACTTAAGCAAATGCCCTGTTTTGATTTGAAGTCTACCTACAAAGTGGAACATACATGAATCATGGAAATACTCACTGGTCCTTAGTGTCATATATGGATAGACATCTCCTCCATAGCTTTGTTCTTCCCGGTGACTCACAGTCATCACTGGTTCCTTGGAGTAGGCTTGAACACTTTGGTGCAGCAAAAAACACCAGAGAAGCAACACAGTTTTTATATGTATGGTATTTGTTAACAGTGTGTACCAATTTATTAGAAATGATACAGTTTATTCGTACACAACTGTCTACATTAGAGTTAGAAGTCATAGTTAAAGCAATAGAAATATGTAATGTAAAATTGGGCCATTTAATCCCTTAATAGGAACATCCTGCCTCCTCCACTGGTTTCATGACAAAACACAAAGGTCATTTCCATGAGGAGGCAGTTTACATTCAGAAGCTTGGCTACTTTCAACTCGGACATACTGAAGATACAGGAGTCAAGTTTTCTGTCTTCATAATTTCAGAAGAGACTAGTCAACCATGAAATATGATTCCTTTACCTTTTCACCAGCAAATCAGTGGCTTCTTTGGTTTTAGTTTAAAAAGAAAAAAAAAAACCCCACTCTTTGCACATCCAACTACTATCTGGATTAACCTGAGGAGGCCATTTTGTTTTATGGGACAAGACAGCACTCATTACAACCACCCCGATCAATTCTTTTCAATCTATTTATTAAAGATTATGCTGACACTGAGAATACAATGTCCACAACATACATACTTCTGGGACGTTTTACTTCAGACCTGCTCTACTCTGATCTCAGGGACTACAAGCTCATAAGCAGTTGGAGTGCATTAGACACATTCTCCAGGAACACTCTCTGGTTTAGCTTCATCTAAAAGGAATCTGTTTCACATGCTCCAGGTCTGCTCTGAGATATGAGCCAAACCACAATAATCAATGACTGAGATTAGATGCCGGAAGCAGAGTCTTGACCCACCCTAAAATGCTATTGCCAGTGCACCTAAAATTGCATGAGACACTGTTTTCCATATAATTTTCATGCACCAGAACGTTTAAACAGGATATGCTGTTCTGAAGTCACGTCCACATGTCTTCTAGCTGTGAACCACCGGGCAGAGTTTGGGATCTTTCAAAGCCTTGGTAACAACCCATGTTTCACAGCATTTAAAGGAAACTGCAAGAAAGCATGGCATTTTCTACCATCTTACTGTATATAAAGGCATGCTGGAAGTTCAGCACCACCTTGGCATCAGAATTTGGCCCCTTCTGCACAGCTCTGAAGTGTAATTATTCCACTAAGATGATAGCTTCTATTACTTTTCTGGTTTTTTTACTTGTGTTGTTAACTTTATGTAATCTCTTGACACTGTTATAAGATATCAAATATACTCACCGCTGGTAATATATGAATCAGAATTACACACAAGTTCCCTTTTGCATGTTGCTTTAGGAACTGGAATTCTACACACGACTGGGATTTTGTCAACTTAGTGTACCACAAAGAGAGAACTTCCTACAATTTGTGCAAGGAGGACTGGGGCAGGTAGAAAGGAACAGAGAAAATTCTGGCATTCCCTGTGTTTACCTAAAGTTTCACATTCTCAGATAAAACAGGATTCCTGACCAAGGAAAAGCTCATCAGTTGCAAACAAGAGGAAGATAAATTCTTTTTAATGGCGCTACAGAATAACCAGTGCTGTGGATTTTTATACTAGAAGTTATACTGCCGGCACTAGAACTAGACACTACCTTTCTTAACACAGAGACAAGAAAGGAGTATCAGAAAGAGAAACACATCCATATCAACAAAGGAATCTTCGTCTTTAGAACATACATTCAGAGAATATTCATGCTTCATTGCAGCGAGCTGAAGGGGGCTGTCGGTCTTTTAAAAATTAGTTTGACACAACCCCTGGGACACTGTCCAGAACCCTGAGGGTAGGAAAGATTAATTCCCCTCCACTTCCATGTACAACAGCTACAAAGTTACCACCAAAAACTTAATGGTTATTTTTCCTATAATTACCTGACAAAGCTTGTCAGCTGTGGATTAGGGCAGTTTCTAGGATATTTTTCCTTTACCAGTTGCAAGAGCTGTTTGTATTTCTCCTTTTCTCCTCGCTGAACATCCTAACAGAATGGAGGGAAAAAACAAACAGATTAGAAGCACTGCATATGAAGCAAATGTTTGTAATCTGGATATAGTGCAGACTGTGCAGGCTGTTCCCAAAATACTGGCATATTATTCCAGTTTACTTTAGCAGGAATTCCCACACCTTCATTTTGTGTTAGCCCTGCTCTAGGAACTTGTGTCCCACTATAAACCTCAAAATTCCTTCTGCAATTATTTCCTGAAATGGGGGCCTCTTCTCTTCAGCTGTGGTCAGCACCTCTTGCATAATAATTCAGGCTAATACACATTCCTGTCAATATACATAATGATTGGGTGCTATCAGTCCCCAGGGTATCTTAATCATATTCCACAGCTTGCCATGGCCTGCTTCTCCTGTAGTTCGGTGTAGGTCCTTCTCCTATGTAAGCTAGATTTACCAGGAACTTTCCAATAGTTGCTTCAGATATTGGAAGGAAAGGGCAGGGAAAGACTTCTCAGACAGTCCTGTAAGAAAGGGTTATCAGCAACTAAGTGGGGGTTTTGCCTACATTATCCTTTTAAAGTTCCTACCTAAAGATCACAGTTGAGCTAGGTGAAGGACAAAACAGTGAAACAACTCTGCAACAAATATACACTTAGTGACAAGGCACTTACAGCTCCACTTACAAGTGAAACTGGCTGGAGGGTCCTCCCCCAGTACAACATTTCCATGAAAATGGTTTAAAATTCCATCTTTTGGCAGCGAAGCACTGCTCTGTTCCAAGACCTGATGCATGTAAAGGCAAATAAAATGCTATACACTGATTTTTTAGAAGCATTCCTTCAACTTCATTAACTACACCCACTGTGCTGTTACAAACTGCCACTTCAGCATTTACATACAGTTTTGTTATAACTGCTAAGTTGTTTCATTTCAAAAGACACCCTTCTCACCCAGCATACCTCTTCAGCAGTACAGAAAAGCCTCCCCATTTTGCTGACTTCTGAAGTCGTGGTTTCTGGCACAGTGCGCTCCTTAACGGGTGGCCTCAGTGTTAAGACGCCATCTGGAGCAGGTTTGATGTGGTGTTTGCCATTCCTGCTTGTGCTAAAAACATCAACAGCAAGAGAAATAGTATCAAGAGAACATTCAAATATGCACCTGCTGACTCAAGCTCCACCACCAACTGTTTTGTAAAGCATGTATGATGATGATGATGATGGAGACAGACACAAAACGTTTACAACTTTCAGGTGAAGATCTGCTGTCTTCACCTGGCTAATGGGAAAGTACAGAGAAATAAAAGTGAAGATCAGAACAACTGCCTTGAATATACACTGTTGTTTGATCTGCACATCACAACTGCACTCAGAGGCACATGTTATATCCACAGCAGTCCAAGCCCTGAGTCAATACAGAAGACTAAAGAACCATGCAGGTGTGTTATTCATGCCATCCAACAATCAGCTCTTCTAAAAGCTAGTGCACTGGCACCAAAGTGTAGCTTCTGCTTTCCTCAAAGTATCATCCTGGTGGAGACCTCTGGAGATCATCTGGTCCAAACCCCTGTTCAAGCAGGGTCACCCACAGCAGGTTGCCCAGGACTGTGTCTGGTCAGGTTTTCAAACATCTCCAAGGACAGAGACTCCACAACCTCTCTAGGTGACCTGTGCCAGTATCTGACCACCCTCAGAGTTAAAAAAAAACAACAAACAAACAGTGTTTGCTGATGTTCAGATGGAATTTTCTGGTTTTTAATTTGTGCCCATTGCCTCTTGTCCTGCCAGTGGGCAGCATTGAGAAGAGGCTGGCTCCCTCTTCTTCATTCCCTCCCTTCAGATGTTTATACACATTGAAGAGATCCCCCTGAGCCTTCTCTTCTCCAGGCTGAACAGTCCCAGCTCTCTCAGCCTCTCTTTGTATGAAAGATGCTTCGCTCCCTTAATCATCTTAATGGCTCTTTGCTGGACTCACTGCAGTAAGTCCACATCTTCCCTGTGTGGGGAGCCCAGCACTGGACGCAGCACTCCAAAGGTGACCTCAGTAGAAAGGAAGGATGACATCCTCCCTTGACCAGCTGACAACACTATTCCTAACGCAGTCCAGGCTGCTCTTGGCCTTTGCCACAAGGATGTATCACTGGTTCATGGTCAGCTTGTTGTCCATCAGGACCTCATTCTCCACAGAGCTGCTTTCCAGCTGGTCAGCCCCCAGCACATACAGCTGCATGGAGTTGTTCCTCCCCACATGCAGGGCTTTGCATTTCTGCTTGTTGAACTTCATGAGCTCTCTGTCCAGCTCTCCAGCCTGTCCAGGTCCCTCTGGATGGCAGCACACCCGTCAGGGGCATCAGCCGCTCCTCCCAGTTTTGTATCACCTGTGAACTTGCTGAAGGTGCACTCTGTCCCATCGTCCAGGTCATTAATGGAGATGTTAAACAGTGTTAGCCCCAGTACTGGTCCCTGGGGTACACCAGTAGTGACTGGCCTCCAACTGGACTTTGTAACTTTGTCACCACAGTACCTCCAAGCTGTGGTAGACACAAGACTACCAATCTAATTTTGACACTGGAAGACAAATAGTAGCATCAAATCACATCATGACCCATTCACTCCTCCTTCCAGCTATTTCTGACTCTGAGGTAAGCGTACAAACAGTGCCCCAGCATCCCTTAAACAATAATTCAAAACAAATGCAATGTAAGGGCTAGTCCTTTTATCAAATCAGGAAGTATTTTATGCCAAACATCGTGGAGGTTTTTTTGAGAGAAGGTTGTTGGTTTTTTTTGGTTTTGTTATTTTAAAATAACATTTATTTTTTTCCTGTCAAATTAACTATTTAGGACCTTTTCACAAGCATTCCTGGTCTCAGCCTCTTCTCAAGTTCAACACTGCCTCCTACCACAGACTTTTAATCTTTATCTAATCTCCTGTGTCTATGAAGTATCTGAATTTAAAGAAAAAGTTTAAAGCTGGTTGGAAGAAAAAAAAAAAAAAAAAAAAAAGAAAACAACTGGAGAGTTCCCTTAGTATAGCAGCCTGGAGGAGTTCCAGAATACCTTCAAAAAATATTGCTATGTGGACACAAATACAAATGTTAGGCAACACAGAGGATGTTCAAGCATGAAAGTGAAAGACAGCAAACGGTTCAGAGAAGTAGTCAAAGAAAACAGAAGGATTTTTACCTCAGACATGGAACTGTCTTATGAGAAAGGGACAGTGTTTCCTTACTCAAGCAAGTATTGGTTCCACAAGGCATTTGATCTATGAGAGAAGAGCACAAGCCATCAGTAACTATAAAAGGAAACTGAAGAGTTTTATGAATTTACAGTAAAGAGCTTCACCAAAGACAAAATATTGCCTTTTTTTTCTCTTACATCATAATATTATTTGTGTTATGTTACTTTACGATATTTTCAGATTTTTATGTTGGCAACTATAGAAAGTTGTGCGCACAAGGTACTGCCAGCCTAAACCTGAAACAGAAAAGGGTTATCAGCATTTATTACCTAAAATTAGCATGTAAAACAATTTACTTTGGGCAAGCTAACAATGGACATATCAGAACTGAATGACTGCATCCAAGGCAGCTCTTGTACTGAGATGACAAGATAAACACCTGGCCCCAATCCAGAAGCAATGCCAGGATGCAGGGAAGAAACAGAGTTCACACTCAAGTATTCCTAGATGCTACCTAGATATTGTGCCTGCAATAATCCGTACATAAGCCTAGGGGTAGAGTTGCACAGTACACAAGGTAAGGTGAAAAAGAAATGAGTCATTAACTTGATGTCAGCCTTACCAATTTGTAGCATTTCTGCTTCTATCGCAGAACCTGTTGGTCTTTTAGCTGAAGGGTCAGAAGAAGTCGACTGAGTCTTAAATAAAAAGAAAAAAAGCACTCTGAGTATAACCTGAATGTGAATCCAAGCAAACAAACTTCCTGAAATGTAGTCAGCTCTGTTATGACTTGGGGACCATGATTTGCTGGTTCAGACTGCAGCAGAATGCAAATCTTTGCAGGATCTCTGACAAGTACACTTTAATTTTTTAATACAGGCTCTCATAAGTGCAGTGATTGAAACAATACAAGCTTATCACTGAGTTCTCTTCAGTCAGCTCCTAAAGTGCAATAGGCTAGCCCCTGAAAAATATATTTTGTACAAATAAGAGTTAATGACTCTCTCAGGAACAAATAATAGAGCACGACAGTTTCTTATTCCTCTTATCCTATGGGGCAATAAGAAAAATAACACTATACCTTTAAACCAAACTAGGGAGTCAAGCAGTTCATGACTCATTTTTAGAGCTAAAGTCTTCCAGGAATCCTCTCCTGGACTGGTGCATAACAAACCTAGCAGAAGAGGTTTATTCAGACAAACTATGCAGTTCTTCTTGTATTGCAATGTGTTTTGATTCCTTAACTACAAGCCTGAGAAAGAGTAACAGTTTGCAAACACACTAAAACTATAAACTTGAATAATTATAAAGTTATCTGGAAGACAACAAACATTTAGCCCCTTCTTCAGCTGCAAGTGCTAGAGCAGAATACGCAAAGTCAAGTAAGGCAAACCCAGCACAGAAGAACTGCCTAATATAAATGGAAAAGAACCACCTACTGCTGTACAGGCTCAGAGCAGGCCCAACTTCAAGATGCATTAGGGAGAGCCACTTCCTCTTTCATCTTGCACAGATTCTACCTACTTTCAAAATCCTTGCTAACCTCTTCTGCAGACTCTGTAATTGGAGCGGCATGGCTGACTGAAGCCTTCTGGTGTTTACTTTTTTTCTTGGTTGGCACCTTCACCGCAGCAGAAACTTCTTCAACTTTCTCCTTACGCCCAGAGATGGCGTAATCTAAAGAAGAAAGACAGGCCATATAAGAACATGATTTAAAAGGGGATTAGGATTTCTATTTGCATTAAAGCCCATCTCCTTAATCCCACCTAAAGCAGTGTAACTCATTTCAAGTTACATACCCTTCTGCCAACAGCAGTTGGTGGTGATTTTTGTATTAATTGGCTCACTGAGCAGTCCTTCAGAGCTAGAGCTCAAAGACTAACCCATGAGTCTGCCAGCCAGATCTGCAAAAACACCCTGCTTTTGGGAACTTTCCCTGTTTCTGGAGAAACAGCACAGAGTACAATTTACCCTCCTCATCCCCTCTGCATGTGCATGTACGCTTGCAGTTTATTACGTGTCACTCTTGTCTAGTTGAGAGAAGCTGTTTGCTGAGGTCTAGAAACCAAAGCTACCCAAGCCTGCTCTTTTCAGTATTAAAGAAGCAGACATGCAGCCCCTCAGACAGTATTTCCAAACATCAAGCCAGGGCTGTCTAATAAGAGGCTGTGTTAGAGATTAAATCATATTAGACAACAGCATTTGTTTGAAGAAAAGAAAATGACATTTTAGCAGACAAGGGCATAGATGGTACCACGTTTTTAGAAGCTGATTTGGCCTACTTACTAAGACGTGGGAATTGTTCCTACCAAGAGTTGGTGATGTTACTAAGAGGAGGGGATCAAGATATCAATTTGATGTATTTTTCAGTTGGTTTATGCTCTTAAGCCTGAAAAGCACACTAACAGTTCAGCAGCCCCTACCATTAAGGGACAGCCAAGCAGTAACTAGGAAGCTCCACATTTCCCCACAGAACTTGTGCTAGGAGGTGTCGTACAGCCTAAAGAGCATCATTTCTCCCTCCTTATCATTACAGGGGAAATGTCCATCTCAAATCATGACCAGTGCAGCTGGCACCCAGAGGCACCAACATGGCTGCAGGCAGCTGCATAATTTTAACCTTAAACACTTTCTGGAGGGGGTAAGCAGAGAGAGCCTCACCAAAGAGAGCACTTCTCTACCCCTGCTGTTCTCTCCTATGCCTAGCCTCTGCTGCATCTCCATCCTTCCTCTATCTTTTCAAAATGCACATGCCAAAATTTTCAGATTCAGACTAAACCAACTCTTCTGTTTTCAATCCAGCTTCCCCTCCCCAGAAACCCACTAGCTCACAGAAATACCATCTTTCTCTGCCTGCCATCATAAAGTTACCTTCCTTCACATCTCAGATTCTAAGTGATTTCTCCTAAGACATACAGGTATTTTGAACTGACAGAGGTACTTTGCAAATACAGATAGGAGGGAGCACACAGCTTTGATTTAAAGTACTCTTTCTGCTGACATGCATGGGCTCAGCACCAGAGAGACCTGGGATATTTCCCGCTGGCAGTAAAAGTATTGTGCCCTGCCACAGTCAACACAGATAACATCACATAGAGGGCAAGGCCTTTTGATACACCCTCAGGCCACTGGCTACACAGATGGCCACAAGGAAAGAATGGCTTGAGAAGCCAGTTTCAGTAACAACGCTGAAGTACAAAAGCCAGAGTTTCCTAAGGTACATGAAACCTAGAAAAATCAGGCATATTAAATACTTCTGTAACAGGCAATACCTTTTTTCTGCTTTTTTGTTTGAGCCTGGTCAGGATCTTCCACAGGTGGACGAATGCTGAGGAAAGAACACACAGAACAGTGTTTTGCAACCACAGGTAAGCTTCTAACAGACTGACTTCCCTTCACAGGGCCCAAACTTTCAAAGTTAGTTTTCATATCCTGAAGGTCTTCCCCTTCCAGGCACCCCTGGGATGATCTCAGACACCACCACCCCCGCCCTCCCCCCCAACTGCCACTGCTGAACATCTCTCATCAACACTCCCCACCTCACCTGGTCAACGGACCACTCACAGAAAGCTAATTATCCCACTAAAGCATATTAGGCCTCTTTTTCTCATTCTGTTAATGCTTCCTAATGTTTTATGTTTGTTCCTATCACCAAAAAATTACTTAAGTTAATACGTAGTCTTCCTCTTTCCTCAAGGAAAGAAGCATACCATAGATTACTAAGCCATCTAAGTTTGTAAGTCACTACACTGAATTGCAAAGAAGTCTAAGTAGGACAGGAAATAAAAGGTGGGAAAGCAACCCATGCATACACCCACTTAAATAACTTACTGCTAAATCAGTGCTTGTGAACTAGTTCTTGAAATAATTCTTAGCTGCGCCCTTTCTTACAAAGCGCAAGTCCATTACATCAGTAAGCGTAACTATTCTATCCGTTCATACAATAATAAAGTCTAGCAATTTTTTCTACTTTGGCAACAGAGCGCAAAGGTTGTTCTTCATTGTTTTGTTGTTTGTTTTTTTCCTATTTGCCCCCCAAAATGCCATGACAGACAGCAAGGATTCTTTGAAGAATTCTTTGGTCTTTCCTACACAAAATATTTTAAAATGTTATGCCCCCAAACCCTGTCGGTATCATCACTTCTGGACTATCTTCTGTCTGTATCAGGTACATAAAAAGTAGCTGATATCCTTAACTGCACCGCTCACACAATATAAAGAATATTTCCTATTACTATGCTATTAAAGTCAGGCAGAAACTACTGTGGGGTAGCTGTTAAATGCAAATCTATTTCTATAAAAATGCATTCTTACTCAGCATATTTGGTATTTCAGAAGGCAAAACTGAAGACGACAAAATGTTTGTATCCTCCTGCTCAACTTTTAGCAAGAGCGAACTAATTCTGAGCTGCTCTTCAGTGAAAACTTCCCAGCATCAGTCTTCTGCAGGGATAAAGCACAATTCAACCTTCTCAAGGCTATGTTCCGAGATAAGTTTACATACTTGACTGAGGTTACAATAACTGTTTTGGAACAGAAGTGCCTCTTTCTCCAGCTTTAGGAGCCTGTGAGAGTGTTGTTTTGTCCTTTTTTACTTTACCAACCACTTGGAGGTTAAGAATTAGTTTGATCACAAGAAAAGATGAATTGTCTCTTGGTAATTCAGAAATAAATTGGGAAATCTTTGATGTTCTGAAGTAGGCATGGCCAGGGAACATGGATGGGCAAAAGGCAAGGAAAAAATTAATCTATGCTCAGCTACCTCTGTCTCCGATGGGAATACACAACCCTGGCAGAAGGTTAAACTGTGTCAATGCAATTGGGGTTTTGCCAAGGGCCTGGGAGAAACAGGGAAGCGCACAGGGTGTTGAGTGATATTTGAAACACGCTGAAAAAATGGGCCAGAAAATAAAAGCAATTTGAGGCCGGTCTTCATGTAAAGATGTGTTCATGTCCTTCTCCACGCTTTAGAGGAGACAGCACCTATTTATGCCCAGCATTATATTTGCCTCCTTAGCAACTACAGGAAAACAAGTAAGGCATTAGGAAAACTCAGTAACTCTGCATACACTCATATATGCTCAGGCTCTGTTCTTTTCAAAAATTCCTCCCCCACCAGTGCTGAGGACAGTTCATTAAGATTTATAATTTAAATTTGTAAAAAATTCAAGTTTTCACAGGTTTAAACCCCCCCCCCCCCAATCACACACTGCACTTCAGCAGTGCTGTACAAGAGCAGCTAATGCTTATCTACAACAGTTTCAACCCCCATGCCCAGAATTTTTCATCTTTCTACCATGGGAAAACCTCAAGTGGCAGAAATAACAACTACCCTGTAGTTCAGATTTCCTTGAAAAGACTCACACAGGGGAGCTGGGAACATCTTTGCCATTTTACAGGGAACACTGTTTGAAAACTTATTTTCAGCAGGACAGCTTCTAATGCAGTTTCACTTGTATTTCATCCTAATTGCTTCGCCTGTCATTTCCAGCGATCTCTTAGCAAAACTAGGTCTCCTGGTCAGACCATGACATGACAGCCTGCAACATCTACAAAGGCACATTCTTCAGTTCAGGATTGTGCTCTGCACGGCAGCAGTGAACAACTACTTGTGCAACAACTGGCTCTTCCCGGAAGATGCTCACTTTTCCCACTCGCTCTGGAACATGAGACGCTAAGCAGAGCCTCCTGGACCAACAGTTCCTCCCAGAGGGAGCAACCATACTGCCCAAAACATGGCACGTAATCTACACATTCCCTCTCTTCAGAGGGACAGAAGCGACAGGCACGCAGATGGCTTGGCCATCCGTCACTGGGAGCTCTGGGGCACCAGCAATAGTTAACGCCTGGGAAGGCATCCCTTTTTCTTCCACTCCACATACCTCCCATATCCCCACACCATGACTTTCCTCCATCCAATATATCCCTGTACGCATACATATACTGTTCTCTGCTCCGTCAACACACGTACTCCAAGTCTCCACCCCTTTTCTTCTTTTCACCCCCCCCCACTGTGCAGATGGAAAGTGAACGAGGGGGTGGGTTTGCCAACGGACTGACTTATCGGGAACATCTGGAACCCACAATCGGCTCAGCATCACGCGGGAACAACTGTGACCGTGGGCAGTGGGTGACCCAAGAGCAGCGTGAGCCACGGCCAGCCACGGAGGCCAACACCCGGGCCAGAAGGAGGGGCACAGCCTGCTCTGCTTCGCCCACTCCCGTGCCAGGGCGGGAGAAGGGCTGTGGACGGCATGGGTCTCACGGAAGCCCATCACGCCCCGGAGGGGGGGGCGGGTCTTGGCGGGCAGAGGGGGGCAGCCGGAGCGAGGGGAGCCCCAGGGCAAGACACCGCACTGCGCCCCAGCTCACGCTGCAACGGAGCGACTAACGCCGCTCCCGCCCTCGCCTCCGACCCCTCAGGCCGAGGCCGGCCGACCGAGGCGGCGGGCTCCCGCTCCCGGCAAGCAAGCCCCGGGGCGGGGGTGGTGGTGGTGGGGGGTGTCCCGCAGGCCCCACCGCGGGAGGCCGCGGGGGCTGGCGACGGGGCGAGGCCCCCGGGCGGCCGTGAGGCGGCGGGGCGGCTCGCTGACCTGGGGGGCGGCCTCTTGCGCGGCGACGGGGCCGGGGGCGGCGCGGGGCGGCGGGCGGCGGCGAGGAGGGCGCCGAGGGCCCCCAGCAGCCATTGGTACATAGGCCCCGGCCGGTCGCCGGCGGCGGAAGTGCGCCCGTCCCGGGCGACGCGGGGAGGCAGGGCCACCCTCTCATTGGGCTTCGGCGGCGGCGGCCTGGGGACCGCCCCGCCCCGAAAAGAGGGCGGGCGGGGGGATGTGGGCGCGCCCGGGCGGTGCCACCTTTCCGCTGCGCGAGCGGCGGCCGTTAACGGCCCGCCCTGCCCGCCTCCTCTTCGCCGGCCTGCCGCAGCTTTCGGTGCCCTCCTGCGTCTGGGCAAGGGGCCTTCGCCCTTCAGAAAGCCCTGGGCGGGGATCTGGGCGCCGAGGGCCCGGCCTGGACTCGGGGAAGCTGCCTGGGCCCTCCCCGGGAGCGGCCGGCGTGTGTCTCTCTCTCCCCCCCCTCCCTCCCTCCCTCCCTCCTCAGGGAGAAACCCCTCTCTCGCCCCGCACAGGCCAGAGGAAGCCTTTCCGCGTCCCGAGGGACAAAGGCAGGTGAAACCGAGCGGAGGCGCGCGCCCCCGCCCTGCTTCGCTCTCCCTAGGGGTGTGGAGGAAACGCAAATCGCGGGCTTACCAAGCCCAGCCCTGCTTAAGCGACCGACGCTTTGCGCCTTTCTTGGCCGCGGGACCTCCCGCCGCAGCGGCCGCCTGGGCCATGGCTGAAGCGCGACTGAAGGGTAAGCGGGTGGGCCCAGCGTTCTATCATTATGATTCGAACCCTGAGGCAGGGGGGGCCCAACCGCTCGCGTCAAGAAGCCCACCCAATGGCTCCGCTTTAAGCGCCTGCCCTGGAGCCGGCGAACAAACCTTCCTGTTGAGCTGTTTCCCGGTGGGTTTGGCTGGTTATTAGGGCCGGCTATTAAGAGGGCTTTTTAAGTACGGTGCTTCCCAATCAGCTGTTACCTCCGGGGTGGAAATCAGCAGGGGAAGCTGCAGGTGTTGCTGCAGCCACGTCCCGGCGGGACTTTTCCACGTGAGTGAAAACGATTTTTTTAAGTCGAAGGGAGGCAAAGGAGAAAGCTGCGGGGCAAACCGGGCAGATTAAAGCACTCGGGGCAGGAATGGCACTTTGGGGCAGCCTTTGTCGTGGGAGGTCCCGCTAGCTTTTCACACCTGCAGGGAGTCTACGTGATGGTGGTGTCTGGTTTAATTAAAACGACCTTCCTCGTTACTTTAGGAACTTAATTACCGCTCCACTCACGCTTCAGGGCTTTGGCCAAGGAAGATGCCTGAGCCTTGGACACAGAAGAGTGATGTGGCAGCTGGGCACGGGCAGGCTGCAGGCAGGGCTGGGTGGGTGGTGGAAGCAGTCCGGCAGAGGGCATGGCAGCCCCGCACAAGGCCTGCCCTGGGCCTGCGGCTCGGAGGTGCTGTTTCAGTCGGCTTTTCCACTTGTTTCTTCTCCCCGGGCCGCGTGTTTTAGCTGAATCCTGCAGCTGGGAGCTGGAGGGGGCATTTGTTTGAATTCCCGCGTAAGGAAAGGTGTGAGGTTTTTCTCAGTTTAGCTCTGCGAAGCCAAGACTCATCTGCAACGCTCCTGCTGTTTCTGTCCACAGCTAAATCTGCAGAGAGGAAGTCAGAGCGCTGATTTCCTCTCCGCCTGACAATATCCTACAAACTAGGAAAGGAGGAAGGATGGTCTTTCGGGAAAGGGGTCTTCCCTGCCCGTGAGGCAGATGTGGCACACATGGGGCTCGTACAGCTGCCCTGCACCGCTCGCTCCCCTGTCAGCAGGCGCTGTGCCAGGAGCAGGGCCGGTGCTGAGGCTTTTCTCCTGCCCTGGGATCCCCACCCTGAGCACAGGTGTGGACCCAGCCCTGGGGCTGCAGGATTCCTCTGACAGGCACGTCCCCCCAGCTGCAGTTTCCTCCACCGTGTGGTATAACCCACCGCAGGAGAAGTCTTATGGTTCAGAATAAAATTGAAGAAATCTCGGGAATTGTGTTTGTTTTTTTAAACAAGCTCCTCTGTGCCTCCTGATAACACCACTTCCTTATCCTCACCAGGATGGTGCAAGGACAGTGATTTTAATACTGTTAAATGATTTTAAGATGTCTGTATGAATGCCTTTGTGCGTGCTGGAAAAGTACCTGACTGTGACCGCAGGGTTGGTGCGACTGTGGTGCTCATCCGATGTCCTGTGCTGCCTGAAGGATTTGTCCCAGACACAGGAGGACAGTGAATGTGGAGTTACATCATCTGATTCTTTTTGGCGTGGTGTTTGGTATGAAGACTGTTACGATCTCTAAAACATCCATAACCAAATACACAAAGAAGTTAGAATTTCATTAAATTAATGCCACCAGACTGAGCAATCTTTCTTCTTGTAGCTTTTTTTTTTTCTCTCTCTCTCAGGTATATGGCAAAAATGTCGGGTTTTTTCTAAAGGCAAATATAACAATAGCTAGATGTGCGAGAGGCTGTATGTTGTAACTCCTGGCATGTCTTTACAGTGCAGCTTTACATTGGTTACATTTCTCAATCCCTGTAATTTATGCAGCTGATGGTTAACTTCATGACTTAATTCTTTACTATGCCTTTGAGCTTCTTGCTCGGTACATTAATGTGTAATGACTCAAAATTATGACATTTGGTGCATGTAAATCCAGAATCCTGTTACTGGCCACTTAAATACACATGGATTACTTGTGTCCCATTTCCGATCCAATAGTGAAAGCAGATAATTTTAGAATCTGGGCTCATTAATTGTGCATTACCCAAAGTCTCTACCTTTAGAGCAGCTTCAGTGTGAAAGCAATGTAGTTCATGTACCTGGATGCTAAAGCAGTGTGTTTCAGATTAGGGGGATAACAAAGTAATTCCACTGAATAATTAATTTGGGGGCTAGAGTAATTATTGGTAATTTTAGGTACACACCACACTTTAGGTATATATATACTTAATCTGTCATTTAAATCTCTTTATTTTACATGTGTTCAGGATGATGTCCAGGTAGCACAGTGCTACGCCAAAGAGCTGTTTGCCAAAAAGATGTTTCCCCATTCCGTGCCCCACCCCCCCCCATGATCTAACACCAAGCAGGGCCAGGTTAACTCAGTGGCCACCATCCACATCGTCACGCAGTTCTGGGCACCGTGCCCCACAGAAGCTGCCGCTGCCCCATGCTTTCACTTATTGCCTCCAAACAGGGGCTTGGTGCGTGGGTTTGGAGCTCAGCGCTCCCAAACCAGCACTGCGAGTCTCAGCGGTTCGCTTTTGCTGATGCTTTCACACCCCTCGCTTGCTAATCTTTGCGATCCTTTGCCTTGGGTATCATGCCACTAAATATGATTCAATTTGTCAACATAGCTGCCTTATGACTTGTGTGTGTTTTAGCTGGTCAGCCCATTTTGTACAGTCACTCTCTATCAAGTGGGATCACATGCGACAGCAGGAGCGGTTGGAAAAAATAGCTTATTTTCACCCTGGATAGCTCTGAGGCTGAAACTTGCTCATTCTTTTCCACTGCCCCAGTTCAGCAAGGTAACGCATTACAATGCAGTGCCTGTAGTTAAGGTGCATTTATAATACTGGTTCACATCGGTTGCATTTTTTCATTCCCTGTAATTTACATAGCTGAAGGTTAAGTTCATGGCTTCACTGTGTATTATCCCTTTCAGTTTCCTGCTCAGGATGGGAATAGCTCTAAGCACATCTTTGTCCAACAGCCCGTTTAAGCCTGTGTTTATAGTGCATCGTAGCCGGTGGGGCGTATTTCACCCGAGTGCCTGCGTCTCCAGTGTGCCTGGCTGGCTAACTTCATGCACATGTGAACACAGCACCTAAGAGCACATTATGGGAGCAGAGGTGACTTTCCTTTGAGGAATTCACAGCTTGTCCCTGCTTCCCACCCTAAAATGGCAGCTTCAGGGGGCAGGCTCCATCTTGTGCCCAAACATCAGTTTAGGCAGTCTTACTCAGAATGTAAAATTGCAGAGCGTGAACTTAACTCCTGCCTGAGCCAAGAAGGGCAGATCTGACTCCTCCCAGACGTTACTCCTTCCCCATGGGCTGTTGTGGTGTCATTTGGCACTCAGATCAGAAGGGACACAACCATCACCACCACTTTGAGGACAGAGAAGGACTGAGTGCACGGCAGGGGTCCCTCAGCTTCCCGTCACCGTTGCCACGGCAGGGGCTTGCCTGGAGGTGGCATGTCATCTCACCGAACCCCAGCCATGTAACAGTGCAGTGTCTGGTCCACATCCGATCTCGGCTCTCCACCACCCTTCTCCCGGGGTGACACTGCTTGTAGCAGGGCAGGATTCACGCTGCGAGATGCCATGCTCCCACCCAAGCTCCTGCCCGCAGCCCTCTGCCCGCAGCCCCTGGACCCATGTATTGAAAGAGGAGATTGGCGTGCCATCCCCAGCGCCCACTCTGAACGCAGCTGGTGGTGTGGAGGCCATAGGAGCTCCTCACCTCCATCCCGCCATGCCTTCAGGGCAGGTGGTTAACACTGCCTAAGGGAAGCAGAAGGGGAAGGCACGGCAAAGGATGGGAAGGGATGGGAGGGCAAGGCAAGGGGTCAGAAGGCAAGGGAAGGGATGGGATGGGATGGGATGGGATGGGATGGGATGGGATGGGATGGGATGGAAGGCAAGACAAGGGATGGGAGGGCAAGTGATGGGAAGGGAAGGCAAGGGGGGGCAAGGCAAGGGATGGGAAGGGAGGGCAAGGCAAGGGACAGGTATACAAGGAAAGGCAAGGCAGGGGATAGGTATGCAAGGGATGGGAAGGCGAGGCAAGGGAAGGCAAGGCAAGGGATAGGTATGCAAGGGATGGGAAGACAAAGGAAGGCAAGGCAGGGCAAAGGGCACCTGAAGCACCCTCGCCAGGTCTCCCAACCGCATTTGGAGGTCAAGATGGGAAGTCCCACCTGCCCTGATTTTTCCCCACCTCCCACCCCCATGCACTCCCAGCCAGGAAATGGGCCCTGGACGGGCAGCAGTGATGCCCAGGGTGGGCAGCCTGATTCTGGAAGCCTCTGGGAGAGCCCAGAGCCGTCTCCACTCTGAACTGTGTTTGGAAAAGGGCTGCAAACTGAGACCTTGGAAAGTCTTGGTGTGAAGACAGAGTGCTTAGCTGAGGCCTCCAGCCCACCCAGCGTCTGTCATGGGTGACAGCAGTGGTCCTCCTGACACCAGGTCTCCTGACCACAGAGCTACTGGGACTTTATCCCTGACCCTTTCTAGCGCAAGCAAGCAATTATACTTGACCACTTGCTTCCCAGATCCACCACTCTTCATCATGTTTCATCAGTGGCTGCTGGATTCATGGACCCTGTAGTGCCTGCATGGCACTGGCCTGACCAGTGTGTGTGGTGGCCATCTCCCTTGGGATGGCTCCTGGACTGCATGGTGTAACTTTATTTACCTTTTCCTAACGAGATGGGGCTGCAACTAGTGGGCCAAGTGCCGCTGTCATGCAGCAAGCTGAGTTGTGTCATTCTTCTGTGGTTGAGGGCAAACAAAAATACCGTGGTGCAGAAAACAACGCTGATGATGATGACTCATGTCCCTGCAATGCCACGTTAAGCTTCCTAAACACAGACAGCTTTTTTTTTTAAGCAAATGCTGAACTTTGCAGATGCAAATTGCCAAGCTAGAAGTCTCAGAGGACTTGCAAAAGGCCTAGAAAGGGAAGATACTGTCAGGCTCCTGGGAAGGGACTGCACACTCAGCACAGCCATGGCTGCCTTAGGAGGATGCTGCTGGGAAAGCTGACATGGAAGCGGGGTTAAACTCAGCTGCTAGATGGAGGGACATGGGCGCTGACACATACTATCACAGAAGACATGCAGAGCCGCGCATTAAAGCCAATCCTATTTACTGGGACAAAACCAGTTTCTGAAGGATGCATTCATTTCTCAACCGTGAGCTAGCTGTTGAAAGGTCTCGTGGACTTCTGCTGCATTGGCTGGTGATGAAGCAAGGAAACAGAGGAGGACCACAAGGAAACTGCTTGCAGTAATGGTATGAGGTACCGAGATGCAAACTCTCAATAATTTGAGTCATTCTCCCACATCTGGATGCCATGAAGCATCCTCACAGTCACAGGGAGCTCTGTGAAAGCTTGGGCTGCAGGAGGGGAGCTGGGGCAAGCTTTTGGGGCAGGCAGCCCCACTCATGCCTGAGGATGGGCTGCAATTTAGGATAAATGCTCAGGGCGCTCTACATCTTCTTAGTGGATGGCAGGTGACTTGTTGAGCATGTAACTGAGGATTTTATTCTAGGATAATTACTGCATTCAGCTCTGGGGCCCCCAGCACAAGAAAGACATAGACCTGTTAGAGCGGGTCTAGAGGAGGCCACAAAAATGATCCAAGGGCTGGAACACCTCTCCTGCAAAGAAAGGCTGAGAGAGTTGGTGGTGTTCAGCCTGGAGAAGAAAAAGCTCCGGGGAGGCCTTATTATGGTCTTTCAATATATAAAGGAAGCTTATAAAAAGATGGAGAGAGACATTTTACCAGGGTATGTAGTGACAGGACAAGGGGCAACGGTTTTAATCTGAAAGAGAGCAGATTTATATTAGTTATAAGGAAGAAATACTTCACCGTGAGGGTGGTGGGACACTGGAACAGATTGTCCAGAGAAGTTGTGGATGCCTCATCACTCTAAGTGTTCAAGGTGAGGTTGGATGGGGCTCAGAGCAACCTGATGTAGTGAAAGATGTCCCTGCCCATGGTGGGGGGGGTGGACTAGATGATCTTTAAAGGTCCCTTCTGACCCAAACCATCCTGTGATTCAATGATCTCAAGCATGTGCTTCCCTTTAACTCTCACTTTCAGCAGATGACTTATTTCCTTGTTGGTCCCCTCTGCCACTCTTCCAGAAATCATCTGTCTGTGAGTGGGAGCCAGAGCTTCCTGCCAGGACAAGCTGCTGGCAGCTGGATTTGGAGCAGAAGTGGACAAGCCATACATAACTAGGCGATGTCAAATTCCACTTTCTGTGGGGTGGTTTGCAGAAAGATGAAAAAGGAGCCTTTATGTGGCAACCGATCCTTTCAGAGAGGAGAATATTTCCAGCTTATGAAAATTTCTGAGCCTTCTCACTTTTTTGTCCTGCACGGTTTTTTCCTCTTCTTCCCATAGAGATTCAGAGCCTGATGTAGAGTCCAGATTATCTCACAACACATACTCGGGACTAACCACAGGAGTGTGCATTCGTTGCACGGGTAACTTGACAAACAAGAGCAAGTTCTGGGAAATACAGCCAGAGAATGAACTTCCTTGAAAAATTGTTTCAAATTGAAAAAGGGGAGTTCAAAAGAGCATCAGAGAAAGGGGAAGCACATCATTTGGACTGATTTTTTTTAAGAAAACAAAGTGCTGTTTCCCTCCTGCCTTTATTCTGGTCCCTTGAAATGGGAGACCATAAATGAAAAATATTGCTGCTGTTTGTTAAACAGCAACAGCTGGGGAACAGCCAGGGAGTAAGCTGGTCAAGCAGCCCAAGAGACAGGTTATTCTGTAGAAGCAGCTGAACCCACCGGTGGCACTGGACCTGCTCTAGCCGTTTCTCTTCTCATTCAACCCTGATGATGCTCGAGGAGTATTTCAGAGGAGGCAAGCAATTGCAGGGCCATTGCTGCATCTCCTGGGTTGGCATGTGGGACCAGAGAGGATGGGAGTGTTTCCACTCACTTCGGAGGGCTTTAGGGTAGGACGGGAGGTAACAGGTATCGACCCAGCATGACGACTGCTACTCTCAGGCCAGAACAGTGGTTCTCTCTGCTCCAACGGGCTCAGATTCGGCTTTGCATTGATTCAGTGACCCCTGCCCCACTTGCTAAGGAGCAGGGCTGAGTGTTTCCAAAGGAAAACTTACATTAAACTCTGCCAGAAGGCTCTGGCAACCATATGGAGCTGGAAGGGGGGGGGTGCCAGCCCTGACCTTTATTGTATGGAGGGCACTGCCGCTGACCCTCTCCCTGCCCCTCCGGGGTGGCTGTTCCCATGCAGCTCAGGTTGTTCCACACAGCGCTCAGGGCTCTCTGCTAAATAACACAATTAAATCCTTGAGTCCAGGTTTTAGTGTTTCCATGTGCTGCCAAGTATCTTAATCTGGGCTGTTTGGGGAATTTTTATCCCATGGATCCCTTGGTATGCCTGGAATGTTTGCTTTTCCTACTGTGTGCTGTGTGTTTGAGGCACTCCTGTAAAAACAAGGGCTTCCTGCCTGCCTTGTAAATCTTTCCTTGATTGGCAGAATTGCCTTCGGTGATTAATCAAGTGGCAAGCCAAAGCTGACACCCTCGGGGAGCTCGCTCCTTGCAAATGCCTTGCACATCGACAAGAGACCTGAGAGGGGGACCAAGAGAGCTGGCCGGTCTCCAGAGCCTGCCTAGGAGACACATGTGGTGACACCGGTTTTCGGTAAGAGCCTGGGAGAGGAAGAAATAAACGGAAATTCCAGTGAGCTAAGGAAATGCTCCAGAGAGCCAGGACTTCAGATGCATTTTCTATTGTATCATCAAGTGCACAGCTAAAACATGCAGCTCTGCTTGAAGGTCTTTGCTCCGTGGCCAACCTAACCTTCCCACCTTGGGCTGGGCTGGGGAAGGGCAAGGTTTACCCCATGCATGGATGAAGGTTTCTCCAGGAGACAGGCCCAGGACATTGTAAAAGGGGAGACTGCTGAGAAGACCAGGGCTGCCTTGCTGGTGGATGTGAGTTTCATCTCCATGTTCCCCTTGGAGGCTTCCAGGTGTCACAGGCTCTGCCTGTATGTGATACAGGGGTGCCAAGTTAACTCTGAAGAACAGGTCACCTCCAGAACAACAAAAATAGCTCCAGCATCCTGGCCAAAGGGGCTCTAATTTGCCTCTGCTAATGCAGCTATTGCTCTTCTGACACCTGAACTTGCTTGCCAGCACCATCCTTGCCCAGAGCTGGCTGTGGGATTCCTGAACTGATGCTGTGTTGTGCAGGGCGGACATGTGGACCTGTCCCCAGAGGAGGCTCACCTTGGCAAAAAAGCTGGCTTATAGAGCAGAGCTTCAGGCTGCCAGCCACAGGGCCAGCCACAAATTCCTTGCCATAAGCAAGACGACCTTCAGCATGGGAGTCTGGTGGAGACTTGCCACCAGAGAGTTCAGTACCCATGGTTTTCAAATCTTGGTCTTCCTACTTTTTTCTTTGCTTTTTTCCATTGCTAGAGGCAGGATCTATGCTGTGTGCCAGGGGAGGGACACTGCCAGGACGAGAAGGTCCAGGATCAGAGCACTTAAGGGTAGTGTCACAGCTGAGCAGGCAGCTGAGGAGGGTCTGTACATCCATCCCAGCTGAGGTGGGGGGAGGAGGGACAGGTAGCAGCACAGCAGTGCTGGGGGTCACATCCCAGCACAGAGCAGCTGGTGTGGCTGCTCCCTGGAGCTGAAGTGTAGAAGGAAAGAGCATTTCTGCCATGCACAGCTGTGACAGTCTGGGCAGAGTAGTCCAGCGTCTCCCTGCTCTTGGACAAACTGCTCCCAAGGCCCTGTCTCTGTTTATCCTGCCGGCTAATAAATAGGTGCTAGTTATGGGTCCTCCTGGAGCCCATCTCTCCACACCTGTGACCCCCTGACAGATGAGACCAGAGGCAACATAGCCTGTGGGTTTATCCCTCTTGCATCTTTCTCAGGCAGTGTTGGGTTTGAAGCTGCTGCTGCTCCACCCTCCACCTCTACACTCTACTTTGCCTCAGCTGTGTTTCCTCCACACGCTTGCTGGGCTGGAGGGAGCTATAGAGGGAGATGCTCTTCACCGTCCCCTCTCCACATCTGTCCCAATGCCACTGCAGCCGCTTTCATGACCATCACCATGTGCAGCAGGAGAATCTCAAAAACTCATGATGAGAGGTTCAAGGGATGTTTCACAGCCACTTTGTGTCCACACAGGGCTTGCCAGGAGCTGCATCTGAGTAAAGGCAGGTCCTGCTTGACCAACCTGATCTCCTTCGATGACCAGGTGACCCACCTAGTGGATGAGGGAAAGGCTGTGGATGTTATCTACCTTGACTTCAGCAAGGCCTTTGACACTGTCTCTCATGGCATACTCCTTGAGAAACTGGTGTCTCATGGCTTGGACAAGTGTACTCTTCACTGGGTGAAAAACTGGCTGGATGGCTGAGCCCAGAGGGTTGTGGTGAATGGGGTGAAATCCAGTTGGTGGTGGGTCACAAGTGGTGTTCCCCAGGGCTCGGTGTTGGGCCCCGTTCTGTTTAATATCTTTATCAATGATCTGGATGAGGGGATTGAGTGCACCCTCAGCAAGTTTGCAGATGACACCAAGTTGGGAGGCAGGGTCGATCTGCCTGAGGGTAGGGAGGCTTTACAGGGAGATCTGGACAGGCTGGATCGATGGGCTGAGGCCAGTTGTATGAGGTTCAACAAGGCCAAGTGCCGGGTCCTGCACTTGGGTCACAGCAGCCCCATGCAGCGCTACAGGCTTGGGGAAGAGTGGCTGGAAAGCTGCCCAGCAGAAAAAGACCTGGGGGTGCTGGTTGACAGCCGGCTGAATATGAGCCAGCAGTGTGCCCAGGTGGCCACGAAGGCCAACAGTATCCTGGCCTGCATCAGAAATAGTGTGGCCAGCAGGAGCAAGGAGGTGATTGTCCCCCTGTACTCAGCACCGGTGAGGTCACACCTCAAATACTGTGTTCACTTTTGGGCCCCTCACTACAAGAAAGACATTGAGGTGCTGGAGCGTGTCCAGAGGAGGGCAACCAAGTTGGTGAGGGGCCTGAGCACAAGTCTTATGAGGAGCGGCTGAGGGAGCTGGGGCTGTTTAGTCTGGAGAAAAGGAGGCTGAGGGGAGACCTATCGCTCTCTACAACTACCTGAAGGGGGGTTGTAGTGAGGTGGGTGCTGGTCTCTTCTGTCAGGTGGCTGGAGATAGGACGAGAGGAAATGGCCTCAAGTTGCGGCAAGGAAGATTTAGGTTGGATATTAGGAAAAATTTCTTTACTGAGAGGTTTGTCAGACATTGGAATAGGCTGCCCAGGGAAGTGGTTGAGTCGCCATCCCTGGAGGTATTCAAAAAGTGTGTAGAAGAGGTACTCCATAACATGGTTTAGTGGGCATGGATGATGGTTGGACTCGATGATCTTGAAGGTCTTTTCCAACCTAAATGATTCTATGATTCTGTGATTCTAATGAGCCCTCGGGTTATCCAGCCATGTATTAGCAGTGACCAACCTAGTGACACGCTCACTGTCACAATGCCAGGGGATGTTCAATACCGTTAAGGTGTTACCTTCATGTCTGGCACACCGTTCACTCGTGTTTTCACCACAGCTCAGCTCCTGGGCATGGCTCAGGTGTTTGGATGTGGCTGGCACCAATCCCAGTGTTGACACAGACCTAGCCTCTCCTGTGCTGTGTGGCCTCCTGGCCACATCTAATTTATTAACACAGAGTAGCTGGGAAGTCCTCGTCACTGGTATGAGACCAAGTGAGCGGAAGTGAGCATGGTGGCAGAGTCCTCAGCCAGGCAAGTGCTGGAGGCCAGTCTCCCGCAGACCTCAGAGTGTCAAAGAGGTGCCATTTCTTACCGAAGCTTTTCCTACCATCTTCCTGAAGTCCTGCTGGATTTCAGCACCCACAGCCTTCTCCTGGACAAACTGGCAAGACACAGACCGGATGGGTGGTCCACAAGATGGGTAGGAAATTGGCTCACAGCCTGTGCTCAGAGGGCGGTGATCGATGGTTTTGATTCCGGCTGACAGCTTGTTACAAGCAGTGTCCCCCGGGGATCAATACTGAACCCCACGCTGTTCAACATCTTCATAAATTATCTGGATGATGGGATTGAAGGCACCCTCACCAAGTCTGCTGATGACACCAAACTGGGTGGTGAGGTGAACATGTCAGAAGGGAGAGCTGTCTTACAGAGAGACCTGGACAGGCTGGAAGAGTGGGCTAGCAAGAACTGAGAGAAGCTTAATGAAGACAAGTGCAAAGTCCTGCACCCAGAACGACAAAACTCAAGAGCCCAGTAGAGGCTGGGACCTTTGTGGCTGGGGAGCAGCCTTGCTGAGAGGGACCTGGGGGTCCTGGTAGACAACAGGCTGAACAGGAGCCAGCTGGAAGCTGCTGTAGCAACAAAGGCAAGTCAGATCCTGGGCTGCATCTGCAGGGGCATTGCTAGCAGAGACAGAGAAGTGATATCCCACTCTACTCAGCGCTTGTCAGGCTGCACCTACGGTGCTGTGTCTGGTGCTGGTCACCTGCATTTCAAAAAAGACGTGGACAGACTGGAGAGGGTCCAAAGGAGGGCCCCAAAGATGGTCAAAGGGCTGGAGAACCTGCCCTGTGAGGAAAGCTTGAAGGAGTTGAGTCTTCACTCCCTGGAGAAGAGAAGGCTTTGGGGGGACCTCATCACAGTATTACAGTGCTTCAAGGGTGGCTACAAAGAGGACAGAGGCTCTCTCTTCACAAGAGGCCACACGGAGAAGAAAAGGGGCAATGGGTACAAGTTACACTGGGAAAGGTTTCATCTCAACATAAGAAAGAATTTTTTTATAGTGAGAACAATCATTCACTGGAACAACCTCCCCAGGGATGTGGTGGAGTCCCCATTGCTGGAGGTTTTCAAGATGAGACTGGACAGGGTGCTATATAATCTCAGCTAGGCTCCCTTTCCCATGAAAGGTTGGACCAGATAAACTTTCTGGGTCCCTTCCAACCTGGGCTGTTCTGTGATCCTGTGATCCTGACCTCCTCCACTCCCTTCCCTCCCTCCTTTACCCTCCATGTGCAGTTTCTGCTGTCCCTGCAGGGCACAGCCAATGCCCTGAGGAGTTCATTCATCATATCTTTCTCCCCTACCCCCCACCCCTTTTTCCAAGGTTTGTAGGAAATGCGTATTTTTGAGCTCCATGTCTCTACGGGTGCAATGGGGCAACGATTTCTATCTTCACCCGAGGGGACGGGCTGACTGCTGCACCGACAGCCTCCCACCCCAGCCACATTACTCACATCTCCCAAGCAAGCCATGAACTGCTCCAAGAGTTTCAGGGGCAGATCCGGTGACTCTCCCAAGCTTTTGTGGCTCCAAAACTGCATGCTGTGCATGCTGAAAACACCATGACAATTGTCAGCTTTGGGCTTCAAAAGGAGAGCAGCAGGGAAGCTAGGAAGCCCATTGCCGTCTGGTGGAGGGACGCCCACCCCTCTGTTTGGGGGGGATGCTCTGCCACAGAGTTGTGTGATTCAACTCCACACTGTGACAAGCTGCCTGTGCCGGTGCTGGTTCTCATTGCGCAATGAAACCTCGTTAGATACAGCGCACGCCAACCAGCTCCTGCAGTGTTCCACAAAGAGCAATAATGTTTTAATGCAATGCATGAAGATAGCCAGCAATAACACCACTGAGCCTGGTCTCCAGGGTTTATCTTTCCCCCCAGGGATGCCTGGAGGCAGGCTACCTTTCCCCAAGGAATGGCCACCATCCTGGAGGACCTCAAGGTGACAGAAATGCTGCTGACGTCCCTCTTCCCCTCTTTGGCAGACATGGCATGATGCATGCCAAGAACTGACCTCTGGGGCATCCCTCACCCTCTCTGCCCTGCTCTGAGTCTTGTCCCAGTGCCTCTCCCTTGACACTTCTTTCTCTTGAGAAGCGCTCATACCCATCTCCTCCTTCCATGATAGCTGAGCAGCCCCTGAAGAAATGGAGGCATCATCAGAGCTTTGAAGAGTTTGGCCATTTAATTGGTGTACTGATAAGACATCGTTATCTCTATGGCATTTAAATGGAGGAAAAAAGGAAGATACTTCCTTGCTTCCTTCATCCATCCATCCATCCATCTTTCCCACTGTATGTTCTGTATTCTGCAAAACAAAGTTTGTCTTTACGATTTCTCAGGCAGTTAAAAACCTGTTGCTAGCTAAAAAGACCAGCCTAGGTGCCCTGAGAAGGTCTGCTGGAGGCGGAGCGTGGTGAGGGCTTTGGGAGAACACCTGGTCTTTCTCCTGTCTGCTTTTGTTATTCAGTATTTGCATGAAAATTTAAAAGCAGGTTGCTTGGTGGCTGCTGCCTCCCTTATTCCCGGTGCTAAGCTGCTGTATGAAAATGCCTCTTGCTTCTGCAGAAGAGCTCATGAAACAGAAAGCAGGGCTGTGCATTCAGCTCCAGGACCCCACACAGCTGTCCCCCCCATACACAGGAGATGGCCACAGATGTAGGTGCAGCAGGACACGCTCCTTGCACCAGGCACCGATTTGCCTGGAGCAGAGCTCTGAAGAGTAGCTGGTGCTTCTGCTCTCACCAGAGAATGGGGAAAGCAAATTCCTCCCTCTGAATCCCTATCTCCAGCAGCTTCTGAGCAAAGGGCAGATGGTGGCAGGGACCCGGTGGGAGCTGCTCTGGGAGGCTGTGGTGCTCCGGTTCAGCCCCACTCCCTCCTCTCCTGCTGGAGCCACGGGATGAGCCACTGCCAGGGAAGTGCCTAATTCGATGTCCCACTCCATGGTGGAGCCCTTTTTCAGCAGGACAGAAACACCACGCTCACACCAGGAGCTTGGTACACACCATGGCTGCCCCAGAGGGTACACCCCAAAACCATGACATGGTACCCAGAAATAAACAGCTGCTCCCAGGCTGATGCTGTTGGATGCACCTGCCCTTGTTATCCCTTTACTTTCCTCCTGTGGGTAATGCTTTGATGTGGGAGCACCTCTGAGTAAAGCTGCACAGCATGGGGTAGGATTTGGGATCCTGGACACCCTGTGTGTGGAAGGCAAATTCCTCCCATAAAGTGGCCTAAATCCCTCTAGACAGACCATCAGGTTTCTACCAGAGCATGCAGGAGGCAGGTGAAGCAGAAAGAAGGCAACGAGTTCCTGCTTCATTTGGGATCCTGCGATGAATAACAACCCCTGCCCAATGCTCTCCCTCCCACTTCTTATTTCACTTAGCCTGTCCATGCATTGGAGACAGCTATTTGGCAGCCTACTTTGTAAAGCATCATCACTAGGTACAAGAGTCAACAGCCCTTTTCTCTGGCCCCAATCACCCCAGCATGGCTCAGCCAGGGTTGCTCTTCCAGGATGGATAGTTCTTCTATGTTTGGGAACACAACGCCAAGCTGATTTTGCCCTGGCTGTGTCCCCCGGCAGGTTATCCTCACAACTGGGAAGACGCAAAGCTTCCTTAGGGATCTGGATGTGTGTGCTTATTTTCATCACAAAAGAGCGGTGGGGAGCAGGGTGGCTGGTATCCCTCTGCCCCTCTGGGTGCTACACCTAAATTAGGGTGCTGATTCTCTGCTTGGCCATGGGGAGGGGGTACGGACAAGGAGGCCACATCTCCAGAGCAGAGACAAGTGGGCAAATGTGGCCAGCGAGGGGACACTGCTTATGGCCACTTGCCTATGGCACTTTCATGGGTGGCATTGTGTCACCCCATGCTCCCACCTGGTGCCGGGGCAGGGGACGGAGCTGCTCCCTCTCCTGGCAATACCAGAATACCAGAGCCATGGAGGGGGGGTGGGGTGTCCCTGCTAGCCCTCCCGTGGGCAGGAAATCACACCCTGCGCTTCACATTTCTCAAGAAAGAGTGAAAATGCTGCAAATGTGAGAACGTGGCCAAACGGCAGTGAAGGGCTTTGCTATGGAAATGCCAAGCCGTGTCCCCCGGGACTGGTGGCTCCTGGCATCTCACTGGGCCACGGCGGGTGGCCACGCTCAACCTTTGTTCTCTCTGGCATCTCCTTGGCAGATACCGGCAACTGAAACCAAAGCCCCAGGTCCCACCGTGCTGGCGCTGGCAGGTCAGGAACAACGAGCCCCTTTCAGGAAACGGGGAAAGAAAGGAAAGCAGAAAAGGACAATTTAACATCCAGGAATGGAAACGACTCCAGGGGTTTAAAACGCAGAGAAGAGGAGGAGGAGAAGAACCCTGGCCCCTTTCTGATGGCCACACGGCTTTGTCACAAGTTTGCACGTTATCCCTTGTGTTTCCTACCTTACAACGGAGTTTGGCCTGTGCTGCCTGTTTAGCGGGGCTGGAGGGCACAGAGGCATCCAGCCTCGCTGCCTACTTGCTGGGCTCCTGCGGTGACAGCTTCCCAAAGGCCGGGCAGGGCTTGAGGCTGTCCCCACCACCAGGAATCAGTTTTGGTCCTGCTGAGCAGCTGCCGGAGCCGGCAGCGGGGATGGCTGAGAGGGTGGAGCTGCGGCACTGCAGAAGATACCAGTGTGCACACTCAGGATTGCATCCCTGACTGTGTCATGCTCATGAATCCATGTTAACCCGTGGATGAGCAGCAGCCCCTGGGGGGTTTTCCAGCCACACTTTTCCTCTCCCCAAATTCCTGAAAGGGGCTTTGTGAATGCACCTGTGGCATCACCTTCCTGGGTGTCTGATTGATGGACATCTGTGGCAAAAGTACCTGCCCATGCTGGGGAGTGGGGATGTCCCCTGGGTTACCCAGGTGCCAGTTTTGGGATGTCCCAGCTTCATGGCAGGTGGTCCTGCCCTGCCCCAGGAGAAGAGCAGAGCACACAGGACAAAGCACGGTGGGGGGAGTAGGAGCACCCCAACCTTGTGTGATCCTCACCTGGGGTCAGACCCAGCATCCCCCCAAACAAGGCAGAGTCTCAGAACTCTGGCTCCGGGACAGACATCTGAGGCGTGGAGGCAACCTCCTCTTTTCCTGGAGCAATCGGGCAGGTAGGAGCAGCGCTGGAGCCATGTCTTGGGGGAATGGCTGCCTGTGGGGATATCCCTATCAGCCTTTTTCCAACAGGACTGGCCCTGGTCCCCCCATCACTCTGGCTGAGCCCCTGGACTGAGGCTGCTTGAGTTTCCCCTTGGCAGGAAGGGATCTTTCCTCTCCTTCCTCCACCAAGGAAGAGCTGTATCAGTCACCAGCTCACGAAGGAGCAACAAAAGGAGTGAGGGGACTGGGCAAAAGCCAGGAGGACACTGTTACCACCCAAGCCCTCCCCAGGAGCGCTCCCCCTCTGAGTCATGGCTGTGGGAAAAGCAGCACCCCAGGCCAGGCATCCCCATGGAGGGGGCAGAGCTGGGATACCCCCAAAATGGCACAACTCCCATTTCAAGCTGCCGGAGAGAAACCAGTATCAGAGGGTGGGGAAAGAGGAGTCGTTGATCAGGTCCGGTGTCTTGTGGGGGTATCTCCAGGGACTGGAGCACCCGGCTGGGATGCTGGGTGGAGAGGAAGAGCCTTGGTGCTGCCTTTGCTCCCTGCCCACGGGGATGCAGCATCCTGGCACCCTCACACCAATCCTGGTACCGGGAAAGAGTACAGGAAAGGCACTTCTGTGATTCCTTGAACTCCAGCTCTCCTTCCCACCTGGTTGCACTTTGAATCGGGAGCTTGGGACAGAAGCAGGTACCTGGAGGGAGCTTTACAGGGCAAATCGCCATGGAGCGGTTTGGGGAGTTCAGCATCCCGCAGCCCAGCAGCAGGGCTTGGTGGCTGGAGGACGCTCTCACCACCGTGACCATCGCCCTGGGAAATGCACTGAGCCCAGCCTAAAGCCAGCTGCAAACCTCCTCTCCATTGTGGGCACCTGCCTGCAACACCCCAGTTATTTGGGCTCAGCATGGCCGAGGCATTTTGGGAGTCACGAAGACAGCCGAGGTGATCTCATCCCGCGAGTATTTTCTTGGCTCATTCGTCTCACTCCAACGCCTCTCCGATAAGGCTCGGCGGTGAGGTCAGTGGGAGGGTTTTGCATTGCGGAGTTGTGTGTCACCCAGGGAGCCCGGGACATCGGCACCTGCGCTTGCCCGCCGCTCCCATGGATCCAGCCAGAGTCACAAGTCCCTGTCCCATGGCACGACCCCAGCCGGGCTTTCCACCCACATGCTCCCACCTGGGCCAGCCCGGTGTGGGGCTGCCGGCTGCTATTCCACCTTCTCCAGGGGAAAATGAAAAGGCTGAGGCTTTTCTTCCCTCCAACATTAGAAAAAAAAGAGGAAATTCTTCTGATCACTTTCCAAAGGGGTGTTATCAGCCCAGGAGGGGTTTCCTGCTGCCAAAAATAGAGCGGTGTTAAGATAGGAAGGGAAGCAGGATGACGCAGGCATATAGATAAGGCTGGCGGATGAGCCGGGAGAGGCAGCCTGGCTGCCGGGGGGAGCTGGGCTGGCTCCCTTGGGGCTCAGGGTGGGTCGCCCCATCCCCTTGGGAAAGAGCAGGGCAGAGCCAAAGCCGGGCCCCTTTGGAGGTGCTGCTGCCAGGCTTGGTATCTCAGAGTCCATCCATGCACCCACCCACCCACCCATCCACCCACCCATCCATCCATCCATCCATCCATCCATCCATCCACCCAGTGCTGGGCCTGGGCTGGTGTTTCCAGGCTCAACATGTGGTTGGGGACACAGGGACGAGAGCTGTGCCCTCCTCGCCCACCCACGAAGGGGTAGACCCCTCGCTGGGGTTTCGGGGTCTCGCCCACACCCACAGGGCCGGTGCCAATTCCCACTTCCAAAACTCCAGCTGGCCGGGTTTGACTTGTCACTGGTAAAACTGAGCTGAAAAACTTGTTTCTTGAGCCCTGTTACTGTTTGATGAGCTTCTGGGCACTAAGTACAGGCTCAGGACCTGCCTGGGTGGGGATGCTGTAAGGCTTTGTTAAGCCCAAATCCAGACTGATCATGCCAGAGCCACGTTCTTCATCTCTGGGTCTGTAATGGGGTGCTCCTCTTCCTCCAAGCACAGACTCCTTCTCCCTGTGCATCTTCTCTGCATGCTCCCCTGCCTTTGAGTCTGTTACCTGCTCCATGCTGGGGATTTCTTTTTTCCCCCATTTTTTTGGGAGAAAACCCAGAGGGAAAGAGCTGTGCCTGCAGCTCCCTGCCTGCTATTGCTATCCCGTGGCTTTTGGGGTGGCCCGGGGGTGATACCAGGGTGGGATGGGGTGGATTTCACACCAGCAGAAGCAGCAAAACAAGGGGGTGAGGCTGGAGACCACCGTGTGTGTCCCCCCCTCCAGACCTGCCTCTCGGGTCTGTGCCGGTCAGAAGATGTCGAGTTCCCTCTCACAATAATGGGAGCTTAATGTCCCGGAGCTAATTAGCAATTTTCCTCTGCACCTGCCTCTCTGCCGCCGCCGCCGCCTCTCCTCCGGCCATCTGCCGTCTTGGGGCCTCGCAGGGAGCCACGGCTTTTGGGCTCCGCACCGGCAGCCTTGGGTGCTTGGGGCCAAGATGGGGCTTGTGTTTCTCTGCTTTGGGTTTGGGGGTTCTTGGTGTCCCCTGCCAAAGATGAGCTGGGGCTCTTTGGTGTTGAAAGGGCAAAAAGGAATTTGGTCCTTGGTGGCTTCCTCCATCGCCTCGTATCCCCCGGAGTGGTGGGTGGCCAAGCCCCACTGTGCTCCCGTGGCCGTGCTGCAAACGGCGTCTGCCCGAAAAGGGAAACTGAGGCTGGGAGGGAGGCACGGGACACCCAAAGGTGCCGAGGCCAGCGCCTGGCACGCAAGAGCTGGCAGGGACGGCTGCACTGGCGGTGAGCTGATGTCCCCCAGCCGGCGGGAGGCGAGGAAGGGGGGGGCGTGAGGGCAGAGCAGATGGGGCCGGCAGGTTTTTGTGGGGCTGGGTTGGTCCTGCAGACAATGGCGCGTCTCTCCAAGCTGCGATTAAACAGAAAGATTTATGTTCCCAGACAGCTGGCGGGCAGAGCTCGCCCCCCCCCCCCCCCCCATATCCTGGCAGCTGCGAACTCCCCGCACGCATGTGGCGTGCACGACCCCCCAGGCCTGCTGCTGCCTCTTGCCCCCCAGGCCCCTCGCATGCCTGCCAGCGCCGTGGCACGCGTGTGGCCCCTGGTACACCCGCGCCGTGGCACGCGTGTGGCCCCTGGTACACCCGGGGCACATGCTCCCGGACCCGGGCCGGCCAAGCGCCCCGAGCATCCCCGCACGCTTGTGGAGCTGGGAGCGACCCACCGGGGTCTCGCAGTGCCGGTGGGCTCCGGTGGGTGCGGGAAAGGCCTGGGTGAGTTTTGGGGTGATTTTGATTTTGAAGGGCGCGGGGAAGCAGGGAGGCACGTCCCGCTCCCTCCCTTCCCCAGGGGTGGGGGTCTGAAGCCGCCAGCCCAGGCCGACGGCGGCTGCCCCACGACTCCCGTGTCCGCGTCCGCGTCCGCGTCCTCGTCCCCGTCCGCGCTCCCCCTGCCGGCAGCACCCTCGGCGGGACGGGGAGGGGCGGGACGGAGCGGAGCGGGCGGGTCCGGCCCCTGCATTCCGGGCATAGCAGGGCCCGGGCCGGCCTCCGCTGCCGGCGGGACGCCCAGTGCCGCCGCCGCCGCCCCGCTCCGCTCCGCTCCGCCATGCTCCGGTAAGTGCCGCCCCGGTGGGGCTCCCACTAGCGCCGGGACCCCGCCGGGATCGGGACAGCCGTGAGGGGCCGGCTCGGTTCGCCGGGGCTGGGGGGGGGGGTCCCGCCGGCCTCCCGCCGGCCTCCCGGTGGCTCCGTGCCCGGTCCCCCCGGGGCCGCCTCGTCCCTCATCCCCGGGCTACGGGGCAGCGCCGGTCCCTGGGGGAGGGCCCGGGTCCGGTGGGGAGCCAGCATCGGAGTCGGCCTCGACACCCCGAGCCGCCGCCCAACCCCCCCCCCCCCCCGCCCCCAGCCCCGGTCCCGGCCCCCGGAGCCGGGCTCGGCCATGGGTGTGATGAGAGCGCCAGTGCTCAGCCAGGGCAGCGGGGAGCCCGCTTCCGCACTCCCACCGCCGCCACGGCCTCCCACCCGGCCGGCACGTCCCGGCCGGCCTGCCAGCGTGCCGAGCAGGATTCCTGGAAAACAAACCCTTGTTGATCAGGGTCTGCGCTGCGTCCTGCCTGGGCCGGTTCCCAATTATCCCCTCTTTACCCTGCGCAGGTGCCTCAGCGCAGACAGTTGCTGCTAAGGTCCCCGGGGTCACCCTTCTCAGGTGGAAACGTGGCTTTGCCGACGGTGCAGGCAGAGATGAGGACGGCAGAGGACTCGAACGGGACGGTCCTGCACCGCCTGATTCAGGAGCAGCTGCGCTACGGGAACCTCACAGAGAACCGCACGCTGCTGGCCATCCAGCAGCAGGCCCTGCGTGGCGGTGGGGGTGCCGGCAGCCCCCGCTCCTCGCTGGAGAGCCTCAGTCCGGAGGAGAGCCAAATGGTGCAGCAGTCCACGCGGCAGGAGCCCCAGGGTCAGGAGCATCACTCTGACCACGTCTACTTGGAGAACAGCGTCTATCGGCTCTGCCAGCCCCAGCACAAGGGCGAGGAGCTCCCGACCTATGAGGAGGCCAAGGCACATTCCCAGTACTACGCCTCGCAGCGGGGCGGGCAGCAGCCTGGAGGGGTCAGCCCAGGGATTCGGGGTGAAAATTGTCCGCGCGGGGCCGAGAGCGGTACCCGACGCCCCGACGAGGGGCTGAAGGACCTAAAGCATGGCCACGTGCGGTCGCTGAGTGAGCGGCTGATGCGGATGTCGCTGGAGAGGAATGGAGCCAAAGCACAGAGCCCCATCAGTGCTTCCCACAGCTACCCCCAGCTCTCCCGCCACCACCAGCTCGCTGCCCTCCGAGGGCAGCACCCCGAGGGGCCGGAGCCACGGGGACCCCCTCCGGAGTATCCCTATGTCATCCCTTCCCAGGACACTTACCTGGCCGAACCCCGACCCTGCTCCCGGGAAGGTCCTGGATTTCAGCATCCTGAAATCAGGTAACCTGCGGCCCCTGGGCTCCACTTTTGGGGTGCTCACTGGGTGCCTCCCAGCCGTGGTGCCCCAGGAGCGGCCAGGATGGATGCTCGGAAGATGTGGGATGCGGAGAGCAGTGGGGGGGGGGCCCGGGGCAGCCGTTGCCAAATCTCTTGTCCTCACGGGGCCGGTTTTGGCTCAGCCTGTGGGGGTCTGCAGGGACACCACCGGTCCCCTCCTCTCCCCAGTTTCCCCCAGCACAGTTGGATTTTTCCAACCAGTGATGAAAATCCCACTGTGTCTGCAGAACCTGGCCCCTCCCCACGTGCTGGGAGGAATTTGGAGTTAATTTAGGAGCTGGAGCCAGCTCAGGAAACGGCTAAATGTGGAACGGGCATGGGGCAGGGTGGAAGGCAAACGTGCTCCCCGCTCCATGGAAACCCACCCCGTAGTCCTGAGCTGGGGATGTCTGCATAGCACCAGTTTGCTGCTGGTGCCGTGGGACTGCTGCTGAGCTGAGCCTGGACTGGTGCCAGGTGGTTCATGGAGGCGATGAGCAGCGCTGGGCAGCGCTCCCCTTCCCTTCAGCAGCTTGACGCCTCCAGCAAAGAGCCAGGTTGTCTCCGAGAGGGCCATGGAGCGGTCTGGGGGGCCCAGAGGTCTAGGTGATGCCTGGCATTTGAGGAGGGCTGGAAAAAACTTCTTCCAGTGTGGAAAACGATGGGAAGAAGGGAACTGGAGGCTTGATGGGAGGATGCACGCTGCTCCCAGCCCTGCTGACCTATCCAGGTGGAGAGTGATAGCATCTCTGGCAGGAAAACCTTCTCCTTCCAGGGAACAAAGAGGGGAAGGGGAGCCACGAGGAAGATGTATTTATTCTTCCTCTCTCCCATATCATCCTGCAGGAATGCAGGCCCTTGGCGGGCAGCCCGCGGTGGAGTGGAGCCGGGCTGTGCACGGCTGCCCTGCTTGGGGTATTCGAGGCAGCCACGGGTTGTCGAGGAACTCGGAGCGGTCGTGCGAGGGGCGGCTGGGCTGGCCCTGCTACTCCAAATACAGCAAGGGTGTATTAATAGTTTGGTGGTGAGGAGCCATGCCGGCAGCCCTCGCTTTGCCCAGAAAACAAGGAAAAGGGGCAGTGCTGCCGTCTCCCGAGGTGCATCCTTTGCCGAGCTGTCATCCCTTTGTAGCACCCCCAGCAATAGGGTGGGTCTGGGGGGCTGGGAGCCCAGCCTGACCCACCAGCCAGGTCCTGGAGTTGTCAGGTGAAAGCATCCCTGTGAGACGGGGTTTATTTTGTGTTTGAGGGTGCTCAGGAAAGCACCTTTTAGAAAGCAAACGCTTCCCAGCTCTGAAAAGCAGGATAGATGCTTCCCAGAGCTTCCCTCCTCCTTTGGGGCTACCCAAAGGCACCAGCAGCACCTGCTTGGCCCATGGGTTTGGAGCAGTCGGCTGGGAGCTGGAGATGCGGTTGGCTCTCCTGCCCTGCCAAGCCCCTTGAGCATCCCTCTCCTCTCTCCCTGCAGGGTGCTGCCCACCCACGTCCCCACCACTTTCCTGCCACCACCGGGCACCCTGTGCCCAGGCACGCTGGGTCCCGCCGGCGTGGAGGCACTGGTGAGTGCCCAGGCAGTCTCGGCCAGCAGCCGCCTAGCCCGGGCAGACGCAGTCCTGCGGGAAAATGAGAGGCTCCAGCGGGAGAGTGAGAAGCTGCGGCGGGAGCTGGAGAGCTGCGCCGAGAAAGCAAGCTGCATCCAGAAGGTGAGCGAGCGGCGGCAGCCCTGTGGTCATGGTGTCGTGTGTCCCCCCTCCTCATGAGCAAGGGGATGCTCAACCAGCTGCTGTGAAAATTCACCCCCTTTAGCGTTTTAATCCCTTCTTCCCCCTCCCTCCGGTGGCTTGTTCCCCTCTGAGCAGCTGCGTTTCAGCAGCATGGCAGCCGGGACGGGGGAGAAGGAGCCTATTCTCCGGTGACCCCCTCCCTCTGCCTGTCCCCCCCATCCCCAGCCGCCACAGAAAGCCCTTTGTGTGGCCGCGTACAAGGGGTGGCTGTTCCCCGCTGGCCGAGCTACAGCAGAGCCAAAACCTGTGGAGGGACTCTTCTGCATGAAGAAAGGCAGAAAAAATTGGTTTTCCCCCCAAAACGTGCGCTGGGGGTCACCCTGGGGGGGGTCTCATGGGTGCGCTGAGCTCTTCTGACAGCTTGGGTTGGGCTGAGTGGCCTGGGTGAGCTTTGGCCAGCATCTCCCTTTCCTTTCCTCATTCCATGAATATCTAACCCCGGCCTGTCCCTTCCTCCGCCCCAGCTGGAGAGCGAGATCCAGCGCATCTCAGAGGATTACGAAAACCTCGTCAAGGCATCTTCCAAGCGGGAAGCCTTGGAGAAAGCCATGAGGAACAAGAGAGATGGCGAGATGCGACGGCTACAGGACTTCAACCGGGACCTGAAAGGTGAGGGACCCTCCACATCCCCATCCCCAAGGGTGTTCTCCATCCCCTGGCTTTTCCCTCGTGTGTTTCTGCCAGGAGCCAAGCTTCCTCTGGCCAAAATCTTGTATTTAAATCTTAATTGGATTTAATTGCCTTTGGACCAGAGCGGTTGGAATCGGCGAACAAGCAGCTGGCCAGCAAGACCCAGGAAAGCCAGGAGAGCAACCAGGGCAGTGTGGCCAAACTCCTGGCGCAGAGTAAGTCCCGGGGGATGCCCGTCCTTGCCTGGCTCCCCATGGCATCCGTGAGCGGGACGGCGGGGCTCAGCGTGCTCCCTTTCGGCTGGAGGAGGAGGAGGCGGGTGGCGAGCGGCAGCTCTTGCCCGTCCCCGGGGAGGATGGAGCTGCTCTTGGCGCTGGACTCGAGCCATTAATCCTGGCCGGCCGGCGGCGTGACCCGCATTCTCCACATTCCTGCCGCCGCGCCGGCTCTTCCAGCATCGAGCCCGCACTCCCGCCCTGCGCCAGCCTGGCCCTTCTCTCCCTCCTCCCTCCTGTGCCTTGCAGCTGCGCAGGCCTGGGCTTTTTTTGGGGAAAATATACCTCAATGCATTATTTTAGCAGAAAGACACAGTGTTGGTGTTACGTGGGAGGAATCGCATCCCCTACCCTAAGGTGGCTGGATTCATGCTGGGCAGATTTTACCCTTCACAAGCCAAAATTTGGGCTGGAATGTGGCAAATGGAGGCTTTTGGCCATCTGCCCGAGTGGCTGGGATGCCCTTGACCCCCCACATACCTTGCGTGCTGGGGAAGGGATGGCCTGGCCAGGCTTTGGGGAGCAAAGAGCCCCCAGGGGGGGCTTTGTGGACCAGCCTTAGGCTGGCGAAGCCTCTTCGGCTGAGACCTGGGGGGGGTCTTTTGCAGGCTATGAGCACCAGCAAGAGAAGGAGAAGCTGGAGCGAGAGGTGTCCCTGCTGCGCAGTGCCAACGAGGACCAGCGGCGGCGGGCAGAGCTGCTGGAGCAGGCGCTGAGCAGTGCCCAGGCACGGGCGGCCAAGGCAGAAGCTGAGCTGCGGAAGAAGCGAGCCTACGTGGAGAAGGTGGAGCGGCTGCAGGCAGCCCTGGGCCAGCTCCAGGCTGCCTGTGAAAAACGGGAGCAGCTCGAGCTGCGGCTCCGCACCCGCCTGGAGCAGGAGCTGAAGATGCTGCGGGCTCAGCAGGTGTGTGCCGGCGAGACACGGCCGTGGGTGCTGGTGAGCCACGGTGGGTGCTGCATTCTCCCAGCACCTCCTCATCCTCTCTTTTGGGTTGTTTTCTGGTTTTTTTTTTGCCACCACAGAGGCACGCAGGTGCCGCAAGCGGGGGGACGCCGGAGCTGAGTGCCCACACGCTCTCTGAGCAGCTGAGGGAGAAGGAGGAGAAGATCCTGGCCCTGGAGGCTGACATGACCAAGTGGGAGCAGAAGTACCTGGAGGAGTGCACCATGCGGCAGTTTGCCATGGATGCTGCAGCCACCGCGGCCGCCCAGCGGGACACCACCCTCATCAGCCATTCCCCGCGGCACTCCCCCAACAGCAGCTTCAACGAGGATCTCCTCCTGGCCAGCCACAAGCACCAGGAGATGGAGAACAGGTAGGCCCACCTTGCTGACAAGCTTGCGCCGTGTTCTGGCCAGGCAGTGTCCGCCTCGTCCTCCCCTTCCTCCGGCGCCTCTCCCAGCTTCTGCCTCTTCTCCTCTCCAGGTTAAAAGCCCTTCATGCCCAAATCCTGGAGAAGGATGCCATCATCAAGGTCCTGCAGCAGCGCTCGCGGAGGGACCCCAGCAAAGCCCTCCAAGGCTCCCTGCGGCCAGCCAAGTCCGTGCCCTCTGTCTTTGCCGCCTCCGCCGCCCCGAGCTGGCCGGGGGCTGGCCAGAGCGACCGGCTGGCCGAGGGCAGCTCCCGGGGCAGCACAGGTAAATAGAGGCACCTGCCTGCTCCTTGCCTTCACTCGGCAGCAGGGAGTTGCCTGCAATTTCCCCTGCAGTTTTGGAAGTAGAGAGCTTGAGGAGGGGGGATTTCTCCGGTGAGCCATAGGGACCAGCCAGAGGAGCTGGCAATCCCTAATGGCATCTCCTCCAGCAGGCAAAGCCACTGCCGAAGGGGCAGCAGCGCCCGCCACCCTCCCTCTGCCCTCCCACTCCAAGCACGGCAGCAAGGACGGCAGCACGCAGACGGACGGGGCGGCCGAAAGCAGCGGCCAGGGCGAGGGCACTGAGCGCCTGGCTGGTTTGCTGGGTGAGTCCCTGGGGATGGCACGGGGAGAGCTGGGGATGCTCCAGCACGTGGGCTTGGCATCCAGGAGATGGGCTTTGCACAAGCATCGGTGATTTTTTTAAGGCATTTTAAAGGCCCCATTTGAGCCTGGTGGGTTTGAATCCCTGCAATCGCTCATTGCTTTTTCACTTTTCAGGTGCAGAGCATTTTTCTTGAACACTTTGGGGGAGGCTGGACCAGCAGTACACTTGCTGCCGGCCCTTCAGTGGGATGGGCGCCATGCTGATGCTCTTCACCTCTCCTCCAGCTCTCGCCTTCTTTCTCTGCAGAGAGCTCGGCTGCCGCTAGAGCCCCGGACCTGTCTGACATGGTGGAGATCCTGATTTAAGGCCACCCACAGGCTGCACGCCAGCCCCTCCACCCTCCCTGCCTGCTGCATGGGCAGAGCCGCCCTGCCTGCACCTGCCTGGGATGGAGGAGCCTGCGGGAAGGAGGACCGAGCCTGGAGCTCAGCAGTGTCCCCACGGCCAGTCTCAGTGGGTGGCCTCCGTGCATGGGAGAGCCACTGTCCGTGCTTGGCACCCACACGGGTCCCCAGCTGCGCGGGGCGCGCTGGAGCCCAGGAACCCCACAGTGGTAGTGGAGCCTCATGACCCCCCTGTAAATACACCCAGGTTTTGTACGATGGGAGCAAACATACTTGTTGTTTCAGCCTCTTCTCCTTCCTGAGGTGGGGGGCTTCTTCCCACCCCCTCGCTCATGGGCTCCATCCCCATCCCAGCTCCATCCCCATCCTATCTCTGGGTCTTGGCCACCCGCACTCACCCAGGTGCTTGGCCTCCAACTGGAAAATCCCTCTCTGTTCACCCAAACTGCACCCACAAGGAGATGTCTGCACAAGGGCAGAGCTGGGAGGGATCCTCCATGGGTCCCATCGACCGCCCAGATCCACGTGGCCAAGCCAAGCACCAGGAGCCCCAAACCACCATCATCTGCATCCATCACCTGTATCCATCACCTGCAAACCTGCCTCTGGGTTTTTATCACGGGCAGGCGAGGGGTTTGGGATGCGGTGGCAGTGAAGCAAAAGACAATGATAATCAAGGGAATGAAAGGTGGAGGAGAAGTCCCCTTGAAACCAGAGATGAAATGCTCGGAGTGAACCGAGGATGGCTGACGGAGGCAGGGGGATGCACCGCCCCTCTTGTGGCTGCATCCCACCACCACATCCCCTGGCTACTGGCAGCTGGCTTCTGTCCATAGCCAGCACCGACGTCTCGGTCCTCTGAGCTGGGATGCTTCCTGTCCTTGCCCTTTGTGTATCTGTATATTTTTTCTTTCTTTCTTTCTTTCTTCTTTAAACATGTGTGCATTTGCTGGACAACTGCATTTTTTATTTTTCTCTCCCAGACATGTAAAAAATGCGTTTGGTTCTCGTGCATTGTTTACAAAGTGGAAGACAAACAAACAAAAAATTATGAAAGAGGAACACCCCCCCCCAACTTAATATATTTTATATTAATATTGGTATTTCTTTTTAAGTATTTTTTTCGTGCTGTGAACTTTTTTTTCCTGCCAAAGACGATGAGTTCCTGTTTGTGCATTTTAAGTTATCTTAAGTATTTAAACGTAAACCTGGCTGTTTCGTTATGCCGCCCTATACCGAGATTGCTGTAGCATTCCACTTGGTATAACAATATTTTAATAAAAAAACCCCAAATATTGACCCACGGGTACTCTTTTTTCCCATGTGATAGGGCGAGAGGGAGGTGCTGCTGGGGCAGAAGGGGTGTAGGGGTAGCGACCCCCTGGCTGAAACACTGCCCTTCCCAGCTCCCCGGGCCAGTGATTTGGGGTGCAGCTGCATGGGACAGGGGAAAAAAATGTTGAAGAGCATCTCTGCATTCCCCAAAATCCCATTGGGATCCCATTTCCCCCACGTCGATGGGGGAAAAGGATGGAGTTACCTAGAAATGTTGATATCATTTCCTTCCTGGGTGTAGTGCTCTGGTAATTCCGTCCCGATGGGATCCTCCTCCTCTTCCTCGCAAGACCCCGTTCCTGCCCTCCTAAGCCCCTGCCACAGGGGCTCCTTGATGGCCACGTCTTCAAGCATGGCTAGACATGGTCCCCAAGCTCTCCCCTGGCTTTGTCAGCCACCTCCAAGCCCTTCCCACCCTGCTTCGCTCCTTGGTCTTCTGGAAGACTAGAAGTTCTCCTGGTGTTCACGTTGGGGCTACCTTAAGTCTTCCACAGCCACACCATGCTGCTGCCCAGCCCTTCTTCTCTGAGCTTTTTGTTTGCTGCTGTCATTTGCCTTTTATTTTTAATAGCTGTCATGTTAATGCTTACCAGGGTGCATCCCCAGGGACTCTGCTCTGGCTGCTTGGGTGCTGGCAGCCTGACTGGAGCCATCACCAGCTGGGCTGGGGCTTTCCCTTTTGTGCATCACTTGGCATTTATTGGCAGTTTATTTTTTTTTATCCTCCTGTCCCTGGGGACCAGGGAATCTTGTGCAAGTCTCTGCAATGGGCTTTAGCTCAGATTATGCAGAACAATGGTGTAAGAAACCAACTTTGCTGCCAACTCATCCCTGGAGGGTGGCTTAGGACTCCATTGAGGATCACTGGTCTTGGTGGGACTGCGATGCTGAACCCCAGCTTGGCTCTACCCTTCCCACCCAGGAACCTGGAAGGAGCCTGGCTGAAAATTCAGGGCTTCCTGTGGCTGTGGGACAGGTCTCTGTCGCTGCAAGAGTAGGTTAGAGAGACTCGGAGCGATGGGAAGCTTCCACCCATGACTTCTCCTGGGTTTTGCAAGCAGGGAAACAAGCTCCCCCCATGCACAGGGCATGTCTGAAGGGGACCGTTCTGTCCTCCCTGAAATGGGGCCAGCAATGGGGAGAACTGGGTGCAAAGCTCACGGGGAGCTGCTGCTGCTGGGAATATGTCGGGGGGGAGGTGCCCTGCCTCCCCAGCTCCTGCTGCCCGGGAGCTGGCATACCGCCCCGAGAAGGCTTGCAGCATTCCTGGCATACCGCAGCTCTCACGCCCCACGCTTTATTTACCCGAATCCGGATGCAGAGCGACCTTGCGGCAGGTCTGGCTGTTTGCAGGCAGCTTTCTGGGTCCAGGGATTCAAGGGATGGGCTCCTGTTGAGAGCTTTGCCCACTGCTTGGCCATTCTCCATCCTGCCTGTCGCCCTGTGGACCCCCATCCCCAGGGCTTTCACAGTCTCCGGGAGCCAGAAAATGGGGGAGCACAGCCTTGTACAAATGAGGTGGCAGAGAAGCGTAAAAAAATAGGAAGGGAAAGGAAAACCCCAAAGCCCATCTGTACATGGGGGAGTCAGGCTGTGGGGAGAAGACGCCTGAGCCTGGCAGGTTGGGGCAGCAGGTCCCGGCTCCTCCTGCTAATGCCCCCGAGGATGCAGCAGCAGCACCCAGATTTGTTTGTTTTGGTAGGGTTGCTTTTCAGCCTAATGGATCTCCATGCCTTGGTGCAAAGAAGGCTGGTACAGGGGTACGTTATCACCTGCTTTATCTCTCTGTCATCACAGGCATTTCCCTCTGCTCTTTCCACACTGTCTCACTGGATTTCACCATCAGCATCACTTGGACCCACAGTCCTTTATGCCACGTGGTTCCTGCTCAGGCCAGGACATGTCCCTGTCACATTGGCACAGTTGCCAGTGACTCTTTGCTGTTTCAGCTGAAATACCATGTGTGGTACTTCATCCCTGCTTCCGCTCCCATCCCTGTGTCCGTGATCTCTGTGTCCTTGCTCCATGTGTCCCTGCATCCTTGACCCTTGTGTCCCTGTGTCCCTGTGGGCTTGGTCTCTGCATCCCTGTATCCCTGCATCCCCGTGACCCTGCATCCCTGTGTCCTCCATCCTTGCATCTCTGCATCCCTGTGTCCTCAATCTCTGCACCCCTTTGTTCCTGCATCCCTGCATCCACAATCCTTGCATCCCTGTATCCCCAGGTTCCCATGTCCCTGAGAGGGGGTGGCTGGAGGTGTTTGCTGAGCTGCTGGCTGAGCTGGTGCCTGGATGCAACACCTTCTGTGGGTTGCACATCCACAGCCCTGGAGAGATGGAAAAGGGCCAGCGGGCTCTGCTCTGAATGTCACCACTGTCACCCCGGTGGCTTTGAGTGAGACACCCTGTCCCAGGGCAACAGCTCTCTCGTGGGTGAAAGGGAGACAGCTTGTCTGGCCTGGGGGCTGTTCAGGGAGGTACGGTCCCTCCCGTAGTCACGGTGGGTCTGGACAAGGTTGAGGATCTTGTTGGGGCCCCATGGCCATCCACTAAGTCCCATTCCCAGCCAGGAGCACCTCGTTCTCCTGGTGCCATACCACAGCAGCATCTGCAGCTTTGGTTCCTGCTTTTCCTCCTTTCTCCCTAGAGCCTGGAGGTTGGAGCTTGGTCCTTGGAGCATCCTTGGAGCTTGGCAGGTCCTTTGTTGGCCCTGGTGCCTCCCCATCCACTCCTCATGCGTCTCCTCTCCTTTTCCACTTGCCAAATGCTGGAGCTGGATGGGGAAAGACAAGGTCATTGCAACCTCCTTATGATGGAAAACGGCTCTTTGAAAAGCTGAAAAATCCCCAACAGGATTTGGGAGAAAGGGAATTTCTCTCCCCTTCCAAATAATCCTGATTCTTGTGGGGGAAGTTTGGCAATGCTGCGGGCCAGCCCTGCAGCCGGCTTCCCAGCAAACCAGTTGGGCAAACTGCGGTGCTTTCTCTCGCCTCAAGTCCCGGCTTGCTCGTCGGGCCGGCAGGAATGAAGCTCTCCCCGCCGGGCTAGCTGAACCCTTCCCTTCCCCCTTCCTCCTTTCCTCACCCCACCGCCTTCCCCTAGGGGTCCCCCAAGCCTACAGGCTCCTCTCTGTGCCCAGGGCTTGTTGGGGAGCTCTCCCTTGGCTTTGTCCTGCTGGGAGGCCAATGCTTTCCCTCCTCCAAAGTCTTTGCATCAGGCTTTGCATCCCATTGCCTTTACAAGCCACCCCCCGAGATGTCCCCTCCTTTGCAGAGCATCAGTGTGCAGCAGGAACTGGAGCAGAGATGGGACCCATGGGGTGGGGTGGCTGTTGTTATTTAGGGGAGATGCATGTCCCCACGTGCATGGGGGTGGCCGTGACTCCCTCCAGGATGCTCCATCCACCCAGCTGCGGAGCGGCGCGAGCATCCTCCAGCACCGGGAGCTCCTTCTTCATCCTCCCCAGCCCCAGGTCCCTCCCAAAACCCTCCCTCCCAGGCCTGCGGCGGGGACCGGCCGGGCGTCGTGGCAGGGCCGGCCAGCTCCTGGCCTCGCAGCCAGCACAGGCAGGCTGGGAAAGCACCCGGCGCTTTGCTGGGCTAAGCAGAAGCGGTTGGGCCGTGGCGCGAAAGCAGCAAATTCCTCATTCCTCTTCCCTGCGCTGTACTGCCTGCCTGCCATCTTTGCATGCAAACAGTAAACAGGCTGTTATTATCCCGGATGCTTTGAATAACTGTGGCTATTTTTTCTCTTCCCAGTATTCTAAAAAGGCAAAAAATTCCCTGTGGTTTCTGAGTCAACTGTTTTTTTCCTCGCTCTCTTTTCTTTCCTTCCCACCACCTCTGTGACCTTGAAAAACCAGGTGGACGAGCTCGCTGGCTCTCCCTGCTCGCACCCGCTCCCCGGCCGTACTCCGGCTGCCACTCTCGCTGCTCCCTGTGGCTGGCAGCAGGCAAATTTGGGGCCAAGCCTGGTGGCGGAGCAACCCCTGGCTGGTGGTGGCGGGCAGGATCCAACCCGTTGGGCACCTTGCCCGTCACCTCCCCTGGCCGAGGTGGCTGGGGATGCTCCGGGGGGTGCAGCTCGCGTAGGCAGCTGGGGCAAGGGCGCGGGATACTGCCTGTGCTCTTTGTTTTGTGTCCCCAGGGGTTGGAAGATGTCTGCCTGGGGACGATGCAGGCAGCCGGGAGCCACAGGGAGCACAACAGCAGCCTGACCATCCGGCCCTTGCAAGCAGCAGGTATTCCCTGGTTCACTCACGTCCCCTGGCAGGGCTGGGACTCCTTCCTCTCCTTTCCTGCCCCCTCATCCTCCCACAGGGCAGCCCCATAGGCCTGTGCTCTTAGGTGTGATCCCAAAAGCTGAAAAGCCCCTCTCCAGCCCAGGGTTCAGTGCCCGAAGGTCTCCAGGAGGTCAGAGCTGGTGGCAAGAGGCACAGGATGGGTCAGGGCTCCCACATCCAAGCACCTCGGGCTCCTCAGCTGCACGGGTTTGCTGGTGGGGCGGGCTTAGCTTTTTGGGGGGCTTCTTTCCCTCCCCTGGGTATGTTACTTCACATGAAAAATGAGTCAGGGCTATGCCGCCTGAGCGCTGGTATGGGGGTCACGCACCCCTGCCTGCAGGTGGGGACTGCCGCTGCAGGCAGCACGGCCGCGTGGAGCACTGGGCCAGGGCCGGCAGCAGGCAGGGGATGACCCCATGCTCAGCTGCATCCCTGCCTGCCGGCGGAGGAGATGCCTGGCGGGACAGGCTCCATATTCAGCCCCAGGTTGTTTCATCTCAGTAAAATTTTTGGGATGCTTCAGATGCTCTGGTGGCCGAGGAGCAATGGTGAGCCCGGACGGATGGCGGCGAGGAGGCAAGGAAGAGGAGGTCAGTGCCAGCCGGGATGCAGAGGACCAGCAGGACCCAGGTTGTGCCTCCCGCCTGTTGGCAGTTTAATGTCGATACGCGATGGTGTGGCTGGATGTCTGCTCAAGTTTCCAGCTGGAGCTAGGGCTTGGTTTGGACAATGGTGGTGATGATCGGTGAGTGGCTGATGATTTCATCCTCGTGCAGCATCTTGGGGAAAACCAGTGCTGGGCTTTTGCAGGGGGGGTCTGTCCATGCTGGGAAGGCACCAGGGTGGGAGCTGGGGGACAGTGGGTCCCCAGGACAGGTGGACTCCGGACACCAGATCTGCAGTGGAAGAGCACCCACATGGATGTATTGAGGATAGTGTCGGATGAAAGGCTTGGGGACCGACAGCCTTCCTTGGGATAATGAGAAAGCACTGGTGAGCGGGATGGGGGCGGTTCAATGTCTGGAGAGATCCGAGTGTGAGGCTTCACCTCTGGGACCGAACGCTTCCTGGGAACATGAGAGCCGCAATAACCAGGTGAGAGAGCAGGAGCAAGGGGCTCTCCGCTCAGCAAAGCTGGGTCATGGGAAATCCCAGCGTCACTGAGGTTGGCAGGGACCCCCAGAGACCCCGGGTCACCTCCCTGCCTCGAGCAAAGTCACAGCAGGAGACTCAGGACCTCGTAGAGTGGAGCTGCCATTGCCCAAGGGGATAGGGGTCCCCCAGCATCCAGGCACAGCCCGTTGGCTCGTCAGAGCAGGAGCATGCAGAGGACTCGCAGGATGCCAGCCACAACGGCATCGCTGAATGAAAGCAGGGGGACACAAGCTGCTTAGAGGTGTGAACAGGGACGACAGCTGAGCACACAATAATTTTAAGCTCCTGCCTAATAGTAGTGGGGGGTCTGAAATCAGATGGGGCTTGGGGACATCTCCCACGTGCCTGTCCCCTGCAGAGCTCACGCGATGCCATCTCTTGCTGCGCACGACATCCATTATACTATTTGTGTGTGTAAATTAAAGTATTTATGTATCCCTATGTTTCCTGACAGCTATAGGCAAGTTTTGTTATATGGGGCAGCAATAAGCATCCCTGATGTCATGTACGTCACCTGGGATCAGTGGTTCACTGCGAGTGAAAAGGAGAGGTGCAAGAAACATTTCTGAGTGAAATACATTTTTCTTTTAGCTAAACATTATTCACATCACCCCCATCAGTGTTTGAGTTGTCCCTGGCCCAAGATGCCTTTTTATTTCTTCATTTATTTTGGCCAAAAAAACCAACCCTAAGTGTTTCACTGTGACATTTTGGAAGCCTGACTTCCCACCAGGCAGGGGTTGTTTTCCAAAGATTTTCATTTTCAAACGTGCCACTGAAAATATTCAAGCAGAAATTGGAAAGAAAAGGAACTGAGTATCCTGCTAGAGCTGATGTGGGGTTTTTTTTTTGGTTGCTCACTGGGTTTTGCTACAGCAGGAAAGGTTTAGATGTTTGCGGCAGGTTCCGGCACACCGTCCCAGGACTGGCACAAGCACAAGGGGCTGGATCCGGCACAGAGCCAAGGGCAAGTCCCCAGGGCTGCAGGGCCAAGTCCCACCTCAGGGCACTGCAAATATCCAAAGGGAGCCCAGGATTAATTAATTGGATGGAGAAAAATTGTGGGCGTTAGAAGCTCATTTGGAAGCAAAGGGGCTCGGAAGGGGGATGAGGCTTGTGGCACTTCCTCGGCAGGATGGGCAAATGGCACCCAGCTGCAGGGGATGGAGATGGTCAAGCCATCGCCCGGGGTAGGGAAAGCCTTTAAAAACCACTGAACTTCACTTCTCAGGTCTTAACACCAGCACTGAGCCACTGCACAGTAACACTGCTCAGGAAATCTCAAGTGAAACATTTTCCCATACAGAAGTGGCTTGGTTTCTTTCTTTTTTTTTTTTTTGTTAAGAAAAAAACCTGGCTTCTTCCTTCCAGGAAAAATTGGACATTTGGCCTTCCTGACCACTGCAGGGGAAATGTTTCATCGTCATTTTGCTTCCCTCTCCACCTTAGAGCTAAAACTCTTCTAAAAAATACAAGCGTGTAAGAATTTGTATTGGTTAATCAAAGAGAAGGTGCCCATTTCTCACTGTTCTCATGCTTAGGGAAATCACAGTAATACTTAAATTTTGGGAAAACAATTGGCTTGAGGCCAAAGGAAAGTTTTAACTCCTCATGCTTGAAACTTTACATGTACGAGTTTTCCTTGAAATTTTTCATGGGGTAGCTGGAGGGAGACTCACTTCCCTTGAATTTCCTAATTCTTCACTTGAGAAAGTCGGAGCATGTTTCATCTCAAGCTGACACTTTGAAGCCAAACGTTGCGCTTAGATCCCCTGCAGCACTTTTCTCCCTGGGTTTTTGCACGCCCGTACACTGAAGTGAAGATGGGATGCCACAACCACCATCAGAGCCAGGATGGGAGAAAGGCCCGGTCCCCACGGTGGGTGCTGGGGGTGACCCCCTTCCCTGTGTGTCCCCTCCCCAGGGAGCCCGGCTGCCCCAGCTGCCTGCCCCGCATGCTCCCTCCCATCGGTGCAGGCTGGAAGCTGCAGGGAGTGGGGTGAGAAAGGCATTACAGAGCCTTAAATGAAAAAAAGAAAAAGAGTTTTAGGGAGAAAAACACAAACAGCAAGAGGCAGAATGTGAATTTTGGCCTTGATGGAAAATGACACAGGCTGGAAAATATTCCCACCCGCATTTTTACAGCCTTAAAGTGCAATCCTTTTTTTTCTTTTTCCTCTTGCATAGGGTCCAGCATGAAGTAACACTACGCTGGCGGAGGCCAGCCTTGCGATCCCATGGCATGCCCCAGCGATTTGTAAGCAATGCCGTATTTGCCGAGTAAACAGGGGTCGGCACGGAGGGTAGGTCAGGGCCACGTGTGCCTGGACCCGCTGGAGAGCAGCGCCTGTTGCTTTTGGGAAGTGAGGGCAAGCCTCTGCCACTGTGACTGGCCGTCCTGGAACTCCTGGCATGTCTCAGACCCACCGAAAGTTTAGGAGCATGTTTCCAGGGCAACCAAAACATATTATTTTTTCCAGCTGTCCAAAAAAAAAAAAAAAAAGAGTGGGATTAAAGAAAAAGAAACGGAACCAACAGAGGAAATTCTAAGAAAATGAAATCAGCCGGAAAACTGGCAGGCGGGTCCCTCTCCCAGGTCCTCCCTGATGAACGTTGGCTGGAGCCGAGCAGGGAAGATGCTCATGGTGTGAGCAAGGTCGTCTCCATGCAGGAAAGCACACCAGGGCTGCGCTTACCAGCTGGGGTTATTCCTGAGCTGCTGCCCCGTGCGCCAGACCAGGAGTGGCTCCATCCCGGAACAGAGCCACCATGGAGACATTACCCCGTGGCGGCTATTTCGGGTTGTGTCCTTGCAGAGTTAAATGTGTGTCTCCAGCACCCGGGAGGCTCTGTCTCTGGGGTCCAAACACAATTCACTTTTGCCCGAGAGCTCCTACATTTTAATCTTGGTCCTTGCTCCTCTTCCATTCATTTTTTTTCCCCATCTTGCTTGGCTTTATGGCGTGTCTGTTTAACCAACAGCATTGCTTTTTCTTCCCCACATTCGGCTGGCTCCGAGGCTGAGCAGTGCACAGAGCTGACCTCGCTTGGGCAAGACCATGGGTCGGTGGGGAGGAAGGCTTATCATCACCCAGCATCCCAGCCTCCCCGCGCAGGGCTTACCAGCAGGTCGGGAAGACCAGATTGCAAGTCCCAGGCATTATTTTTTTTTGCGCTCTGCTTTCTTGTTTATCACTGCTTGCAGGGCGTAATCCCTGCTGTCCTCCTCTTCTATGACAGGCATTTGCTGGCAATGCTGCTGGGCGAGCTCCAAGCCGGCAGCGAGTCCCTGCCCTGCCATGGAGCTGCAGCCAGGAGGGTGCGAGGGAAGCCAGGCAGCTAACACAGGAGAGCCCACTTTGGCTTTGCAAGGTCTGAAAGGACTGTAAGAAAGAAGACAACCCATGCAGGAGAGGGATGTGTGTGCCACGGCTGCAGCTGAGCTCAGGGAAGCAGCTGGTGGCTTTGTGGGCATTTGTGCTGCAGAGGAACAGGAGTGAGGGGCAATGGGCATCGCCCTCGGGACTGCTGCACCATGGGCAGCAGGTAGGCTTGCTTTTGCAGAAAGCGTCACTCTGTGGTAAAGCAAGTAAGACATCACATCACTCCCCTTAGCTTCAGCTTGCTTCCAGACAGGAGAACCAGCCCCAACCCTTCCAATCCACATGCTCTTCATGTTCCACCAAGTACTATCTCCACTCCCATGGTCCAAACACCATCTCCATTCCACAGTCCATCTCCACTCCCATCGCCCCTTGGAGGCTGGTGCCCTGGCAGGTGGGAGAGCACTGAAAACGACTCTGAATCTGGAGCATCTCCAGCTCCACAACCTGTCCTGGGTCCAGCACTGGGGATCCTTGGTGCTAGAACTAGGGATCCTTGGCATGACCATGACACAAATACTTAAGAATGGAATCATGAGCGTACAGGCTCCTGTTGTGTTGTGGATCCCTCTTGCTGCCTCCACACAGCTTTGCATTGCACAACCGAAGCACAGCTGTGCATCTCCCCGACTGTCAGATTTTGCTCACACGCCAGGGAACAAAATCCTGGGATGACAAAGCAGCAGCATGCCAGGGTGAGCTCCACCACCATAAAACAAACACCAGGCTTAACCCTTGAAAGCCAGCACGGGCAGAGCATTCCCAAGCATCTCCATTTGGACAGACTGTTCTGACTCTTGGTCCAAACCAAGCTCAGTCCCTTCCTTTGCTGGAAGAATGGGGGCAGATGGCCTTTGCGATGGATCTGCTTTCTGGGCTTTTCTTTCCCTTGAAGATGTTGTTTTGGGGCAACGGGTCTCTGCAGCTCAGCCCTGCTCTCCTCCTATCCTAGGTAGCCTGAGACATGGGTCAACTCAACAGCAGGCTCTGACAACTGAAAGCCATGGGCTTGATTGTGCTACCCACGGACACATCAAGGGCTCAGGAACAGTCACTCTTCCCTCCTGCAGACAAGAATTTGCTGGGTAACCCTAGATGCTCCCTGAGCTTGACTTTAAGAGCATGACTCGAATGTGTTGGCTGGCTCCAACGTGCCAAGGCAAGTGCTGCCTCTTCCTTCAGGTTCTGCAACAAACTGCTGGTGCTTTGCTTTTGTGCAACACTTGGAAACCTTCCAGAAGCTGGAGCAGGTAGGGGAGGTATGGGAGCTTGTGCTGACGAACATCCCGGGAAGGTCGGGTCAGCCTGTGGTCCCACACAGGGTGTTTGCTGCTGAGCTCCATCCCCAGCACAGGGGGTCAGGAGGATGTTGCCAGATTCACCCCCTCCCCAGGAGCAGAACCAAGGTGGATTTTGTGATACCTCTTTTCATTTTATCCTGTTCTCGAACCACAGTTTCCCAGGGGCTGGGGATAACCCTTCTCTCATATTCTGGTGTTGTTAAAAAATGAGAATTCTGCAAATTCTTTCAAAACTGCCTAACTTTCTCAGCTTCCCTGCAATCTTGGGCCTTCACTGTCCTTGAAAACCAGTGGAATGAGCAGCATTTCCCTGGTGTCGTAATGCTGATGTAACAGGGTGGTGAAACACTGGGCATCTTTCTGTCTGAACCATGTAGTATCATTGTTATTGCTGAAGTTTTGCTATTTTAAGCCACAAAGCTCTATACAATCCAGTCTAAGTAAATGGCGAGTAACTCCATCATATCCAATTTCAAACCTATGAACTGGTGAGAACTGTATTAATGCAAAACTATTCTGGTTCATGAGACCCTGCTCCAAACAAACTGGATGCCATGCGGTAATCCAAGCAGTGTGTAACATTATAAAGTGTATAAATAGCCCTTGCTGGCCTTCGCCTGGGTGTGTCGGAGGGGCAGGGGGAATTATAACACCTTTGTTTGCCTTAGAAAGATGAGCTGAAATCTAGCAATGGGTTTAGGCCTTAAATTCAATTCTGGTTTCTGCCACAGTAAAGACACTAAAGCCGGTCAGCCCTCCTTAATAGAAACCTCATGAGACCTTCAGCCTGCACTGCCTTTTTTTGGGTCTTTAAGTAACACCCATCAAACTGGGGTGCTCGGTTCCTAAACGGTGGTCCCCACTTTGCTGCCTGACCGCAGCATCCCTGCCACCGGCCCACCAGGGATGGGTTTGCCTTCTCCAGATTTGGAGCTGCCTGCTGCATCGAAACCAACTCACCCAGCAGCATCCAGTGCACCTCATGTTCTCCCAACTTTTCCAAGAAAAGGCTGATGTATCTGCAGATTGAGGGGCAGAGGCCACAGAGCCACCAAAACAAGGACAAGCAATTCCCCAGACGCCCTAGCAAGACGTGGCCTGTGTGGGGAGACCCTTTGAGTGCCTGGAGGTGATGGGGGAGTGCATCAGCCCCCAGGTTACAGCAGCCTTGCCACCGAGGGCTGAGCCCCAGCGTCCCCCTCACCCGGGGCGCGGGGTGAATGAACTCCAGAGCTGGAGTTTGGAGCGGACACTATGTCCACATTCTTCAGCTCAGGGCTGGGAATGTCAGCTCCTGTCCCGATGCCAGGGGCTTGCATTCCTCGCCGATGCTGCTCCCAAAAAATGCCAGCCCTGAATGGTGCTGGGAAGAGGGGTGCCGCTCGGTCCAGGGGGACAGGAGGAGACGTGCTAAGCCTACAGAAAAGCCTTTACTGTGCTGGCGGGTATGTGGCAGAGCTGGGCAGGGGTTAGCATGTGTGTGCTCGCCTGTGTTTACTAAACACTGCTCCCGGCGAGAGGGAATGGCTGGAATTCAGCCCCCTTGCTCCCTGCCAGACCCCAAGGACACACGGGCGAACCCAGGGAATTTGCTCCTCCAGCTTGTTGCCATGGCTGCATATTTCAGAGACCCAAGCAGAAAGAAAAAAAAAAAAAAGGAAGAAAACCAAAACGTTTTATTGGGAGGGAAGAAAAATAGCAGGGGGAAAAAATACAGAAGAGTAATGAGAAGGACTAGCAAGTCCAAGAAATGTATTAGATCATCCTTAGAAACTGGTGTCTGAGGAGTTCTCCATAACTCAGGCTATTCTAATTTTTATTGTGTGTTATTTAAACCATGACTCCTGGCACCAGCTGGGGCTCAACGGCACTGCATGCTGTTCAGAAACATGAGTAAAAACTAGTCCTGGGCTCCAGGACCACTTGAGAGGTGCTGGAAGAAACCCACCCCCGTTGGCTGCAGAAGGCAGTCTGCTTCCAGATGAGCTGCTGGCAGGATGGCAGCAGGGGTATAGGTAGCAAGTGGGACGCAGTGCAGAGCTGGCAAGCAGAGTAGTGCGGGATATAAACTATGAGCAAGATAAAATCCTTGGAGAGGCGAAGCAAGGACAGGCTGGTGGCTGGCTCCAGCGTGAGAACACAGCTGAGCCAGGGCAGGACTCGCTTACATGCCTTACTGTCATCGATCGAGCAAAGGTGAGATGCAAACCTGCATGCAGGCAGGTATCCCTAGTTCCTCTGATCCCGAAGGGACTTGTTTATGTCGGTGCACTGGGTATTTAAAGTCACTCCGTGGGCAGTTTTTATGAGCAGGTTTCAGCACGCGGATTGAGAGGATTGTGGATTGCTCCCCGCGCTTCGTGTCCGTGACACTCCAGCAAAGCATCCCTTCCTCATGCAGAGGCAATGCAGGGCATTGGGAGCCTGGAGTTCCCACTCTGGCCAAGATGATGCAAATCCGGCTGGTTTGCCCCTGCGGTACCAATTTGGGTTCGCACAGGAGCGCCAGGCGTGCCAAAACCCAGCTGGTTTTAAAACCCTGCAATGCTATGGCACCCTTGGCTCTGCTCCTATCTCCTGGGAGGAATCTGGCTCTGCAGCAATGTTTATTGTGGGATTCCCCATCCTTGGCGTTAATTACAAGATACGGGCGTGGAATGAGGGTGCCGCAGTCTCTGCTCCGCGCGGCTTGCCCCCACACTACGGCCTCGCTGGGGCCGGGAGCACGTTTTCCCTTGGGATGAAATCTGAGAAAAGACGGCTTTGCCAAAGGCCCGACTGCAGAACGAGGCACCCTAACACCAAGCGCAAAGAGGCACCGCCAGCGCTCGGCGGGTGGCCGGGGACCACGCTGGGGGGGGAGCGCTCCCCCCGCCCCGTGTCTATACTCAGCCTGCCTGAAGGACCACTGCCAGACCCCCCCAGCCAGGCGGGGCTTCACGGTCCCCCATCGCTCCTGCGGGCACCCCGGCAAGGGTAACTCCCCGCCGCCCCCCCAGCGCCGTGCAGCGGGACCCGACCGGCCGCCGGGAGGAGGCGGTGCCGGCCCCGGCGGCGGCCAGCCCGGGCGGGCAGTGACACCTAGTGTCCCGCTCCCCTCCGCCGCACCGGGCTTCTCTCTCAAAGCCTGTGCGGTGCTCGGTACTCTGGCCCGGTTCTCTCTCCCGGGGGTGAGCGGTGTCTTCAAAGCACGGCTCGGACTTGGGGATGGTGAAAAGCAGCCTCGGGCCGAGGGGGTTTGATGGACAGCGAGCGAGCAGGAGGTTCTTGCTGAAGGTTAACCCTCCAGTGCAAGGACCTGTCACCCCTCGTCACAGCCACGGTGCTTCTCTATCTGTCCGGTTATGGCACCGAAATTAGCTGGGTGCAGAAGACACCTGCCCTCCCGTGCTTAAAAACCGCGCCACGAAGCTTCTGCTCGTACCATCCTCCTTGCCGCAAGTACCAATTCGACGTCAGGAGGGCTCTTTATAAATTGCATTTAGTCAATGGTTTCCCACGTCTCAGTGTGGCAATGATGGTTTCCAGCTGAGGGCTTTTTCGCATGATTCATTACAGAGCATTTCTCCCTGTCTGGTTTCGTTCTGCTCACAATAACGGGTCTTTAACGCGGGCCTCGCTGCTCTCGCCTGCACGTGCAAGACAAAGCTTATAAATTAGGGGTAGGGAATCTGTTGCCCTCTCCAGGAGGGATTATTAACATGAGCTGTGAGATGCCAATATTACCAAAATAAGAGCAGTCTTGAAGCTGAACAGCATGACTGTAAACTTTCTGCATGGCTTTCACCCCATAAAAACGCCTGTAGATGGTGTTCCAAGAGCAGACTTTTGCTTTTAGTGCCGTTCAAGAGATGTTAAGCACCGCACCCACAGCAGAAAGCTTGTTTCCCCCTGACCTAACCCTCATCCTGACCTGTGTGGAGATGCCTCCAGTAGGAAACGGGAGATAGAATTAATTTCTGTGATCCATCACTGGATGCTGTGTCCAGTCCTGTCACCTGAAGCTCAGTAAAGAAGCTGAATAAATGGAAAATGCTGAAATAAGACCTGTGGAAACCATCAAGGTCAGGCTTCTGCCTTACAGGGAAAGGCCAAGGAAACAGAGCTTATTTCGCTTATGTGAGAGCAATGACTAATCATTGTGATCACAAAGTGAGAAAGTTCCCAGTAGCCGGTGATTTCTAAAGACGATGAAAGCTGGTGGCAGGGGAAGCTGAGGCAAAATGCATCAGGGTGAGAGGCAGCTCTGCTCTGCCTGGGCACGGGAGAGCCCACAGCTGCCCATCCCTTCTCCCTGCAGGACACAGCCCCTTCAGGTCCCCTGCCTCTTTCTCCCTTTCTCAATAAATCTCCACCTGACTATCAAGAGCGAATGCTGGACAACGAGTGGAAATAACATCTGAGCCATGCAGCTGGGGACAACTCACAGCTGGACTAAAATCCAGCTTTGCAGGGAGAATGGAGGCATCCAGCAAAGAAACACTCTCCATTTCTGCAGTCCGTTAGGTCAGTGACTTGCGGCTGAATCACCTAGTCTAGAAAATGCCTGGCTCGGGATTTTTGTCACAACAGTGACAAAGTGTTAACCAGCACAGGAACGAGCTGGTGGAAATGTGCAAGGATCCTGCAGATCACTTCTCCACTCTTGGAAGCTGTCATCCAAGATGGGGCGAGACCTGGCCCAAGCAAGTGCCTGCTTACAGGATCCCTCCTCACTGACTCTGGGACCTTAAAAAGGGTTTTCAGCACTGAGATCTATGTGGGAATACTGGCTATTTTATGAAAAGCATTTTAAAAATGTTTTGCGTTTTGTTGTTGTTGTTGCTGGAAGGAGTTTTGGGTATACATGACTTCACGTGGCATGAGCTGCTGGAGAATGAGTGGTCCAGCAGGGACTCTGAAACCACCCAGGAACAGTTGGATGGGAGGACGCCAGGTTGTCTTTCCACAGCCTTTTTCCTGACCCTTACCTCATTTTCAGGGTGAGGATCTATGAAAACATGGCAGCCCTGTAAAAAACAGAATACAGTCAAAAGCACAAAGCATTTTAATGAGGCAAAACATCCTGCTAAGTCTTTCGGTTTATTGGTGTTGAGCACATTCCAAGCCCAAAGAAAAGGACTCAGAAAGAATCTATTAAAATAGTTGATTTATGGGATCTGCAACATAAGCATGATTAAAATGGATCTGGTTTTATCTACATGAGACTATATCAGCTACAGGAATCTGTTTTTCAGAAGTAAAACATATTTCTCTTCAATAAAAGGTGTCCAGTTGAGCTTAGGGTGTAACAGTATTGCCCAGCACTGGGGAGAGAAGCAGATACCTCAGACTGGCCATGGTAGAATACTGACTCAGATCCTGTGTGTGGCTGAGGAAATCGATACCAGTACTCTCCTTCATCCCCATGGGCAGGTTCTGGTGAGTTTGAACAGCTTCTGCTTTGGTCCAAAGGCCACCAGAAGCCATGGGAAGTTCCTGTTGTCCACAATGAGTTCATTAGTATCACCTAACATTCACCATAGTCTAGTATATTCATTTACACCAATAACTTAACTGCTGCCTTATCTGCAGGATCTAACCATAGGTGCCCAGCCCACAGATCAGAGCTGGAGTCCAGGTGTCTCACTGGTGTGTGGGCAGAGACAAAAATCTCCCAAGTATTCCTCCTGCTGTGTAGGAGTCACCTAGGAACTGCTTATTTGTAGCATGCAGGAGAATGTGGGCATCTGAATTGGGATCGCAGGCAAGGGATTTCATCCATGCAAGATCCAGAGTCCAAAACACTTGCTAGCAAACGGGTCTGTTCATCCCCTGTGTGCAAGGAGTGAGTGGGGTTTGCTTTTTCCCAGCCACTTTGTTGGCTGGTACTGGTGATACTGCAAGAATTGTAAAGCCACTTGGCCAGAAAATGGGAGACAAGCGTTAGATCTCTGCAGCCTAAAGAAATTCAGACTCGCGGCTCCCCAAAACAATCTAAACCTTGAGAGGAGTGTGAGAGTCATGCTCTCTCATGCTTCTTCCTTTGATGGATCCAGGGGTTCCACAAAGTCTTCTGTAGAGGGAGTGGGATTTGGTGAACTGGGTGAGTCAGGTCAGTACTTCTCTCTGGTTCTCATTCACAGTATCTTTTACCCTAGTGAAAATGGGGATTTTAATACTTTCCCAGAAAGGCAGTAAAATATTTTCCACTTCCTGGGAAAATGCTCCAATTGTGCTTTTGTAAAAGAATGGTGGGATACAGTGACTTCTACAACTAATTATCTCCATTCCCCTATTGTGTGGGGGCTCTGAAAGACCCTGGTAAACCATAAAACAGCTCAAGCTGCCAGAGCACAGGAAAAAACTTACAGAAGTGATCTCTAAAACATGACCACATAACTTTATAACTGCTGTTCAGTTGAATTCCCAAGGGAGAAGGGAAAGGCACATGGAAGCTCGAGCTCTCTGAGGATGGGTGCTGCATTTGGAGTCATGTGCTGAACTACAGTCAGTGCAAGGTCTGTTGTTTCAGCAGAGACATAAGAAAGCCCCTGAAGACAAGTTTTGAAGGTTCATTTGCAGGTTCAGGTTGGCTGAAAAGCCAACAAAAGACTGAACAGGAAACAGAAACCCAGGAGCACCACGCTGCCCCCGAGGCAGCTCTCTGGGGTGCAGCACCATTGAGCTGGTCTTGGGTCTCTGCCACCGAGTGATTCTCAGGATGTTTGTGCCAAGGTGGTTTTAACACTGGGGATCAGGGGTTGGTTTTAACAGCAACAGCCCTTTGATGAGCTAGAAAAAACCCAATGTTTTTCAGTCTTGTCCAGAGCACACTGGGTCTGACAGCTTGTGCTAGCCACAGATCCAGACAGAGCCGTACTGAAGACAAACCCTTTGACCCAAGGTGAGATGGGGTATTCTGTAAGATGGGAAGTGTTCCTACCAAGCTGGGGCTGGCAGTATCCATCGCCAGCTCCTGAGATCCGGCATCCCTCTGCCAGGAGGGAGCTCTCAGGTTCAGGTGCCTGTTTGCCTTCTCTGCTCCCTCCAGCAGACATCTTTCCAATTTACTCTCAATTTTGTCATCAAAATGGTTTTCTTTGTCATTTTCTGGCCTGTCCTGATACCAACTCTCACCTGAGCATTCAGCTCTGATTGTCTGAGCACAGAACAAAATGTAACAGCATTACAAGCCTTGTGCAATCCATGCCTTAAAATGGCCCAAAATCCTGGCATTCATTGGCAAGGAAAATGCTTCGGATGACACACACCCCAGCCAGCATCCCATGGGAGTCCTGAGGAGGGAAGAGGTGACACGACCAGCCCCCAGACGCAAACAATTTATTTCATATTTAGCAATATCATGGTGTGCAACACCCTTACAAGGCAAATAAAGGAATGGCATGTGTCTTAACAACCACACGCTGAAACTGTATTCTGATGCTCTGCTTTCCTCCAGACTCTGCTTGCTTAATGCCATAGTAGCTCTCAGTTAGCTTAATGTTCCCAGGATGTTTTTTCCATTAAATGCTACATTTCCAGGAACTTGTATATGGCATTTCCCCCTGCTGCTGTGAAAGCAACTTTTCCTCTCTTTATATATTCCAGCCTGAGTGGTCCAACTCTGCAGTGACTGACCAGCCTGCCCTTCCTTCTCACAGGCAGCTTTATGGACCTGTGTACACAATTAGAAATTAAAAAAAGAAAAAGTAGACATCTGTTGCAAAGGGGAGCAGGCTGGAAGTCTGAGGCTTTTTATCTTTGCCTCAATGCTGGGTCTCTGCTATTCCAGGAACAGGGGACACCAGCCCTCCCAGCTAGTGCCTCCTGTTTATGGTTAATGAGACGGGGTAAAAAGAGTTTGGGGGGAGCGGTTATGTATGTTTTGAACTTTGAAATTTCAGCTCCTCCCTACCCTGGAAGAGTCCATGGGTGACTGCTGATCTGAGTGAAGCCATCTATTTATTTATACAATTCAATATGTAGTCCCTTCCCTCATTCTCAGTTCTCCTCCTTGGGCTGTGGGAAAAGGGATAGCAAATTTAGAGATGTGGGAGGAAAAGAGCAGTAAGCCCCCAGTCTGTTCCACCCAGACGAGAGAGGAGAACTGGAAACCCTGGAACACCTTGCTCCATGAAAGACAGAAGTGGGACACTGCTCAGGAAAAGGCAGCAGGTGAAGCACAGCAAATGAATGGGTTTTATCCCTACTCAGAAGTTTATGCACATGTCCTTGCCCACGGAAAGGGCTTCTTGCTGCCATTACAGAGCCCTTTAGAAGTTGCCTGAGAAGGTAAATACTAAAGAGCTTAGAAAGCCTAGTGTTTATAAAGTCTCAGTTGTGACATCTTTTCCTAGGTCTCCTAAATCTGAAATATCTTTTGCCCATTTCTAACGACTGATTATGAGCAAAGCCGAAGCTCCACAGCATTTCTGTGGAGAAGCCTGGCTGGCAGAGGTGTTTGTACAACCCATGAGATGAAGGCTCTTGGGCCATGTTGGAAGCCATCCAAGTGCTGAGGTCACCTGGTACTTGTAAAGAAGAGAAACTGAAGGGAAAAATGTTCGAGGAGTGATTGAAAGAGGCAGAAGGATTTCATTCCTGTGTCCACGTGCAGGGGCCAGTTCTCCTCTACAGGGAATGTTACACAGTCGTTTACAGTTGTAAAGAGGAGGTGGGAAAAGCCACCCTTTATCGCAGCAGCATGTGTAAGCGAGTCTGGACATGGAGCAGTCATTACCAAAGCCCTGTCTCCCACCTTCCAGCAATGTCCCTAAATCATATATCTTCCATGAGGTCCTAATATATCAACATCTCATCAGTGCCATTAATTGTCAGCTATTTGCTTTTGCAGATTTGTTTTACATCCAGAAATGAATACCAGCTCTTCTGTGCCTCTCGGGACACAGTGGTGGTAAATGCTGATACAATCAAGCTCAGAGCACGAGCAATGATGCATCCCACTGCCTAGCCAAGCAAAACTTTTCCATACAAGTGCTGTAAATTCACAGCTATTGCTAGCAGCTTTCCATGGAGAGGCTTTGTGTATCCTCTTGCAATATAATCTTACCCAGAATGGTTTTGAAAGACCGTGAACTCGATCCTGCCAAAAATAGTCCATGAAGCCAAAAAAAATCAACAGAAGATCTTTAGCATTTGAGCTGGTCTGTGAGTTGCATTTTTCACCTTTTTCAAATGATATGTTTCTTGACATCCACGAAACCTTCCTTTGATTTCTAATACCCCTGATTATTCTTCTAAGTGTAGCAGACTGCATTTTAATTATAACTTCAGGGCTCGGCAAGCAATCAGCTTCATGGGCATAATGGAACAGACACACCAGCAATGACTTTAGCCCTAAAAGCGCCTGTGTGCAGGCTGGCAGATGTGTCCTAAGAATGTGTTTATTTGCATTTGGTTCATGTGGTTTTGGTGACCTTTTGTTAAAATCAGCCAGTGACTTCCAGGAGGCAAGTTACATACTCACTAAAAAGAAATGCAGTAAAATAATCTAGCACTGGTCCTTCTGCTGAATATTACATTTCTGCTGAATATCATAACCCTGTGTCCAACGCAGGGATGACTGAGGTTAAGGTTAAAGTAACGTTATCAGTGGGCAGGATGGCTGTATGGATATTGCCACCTTGTTCCCAACAAAGAATGGCAGCCGAGAAATGGATTATGGGCAAACTAGGGCACAGTGACCATGTGGGGCTTCCTATGGGTCCTGTCACCATTACAGTCTGTTTTGTAGCTGAGGAGTGCCTGCATTTTCCTGTCTCTTCTGCCAAGTCTTCGACAAGCCCATGGGAAAAAAAAAGAGTTGTTTGTCTCCTGCCTGGTACCTATACCACGTTCTTCAGTCTCACTGGGCTCATCCTACCTGCAGAGAGCAGCAGCAATTTCTTGCTGTTCCTTCATTGCACCAAAAAGACTGTAAGTGAAGCAGGGATGTCTCAAAGTGAGAAAGCCATGCCTACGCTCAGGTGGCTTTGGCAGCATCTCAGCATGTAAACTGCCTGCTAACTTGACCAGAGAAGGCTATCAAAATTTTGCTTGGTCTCTGGGCAAGCCTTTCAAGGGGTGTGTTGTTGAAACCCAGGTGAGATTGGCTCTGCCTGAGAAAATACCGTAAGTGCAAGAGGTAACACTGTACTACTTACCTTTGAGTGATACACTATTAGGATGTTAACAGCCTTCTGTTCTCACAACTTGAAGCTTGGTTAGTTATTGCTACCGTGAACAAGAGTCTTTAAGAGACTAAACAAGGATTGTTGCTGAAACAGGCTAATTTTGTATTCTCTGCATTTCTCAAACAGAGCTTGGTGCAAATTCACGCTCATTTAGTGTATTAGTTTTGCGAATGCTTTTGCAATGATTTTTATCAGGCAGTTCAGGAATCCTAAGCCAAAGACGAGCCTCAGTTTTGGTTTTGATCACATCAGACACTGCAAGTTGCCTGGCTTGTCTGTGAGTCCCTAAGTGAGGTGCGTTAGAAAATACCAGGAGTCAGAAATTTAGACTATGTCTGAACGGCAAATAAACACACATGCCCAGACTTGGGGTTTAGAGGCTGAGGAAACGGTCTGTGGAGAACATGTGGTATGGAGGTCTCTCTCTCAATAACCAACGCTGTTCAGGCTGGTCCACATCCACCCAACTAAAGACTTGCATGTAATTTGCAACTCTATTTTCAGTTTGCCATTTTATTGTTTTATGCCTCATGCTGCTAAGTAAGTGATGTTTATTGTGGGGATGTGTGCGAGCAATTTCTCTTTTGCCACAGTGATTGGAAGAGCAGGACTTCATACACACTTTCCACTCTTAGGGTTACGAGCTGAAAGGCTCGCTGATTAAAAACCCTCTGTGGCCAATTAGCCTGCAGTATCCTTCTGTCACAGTGTCCTATATAGGTACGAAATTCCTCCTGGCAGGTTAGAGGGTAGTGTACAATTCAAAGCTATTAACTGATTTAATGGTTGTAAATTAATATTGTGACACTTCTGCTGAAAATCTCAATCAAGCAGGCCACTACCAGCAATGAATTTGCTAAGACTGAAGCCATTACGGCTCTTTGGGGAGTCCAGAGGAGCTGGAAAGCGGCCAGGTCCAAAAGCAGGTTGGAAGGTGATGATGGAGGCAGCTCTTCCATCATCAACCTGGAGGGGTGAGGACCAGGCGGCATTTAGATCAGACGTCAGTTCGGAAAAACAAGATCCACTTGCCGAGCCTATTGCAACAGCAGTTTTGTGTTTCAGGGAAAGGTGGACATCTTGAAACGGGGTTTTGCGCCAAACTGCAACAGAAGTACTTACTTTTGAAATTCTGCACAGAAGAGGATTTTGGGAAAACGTCAGGAATGTTTGTATAGGAGATTCAAAGTCTCATGCTGGAATTTAATGTTGTTTTTGTCGTTTGACTTGATTATTATTGCATTCTTTCAAAGCATAGCAGCTGTCATGCAGCACTGCTGCTGGCATCTCATGCTATAACACAGCAGACGTGTTTACAGTTTAGATTTTACTTTAGGATCATTATAGGCAGCAATGACTTGGCTGGGCTTGAAATAACCATCCTTTGTAGATCAAAGGCCCTCCTTTGTTACAGTGAAATGAAATGCTGTGGCGATTTCTTAGCTCTGAAAGGAGCGTAAGCGCAAGATAAAAGTGAAAAGCAGATTAAAACATTAAACATAACATCAGTACACAAATGTTAAAAAAATTACCAAAAAAGGAAATTTTCTTAAACTAAAATGCTGGTATTCCAGAAGTATTTCCAGTTGGGTAACTTTCTGATCAGTGTCAGTTACTTCAGGGTATCTTTTCCTGGGATGTTTTGACAAAGTATTTTCAGCCAGGCAAAGAGCCCATGCACGCTCGGCTGCCAGGCCACCTCTGGCCAGGTAGGCTGTAGGTGATGAAGACAGGTCGTGATAGATGACCAGGACAGACTGTGGGGCTGGAAAGGTTCGGAGGAGGAGGTGAGGAGGAGATGGCATGGATGAGAAGGAGGGCCGTGTAGGGGGCTAAAGGCGAGCATGAGGCCATTCGGCGGGCTGCCTGCGGTGTGGTGCTCACCCCCTTCCAGCCCTCCCTCAGGAACGAGCCCAGAGACCCTCGAGGCGCCAGGCACTGAGACTGTGAGGCACCGGCAGGAACCAGGGGCCGGGCGGGGCCTGCCCCCTCTCCCCCTTCTCCTCCTCCTCCTCCTCCTCCTCCTGCTCCCCGACACCCGGCGGGAGAGGACACCCGCTTCCCCCCGAGCCGGGACCGAGGGGGAGCCCCTGAGGCGGCGGTGAGAGGCCGCCCGCCCTCCCTCTCGGCGGCCGCTCCTCGCGCTGCTGGAGGGGCGGGGCGGCGCGGCCGCGCGTGCGCGGGGCGTGGGCGGGGCGTGCGGCGCCGCGGAGGAAGCGGCGCCAGCGGCGGCGTCGGGCGCGCGCAGCCATGAGCGGCGGGGCGGGGACTGGCGGCCGCGGCGTGTGAGGGGTTCGGTGGGGCGGGGGGGTCCCCTCCCTGCCTTCCCCCCCCACCCCCCCTCCCCGGTCCCTGCCTGCCTCCCCGCCTGCCTCCCCGCGGAGCGATGGTGCCGGGGCGCCGGGGCGGGGGCCGCGAGCCCGGCGGGGGGCGGCGGCGGCGGGGCCGGCCCCTTTCGGCGCCGGGGGAGGCGGGCGCGGGGCGGTGGCGGCGGCCGTCGTCGTCGTCGTCGTCGTGGTCTTGCCGGGCGCGGGGCCCGCGCCGCCATCTCCTCCGTCTTCTACCGCTGCTGCTGCTTCTGCCCGCCGGCGCCGAGGGCCAGGCCGGCCCCAGCTCCGGCCCGCACGCCGCGGGGCCCCCGGACTGGCCCCCCGCCGGTCCCGGGCCCAGCTTCAGCCTCTACCTGAGCGAGGAGGAGGTGCGCCGGCTGATCGGTGAGTGGGGTGGGGGCCGGGGGGGGGGGAGGGGGCGAGACGCTGGCCTGTGGGGCTGGGGATGGTGGAGGGGTCTGTGGGACTGAGGGGGTGTTGGGGGTCCGGGAGCCCAGAGGGGATGAAGGGAGTTCTGTGGGGGTGGGGTGGCAGCTTGGGGGTCTGGAAGACGGTGGGGGAAGTCTGTGGGACTGGGGTGGGGATGGTGGGGGTCAGTGGGACTGGAGGACCGGAGTGGTGGCTGTGGGGGTCCAGGAGGCAACGGGGATGTCTGTGGGACTGTTGCGAGGGAGGCGGGTCAGGGGGTGTAGGGGAGGATGGAGAGGGCTGTGAGCAGGTATGAAGGACCTGGGGCTTAGGAGGGGATGGGGCATCTCTGGGTGTTGGGTGGGGTGAATTGGGGGCTCTCTGTGGCGTTCTATAGGGTGGGGAAGCAGGGTATCATGGGGAGAATGGAGGAGTCTGAGGAGTCAAGAAAGAGTCTCTGTGCTGCCCTGCCTGTGTGCGGCTGGGGGAAGGAAGGGGTCCTGGGCTTTATCCTGGTGGTGAGCGGTTCCCTAGGTCCAAGTGACTGGGGATGGTGCCCTGTGGGAGCAGGGTAAGCCCTGGAAAAGGTGAGTTCAGGCTTGTTATTTAATTAGCAAGGCGAGTGACATTCAGAGGGCAGAGAGGAGACCTGGCAATAATTGGGTGCGTGTGTGAAAGGAATCGTAATTTCTAGGCAGGCTGACAATTGCTGCAGAAGTACTTGGAGATAATTCATGAAGTCCCTGATCTGGCCTGCTGCAGAAGGCTTTCACCGTAATTTTGTGCTTGGAGAGTCTCTGATTTAAACAAAGATTTGTTTTCTGTAGGCTTTGGCTTGCTTAAGCTCTTGTTTAGAGTTGGTGGCTGGAGTCTCAAAACAAATGGGTTGGTATCCCCAGTGATTTGTTTTTCAGCAAGTGTCCTGTATCTCTGTAAGCTGAAAAACAAGCAGTGCAAGCCTGTATTTGCATCAAATGGCCAAAATAAAAATATCTCCAGTTAATTTGAACACTGTAAGCACGTAGCTGGTCGAAGTCAGGGGACAGGGGACCTGGTGAGTGAATAACACTGTAAACATTTTTTTCCCTTATGGCTTGCTCTGGTGATTAGTGTTCTGTTGCTGTCATTTTTACATTGCATGTGCTTGCTGCCAGATGCTCTGTTACAGATAGAGGATAAAAATGTCAGGCTTGCTGTTTAGCTGAGTTTCTAAACAAGTAGTTAATCTTGGAAATACCAAATGGTAAGGTCTGAGCTACCCTGAGTCTAGTGCCTGAAATCTGTATTAGTTGGATTTGCTCAGACTTCCATGGTCCACTAGCATAATTATTAATCATTGAGTATCAACTGAGAAGGGAAGATCTGCTGTTATTATTATATTTAAGTTAAATTGCATCCTGTAACCTCCCTTGTGGGTGTCTGTTGCTAATGTGGCTAAAGTCACTTATTACTCAGGCTGTCTGTAGCTGTTTTATATCACTTTGAGTATCTGACACTTAATGATCAGTTCTGCTTCTGCGACCCCAAAAGCTTGGATAAATTGGAGTCTAATGTGGAGATAAACTGGCACTTTTTCAGTTAGTGGGATTCGGATCCCTAGAAATCTGTTGTAAATGAAACTTTCAAGATTTACCTTGTGTTGTTGGCATGAGCAGATTTAATTTTAGGGGCATCCTTTACACGTACTAGCTGTTGTAGGTAAGGTGTAGTTTAACGAGGCATCTAGACACAGGCAATCAAATCTCACAGGCAAATCGAAGTCCAAAGGGATGGACAGGTTTGTTTCACTTTTTCACACTTCTGAAAACAAAACAAGCAATTTTAAAATGCTCAGTTTTGTAGTATCTGAATTGTGTTTACATACAATCAAGTTTATGGTTTAAGTGCTGATATCGGTGTGCATGAACTTTGAAAGAGCAGGGAGGTGTTTCAGCTTCTGTAACTTCTTTGGTGAAAGCCAGGGTTCAGCAGATGCTAGAATAGTCATTCACAGCAGATAGGAAAATGACGTTGCTTGTGAAGCAAACCATTAGGTTCAGTGAAGCTGCTAATATAGAAACTAGTTTCTTTGACCTTTTGTTTCTAAACAAACTCTGTCTGTTACTGTCTTGCTGTGGTTGAACAGAAAACTCTTAGACTTTCTGAAATGCTCATAAACCCAAATGTTACGTGGAGTTACTACAGCCTGTGGTGTGTTTTCATGCTTCTTAATATCATCCCCATACATCTTTAGATCACAAATTTGATTTGGAACAAATGTAAGCATGTGATTGTGTGTCTGTTAAATCAGCCATAGACAGTGATATGCTGCGTTCTCTGTGCAAAGCTGGAGCATCCACAGGGTCTGGTGTAAGGTCTGTGGGGCCATACCCACACGTGGTCTCTCCACCAGTGAGGCTGTACCAGTTCAGTGGCGCATTACAGTGCTTCTGCTCTCCTCAAAACCAGAGTTTGGTGTCTTACAGAACCATGGCCTGTGTTTTTAATTAGGTTGTGGCTCTTGTAAATGAAATAGTGACTTGCTTAAGATTATTTGTGGCTGCTGTTCTTTCTGTGGCGTGGAGGCAGGACAGATACTATGGTTTATAGTGAAAACTACCCGCTACTTTCCTGTATGCTTTGCCAGATTTCCACCATTAGGCTATGTGATTCTGACCATGTGTCTGCCTTAGGATGAATTGTTTTGAAATCTTCAGAACTTTACAGAGAAGAAAACTAGAGAAAACGGGCTTGTCTTGTTGTGTGAGATGGATTTTTATTTTGAAAAGCTGCAGAGTTCTCATGATCTGAAAGCAGGACTTGGTATATGGCAGGCAGCTGGTGTCTCCATCAGAAATACCTCTTGCCATTCCCATGGAAAATGTTCGCAGCCATCCAAACTATAAGCCTTTGGGGGGCGGGGGGTGGGAATTGTGGTTTTCACATACTTGAATGTGTCAGATTCCACTCACTCCAGGCAGGATTCAGTGATAGGTGGGATAAAGGTAGAAAGAGAGAGAGAGGAGTTAGTTAAGGGGACTTGGTTGAGATGACTTCAACGATGGCAGTGGGAGCCAGAGGTGTTTGAGTGAGAGCACAGGTGAGGTACAGGGTGATGGAGAGTCAGGGGGCAGGAAGAGAAGTGTTGCTTGCTGGAGAGAGACATCCAGAGCACCACAACCCTTTTTAGGGGTGTCCGTGAACTCTCTGGGCACTGTGATCTGTAGCTTTTTGGAGTTGGTTCATATGGACAATCTTTTTTTGGCCTGTGCATAAACCTGAGAAAAGTAGTGTTAGTTTTATGGAGTGGCTAACTATATAGGCATGATAATACCACCTGCTCGTATCACTTTTTTCCAGCGACTGCCCTGTGATGCTAAACACGCAGGGCAGATGGTATTAAAGTAGTGATGAGTTATTCAGTAGGTCTGTACTTGATTTAGTGACTTTGATTCAAATTTTCCTGTGAAATCAGAATGTGGTGTTTGCCTAATGTTGAAATGCTCCATTGATCTGCTTTTCACAGGATCCTGTGATACAAAGGCACATGTATCCCTGCTTTGCAGGTAATGAACTAAGGTTTAGAGAATAAGGTGAAAAACACCCATTAATATTAGGTAGCTAGCTTTAATAATTAAGGATTTTATCTGGTCTGTTTAAAGTACAGAGCATTATTTAGCACTTAATGCATTCATGGTATATCTCTTAGACCTTCAGCTGTGAGTTCCCAGCAGCTCAGCCTCACAGGAGACCTTGGGTTATACCCTCTTGAGTATGAGGACCAGAATGAATAGCTGCCTGGGAAAATTTGTCTTAAGTGGTTTTTCTTGCATTGCAGGCGGTTCTTTTTGTGGCGTTCATGAGATGGCGCGTAATTGTTCATGGCAGCAACAAGATGCTTAAGCACTGAGGACAATCCTTTCTGTTCTTGCAGGGGTGTTTTTTTGTAGAATACGTACCTTTCAGCTGTGAAATTGGTCTTGTGGATAGCCCTTGTCATCACATGGCTTTGGTTCTTTTTACAGACAGGTCTAGCCTGAGTTCCAAATGTGACTTCAGTTCCATGGGGGAAAATACTATGTTATAATGTAACTAAGGGCTATCATAATGCATACATATGAGGGGGCTAAATTAGAATTACAGGAGAATCTTAAAGTCAGAAGTCCTACAATGTTTGCATTGAGTTTGCAAACTTAGTATTCTTTGGCCTAATTTCTTCTGCATAATCATATTGAATGCTGTCTTCTGTTGGTTTTATATTTGCACTTGCTTAATTACAGAGTAAAATTAATTTAACGCTTACGTGACTTTTTCTTATGTGTTCTAGAATTTCATTTGAAGCCAGTGTGCAGCTTACTAAAATGAGTTGTTTGGTTGCAAGATGCAAAATTGATGCAAAACTCTGTTACAGCAGAGGGTGGGTTGTTTGTTTTTTAAATTGTGCTGCTAACTCACAGAGTGGTTGAGGTTGGCAGGGATGTTTGGAGCTGATCTGGTCCAACCCCCTGCTCAAGCAGGGCTGCCTAGAGCCAGTTGTCCAGCACTGTGTCCAGAAGCTTTTGAACATCTCCAGGGATGGAGAGTCCACCGCCTCTGTGGGCAACCTGTGCCAGTGCTCAGTCACCATCACAGCAGAATAATTTTTCCTGATGTTCAAGACAGACCCTCCTGTGTTTCAGTTTGTGCCCGTTGCTTCTGGTCCTGTCACCAGGTACCACTGAGAAGAGCCTGGCTCTGTCCTCTTTGCACACACCTTCAGATATTTATGTATGTTGATGAGATTCCTCTGAGCCTTCTCTTCTCCAGGCTGAACAGCCCCAGCTTTCTCAGCCTCTCCTCATAGGAGAGATGCTCCAGTCCCTTTAATCATCTTTGTGGTCCTTGCTGGCTCTCTCCAGTAGCTCTGTGTCTCTTGTATTGGGAAGCCCAGCACAGGACCCAGTACTCCAGGTGTGGCCTCACCAGGCCTGAGCAGAGCCCTGGTAAATTACTGACCAAATGCAGCTTTGTGAATTTCAGATAGAGATTAAACATCTCCTACTTAATGCAACAGTTGATCAAGTGATGTCTTAATTTTGTAGTGTGGAACAGCTTGCTTAATGTCACCATTTTGGGGAGCTAGCAACAGGAGTTCATGTCAAAAGTGCTTTATGGTGCTTGCACTGCGTTTGTTGTGACTGGAAATCCTCTTGTTCCTTTGTCTGTCACCTGGTTAGTTGCCCTTGTTATGAAAGGGAGCTGAAATTCAGTGTGCTGGGATCAGCTGGATGTTCAAATTATTGAAAGGTTGAAGTATTTCTTTCTTGTGATTCTTGAAACGCCTCAGGGCCTTGTTAAAAGCCTACCCATGCCTGTCTTTGACAGCATCACTACCTAGACCACCACTAGTGAGCTAGTGCTGTGAGTTTTGTTAGTAGCACCCAAGATAAATTTCCATGCGAGATGGGTAACTTACAGGTGCTTGTACATGGTGCCTCTTTAGGACAGAAAAAATCAAAGAACCTCTGTGTAGCTGCAGAAGGATGAGATGTCCACTGAAGAGCGTATGTTTGAGTACCCTAAGCTCCTGAAGCAGGTGTCTATGTGGTATGTGACCTGCAGTTCAGAATCTGGTTCTGTTCTTAAATCTTAGTTTTCTAGCTTTTAAGTGCTTGACTCTGAAGAATGGTAGCTTTTTGCATGTTGTATGCAAAAATAAGCATTGTGTTGCTATGGTCTACATGCCTGTCTTTGCAGAAGTGCAAAAACCTGCATGTTAATGCTTCGTTTTACCATTTGAAAGGGACTTAAAGATTACTGTAGGTGCACACTGCTGGATGGAAAGCAAGCTTCTAATCTTGACAGATGCCATGCACTGTAACAAAACTGAATTGCTGATGATGGCCTGAAAATATTCTGATATGTTCCACTTAATTGGAAGTGCTGTTTTTAGGATAACTTTTTTATTGCCTTGCCCGGTAAAGCCCTTTATCCTAATGATAGTCCATGATTGGTGCTTATTAGATGGGCTTTTTAGTGTTGCAGGTGAATGTAACTCAAGTCTGCTTTGGAGAAATGGAGGGATTAAGGCTGGCAAGGCATTTGGAGGGTGCATGCAGCAACATCTGGCCACTTGCAAGCTGCAGCAGGTTGTGACAAGTTACTTGCATCATGGAGCTGAGCAATCTGTTTTTGTTTTGGAGCCTTTCAGTGCACTTGGATGCTTGTCTGTCTGATTTACTGAGTACCATGGTTCATGTCAGTATTGTTTTGAGGTTTATGAGAACAAGCTGCATTTGGGGTTCCTCTGTCCTTTTCCATTCTATTACCTTACTTCCAATTTGCAAAGTTCAACTAGCATGTGGATAGCTGTTTCTTTGGAGATGTGTGTAGTCATATAAAACCACTACAATATTTGTAATGCTTGCAAACTGGCAGAAGAATACGCTCCTAGAAGTTTGAAAGAGCCTGTGGAAGGCCATTGGGAGTGATGCCAGTGGAGGCAGCTTCTAGCCTGGGTCAGGTTTGCTTTGAAATAATTTACTCAGTGTGACTGCATTAAGAGGGAAGCCTGGGAAATACTTATGCCCTGTGTGTATTAATCTACTTGGTGTTGCAGAGATGGGTGGCTGATTTCCGTGGCCTGCTTTATCACACCAGCTTATGTGTTAGGATTTAAAAATGCTGGGGGCTCCATCTGAATCCTACCCTGAGAAAGCAATTTGCTTCTGCAGATTGGCTCTTCAGGAGAGGCTGCATGGGCGGCAGGCGGCTTGGCTTCCTCGTGTGGCACTCTGTCCACACTCAGCCCTGGGAGGAAGCAGCCATTTCAGCTCCCGAGAGGCCAAGGTCTGTCTAGTGATAAATGTTTGTGGCTCTTGCAACATTCATGTGTCAGGGACTTGGAAGAAATCTGACCTCTAAGACTGAAGGCTAGGCTGATGGGGGTGCAGGGGGTGCGGTGGGAAACAAATCCCGAAGCTGTGTTCTTCACTGCTGTGGTTTTACACCTGCATTCTGTTTGGCAGCATGTTGTTGATCGTTTGGCCTCTTCGAATACATGCTCTCTCTCCCTCCAGTGCGTGGACAGAATGGGAACAAGGGAGAGGAAATGGAGGCAAAGAGCTTCCTGCATGCATGAGAAAAGCTAGCAAGAAGGACTCACTACTGGGAGGAAGTCAGGGACTGAAACTGCTCCTAAACACCACCTGGGCAGAGGGAAATACAAAAGATAAAGGATCATGCTCACAGGCGTGAAAAATCCCAGTGTGGCATTTTCCTGAGAGTGGGAGCTGTGAAGGCAACTATACTGTACACTCTGGTGTGTGGGTACTTTAAAAGATGAAGTATTTGGGAAGTCTTGTGTTTTTCTTCTCCCCTTCTGCTATTCAGAGTTGTGTTTGGATACTGTAAAAGCTGTATTAATGAGGCAAGTTCCAAATGTATCTTGGTTCACAGTTGTTCTGAGCTCTAGCAAAATGGGGTTGCTTGATGACTAATTCCTACCTGAACTATCCAGACTGAAATATCACTGAGGCTCCTACTTTTCTTGCAGTGGAAGGGTCTTTAGTTAGAGGCTATTCCTCTAGTAACTTAGTGTGCAGTATTAAAATTGTGCTTGAGGTCTCAACTGTGAAAGCAGGGAATGTGTAAAGGGTGAAGTGCATTTAATGAGTTGTGCCTGATGAATTGATTTTTTTTTCCTTTTGTCCCCCCCCCCACCCCCCACCCTGAATGGCAGCAGCACCAGCAGATCCTATGTAAGAATGAACGCTAACACTCTCTGAAAATGTCTTGTGGCGGTACAAAGGGCGCAATGGTAGAGGCTTCAAACGCATTATTTCTCTTCCATCTCTGCCTTTGTCCTTCTTTCAAGCGGATAACTCATGTATTTGCACTGACTGCTTTGGAGATCTGGGAGCAGAAGCAACAGCATGAAACTAATGTGATGCTTTAGAATTTTGCTGCCACTTACTGAGTGTTGAATAGCTGTAATTAAATTAATCGGTATATTGATTTCACCATGCTGCTTGGGAAAGATAAGAGCACTAACGTAAGCATTGGAGCTGCTGCTTAGTAGGCTTGAAAAGCTGCAGCCACTCAGAATACGTAATGCCAGCGGTACCAGTGAAGCTGAGCAGGTTGATAAACTAAAGATAGTTATCCTCTCAAAACTGTTTTAGCTTTTATGAAGCTAGTTGATGGCCTTGTAGAGTAATTCCTAATAAAAGAAAAAAAACCTAAGCTCCATGGCTTTCCGGAGTGCAGAGATTGCCTCAGAAGCGAATAGACCCATTTTAGTTCGCGTGGAGCTTGGTTTTGCATTAGTGTCACTGTGATGGACGTCTTCCAGTGTCTCAACAGATGTAAAGTCCTGCTGGTCACAGAACTAAAGCATGAGTTTTGAGGCTGAGCAGTCTGATGCATTGAGGGAAGGGGGTGTGTGGTTTTTATTTTTTTTTATTTATTTTATTTGTACTCAGTTGGGTACTTGTTAATGAAATAGTCGTGGCCACTGGCAGGGACACAGTTCTAAAGGTGACTTATGCTGTTGTACCTTATGGTCTTGCCTACACGGATAACTGAATCAACATGTGGGTGCATTACTCTAAAAAAAATTTAAAAAATGAAGTGGCACAACTTCTCTGGGTAGGTGACACTAAAATACTGCAAATGCACGTTATTCATGAGTCCAAATGTCTGACATAACCTTGATTTTTGGCTGGGAAGATTATGCAGCAGTTCAATTCAAAAGCTTTGTGATACTAGTAAGCATTTGATCCGAAGTTATTTTATTTCGAGGTCTGTGCTCTTGGACAACTGTGGTTCATGCGGATGGAATCTTTTTGTTTTCTGTTCTTAGTGTTTACTTTCATTCTAATTCAAAAGGAGCATCAAACTTCATGTTACAATATTTGAGACATTTGCCAATACTGATAAGTTAAATTTTTATTTCATAAATATACCTAACCATTCCGTGTGCTAAGAATAAAGTTGTTTAATTTGCTCCTTAAAGCAAGCTTTATTTTTTTTTTATTACAGAGTTCTCTTTCAGTCACCTCCCACTCCGTATCTGCACCATTCCTACTCCCATCTGTCCCATTTCCCCTTGCCTGCTGTGTAGGTCGCTGGCACTCATCTTCCGCTACCTTCAAATACCCATCTCGTGCATCTCTACTGCATCTTTCCTTTGGAATCAGCCCTTCAGCTGACTCATGTACACTGTTCTGGCTATTAATAGCAAAGTGACTGCTGGTTTTGTTGGGAGTTTTACTAGCTTTTCTTTCCTTTTTTTTTTTTCTCCTAAGTTTCAAATGGGCAAATTTCATTTACAAGGTGTTCTCAGAAGCAGAGTTTACTTGTATTCTGCTCTGAGGTAAAATGTGTTGTTGGTTTGGTGTGTGTCCCCCCCCCCCCCCCCCCCCCCCCCATTAAGGAGAGTGTCATCTTCTAACCGTTTTCACAGCGGTCTTTATATCCTACATATCAGAAAAATGAAGATTTTTCTGTAGGTGAAGGAGGAGAGAAGAATAAACAGGCAGGCTGTTGAAATGTAATTGTTGCAGCTGTTCAGAGACAAACAAAAAGGCAAGCAGTTGGGTCCTAGGAACAATGAACATCTTTTTAGTATGGGCTAAGTTAAATATTGCAAAGTTCCTTACGCTTTTGCTTCAGCAAGTGCCATCTCCTGGGGGAAGCTTCTTCCTGTAGAAGGGAAGAAGTCTGCTCTGTGACTTTCAGAAAGGCCTTTCAGTGAGAAAAATCCTGTTTGCCTGTGGTATTGGCCTTGCAAATTCTATTTAACAGCATCAATAAGGTGAATTGTGGGTGACCTGTCAGTGAGGGTTCACGGGGAATTAATAGCGCTCTCAGCTAACAGGTTTTCCTCTTGTTTGCTAGATGTTGGGAAGCTTCCTACTAAGATTTTCTGCTAGGGAATCTTGCTTGGTTTTCAAGGATGCAATCATTGCCTTGAAGTTATGTTCAGTATTTCCTCAAATTGAATGCCTTGCATATTGTATTCCATCTCCAGCTTGTGAGGTCTTAACTCTGCACAGGTAACAAAGCCATTTGTGTAAATAACCATAGTCCATATGCTCTCTGCTACTGCTGGGTGGAGTTAGGTGAGCTTGCAAAGCAACCCTGCTATTCACAATGAGGCATCAGCCTCTGGTGGGAGAGGTTTTCTGTGAAGGTGAGAATGGATTTAATTCTGGAGCCTCGCCAATCAGTGTGCTTGTTATGTTAACAAGCTAATGTTAGAGCAATTCCGCAAGGAGTTTGCATGTTTCAGTATGCTTTGGTGATGTGTCAGGCTGTGGTTTTGTTTCTGGTCTGTTTTCCATGCACTTGATACTGTGGAATTATTTTTTTTTTCCCTGCAAGGTCCATGGTACTGGATTATAAGATGCTTCTTTCTAGCAAAGTTTAGAAAAGTGGGTTGGAGAACTCTTTGGCAAGATAGATGCATGTAGGCAATGAAGAACTTCATGTAGAACTTCATGCCCCCCCAAATGGGGGATTCTTTTGTCTTTTTTTTTTTTTCTAAGTGTCAGGTGGGTGACAAGGGGAAGGACTATTCAACAGTCAGGGAAGAAATGTTTCTAAGCAAAAGGTAGAAAGTGTGTTAGTGAGTATGGCTGGATTTGTGCCTGCCGATTTGTCTGTCAAGCTTGATACTGAACAACATCCTTTGATGTTCTTGGGCACCTGTCTTAAGAGAGTGAAAAGCTGTTTCTTCATCATCTTCGCGTTGCATAATATTTAACTTTTTTTTTTCCTGGGATACTTTTCATCGGTCATCTTTTCCAGAGACTCATGGGCTGTGAGACATTTCAAAGCAAGTATTTCAGTCTAAATTCCTGACCAACAGCTATAACTGGCAGACCGTACCGTTGTGGAAAACTTAAGTAAAAATGCAAGTAGAAGGCTATAATCTGTTTTATTAAAGGAAGGTTCACTTTCATTGTTGTATATACTGGATGTGTATAAATAGGATATAAGAAGTTTTTTATGTGTGTGTATATATATTCAGATGCTTAGTATTACATTTCCAATCATTTGCTGTTTTCTAAATGAAATTGATCCATGTGGATCCATTCGTATTTGATTTCATCTTTTTTTTTTTTTTTTTTAATTCCCAGTTGTAGTTTCAGCCCAGTGTAAGCTGACTGTTTAAGTGAAATAATTAAATACATTCAAACTAAGAAGGCTTGCTCTGGGAAGGTGTTCTACCCTGAAAAAAATAAATTGTTTCAGTAGTCAAGAGCTGATTTTTTAAATTCTTCAGCCATGTTTCCTTGTGCTTAGGCTGATGGTGTGAAAACAGCAGAATTTTTCCAGCGCGCGTTTGTAGAACCTGTTGCAAAAAAAGGAAAGCTTAGGATTTAAAGTCAGTGTTTCAGACTTATGGTGCACTTTGAATGAAAGGAAAATGGAAGGGGGGGGAATCTTTCTTCAACAAGGTAAACTGATGCTGGGAGAATCCTGTGTGTTTATGCGGTAGGTTGCACAGACTTGGGAAGTGGATGGTGGTGAAGGGATGTTGAAGCTTGAGGTTCATACTCTTTCATGTTGATGTTCACTCTGGAGTGGAAGCTTCTGGTCCAGCCAGAGGGCTAACCCAGATGAGCTGCTCGGGATTGGAGGCATCGTTCTCTGGAGCACGTAAACCTCTGAACGAATAGAATATTTATATAAAGATAATAACTTGTTTAACTGTGTAACTCTAACTTATTTCAGTGCTTGTGAGTCAGGAAGCAGGAGTGGCTTGCGGTGTGAAGGCTGTGGTGGTTTGATGTTGCACTGCAACATTTCTCAGCTGCTTAGGAAGAAACTCTTACAAATTACAGACTAGTGTATTAAGAAAACAGGCACTAAATTCAGTCATTTCTGTACAGACAGTAATCTACCAGAGGGTTGGGTAGGCAGCTGGGAGAGCCAATTATGTCAGCTATCGTTACCAGATTGCTTTTAATGAAATACTACTTTTTGCAATATGAATGTTAGCCCTAGTCTAATAGCAATCTCTTCTAACTCTGACATTGTACATTCAGTTTCTGTCTCTTGATTTTAGACAAAACCTGCCAGAATTATGTTATGATGAAGTAATTAAGTAATGAAGTGTAACCCCAGGTAACAGACTCCTGAACACTGTCGTTGTCTTTAAGAAGAATGCATTATTACTAGTGTGTGTTGTAGGATAGATTTGCTTCATAAAAATAAAATCTCATTTTTCCCATGCTGAGAGAGGCAAGTTTCTTTCATATATTGTGGTGAAAAAGAGGTAGAAGCTAGACTGCATTTGCACAAGGACGTTTGAAAAGAAGTGTTTTGTTAGGCTGCTAGACTGACATGATTCAATTTTGTCATGAACACAAGGGCTGCCCAGCATCTTTTGCATTTGGGAGTAAAAATTGGTCTCTCCCCTTCCTTTCTGAGCTTCTTCAGATGTTTTGTTATGTTAAACAGTGCAAAGAATCACAGACTTTCTCTGTGGTGCTGCCTAAATTTACCTTTTTGTTTGTGTTCAACTTTAATTTATTCTTTCAAGTTTGTGCCCAAGGGTGGGAGGCACAAAGATGTGGAAGTTAATAATGAGATTTAGGGGTTGCCTGGGTAAAAGGGTGGTGGTTTTTCCTTGAAATCAAAGCAGAGCATTGGTCTTACTGTTTTCACGTGGGTTGGTGTAGGCTAGTCAAGTCCGAGTAATGAGAAACTAGACCCTATAGTGTTGTGCATTGTCTGCATGTAGACTTGTTTAAGGAGGCTTGCCAAAGCAGAACTGCAGCTGATATTTTAAAACTGTTCATCCTTGATCGCCAATATACTGCTTAAATCAATAGAAGCATTTCTGAAAAGCTTCTTTTCCTCCCCTGCAGTTCATGTAATGCAACAATTTTTTGGTATTTCTTTGTAAGGTTCTCCACCCCTTTCTTTATATTTTACTGCTTTGCCTAGAAAACGGTTATTGAAGAACTGCCCATTTTCTCTAGCTGTTTGTAATGATCTGTGTTTTTCTCCTAGAGCTACCTGTTTTCTCCTTTTATCATTCCATACATGACATAAAAACATTACATACCAATTTGGGTTTGTTCCAGGGTGCTGGTGTATGTGTCCTACTTAAAGTGTCCTACTTTCCTCAGCAACTTGCTATGCAGGCTGATGACATCTTAATGCTGCTACTGTGTTTGAAAGAGATTTACATGTTTTAAAAAAAGTAAAAAATTGAGGTTGTTGGCTTAGGCTGTGTATTGACAGTGACTTGCTTAATTTGATACCATCTTTTGAAGCTACCTATGCCCAAAGCATGCTTTGAAAAAAAGCCTAGACTATCTGAGTATGGTAACAGTACTATTTTAGTATAAGCTCCATCTAAGTTAGTGCTGCTGCAGTCTTGCCCCCCCCCCCCCCCCCATATGGGGTGCTCCTGAGGATCCTCACTAGTTCAGGGAGTTTGAGGAGTGTTCCCCCACTTTTTTGCTAGCTTGACTCCTTGAACTTGGCTTGCTGAAGGTTTAAATAAGTAACGTTGCAAGGCAGGTGTAAGTATGCATGTCTGAAGAAAAAAAGTGAAATGCAGAATTAAAGCAATTCTGAGTTAGACTTAAACTGTTGTGGTAATGGAGCCTAAAGTGTTTTCTGCAAACTCCTTAATGATTTTTAATGTCTACTCCAGAGAGAGTTAATAATAGCACTTAATCAATCTGGAAATCTCAGCAGTGAGGAGGCACAATTTCATTGCATATAAAAAGGTATGTAGATAACAAGGAACAAAGTGTCTGATTGAATAGAGGTAGCTCACAGCCAATACTCAGTGAACATAACTGAACCTGTTTGACATTTCACTGAGGCTGATCATTGTCCTCTTGATCCAAACTTGTGGGAAGAGAGGTGTTAGATGTGATCTACCCAGTGTGTTTGCAGTGGTATCCTCATCCTCTGTCTTCAGCAGCGCAGGGCTATTGGAGCCTGGCAGGCTGTGCTGTGGTTTTTCTTGGTAAGAATTTAACCTGTGCAACCCATGTGGCGTTGAGAAAAGCATACTTTATCTTGGCTAAAATCTACTAACTGTACAAGTCTGGAGTCCACCCGCTGTGGAGCTCTTGAGCATGCACGGTGCTGCAGCATTGCCCTTGCAACTTCTGTGGGTATCAGGAAATTTTCTCTTCCTCTAAGTGGAAGACTCACAAAATGGAGGAAGCCCAGGAATGCAATGAGTAAAGCGATGGCAGCTTGCATCAAGAACACTCAGCTCACACAGCTGATCAGTGAGCTACGCCTCTGGCTTTTGCTGCTGTTTGCTGCAGTGCCCTGCACAATTGCTTACCTCTATGTACGTACCTTCCCAGTGCCCTCTCTTACGGCTGGGACGTGGTGCAGCTCCTGGCATCGCTGGCGATCAGTACCTGGGCTCCTTTGTGTCGGGCAGAACACACCTTCCTGCCTGCCTGGCTGCCTGCCCAGAGCATAGCCAAGGTGCTTTTTTTGACTGGCAGGTTCAACTGCAATTTTTTCTGTGTTTTGCTGGCCTGATTGAGATAAATTATATTGACAGAGTGCTTCAGGAATTCAGGATGGAGGTGGGGGAGGCAGCGAGGGGATGAAAAATTAGGGATGGAAGGATGGTCTGGAAGAAAAACTGTACTGTGGTGGATTGGAGGTAGGGAGATGGGAGCTTGCTTGTCTGGTGTGGACACAGATTCTGAAATGTTGTTTTTGTGAACCTCTAATTGCTGGTGTGACCATTTATCAGGAAGAGAAGATTTTCTTCATTCTAAAAGCAGTTTCATTGCTCCAGTTGCATTGTTTCACCTGCTAATCTTTTTGTCCTAATTTTTTTTTTGATAGCTTGTACTTACCAGGTTTGATTTGAATACTTTGTTTAGTAAGTTTATGCCCTTAAAGCTTCCCATCTTCTTGATCGGATGTCATGACAAGTACCTGATAGTTGTGAGCTCTTCTCCATGTTCCTTCCATGTTTTCTAAATCTGAGGGAGATTTCATGTATAAACATGTACACATGTAAAAAGCTATTTTGGAAGCTTGCTGTTTCTTTTATGTGTTTTCAGGGTTTTATTTTGTTTCAAGGTGTGTGTGCACGCGCTTCTCCCTCCTCCCTACTTTACTGGTGGATATGCTTTTGCATTTGCCATTTATTGAGTGGAAATATGGACAAATTGGAGAAGAAAGGTTTAACTTTTTTTTTTAATATACTCAGGCTGATTACATTCAGCATTTAAGGCATCATCTCCATCTTTTTCATTCAAGATCTTTTTTGAGAGCATTTCTCCCTGGGATTACTCCATTCTGTTGATTCCTTTCATGCATCCAGTCTCTAGGGTTCTCCCTCTTGCCACTCCCCAGTATCTGTGATTATATACTCTTGGGTTTTGATTAAGTTTTGGGATGCTAATGAGCCAGCAGGGAGTAAAAATGGTTAACAGCAACAAGAATGAAGAGGAATGTCTTGGCTGCATTTCTATATCTTGTGAAAACAAAGTGGATTAAATCAAGTTCTGGAATAAGAGAATGCTTATCACTTTGCACTGATCTGTGCCCAGTTTTTGCACTAAATAGGAATTTTTCCACTCAAGCTAATTCTCCCTTTCCAAATGCAGCTTGTCTACACAGTTCAATAGTTATCTCTGATTTTTTTTTCCTTTCTTTAAAAAAAAAAAACCAAAACCAAACCTTTCATGATTTCCTAGGTTCTTGGAGTAATTTCAGGATGCCTTAAATGCTGTCGTCTTGGAGTCACAGCCTCTCCAGTTTTCTTGACTTTCTAGCCATAATAAAAATAACTCCATTATTTATGTTCCCAATTGTACTGTGAATATTTTAATTGAACTCAGTTCCCTCTGTGTAGATCATCCTTGGAGCATGCACCTGTGTCTGATTTGCCCAGTTGTTCTCTTAGCATGCCAATATCTTGCTCAGCCTGGATAGCATTTAACTGGGAGCGATGGAGGAAAAGCTGTATAAGACAGGACAAAATGGTACTGATTACAAATACAGTATGGTTTTGTCCTAAGGATATGGAACTGGGATTAATTTTACAACTGCAGGGAAGGGGGTTAACTTGGAGTGCTTACTTTACCACTAACTAATTGCTAATGACACCCAGGGCAAGCTGTAGGGTCCTACCCTGTATTCAGTGTGACCTTGGAACGTGTGCTGCAAAAGATAATGACAGCTTCAGTATTTTTAATATCAGACTATGTGTCTTGTTTAGGAAAATGCACCTTGGTGCTCTATAATAAATAGTTTTGTGGGTCTTTCAATTCTTTAGGTTTATTAAAATGTTCAGAAAGCAAAGGGTAGACATAAAATACTAGTATTACTTCCTGTACAAATGTCATTCCTCCTCTCACTGTGTGCTTTGTGTTATCATCTAATTACCTTGAAGTTAATTCCATAGTGCTTATGTGTCTCAGGCTCAGGAAATGAGCTATTCCAGGAAGAATTACCTGCAATTAACAAGCTGATAATGCAAAGCAGTTTGTTTTGAGTGTACACAGTTGTAAATAAGAGCAAAACTGAACCTGTGACTTCCAGAAGCAGACAGGGGTACATTCAGGAAAGTCTGTAATGATTCTTTTGGAGGATTCTATGAAAAGTTATGTTTCCTTCATTACATTCCAACTTTTACCTGTTTATTAGGCTTGCGGCATCTTTCTGAAATTGTTGCTTTGTAAGAATTTGAAGCACACTTGTTAATGCTGACATGCATGAGCATTGATCTCCAAACCTGCAATTGAATTTATGGACTTGAGGAAGTATTTGCTTAAACATTCAAGTACAAATGGGGCTGGTGGTAGAGTTGTTTGTTCCAATGTATTACTGCTGGTCCTGTTCTTCCCTGTCTTACTCTTTTCTTTCTCATTACAGGTCTTGATGCAGAGTTGTCTTATGTGAGGAATGATGTGGTTAATCACTATGCATTGTCCTTCAATCTCTTAATACCCAGCGAGACCAACAATCTTCACTTCAGCTGGCATGCTAAATCCAAGGTAAGGAAGCATAACTTCTCTGTTTGAGTACTTGATACAGGATCTGTATTGCTTAGTGAATACCAACTATTATAATTTAATGGCTTTTTTCCTTTGCAAAAATTTACGTATGCTAGGAGTAGAAGAATTATTTATGTGATTGCAGGCAGTAGGTTAAGATGATATGTATCCAAACTGTTCCTTTTTTTGGTTTAGAAAGGTTAAGCACTTCTTTTGAAGTATTTTTTTACTTCTTGCAATCTGTGTGTATATGTACAAACTACTGGCTGCGGAATCTCTTCTGGTGGTGCATTGCATACACAGAAGGGGCAGCCATGAACTGAAGCCTCTGGAAATCAAATGTAGAGCAATTGTGTTCTAGAGATTTCTAGAAACATATGTTTGGAGACAAGAAGAACCTATAAAAGTAGCATCTAGTATGTTATTAGTGAGCCTCGATTGGATGGAAAAGGATTTTTGTTTCACTTAATCACTGTGGCTGGAGCATGCAGCAACAGCTGTCATAAAGATTGCGTATGCTCTTACATTTTGAAGGATTTCCAGTTACTTAACAACTTATTTTTGTATATGAAATGATCAGTTTAGTCTCTGCCAGATTATTTTTTTTTTTGAACTTGAGTGATGGTTATTCTTCTGTCCTTAAGCAGGAAAGACTGCAGTAGGAACAGTAGTATTTAACAACTCCACCAATGCAATTTCTGAAGATTCCTTCTGCCAGCGTTCTTCCCTTTGAGGTGTAACTTCTTATGAGATGTGAATTTTGGCCTGCAATGGTATGGGGTAGAGAGCAAGCCAGCCCTTCCACTTGATATCGTATTCCACCTTCACAGGCAGTTCAGTCACTTGCCATTTGAGTAGGACCTTTGAAGGAGTTTTCATGTTACAATTTCAGCCATGAGCTACCTGCATCACTGTCCCTGCCCTGAGTTTCCTTGGGCCTGTCTGTGAATTTTTAATAGGAATTTTTGAGCTTGTGTAGCCCTCTTCCACTGCTGTGATTGCACCACTCAGCATCTTCTGTGCTAAGTTTGTAGGATGGGTGTAGTGCAGCTTATAGGAGCTCAGAAACTGGGTTATGTTTCTACACTTGGCATCTTGACTGAAAAATAAATTGAAAACATAAATGCATCCTATTATGTTTTAGAAAGGGAAAAAAAAATAAACTAATGGGGCAAACAAAGTCAAACCAAATTCGTTCAAGTGAGTATGGAGGGATAGGATGAATTTCCAACAGGAGCTTATGACTTAGTTACAATAGGTCCTGTACTTTTTGATGCAGAATCAGCTTCTTAAGTGGAAACAAAATAAACAAAATCTTGCCTGTAGTTGAATAAACTGTTTGTAAGCAATTTTGGCTGTGTAGGTTATAAAACTGACTAGAGGAAGGGGAATTTTTTTGAATTCCCATAGTTTTAACAAACTGGCTTTCGAACAAGTAAGTTTAAAAGTATCAGCAAGTGAGGCTTGTGGTGTGTTTTTGGGGGTTTTGTTTTTGTTTTTAATATGGCACTTTAAATTCTGCCCCAAATTTTCAAGAATGATTTCAAGAGTGGCTTCTATTTTGGCTTTCTTAATTTGAACTGTTACAAAAGTCTGATACTTAGACTTCATATAAGAAACCTTGAATTTGGGCACCTAAAATCACCAGCATTCTTTGAAAATAAGCTACAGTGGTTTTAATTTCAAGAATTATGAAAAGGTATGTAGCATTTCTTTTTACTGCTGTAGAGATTTCTTACGTGTTTTCTGTCTCCCAACTATTGTTACAGGTTGAGTATAAACTGGGATTTCAGGTAGATAATCCCATGGCTATGGCTATGCCCCAGGCCAACATTTCTCTACAAGGAGAAGTTCCTCGCACACTTTCAGGTAAACTTCCCACCCCCCGAAAGTGCACAGCTAGTGCTGATACTAATAATGCTTTCTGGTGGTACTTTTGTTTTTTCCAAAATGTGTGTAGTGTTGCATAAGACTGTAATTTTTCTGTTAAACCTAATATGTTTACAGGCCTTCTGCAGCAGTTATGACAGCTAAAAGGGTATTACAGATTGAGACTATTAGTCTGAGAGTAAGATTTTTTTTTTTCCTCTCGTTTAGTGGAGGACAGAGATTTTCCTGGAAAGGAAATGCAACATTTTTTTATATATATGTACACACACAAGCTTCCCATTCTCTTTCAACAATAATAATTAACAATTGTGTGAATTTTAAAATCCACGCCTTTTAATTTCTCTAGTATGTAGAGATGACATTTCAAGATATGTGGGAGCTGTTAATACATTAAAGTGCTTATGGTAAGTTTAAAACTGAGAAAACTATTTTGAATATATACTAGCTCCTCCATAGAATTTATACTGGAAACAATTGCATTTGTTGCAGGAAATGTGCAAATGATCATCATTTATGCTTGTTCAAGTATGGTTCCTAGCTGTCTTGTGCTCTGTTAGATACTCGAGGCACAATAAAATATATATTGATGGTTTTGTTGTGTACAACATTTTTGTGAAAGCAGACATGGGAATTAGGCTTGTTGCATCTGCTCTGTTGGCATAAATAATACTGGTATGTAAGCTAGAAAGTAAATAATGTCATATTAGTTTAAGCTTTAGTTCCAGTCAGATTTGCAGAGACCAAAATACTTAATGGTTGTGAAAAAAGCTAACCTTCTGTCCTGGTTTTGTCTGGGTTTGAGTTAATTTTCTTCCTAGTAGCTGGTATAATGTTGGTTTTTGCATTTAGTATGAGAATAATTTTGGTAATGCACTGACGTTTTCAGTTGTGGCTAAGTAGTGTTTATACCAAGTCAAGGATTTTTCAGCTTCTCATGCCCAGCCAGCAAGAAGGCTGGAGGGGCACAGGGTGTTGGGAGGGGACACACCCAGGACAGCTGACCCAAACTGGCCAAAGGAATATTCCATACCATATGATGTCATGCCCAGTATATGAACTGGGGGGAGTTGGCTGAGAGGTTGGGAGGCAGGGGTGGGGGGAAGGCACAGATCGCTGCTTGGAAACTGGGCATCGGTTGGCGAATGGTGAGCAATTGCATTGTGCATCACTTGTCTTTCTTGGGTTATATTTCACGCTCTTTTATCTTCCTTTTCATGATGATGATTATTGTTATTGTAATAATAATATTTTATTTTTACTTCAATTGTTAAATTGTTCTTATCTCAACCCATGAGTTTTACTTGTTTTCACTTCTCCTCTCCATCCCACCGGGGGAGGGGAGGAATGAGTGAGCAGCTGTGCCTGCTTAGTTGCTGGCTTGGGGTTAAACCATGACACCTTCATAGCATTTGAAAAAGCAACAAGGAAAACTAAGTTTTCTGGTTTTCTGTGGTAACGGAGGTTTCTCTTGTGACAGCACTTTAACTCCAAAGCTAATGGATGGCTAATGGTCATTTATCCACAAATAAAATTTTAGTAATCTGTAAACTTTTAATATAACTCACATAACTCACATATTTAAAATATATGTCCTTTAGTGCTTTAATAGTTGTCTGAAATTACATGGCATGAGACTAAAATAGCATTTCTTAATAGCAAGTTCTTTAAAAATGTACATTGTAAACATCATTTAAGAGACTTTTATCATTTAAATGTTCTTTCACCACAATGTCTGAGAAGTGCTCGAACTTAATTGTTGTTTGTTTGCAGTGTTTCGTGTTGAACTCTCCTGCGCTGGCAGACTCGACTCTGAGGTCACAATACTAATGCAGCTCAACTTGACAATAAATTCATCAAAAAACATCACAGTTTTGAATTTCAAAAGAAGGAAAATGTGCTACAAAAGTAAGACATTAAGTTTCAAATATTAAAAAACTTCTAGTGTTAAAGTATGATAGGAAAAGGGAGTGGGAAGGTATAAGATCCAGGACATAAGTAACAGTTCCGGGGAGGGTAGGAAGAAACCAGGTAAAATTTTGCCTTTCAGAGGCAAATGGGTGCTTTTGGTAAAAGCAGAAACTGATGAATGAACAAATTCTCCAAGCGTTCTGCTGCACTGACTGACCTTTTTACATATATAGCAAAAAGCATTTTCTCTGTTGTGCTTGGAAGGAAGCAACTAGTTTCCTCAAAACTGCAGCACTCTGACTATTTAAATTGTTCTAAGAATTACCAACAAAATCTACTTAGTTTATAAATTGTGATAAAATTGGCTATTTAGTGAATTCACGTGTTAGTCTTCGACTTGGAGTACTAAATGATCTTGGTAGATAATACAGACTTCAGAAATCCCAGATTGACTCTTCTGCGTTTTGAGTTGGGAATCTGCAAGCACAGTTTATTCTTGGATTATTACTATTTCCTGTTGCTTCTTCCTAGAAGTATTTTCATAGGAATTGGAAGAAAATTATTTTGGACAATCCCAAGAACTGTACCCTCCTTAAAAATGGCTGTGGTGTCCTGTTCTCAGGCAGCATTTGAGGATGGCCACCTCTCTATTTACATGCTCCTCTTGGCTCTGTTCAGTTTACTTGGAGCCTTTGAGGACAGTAGTAGGCTTTTCGGAGGGGAGTTTGTCACTTCTTTTGGGTATGAATGTCTAAGGATGAACTTCTGGAAGGTGTGGGTGAAAGAGCTAGTGTGGCTTTTTAGCACATAATGTTGTGATACTCATGTTACTTGCATTGATGTTATGGAAAGACCATTCTTAATTCGAAGTGTATCTGTTTTTCTAGTGAAAATGGTGGTCTGGCATTTTTACCTTTATTTCATGTTTTCCTAGGTACTTTTTCAAATGTTCCAAGTGGCAAAGTCAGCACTGCTTATGCATTCATAGCTTACTGAGCTGCTGAATATGCAGAGGAGGTTTCCATAGGCACCACACAGTTATCTTGGTGTGTGAGGTAGAGCTACTTCCTAAATTTTGCAGAAGTGATTCTTACGAAGATCATGTTTCTGTAGGTTCCTAAAAATGAAATGTCAGTGGCTTTTTTGATATATGTTGATTGGTATAGAGCATCTGGGGTTTTCTGATCTAATTTAGTGCATAAGTAAAATATATGCAGGAACTTGCTGGCAGTTTTGCTCAAGGCATTCATAATAGTTCCTCCTAAAGTTTAAAAAAGGGGAAAAAAACCCAAAACCCACAACCAAAAAAATGTCTCAGATTTCTCCCTCTACCAGATTACTTTTTCACAAGTTTATCAGGCTGAACTGGCTTACCAAGGAGTCAGAAGGGGCTGTGCTGGGAAGGAAGCAGCTCTTCATGGCTGCGAGCAGGAAGGAGGATGCACAAGTGGGACTGCACCTTTGCAGCCACAGAAGTCCATTATATTGCCTCAACTGCATGCAGATCCTCAGGGAGGTTCATCTGAAGTCATCTCCACAGCCTGCATTCCCTTGGTTTGCGCTGCTCCTCTTAGTGACCATACTCATAGTAAGCTTAATGAAGATTTATCCCATTTCTAAAGGACTACTTTCACACATGAACCTGAATATTGTCCTTGTGTCTCTTGTTCCATATTTATGAGTATTTAAATAGCCATTAGCTTTTTCACCCTTCAGTTTTAAAACACTTGTGACTGTAGCATCAGCCAAGAAGGCACAGTGCCCATGGGTGCATCTCTTAACTTCTTCCTGGGATGAGTAGTGTTAGACTGGAGCCAGAATTTCTTCCAAAAGGTCAGGGTAGTATTGATTGAACATTCAAGAAATTATTTTCTATCCTGTAGTAACTGATTCTGTGAGGTATTTGTTGTTTAGTGTCTTAGCATACACTCACATACTCTGTACCTCCTCTTTCTACTGTCTGCTGCTTTGGACTTTGGTGGACAAGCCAGAGGGTTTTTTGAGGTAGGTAGATTCAGTGGGTTCAAGCGTGGCCTCAATGGACATATGTATCAGTGATGAAATGTATCTGACCCATGTGTCTTAAGTGCCATGTTTATTACACAGTGCTTAGGTATTTAAAATGGAAATCTAGAGATAACTATAGTCCTTAAGCCAGCTCACCTATTTGGAAAAGCAGATTTGTTTTTCCATAAATGGGGCAATTGACTTCCTATGAAGGGCTACAATAATAAATCTATACCAAACTTAATGTTTTTTTCTCATCTGTCTAGAGCTTGAGCCAGAAGTAAAACCTCCAACATCTGATAAAAACAGCAGCAAGGCTCTCTGTAAGTAATCTTGAGTGTACAATGTACTTCAGGTGTAAAAAATGAAAAACTTGTGATGTTCTTTCTATGAAAACACTCTCCAGGTAGTCTGCACTGTACACAGTATTTTAGTTTATTTTAACTTGGTTGGGGTTTTTGGTGTTTGGGGTTTTTTTTGTAATTAATTATTTTAACTGTGAATATATACTAGTGAAGAGGAAAAAAGCCTATTCCAATTCTCCTAACAACTTTTTTTTTAATCATGTCTTAGGAGCTCTGGTTTCTGTACATGACTCTGATCTATTCTGTTGACTTTAGGACCTGTCTGCTTTGCTGTTTTAACTTGTCAGTATTGAATGAATACAATGAGGTAGTTTCTTTCACTTGTTTTCTAGCTGGAAATATCATTGACTGACTATGCTCAGCCTCTGTAGTACCCAAAATGTAAACATTTTTGCCAAAATGCTTTTGGAAAGTAGTGGAGTGCATTGCTTAGTTTTCTCTTTACCACCCGTTGTCTTCCAGGGCAATTGTTCTCCATGATGCATGATTTAAAATTGGGGATGGCTAGGGCTACTGCTTCTTCCTGCCTCCAGTCCCTCTGACCGTGTTGCTGCTTAACACGAGCTAAAGGCCAGTGCAGCAGACAGCCCTCTGCTGCCAAGGTGCAACTGCAGAATTTTGCCCTAAAACTCACTGCAGTTGAGATTCTTTTGAGAAAGAGGATTAACTGTCCTGTTAACACTCCTGCATAAAGATTCAGGTCAGGGGGCTGTTATCCACCTGTTATACCCTAAAATCAGGAGGAGAAGCTGAAGTTGTGTGCTCTGGCACATTCGATCAGTGAGTAAGCACCACTATCACCCTGCACCTAAGTATTAGTCTCATTTTATTTACTGTATTGGTGTGTGTCATGGTGTGCAGGTGACTCCTGCTCTTCCAGCCCCATCTAGCAAGTCTGTGCCAGTTGCTGCATTGGGGCTCAGCTGCGCTGAAGGCTGGGTTTGTCCATGCTCCTACTGTGTTTGCAGCGTGGTAGCCATGGAGGAGGGACAAGGGGTTGTGTGAGGTAGAACCATCAGGACCAACAAGACCATTTTAGGAGGTTGCTGGCTTGCTTTTATCCTTCAGTAGGAACCCTCCTTTTGTCCCAGTAAATAAATGAAGGTATCGAGTGGCTTGCTGGACCCTGCCCTGCTTTGCTACAGCAGGAACTGTGGTGCCCACTCTTCTGCAGGTTACCATGGTCTGCCTCTGCAGGTGGGCTGCTGCTCCCTGCTTTTGTGGGACCTGGGTGGCAGGGCACTGGGGGCAAGTCTGGGGACAGCAGCAGTGCCCTCCTGACATGTCAGCCTGCTGGGAACTAGCAAAATGTCATCTATTGTGGAGTTTGTTTGGGTTTTTTTGTGGCTTTTTTTTATTTGTTTTTTCTTTTTTGGTTTGGGCTTTTTTGAGAAAGTTTCAGTAACTTTTCACCTTTCTATTTCAGTCGATCCTGTAAACGCAGCTCCCACCACTTCTACCCGTGTGTTTTATATCAGTGTTGGCGTGTGCTGTGCTGTTATATTCCTGGTGGCAATAATATTAGCTGTCTTGCATCTCCACAGCATGAAAAGGATAGAGTTGGATGATAGGTATGTATTCAAGCTTTTCAAGTGCATTTTTGGGGACACTTTTACTCAGATTTGTGGGAGTTCTGGTCTCAAAATGAACACTCTGTAGTAGCTTGCAATTTCTGCTCTTGTTGTCAAGCTGTAGCAATTAGTACCTGTGTAGAGTTGTAGTAAGTGGTGTACAGCAGAAAGGCAGCAGTTGCAGGTGTTCTCCTGTTTAGGGGTTGGGAGGGTTGGGACTCTTGGGTTTTTGCCAGAATAGTTGTGTGGAGGACACAGAGTGGGGAAATTTGGGCAGAATCAGATCTACAGGGATTGTCAGCCTTGAAGGAAAATTTGATAGATACCTGGGCACACTGAAAATGTTAGGGTTTTGTTTGTGGTTTTTTTTTTTAACTGACTTCTGCAGGAGATCGAATTTCAGTTTTCTCTGTTTTGATTGATTTACCAGTATTCACTTTGGCCTTAGGTAAAGTCTGGGGATTACAACTGGTTGGTTATAAAGCTGAAAATGTGGCACTCTCCCAAATATATTTTCAATACCAGAAAAAACAAATTGGCACAGGCATGCAAAAAGGACTTGTAACATGAACCCAAGGGCAATATGGTCAGCTGAGTGGGGATTAAACACTGAGGTGGAAGGGAGGCTGAAAAAGCAGGTGGACTGAGGCTCTGCTGAGGCTGTGTGAACAAGCTGCATCAGATGCAACTTTTCAGAAGCAGGCTGTTTTGAAACTGAATACTTTGGAAAACAGTTGGGGCCTGTGGGTGGTCACCCCTGTTGAAAGGATATTTTGAACTGTTTCTGTTCCTGCCTGCAGCCTCTGAGTAGCTCTTTCTATTTGTCTTCCTCTCTATCCATTCATCTGTTTCTTTCTGTTTTTTTTCCTGCCATTTACTCCTCTCGTGTCCCCAGACCACTTGTTTTTTGGGGAGTGTTAGTATACTAAGTAGTAATGGTTTCTCAAGGCCTGATTATCTAACTTGTCAGCTTTTCTCAATTAATTTGTGCCTAACTGTCTACTGAGGGTTTTTAATCAATAGAAGGTGTTAAAGGATGTGCAGCTTGCTTTAATTCAGAAAGAAAAAGCATTACATCTATGGGGTGTGTGAACAGTGTCATCTGCGAGTTTTTGAGAGACTGTCTCAGCCTAGCATTGTGATCAAATGTCCTTTCAGCCACTCTGTTGTACTTGATTTCTGTGGAGATACAAGTTAAAAATTCATCTAATGTTAATACTCTGTGGTTTGCAGGTGTTAAAGAATTTGCTCTAAATCAGTATATGGCCTTCTGATAATTTCTGTGAAGTTTGTGCAGACAGTGGGATTTAGTTCTTCAGAGAGCCGTGTGATGACTTGTTTTTTGAGCCCAAAGGTGCCAGACCTGACAAAACCTTGGATGGGCTCTTGGGTAAGACCTGTGGTCAATTAGTGTCATAGCAAAGGTGCAACAGAGGCAAAATGTGCCTGAAAAATCAGGATCTGTGGAGTTTTGTTTTCAGAATGGGCAGCGTGCACAGGAACCAGCAAAGAGACTGCGAGGTGATGTTTCAGTGCTTGGCTGAGAAACTCCTTCTGTGTTATAATTTAGCCTCAGTGTTATGCACTAGCATTACATATGATCAGTGACTGCTTGATATAGCAACTAGTCAAGGAGCTTGTGAGCGAAGAAACAACTTTTGATTTGATTTTGAATAGCAAGCTCAAAACGTTGCTGTAAAGGGGTCCTGAATCGAAGATGATAACGTCATCAGGGTTAATGACCTCCCAGGAGCAACAAAGGCTGGAAAACCCACTGCTATTGCTGTTAATTTCAAAAACCAGAACTAAATAAAAATGGGGAAGGTTGTTAAACAGAAGCTAAAACCAGGCAGCTGAGTTTACAGGCTGCACATGGACTGTTTAAGAAAATTGTATTGAAAGTTCAGAGCAAATGCTTGCATACCTCCTATCAAAGGCACTTGAAAAAGTGCCAAAGAAAGTTAGCATGGCTTAACAGCAGGATAATGGAGGTTATTAAAAGCAAGAAGGCATCGTTCAAAAAGCTGATGTGGTATGCAAGTGAGAAAACTAAGAAAGCTCATAAACCATGAGCAAGTTAAACCTAAAAACCAGAATGAAGCTAACAAAAAAGGTACTTTTTCAAACTTGCAACAGGCATAAAAAGAATAATTCCTTTTTCAAACTTGCCTGCAGCAGGAAGCCAGCCAAAGAAATCTGTAGGGCTAGTAGGTGATCAAGTTACAAAACGAGTTTCCAGCCATAGCAGGAAAACGAAATGCAGGTTCCGCATCACTGTTTAATGCAGTGACCATGCCAGGACACTTCTTTCTGGGGAACTCACTGGAGAGTGGATCATATTGAAGCAGCGTGTAGATGCAACAGTGCAAACAGTTAAAATAAGCAGCAGTAAGTTGCCAGCACCAGAGAATATTCATTCAGAAAGTCTAAAGGAAGTGAAAGTCGAGTAGCTAGACCAGCAGCTATGGCTTTTAACCTCGTGCTAGAAACTATGCTGGAAGCCTACAAGTAGAAGACAGTGACTGTGGGAATAACTTTAAAAAAGGTTTCCAGAGAGATCGAGGCTGGCTATAAATCAGTAAGCCTGATGTTTGTATTGTGAGAATTGGTAGATTCTGTTCTAAAGAAAAAATTCAGCAGGTGCATCAGTGATTATGATATAATGGTGAAGAGTTGACTTGGCTTACCTTTTTTTTTTTTTTTTTTTAAAAGAAGTTTTGCTTCAGAGCTAACAGTGGTCCTTGAGGGCATCACCAAGTACGTCTAAAAAACCTGCAAGGTTGGCTAGCACTGCTTGGTCAGTGCTCAATAGCAGCCTGAGAAGCAAATGGAATGTTGATTATTTGGCAAGGCAGAGGGTTATACCCCAAAACAATCTCTTCTTTGTTCTCCCGATACAGTTATCAGAAGTGGAGAAGCTTCTAAGTTTCAAAAAAGAGGGGGATGTTTGTGTATGTTTGGGAGGGAGATCAAAAAAGCTTCTTCCGGCCCTGCCATCTGAGGTAGTACTGCCTTTGCCTGCAAACTTTCTTGCTTGTTCTTAGGCTATTACAGCCACAACAACTCTTTTTGTAGGATTTTGTCTATGAGGATAAGATAGAAGACATCCTGCTACAGTTTAAGCTACAGTTTGCCTGTCTCTTGAATACTATGTGCAGCTGTGGTCTTTTTACCCAAAGAAAATATCTCAAAAGCACATTCTAGGTGGCCCTGGAAGGGGCAACAAATACCCTTAGAGAGAGGAACGACAAAGTAGGCTAAGGCAATTGGGTCTGTAAAAGAGAGCTGAGAGAGGTACAGTGGTATAGGGTAAACAACTGTTTGCAGTAATGAGCTAGGGAATGTCTTTTTGATACTTGCTCCAGCACAGGGCAGCAGATAGAGCTAGCAGCTGGCATGCCCAGAGCAAGCAAGAGGAGATCACTCTGGCTGAAAAAGCTAGTTAAGCTTTTCAGGGTGTTACAGTTGCCTCTCCGTTTGGCTCAGGCTACTGCTTTCAAACTTCTGTAGTCGTTGATTCTCAGTCGGATGTTGGTACCATGAAACAAATGCATACAAGTCTTCTCTGGAATATAATAGTTTTGTTGTTTCTGGTATGACAGGGTGGTTCTTGCAAGAAATGTTTTGTCACCTTGATTTTTCAAAAGTGGGGAAGAAGGACTGGAAAATAGAGCAAATTCTGCAAACCAATAAGAGGAAGTTGTTCACGCTTAAAGGACAGAAGTGCTAAGATTTCTGAGTTACCTAAAATACATTTTAATGTGTGAGAGACTTTAAAAATGCCACTCTTTCAAAGTCTAGCCTGGAAAATCTTCTGATTTTAAATTTGATAAGTTAATTTTGAATTTATTGCAGTGGTAAGCAGTTATGTTCATGTCCATTTTTGTTTTAAAACAGCATTAGTGACAGCAGTAGCTCACAAGGTTTGTCCCAACCTTCCACACAGACGACACAGTACTTGCGAGCTGACACGCCAAACAATGCAACGCCAGTAACCAGTAAGTGTTAATCTAATTACAAACCCTTGCAACGGACCCTCTTGGACACAGCTGGAGTATTTGGTGATAGGGGTCACACTGATTTAGTATCCAGTAGAAGAGCAGAGCATGAATAATCTCCTGGCTCTGTCAGTTTGCCTCTGAAGCTCATGTGGTGTGTGGTTTTATCCAGCCATGCCATAGTCAAGATTGAGGCCTCCTTAAGTACTGGGGCCCAGGAGTCGTCATATGAGCATGATATTGTGTTTTGTCCAATGGGATATTCTACCTGCATGTAGATCAGTCAGCCAGAAAGACTTCACCAGTATCTGAAGCATCTGTTTTTCTTCACTGGAAAGAAGCTGCCTTGTGCAGTTCAAGCAGAGGGTGGTATAGAGCTGGAAGAGGTAACAGCAGCTGGAAGTACCCACCTAGCCCTAGGATCAGTTACTAAGTGGAGACCAAAGTAAGAGATGTCATTAGCATGTATTACTGATGGTTATATTACTCTTTTCATCTTGTTGCTGCAACCTGCAATGGAAATGAACAGGGAAAAGGCTTTTACAAGGGGGATATATTCATGATCTCTTTTTGTTTACAGCTTTGCTTGAAAGAACATGAAATAGTTAAAAAGAGCAGTGAATTAAAAGGAAGGGTGGCAGTAGTTTATGTACTCCGTGATAGACTGATCTGGTAACTATGTTCTATGTTCTAACTAGCTATGTTCTATGTTAATTTTATAATTGCTGAAGGTATTTATTATCTGTGGAGAGTTTACTCCTCCAGTTATTGTCTGTCTTCTCTAGTGGAGGGATATCCCATGTAGCATTACTCCAGGGAGGGGACTGTTCAGACTGTGGGGAAGCTGGACAGTGTAGGGGCACACTTGGTGTGCAGTTCCTTGGCAGTTCAGTCTCATTGGACTGACCATGAGCCTTTCCCTTGTGCTGGTATTTATGCTGCTAGGCTGCAAGACAATTCAGGGAGCTGAGCCAGCCAAAAACTGACTACTTTTGTGGAGTGATGGGTTTTTGGTTGACTCGGGTCTCTGAACTGGCCTGTAGGCTAGCTGTATGAGCACCAAAGTTGGTGCTTAGAGGGTATGGGTCTGCATGACCGAACACTGGAAGAAGGCAAGACTTAGCCCAAACTCAAAGGGCTTAAGCTACTGCAAAGCCTGCTTTGAAAGATCTAAAGTGAGGTAAGGGTTTATATTGCAAAGTGAGAAAAATGGGGGAGTCTGGCCAGAGGAACGAACTATCTTTCTTTTAAGCTCAGATTGCTGTTTCTCTCAATACAGTGGGAACTGCCAAGCTGAAATAGTGTTCTGGCACTCCTGACCTTTTCAGAAAGTGTAAATTAAATGGCTCCTGTTTTCATCTACTGCCACAAGTGATTTTCTTTTCTGTAATGCTCAGTAGAATCATTTAGGTTGGAAAAGACATTTAACGTCATCGAGTTTCATATTAATTGTCTGAAGAGACTTTGTTCACCAGTCTAATGAGTAGAGTGCTAGGTAAATAGAATGATTAATGACTTGATTTTTTTTTTTTTTTTAAATCAAGCAGTAAGACCCAAAAGTCTCTCCCATTGTCTTCTGATTGTACTTAGTAGTGATACTGACCATTCCAGTTCATGAGGGAGCACTGCAGAAATGTTGTGATTACTGTTCAGCCCTGCTGTGTTTTCCCATTTCCTCACCATGTGAGGAAGCAGGTGTTTAAGATTGAACAGCAACTTTGGGAAAGTTTTGGCTTTCTTCTAAATTGTATTGTATGTCCCTAAAGAAAACCCCTGGAAACTCATTACTGAGCCTCTGGCAAAAGGGGAGGGGACCAAGCCCATAGTGATGATTATACCCTCCTCACCTTGACAGGCGTGGTAGCCACTATGTCTAAGTGGCGCTTGTTTGCTGTGTTCAGTCCTTGTTGTTCCAGAAAGTCTCTTACCTGTTTTGGGACACCCATAGTAGCACAGGGGACGGTGAAAATGAATACAAGAAGAAAAAAGGTTGGTTGCACAAAATAAACAGGAAGAACATTCTTGGTCATTCCACAGTTGTATTAACTTTTTCAGATAAATAAAAAAAAATAATCCAAGTAATTCTCAAGATTTCTCTAATAATTCATAAACTTGTACAAAAATATTCAGGCCTTCCTGACTGTATTAGTGTATCTAGATGTCTAGAAACACCAGAAGAGGGCACTGGTAGTTTTGGTTACATCCTGCTGGGGTAAGGCATCTTCCTTGCTCCAAGAAGTCTTCTGACAGTCTCTGACCGTGGTCTTTATTTCCTTGTTGTCAGGAAAGTGCAGTGTTGTGTTAATCACCTTCAGTATGTAAGGAGTTTTGTTTACTTGGTGTTAATAATGAGACTTGATCACATGACACTACAGAATTCCTGTGTGGGTTTTTTTTGCAGATTATTATATTCGCATGACTTGTGGTTTTTTGTTGTTTAATACTTTTAAGATTAATTTTTAAGATTTAAGATTTAATCTTTTTAAGTACATGCTGCTTGCATGTCTTTATACCTCTAGGTGGTGCTGAGGTGAAGCAATGTGCTTCTGTTCTCATTATAAGGGTATTTATATTGGTTTGTTTGGCTCTGCTGGCTCCTCAGGTTATCCTACATTACGGATAGAGAAGAATGATCTTAAAAGTGTCACTCTAATGGAAGCAAAAGCTAAAGTGAAGGATATAGCCATCTCCAGGGAGAGGATAACTCTAAAAGATGTGCTCCAAGAAGGTATTTACAGGACTCAGACACTTGTGGGCTACAACATGGCGTGTATATATATATATATATTTTTAATAGCTAGATTTTTCTGAAATTAATCATGGATGATGTTTCTGATCTTCATAACTTTGGTGGAGGGGAAGAATGATGAATGCTGTTTGCATTGGGGTGTGGGGGGGTGGTGAAGGAAGTTTTCAGAATTCATTAGAATCGGGGAGTGACTAATCCTGCTCAGTAAATCATTCAGCTTGTCTGTCTTAATAATCTGGTCCTTTAAATAAAGGAAAGGGTTAGATGGCTAAGGAATGAGGTAATCAGTTAGGGCTGTAAGTGGCAAAGTAACTCACTTTTGTAAGTTACTGCAGGAGTGCTGCTCTTAACAAAAAAAAAAAAAAAATCAAAACAAAAAATGCCAAAGTCCACAGATACCTCAGTTGTCTGTACTCATCATCTCAATTTGATAGCTTCTGATTTGCAAATCTAATCAGCAGATGCAACATTTATAGCTCCGATATGAAAAATTCAGGGATTACCTGATTCTTTTGTCTTGTTTAATATTTACCTTGGAAGTGTTCATGCACAACACTAATTGGTTCTTGTTGATATTGAATTTGGGAAATAGGCTTAAATATTTAGGGGTTTTTGTCATTAATCTTTACTGCTGCCACTTCAAGTCTTGTGTTCCCCAAGCCTCATGAGAAAGCAAAGTTTCCAAAGCTAGAGATGTGAGATACTCATCCTTTGGAGGTAGAACTGCTAAATGCTTTGCATTACTGTCTGAAAAACAATGGGAGGATGCTAACACTCCCCATTTAATGTATGCCTCTAAATCTCTTAAGGAGGTGCTTGAAGTTGTGCTCAACTCCAATGTCAGTTCTGCAAAAAAGCTTCCTTCGCACCTGGGACGTGCTTTGTGTTCCTTTGTACTGTCTGTTGCCTATAGCTGTGATGTTAGGAGTCACCCGATGACTAGAAGTGACTCAGTGTCACAGCTATGCTTCAGATGTTTAGCACCGAGTGACAGAACTGCCCTGCTTTGTGAGATGCAGCTTAAATGGCTGTTGAATGCAATGTGGACGCAGTTAATACTGGGATCTTGTTTCTTGGCTTCCAGCTGTTATCTGAGTCTGTCAAAACCTTCAAAAGTTAGTCAGAGGACTAGAAGACAGATTCTGATGAACAATCATCAATTTTAGTTCAGGATGTAGCACGGTTGAGCCTCAGTCATCTAAGAACAAAGGAGTTCCAAAGGAGAAGCAGCGAATAATAGAAGTGTCTGCATAAAATTTTCAAGAATTCCTAAGTGCTGCCAATGGAACTTAAACATATTTTACAGATCTTGGCCAGAGATTCATTATAAACTTCACGTAGCTTCCATAACTTAACCTACTTTAACATTTTAATAATTTAGGAGATTATGGTTCTCCTGTGGTGTAACCAGCTGGAAGATACAAAGCACCAGGTCTGAGAGTGCGCAAAGGGAAGAGGGATCTGTAGGGGCCTTTTGTGTTGCTGGGCTTGTGCAGCACCTAATTCTGAACCTGCTTCAAGCTCATTGTACTAGGTGTAAGACAAAAATGTAGGTGTCTTTTTTTTTAAAAAAAAAAAGTTTCTAATGGAATAGCTATGCTGTAGCAAATGGAGCAGATGTTAACAGTAAGCGGACCTATACTGTTTTCTGGTGAAGTAGAGAAATGGCTTAGATGTTCAGTCTGGAATACAAACAGCATAATCTGTAAAAACCCCACAGGAGAGTGAGGCAGAAGTAGCATGTTCACAGTGCTGTCTCTAAATGTTATAGCACACCAGAGACATGCAATTCCTGCTGAGATATGAGCCTTTCAGGGTATTGTTAAAAAAAAACAAAACCAAAAAAACCAAACAAAGCAAGCAACCAAAAAACCCCCCAAACCAACCAAAACAACAAAACCCCAAACTGTGGACCATACAGGCATGCTGTGTTACAGTCTTATTATGTCTAGATATTGGATTGCATGAAAATTACTTTCTAGTCATAACTGCTTTTACACACTTCCTCATTCTCTTTCATTCCAGTATTTACAAATAGATAGTTTGATACCATAACATGTTTCAGTACAAGATGCTGTCTTCCCTTTGACTTTTACATATTATCTGTATATTGGAAATATTATTTAAGGCACTTTCTTGATGTCTTCAAGAACCAAGATAGGAGGGGTTTAGTTTACTGTTAAATAATTCGTGCTGTATATTTGTGGTTGCCTTGTCTCCTTAGTTAAACTGCTTCTTAGTGAGATTACAATTTGAAGACCCACTGTTTTACAGGGATTACGTGTAGTCCCAGTGTAGGTGATAGAAGTGTTGCACTGTCCCTGCCAAGTATTTAGAAACCAAATAAGACCCATGCTTCATGCCAGAAGATGTACACCAGGCTGAGGCAATCCTATCGCAGATCTTTCAACCTAATCAGACAGGAGAAATCAATGGGAAAGGGATGTAACGTATGAATAAGCTGCATGAAGATGATTGCACACATGGGTACCATGGTAGTAGTGTGACAGAAAAGCGCTGCCAACTTGAGTTGTGTAAAAAGTTAATTCTGTGTGTTACCATGCTGCAGTTGTTCTTACTCCAGCTGTTCAGTGTAGCTCCTCTTCCTGCAACTGAATCGTTAATATTTTGTGAATGGAAAAATCTTGGGAGAGACTGAACACCCCCCCCCCCCCCCCCAAAACCAAACCAAACAAAAAAACCCCAAACAAACCCAACACCTTCTAGCTGAGGTGAAACATTTGAATAATGTGATACTGTTGTTTTCACACTGTTCCATGTGTACTGGTTGGCTGAAACCAGTATTTCCCTATGAACATTTCCAAAAATATTTCATCTTGTGAGAAATGTTTTGACTGGAGAATCCCAAACTGGCTGGATGACATGCTTGTCCCCCTAAGTTTTAGTTGCCTAAAACTTTCAGCATTTACTGCATGTAGTTCTGAATCCACCTCGTGCTGGAGAGGTGGTTGGTTTATATATTGTTGACTTAATTGGGGCATTCAGGACTTGTGCTTTAATTGCCATTGTTCCTAACTTTCTGCTGTGGCTGATATGTTTTAAGGTAGTGTTTTCTTAATAGATATTCAGTTCTGTTAATGTTATCAGTGTATTTTAACCACATAATACTTACTAATTGTATGTTCTCTTCGTAGGCACATTTGGACGTATTTTCCATGGGATTCTAATAGAAGAAAAAGACCCCAGTAAAGAGAAACAAGTTTTTGTCAAAACTGTTAAAGGTATGCTTACATAAAGGAGTGGTTTTATGTCCTGTTGTTTGGATTGTAGTGCATGCTGAGTGTATCAAATCTGTCTCTAAAACCAAACTCCTCCTCAAAATATGCAAATGGCTACTGCTTAAAAAAGCAAAAGCAATTTGGATGCTGCCTTCAGCCAGAGAGAAGAGAAATCTTATATGGAAGAAAAATGTGTGTGCTTTCCACCAGTGCCTTCAGTTATTGCGTCTTGAATACTTTTGCTTATGATTCTTCTAAGTTGTGTTCCCCCCGCCCAGCATGTCATTGTTCTTTCCATCCACAGCCTCTTCCCCTGCAAATTGTTGAAAAAGGTACCTGCAATGCATCTTAAGAATTTTTATAAACATGTGTGGCTGTACAAAAGATAGGGCATAGTTTCCGCCATCCTTAAACTTTACTACTGAAGCATCAGAATTATCACTTAAAACTTAATTTATACAAATATAGCATCTTTGTTCAAGAAATACATTGTTGGAGTGATTTAAATTGATAGGTAGACTTAAGAAACAACAAGGTAAGTCTAGATGAAAACCATATTACATATATCCTACATATATATTACTTATATCCTACATATATCCCTTCCTCTACAGTCATCATTGTAAGAGTTCTCTAGTAGCTTACAACAGTTTTGCTGAATTCCTTGTGCAGTAGTTGCTTCATCAGTTATTTTTGTCATTTCAATTGGGTATATTATTGCCTTTGGTTTTTCATTTTTAAACTTCTCTAATTCTTTCTTTTAAAAAAAATAAAATAGGTTTCTATAAGAATTTCAACTAGTTTTAAATTTCTTTGCCCAGCTAGTAATTTTTAAAGGTACTAATTTTAAAGTGGAAGGTGGAAATTGGTGAAGCTGCTGAATTTTGTTGTTGTTGAACCTTTCTGCTACCCATTTATTCTGTGCCATTTTAAAGAAAAAAATATTGCTTAAAGAAGGCGACTTTCTATTATTCTTGGTAAGTTGCTCACATGATCGGATGCTTGTGATAATACAAAAAAGTTTATGTGGAAAGCCACTTAGAAAAAGATTCACACTCACTTCAAGGGGAGGAATTTCTTGAAGGCAACCTGATTTGGAATAAAAGTAGCTAAAAAATGGGTCCCTCCTTGAAACAGTCTGAAGTGGCAGTTTGGGATGGATGCTGTTGCATTCCTTAGCTACACGTTGTTCTTTATGTGGGCCTAGCCCGATCATATGCTTTTGACAGTGAAGACAGGTCAGTGCCAGATACCATACCTGCTGCTCTAACAAATTATGTTGAACTTAAAAAGGTCCAACATGTCAGTACTATGAGCCAGGTACCAGCTGTGAGTAATCAACATAGGCAGTGTGAAATTACCCTCCTTTCCTGCCTAACAAATCCTTACCCCCTAATCAGCCTGGTATGGCTGAACTGTAAGGTGGAATGGGTACCAACAGTGAAGTATTGATTTGTGGGCAGCAGGAGGGTAACCTGTGAGTAAATCTCTCTCAGCATTGAGTCAGGCAGCAGAGCTTGATCTGTGCTCTGGAACAACTGTTTGTGTTTCTGCTAATGGGATTCACAGCAGGCTGAACAGTGAGGATTTGCTGCTCTTGCTTTTCCTGCTCTTCTCTTGCATGTCCTCAAGAGCATTCCTAGATTCAGAGTGACAGTTATTCTCATAGTCACAAGATACTTCCATTATTTCTTCAGGAGTGCCTCTGAGGTGGTACACTTCTGTAGCACTTTTCATCCCTCTTGAGTCCAGAGAGGACTTCTGAAAAGTAGATAATGCTGCCCCTTTGGAAGATGTTGGTAGCTACCATTTAGCATGATGGTGGCAGCTAGAACTGTGTCATCTGAAGTAGCCATAGCCTCTTATATAAAGGCAAGTATTTTCTTGTAGTGACTTCTAGCAAGAAGCAAAGGAATGTCCTCTCTTTATTTAAAAAAAAAAAAAAAGTTTGCTTCTTTCCAGTATTTTGGGAACTTTTCCTGAATTGTGCCCTCTTCTGTTGCCCCTCCCTGCCAAACAGTTCTGACTGTCATTTTGCTTTTATTTGATATAGTTTCCAAAAGCCTTATCCTATATCACATGAGCCTGGTGCTTCTCTGTGTTTGATAAGGCAGTCTAACTTGGGGCATCATTCACCAGTGTTATCTTAATCTGTGATCCCCTTCACTGTGTTATTTGGTGGTTCTCTGCCCTGATTCAGAGTCAACAAATGCTACTGGTCTTGTGATCCCCCAAACTGTTGTGAGCTAGGACAGTTTGACAGCTGTACAGCACTACTCAAGCATGCTTACTTTTTATAGCATTGGATTAAATGACAGAGAACATTTGTGAGAACAGATCTTAATTTAGCTGCCTCCCATCACTACTTATCTAATTTGCTTTGCCAAAATGGGGCTTCCAATCCACTCTTAAAGCTGCACTTCTCCCTTGCAGTGGCTTGTATTTTTGACACAGTGCACATCCTGATTTCTCTAGCCCTTCCCTTTGCAGTGAAAGTTTTGTTAGCTGTGGTGAACTGGAGCATGGTCTTAAGGGAGTAATGGTATTCACATAATTGTTGTCTGTAGAGAATTTCTCAGCTTTAAAAAGGATCTATACGGACAAAGTTTATAATAGATTTTGCTGATACTTGTCTGTGAAAAATACTGGTTTGGGCAGTGGAACGTTGCTAGGAAAATAACTATAAACATCCCTTCTTCTCCTTATAGCATTTCATTTGCAGTGCTAATATTAAGCAGCTTTGTCTTTGTACCCTGGCTGTGATAGCTGTGTGTGCAGCTGGGTCATGTAATAAGTTGGGAATTTGATCTGCTTGGAAAAAAAACCTGCAAAAATTCTCTCTTAAGCAGACTTTTTCCTTGATCTTGTTCGTTCTGTGACCACACACACTGCTGTTTTGGCACAAACAGAGGAGTAGGGCAGGACCACAAAAGCAAGATGGGTATGAGAACTATTAAACTGACTCAAGTATCTCTGTTGCTGAAGGCACGAAAGGAGCCTGAGGGTCATGGAAAAAAAACAAGGAAGAAAGGTTTTGTCTGTGTAGCTGAGTTATCCCCCCAAAAATGTATGAGCTACTCCAGAACTGTCTTGTTTTACCCAGTGGTACACTCTGAAATTGATAAAATAAAGTCCAGTAGTACTGCAAATGACAGAAAATAATGGGAAGAGGGTGTGGGGTGTTTCAGATCTTCTGAAAAATGTGAACTGAAATTCTTTCAGAAGGTGTTGTGAGGAGGAATAACCTTCTTGAGAGGAAAAGCACCTCTTTCTTCTCACTAGGATCAGAGCTTATGAAACTTAAGACATGGCATTGGCTGTTTTGACATTAGGGTAGTTGCTTCAGCTTTAAATCTGGAGTTGCCAATAGAAGAAACCCTTTGGAAGGAGAACACCTGGACATGGTAAATATGATCACTACACTTGTGCCCAAACTAGAATTTCTTACTAGAATCATAATTATTTGGGTTGGAAGGGACCTTTTAAAGGCCACCTAGTCCAACCCACTTACCATAGGCAGGGACATCTTCCCCTAGATCAGGTTGCTCAAAGCCCTATCCAACCTGACCTTGAGCACTTCCAGGTGCTTCCAAGTTCCACAACTTCTCTGGACAACCTGTTTTAGTGTCTCACCACCCTCCCTGTATTTAAAAAAAAAATAAAAATAAAAAAAAAATCTTCTTTATGTCCAATCTAAATCTACCCTCTTTGAGTTTAAAACTGTTGCCCCTTGTTCTGTCACTATGGGCCACGACAAAAAGTCTCTTTCTCGTAAGTCCCCTGTAAGTATTGAAAGGCCACAATAAGGTCTTCCTGGAGCGTTTTCTTCTCCAGGCTGAACAACCTCAACTCTCTCAGCCTTTCTCCATAGCAGAGCTGTTCCAGCTCTTGGAGCATTTTCACGGCCCTTCTCTGGACCTGCTCTAACAGGTCCATGTTTTTCTCGTGCTGGGGACCCCAGAGCTGGACACAGTACTGCAGGTGGGGTCACAGGAGGGCAGAGTAGAGGTGGAGAATCACCTCCCGTAACCTGGGAACTTTGTCTAGACATGACCTTAGTTGGTGCAGTTGTCTACTGTGTCATTGGGTATAAGCCTTCAGCCCTGCTGAAGTAACACCAGCGTACTGGCATACAAGTGGCTTTGTGTTGGGTGTTACCATTGCAAACTATATTGATTGTAGCAAGTTTGGATTGTGCAGAGTGGTAAAGCTAGTGGAGTAAGTGATTGTCCACGGGACATGCCCAAGAAAGCCCAACAAGTGGTATACATGGGGCTGGAAGGCTTCCTTGTGCCATGGGTAGCTCATGTATGTTGGCTTTTAGGAGAAGACCTCTGCTGTACTAGGAAAGGTGTCAAAGAAGGATTATTGTGCCATTCCAGTAATGGTTTCTGAATACTGCTCATTAGGAAAACCTGTGAAGAAAGCTCATGCCATAGATGAAACAGCAGGTGCCTATCATCATGGATCTCTTCTTTCTTGTGTTCCTCCTTCAGTTGTTAGTGTATTATAGAATCCATAACCTTTCAAGATGGGTTATTTCTAATAATGTGGACAGAGAAGGATGTGCTGTCAAAGATGAATGTTGTGGCTGACATTCTTGTCAGACAATAGATCTGTGAGTATTTCCTGCTCTGAGAGAAGTGTGTTTGCAGCCGTGTCAGTTTGCCTCTTTCTATCTTATCTCTCACCAGGGTTGATCCTTTTCTCCGAAGGATCAAAAAGCAAAGAGTTATGGCAGTAACTGCAGCAGTCCTTCCTGCTTCCCTTCCCTGATGTTTTCTAGCCCTCTGGTAAGGTGTTGAGCATTACTATAAACCGGAAGAGTGCTAACTGAAATCAAGAAGCCTTGAGTTTTCTGAACTTAGTACTTGTTCTCCCTTCTGAAGTGACCTGCTGTTAAAGGAATTGGTAAGACATAAAAATGAGAAAGCCCGGACCTGCCTACCTTTGTCCTGAGAAACTCTTTTAAGTGAAAGAGGCTATTCAGAGAGTGTGTGAGACTAGTTTCCAGGAATGTATTGTATTCCTCATTTTCTCAAGCTGGGATTGACCTAGTAGGTCAGACTCTCAAAGGGCAAGTTTGATCCTAATAAAGCCACATCAGTGCAGGAGGCAAATAGATGGGAGTTTGCTTGTTTAGCATTGACTAGTTTCTCCTGCACCACAGAATTTGTCTGGGATCTTCCATCTGAACTGTTCATTAATTCATTAAAGTACTTTTCAACTGATTCAGTGATTACTCGTTTAGTAGCTTGTACAGTGATATGACTGAAAAGTTGGAGACACTTCTCTTGAAATCTTAATGCCACATCTTTTATAAAGATAGAGTCTGAAGACAGAATTAATCCCTGAGTGCTAGAAGTTCACTCCAGATCCCTTAGAAGAGGTTTTTTTTTTTTTTTTCCACTTAACCGTACTGCACTCCAGAGAAGAGTTGTAACATGCCTTGGGTAGTGACAAAGCTTCTACCTGCATGTTCATGAAATACATTAATTTATAATTTTTTTTTTTTTAATGCTGGGCATCCAGACATACTCTAAAGCATTAGATGATACAAGTCTTCCCTTATATGCAGTGCTCGGTGCCAAAGAGGAGAGCTTAAAAGAAAAAATGGGTATCAGTTGGCAAAATTAGAAACAGCTTTCTGGAAGGTCTAATAACTTTGGGAGTACAAAGATCACAAGCCCTGGGCAAAAGGGGTTACTTGTTCATGCTTCCTCTAGATCCTTAGTGTTGAACATCCAGTTGTTCTTTTCTATTTTCACTTTACAGTTTCACTGTGTATTAATTTGCTAGTCATCATCATAGAAGTTTTAGCTTCTTTCACATTTAGACTTTTCTAGGGATAATTTGCCTTCATTCTTTCTTTAAATGGACATTCATGAAGGTAAACGATGTGTGTCTCATTGCCAGTAAGAACAAGAATATGTTATCTGTACTATATTTGGGATATTGGAATCCGTGGATCAACACAACCTGAATAAGTTCTTTGTTAGAAAGATGAGAGACTTAGCTGGCATTTGCTTTCTTCATTGTGTTTCTTGCTCTACAGTAGAATTGTTTTATGAGGTTGTAATGCTTCACTTTCCAACAGGAGGTTTCCAGTCACTCTCAAACTTCGGGAAGTGTCTTGGTTGGCATGTTTCTCAAAGCTGGCGTTGCGTCTCTTGCCAGTGATTGACAGTTCTCTTCTGCTTTTATATGGCATGAAATAGACTTTCTTGTGAATCTTCTAGATCATCTTACATCAGAAGAGGAAGAAAACACACAGTTTTTACCTTTGATTTAAAGAACACATTGTTTAATGGTGCTTTTCCTGTGAAGGAGAAAATTCTTTGCAGAACAAATGGAATTGTATTATTCCAGGAACCTACGCAGTGAGTTTGAGTTGTGCAGAGCCCTGACTCATTTAGTACATTCTGGCCAAGGTACATTTTTGTTAAAAACAACCGATCGGGCTGTTCAAGATAACCTGACTGCTTCCATTTCATTTTCTAACCACTTAAAATTTTTCTTCTGTACAAGGAAGGAGTGTTTGAAAACAAAACCACCCATGAAAAGCACTGGAAACAAAGTCATAGTATAAGTGAAGATTAACTCTTAAGACTTAATAATTTTATTAACTTTAACAAAGCCTTGAGTTTTGTTCATATCACCATAGGTCGCTAGAGGACTCTTTCAGCACTCTTGGCTATCTCCAACATTATACTTTCTAAAATTTTTATTTATTGTTAATCTAAGATGGGATGCTTGAAGTGCACCCACGTAGGCAATATGGATCATGATGCTGTAATGGAAACCTTGGAGAAAGACCTTACCATGAATTCATCTGGTATATCTCAGGACTGCAGCTGCCTTCAAAGTGTTGGTAGTACACAAGACTTTTCTAGTATGAGTCAAAACATGCACTTTGCAGTGCAAGTTTGTTTTGAGTTGTAGATATGAGGAAACCTATTAGATGTTAAACGTTGTATGTTCCAACAAGTGGGACTTAACTGTCCATAGTGTGAAGACCTGTTACTGCCTTCATTCATGTGATGTCTGTTTTGGCCTGTTTATGACCTAGCTGAGTGCAAGTTGGTGACCCTTTAGGACTACTTTAGTGTATTTAGAAGGTATAGGGATAGAGATCCTGAGAACTTAGGCTATGCAAAGCAGGGGAGAGCCAAAGGCATAGTTAGGAGAGTTAAGTGTTCGTAATAAGCTTTGTGTTAACCAAGTTGAAGGGTTTCTTGTTCATATTAGACATATAGTATACTGCAACCTGGAGCATACACAGTTGTTCCCAAGGTACCGTTTTTAAATTGCACTGACTTCACATTTTTGGGCAGTTCATTCTTAAAAGCACTGCCTTGTGAAAATATAAGTTTAAGTTCATGCATTAGATGTACAGTATTTAAGTTAATTGTTAAAAGTACTTAACCTTGCAAAATCAGAGTACAAGATCCTGTTTCTATAGAAGAAAGTTCATGACAAAAACAATTCCAGAAAAGAGCTGCTTCTAGTCTGAGTTAAATTCTTAAGCGTCTTTGTAAAGGAAGGTACTTGAATTTAAAGAATTAGGGAAAAGTAGCAAATTTCTGAATATCACCTTAAAAATGCACTATGTTTGTCATTCAGTCCTGGTTCATTAAGAAAGTATCCTGAGACCTAAGGTAGTACAATATACATTAAAAGAAATATGCAGTAGCAGCTCTGAGGTTGATGTCCAAAGTACTGTACTACTTAAAGATTTACTATTCCGTACGCTTCTGCAGGAAAAAAATAAATTCATAACCTACAGTATACTTTGATTTACATACAGTTAAAATCACTACTTGTACTTAAAAAAATTCAATTTTGTTAGCTGCTGCCCTTTAGCAATTGATAGACTTTGAAACATTACATCAGTTATGTCTTTTCCCCAGTTTCACTTCACATTTACTTACACTTTCTGCTTCATTTTAAGTTAAATGGATTACTGAGCAAAGAGCCTTCTACTTGTTGCTATTTGCTGCTGCTACTTGGATTCTAGTATTGTTATATAAGGGAAATAGGAGTATCCCCAAATCATACTTCTCTCTGCCCTCTTCTGTGGTTTAAAACTGCGTGTGCATTTGTAATGTAGGAAAGCCAGAACAGCGCTCCCCGTTTTAGCAGTATCATGTTGAATCACTTCCAGAATATATTAAAATTAGGCTTGAATTTGAAAACACGAACTGCATTGCTTTGGAAAATAAACTTGTGGGGTTGTCGTGTGGAAACAAACATTTCAATATAAATAGCCTTGGTATTAAGATTTGGGGAGAAATCCTGCTCTATTGAAATTTTGACAAAACTAAGCATAGTGTCCGATGTTGTAACCTCCTTATGTCGTCATTTGTGTATTTATGGCTTAACATACAGAAGATTTGAATTCTGTAGGATGCGTGGTTGCCTTGTGAAGCAGATAGATGTTGATGCGTGAAAGTATAGCCATTACCTGAATGCCTCTGTAGCTATCCAGACTTGTGCATGCAACAGAGCGGCTAAAAAGGAGCAAGGTGTCTTTCCTTCACTTCTGTGGGAGGCAGAAAGCCATCGGATGTGCTGCTGGCTCCCATGGTAACTTGTCACTGTCTAACTGTTAGGACCCCTTGAAGTTTTAAAGCATAAATATTTTTGAGTATGTACTTTCCCTTCTACCTATGAAAAAGCAGATTTGATCATGACTACTTGCATTCATTAAGCAGTTCATCCTTCTATTGAAGGAAAGTTCTGAAAATGTCTGCTAGCAGCTTTAAAAATGTCATGTACAACAGATGTGAACTCCGGATAGTTTTTGAGTGTTGAATTTCTTCCAAAAAACCAAAGCCTTGTGTAGAAGGGTTAAAGCAGTATTCAGGCATGTATTCTCTTTGAACTGGAATTGAATTCTGCCTTGGGAGAAATTTTACATAATTAATTGCTATGCAGAAGCAGCAGTAATTAAAAAGCATGTGTTGATACTAGGAGCATTTCTTACCTGAAGCTGAACATTTAGGACAGTTCTAGTACTACGCTTCCAATTCCTATGGACATAGTCTGTGACCATTGTACCTGCCTGTATGCTTTTCACATTTCAATAACTTGAGCTTGTGGACTTCATCACAGTATATTTGGCAAAGCCCACAAGCCTGAAGGATAATAAGGGTAATACAAGCTTTGTGAAAACAGCAGCTATATAGAAAATGGGTTGTGTAAGTGTGCTGATGTTCACTGGCCATATTAGAGAAGGAAGTTCGCATGGCAACAAGATGTTACAAATGGTCCAAAGGTGAGAAAAACTTCAGGTAGAACATCTTTTTAAATATTGCTGTCAGGAAATGTGTTTATCAGAAGCCTTAGACTTCCTATCTGTAGTGTTGGCAGAGCTTCTTCTGTAGGAGTGCTGACAGAAATTGCTGGGTGTTACTGCCCATAGTAGGCTAGGAAAGGGCTCAAATGACTTACTGAAATTTTGAAACCTTTGGTTATATTTCTTTTAAGAGTTTGCTTTGTCTTCTGTCTGAAGAAACAGATTTCGGTGACCATGCATGCTACAATCTAAAGTCTAAGTTGTAATGCTGTGCTTTGCTATTTTGAGATTCTAGGAGGTCTGACTTAAAATGTTGTTCTTGAAAGCCATCCAGCTAATCGGGTAACCCAGTGCAATATCCAGGTAATTGCTGCTTTTCATCTGTGGTAAGCAATTTGAGGTGTGGAGTCACCCTTTTCCGATATGCTACCACCTAGTGAAATGTAGAGCACGATGCTCTGCAGTTGTTATGAGTGCCCAGTCTCAGAGCAAGCACATTGCTGCAATGTTAGTGTCATTGCAAAACTTCTCAGAGATTTTTTCATGTGAGTGTTAGTGATTCGTGTGACTGATGAGTGATGATGAACAAAGATTTGAAAATGCAGTTTTGCAGATGGACTTTGAGAAGTTGGTAAAAATCAAATAGGTGCTCTTTCTCCCCATGAACCAGGAAGGACCTCGGCACATATCACGCTTGCCAGAATTGCATGGAGAGATTAGCCTGTTATATAAAAATAGTAGTGCCAAGAGCCCCATTGTGCCTAGCTATATACAAATAACGTAATATCATGAGATAAACTTGCAACCGTATCAAAGCTTCTTGAAATCCTAGCTTGTTCTTGCTCTGTGCCTTAGGGTAGACTTTCACAACCAGGCTCTTGGCACAGAAAGGGTAAAACCAGTGCTTTAAAACCATCTTCCTAGTTCTGGAATGCATTTACATCTATCTCAAATAGTCTCGTTTTTAAGCATCGTCTGAAAGTTGGGCCTTTTTGGTCTTAACTGAACATCTAGAAATACTGCTGGGTATTAAATCTTTCTCTGAACTCTTGTGACCTGAAGTCTTTGCTGTTCAATTACTCAGCTGTTGGTGCACAATAATCTTGTGAAAATACATAATGCTTTTTCAGGGCTGAGAAGCACTGACCTGGCAACACCTTCCAATCATCAGGCTGCAACTACATGAATTGTTGAGCTCTGATGTATTCTTAATCACAAATAGTGTTAATATGTGAGAGGGAAGTTAAGCTTTTTTTTTTAGGGCTTTGAAGAAGTTGTGCAACAAGCCCTTGTTGCCTCGCCCTGGCATGTTCAACTTAAACTTGGGGCTGTTTCCTGATGCCCAAATTTAATATATGGGAGTCTATGGCCTCCTTTGTTGTGACTCCTAAGTTGCTATTCTAATTAAAGAGGTTTCTGGCTCTGTGGGAGGCTTTCGTCCCATTTTCCCCTCTTTAGCTGTGTGTGTGGTTGTGTTCATATCAAATGACTTCACAGATCTGGTACAGAAAAAAAATGAGCTGTGAAAGCCTGGGGGCATTCTTGTGTGTTTGACAAGATCATTCCCCAGGTCTCATTTTGTGTGGCTACACAAACAATTCTGTGAATAAAATGCCCGCATGTGTGTGCTTACATGTAATGCTTGATTTGATGTATAGTTTTGGTACGGGGTTACACTTTGGCCCAGGCAGGAAAATGAAATCTGTAGGATTCATCTTGGTATGTCCTTATAAAAACCTTTCACCAAGCTGGAATTGCTGGGTCGTGGCTGTCACTGGCTTTGCTTGGGGACTGTGTAGTTCTTGTATCAAAGCCAGAAATGCTGTGAACTTTCTGGATTGTTTTTAAGGGTTTTCAGTACAGGATGGTCAGATGCACCAGGTCCTCTACAACAAAATGTATCATTACCAAAATCACCTTCTTCCTAATCTATGACGACCTGTCTGTTGGATGCTTGAAAGTGGTTATAAACTACTAAATGTGACAGAGTTTGTTTAAATATACTTTTTGTTGTGTAACTAAAGAAAATGGCCTCAAAAGGAAATCTAATTGCAACGGGGACTGTTGCAGTAACATTATTTTGGTATTTTTTTTACTCTCTTTTGACTAGAATCACTCAAAGAAGTGGTGATTTATATTCTGTTTTGAACTATATCTAGTACAAAACCACAATAATCAAACTGTGTGCTTGTTCTAAAATTGGCACTGGTATAAGCTAGCAGAGAATTAGCCTTGTACTGCTATTGTTTGTTCTGAGTGTGTTTGAATTTGTTGGTGTTGTGTAAGTTTTTTCCATACAGAAAACAAGGAAATAATATTGATAAGAAAACACAATACGGATGCTGGGACTGTTTCACAAGATAAGATTTAGATTTCTGTATATACTTCAATGGGAGTCAATCGTCCTTTTGGGTGCTCAACGACTATAGCATAGTGTCTCCGAGGTGAAAGAAAACAATGAAATGTAACAGTGACCTGCTGAAAAACACCCTGTGTGATGGAAAGGGAAAGGCATCAGCAGAAGAGTGCTGCCTCTTACAGTGTTAGTGTGAAGAGATGAATAGGTGCATTGTCTGAACCAGATTAACTTGTTCTGTAGATTTTAAAGCCAGTCTTAAATAATCTCTGATCTAGAGCTTCGAATTATTGCATGGTGGCTCTTATAATTAAAAGCAAACCAGTTAAGCAAGCACAGGGCCAAACAATGTATAAGCAAGTTAACGTCATATGCTGGGTTGAAGAGGTTGTGGTCTTTGAGTTCTAGTAATTAATGCATTTAAACCTGAAGCTGTGTACTAGCAGCCTGCTGGCAGTTCCTCTAACTTCTTATAATATGCTTTTATACCTCTGTTTTTAATGCTTCTTGCCCTTTATAAGAGTTGGATGATTCAGTCATTCATGCCTATGTAACTTCATTTTAATGTAGTATCTTGGTTTTTTACGTGTTTACAAGCCTTTTGAAGTCTCGAGTACTTATCAATTTTGTCGCATGTAAAACAGTTGAGTGCTATTGCTGCACAGTAGGTAGGACCTTCTCTTTCTCATGCCTCTGTGTTGGAGTGCAAACTAGAGGCTTCAGCTGAGCATTACTTAAATGTCTCCACTGCAAGAACCTGTTCATACCTTCTCCCCATATATACTTGTTATCAAATACAAGGACATGCACTGTTTTGATGCATCCCATGATATATCACAGCCATAATTGTCACTAATCTAATGGCACCTCTGTGTGTGGACTTCCCTAGAGCACTGTGCTTTGGCTCTGGTGGCCTTGGTCCTTCCAGCCTGTACGGGGTCTAGGCAGTGATGCTCCTTAGGGGTTTCCAAGCATGCTCAGGGTTCGGTGCCTCTGGCTGGGACCTGTATCTGCATTTATAACCTCCATTTTCTGATCTCCTCCTTTTTTACTGTCTGTATGCTTTTGGGAAGGCATAACTCCTTTTTAATCTCTCCTGAGCCAAGGTAGTAAAGCAGCCTTTGAAGTAGTTTGCCTTGGGATATTATTCCTTTCCCTGACTTAAGGGACCTTTCTCAATCCAGCCAATGTTTTGTGGCTTACAAGTTGAATTATGTGATTTCTCTTTTGATGAACCCTTCTTAGGCAGGAGCTGTGTTGTGCCTGAAGCTGCCTCCAGTTCCAGCAGATCTGGAAAGCTAAATGCCAATTTGTGCATTATGGTTAGTGCCTATCTGTTTAGCTTGCCATTGCCATAAGGGACAGGCCATGCTCTCTCTCGGGGCTTTGTGCTTTCTTTCCCTAGTTTGTGCTCACCTGCACTGACCACGTTCACCATTCAAGTCAGTCAAAAGTCATGTTTTCTTTTGCAGGATTAAAGTTCAATTAGGAAAGTGTGTCAGAGCTGCTGCAGGGAGGAGGGTAAGACCATGAAGAAGGGAAAAGAGCAGATAAGTTCTTTCCTCTTCTTCCTCCCAGGGCAGTAGAATGTAGGTTTGACACATCTGTAATATGTAAATTTATCCTAATGCAGCAAGGAAAACTGATGGGCCTTTGCTGGGCTCTCTCCTGTGCTAGCTTGCTGTCTAGGCACTCCAATACTAGTTCTAGCATGAAGGAGGGGCAGAAAATGCACCCAGGTATGAGGAGGGTGAGATTGTGAGAGCTCTGATGTACATCGTGTTAAGCTTCACTGTTGCTTCTTGCCACCAGAGGGGAAAAAAACCAAACACAAAAATATCTGTAGGGAAGGGGTTACAGGCAACACTTCTGCTTCTGCCCAATAGATGTTCTGATTGCTGTGGGTTACTGGAGTTTTCACAGATGCTTGAATTTTAGCTGGCAGCAGTGGGGTTGGGTTTTTTGGGTTTTGTTTGTTTGTTTTTATTTTAAGGTGGGGAAGAGAAGAGCAAACATTTCTAAGGTTACCAGGAGTCAAGTGTTTCAAGTAGACAGCAGTAAATAAGTAAATCTAGAAATAAATGGTCTCCATCAGTGTGGAAGTAATCTGCAGAAGCCTATACTGGTAATTCAGCAGCAAACTGGTGTCTTCTGAGCACTTCCGTGCTTTTGGGAAACGCACGGCAGGCTCCCCTTCTTCCAGCAGCAGCAGCCCCGCGTGGAGGATGTGACCCACGCTGCCTAGCGCAGGCAGTTCGTGCCTGCCCAGAAGCTGTCAGGAAGTGGCAAAAGTACAGTCTGTCAGCACCTGGAGTGTGTTTTATTTCCTTTTTTGGCTTCACCCCATTTGTTTAAGCAGAAATATTCCCTAGAAGTTGGCTTACTCGTTTGGGGTTTTTTAAATTCCATTTAAAAAAAGTAGGCAAACAAGTTCTGTTTGTGCTCAAATGACCTTAACTGACTTGGAAATCTGGACCAAATTTTAATTAATATGTTGATTTGTTCCTAAAGTTGTATCTGTGGTTCCTTTGTTTTTTTTCTTAGATCAAGCCTCAGAGGTACAGGTGACAATGATGCTGACTGAAAGCTGTAAACTCAGAGGACTTCACCACAGGTAAGCTAAGCATTGTTTATAAGCAAAACTGTATCTGTGTGAGCTGAAAATACTTGTGCTTAAAGCTCCCTAGTAGGAGGGAAATTTTTTCAGAATTCAGCAACATATTTTTATGTTTGAAACTTCTTTTTTTTAAGCCATAAAGAGTTGAAACTATTTTTATGTCACTTTAAAATACAGAATTCTAGATACGTTTCTTATTGCAAAGACTGCTTATAAGCTTCTTTCCTAGCTGTGCAGTCCATAAAATCAAATGGTTGCAGCATGTGGGGAAAATGGAGAAAGTCTTTGGTGTTCCAAGACTTGCAGTGCAATATGGGTAGATATTTCTTTTATATATTCTTAGTTATTACAGAAGAACATGCTGCAGGCACGCATTGGTTTATGCTGGTTCTTGCACAGGCTAGTTGTTAAATGTGGTGGGATCTTAGTGATGACGAGAGTAAGTATATATGCAGGTTGATTGTCAGTTTAGCTAATTTACTAGTCTGTTTTGTATTGGTCATAATTTTCTAGGTGGTACAGAAAAGTATTGTGATTAGGTGCCATCCCACATGGACACAAGGAAATGCTTTTTAGGACTCTTGCATGTGTGTGTTCCTGGTATGGCATCGTAACATCACTGGTGGGATTTATTCCTTAAGAATTAATGATGTGGTTTTTGGGGGTCATAGCTTAAGTTTTTTAAATTGATGCCCCAAACAGCTTGAGTTAGTGGCAGTTTTGCAGCTTGGATTAAAGGCTGAAATTGGCCTTAAAGATCTTCATTACTGGCAAGGGTGCAGGTAAGAAGAAACCTATGCTCATCATCAAGTCCCTAGGCTGGTAATTGATCTTTTCTTACTGTTAATGTGGAGGAAATGAAAATAGTTCATGCAGAATTGTTAGTTCCACAGTGCATTGAAAAGTTGTTCTTCGAAGAGTTATTACAGCTAAGGCCTTGCCTAAAATATAAGATTGTATTAAGAGGATTGGCAGGTTCTTGGGGAAACAAAATTGAAACCAAATGAAACAAGCCCCCTCTCATCATTCAAAATCAGCTGTTATCCTCCCTTTTACAAGCCAAACTCTAATTTAAAGTCCAAAAAGCTTTTCTTCTGTATGCTGCCTATAAAGCTGGGACCTTTATCTTGATCGAAGGTAGAGCTACATGGGTATGTCGAGCTTGTGGGTGTGACATCTGACTATCAGACATCTTCAAGAACGGGAAATTCCAAAGTTTCCTTTTAAAAATGACTGTAACTCATTGGAGACTTACTAATACTTTTTCAATAGAAAATAGTTTTTTAAAAACTGTTTAATGGAAATTGAAACTATATATAGTTTGTTTCAAGTTTCTACAAATTTATATGTTGGTACTATAGGAAGATGTTTATAAAAAAATGCAGCATGGGAGTTATCTGAGCCATAAGGAGGGTTGGAAGGGACCTTTAAAGTGGTTTAGTGGTGGACTTGGCAGTGCTAGGTTTATGGTTGATGGACTTGATAATCTTAAAGGTCTTTTCCAATGTAAATGGTTCTATGATTCTAAAACACCTGTGATAAAACTCCTGAGATACTTCTGTATTTAGAATGCAATTTAATGTTTCATTGATTCAAAACTAAAATTTTCTGTTCTGTCATTTTGAAGTGGATCAAACACAATGTTATGTTTGTTTTTTTTTTTACTCCACTGTAATGGAGCTACATACTTTATATCTATAGTTGCATTTAAAATAATACATTTCCAAGTTGAGAATGTATCGCTTCTTAATATAAATGATAACCTGTATTCACATAAATGTATTTCAGCCCTTTTGGACCAAGTGAAAAAATCTGGAGGGTTCTTCCTAATGGGAAAGTACTCAAATACCCTTTTTCTTTCTCCCCCCCTCCCCCCCCTTTTTCTTTCTCCCCCCTCCCCCCCCTTTTTCTTTCTCCCCCCCTCCCCCCCCTTTTTCTTTCTCCCCCCCTCCCCCCCTTTTTCTTTCTCCCCCCTCCCCCCCTTTTTCTTTCTCCCCCCTCCCCCCCCTTTTTCTTTCTCCCCCCCTCCCCCCCCTTTTTCTTTCTCCCCCCCCTCCCCCCCTTTTTCTTTCTCCCCCCCTCCCCCCCCTTTTTCTTTCTCCCCCCCTCCCCCCCTTTTTCTTTCTCCCCCCCTCCCCCCCTTTTTCTTTCTCCCCCCCCTTTTTCTTTCTCCCCCCCCTTTCTTTCTTTCTCTCCCCCCCTTTCTTTCTTTCTCTCCCCCCCTTTCTTTCTTTCTCTCCCCCCCTTTCTTTCTTTCTCTCCCCCCCTTTCTTTCTTTCTCTCCCCCCCTTTCTTTCTTTCTCTCCCCCCCTTTCTTTCTTTCTCTCCCCCCCTTTCTTTCTTTCTCTCCCCCCCTTTCTTTCTTTCTCTCCCCCCCTTTCTTTCTTTCTCTCCCCCCCTTTCTTTCTTTCTCTCCCCCCCTTTCTTTCTTTCTCTCCCCCCCTTTCTTTCTTTCTCTCCCCCCCTTTCTTTCTTTCTCTCCCCCCCTTTCTTTCTTTCTCTCCCCCCCTTTCTTTCTTTCTCTCCCCCCCTTTCTTTCTTTCTCTCCCCCCCTTTCTTTCTTTCTCTCCCCCCCTTTCTTTCTTTCTCTCCCCCCCTTTCTTTCTTTCTCCTCCCCCCCTTTCTTTCTTTCTCCTCCCCCCCCTTTCTTTCTTTCTCCTCCCCCCCCTTTCTTTCTTTCTCCTCCCCCCCCTTTCTTTCTTTCTCCTCCCCCCCCTTTCTTTCTTTCTCCTCCCCCCCCTTTCTTTCTTTCTCCTCCCCCCCCTTTCTTTCTTTCTCCTCCCCCCCCTTTCTTTCTTTCTCCCCCCCCCTTTCTTTCTTTCTCCCCCCCCCTTTCTTTCTTTCTCCCCCCCTTCTTTCTTTCTCCTCCCCCCCCCTTCTTTCTTTCTCCTCCCCCCCCCCTTTCTTTCTTTCTCCTCCCCCCCCCCCTTTCTTTCTTTCTCCTCCCCCCCCCCCTTTCTTTCTCCTCCCCCCCCCCCTTTCTTTCTCTCCCCCAGGCTTCAGTTATTTTGGAGACCTTGTGCTCTGCAATTCATATTGCAAGAAAAGCAAATGCTTTTCTTCAATGCTGAGTAACTGTCACTTACAGTGTTTAGGGATTGAGAAGATTTTTATCAAATTTCAGTTTCATATAATTAGGAATTTCTCTCCCTGTCTTCCAGGAATCTGCTACCTATCACTCATGTCTGTATAGAAGAGGGAGAGAAACCAATGGTGCTGCTGCCATACATGAACTGGGGGAACCTTAAACTATTCTTAAGACAGTGCAAGCTGGTAGAGGCCAACAATCCTCAGGTACACTCAGAAATCTGTGACTTCTTGCCCATTAAACTTACACTTGGTTTGTCATCTGTGTATGTGCCTTAAAAGAAATACTTGTGGTATTGTCACGACAGAACAGGTGAATGAGAGAATTAGCAAGCACATTCCCTAGCAAGTGTTTGTCTTGATACATAAAAGGAAAACGGTCTTGGCTGTGTTTATGACAGACATTCAGAGGGCATGAAGCTGAGTTAAACTCTGATTAGGGTATTACCTGGTATATCAATACATCTTAAAAAAAAATAATTCAAAAACAGAGAAAATGGTATATGATTGTGGATTTAAGTTGGAATACACAGGGGAAAATTGTGTATGGAGAAATTTCAGATTTACTGATTTTTATTTTTGGTAAAATTAGGAGATTATCCCTTTAATTACTGTAGTTATTATTTTAGAGTAAGCATAAAGCACTTCTGTTAAACTTTCAAGGTGCTGCTGTAGATTTGCTGTTAAGTAAAATAAATGGATTTATTTAACTTTAGATATTAAGGGAAGCAGTCTGCTGACTTTTTTACTGCTGTGGGTGCTTGTCAACATTCATAACTTTACTGCGTTTCAGTAGAACTTGTTGCATATATTTTATGAGAAGTGAGAAAATATTCCTAGATGAGAACATATTTTGCTTATTTTTAAAAATCTGAATAAGTGTGTAGTGATGGGTGTGTATATGTATTAAAACTATGCCTCGTGTTAGGATTACCTTGTCTTTTATTCAACTTCACCTTGGTTTGGCTTCTGTCTTTAGGCTAAATCAAGCACAAAATGAAATCTTGTTTCCTGAGGTCAGCATTTGTCCCTGTTATGTACCAGATCTCAAACTAGCAAGGGCCACCTACCTCTGTTAATTTACAAGTTGTGGCAAGCTGCTAGGATTTTTCAGCTTTAATTTTATTTGTTTTGCTGCTTAATCTGAGTTATAAATCCCTACGGTTTGCACCAATATCCCTTTCCAAGAATTTAAGTAGAAATGGTGTTTGTAATCTGTATTATGTCAAACAGGAGTTGCCTCTTAGTAACTAGAAATGACTGTGCTTAACTGTCAAACAATGGGACATTTAGTGTCCTAGATACTTATTTTGAGATAGAACTTTTCTACAAATACCTAAAGCAAATGCTTGAGTTTTCTGAAATAATACATGGCTATTGCTCTTAATAACAACCTGTTAAAGAAGAAGCCAGTTTATCATTGTTTTAATTTAGTATTTGGTTATTTTAACCCCAGTCTTGCAACCTCGGTGTGTCCGCCTGCATACTGAAGTTTCTGAAACACTATAGAAATGGAAGAGGGAACCCAAGGTATAAATATGTGCAAGGGTTTAGTTTTTATAGGACTGTGAAGTTGTAAAAGTAGATGGAGTAACAGACCTTGGCACTAGTTTTCAGCAGTAGATAGCAACAAGAATTTTGACTGCTGTTTGTGCTCTGCTGCCTGAAAATGAGTTGGTTTCCAGGGTAACAGTGAAAAAAGTGTGGTAGGAAGGGTAAAATTGACCATTTTTGCCTACATTCACCATTAATCAAAGGAAAAGCTGTGTAGCAGTGAGGCAGTTGCAAATTGGAAACATTTGCCCCTGGCATGTCTCAAAAAAAAAAAAAGATAAAATTGAATAGGGATTCTTCATAAGTTTTCAACAGGTGGTAGTGTCTGTAGCTACTAGAAAGCATCAGCTGCTAAAGCAGGGATGGGGGGCACACACTAGAATACAAGAAAAACACTAACCCCACAGGCACTGGGCTTGTACTTTTGCAGTGATTGTTGTTCTGTGCTCTTGCAGGCAATTTCCCAGCAGGACCTTGTACATATGGCTATTCAGATAGCCTGTGGAATGAGTTATTTGGCCAGACGGGAGGTCATTCACAAAGACCTGGCTGCTAGAAACTGTGTGTAAGTACTCAACCAGGGTAGAGTCATCATGCAGGCAATGTTAGGTCAGTTGCTAGAGTTAGGATGGGCTTTCTCCAGTTGACCTGATGTCTACTTCAAAATATAGCACTATTTGGTTTTTTTTCCAAATTTTGGGTGAATGGTTTTGTCAGTGAAGTTTTTTCCCTCCAAATATAATTTAAACCACAAAGCATGGTTTTCAAGAAAGCAGAATATTGTCATCTTAAATACTTTTGCTAGGTTTTGTCTATCCTTATTTTTTCAAAGGCTTGAAAAATATTAAAGCTTCCCTTAAACTTTAATAAAAACGTGGAATATCTTTGGCAGTTTATCAATGGATAGATTTTTTTTTTTGTATAAAGTTGGTTTTCTTCATATTTTTTTTTTCTTAGAAATGACTTTGATTGCTGGTAGATTTCTTAGTTGTCAAATGATGGATAGATATGAATGTGCTCTGTAAATGGTAGGAATGCTGAAGTAGTGTTTGAGACCATCTTCTGCCTGGAATATGCCCTTAAAACGTAGACATTGTTTGAGGTGTGTTTTGGCTTTCTATAAACCAAATCACTCAGACACCACCAACTGTGCTCATTCTCCACCTGCTTTCATACCTAATAAGGGGAAACATAGAAAATAGAGGGTTCTGCCTGAACTTAACTAAACATCTGGAAATACCTAAAGGGGCGGTTAGTCCATGAGCTCAGTCTTAATAATATCTGCAAATAATGTCCTAATTCAAGTAACATAGTTATTTTCAGAGTTCAAGACCATGTTTGAAGCCTTGAATTCAAGTTCTTGTTTTGGAGAGACACCTCTCCTTTTTGCCTGCCCCCACCCCTGCACCAAAGGACATGTACTGGTTTATTAATGAACTAGCAATGAAAGAAAAGGAGAAGAAGCCACCTCTGGGTTATACCCCAGAGCTGTGTACAAATTGTCAGTCAATGAAGTAAGCCCTAATGAGGTAACTGCACTTGATTAATATAAATTCTTTAACCTGAAATTGGTTGTTAGAGGTGATTTTGAAATTTGTTGAGCTCTGCTTTATCATAAACAATTTAATTTATGAAACACTATGTCATAATTGGATTACTTGGGATAGATGCACATCTTGAATTCCTTCAGCTACAATGCTTCATTTATTTTAGGAAGAAAATAAAATGCTTCATGGTCTGGTCACTTGCTCGATTCTTCTTGTGTCTGTTTTATGAAAATATTATTGATAAACTAGTTAATTTCTCAGGATTGCTGCCCACATCTTCTTGATGACCTTGGGGCATGCATTACATGTAATCTGAGAGGCTTTTTGCCTTAGCAATACCAACAGGGTTTTCTCAGGTCCTGTCTTCTGCCAGTGCAAGGATGTAAAGACTGAAGCATGCTCCTGAATCTTCAGCTTCCTCAGCTGGCCAGGCAGGAGGAGTGACTGGGTTACTGTCTTGGTTCCTGTTCTTTGGCTTCCATGTCTTTCAACTTTTTGCCACCTTTTGTCTTTTTCCTTATTTGCCAACGTGTTTTCCAGTATACCCTTCAAAAGACCTCCTAGGATCCTCAAGGCCTCAGTCCCTCCAATATCTTCAAGGCACAGTTGTTGAAATACCTTGTTGTACCTCTTTTTAACTGGGGGTTTGCTTTGTTTGTTCCCACATAGTCCTTCAAGTGGAAGTCCAGTTTCTTTCTTTGCACATTTCATGGACAGCATGCACTTCTAGCATATGGACAGTCTTGGGGCTATGCTACTGGTGTCCATTAGAGAGCTCTGCGTGTTTGGCTTGGCAGTTAGTAGTAAAACATGAGTCACATTCCCCACACCAGGATAGAACCTGTTGCTGAAATTTGGACTGACTTCCCTGCCCAGCCCCTCAGGGTTGTTAGGGGTCACTATTGCTGCAACTTTTGTCCCTTGTGCTTCTGTCCACAAAATCTCCTGGTCCTCTCAGGTGCAGTCTTTGGCCCAGTTCTTCAAATATCCCAACCAGGGCCAGCAAAGCTTCTGACTTTGCATCTGGGGGACTAAGAGAAAAAGCTGGGAGACACTTAAGCATTCATGCTTGTCCTAGGATATTCTTTTAACTACTGTACATGTTGTACTGGCACCACTGGCAGTAGGCACTGTTGGTGTAGCAAATGCTGGGACAGGGGGAGTAGTGAGATCCACCCTGAAGCCATCCCTTGTGCTTTTGAACTGGTGCTACCAAGCTAGTCCAGCAGAATCTTTCCTGGCTCTTGCACTACATAAGGGTGCTCAGTTTGACAGAGTTCCTGAGAGACTCTGTTCCTAATTCCTGTTGCTTTTCCTCTCTGGTGAACATGTTGAGGAAGAAGTGGTACCACAGGAGACAAAGATCATAAACAGTGCTCCAGGGAAGTTACCTTGTGACAACCTCTCATTTCTGTGCAGTGAACTAATAGCCTAGTGCCCTTGCTGTGCAAAGGGTTGGCAGTCCAGGCTGCTTGACTCCTTGCCCTCCTCACTTAGTTGCCATATGTGTGATGCAGAGCACTGGCAATAAAAATCAATTCGTAGTGCACCTGGTGCTCCTTCTCCATGAGAAATGCAGGCAGGAGCTGAGCATCTGCTGATCTGTGCTGCAGTACAAGAAATCCTGGGCTAGCATTAGGTTTTTAAAGAGAAAGAGGGTGCCGGTAGCCAAGATCCCTTGAAGGGCTTTGGTTCATCTGCCACCCCTTTGTTCCCCAGGTCTATTCCTGTGTGGTGAAAGGCTGGGAGGAGTTGATATGAAGTGTAGCAGACCTATATACCTGTGCCCTAATTTTGGGAAGGGAGCCAGGATTGCAGTGGTCTTGGCAGGTTTGTTAAGGGAGGAAATACTTTTGGTCTCATGTGCTTATGGCACAGTTGGGCTCAATTAGAGTGGACATACAGATTACACAAGTCAGAGCTCTCTAATCTCTGTGAAGTTACCCTTTGTATTGTATTCGTTTATAGACAGGTCTTCTAGGAATTTCTCTGAACTCTTTAGAGTGATTAGATATGGAAACTTCCTGGCCTATAAATTTTGAGGGCAATGAACTGACCTGAAAGTGCATAGAAATGGGATAAATAAGAAGGTACTTGAGGTAGTGAAGCGGAAAACACACAGATTGAGCATTTCTATTTGATTTTTCTCATCAAAATAAAGAAATAATTGACAAGATGAATAGACAGCAAACACCATTTTGTTACAATCCCTCTAACGCAATGTTATTTCTATATTTTTGCCATAAGATGTTAAAACCAACATCTCACCCATATTCTGAAGTCAGCTGTTTATGAGAGCATTGAACTTTATTACATACTTTTTAAAGTTATAAGAATATGAATTAACATCCCAGAGGGGGGAAGAAATCAGTAGGCTCTGTGCTTTTTTTGAGTCTTTTGGTGATTAAAAGTAAGTTTCCCTTAGCCAGTATCCAATTTCTGACAACAGTCAGAATTAATATCTCTTGTTGAGGGGAATAAATAATATCATACCAGATTGCTTGATTAGAGACAAGCTTTTAGGCCACAAATAATATTGGTTACTTTAACAAGATATTACTGACTCTTGCTTTGCTTAAATTTTTGGCTCCTTGTTGCTACAGAGGTTCTATAGCTAAAATTTGTTTAATTGACCTGATAGGTGATCTCCAAGGGAGGAAGAATAATTTAAGGGAGTTGCTTGTTTGCTTTAACTGTATTTTTTTTGCACTTGTAAGTGTTTGATTTTATTTAATCTAAGACTGCTGATTTTTCTAATGCTTATCTGTTAACGCAGAATAAATACATTCTTTGATGATATTTGGTAATCACAGAATAAGCATGTCAATCTAGAAGAATGCTAGCCCTTTGAAATGTTGATAGTGCGATTAGTGTTCCCCTATGAAATCCTAAGTCTGAAACTTAAGGTTGAGCATAAATATTTTCTGTAAAACTGTAATGCCAAGTTTGCTAAATACTTCTGTTCTCTTAAATTAGCATTGACGATGCACTTCAGGTTAAGATTACAGACAATGCATTATCTCGAGACCTATTTCCTATGGACTACCATTGCCTGGGAGATAATGAAAACAGACCAGTTCGATGGATGGCTCTTGAAAGCCTGGTTAACAATGAATTTTCCAGTGCTAGTGATGTGGTAAGTTTGTTGGGTTTTTTTTTTCCTCTTACATTTTGTAAATGTATTTTGTTGACATTTTTCCCTTTTTTCAGCCATTGGAGAATCATGTCACTGAATAGGTAACAGTGATTTGTCTAGAACAGCATCTATACACCTGCTTCCTGCACTTGCTGCTCATGGCAGATAGTTCAAATGTCAAGCAGGCCTTTCTTGCACGGCAAAATTGTCCGTTGCACCCCGTTCTCCTTGGTAGTGTTAGCAGAAAAGGCAAGTAAATTCAGTGAACAATCTGAATTGGGACTTGTCTGCTATTTGAATGAACATGATCCAGAGTCCACAACAGAGTGTTTCAGTTGCAGTCTCACAGACAGACAAAAGAGGGGAAGAATTGCTTCCCTTGATCTGCTGGCTACACTTAATGCAAACACAGCGTGGAATGCAGTTGGCTTCTTTTGCTTCAAGGGCAGGCTGCTGATGTGTTCAGCTTGTTCACCAGGACCCCCAGGTCCTTTTCTGCAAAGCCACTTTCTAGGCAGTCAGCCCCAGCCAGACCTGGTGCATGGAGCTATGCCCTCCCAGTTGCAGGACTTTGAATTTGTTTTCCTTGAGCTTTGATGTTCCTGTCAGCCCATTTCTCCAGCTTCTTGAGGTCCTTCTGCAGAAACCTGTCCTTCAACCTGTCAGCCACTCTGCCCAGATTGGTATCATCCGCAAACTTCCTGAGAGTCCAGGTTGTTACTGAAGATAGAACAGTATTGATTCCCGAGCAATGCCACTAGTAACCAGCTGATCATAGCTATTTGAGTCCAGCAGTCCAACCACTTTAATGTCAACATCTCATTAATCTGACAATAAGGATGCTATGGAAGATGATGTCAAAGGCCTTGCTGAGGTCAAGGTGAACATCCATTGCTCACCATGTGTCCACTAACACTGTCTTCTCAGCAAAAAGCTAGCCAGGTTAGGCAGTTTGCCCTCGATGAATCCACACTGGCTGTTCCTAGAGACCTTTATGTTTCATATGCATGGAAGTGACTTCCAGGATCATGTGCTCCCCAATATTAGCAGGAGGTGATGTTAGACTACCTGGCCCGTAGTTCCCTGGATCCCACCTCTTCAAGAGGGTGCCTTTTTTCCAGTTGTCGGCAACCTCTCCCAATTGTGGTGGCCTTTCAAAGATGATGAGAGCAGCATTGCAATGACTTCAACTTGCTCCCTCAGCACTCTTGGATGCATCTGGTCTGGCATGGTGGTCTGGTGTGTACACACTTGGTTTCAGTGCAGCCTAAACGTTTTCCTCTATGGGCATTTCTTAGTAGTTTAACTCTGCTGAGCTTTGGTTTTCAGAACTCCATCCCTGCATGTCGATGCATTCTCACTGCATTTCTCAAGTAGCCTTCTCCTGCTTCCACCCTCTCTTTCCTTCCTTAGTGTCCGGACTTAGTCAGTACATCCATGGTGGCCTTCTATCATGCTTGCTCAGCTTCCTGCACATCAGAACGGACTGTTCTACTTACAGGAGCTTGTCCTTGAAGATCAACCTGTGGTAATTAGAGTGCTAGTTAATGGTAAACCACTTGCCCTTACAATCTGTGTCTTCCTGCTAAAGGGGTGTTTTCTTTGGTAATGATGCTTTCCTTAACATGACTACATCCAGAGATTGCAATCTGCATCTTAAAATATGCTAGTTTAGAAAACTTTTGAAAAGTTCTGGTTGGTTTTTTTTTCCCCTCATTGCCATAGTCTCTGTACTAGTGCTCAAGCCACATAAAAAAAAAAAAACAAGGGAAGGAAAGGAGTCAGCTCTGCTCCAGAAATACTTATGTACTCCTTGGAAAATGTGTGGTGGCTTGTGTTATACCAAACTTGAAGACAGAGCAGGAAATAGAAGTTGCCTGTAAAAGCATGTTTTTATAATACTAAATGGGATCAATTAAACATTGATTTCTTATTTTTTCTTTTTTTTTAAACCTGGAATATGAAAGTGTTCACTGTTTGTGAAGACTGGACTTGGAAAGAAAAGCTTATGTAACGCTGGCAGTGAAATGTAGAATTTTATTAGGATGAAGGCACCTCAGTATCATAACCGTTTCAGAAAACTAGTGAATTCAGCATAAAGTCCACACTATTTTAACACAGAACTTCTTTTTGCATTATATAAGGATAAATGCAACTCTGCTTCTAATATAGATTTCTTAACTTTGCAAATGTAGCTGTCTGAGTTTTGCAGTGTGCAAAACCAGACAGTTCTTCTGGGTGTAGAAAATACCATCTGCCCTAAATATCATCATTGCATTTACCTGGATGCTTTTTGCAAATATGGTGTAATATGTTTTTGTCTGCTTGCTAGGAACAAATCTAGTTATCAATTGCATGTAGCTTATAATCGGTGATGAAATCTGTTACAAACAATTTAGGTGGTGCCTGTTAAGATGCAGTTGGCATGTGTTCTAGGCTTGCTTTTTGGATGCATTTCTTTAAAATGGTTTTGCTGGCTTGAAACATTCCTAATGTGTTCCGCCTCTGCCAACAGTTATATCAGTCAGCCAAAGCATAGAAAAACAAAATACAATTCCTGTTGAATTTTAATTCTGTGTTTTTTTCCCTCTGTTGGACATGAAGCTCTGCATTTCTTTATGCCATTTTTATGCAGCTACTTATGGAATTAGAAATAGCTATATTTTCAGAGTAGTTTTGCTTGAATCACCCTTTATTCTCATGTTCTAGGTGCACCACCACTTGTCCCTCAGCATTTTTCTTAACTGCAAATGAAAAGGATGTCATCCCCTGCCTTCCCACACTGCTAATAGATGGGTATTCAGAGCGGGGGCTGCATCTGTGCCCCTGCCATTCTCCAGCTCTGAGCTTCCTATCAGTGTCCACTGAGAGCATCCCTTAGTGTTAAGGCTTTGGTTGAGGATGGGGTGGGATTTCTTTTGATTAAAACCAAGAATCTTTTGAGGCTTGCAGAATTATGCTCCTTTTTTTAATAAATCATGATGTTTGCAGCACTTGTAACTTCAGCAGTGAATCATCGGTGTGCAGTATCAGCACCATCTAGGTTTTGTCTCTTGGGTCTATTGGTACCAGCTAGTAAATCATTTTACTTGTACTGTGCTTGCACATGAATTGATTGATAGATATTTCATCACCTTAAGCTCCTTTTGGCAAGTATTGTTGGCTGAATGTGTTGAATGCTGATCCAGCTGTCAAGTTTACTTGGATTAAATCTTTATTTTTTTTGTGAGTCCTACTTGTGAGTGTATGCTCAAAATATACAGATGACTTTGAAAAAATGATGGTTTCCTTTAGTCTGCTTTTCTGAACCTTTGGATTTCAGAGACCTTTTTTTAAGGAATGTTGGGTAGTATTTTGAAGAGGTAAAATGTAATATAAAGTGGTTAACTTTTTCAAAGCAGTGGTTTGGTGTTTAATATTCCTTAGATTTGTTAAGTGTTTTGGAATGTCATACTGGAAAAATGCAGTAAATACATAATTTTTTATCCCTTAAAATCTTAGTGCATTAAGATTTAATTTTAGTTCAACTTGACACTTGTTCTGTGATTCTTAATTGTCCCTATTCAAGACAAAGTATTGTTGTGTTGAACTTGGATGTATATAGTATTTATGTAAAGCTTTCTTACTCTGTGTAGTCTTATTTGTGACAGATTTTGTGGAATATCTGAAGGAGATCTCAAAATTCAGCATGTTCCGTTAATGCTGTATGCTATTTCTTCTCAGTGGGCGTTTGGAGTAACGTTGTGGGAGCTGATGACTTTAGGACAGACTCCATATGTTGATATCGACCCCTTTGAGATGGCTGCTTATTTAAAGGATGGCTATCGAATAGCTCAGCCAATCAACTGCCCTGATGAACTGTAAGTGCATATTTTTGGAGAAAGGATAAAATGTCTATTTTTTAATCAGTATCTTAAGCCAGCCTTATCAATGAAAGAGCTGGGTTTGCCTTCTCTTGCCTGTTTATTCTGCCTTTAGACAAACCCTTGTGTAAGTATTTGTGTGGCTTCAGTGACGTATGTCAGGGTACTCGGGCAAAAATTAAATGCTTTCTGTTGTTAAGTTTCACTTAATCCTGACCTAACTCTTTTTCTTATTTTGACACATGGGAGAAATGGGGTTGATCAGCAGGATGGGAGGAGAGAGGCAAAGGGGCCAGGGGGTTTCAGCTTAGTGTTTGTGGGGCTGCAGTGTAGGAAGCCAGCAGGTTTGTAGGTAGAGGGAATCTCCGTTCTCAGTAAGGCTACAGAGAAGTACTGTGTGTAATGGAGTTAAATGGCAGTGCTTGAGGGGTTTATTCACAATCTTAATGGTATAGGAGAATGCAAGTGCACAGACAGGCACTACCTTCCCTCATGTGTTCTTCCAAATCCCCTTCCTGTAAATCTGCCACAGAAACACTTTGAACTATGCTTTTACAATAGTTGAGCAATTTCCAATGAACTATGTATTGCTTCCTCCTGGGTTGCCTCTGACTGGTATCTTAAATCAAACCAGCACTTCCAGTCACAGCACATTTATTGATCATTCTAGGTGTCTGTCTTCTGAAGGAGTTGTTCAGCATGGTGTATCAGAAGATACAGGGTTCCTTTTCTCTCCAGTCAGCAGGTTTTCTAGTGGCAAATGCTGTTTTTCACTTTCAGGTTGGGACTGTGGTTGCCTGGCTTATGTTCTCATGTCTTCCATCTGTCTTTGTCTTGCAGTTTTGCTGTGATGGCCTGCTGTTGGGCCCTAGATCCTGAAGAAAGACCCAAGTTTCAGCAGCTGGTGCAATGTCTAACTGAATTTCATGCAGCATTGGGAGCCTACGTCTGAAACTGCGGAAGAAGATTCACTTCACTGTTTGGGAAAAGGCATGGCATACATTGCAGCTCTGTGCATCACTCAGACTCACACACGTGATGTGTATAAAGCAACACCAAAGGGAGAAAGCACTTCTTCCAAAACACTGTGCCTTAGAATGCCTTAGTAGTCTGAAGTTTTTTGTAAGACCTCTTGGTGTTGAATATTTTCTAGATATCACTTTTGCTAAGTTAAATTGAGACCTTTTTATTTGCCATCAGGATTTTTAAAGTGTAGTGATAGTGAACTTAAACACAAGATTTGGATGGACTTTGCACTCTTACAACAGATGTGATTTTTTTTTTGAAGGGTTTATGGAACTGGTAGTAAAGTAAGGATAGGGGAAATTAATGCAAAAGCCACACTGCAGAAAATTTTCCCTGCTTTTTAAAAAATGTTGAAATTGAATCTTTCTGACCAGCTCTAGTGTTTGTACTTGTATGTATCTGGATAGCTTTTTAGTATCAACTTCTATTTTGAGACAACAGCACATTGTGGTTGGATCCACAAGCAGCTTCTTACTTTTTTAACCCACTCATGAATGTTTTTTGGAAAAGCTGGTCTTCAGGATACAATATCTCCTTTTTAAAGCAGTAAGTGATTATGTAAAAGTGATTCCAGTTTACCTCATACAGAGAGTAGTGAAGGTGGGGTAAAAATGGTGCCCCTCCTTGCAGATAAAAGGCTGATGTGATTTTTAAGATGGTTTTATGTGCTAAATAGAGGCCTTCAGAGAAGCGCCAAAGCAGCCCTTGTGTGGGAGTCTTTCACCTCAGACTTCCAGATGGCAGTTTCTCTTGTTCAAAAAGGTACTGCTTGTTTTTTATGGGCTTTTATGGCCTGAAATGGGCTTAAATATATAAATATATATTTGTAAAGACACTTGCAGAGTAAAGAATGTTTTTCTATTACATCTAACGTGAAAGCTTGGTCCCTCACATTGCCCTGTGTATTGAATGTGCAAGTTGGTGGCGGTTGTTGGGCTGGAGTTGGCATGAAGACAAAGTGGATTGCTTCCTTTGCTGCAGAACTAGTCCCTGAGACTTAATATGGTGTCCTGTCCTGCTGCCTTCTTTAACCCAAATACCCATTCCACCCCAGGTTATTTTGAGTTGAACATTACTTAAGAGGCCTGAATAAGGTATTTCAAGAAAATGTGTGCTGATCCATCAATTCAGCCTCAGTAATTTCATATTCTATATATAGCAAAGTTATTTGTAGAATAACTTTTACTTCTCCAAGTGATCTGTAGGTTGCATCCTCTACATGGTGGCACCATGAGGCAGGTTGCACTTCAGCACAATGTGAAACATGAAAAATTGTCTTTTGTCTCACGGCATCTTCAGAGTAAAGTACTTGTAGCCTCAAGTGTTTGTGCAACTGCATGGTTGGCTATATTGCCCTGACAGGCTCTGTAGCAATCGTAGCGTTTAGGGAGACTCTGGTCTGCAAGTACAAGCAGCTGGATTTGGCTGTGTCATGCAGATGTGCAGCTTTTGTTCTTTCCAGAGTTCTGAACCTTGCTGAAGAAAATTAATCATTTCTAATTAATATTGCATGAGGCAGAACTTTGTGCGGTCTGTTCTCAGTCTCGCAGGCTACCCCTTTGCATTGCTGAGCTAAAATGGAGTGTCCCTCAAAATGCAGGAGCTTCCCTATCTGTACTTTGGCGTTAGTTATCTGTGGCTAGGGAACCAGGTCTTGCTTTATCCTAGAAGGAAGTTTTCCTGCTGGCTCAAGTTTAGGCATGTTATGATGGGCTGCGTTTGCTTGAATGAATTGAAATTGATTTCCTATGGTTGGCTTTGGAGTCACTGAGTGTGTTGGGGCTAGCAGTAAGGCTTTGGTTGTGTGGACTTCTATGGTCTCTTTCCTTTCTGACCTGGGGAAACTACCCAGTGTCAGTACTTGTTTACGATGACTTGGTCATTAAAGCTATCAGTGGCAGTGTTTTTCATATCCAGATCTGTGTTATGACGGGATCTACAGAGGTCATAGTAGTAAGATTTACTTCAGATTGGAAAACAGCCCAGGGTGAAAATGGTATGCATATTCTATGTGCTTCACAGGGTAGAGTCACATGCATACAAGATGTGAACAGATTTTGCAAGATATACATCTCATAGATGTCACTTCAGATACCTAACCGCTACAGTCTTGTTGTGGTTTAACCCGGCAGGCAGCTAAACACCACACAGCCGTTTGCTGGCTCCCCAGCCCCAGTGGGATGGGGGAGAGAGGGGGAAGCGGGGTGGGGGAGTAAAATTTGCAGGTTGAAATAAAGACAGTTTAATAGAACAGAAGAGGAAGGGAAAATAATAATAATAATGATAAAAGAATTAGAATATACAAAACCAAGTGATGCACAATACCCAGCCAGTTTCCAAGCAGCAGCCCCTGGCCAGCTTTCCCCCTCTTTTATATAGTGGGCATGACATCATATGGTATGGAATATCCTTGTGGCCAGTTTGCATCAGCTGTCCTGCTGTCCTGGCTGTGTCTACTTTCAGTTTCTTGTTGCGTCCGTCCGTCCCCCCCCCCCCCCTTGTCGCTGGCAGGGCAGTATGAGAAGCTAAAGAGTCCTTGACTTAGTGTAAACACTGCTTAGCAACAACTAAAACATCAGTGTGTTATCAACGTTATTCTCATCCTAAATCCAAACCACAGCACTATACCAGCTACTAGGAAGAAAATTAACTCTATCCCAGCTGAAACCAGGACAGGTCGTAAGGTGGGTGGTTTAGGGATGTACTGCACTTCAAGCTGCTCTGCTCTGTCAGCACGAGCAGTGGGAATGGTAAACTACATCAGCTTTCCCTTTGATAGGCTGTTTCTCATCTACTCCCAGATGAGTGTACACAACAGTAGAGACCAAGAAGTGGTTTAGTGTGGCATTAAAGTATAGATACATTCATTTAAACATGCTTCACCTACAGGGGTTAAAGCTAAGATAGGCATTTTGCTGATGGCAGAGCTACCTTGAGTAGATGCCTTGCAGAACTTTATTGTACCTAAGATTGCAAATAGCTTTCGTGCTGGCATTTTTCTTCACTGCTGCATGTGATAATATCTTAGCTCCATGGCTTTTTAGGAAAGCTCTTGAGGAGCAGGTCACTTGTAGAAGATTGAAAAATGCAGAATTTCTGAAAGGAGGATATTATCAATAACTTCTATGCTTAAAGTACACAGAAAAGTCTCAGTGTTGAAGTTTGGATTGATCAATACCTGTTACCTGAATACAAATATACACCCTCTTACCAAGGTCCAATATATGGCACAATGTTTCATGCTGGAGAGGCATCAAGAGCATGTTGATGATAGTCCTCAGGCTTATAAGCTCCAGTGACAGACTAGGATGGAGGTGTATTTTGTGTTGACAAGAGGATGAAGGTGGCTGTTTTGGCCATACTAAACATATCAAATAGTCTTTCTTCAGTCTTTTTTCCACATGCCTGACTTTGAACAGGAGGTAACAGGATCTGTCAGAGAAGTACAGCCTGTGGACTTGATGTATAGAAAAGATCTTTTGTATGTGGGAGACCCATGAGATAGGAGCTAAAGAAGAAAGAAACAGCTGAGAAAGCCCTAATCAAATTTCTGGAGAAATTTGGAGTGAACCAGGACCTCTTTGCACTCAGCCTTCTGAAGCATGATAGCTCCTTGCTGTGGATTCTTTGTAAAATGATGTTACTGGTGACCTTCACAAGGGGCGTTTCACTTGGAGTGCTGATGTTGAAACTGTGTGGTATGTGTTGTGGAGAGGGCTGGGGAAGCAGCTGTGAGTAGCTCTCTTTATAGACTTAGAGACAAAAATGAGTAAACCGTGTGGGATGAGAGTGAGTTTTGGAAATTACAGTGCTCCTGTATTAAGGAAAAGCCAAAGGAGAGGCTTAATAGAGCAGTAACAGAAAACAGTATGAGAGTGACCCTTGGGAGAGCTAGATGGAGCATGACTGGTAGGTAAGTCAAGGGAGTAAAAGAACAGAAAGCTGTGGTTACATGAAAGGGAGGAAGTGGGGAGGATTGTGGCTTCCAGGGTTTTTTTGGGGGATGGTGGAGGGGGTGATGCTGGGAGAAAAAAGTAGGCAAGAGGAGGTAAAAGGCAAGAGGTGTTGAGCATTAAGTGCACGGTGTCATGCATGCGACTCCCTATGGAGGCAGAGGTCAGGGTTGGTTGGGAGGACTTACAATGGACTAGGGCTCCAGAGTGAAGGGGGAGATCAAATCATGGAAAGAAAAAGTAATGGGAAGAGAGAAGGCTGAGAGCAGACAATTTATCAATGATGATAGGTTGGGAGCTGTGGAGGTGCTAAATAAAGGATAGGAAGGACACCTGGAAAGCAGTGCTGAGAGAATGGCTGCTCCATGGGCAGTGTTTCCATTTAACTTGAGATGCCTTGGAGCATCAAAGCACTCTTCTCGGCTGTCTTGGCCAGCATTCATGTTCAGTTTGTCCTCTGTTTCCCACTGCAACTGTCTCCAGGCCTTCAGTGAAGGGTTAGGCTGGCATGGCAAAAGGAGGTGCATGTGAAGATGGCGCTGTTTGTTTCTACTAGAGGTGACCTTGTTTTATTCAAGTTTATTTAATTTTTTTTTCTTGAATTTGGCACTAAGAATCGGCACCCCACCCAAAAGTGTTCGTCTGACAGCCTTTGTCCTAGGATTTGTGAGGTTTTCCACTGTTTGCTCTGGAAAGACATGTGTGGTGTGCTCTAAACTTTGTGCAGGGAAAGGGCTTGAATCAGCTGGTGCTTTTCAGAAGAAAGTGGAAGTATTGCTGAGACTGTGGAATTTGTGTAAGAGTATTGAGTTTTGAGCATTTTTGTGGTAGCTGATGGATATGAATAATTTTGAAGAAAAGGAGGATTAAAAAAAGAAAAAAAAAGTTCTCCCTGAAAAGAGTGGTATGAGTGCATCGACTTCATACTACATGAGTACATTCCTTGCAGGTGAATCTGCGTACTTTGGGCCAGGTGAAAATGTGGCCATCTTCTGCAGTTCAGTCCCAAAGTCCCATGGTCCCAGCTCTGAAACGCTTACCTTTAAAAGTAGGCAAATAAACATGCCACACACAAATACGAATGCCAGTGTTAAAAAACCCTCACTTGACACAAATTACAATGAACATGCGTGAAGGGTGTTCATGCAAGCCTCACTGTAGTGTTCTGGGAAGCAGCCCTTGGTGTGTATTCTAGCTAACACATGGTGTATTTTTTTCAACATGGCTTGTGACTTATAGTGCAAATGATCTGTGACCCAAGGATTGTGCATGTTCAAGGCTGTGTTAAGGCAGCTCAAGAAATCTCTGTCAGGTGAACTCCTCTTGATGTTGGCAGATTGTTATTGCAGGATGTGAGGTGAGTCCAGCCATAGCCTTTGATCTCAGCACAAGAATTTTAATGAGAAGCCATTGAAAGAAATAAGAAAAAGGACAGGCTGCTTCCTGAGGCTAGCAGCCTGCTGAGAACTGATGTGAGAGAGATTTGATCCAAATAGCTTACCAGAGCGTCAGAGTGCCCGATAAGGAGCCAGTCTGGCAGCTGAAATCTGCAGTGCTGCTGCTGGGGGAGCGAGGCTTTTACACCCTTGCACATCCAGGTTCTTACAACCAGATAAGGACATTCCTGCAGCCATTCATGTGCTCCATGTGGTGATGCTCTTGGTAATTGCTGCTTCCTTCCTGGTAAGGATGTGGAGAATGTATCTTCTCTCTGGGGTGCTGCCTTGCAAATATCAGATTGAAATGGCATTACAGGGAGGGAATATTTTGGGGGTGGAGGGAATGTGCTTCATTTCTGATAACTCACCTTGTTCCTGTACAGAGCGGACCTTGCCTATCCTAACCTCTAACTGTATCTTGCATTGGAGCAACATCTCATGTATAGTGCTGCTAAGCACTTGCTAACTATTGCCTATTTGTTAAGAAGAGGCAGCTTGTATTACCATGCAGTAGCTCTGTAGCAGAAGGCAAAGTTTGATTGTAAGATTCAGTGGTTTTGGGGGGTCAGTTATTGGCCTGATTGGGGCTGAGTATGCTAGGCTGAGGACTTGGGAAAGGTTGGTATGTGTTCTCACGTGCTGGCTTATATTGGTGTCCTACAGCCCCACCACAACTGCAGCAGCTGAATGCTCCTTTGATTGCACTATCTCATGTTTAAGCCATCTGCTGTCCCACTTCCCTTCGCTGGAAAAGGCAATAACGTTAGTTCTGTCTCCTTCCTTTCACAGCACAGAAACTGTTCTCAGTTGTGTAAACAAGTGTGGCTCGCTAACTCCAGGACCAGCTCTTGCTCCAAGTCTGATGCTTCAGATAGCAGGTCCCCTTTTCAGGGCTGCATGGCAGCTGAAGCAGCCAGACATGTCAGCTTGACAAAAGCTTCAAATCAAAACATTTTTCCACTAAGAAACCCAAGAAACATGCAAAGTTGAACAAAGTAACTACCCCAAGTGTATTTCTGATTTAGCTATCAGCTTCTCTGCATTCCTAGGGTGGGAGAGGCTGGATGCATCAAATAATCCTGTCTCCTCCTCTCCCTCCCTCCAGCCCCCCAGCCTCTTCTTCAACTCAGTCTCGTCTGTAGTCTCAGCTTCCACCTTGTTTTCTCCTGCTGAAACAAAATGCACTTAATTTTAGCGTATTCTAGCTCTTTTTTGCTTAGTAAGTTTTAGATTGGCCTCTTCTGTTGTCTCCTGTTGCGTTACCATCCCCATAGCTTTTGACCTGACAAGCTGGGTTATCTCTGGGAGTAACCCTCCAGGATCCAATAACTCTTCCTGTGCCTTGCATCCGTGTGGAGCCAAAACACTTTGCAAGCAACCAGAAGCCCTGGCACTAGCTGCAAGCAATCCCCCAATCTGAGAACTTGGGCTCATTAATGAGACAAGATTCATCTTGCTGAAACTGTAGTTTGTAAGAGAAGAACCTGTGTGGTGCAGTTCATTTCATATTGTAGACAACAATGAAAATGGCTTGGACCTATGTCCTGGTGTATGTGGACACCTATGTCCAGAGACATACCTCAACTGTGGTGGGGATATATATGGTGGCTCCCTATTACCTTGCCTCATGGAAGTGACTTGGTCTGCAGCCATGTGCCCTGTATCCCATCCTGTCCTCCAGCAGGAGAACTTGCTTCTGATGGAATCCTTCTTGCTGGCAGACATAAGAATGGCTCCCCTTCCTCCTCAGATACACTCTTCAGACTGCAGTGAAAGCCCCCTTGCATTTTTGTAGCCCCTTGGCACACAAGTTGGGGGCTGCCTCTGATCCATCAGACTGAGAACTGCAGAAGCATGATGTCGTGAAGCTGGCATGGGAGAGACCTGCAGCGGAGTCTGGCTGCTCAGGGATTGTCTCCTGGAGCTGTCCAGCACCTTCAAAAGAAACATTTTCAGTATTTTAATTTTTTTCTTTAACCAAGTTCTGTGCAGATCCCAGGCTTGTTGCCCAGCAAAAGCTGATCGCTCTCTAAGGGTGAGGGTTAGGGATGAAGGTTAGGGAAGGTGGCTCCAATATGTTTGTGATGCTTCAGCCTCTGGAATGGACTTGGAGAAGGCTGGAAGCTGACACCCTGGGTGCTGAGTGTATTTCTGCTGTGAAGCTTGGGTGAAAGCAAGTAGGAATCTCTTCTGGAAGTCCTTGGGATGCAATAGTGGGTGCAGAATGCAAATCAAGTGCTATAGATAACATGTAAAAGCTATCTTCAAGCTTACCCAGTCCTAGAGGTCCTGCTTAGGGCTGCTCAGCCACCTGCTCAGACCCTCTGTGTCCCAAATCTCTGTCCAGGCAGCCTCAGTCTAATGCTGCTGTGAGTACTTGGTCCCTTCTGTAGAGAAGCAGGCTGTCCCTCAGCAATAGCCTTCCCCTCAATCAAAATGGAGCTGAGCTGGTGAGACTTTAAATAAAACTGTCTTCCAAGCTTTGTTTTCGAGCTAAGAGAAACCCACAAATAGGGAAAGCACTATGCTGGGGATGATTCATGCTCTAGGAGGAAAAATAAAGTAATTATCTGTCCTTAGTGATGCAAATGGGACAGATGTTGGCAGCACCTCCCTAGGAAATGCTAAAGAACAGACTGAATACAGGGCTTGAAGAAATAGGGAACCAGACTGACTAAACTTGTCTTTGCAGAGATGTCAGAAGCCTTAGGGGTAAGCCTGGAGGTGGAGAGACAGCAAGCTGGCTTTGAATGAGAATACTGATACGATGGGCATGAGAGAAGGATGGTGCAAGCAGCATGAGCAGTGAGATAGTCAAGTATCAGGTGAGAACAGGTACATTGGTCTGACAGGAGGCTTCAATCTTTCATATTGGGTAAATGTCATGTTTGGAGTTTCTCTTTTTAATGTATAAGCAGCTGGTTTCATGGAGCAGGTGGATAGGACACCCCCCAGGGAGAAAACAATTCAGCTCAGTCCTGAACACTGCACAGGACCAGCTGTAAAATCGCTGGAGAGCTGCTCTGTACCAGTGACCAAACTGCGTTTAGATCTGTAGTCCTCACTGGTGCAGTAAATGCAAGAGACCAAAGAGGGGCAAAAAAAAACAACCCACAAAAAAAATCCCACAACCAAAAAAACCAAACTAAACCAGCATTTACTTTTGAAAAGGGGAACTGTGTAAAAATAAAAGGAGTTTAAGGAAAAAAGAAAAGGTTGTCAAAAGGGTAACATGCTCTGAGGTTCTGCTTGCAGGACTTCATTCCTGATTTGAATGCTGGCCAGAGGGCTAAAATGGAAGCTTTAAATGCCCTCTTTCAGCTGGCGGAGATTTACCTGTCAACAGAAAAAAGCACATAGGAAATACTCCTGCACTTCAGGGGCAGATCACGCTCTTGTGTGGATGTTGCTGCTGGAGTGCCATGAGAAGTCTTCAGTGGTCTTGTGCTGTGACGTTCAGGCCATAGCAGCGTGGAGGGAGGGAAGAGGATGGGCGGAGGGCACTGAGGAGCGGCAGAGCACTTTGCCTAGAACCAGGAGCATCTGCAGCTGGGAAGTACAAGCAGGAGGGGGAGGCAGGACTGCTTGCTTCTGCTTGGGAGGAGAGTGCAGCACAGCTCTGGTGAGCAGCACCCCTTTTTTTCTACTCTTCTCGTAAAGCTCATTTTCTTTGTGTGCTTCATTGTGCTCAGACTGGTGATGTCTGCTTTGTAAGGCCAAAGGGAGGGTTTCAGGCAGATTAAATAGTGTTAGTTTTACTTGCCTTAAAACTCCAGTTTTCTTTGAAGAGGAGGATTTTGAGAGGGAACAAAGTGCCAGCAGCTGATGGACAAGCCATTCCCTGTGTTGCAATATTCAGGCTCTCAAGAAGCAGCAGTCAGTAAGGGCAAAGCTGTGTAAAAATTAATTTCTTTTCTTATTTTACATAATAAAGAAAAGAAATGTGTGGCTGAGGCTGCCTTGAAGGATTTATAGGAGCAGTGAGGAATGGTGGGGTAGCAAGGTAGCCTGGGCCATACAGCCAAAATCTAAGGGCAGAGCTGAGATAGCAAAGTGCATCAGCAATAAAATTGCTACTCAGGGAGGGGGAACAGTAGAAATCTCCATGTCTGCTATAGGTGAAAGGGCAGATGGGGAAAAATTAGATAACCTGTGATTTAGAGACCTGGATTAGTTTAGCTGCTGTGCTTCACACTTCTCCTGCCCCATTAAATAGCTCGCCCAAACTTGAGGCCTTGCTTTCCCCTTCTGAAAGTGCTGGCCTGAGTCACAGGGGTGTTGTGCAAAGGAAAATTTGAAGAAAACTGGTAGTTGCTCCCAGCTTTTAATCAAGTGGAGTTGTCAGTTAATTGGTAATAGTGCAGGGGAAATAAAACCTGTGAAGAGGGAGTTGCTGACAGGTTCTTTGTGACTGGGGAGAGGGGCAGAAAACCTGTAATGCATCTCCAAGTGGCCTTTCTGTAGGGTGTCATCATAAATTAACTACCAAATTTCACCTTTGGAACAAAGGAGAGGGTTATTACAAGGACAGAGGAGACAGAGACCATTGGCCTTGAACTCTCATAACAACACACTGGGATGATGAAAACCCATTGAAAAATTTACTAGTAAAACTATTTTCATCCAAGTTCATCTGCTCTCCAGGCAGGATGATGCTGGCAGCTGAGTTGTGGCTCCAGCTGGTCTCAGAAAATGCCAGTTGTAGCCTGTGTGATGGCAGCAACTTGGGTGTGAATCAAGGCCATCACCATCAAAAAGGCGCTTTCACTGTCAATATGTCCAGTAGAAATCCCAGCTGCTTATATAGCTGTTCTTGGGGGACAAGTTAAACTTTAGGCTACTTCAGGTCAGTCACCTTTCCTTCTCAGATGTTATTTTAAATGGGGATATCTCAGTGCTATCTGTGGAGACTGTTCCTAGCTTTGTTTTGGCAATGCTGGGATACAACAAAGAATGTGGGTTCTGGGAAAAGCTGTGAATTCCATCTCTGCTCAGCATTTGGGGTAAACAATATTATTGTACGTCAGAGCCAATTTTGGGTTTCTGTAGGGAGTTCATGTGCCTCGGGGAATCGCTAGTGATGTGTGCCTGACTCCTCTGTACTGGTGCAGCTTTGGATGATGTTGGCTGCTACCCAGTCTCTCTCTCTGCAGTGCCAACTTTGCAGAACATCTGACTGCGCATGCAACTTGAGTCTTGGCTTTTCGGTTGCGATCTCTGACGACTCTCAGCCAGAAAGGCGTACTTGGGAGCAACGTGAATACTTTTTCCTAGAAACAGGACTTCCCTGGGTCAGGACAAACTACCCTCACCTTAATGTCACAGATCTTAAGATGTGTGCTCACTTAGGCCAGGACCATCTCTGTAGCTGACTTCTTCCAGTTGTGGCAGTGGACCCCCAGAAGAGATGCTCAGTGGTGTATCTTCTGCATGAATTGGGATTTTAATTCAGCAATGGTGCTGGTGGCTGGCTTTGTGTTTTCCACCCTCCCGGTGGGGGTTATGCCAGCTCACCGTTTCAGGTGCTTTGATGCTTTCCCTGGAATATCTTCCTTTTATTGTTTGGCTTCAGTGAGCAAGTTGTATCAACCCTACCAGGATACGCAAGGAGTCTTGGCAAAAGAGTGAGCTAATTCTTTTGAGAGAACTCAATGCTAAAAATTCACCTTTCCACTCTGACCCATTACAGTTTTGATACTTGTCTTGGGAAAATGTTGAAGTTAAGGCTGTTGTTCTGCTCCTTGTATTAACTTCTTACCAAATACAATCCCATTCCCTTGTACGTTAAAGATTACTGCCCAAGTTAAAAATTTCAGAACAGCTGTACTGGGGCAGATCAAGGGTCCTGGTCTTCTCCCCAGCCCTGGTCAAAGCAGATGCATGGTGAGGAGGAAGAGCAGGGCAGGCTTGTGCAACGCATCCTTTTGAGTCCTCTTGCAGCCTCCAGCCCTTTCCAGCTTGGATGATTTTCCAAGCCAAATGACGTCTACTAAGACATGAATTTCTCTTGTCCGGTCTTCCCTTGAAACCCTGTGGGTGTTTAACATCCCCAGCATCCTGCAGTGAGGAGCTCTGCAGCTCAGCTGCCGAGTGAGGAACCATCTCTCTCTCTCTCTCTCTCTCTCTCTCTTGTTTTTTTTTTTGTTGTTTTGGTTTTTTGTTCTCTCTTTGTTGTTGTTGTTCTTTTTTGCTCCAACCTGCCTTATCTCCTTTGATGCCCTGGGGCAGCTGTGTTGGAGGAGGCTGTGAACACAGTCCCCTCTTGCGTGTGAAGAGCTCTGGATATCCCCTGTAAGACACCTGTTTTACAAGGACCAGGGGGTCATACATAGATGTGCACAGAATTCCTGGTGTAGGCAAACTGTGGATTTACCTAGCAGCGTAATGAAATTTGTCTTCTTTTTTTCCCCCCTCTGATCGTTTCTGCACAACACCTCGCACTCCATTTCCTGCTAAGGAGTGAGCTGACATTTTCATGGAGCATTGGAAGTACACTAAGTCTTGAGGGATAAATTAAAATGCTGTTTCTAACACCTGGTTGCAAAGCTGCATTAGGATTGCCCTTTTTCCTTGTGTAACACTCATGTAATGAGGAGTGCATCTCATCATGAACAATTATCTATACTGGAAGGCTTAAGTATGACTCCCAAACAAGTAAAAAAAGAAAAAACACCCTGCTTTTAAGAATAATAATAATAAAAAGCTTAATGACCTTGGTTGTACATGCAGAGCTCTAGGTTTTGCTACAAGAACCAACTTGTGGATATTGTCTCAGAGTCTGTAGAAACACATAACTCTTTCAAAGCTCCTTTGTTCCTTTGGATAGCGAGAGCCATTCTGGGTGTGTTTCTCTAATCTTGAAATCTGTGAGCTTTAAGGAAAAAAGTTAATTAAAACAATTTTTACATGTATGCTTATGCGGTGCTTCGGAGTGTGGTACCAGACTACATGGCTGGCTACAGAACCCCTGATTTCTGTCCTTATGTAGGAATATGCTAAAAAAGCAGGAATCTTTTTACCATTATCCCCTCTCTAAATCTCTGTTTGATTTGGACCAGAGCAGTTTGAAACTCTGGTGTTCAGCTTTTAGTGGATTAATATCCTATTTCTCAGCACGTCTGCTCAATAGACGCTGAATCCCAGTGGGGAAATTTGGAGCCATAGGAAGGAGAGGTGGGTGGGAGAGCACATTAAGCAGTTGTCCCTCCCACAAATATATTTCCTCTTTGCAGCATCTCATCAACGACTTGCATGGTTGCAGGAAGCTTGAGTGCTGCCACTTCTTTTTTTATGTTGTCCCTGTGTCCTGGCAAAGTTCATCTGACATTAATTGGCAACAGGCTTGCGTTTTCCTCCAGCTCCCTGGAGCAGAAACTGTTCTTCCCCTTGCTCTGCTGGCGTCGGTGAAGACGTGTCTCCAGCTGGCCTGGGTGCAACAGGAGCCTTGGTGGTTGGATGCCCATAGCTTAGCAATGGGGTGGAGCAGCTGTATGGCTTGTCCTGTGCCTGGTGCTGACACCAGGCTCCCCATCTGTGCTGGCCAAAAGTCCATGGCTGGACCATGCCCAAAGCTGATACTTGGCTGGTACATGCACGCTACTTCCTCTGTGTTCATCCTGGCTGTGCTGGCCCAGGCAGAAACCAACTGCTTATTCCTCTGCCAGGAGCAGCATCTCCTTTTACCGCTTTAAAAGTCAATTTGGGCTTCTTTCATCTGACATTGACACGTGGCAGGTCTCTGTGGCTCAGAAACCTGAGGGTTTCCTGGCTCTCCCATCCCTGTGTGGTCAGGTCATGCCACAGACAGAGCCCAGATTTGGTGAACTGGCATTACTGCCTGTGACAGCCCACTGCAGCAGCATCTATGTGAACTCTGCAAAGAGCAGAAGGGAAGCTGCAGAGCATAAAACTGCCAAGTGATGCTTTTTAGCATTTCTTCAAATCTGCTTTCTTAAAAATCCCAAGGTCTATAGTCCTGTCCTTATGTGAACATCTCATCAAGGTACTACACGTTCTTAGCCCTGAAGAACTGAAAACTGGAAAGCAAATGGGCTCTAATAGGGGAGGCATCTTAATTTCACCCTGGCATAAAAAGGCTTTAATTCGGGTTTGGTTGTTTTTTTTTTTCCATGTTGGAGGAAAAGTGTTTTCAGTCATGCATGGGGTAGATACCGGTAACACGTAAATCCTTCAGCATCACCCTGGTTGCTTGGACAGCGCTAGGACAGGAAATCAGGAAATTGTTGCTGCTCAGTGTTCAGCTGCAAAAAATACTGTAATCTTTTGATACCATTTGGTGAAGGAAGTGGTTTTAAGTGTTGATTAATTGCTTGGACTTCTTGGTTTTTTTGGTCTTGAACATTTTAAATTCCCAATCTTAAGTTTTCATTCTTTCACCATACAAGACACTTCCTCAGGTCACCCCCTTTGTTCAGCTGGTATGTCCATCTGTTCTTGCAAAACCCCACAGCCTTTCCAGGAGCTGCAAGGTGCAACTCAAAAGCCGCAGGAGAAGCATCTGTGTGTCTCTTTGCCTGCAGCAGATGATGCTTATCCTTGGGGGTTGCATGTCTTGGGAGGGGGGTGGCTTGTCTTGGGGCTCTCCCCTCAGAGGATTTCTGCTGTCAGGACAGGCTTGGAGCTACTTTATGAGTTTCTCCTTTGGGAAATCCACCCCTAGGATGCTTCAGGCTTGCTGTGCTGCTACCAGCAGTGAGGGCCAAGCTGAGCACATGGGAGAAGGATGCCCTGCAGCACCTCACTATCACTGTGCCTTGTAGAGCAAAGCCCTTGTTCCCCAGCTGTGCCTGGGGCTGTGGGCAGCTGATGCTCCAAGTGGTCCCTAAAGGTGAATGAGGAGGGGAAAAAGGCTGGACAGGGTTCCCCTTTCTCCCACCCCACCATGAAAGCACATTACCCAGCAAGGGGCACAGTGAGGAGCTGACATGCACGGCCCCCATGTGTGAATCCTGCTGGGCTGATGGGAAGCAGTGCAAAGCAATGCCTCTTCTCCCTGGCCCTGAGAATCCTCTGATGTGGCTGTGGGCATCCCACCTGCCCTGGGATTTGTTTCATCAGGGATCTTTAGGGTAAATTATTTTGTAATTGAGCCATGCAAAGCTGTCGAATGAGTTGTAAGTGCTTTTTGCTTGTGTGGGCCCTTGGTTCATCCCCCACCCCAAAGAGATCCAAAATTTTCCAAGCCCTTTGGCTGCACTTTGGGGAGGACAGCAGGCAGGAGTGGGTGATGCTCAAGTCCTCATGTACCTTGTGCTTCCATGGGGCCACGCCGGGCACTTTTGCTCTGCTGAGCTGCATCCTGGTCCTGCTGCAGAGGCTTTAGTGCCACCAAAGGCATGTGAACTTGCTTGACGTCTTCCAAATTTGCTTTCCCTTTGCAATTTCTGCCAAGCAGTTGTCCCTTTGGGTGGTATGTGCCAGCCCCGCAGGCTCCAGCCCTGCAAAGCCTCCTTGCCTCTCTTGTTTAAACAAAGGCAGGTGGTGAATGTGGTCAGTAAAGGAAGCACTAGTGATGCTTGGAGGTCAGCCTAAAGAAAATAAAGGGATGGGAGCTGTAACCTTTACGGTAACAGACTCCAAAACCAAAACAGCTTGCTCGCCAGTCTGAAACTTGGGAAGGTCCCAGAGAGAGGTTGGAGTACCTGGCACACCTCCAGCAACCCATGGGGCAGTTCTACCATGCCCTGAGGATGGTGCCATGTGCCCTGGCCAAACAAGGCACCACCTGTGTGGCAGTATCTGAGATAACAGCCAGCAGGAGGGTGATGTGGGGATAAGAGGGCTTGCAGGCTGAAGGCACCTAATTTCTATGCTCTCACAACTTGTCTTACTTTACCCTCTGTTTGCCCCCAGCAGAGGTGTGGGAGTTCCCAGGGATGACCTGGCTTTGCTTCCTTAATATCCCTCAGGCTTCCAGCACAGTACTGAGTAACCTGTCCCTTCTGCTGTGTCCAGGGCTGCTCCAGGACAATCGGGACCAGAGCAGTAAGGGTGCAGCAGCACCTTCTGTGTGTCAGGTCCTGGACCATCTTGTATATCTGCTCACAGCAGTCTGAGAGCTCGGTGCAGTCCCCTACGCTGTTAAAAGAACCTGAGAAACCTCTGCAAGAGAGAAGGGGATGGTGGGACAGTCTTCAAGGAGACAGCACAGCAGCCCCCACTCTGCAAGGAGCATGGGAAATGCTGTGCCTTCCCAACATCTTTCCGAGCTGCCCCATGCTCCCCCATCATGCAGAGAGGTCATCAGCTTTTCCTCTGGCAGAGGAATACTCCTGCCCAGCAGCACTGAGGATAGTCAGATTTGGGCTAGAAAGAGCTCACACATGACAACTGCATTGCTGCTCCGGGCCCAAGGGACCTCCCCAATGTGTCACGGCAGTGTGATCCTGCGGAGGTAAGTAGCATGTGAAATGCGTACCAAGTGCCGTGCTCTCCTGGCATCCCTGTAGGAGGGAGATGGGGCTCATGTCAGCAGGATGGTTTCACTCTGTCCTCAAGGATAAGGGAGAGCTGCAGAACATTCTCCCCTTTAAATTCTTTGGCAACTGTTTAGTTTATTTGCTGACAAAGGTAAGTCTAGTGTGAGCTCAGCAGCGTGGAGACATTGCTGTGCACGTGGGGTTTTTGCAACTATGCAGAAGACATCGGTCTGTTGTGCAACTCCTGGGTGAATGAAAACAAACTATTCCTTCCTCTTTCCTTCATTCCTGTCTGTACCATACTGTTTAGTGGAAATGATTATTTTTTTTTTGGCTGGGGGGGGGGGGGGGCAAAGTCAGTGTTACTACAGACTTTTGTTTAAGCTTTTTCCTGGAAAGCTGTGCCCTTGGAGGAAGAGGAGTGCCTAGCGAAGGCTCAGACTCTGCACACATGCTTCAGAGGAGGTAGTGGTGGTACGTACTGACCAGGGCTGAAATAGGTCCATCTCCTGGGGCCAGCAGGAAAACTTGAGCCTAGAACGTGGAAGAAAACTTGGATGAGCACAAAATGCTTGTAGATGCATTTTTTTAAAAATAGCAAACCCAGTGGGGGAACACACCAGGGAAGCACGGAGTTAGATGTGATAGAAATTCAGATAGCACAGAGGACACGGGGGAAGGGCTGGGGAGCCACAAATGTCCAACCTGAGTGACATGGCACCAGGGTATCGGTGGCTGTCTGCCGCTTGTCTGTACCGTGCCCCGGCATGGAGCCTGGTGTTTACTGAACTGCTGTGTCAGGATGGGTTATCTGGTCCCTCCCTGTACTGTCTATACAGGGAGGGATCTCCATCCAGGGAGCTGTGTGGGCACAAAAAGTCCTCTCTCAGGAGCAGTGGTGACGGTGAAAGATGGTCTCCTGGGGTGCTGAGGACCTTGTGATGACCCAAAGCCCAGCCAGGAGGGCAGAGCTGGGTTTTGCGCAGTGGGTCTGTGGGCACAGTGGGTCTTGCTTGCAGCTCTGCCTTGGTGTGATGGGTTGGCATGTTCACAGTCTCTTTGAAAAAGCTAGCCCTGGGCTTTTGGTGGCAGCTGCTGCTCTTCCCTGCACTAGAGGTGTCACGGTCTGCAGGCTTGGTGGTCCCATATCTCTTTTTGCTGTTATGTATCTGTTATTGGGGCTGCTACTTTACGGCCCTGTTGAGTTTTCTCCCTTGTGGCCAATTCTGGCAGCTGCACATCTTGCTGTGCTGCTGGTGGTGTCCTTACTGTGCATCTCATTGGTGGTCATCTGCTACTGGTGGTACCCCAGAAGATGCGTGGTGCTCCTTTTGCACTATTTCTGCGGCTGGAAGAGGAGCTGGCAGCTATAGCTATGTTAGCAGCTCTGCTCTGTTGTCCTCCCCGTCCCACCAGGCTTTGGTGGTGGCAGGCAGTCCCGGTGATGTTCCTGCAGAGAGGAGGGCCTGGCTGTTGATTCATGGCATTGTCCCTCCCTGTTGCCATCCCAGCTTTTAGGGGAAACCTGATGGGACAGATCAGCTCTGACACAGTAACATTGGTGGGACCGAGGCCTGGGAGAGGAGCAGCACAGCACCAAGTAGTTAAAGAAGCTGGGGTTGAATACAGACATTTTGAGTTGGGTGTCTCAGCAAAGCCCTCGGGATGTTCCTGGCACAGGTTGGAAACATCTTGACTGAGAAGTACAGGCCAAAAAACCATGGTGTCAAAACTGCCATCTTAATGATCTGCAGAACCATCTTGTTGGAGCCTTTTCTGCAGGGAGGGTGGTGACACCCATGGCAGGGGAGCAGAGCTGGCGGAGGTTTGGCCATCTGCCTGCCTGTGCATGCTGCAATGCCGCAGGCTACTGCCTGTGGGGGTGACAAAGACAGCCTGACCTCTTGGTGCACACCGAGCCTGACATGTCTGGGGCACAGCAGACCTCCTTGCAAAGCCACCCGTGTGTGAGTCACTCCAGCACCATCTCCACTGAACGCTGACACTTGGAAAACATGATTTCTGATGAGTGGTCTGCCAGGATGGGTTGGAGAGAGCAAATACAGGGGGTTTGGGTTGTGGAGGTTTTTTTTCTTCTTGGTGGGGGTGATATGAAGCATTTAAGGTGTCTCATCAGCCACGGGCAGATACTCTAGGCAGGTGTGTGAGATGTGGTTGTGGTTGTCTGGACTTTTGGTGGCTTGTTCTATCTGAGCCTGTCTGGTCAGACCTTTCTCCTTGAGGAGTTGCCTACAGCAGAGACCCTGCTAACACAAGTTGTGCTGGATGCCCTTGCTTGATGAAAATAGAACAATGACCTCAAGGGTTTTCCTTTGAGAGTGTCTTGAGGGAGAACAAATGGGAAGGATTTGAACAGGCCATCTGCTCCCCTCCCATCCGGCTGTGCTGGGCCAAGCCCTGCGATAAGGTTGGGTGAAAGGCAAAGCGTGCCAGGAGATTTGGCTTGAAGGGCGTGAGAAGGTGCAGCATGTAGGGTAGGGGCCTCTTAAATTCCACTGGACCAGTGGCCAGTCTTGGGGAGCAGAAGTCAATGGAGCCCATGAGAAACTGCTGTCCCTCCCAGCCTGCTGCCACTGGAGCAGCTCTTGCCCTGGGCACCTCTGCCTTCTGCTCTCGGTGGACCTCCTGAAGCTCACCCCAGCTGGGCTGGGCTGTAGGGCAGGGAATCCAGCAAACATGGCCAATTTGGATTAGGCCTGACCTCTCTATACCTGTCCTGGTCCCTGGAGCTGGGGAAGGCAAGCCTGGGAGAGGAGTGCATCCCCTGAGACCCACAGATCAGCTGAGCCAACTCGTGGAGAGCAGCAAGCCACCGACTGATGGCTCCTCTAAGCTGCATGGCTCGTTAAACCCTGAGGTGTGAGGGCCCTGGGGCGTTCAGGGCTGCTTCTTGAAGGGCACATCCTCATTCCTAAAAGCTTGGGGTCTTCGGGGCAGGATGCTCTAGGTTTGGTCCAGCTGAGCTGCTATGGGCTCTACCCTGCCACCTTCCCGTCCTCCTCGGGGAAGTGTGGGCCAGCCTGCATCACTCTGCGATGTCACTGTCATTAGTAGCAGGACCTCATCAAAGGGCATTCCCATGGGTAGTGTGATTTATGGGAGCCCTGGTCAGCGTCAAGCAAGGAGACACCATGGCCTGGCTCTCCTGCTGCTGCTCCAGGGGTGTGGGGGTTCCCAGCCTGGTGCAAAGGGAGGGCGCAGGACCTGGTCACTGACTGTCCATGTCCACAGGCATGCTGTGCTCTTGTCCCCAGGCAGCGATGTCTGTCTTGCCTGGGTGAGCCAGGTGCTTTCCTCGTGCATCTGGCGAGATGCAGCTCATCAGCAGGCTCCTGCTGCTGGAGCAGGAGTGGGCACACCTCCTGTGCTGCAGACACACCAAGCTGGGAGATCTTCCCAGCAAGCAGGGCACAAGCCCAGCAGGATTTGTAGTTCATGCTGGAACTGTCAAATCCTTGTGTGTTCGTATCTCTGGGCATTGTGGATCATATTTCTTTAACCTCAGGTGCCCTCCTGGGTTTGCTTATTTGGTTAGGAGTTAAGGTCAGGAGGAAGGCTGATGTTCTGCTCTTTGGTTTGGGTTCAGCTTTGGTTACAAGGATGTTTATGCCTGTCCTCTGTTTCAGCCGCTGAGGACTCCCAGCTCCAGCCCCAGCCAGGTCCAGGTCAAGCCCGGCTTGGGAGCCAAGTGGTGAGGAGAGGAGTTACCAGAGTAAGTGCTGGGTGACCTCTGTGCTAGCAGTTCTCCCGCCTTTGTTTTGGCAAAAGACAGGCCCCGGCAGCCCCACTGGCAGCAGGGCACCTTGTGCCAGCGGCAGGAACGGGAGGGTTAGCGTGCAAAGCCAGGACCACGGGATGGTCAAGCAGGACTAGGAGCAGCTCCCACCCCATTCTCAAGGCTCCAGCTACTGCCCAAAGCCGGTGCCAGCCCGGCCATGTCCCATGCCTTCCCTGATGCCCAGGCTTTTGCTGCAGGTCGAGACTGCGTGTCCTGCAGACGTCCGTCTGCCCCAGGAGAAGCCCTGGTCCAGACCCCTGGGGCTGAACCTCTTGAGGTCTGGGTGGAGTGAGGACTTGGCTTGGGCTGAGCCGCACCTCTGCAAGAGGCAGCATGTCATTGCCTCTGTCCCTGCGCTGGGCAGAACAGGGAGGGATCGTGCCCCAGGCCTGTTCCCGGCGCTGTACACCTCTTGGCATGCAGGTTAACCTTTTACGTGGGCTGGAGCCACGAGCAGGCAGCGCCAGGTCTCTGCCTCTTCCCAGCCCTGCGCAGGGCAGGGGTGCCCTCGCCCCAGGGTGTCCTGCTGGGCGTGCACAGGGGGACCGCCGAGCCCTGCCGGCTGCCTGGGCATGACTTGGCCCCTGCCGAGGATCAGGTTAGGTCTTGTGTCCAGGTGCAGGCAGCCGGGTTGATGCAATGTGCCTGTTCCTGCTCGGTGCGGAATGTTGCTCACCTGCCCAGGAAGGCACACGTGCTTGCATGGCTTGGCATTGCCTGCCAAGCCTTAATCTCCATTGTTTGACAGCTGGTGCTCTGCTGACGTCAATCCTATGGCTCAGGGGGCTTTTTGGGGAGGAATGGGCAAGTCTCCGCGTACGTGCGCTTGCAGGCTTAGCAGAAAAACATCGTGCTGAAACCACAGAGGGAGAGGGGGGAGAAGAAGAAGAAGAAAGGAAGAGGGGGGCACAGCTCCAAGGGACGCCACTCCTCTGTGGCATGGCCCAGCCCCAGGAGCTGCTGGCTGACTCACACCCAGTTCTGCCTGGTCAGGGCAGCATCCCTGATGGGGGGGAAAAATGCCACCTTACACATTCACCTTGCTGGGAAGCACGGCTCAGTTCCCTTCCCCTGCCCATGCCGAGGGTCTGTATGTGCCCGTAAGCATCTCGCCTGCCTTTCTGATCCCTCTCCTGATTCCCCCCAGCCAGCTGAGATCATTAATGTGGGCAGCTGGATGTTGTCTCTACTGCTGAGTGACTGCTCTCCTCTCGTTCTTGTCTCAAGGCCTAGGGTAGAGGTGTGGTTTTTTCTCTTCCTTTATTATATATCATTAAAGAAGCTGTTCAGCCCTGTCCAGATTGCACCAGCTCTGGACATCACTGTCCTGCCTCAAGGGACCATTTCAGGATGCTCCCTGGAAGCTGTGCCCAGGTCGCTTTTGGCATTAGCCAACTTATGCTCAGCTCTGCTGCTTTTCTCCCAGAGAATAAGTTATGGAAGCAACACCCTAGGTCTCCTGTGGACTGATCCCTCCTCCATGCATCAGCAGATGGAAAGGGTGATCTGCATCCCACTCACTGCTCTGGGGAAGGCTGAGCATCCGTTGTTGCTGCTTGCAGGAATGGTCCAGGTCCAGCTCCTATGTGTTTGTCTTGCAAAGCCTTGCTTAGCTTTGGAGCCTGGAAAGGGCTCTCTGGGGAGTCTTGGCATGGAGACCACGGCTTCCAGGCTGAGCTGCTGGCGCTTCTACTTCCACTTGTGACCTTAACGACACATCCTGATGGCAATTGTTCTCCGAGCTGGAAATCCTGTCTGTTCTGCTGCGGGACTTGTGCTCCCAAGCAGCTCGAGGTCTTCGGTCAATGCAGTCAACCCTTCCCGCAAGGGAAATGACTCTCACCCTGCTGCTCAGCGGCAGACACCTCTCTGACACAAGCTGCTCCACTCCCTGGGCTTGGCTGCTTGGCAGGACTGGCTTTAATGTCCTTAAATATTTTTCATCAAAAAAGAAAAAAAGCAAAGTGGGGAGTGAGGAGACAAAAGAAGGGGAAGCCAGGAGTTACCATAAGTAGCTTTGAAGGGTTTTTAATATTTTCTTTCCTGGCTTAAAAAGCAATTTGGTGGAAACTGCCCTGAAGTTCAACGTGGGTCATGCCTGGGAAGTGGAAACCCTGAAAGCCATTTCAGGTCCATGCATAGAGCTGAAAGCCCATGACCAGAAAGGTCAAAGGACTTTCTAAGTCTGCTACTTTGACTTCTCAAACTAAGTTGTTTTCTTTTCTTTTGCCCCCTACCCCTGGATAGTGCAAAAGCATGTGAGTAGCCATTGGAGCAAATTACTTAATGTCTTGACTTAGGTTGCCTTTTCGTTGTGTTTGCACCACTGGCATTGGTCTGTGTTCCTTCCTGACTATGTATTTTTGAGGCCTTGGAAACTGAAAGTTGGATGATATCCACCAGGCAAGAGTTTTAGCAAAGCATTTGAGTTTTCAGATCTCTGGGGAAATATATTGACTATTTCTTGGTCTGGAGAAGGGGAAATAACAGAGGTTGTGCCATGGTGAGTTTTTCTGGAGAAAGCCGAATTCCTCAGTGTGACTAGCCAAATACTATGATTCAGCTGTCCCCCAACAAATGAGGCATCCAGAAGTATGCAGGGAGTTTCTCTTACTTAAAATTCTGATCCAGAGGGTACATTTGGGCTGTATAGCTCAAGTTTTTCTTCATAGATGTAAAAACTGCACTTGATCACAAAAAAACCTGCTTTGATTACTTCTCGTAAAAGAGGGAGACATTAAGAAAAATAGCATGCGAGTTCATAGCCCCAAGAAAGACAGCATGAGCCCACAACATCCTCTTGTGTATTACGTTATCTTTTTGCCCAACCCCTTTGCATCGTCTGGCACCCCGGGGGTCAGTGGCAAACTCAATACACTTTAGTTAATAATTAGCTGGATTTTTAAAAATACTTTGCTGAGGCTGGGTTCATGCCTCTCATTCCCTGCCCACAAACAAGCAGTGGGGTGATGGTTCCTGGCACGCTCTTGTTGTGGGTACCCGAGGTGGGATAGCCCAGCAGGGTGAGTCCTGAAATTGCTGTAGGATGAAGAATAGACGTTCCCAGAGGACCCATTTCCAAACTGGCATGGACATCGCACCCACTCTGAGACTGTAGCCAAGGGGATGATGCTGCATGTTGGACATGTGCCAGCTGCCTAGCCTAGGCTTTGGAGACCCATGACCATTCAGAAAGCAGTTTGATGAATATCTCAGCATAATTAACAAATTGGAAGAAATTACCACAAGTGTGCCAGAAGCTTCCCTAGAAACTAAACTGGGAAGACTTATAGGAAGTTACGTGCACACCTTTAGCAAGAAAAGGCTCGAGAGGAGAGGTGATGATTTGTTCAGAAATTTATTAATAAAAGATGTTGCTTTCTTCTACAGACCTGACCTCACTGCTCTGATGGCAATTGGTATTGGTAAGTGCCGTGATTTTATCCATGACTTACAAAATTTGCACTCGCCTGAAGTGTCAGGGAGGCTGTAGGAGAACTGAGCGATCATATTGGGAAGATGTGGCCAGTCTCATGGCACAGGAGTGAAGGGTGAGAATGGGGTCAGATAGGTGTGTTCAAAAACACACAAGTAAGTGATCCGTTGGTCTGGCTTTTTTTTTTTTTAACATGCTTTTTCCTGGACTTCAGGGCCAAGCTTATGGTATTTGCATGCTTTGTCTTGCCGTGGCAATGACCTGGCTGCAACCTGTGTTACCTATGGGGGAACTGTGGAGGATCAGCCCAGGTCCTCCTCCCTGTCCCACCTTATCTCGTGCTCCTTTCCAAGGTGCTTCTCTTCACAGACTACCAGGGCCGTGATGCTCTTCCCTGGTCTCTTCCCAGCTCTAACACTGCTGCAATTGCCTCTTCCTCTGTGAACTTGTGTGGTCTTCTTTTGAATCCCTGTGAGCCCTGTTGTCCATTAAGAAGTGGGATCTGAGCTTCAGGTTTTCTTTTTGCCTTGTCTTTTGAAACCCCCTTGAACGTTGCAGGGGTTAAGTTGCTGCTGGTGCCGCCAGGTTTGCGGAGGCTGAGGGGATCCTGGACTGTTCCCTCTCCAAAACACTTCCCAGCCTGGGTTTGGGCTGAGCCTACACCTTCCCCAGGAGGGCTACCAGTCTTGGCTTGATGATAGCACAGGAGGGAGAATTCGCCCTCCCCTTGCTAGTTACAATGGTTAATCACATCCACCATTGAATAATGGGGTCTTATCAGGATTTAGCTTTCTCTCTGAGTCACAGTGGCAGATGCCATCATCTTGGTGGCCAGGGACTGGTGGTCCCAAACCCCTCTTGGAAAGGCTGGCCACCCAAAAACTCTGAGATGCCCTCAGCTCTGCTCACAAAGGAGCTCCCATTGCTTTGCTGGCCCCAGGAGCCAGGGAGTGTCTGGGTGAGAGTGGGTGGGTGGCTGGGATTCAGGGCACCAGCATGGAGAGGGTGCTTGCTAGGACAGGCAAGCTACTGGGCCCTGCAACACATGGTGGCTGGCCAAGCCCCACCTGCCTTGGAAGAGGCTTCCTCAGCGGGTCTGCAGCTGGAGCTCGGCAGCACAGCTGATGGAGGACCTGGTTCATGTGGCTCAGGAGAGATGCTGTGCTGGGCGTCTGGGGAGGAGCTGGGTTCCTGCTTGTAAATCCAGTTGCATTTAAGAGAGCTTGTTCCTAACAGCTGATGGGTGGTTGAAAAATGATGTTCTGCTTTGCCAGCCACTAACAAATGCCCAGTTGGCCATGGAGGCCAGGACCCACAGATTTACCAGGTAGCTGGGACAGATCTCCACTGGGAATAAGACACTGGTTTTGCTTAAGGGCTGCTTAGAGCCCAGTGACGAGCAGAGGTGATGGCTATTCCCTCAGGAGCTCCTTCACCTTTCAAGGATATGGCGGCCAGTACAGAGAAGGGACTGAAGCCTTTGCCTGCCAGATGGAAGTTGTCTTTTGTAATAGTGTTAAAAACCTGAGTATTTTTTGTTATTTTCACTAAGTTTTAAGAGGGCTTTGTCAGAAGTAAGCCAGCGTGAAGTCTTGCATAATCTCATCCAGCAGTTAAGTGAGTCAGGCGGTTGAAAGCCCTTGGAGCAGTAATCAGGGAGAGCAACCAGAAGAGGGGATGAGCCGAGCTGGAGCATCGGCTCCTTCCCTCTGCAGGCATGCTTTACTTTTTTGCTCCAAGCAACAGTCAAGGAGGATGAGGCTTTGCATATGCATGGCTGTTGTGAAGCCTCAGGGAACAGACAAGGAGGAAACCGCAGGGAATCAGCTACCGTTTGCATGGTTTTTATTGCCCAGAGAGGGGTTTTGTGCCTGGGGTGAGATCAGATGGACGGGAGAAGGCAGTGGCTGCAAGGTCAGTGGGATGGGGTGCGGGTGGTCTTGGAGAGAAGGGAACTGGTGCAGCTGGAGACCTCTGGAGAAGGTGGGGCTGCAGCAGGTCCTGCCCCAAACCAGGCACAGGTGTTGGCGAGGTGGCGACTTTGGGCTACTTTCAATTAAAAATTGTATGTTTTCCATGGAAGGTGGATTGTGAAAAGCCGGAGTTCTGAGAATCACTCCGCTGCCACTCACCCTGCTCCCAGGGGTCTTGCTGGGCAAAGCCTGTCCAAGGTCAGGTTGCTCTCTGGTGTGCTCTGCCTGTTGCGGTTTTACGACATGCAATTCCTTTTTCTTGTTATATTACCTCTGGGAAGAGCACAGCTGGTGCCGAGAACCCAGCCCAGCCTTTCTGCTCATGGCTTCCTCCTTTTTGGGCAGGCCCGGAGCACGCGCAGGCAGTTTCCCCTCTCCTCTGCCTGAGCTGCCAGGCTTGCCAGGACCAAACCCACCACGCCACACTTGCCCTTCCCATCTAGAATATGGGATGTAGTTGTTGAGCAGTCCCCCTTGACTGAGTTGCAAAGGGCTCAGGAATAATTCGGCTCCCCAAAACTGGGCGTCTGAGCAGAGGAAAGAGATGCAGAAGCATCCCAAGGATAGAGAGGTGAGGAGGATCTCCCCATCATTTGCTGTCTGGACCACCAAGCGTTGCTGGTTGTATGCTGGCATGTCCCTGCTGCTGAGATGGGAGTTGCAGGGAAACGGAGGTAGAGCTGTGGGATGGCAGAGGAAGAAAGTAATATATACAAAAAACAGATTCGCTGGAAACCAGGCTTCTTAATCTTCCTAATAACTAATAGCTTAGCTCGGCACTCATCGATTTGTTTCTGAGAATCGGCTTTCCAAGTGAACTGATATCATCTGATAAAACTTACTAATGTAGTCAAAATTACTCCATTGCGGCTTGTTGTTTGCATGCCTGCATGGTTTTGGAATTTTTTCTAGCAGAGAATATGTTTTGGGAGGGATCAGCTTACTCTAAAAAACCCCCTCCTCTTCACCCCCAAATCCAGCAGCTTTCAGGGATGAAACAAAAGGTGGGGATGAAGCTGCACCATTTGCTCTACCCACCTCCCTGTGTATTTCCTAAGCCCATGACACTGGGTGGGGAAGGGAGTTCCCTACCCCAAAAAAATCAAGGATCAGGTTGGTTGTGCAGACTCTTTGCCAACCTGATTTCTGTAAGCGGACAGTGCATGAAAAGCCTCAATGAGAAGCTCTAGCCACCAGAGTAACCGACATGAAAACCTGCTTCTGGAAAAAGTACTTTCTTCCTGCCTTTTAATAGCAAACTGCAGGGTGTTCTTGGTGGAGCACAAATATTTTCAACAGGCTAAATAATTATGTTTAATTAGTTTTCATTAAGGTGATGCCAATCCATCCCCCTATTTGGAAACTCGCTGAGCTTCTGAAATGGCTTGAAAACAATGAAGCAGGGGAAATATCCTACTCACACTGGACTCATTTGCAGCCGCCATGGAAAAGAAAGGGACCACTAGATTCCCTGGGCTATGCAGTGACTTTCCAGACTTGGCAAGAGAGGCTGGAGTGGGTCTGTTTCAATTATATGTTTTCATTTTCCTTCCCAAAGCAGAAAAAAAAATGCTGGAATTGCTTCTAGTCCCTCACTTCCCAGAGGCAGTAGCATCACAGCCCCAGTCCTTTGGGGGATGTCTTCTTCTGGGCCAGGTTCCTGTGGTGGACCGTGACCGTCAGGGCTTCCACCGATGGGAGAGGCGAGCCTGGAGCAGCAGCAGAGGAGGCTGCGTCTCTTCCCCTGTTAACGGCATGCAGGCATTTCTTATTGCATCCCTGGGCATCTTCCTGGCCCTGACCTGTTCGGTAAGTGGAGGAGGGATGAGGAGGTGATCTGTCCACAGGCTGCGATGAGTGCCGGCATAGATAACAGCCTGGCATTAGCGGATTTGCTGCTCTGGCAGGCAGAGCTGAAGCTGTACGTGAAATGAATGTTTCGAACAGCAGGGCGTAATTGCCCCGTGCGCAATGCTTAACCAAAAACATGGTGACATCCCTATCACTCCATCTCTACGTCAGGAGCGCACGCCCTTGTGCATCCCCTGCGCATTCTCTGCTTGCCTGGGGTTGGACCAGCCAGGTAGGATACAGGCAGGATCAGGCCAGACTGGGTCCAGGACCATGTTTCTGGATGGGGCTACCACTGGCTGACACTGGTAGGCAGGACCAGAAAGCACTGGAGCCCCATGGCACGTAGGTACGGGAGGTGCCCACCCTGATCATGGAAAGCCATCAGATGTCCTGCTGGGGGACAGAAAGGATTCCTTCTCTGGTATCTGTGTTATGCTGTCTGCACCATTAAGCTGTGGTGGTAGATCCTTGGTCCTCACTTGCTCTAGTATTGGGTCATTGTCTTCCATTTCCATCCTCCCTTTGAATTTATGGCTCTTGTTTCCAAATTATGGGTGCTCACATTGGTTTCCTTAAGTTCTGCCTTTTTTGGGGTCTCATTTCTGCTATTTTCCATTGCACTGGAGCCCAGCACATTCCCATTTAATTGGGGAGTTAAATTTAGGGGCAAATGATGCCTCTTCAGACCAGCTTTTACCTGGGTGCACGCTTGGTTTGGGTATCTCTCTGCTGTAATAGCTGATTTTTGTCTTGAGTGCTGGATCCGTACCGAGGAGCACCCTTCTCACAAGTGTTTATTTTACACATGTAAATGGGAGAAAATAAAACCCAACACCCAGATGCATACCTCCAGCTGTGTTAACCAACCTGGCAGCGTACAGCCACCTCTTCATCTGGTCCTGGTCCAAACCCTGTCAGCGATTAAGGGGAAATTCCCCAGTCAGACAAACAGAGGAAACCATACCACCATTCCAGTCAGTCTTTCCAAAATATTTTTTGATGAAGGGCACACACCCTCTGTTTGAGCCCGATGACTGTCCTGTTTACCTTTCTTCCTGGACTCCTCAGGCTGCAGGAGAAGGTGGGAGATGTCCCAGCATTGCCTGGGATGGAGGAAAAAGGGAATTACTTTGGGAAGGCTTGAAGTAAGACCCTATCCTGGCACTTTGCTGAGCCGAGAAGATGCCAGCAACACAGGTGAGGCTTCCTGGGTTGGGGGTTGCGAAAGAGCGTAAGAAACATCTGAGACTTGGCACTGTGTGGTGGGGAGGGCTCTACTGTAATGAGCTACAGCTCTTTCCCTCTTCTCACCTGGTGTATGTCAGGTTTACTCCATGTCATAAGAAGATGCTGCTTCTGTGAATAGTAGTGTTGTCTAGTAAGTGGAAAGGGACTCCGTGCTGCAGAGGGAAATGTTGGCATGGGGAACCCATCAGAGATACCTTGTGCTCCTGGCCAGTATGGCAGGAGCAGGAGAGGGACTGGATTTGCCAGGGTACATTGTTGTGCAGTGAATGAGAAATTACTTGTAAAAGGACCTTATCGTGTACAAATACCAAGTACGGTAAATGAAACTGCACATAAGGCTCCAGGTGTTATGTCTGCGCTGTCCATATGTGATACCCAGCAGCGCTTGCAAGATGAAGCTGGCAACCAACACGCAGCATCCTATGCACTCCTTAATCTGTCTGCAGCAACCCTGGGAAGCTGTAGCTGCACCCTATTAAGCATCTTCAGACTGTCCCAAAGGTGTTTGGAACAGCCCACACTCCAGCACGACCCCAGCCCAGCACCGCGTGCCCATCAAGGCCATCTTTTCCCTAGAGGAGAGCCCTGCCATGCCCAGGAGCACTCAGGGAGGTGGCCACAAGCACCTGGAGGGTGCAGGTGGGAGAAAATGGAGCCCCCAGCTCTCATAGCTGGTGCCCAGGAGATGCCCTCCTCATCACAGGCACAATGAGGGGTGCAACCCACTGCCCTCCACAAGGGATTTGGGTACTGAAGATGAGGTTCCCATGGCTGGTCCCTCCGGGACAGATGTTGGCTGTCGCTCAGCGAGTGGCTTAGCCTCCTATTTCTGGCGATGGAGGGCTGCACTGCAGAACGAGGAGTCCCGGGCCAGCTTCCAGCTGTGGATGCAAACAGCAGGCTGTTTACGGAACGGTTTCTCCTGTTTTGGTGCTGCCGGGCTCTCTTGTGAAATGTCCTGGCTGAACCAAGCCTGTGCTGATACGATAAGGGCTGGCTTCAGGGGTACAGGCTGGAGGAGGCAGGGAAAGGCTGTGGGCTTGTTGCCCTCGGAGCAAAGTCCTCTGCAAGAAGGGGAAGACAGCCTCAACCCCTGCCCTTTCAACACCTCTTGTGTTGATGACCTGTGAGGAGGATGCCCAATTTCTTGTATCAGGGATATAATACTTATTTTCCCAAACATCCTTCTCTGGACTATTACGCAGCAGACCAGGACACACCACTGCCCCATGATGGCAGGAAAACCCAGCTGCTTTGTCCATCTGGATGGCACCATCTGCAGTGCAGGGAACCTGCTGCCTGTACCCATCACAGATGCTTATTCAATGGGTTGTGTTCACACCAGGCTGTAACCTTCCTCCTCTTTCTTCCAGCCATAATGAACTGTTAAAGCCTCTCTGGGTTTTACTTTGTATTGCACCCTTGGTGTCTCCTCTGAGAGTTTTCCCGGCTGACAGGACAAGTCAATAACTAGACTGGTTGATGTGCCTGTCCTCGGGTTTTCCCCCACCTCTTGGAGGGGCAGCAGCATTCAAGGCAGGGCATTGAATCCTAACCAAAGACCGTGCCTCCCAGACTGGTTTAGGCTTTTGGTGACAGTCCTTTCACGTCTGATAGCTCTTGGCGGTGTGGTATCTGCCCCTGCCTCTGCTTGGGGTCTCCACAGGCCCTGAAGGCCATTGCTTTTCTGCTGGGCAGGATCAGGATCTCACACTGGCACTCAGAGCATTGCAGGAATGGAGGCAGGCACAGAGGGCCAGGTGTGCGTTCATCTGAAAGGTGTGGGGTTTTGCAGCAGCCCAGGGGTGAGTCAGGATTAGTGCTGACCATCTGGCTCTGTTGCCATCCTGAAAAATTGCAGAGCCTTTGATAGGCAGTGAGTTAGGAACCCGCTTCCAGCTGCTTGGATGGACGGAGCAAGATGTGTGCTGCTGTTTGTGGAAGTAGAGGGGGACTGGCTTAGTCTTGATTCCTCATGGCATCTTCCCCTCCCACCGCTACTGCTTTGTTTGTGCCGAGACTGAGTTTGAGTCGGCACTGTTCATCTGAGAGCAAATCTCCTGGTGGGACTGGAAAAGACGATGGGTCTCCAGGTGCCTTTGGCCTTCTGTTGGCATCCAGAGCCATCAAAGAGGGCAGCTTGGGTCCCTGGAAGACCCCAAATGCAAGGGCCTCTGGGGATGGGAGGAGGTAGCCTTACAGCCTGAGTCATGCAAGAGGGGAACTGTTACTGGGCTCCACCTATTCCAGCTATGTTACAACCCCTGCCTCGCTTGCTCTAGCAGGGGAGACAGCTCAAGCCCAGAGATACCGCCTATAAGCAATGAGTCAGTCATTGTCCAGAGAGTCTCCATGGGACAGACATCGGAATATCTTCTTTCCTTGGCAATCTTCTCAGCAACTGCATCCTACAGCTGGCCTGGCTTCTTCTCCTCCTGTTTTGTTTGCTTCCTCCTGGCCATGGAGTGCTGTCGTTGGAAGGGGAAGTGTCGACGGTGCCTCTCAGTCTATTCTACCTAAATTTAAACCACTATTTTTGTCTTTGCAGTCTCATTGCGTCCTGTATTAAATTAGGAATAAAAAGTCACATGAGGAAAGCTGTTGTGGCATGGTGAGACAAGCCATTGTGTGATGAAGACCTTGTGCCAGAACAGCTCCATCCCGCCACTGGTCATCCTCTCTGCAAGGGACATGTTTTTGTTTCCTATGGTGGTTCCCCAAAGGAACAGGGAGGAGGCACGAGTGGGATGGGATGACCCGTTTCTCTTCCCAGTTGAATGTTTCCAGTCAAGAGGCTCTTTCAGAAGCGTTCTGGTGCACAGATAACACAGATGGATGCATTTCAGGAAGCGGTTCGCAGAACTGGCTTTGCATTTCTCGTTGGTGTGACCTGGTTCAACAGCTCTCCTTGCAAAAGAAAGAAAAGCAAAGCCAGGGTCAAACAACAGGAACAGGCATTGAGGAAATGATCCCTCGCTGAAATTAATGAACTTGCAAGGATAACATGCTATTCAGTGTGAGTCAGAGCTTTTCCTTTTGTGGTGCTGAGGGGAGCACGAGGGTGTGGGGTTTCTGGTGTCTCTTCGGCATCATGGAGGAAGGTGTCTGGGCCGAATAGGATGAGGGCTTCAGTGGTTCCTCACCAAAAGAAGGACAGCACTCAGGAAGGGGTGGCTTGACAGCCCCCACTGACATCGTCCCAAAGGCTGTTTGCAGAGGGCTCAACAGCTGGCCCCAAAAAGCACATTGGTGTCCATGCAGATCTCCACCATTCTTACCATCGATCAACCCTGCCAGATGAAGCTAATTCTCCTTAACACCAGCTCCACAAGGAGATCTGAAGAAAGAAGGGAACTGCAGAAGGACTGTGCAATTCTAAATGCTGACCAAGCCCCCCTAGTGCAGGTGTTGGCCTCTGCCATCCCACCCATACAGCGTTGCTGCGTGGTCCTTCAGGTGAGGAGCTCAAGGGAGTTTCTTCTCTAAAGAACAGCATCTCCTGTACCTCTCCTTTAGCTCAGAGTGCAGGGAAACTATTTAAAATGCCACTTCCAAGGGAAAAACGGGTAGCTTGCTCCCTGAGCTGTCAGCTCACTCTTGAAATGATTGACTTTGGGTGGTCTTCAGCGGACCGCCATTGACCACATCCTTTTTACCTTGGAGCATACCTCCCCTTATGGTTCCTCAAGCTCCCAGCTCTGTGTTGGGGTGTCAAAGAGAGCCAGAGTGGGGTCTCTATGCAGCCAACCAGTATGGCTCCTATTAGTGGGATCTCAGCCATGCCTTTTGCTCTGGGATTCAAACCTAATGGCAGGTCCTTTACCTAATGTTCAGCTACAGCTGTCAGATACACTAGGAACACAATGTTCCTGATTCAAAACAATTAATTTCTAAGGAGCAAAAATTCAGCCCCATCAGGAACATGGTATCTGTCTTGGTCAAAGGAGTTCTTTTTACGTAGGAGTGCTCCATCATGGCTGTCAGAGCAATTTACTGATTTCCCTGTAAAAAAATAAATGTTTGTCTCACTTTCTAGGGTGAAGTTAAGCAGCCATGGCAGAGGCATACCTGGCTGAGAAGTCAGTTGGTCACCTGATGGGATGGCTCTGAAGCAAGCACCAGTGAAGTGTGAAGGCACGCTGCGAGTATCATCAGAACTGACAGCTCTTCACCAGATGTGTTTATTTCTTGATGCTCTGCTGTCTTGTTTGTATGTCAGTCAATGATGGTTACTTTTCTCAGAGCAGCTGTAAATAGTCAGGTTTCTCCGCTGACATTAAACCTAAGCTGGCCTGGTAGTGCTGAAACCCATGAGGTAGAGGACTGTGTTGGCTGGACTTGGTCCAAGGATGCGGTGGCTGAGTCACTCCCTTCGCCAGCCCTGCCACAGCAGAGGCAGTGGTCCACGAGGCACGAGGCGGTCTGGGAGCAAAAACATTTTCTCCATCAGGCTGTTCTCAGAGGGATGTCAGAGCATGACCGCACTCAACCGCAACTGGCGTGGTTTTCAGGGAAGACCCAGGGCAGCTTCTTCTTGGGGTACCGAGAACTTCAGATGCTGGCCAAAACCTCAGTCATGTAGTTAGAAAAGGAAAACGAAAGCAGGAAAAGAAACCCTGCTGTGTCTTAAATCTCTAGTTCTTCCCAACTGCACTGGGGACAGCAGCATGCCAAGGCTTGGGTCCACCATGCCTGCAAACCTTAGCTCTGATCCTCTCTCCATGGAGTCACGCCACACTCAGAGGACTGTATCGTGCCATCACTGTGCACTTGGAGCATCCAGATTGAGAGAAGCGGTCGCTAAAGGGAGGAAGGTGCTGGTGATGTGAACAGGATGATTTTGAACCTGTCACAAATAGACGCCAAGTGTCTCCCCAGCTTGGGAACCCCTTGATTTGTCCTTATAAAATAAAGGAGAACAGGAAAGAAAGGATCCTGTTTCCAACCTGTTTGACTGTGAAAGCTTTTTCGTCTCTTGTATTTAAAAAAAAAATAAAGCACATTTTGTTTCAACCCCAAACCTTTTTACATTCATTTAGAATGTGGAAAAAAAAAAAGAAGTTTCAGTCATCAGCCCATTTTTGAAAGGAAACAGCAGCAGATTACTTTGCTCTCAAATGATTGTTTAGGAATGTGAGCTAATCCCATAGTACTAAAAAAGCCATGATCTAAAGGAAATGTTTTGAAATTGTGAAAGGGAAATGTTGCAGCCAACCTGAGATTGAAACTTTCCTCTGTTGATGAAGCTTTTCAAGAACAGGGCTTTTTGTCTGTATTTGAGATGGGAGTGATTTGAGGTTTCTCAAGCTCTCAAGGTACGAAAAATCTGAGGCTACAACAAAGCAGGACTCAGATTTCTGAATTACTATCTTTTACTTCCCCCCCCCCCCCCCCCATTCTTTATGGAAAACTGATAGGATTTTATACTTCTATTCTTTCCATTGCTCTTCTGGTACCTGCACAAAAATTAAACCAGGATCTCTTCACCTTTAGCAACCTTACACCAGTGCCCCTGGACACGGGTCTCACAGGGACTTGTACCCACGCTCGTCTCCTCCAGCAGCCCATGGAGGAAATGCAAAGAGGCAGCGTCCTCCTGTCAGGTAGAAATCAAGAGCTTTAAAAATTATTCCCAGATCTGCTGTTTACCTATTTTATGAATTGAGAGGTCTTGTCACATTTTAGTACTTAGTATTTTCTTGCTCATAGCCCATTTAGATTATAGGCGGATTATTTATTTGTTCGCCTTCCCTCAAGGTCTTATGGCTCCTCTTATAATTTGCTCATGCAGACCAAAATCAGATCTCACTGGATGGCTTGCCCCTCCATTTTCCCCACTAAAAAGAGTGTTTTCATGGTGACTACTTGGATTGCTCTCCGCCACCCTGGACAAGATGGTTGGATGGCTCTCCATCACTCGCAGTCCGTGCTGCTTGTGTGTTCGGCGACTCCTTGGGTCCCTCCTGCTGAAGTGGGAGCGGCTAGAGGAGGATGGAAACTGTGATGGGATGATTCCCATGTGCATCAGCAGAAACAAAATGTCATTTCCATTGGAAAATATTTCAAGGTGTTTCAGCCTTTCAAGATGAAACAAAATCTTTCCTTGCAAACTGTCAGTTCCAGCCATTGTTCCAGTTCGACTTGCCTGTTCCAAGGAAAACAAATACATTTTGACTTGAAATGGCTAAAGCTGATACCAGCTCAAAATCAGCCCTTCCCTACCACACATTCAGAGTTAGGAGAGGATCTTGTTGTGATCAAAAACCTTCTCACTGTTTTTATTCCAGCTTCTGCAAACAAAGTTTCCAGCATGTTTTGTATGACGGACGTCACAGCTTTCCATCCTGTCCTGGGTGATGCCTGGGTCATGTTCTCAACCTGCAGCCTGAGATGGAGCCAGAGCTGCCAGCAACAAGGTATGGCCAGCCTTCACCTTAATTTTGGGCTTCTAGCTGCTAAATATCAATGCTGGAGTGAACCCCATGGGAAGAGGCACCATGCAAACGTATTTTGCGTGGGGATGTAAAGAGCATGGGGCAGTGGTCTCCCCTGAGAAAGCCTCTGCGGAGGAGGAGAAGGGGAATGAAGAGATCTGAACTGCTTTGGGCATGCAAAAATGGGTCTGTCAAAACCAATTTCCAGCAGAGCTTTACAAAACACATGTCGGTAGGGGTTGGTGGCTGCCAAATCTCAATGTCTTACTCACAACTGCATCTGCCTCGCATCCAGCATGAGGAGAAGAGGTTTTATTGGTTTGTTTTTGGTTTGCTGCTTATTGAAATTCAGGCTGTTTTATTTAGTGGGTTGACCCTTACACAGTGACAGCCAAACCACACGCACACGCTCTCACAGTATCGGGGAAATTTGGAAGATTTCGAACCAAACAAGGAGTTTTTATGAAAGTTCTTAGTTGAGGAAAAAAAAATAAAATTAGATGATTATGCAACTTTGCTGGCACTCTTGTTCCCATCGTCATTAAATAAGTCAATATATAGTAAAATAAAAATATTTTGCTGCATATTAGTGGAGACTGAACCATTTTCCTTGCAAACACATAACTCTCATTCCATATTTAACAGTGCCCAGAGCTTCAGGACTTGCAACGGTATGAGCAAGTCTTGTGGTCAGATATTAGGAATGAGATGTGCTGAATTCACTCTCTTTTATCCTCTTTTTATTGAATTTAACCTTTTTTCCAGAGGGAAGTGGACAAGCATCCAAACTTTGTGGTTTAACTGTCCTTACCAAAACTTCAGGAGGGATCAAATCAGAGCTATGATTGCTGCACAATGTTTGGACTAGCTCCTTTCGTGTAATGGACTAATATTCATTAAAGCTTTTGTGTACTTTATTTATTTATTTTTTTAAATTTCCATTCAAATGGTGGCTGCCAGAGCTCTCTGAGGTCTTGCTAAATAAAATAATTTCCAAGGTAAAATGTCAATATATCCACCAAGCAACAGCTCTTTGAGGAGGTGAAGATTTCCAGTGGGATGTGACAGATGTGGGCACATGGGTCTTCCCATCTCCGAAACCACGAAGACCATCTCAGCCCTTCTGCCCCTTTCTGGGGCTTTTGTGGGGACTCTGTAGTCATGTTGATGCCTTGTCTGTCACATCACCAGGAGCAAGTAAGATAATAAGGTGCCGCGTTGCTCATGGTGGTGCATCTCGCACATCACCTGCCAGATCTTTGCAACAGAAGGACGTGGCTGAAATGTGAGCTCTCCATCAGCTCTTTTCCTGGGGAGGCCAGCGCTTCTGGATTGCACCCAACTGAGAGCAGTTGTTGAGATAGGTGATGCTGAGATGTCACTGCCTTCTTCCCTGTGCTGGGATGTGCCACCTGCCAGTAGCCAGGGCATGGGATATCCTTCTGGATAGGACCCTCCTTGAGCTGCTCAAGGCCTGATTTGGTCACACATCTTCCCCCTCACCCTTTAGGATGGCACCTCTGTAGACCTGCTACCAGGGATTTAACAACATACCTACGAGCAGCAGCAGGTTTTGGTGCCGGATGCAGTCTTTTTGGTGTGAAATAACAGGTTTGCCCTCCAACCGATTTTAAGGCACAGGAGAGCCTGGAAAAGTCTGTCTCTCCTGGGTACATAGGTCCATGGAGGAATCAGGGTTAAGGAATTTAACAAAAATGTTTGACTCTACCTTTCTAGGCTGCAGAAACCTTGCTTAGGGGCACTGTTCCTGAAATATTTACCGACTGTAGAGTTTATTGGCAGTGGGCAGAGTTAAATTAGACTGTCTCATCATGATCACTTGAAGCAATTTCAAGGAAATGCAATCCTGCTTTGAATGGCACAGTCAGATCCTTGTCTGCCTCATTTAATTGCTTTTACTACAGGGTACTGATGCTTTAGATTGCAAATCCTTCGAGGCAAGGACTGTCTCTTTGTTCTGGGTTTGCAGAACACATCCTGCAGCTAAGGCCAGGGCTCTGGCCCGACTACAGACATCTGGTTATTTTGAATACTGTACTCAGAGCGTGCCAGGAGGGCTCTACAGTGGTGGCTGGAGGGTGTGAGAGTTGCAGGGTCCTTGCTGGCTCAGCCCTGCTGGGTACTGACGCCTGGTATTCACAGCACCCATGTTACACTGAGTGATGCACATCATCTTCCATCACTGTGATTGCTCTTGTTTGTGGTGGGGCAGCTTTTATTGTGCATGCAAATGTCATGCAAATGACTAGCTGGGGAGGGTGTGGAATAAATAATCTTAATTCCAATCTCCCACCTCCTCCTTTTACCAACCATCAGAGCTTCTTCTCTGGAGCATGCTGAGCAAAAGGCCCAAAACGTGACACCAGGGGGGCTGGCATCTTTGAAAGCTGTTACAGAGAAAAGAGAGATGGAAAAGGTATTACAGAGAAAGGAGAATTGCCTGGTCCAATGGGGACCCACCAAAATAATCCACACATCAGGTCATCTCCAGTTTAACTGAAGAGCCTTTGGTATATTATGGCAGGGATTCAACTGGTGGTGAGACTCAAGTGGCCTAATTATAAACAAGACCTACTTAGAAAAGGTGGAGGAAAAGAAAGTGGCTGTTTAAGAGATACAACATAAAGCACTACCAGGGCTCATTTAAAAGCATTTCCTCCACTCCTCTGTTGACTTATAGCACTCTTAAAAGTGGATGAGCTTTCTGCTTTCCCCTCTGCTCTTCTTAAAGATTCAGCCTGCCAAAAACACAGCCTCCTAGTTTCCAGGCTCTGCAATCACTCTCATGGTGCAATTGCAGCCCTGCAAAGCTTGCCTTCCCATTTATTCCTCCAGAATGCACCTTTCTCCTGCCCTGCCAGTGGTTTGATGGGATTTGCATATGGGATGGAGAGCACAACAGAGTTGCTTCATGTGTTTATTAGTCACCAGTGCAGACAAATACCCTCTGCTTTAGGTTAGCTGGTTGCGGGCAGCTGACCATGGGAGGGATGTTTTAATGCTGACAAACACCTCTGCCATCATCTTCATCGTAAATTACCTCCTCTCACATCCTGCCTTGACCTCACTCCTAAGCCTGGGTGTGTCTGGCTTCCCTGCAGGGCTGGTGGCCTCGGCCAGAGGCGAAGCAGTGTCGCATCCCACTCTGGGGCTCGGATGTTGCTTGTCCCAAAAGCTCCTCTCTTTGTGCCTCTCCACCGTGGGGACCGTGGTGCCCCCTCACCAGGGCTGGGCCACCTCCTCAGGTGCTGGTAAACCACTTTCCCTTCATTCTCCATCCGCAGGAGCAGGTTGGGCTGTGAGCCAGCCAAGCCTGTTCTTCAGGTATGGCTGCGTACCTCCCTCTGACCAGTATTTCTGCTCCAGATCAAATATATGTTACTGGTAAATTAAATCCAGCCTGTCACAGTCTGTAATTACCATTGCAACCACAGGCATTGGCAGGAGCCGTTGGAGCATGCTGCCCGCCCCATCCCCTTTGGTCCTTGTCCCCCACTGTGCCACACCACCAGCCCTGGAGAATAAATGGGGTTTCCAGGGGGTGGGTTTGATGTGCTGGTCTACAACCCCAGGGACTGGCTTTGGTAACGCAGCGGGGGGATGATTTTAATCTGCATTCCCAGAGCAATGTTTGTACTTGCAAGTCTGAAACCCTCCAGGAGCCCCAGGGGCTTTGTGTTTGCTTCCGCAGAGGCTTGTGCTGTCCTGGTACTGGTGTGCAGCAAGTAAATTGGGGGTCGTGTGCCGCCAGGAAGTTTGTTTTTAAGCTGTGCAAGGTTCCCAAGTAAATACAGGGATCACCTTTCGCTCCCTTCCTAATCCCACTTGCGACAGCACACCCACAAAGCAGGAGACCCAGCATGTCTTGGGCGATAACCTCTAGGGCTGCTTGTTTTATGAGCTGTGTGTAGGGCTCTGGTCCTGCTTTCATTCCTTCCTGCCTCTTGCAGAGCCTCCCTAGGTCTTCCCAACATGATGTGTCTCTCTGTCCATCCTCACATCTCCTCCCATGGCTGACATCTGTAGTAGGATCTTCATTGCTCCTATGTCTGAAAAGACCAGAAGTTCGCTTGGATCACATCTCACTCCCTTATTCTGCTGAGCCAGGGGGTCCCAAGGCGCAGTCCCTTCTCCAGCTTCTAGTTTTGTCCAGCAGCAGAGGATTTCCCAGGCTGGAGGATGCATACAGGCTTGCTATGGGCTTCCCTGTTATTGCTGGAGCACATGAAGCCACCAAAGACTTTGGAAGGCAGCTGAGTCTTCTGGATCCACACCTTTGGATCTAGGGAAATAACTTCTGACCTAGTAGGAACCAGGTTCCTCAGGATGTCTGACCACACAGTTCACATTTTGCCAGCTCCAAGATGGGAAAATTAGTTCCTTGGCACATCATTCCCCTGGGGCCAGGACTGTCTAGCTCCAGAGCATGGATGGTGCTTCAAGCAAGTCTCTGTGAAATGAAATACTGACTGCAAAAGTCTAAGTCTCAGTCCTAAGTGACTGATAGGGAGGCTGCTGGGAAAGAAACACCTTCCTTTAAGAAGGATCTGCTGGTTCAGCTTCAAACGTAGCAGGGACTGTGCTACTGTGCATGCATAGCACAGCAGGAAATCATCTTCCATGCTAGGATGCAGTGTCTCTTCATCTAGTAACAAGTCTTCCCAGGGGCCAGGAAGAACTTCCCAGGTGAGTCCCAGTTGGACTCAATGATCTTTGTGGGTCCCTTCCAACTCGAGATATTCTATGATTCAGTGTTGGTGGGTACACATCACCTTTTAAAGCCCAGCAGGCAAATAATCATTGAGAAGAATAGGTTGGGGGTACCATGGAGGAAAACTGAGATGCTTTGGTCCCTACCAGATTGAAACCAGGTGGTAAAGCAGAGCTAGTCTGGTCCTCACCCCGTGAAAGCATCAACCTACTGCTTGGTAGAAAGAAGTAAGGAGGATGATGCAGGGAAAGAGGAGAGCTGCGGTCATGTTGGAAGAGTTTGACCCAATCTTGTCCCCAGCAGAAGAGAAGTGGCTTTTAGGGTTCCGATGTTTTGCAAACAAGGTGAGCGTCCCCTGGTAGCAAAGAGGGACCTGCCTCAGTTCCTGCATAGCTACACCAGTGTAGGTTTGGTCTGCCCATGGGAAACATGCCTGGTGGGCAGGTTTCAATTGATAGCTTGGTTTGGATGAAGGGAGATGGTAGGGTAGGGGATGAACTGGTGGTGTACGTGGAGAGCTGCGGGCCTGATTCAGCTTTGCTGGTTGAAGTAGCTGGTTCCTGCTCAGCAGCAGCAAGCATCCTTCCAGCCGATGTCTTGGCCAGGGGGGCATGACTGCTGTAGGAGGAACTCATTTCAAAGGCTGAGAAAGAAATGCAGCCCCAGGAGCCATGTAAAACGAACCAAACCCTGTTGATATGCGGTCTTTCCTGCCAGGCACTTAACATCAACCATATCGCTCTAACAAAGCACAAGAGCACAATTTGAAACCAAACTCTCCTCCTCTTGTCAGCACCGCTGTAAATCACTTTCCTTCTGTGCACTCGTCTGCAGGCCAAACCGTTCCTTGCCAAGGCTGTAATCCTGCGGGAATGAAAATGCAGCGGAGAATCCTGAAAAAGAGGTGAGACCCCTATTTTCTTGTGTGCATCTCATTTTGTTATGCCTGTTGCACAATCTGTTGTCTAAGGTCCATAATTTAAAAGGAAAGTTGGTCTAAGAAAGCTAGAGCTGAATTTGTGTCCAAGGGCTGGAATTTCTCTTCCAGCAGGATAAAAACCTAGGAGGTGTCAGCAGTGCTGTCTGATGGTCCCATCTAGGTAGACAGAGCCTGCCCAGGATAGCTCTTTGCTTCTGCTGCCAGACAAAGCGCCTGTGCTGGCCATGGGGAACCTCGTGATGCTACTGCAGCATCCAAGTACTGGATGCATCCTTAAATTGTGTCTGCCTTTAACAACTGAAACCGCCATGACTGGACTTTTAAATTCAGATTTGTCAGCTTTTATGGTATTATTTGCTATAGCTAGATGAGCTGCCAAGGCCTGGGCAATGCTCCTTGCTTGGGAAAACTGTTCACTGGAAGCTTATTCATGGGAGAGTAGACCAAGATGCTGCATGGCGTGCGTAAAAGCAAGGTGTGCAGCCCCGCAGGGAGGTCCCCAGTGCTGTAAGTGGCTCACAGCTGGGTGTGAAGCAGGTGTTTTCTTGCCTTACCTATTGCAAGAGCTGCAGATTGAGAAATACAATGGCAGCGTGGGTTGCCAGCATGATTTCTTCCTGCCCTCCAGCAAATCAGCCCAGCTGAGGCATCCCTCCATGTCAGAGATCTAGCAGGGGCTTGCTGGGGGTGGGTAGCCAGACCTGGGGAACACAGTGCTGCCTGGGGACCCAGGTCCCTTGGTTCAGAGCATGTCAGAGGCTTCCCCAGCCTCTGTCTCTTCCTCAGCAAACCAGGACGTGTGGTCGGTTCCCACCAAGGACTCACATCCCCATGGGGCAGTGACATCCAGTCCACGGGGGTGTTTACCAGAAGTCATGTGCAGAGAGCCTGGATCCCCTTTTGACTCACTGCAGCTTTTTGCTTCCCCTTGTAGGGGTTATTAAGCCCACCAGCACAGGGTTTCCAACCCCATCCATGGGATGCAGCATTGGAACAGGAGTGTTTCTGCCCGCTGCCCATCCTGGGCACAGGCTTGTCAGGCATCGTGCCTCTTTCCCAGTATGTTTTGGTGCACGAAGACAAATTTGTACTGAAAAGATGAAGTTAGTGGCCGAAACAGCTGCTGTGTGGAGGTGGTTGTTATAACAAAGTGAGCGTCACGGGTCTCTGCAGAATAAACTGAAAAGACAGGGCCATTAGCGAGCGACTCAGGCATTGCCTGAAAAATGAGCTCAGCAGCACATCAGGCTCACAGGGAGGATGGGAGACAAGCAGAAGACATGTTGGCTTGCTTGAGCTTTTCTATCGGTGAGCCTGAAACTCTTTGTCTCTTGCTGTTGAGTGGCGGATAAAAGGGCTCAGCTAGGTCTGATGGGGGAAAAGGGTCTCTTCACGTTGTGTTCTGACCCCAGATCTAGCAAATTTAGGGATGGGAGTGAAAAAAGAGAGATGGGAAAACAGGATGCTTTTTTTGCCACCCATAGGCCAGTGATACCCACCTGTCCCTGCAAGCAGGGCTCCTGGGACAGGGTTAGGAAATTGGGAAGCTGGCAGCCAAAATTAGCTCTTTTTATCTTAGCAATGCTAATTTTCACACCACTTTCAAGCCCTATGCCTGGCCAGGCTGGTGCCGGACCCCAAAGATCCTGACCCGGGGGTCCTCTCGCAGGACAGCTTGGGCGAGGCGGGAGAAAGGGAGTCTCCCATGGGTGCAATGCACCCTCTCGTGGTGAGTGGCCACGGCGGGTGCCTGGACAGGGCATGGGTGTAGGTGGGTGCCCACTGAGCGGAGCTTGGATCCTTGGCATCCTACCGGGATGTGTACGTAGGGACCCGCCAACCCTCCCATGGGGAAACTGTTTAGGGAGCTGGCATTTGGTTTCTCCAGGCTCAGGGCACCCTGAGACAGGCTCCATAGTTTCCCGAGGGGTCCCCCCCAGCTGTCACCCCCCTCCTTTATGCAGGGAAAAGCAATAACTCTGGCAAAATTCTTAAAGCTGGCTTCCCCTCAGCTGGGATCAGCCTGCCCTTCTCCCTCTGACACTTTTCCTCCCTGTGAGGAGCCTGCAAAAAAAATCAGTGCTTTGCATAAACAAAGCCCTGAAGAGGTATTGGTAAAAAAACAGTGCTCAGGAGCTTCACAAATGCAGTTTTTTCCACAAGAGAAAAACAAGGTTTTTTTCTCTGTAACCCCTTAACTCAGGGAGGGATTTCTCTGTCTGGCCACCCAATTTCCCCCCTCCCACCAAATCTGGGAGCCTAATCTCAGTTTGCTGAAAGGTACCTCCCTTTCCTCTCACCCCTTCAGGGAGGACCTGAATTAAAACCCCAGTCACTTTCTCTGCGGGAAGGCTCCACTGTCAGTGCTGGTGCCTTGTCCAGCCGTGTCCTGCAGCCTCGGACGTGAGCACAGCAGAGGAGAGCTGCTGCAGGGGTGAGCGGTGGGTGGGGGGAGCTGGGTGTCCCCCACGGGTGGGCAAGCATCGTCACACTGCCACGGTCCCCATCCCCAAAGTAGCTGGGGCTTGGCAAGCGCTTGCTCCCACCTGCTCCTTGCACACTGGCGTTAGCTTCCTGCGACTTTAAAGTTCCCTCGGCGCACAAAGCAAAAGAGGGAGGAGAAAGGGTTTCATCATCGCTCTGGAGAGCAGACTTATAAAAACTTTGCGCTCAGGCTGCCTGCCTCACTCCCAGGCTTGGAGGGTTTTCGGCTCGGACTGTGCGGGCTGCCGGTGGTGGGACAGGCCAGAGAGGGACGGGAGCCCACACACAGCCCAGCTATTTGGGGCTCCCCAGGAAGCCCCCACAATGGGAGTCCACCCCGAAGCCGGCAAATCCCCAGCTGACGTCCCCAAAAGGTCCAGCACCTGCTCCCGGAGTATCTTCTGCAACATCAAGGTAAGGAGTGGTGCCTGGCAGGGATGCGCCGCTTCCCCAGCAGGGAGGGAGGAAGATGCTCATGCAGAGAGTGACCCCAACCCATCCCACGGGTCCCCACATCCCTGATACAAACCGCCAGTAAAATGAAGTGTGTTTGCTAAGGTGCGGAATTTGAAAGTCAACGCCTCGGGCAGTCCTGGAGAATGCCACTGAGGTCCATCCCGCTTGGCACACGGGAAGGGCTGGCGGAGCTTGGTGGGTTTCGGAGCGGTACCCTGGAAGTGTTACACCCCGTGGAAGCAGTGTGGGCAGCTCTCTATGGGCTGCGGAGCTTACCCACGGCGTCCAGTACATAGTGTGCTGCTGTTTAGGGAATGATTAACCACATCCTGGTGTGAAAAGAAAACACTGCCCTTAATAACACTGACTTGCTTTAAAAACCTTTGTGAGAAGGACATTTTGAGTGACAGAAGCAAAATCTCGGCAGGTTGAAGTGGGTTTTCTGGTGTTGACTGCCCAGTTACTCACCTGCCTCTATTAGCAAGGTGAGAACTGTCATCTTAAAGCTGGTTCCTGCCAGAGCTTCAGGCTCTTGAGCTCACTGCCTGTGTGAGAAAACACCAGCCACCCTGGCCACCTCTCATGTTTTAAACCCTGCTATCCATCATGCTTTTAAACCACTCCTTGCCCTGTCTTTTTTTCCCCCACACGGCATATTTTGGCCCATTTTTGGATGGGCACTGAGGCTGCTGCACATGCTGGTTCCCGTCCCTGGGAAATCCGCCTGCCTTCGCCAGGATTTCTCTGGGTGGGGGGGATTTTCGTTCCTTGCTTGTCAGCACCTCCGCATGTTGGCATCCAAAGCAGCTGGCTGCAGTTTTGGGGAACGGCAGCTCCCAGCAGCACCTTCCCACGGGCAGAGCAGCTTTGGGTACATGAGAGGGGCCACCGGTTGGCAGGACCCCCTTGCGCTGGTGCTGCCGGTCATGCCCAGGGCTGGGGTGTGATTTCCCACTAGTATTATTGAATATGAGCATGTGTTTGCTGTGAGGAAGGATTTGTCAGCACTTCCCAGCTAAGCATGTTTTCAGGAGTGTACAGCCATGGGTAGGGCATCGCAGTCCGGGATGGGTTAGGGTTTTATTTGCCACCCATCTTTCCTCACCTTGCGTGAAGGATGGCACTGCCCGCTCCTCTTTGGGCTGTGCTTGCTTGGGGTTGGTTTCTGGACAACAAAAGTTTCACCAAACTGGGGGGGCCCGAACAGTTCTGTCACGGTGCTGTGGGGCTGTTCCCAACAGGCTGCTCCTCCTCCTGGGGGCTCCCAGGGCTGGAGGCATCATCCCAGATGATGTCCTCCAGTCCTACATCCCTGAAGGTCCCCACTGCCTGGGCTGGGCTATTCCAGCAGGTGACTCAATGGCCCTCTTTGGCTGTGAGATCCAGGAGGAAGAGTTTGAGATTACCCTGGGTAATTTAGGGCTGCCTCTGTGCTACTCTGACATGCCTCTGGAGGGGACTGGTGACCTGATCCCTCCTCTGGTGTGGGTGCAAAAGGTGGCCTTAACCTCCTCCAGGCTGCTCCAGTAATGACCATGGCTCAGGGTGAGTAACGTCTCCCATAACCAGAACCCTTCTTGCAGTTCATGCTCTTTACTGGAAATACATACAGCTCCCTTCATGCTTGCAAAAATATCCTGGAACCAAAAAAGCATTGCCAAACCCGATGCCTTTTGCAGGATGTAGAACTTTAGGGTTAAAAAAAAAAAGCCCCAACAAATGTTAATCCATTTCTGCATCCCATAGGCAGCCGCAGGATGCGGGCAGGAGTTGGGCTGGGCACTCAGCACCCAAGGGTGCTTGGTCAGGGGCTGTGTCCAGGACCACCTAGGGGCATTCAACCAAGGGCAGATGACATGGGGGTGTCACTTTGCCGGTGGCAGGAGCTCTGGCTGTGCCGGGAGGTGCCTGGCCAGCTGCCTATGCTCATCAGCTCCAGCTGGAATTGCCTAGCATCTGGTGCCAGCCGGAGGGCTCAAGTCTTAATTTCAAGAGCCTGAAGCTCCCCAGACTGGCCATGCACCCACCACTGAGCCTGTCTGGGAGTCCTCGGAGGTGATTTCGGAGGGAGAGGTAGTGCTACAGCACCCAGTGTGGCAACCACGTGCAGAGTGACCCCAGGAGCAGGAGATACTAGCAGAGACCCCAACCTCCCGCCTGCCCTGCCTGGTGCAAATACAGCTGCACTAAGGGAAAAGCAGCCCTTTTGTTGTAAAAAGTCAACAGGTTTTTCCTAATCAAGGGGAACCAGCACTCGATTTAGCACAGCCCAACGCTGGCACCATGCAAGCGCATTAAGGAACAGTTTGTGCTCTTTCAAAACATGCTTGTTGGCATCAGATGGATGATAGGCACCATCGGGGATGGTGGGGAGTCAGAACACCCATCCTGAGGTGAATAAGTTCTTGCTTTTAAGAGCAAATGTATATAAATTGACAGGCAATGACATTCCCCACCCTTTCCTGACCTGTTCACTCTTCCTGTGCTGTGACATTTGTGTTAAAAAAATATATACATTAAAAAAACATAACTGCTTCAAGGCGGGAAAGCACTAGCCTGTGTGCAGTTTTCAATCCTCTCAGCCCCCCCCCCCCCCCCAAATTAGTAGAAAATCAAAGTGTCACAACTGAATTTCCAGGTTCGAGAAGTTGTTTTGTTGTGAATGGGTCGTCAGAGGGCAAGGCGTATGGTAAGCCTTTCAGTTTATTTGGCTTTATAGCTCTTGTTTGTATGAGAAGCCATTGGTGCTGTGAATAATGTATTACCTAAGTCTTCATCCAGCACCTAATTGTGTAGGAAGCTGCTGGCATCATCCCACACAGAGACAGGTACTATAAAGAGGTTTAAATCAATTGGCCACAGCGTCCTCATATAAGCAATGGCAGTTTCTGATGGGGACAGTATTTCCAACACAATAAAATCCCCTAGTTGTAGCAGGCTCCAAGACTTAATCACGAAGATCATATTTAATCCATAAAGCTCACATGCCAGGATCATTTTCGGAGTGCCTTTTGCAGGGCTGGGGCCAAAAATAACAAATTCTTTTTCTGTGCAAACTGTCTTGCTCCTCCGTGTTCCCCGCAACAGGGGACCACTGCCTCCCTGTGCCAGTTTCCATTGCTCTCGGGGGGGGGGGGGGGCTGGCACTGGCCCCATTACTGCTGACGTTTGGAAGTGGAGAACGTGATGGTGCCGGGAATGGGCATCACGATGCCTTACACTATGGGCATCAGAGAGGGAAGGGTCCTGGTGGAAAGCAGCGGTTTTAACGGTTCCGCGGGGACTTGAAGAGTGGGATGGGGATGGCAGCTCTGGGGCTGGGTGGTTATGGAGGGGCTGCTGGCGATGCAGGAAGGTGGGTGCAGAAGCAGGCGCTCGGGGAGGCAATGCCCTGTGGATGTGGCTGCTGGCTCATATTTGTGCTGTGACACAGCAGGCATTTACAGCTGATCTCTGCACCCTACGGGAACATGGTTGGTGACAGTTCCTTGTTGCTGCTGTGGAAGTTACTCCCTGTCATATGTGGGTATTAATGACTGTAGCTAATACTGCAATTACACCAAACAGCACCGAGGCTCTGTCTACACTGATATGGCTCAGCTGACATCATGTTTGCTGTCTGCACCATATCTTGTAGCTGGAATAAACCTGGTCATTGTGCTTATGTTTTTGAGTGTCATGTCAGATGCGGCAGGGTTGCTTGAGCCCCTCTAGAAGCTGGCTGTTTGTCTTGAATCACCCTGAAAGGAGAAAGCAGAATGCAAAAGGCCTTCAGTTTGGGGGGCTGGCAGGTTGCTGCTGAGTACTGTCCCCTACGAGAAGCCTAAATCATCTTGGTAATCCCACAGAGGTGGTGGAGATGGGTGATGATGAGCAAGGACAGCCCCCTACTTTGAAGTTCACTAGAGCTTCCATGGTAGTGCTAACTGGCACTGGGATTTTGGGGGGTTGCAGTTGTGCTGCTTGGCAAATGCAGGATGAAGCCACGCTTCAGGTGGATGCCAGGACCCGGTGGCACCGGGGACACTGAAGACCTCGCAGTCTAAAGGAACAAAACAGGTTTGAAAGGTGGAGCAGAAGTGGATGGTTAGTATTTTTGATACCCATGCATGGCCACGGACGTCATCGATGTCCCTCAGTCCAGAGTCCTAACTGCTGTCTCCAATCATCATGTCCTTGCCCACCTTCCAGGCATCCACTGAAAAAGGATTATTTCAAAGGCATTATTTATTTGCAGTGCCTCGGATGTTTTGGCTTCTTCACCTTTATTGTCTCTTTCATGGTTTTGTGCTATTTTAATAATTGCTCTTTGCTTGTTCAGGATCCCCAGAAACATGACAGATATAAATATCTTGTTATTTAGTTGAGTTGGACTGGTTTCAGCTGGAAGTCAGTTAGCTTGAGTGTGCAGGGGAGCAGCGTGAAATGGTTGGGAGGGGAGGCAGGGGAAGGCTTTTACCCTGTGGACCACCTGGCGTGGAAAAGGAAGCAGGAGGATAACAGAGTTGTTGTCATTTATGTCAGCTGGAGGGAGTCCAGGGGGTGATTTAAAAGCCTTAGGGACAGATTTTAATTGGGTGCTACACTGGGGCAGGGAGAGGGATAGTATGGAAGAGTGTAGGAGAGGGGACAGCAAGGTCAGGAGGAGATTGTGGGCTCTCAGAGGGTGATAAGGCTTTAAAGCATCCCAGGGTGAAGATGTTGGGGGCATATGGGGTGCAATGGCCAGGAGCAGGGAGGTCTGTCTTCCCTGGGGAGGCAGGGTGCCTTCTGCAGAAGAAACGGGAGTCTCGCCTTGGGCTCTAAGGTCCCAACAGCGTCAAGGTTTTTTGTCCCTTCCTTTAAAGGAACAAAAGGAATTTGCTGAGGACTGTATTTCAGAAGCCTGGAGATGTAACAGTTGTGTTCTCATATCCTGTTGGAAAAGATTATGCATTGCTTTATTTAGCTGTTAGCAAGAATAGGAGATTCATCAAGTCATTGGTCTGAAGATGGTATGGCTGTAGGTTTGGAGAGGGAAGCACCAAGAGGAGAAAGTCATTGTTGATAAAGGCCATTGGTTTAAGCAAGAAAATCAAAGGATATTCCAATACTGGGCACTGTGCAAGGAGATATGGCAAGTTGGATGAGTGTTTGTAGCAAAGAAGCAAGCAGGGTCCTTAGGATAAGTGGAGTGGCATGGGGAGAAGGACCCACTGTGACTAGGGTCTTCCAGCATTCATGGTGATGGTGCTGGCATCAGAAAGCAAAGGTTGGGTTTGGATGGACACAACACCGTGTTTATGTCTGGTTTTGATGAGATCGGGTTTCAAAAGTGAAGAGCCATCTGGCCTTCACCAGCAACACCAGCAGCAGGATAAGGAAAAAGATGGGGAAGAGCCAGATGGTAAAACAGGTTGGAAAGTTTAGTGGGATCAAGGTCTAGGAGACATGAAACAAGATAATTTTATGAGGGGTGAGGTGGTTTCAGTGCCCAAACACAACCAAGGAGTGGTCAGCGTAGATAAGATTATCATGAGCAAAACGGGAGAGGAGTGTCGCTGATAGGGAACACGAGGCATGGCCAGGGCTGCGGGCGTGCAAGAGGAGTGTTTACATACACTTGTGGGTCAGGGAAAACGAAGCCAAGCTGAAGCTACCTTCAAGGAAATCATGATTGGATCCTGATGCACCGTAAAGAAAAGAGACCTTCAGAAAAAATGAAAGAGCGAAAACCCAACCACACAACCTACCTGCACGCTCAGGCTGGTTGCAGGAAGAAAGAAGGCTGCTTAATGATATGCATCGTATTTTGCAGGCAGGAATATTTTCTCAGCAGCAGCTTGGGAAGCAGCAAACTCTCTCACCTCACACGCTGGTCTCAGCAATCCTCCACAGCCAAAACCCTCCTTTCTTTCTGACATCTGCAATGCTCACCTGCACATTAAGGCAGGGACATGTTTTTATGTCCCCCAGAGTGCTCCCTCTACAGCAACTGAGTAAAGCAGGGCTTCCACGGACCTTGCAAGGGCATCGGGATACAGTGCAGGGAAATCCCATGTGTACATTCATTGCAAAAAAAGCAAACATTGTCTTTGCACTTGATAATTGGGGTTGTAAAGCGTGGATTACTTGGCAGTAGACAGTCATCATTGCAATTAATAATCTGGGCAGCGGTGTGCTTCCGACAATCCCTAACCACTTTAATTTTCTTATTAGTTTATTTTTTGCAGTAGAAATAAAATTTAGGAGCCAACTTCTGCCACTGGACCGTGCTTCAGGCTCAGAGGTTTTGTTCTAAGGGATGTGCTGCGTGGCAGGGTATTTGGTTCCTTCTGTGGAAACGTTGAGGGTTTTTTTTTTCATCTTTCATGGTGCTTTTTGATCTATAAATCTAGGCAGCTGCATATAGGAATGACATGCCAAAGAGGGATGTATTTCCCCACACATGTCCGTATATTTTTCATTTCCGGCTGATGTATTTCTTTCGAACTGAGTGATCTCAGCCATCCTACTGCAGGAGGATCTTAGTGTAGTGAGTGTTGATCATATACAAGCTCTAAAATAAACAGCCTGTCTTCTCCCTGACTATTAAAATTTGGGGGATATTCTTATTACTTCCTAAAGTTCCCTCTTCCCCTTTCTTTTTTCCCCTTGGAAGCTCAGGAGAGTAAAGTGGAAGAAGCCTTCAGAGGTGGGCAGGTTGGGGTCTCCTCCTTTGGGCCATGACTTTCCACTAAGGTCAAACAATTTTGCTTTGGCCCTCTGGAGCCCAAAATGCAACTCTAATAGTACTATGTGGAGGGAAAGAGCTAACAGAGCATCCTTACTTTTGGTCCTTTCCACACATTTACTCCAGCCAGATTCATTTTGCACCTTCCTGCAATAACTACTCTCGGCCACGTCCTACCTCAGTGTCATCAGTCAGCTGGGAGCAGTTTGGTGGGCTCTGTGAGGACCTCCACTCCTCTTACAGCTCCCCAGGCAGCTCTTGCATCCATCTAATGAATTAAGCCCTGGCTCCTTCCATCCAAGCTGCTAGCAGTGCTGCCGTGGGAATACTGTTGGGCATGGAGGTTAGCACTGGTGCAGGCACGTGAGAGCCGGAGCCTGGAGCTGCCAATGCTCTCTCCTCACAGGGCGAGCTGCACTGTCAACATTTCCACCTCCTCTATATCCAGGCAGGGCTGCCAAGGTGAAGACACTGAAAAATGAGGTGAGGGATGAGCATGAAGCTGTGGAAGCAGAGCAAGGAATTAACCCTTAACTCCCTCCTCCAGTTAATAGAGGAAGGGGCAGTGGCCATGCTGCAGGTAGCAGCATCTTCCCAAAGCCCTGGTCCCTGCAGAGCAGAGCCAGCCTTGCTCCTGGAGGATTTTCCTGGCTCCTGGAGGCTCCATCAAGGCAGTTCACTCTTTTGAAAGAAAAAGAAACCTGAATTTTTTACCTGGCCTTGACTCTGACCCATGTCCAACACATGCATGCTGGGGTTATCAAGCACTTTGTGTTTTGGTTTTTTTCTTATTTAACCCAACTTGCCAAGCATTTTATTGGCTGCCTTGGTGACCAAGGGATACTCCCCCAGCCTGCCCCCCAAAAATCCTCTTATGAAACAGCCCACCTTTCATAATAGGCTTTTCCAAAGTCCGGTCTCTGTGTACCTGTTTGTTAAGGCCAAGGACAGTGGTGACAGTGCATTATCTTACATAAGCAATATGGAAAGAGAGAGACACAAGATAAGGGAATAGAGCTTAGCAGACCCAGTATGTGACATTGGGGTAGTGCAAGCGCCTGCTGCCTACCAGCACAGCCTGCAACGGTGCCTGCTCCCAGTGCATGCACCCAGCCCCAGGAGCAGCAACCTCCCTCTGACCCCAAGAACACCCACCCCAAAGATGGGTTTACCCCCCTGGCTCTGGCTTCCTCATCCTTGTCTCCTTTATGGGTTCAGCGCAAGGCTGGGAGACCCCCTTTCTCCTCCCAGAGCCTTATTTTATTTCCTGTGAACTTCAGGGAAGTGGAAAGGGTGCAGGTGGGTCTTCTGAGCTAGCTACAAGGGCTGAAACACCATCTCAGACATCTCCCACGAGCGCACCAGCCACCGTGGCCATACCTGGCATCCCATGGGGACGTCTTGGTGCCAGTATAGGGTCTCAGCCTTGCTGCCCCATCTTCATGCCTGGGGCCTGCCTGCAGCCCCACCTGCCCCCACTCTCAGCCCCACCAGCCCTCTGGGTCAAGATTTGTTGAACACGTCTCCTGTGAAGGAGATCTGGCTTGGGATTGACTGAATAGCTGCCAGCTCTCTGCTTTGAACCTGAGAAGTGTTGTCCAGACCATGGAGGGACCAGTCCTCTCTCTTCCCTGCAACAGGGTGGGTTTCTTTTCCCTACAAAAAAGCATTGTCCTGGGAGGTGCTAATTCCCACGAATGGGGGGTAGGGGAGGCAGCATGTCTGTAAGGGACCTTCCCCCAGGCATTTGCTTCCCTTTTAAATGAAGTGTGTCTTGGAAAGGAGTCAAGTGTCTTGTATAAACAGCCTGGAGTCAGGATCACTCAGGCGCTCTGAAGGAAACGTGGGGGTGATTAAAAGGGGATTTTGTATGTGTATGTGGGTGCACACCTTTGGCCTCTCCATGCTGCTCCCTGGCTGCCTGCGGTTGCTGCTTGCCTGCAGCTCCAAAAATACACCAGGCTCTGATGGGAGCATCTGCTCCGGGGGGCCAGCACTTTATATTCGTGGGAGGGTCCCTGACTCCTTAACCTCCAACCATGCCCTCGGCCTTCATTGCAGTTGTGCCAGCTTTGTGTCTGCAAAACCTCCCTTCAGATGGTACTGGCTCTTCTTTAAAAAAACCCTTCTTCATTCAGTATTATGGAAGATGGATGATACCAGCTCGGTCCCCCCCAGGGTTGCTCAGTGGGTGCATGGCGCCACAGCAGCACATCTGGGGCTCTCTGCAGCTGGAAGGGACCAGATTGGTGCTGGTTTCCATGGACCAGCAGGTTGTGGGTGGTCAGCATGAACATATGGGGATGGGGACACATGGAGAGAGGGACAGGGATGGGAGAGAACTGTGGGGACCTGCGAGGGGACACAGGAGAGTGGTGCCCTTCATCTCCAGCAGCCTCAGAGGTCTGCTCTTCCCAGCTGGAGCATCTTGGTCAGTGCCAGGTCAGGCAGTGCACAGGCTGCTTTTGGGGAGCCTTCTCAGTAAGCCCCTCTCCCAGCTCTTCGCACTCAGAGACTTCAAGGTTTGAGCCATCATTATTTTAATTAGAACTGGGTCTGCTGAATGCAGGGAAAGTCTTACATCACGCACATCTCTCACCTCCAGACAGCTGAAGTGCATGTGGAAAAGCCAAACTCCAGCTGCACAAGTCCTGGAGCAAAGGCTGTTTCACTTTGCACTGACTGTTTTGGGTGGCAGCTTCTTCTAAAGGGAAAAAAAAAAAAAAAAAAAAAAATCTCCTTTGCCCTTCCCCTCCCATCCTGCGGGCTCTCCACATCCAAGGGGTGAGGCTGCTGTGGGGTCTCAGTGCCAGCAGCAGTGCAGGCCAGGATCGGGTGCCCTGAGCATCCCTCCTGCTCTTCTACCTTTCCTGCTAGCCCTGCTCGCAGGAGCCAGATTAGAAGGACACATGGGCAAGGAGGGAGCAGTTACACCCCAAAGTCTTTCCTTCCCCTTGTCAGTGCTCTCCAGCTGCATTTCTTCCACCTTGCCTTCCCTCATGGCAGGCAGCCCCAGCTTGCTCCCAGGCATCTCGGGATCCATGGCCCCATTTTGTCCATCCCCCAGGTTGGTTATCACCAATGCATAAACCCATCTCAGGCCATCTCCTGCTAGCTCTGCCTTTTCCTGCCTGCCCTTTCTGACCACATCTTGTCCCTCTCATCTCCTGCCCTCCATCCTCTTGTGAAGCACAGCCAATGCTGGTTCCCTGTGGTCCTTCCATGCTTCCATCCCCTGCCAACCCCAGCATTTTGGGGAGTCAGACTGCCTCTCCTCCTCATCTTCCCTCCCTGCCAGCATCCTCTTCCCAACACTTCTCATCTCCCCGGCTGCCCCGGGATTAGGCTGACATTTGCTGTGCTAAATTCAGCCTCCATGATCCACCCTCTTCCCTCCCCATTGGTAAACAGCTTTGCTTCTGCAGCTAATGTTTTGCACCAGGAGAGCTCTCCCTCCAGCTGCTCTGCATCTCAGGCGGTCCCAGCCCTCCCCTCTCCATTTCTCATCCTCGCAGGAGTCACCTCTCTGCTCCAGACCAGCCCGGCTGGACTAAGTACACAGTGATCCCAGGTCAGGATTGGGGAAGGCGAAGGTGGTGGATCCACCTTTCACCCTCAGGACTGTGTGCTGGGATGGGTTTTTGAATGTAGGAGTTGATAGCTGGAGGGTGTAGAGGTCATTCTGCTTCAAGAGTTTACTTTCAGATGTTTCACTGCCACTTTCTCCCTGTCTGGGAGGGTTTTCCATGTTACACCCCACATCATTGCTCTGTGGCTTTTTGTTGGGGCAAAGTCCCAGTCTGGGACTTGGTCCTCTCTTGCTTGGCTACCACGGTGGCGGATGCCTGTGTGATGGTAGCCTGTGGGCTGACACCCCTCCAAGATGTAGCTGGGGAGTTCCTGATAGCAGCTTGTCCCTGTGACCCTTCTTCCCTCTTTTTTGGTGTTTGCCTTTCTCCTTCTACTTTTCTGTGGTCTCCAGTTGTTCCCAGCCTACCCTAACACTGCCAGGGCTCCATTTTCTCCTTCTCTTTCATCTCCGTCTTCTTCTCTCCTGCTGTCTGTTAGCATCTCTCCCATCTCTTATGCTTTTAGATACCCAGCTGGCTGCTGGTATCCTCCGTCAGAGGAGAAGCTTCCCAAGAAGCCATCTTCTTGCCTATCTTCTCTTGCAATTGCTGGACCTGGCTCTGCATCCTCCTCTGCTGCCCAAAAAGACACTCCACCCACCTACAGCATTTGCATCCTCTGTGTTGGGTGGACAGTTTCATTATTTTTCTGGGTTTTTTTTGGTTTTTTTTTGTTTTGGGGTTTTTTTTTTCACACAATGGGTCAGAGCTTCTGGGCGCTACCGCCATTTCAAATAAATACTAATAATGAGTATTGCTGCTCTCCTAGCCAAGGACATAGGGAATTTGTCAGCCCTGCAGTACCTTTGATCCCCCATTCATCATCTCAGGCTTCCCACCGTTATCTTTGTGGGACATGCTTCCGGTATTCAGCAAATATTTGATTTCCTGTGAATTTAAATAAAAAGACCTTTTCCCTCTTTTTTTTTTTTTTTTTTAATGATTTTAAAATACTTTTGGCACCGTGTGGACGCATTCCATTCCAAGAAAAATAAAGGAAAACTGCTCTAACTAAATATAGATCAAACGACACTTGTGAGCTGCCTCTTGCATCCCTGGCTGAGAGTGCTTTCCTCTCCAAGGCCACCCGGGCTCTTTCGACCATGCTTCTTCCCTACCCCGTAAATTCTCTGTATTCCCTTTTCTGCTCCAGGCAAGCTCTGCCTCCATTCAGCTTGGTTTCTGGCTTGGCTCACAGCCTGCCTCAAGGGAAAGATGCTGGTTTTAGAATACTATATAGATATCTTCCAGTAGTGAGACCATATTGTGCATATTTCATCCTTTCCCTCTGGGGCTTTTAAAGCCCTTTTTCAGCTTTTTTGTGCAACACCCCTTGGAGCATGGTCTGTTAATTGGCTTTACAGATGAGTGAATCCAAGGGGCCGACTGGAAATACTGGATCTCAGATAGTCTAAACCAGCACGGCTCCCTTTCAGCTGCGTCACAGCAACTGTGGGGTTGGCTCTAACACAGTCTCAGGAGCACTCACCAAGTCTATGCAAAGTCAAGCCTGTGTCATTTATCATTGTGCAACTCCCAGTGCAACAGGTCCTCCTCGGGTTGGAGGGTTGCTCTTGAGGGTTGTACAAGGGTTGCCGCAGTGCAAATACCAGTGAATGTTAATAACGATAAGGCAGAGAAAAGATAAAAACAGAGCCCCTTGTCCCCTCTTCTGAACACTGCATCACTCGTTTTGCAAAGCTAAGTTAACCAGGGATCCAGGACTAAGCCCTTCAGTAGATCTGTTGCACGTCAGAGCTGCAGCCGTGTTGGCCAACTTGAGTCTCTGACTCTCAAATCCCTCACACGGGACACGGTCACCAGCAGTTACACATCAGGACACTAACTGGGTACTAACTGGGATGGGACATATTTTTTTTTCCCCCACAGGTGTTTGTGCTGTGCCACGGGCTTCTCCAGCTCTCCCAGCTCCTCTACAGCGCCAACTTCAAGAGCAGCCTCACCACCATTGAAAAGCGCTTTGGGCTCTCCAGTCTCTCTTCGGGTTTCATCTCCAGCTTGCATGAGGTAACTGGGTGAGAAGCTTGTGCGGGGGCCCTGAGGGGTGGCCAGAATGTGGTAGGGACCTTCCCAGAACAGGGTCTCAGGGTTGTTCACAGCCAGTGCTTCCTCAGCCATGCCTGCGTGTGCTGGATGAAGCAGCTGTTGCTGTGCACTTGGACACCTCTTCCCACTTCACTTCTGCTGTACCACTTGCTGGGAGGTTGAACACAGGGTTATGTGGTGAGGACGTGGCCTTGGAGGGCAGCAGCAGAAAGCAGGTCGCTACAGAGGAGACCACTCCACCCTGAGATGCCATACATCTCCAGCAGAGACATGACTGGGAGACAGAAAACATGCAATGTGATTCTTCTCCGTTGATCACAGTTCTTAGAGCTTTTGTGAAGAAGAGCATTTTATTACGAGTAGTATCCACACAACTACAGCTCTGTGAGCAATTTCCAGTAAAAGTAACTGTTTTCCTAGATTTCACATTGGCTTTAGGAATGACCCTGGCCAGAGTAATTCCAAACTTTGTCTACAAGGAGACCCTGTCCAGCAGTCTTTCCAAGATCTAGCCCTTCTCTCCAGTGCTCCCAGCTCCTGATGGCCCTGTGGCAAAGGACTGACTTCCACTAGCATATTGCTGAGCTGGCTGAAGATTTTCTCACAAACATTTTCTAATGACTCCTCTGGAATAAGTTTTCTAGTTCACATTGTCATGAATTGTATCCTTTCTGGTAGCTCTTCAAGGCCAACTAGGAAAAAACCTGCTGGCAGGGACTTTCTTTGAATGACGCAAAGTGCTTGGTGGCAGCCCACCTTGCATACAACTGGTCTTCTCACATGGGATCATCCACCAAGAGGCTGGGCACTGGGAATCCTCCCGGGTCCTTGGGGAAGCAGATGCCCAGGTCTTACCTCAACCAGCACGTACATCTGGGGTTAAAAAGACTGGTTCAAAGCCTATTGAGACCAGTGAAGGACTTCCCACTGATTGTGACTAGGTCCAAACCATGCAAAGAAAGAGACCCAGTATGCACAGTTGTGACATTGGTAATGATGAACTGGCATAATTAAGCACTGCAGAGTATCACAAGTTGTAACCCATGTCCTCCTTATCCACTATAGAGCTCTGTCCTTATAAGAATTAATACCTGGAGAAGTAATACCAAAGCAAACATCATGTAGAGCAGTGTGTTACTGCAAGAATATAAAGGGAAGAAGGTTGGAATAGCACATATGCCATGCTGTTAAAGAATAACAGCTTGCAGACAACAGATACACCTTTATTTCTCTGCTTTATGAGAGAAATTTCTGTGCTTTACTCTGGCTCTGTGTGAGCTGCCCTGCCTGTCCAGGACCACAACCTTTCTGCATTGATGGCTGCAGCAATTCCAAGAACACAAACCACAAACAAGGCAGCCCATGTAAACATAAATAAAAAGTATTCTTAGGCGTACATGCCAAGGTTAAAATAATGTTTAGCTTGTCCCAAGCTGACATAGCCCATGTAATGGTAATTTTATGGTGTTCAGCCACTTGCCTGAGTAAGCTGCATGTTTTCTTATCTTTTTAGCTGATCATAGCTGCAGTTGCAAATGTCCAGAGTCACAAACATTTGCAATGAGCTGGACTTTGTAGCTGGGCTCGTGTCTGTTTAGAGTCATGGGAATGGAGGCAATATGCTTCATTTTTTGCTGTGTTTGGGAGAATTATTAGTTTATGCCACATCCTGTGGGGTGGGTGGCAGGTGTGTGTGCTGAAAAAAGCCCCAGCCAGATCACAGGGAGGTTGTGAAGTCATCCATGATGACAAGGGATGCACAGAAGTGACAGAAGCCAAGGAGCTGGCCCACTGGCTTCTGATAAGAAGGGAGTGCTGACTTGCTGGGTGAAGGGCTGTCCCGTTCCTGTTTCTGTGGGGGTCAAACACCACCTGATAAGAGAGCTCTCCACCCACCCAGACGCAGTCATGGGGGACCATTATAGGGTCTTGACTTCCTCCATGTTGTCTCCTAATGTTCTCCCCATTTTGCTCTGCCCTTTCCAGATCGGCAACGTGGTCCTCATCATCTTTGTCAGCTACTTCGGCAGCCGAGTTCACCGCCCGCGGGTGATCGGTGTGGGGGGGCTGCTGCTGGCGCTGGGAGCATTCCTGGTTACCCTGCCCCACTTCCTATCAGGCCCTTACGAATACACCACACTTAGCACCGGTAAGTGCCTCCAACCTCATCGCTATGAGCTGTCCCAGCACAAATCCATCTCCAGTTGCTCTGGCCTGGGTTACCCATGCCTACCCAAAATGAGGGGTTGTATCCAGGGCACACGCGATTTAAATGCAGCGTTTGGAGGGGAAGTTAATAGCTGTGGCACTGTAAGTCAGTGCCACATGCTCTGGGGGCAAAGCAGTTCATCTGACTGATAAGAAGGCTTGAAAGTGCAGTCTTGATGTGCATATATGCTTTGTTGCACCAGCTAGGCTTTGACCTTCACCTACTTTCTCCTGTTTTTTGTGCACGACAAAAGACGTTGCTCTTGGTGGTCTCACTGCAGGCAGCTGAGAGCTGTGGCAGCGCAAGGGAGAAGGGCAAACACTCCCACTGCAGCCCTGCTGAGAGCCCAGGCTGAATGCAAATGCATCTGATGGTTCGCCTATAGCCCAAAGCATTTTGGAAAGGAAAGGAACAATATCTTTATTGGAGTCACAGAAGTATTGCAGCATAAGTCAGGTCATCTCCCTATGTGAGTGATAGAGCAGTGTTAAGGTCTCTTTTCCGCAGGGCCTGTTCTGCTCTAGCCTGTAAGCCTTACAATCCATACTAAGAAGGGCTACTGGTTTAACTGGGCAGGCTTTAGGAACAAGCTAGTGTGTATGACGACAGCTCCAGTTTCCGTGCAGAATGCAATATGCAGAAGAGGCTGCATTGTATGCCACAGTGCTGGCTTTGGTCTTCCCAAAGTGGCTTCAGCCCCTAAATCCTCGGGATGCCATTGAGCCTTAGCTTCCCTGGGGATCGCCACCTCTGAAAACCCTGTGCCAAGTTGCTCCCGCTGTGCCTGTGCCACCAAGGGAGATGGCAGCAGCCAAAGCAGTGCCAGCCAGGGAAAGCCTTCCATCTCTAGTTAGAAGGTGCTTTCTCCTGGAAAGGCTTTGAGCCCTGTGCATCACGTCCTAGCCTGATCCTCTGGGCTCAGGGGGCTTTGACTGTGCCAGGGAGCTGCTGTGTGGCCTTAGGCAAGTTGCTCCCTTTAATTAGGTCCTGACTTTGCCGCAGCTCAAGAGGATGCAAACCCCAGACAGGGAGCAAAGCACAGTGGGGACAGAGCTGCTCACAAGTGCCTGACAATCTCTGCTCCCACCAAAGGGTTAGAGATCCTCTGGTTTTGCTCTCCCACATCAGCTCTTGGAAATCTGGTGCCATCACGGCTGATCTGCAAGCCCAGATCCCATGAAATGTTATTAAAAATGATGGCCTGACGTGGGGCTCAGAGTGCACCAGTGCTCAAGCAGAAATATGAAGACCAGTTCTCTTCTGGCTTGCAGCTGCTCTGTAGCCTTGAATGTCTCCATGTTTTTTGAGTCAGCTGGTTTGGAGAGTGGATCAAGCATCAGATGCCAAGTTTTCTGACAGCTTAAATTCACACGTCGGGCCATAAACTGGTCAGGATTCAGGACAGGGGCTGCTCTTACTGTTATGGAAACAAGTCAAAGGAGCAGGTACCATCCTGCTCCCCTGCCCAGAGCTGTATGTGTCTTGGCCCAGCATTTACAGCCCATGAAGATATTCCAGTCCTGGTTAGAGTTTGCATGGCAGTCTTGAGCAGGGTGAAGCCCTCTCCATGTCTGGATGGTATGAAGAAGTAAAGTCCTTGCTTTGGAAGGAGGTGGGCTGCTCCTGAGCGATGAGGACAATGGAGATTCAGGGGCAGGGTGTCCTGCTCAGGGCAGCCAGGTGACCCCTGGGAGCATCACTCCCTGTTTCTGCCTGGGTACCACAGGGGAGCAAAGAACATTGGCATCAAAAAGCCAGCCATGGATTAGGTTTGCTCTCATTAAACCGAGAGCAGCCTTGCTCCACGGCACGTAATCTGGCATGAGAGGCTTTTGTGGCTCTCACTTTTGCTGCGGTAAGATCTTTATTAGAAAAGGAGTCTCCTGTCTGGCAACGTGGACCCTTTAGACAACACGGCTTCAAATAGTCTTACATAAGGATTTTTGTGGTGACCTACTATTAAGAATGTGCTGCCGCACTATGTCAATGAATACCCCTAATCACCTGACAAATATTTGGTTTTGTTTTGTGTCTGTTTGCTCCGAAGTGTAGAAAATCCACAGTTATTACATTAACGAGAAAGATGTGATAGGAATGTTGAACTAATTGCAAATATTAAAAAAAAAAAAAGAAAAAAGAAAAGCCAGAGTGAGAACAGCTAGCATCGAAAGACCAGGACTTACTCTAACATCTTCATTTTGCATGAAAAACAGTTTTTTCTATCTGTGAATATTTAGGCTTTCCACTGGCTTTGACACTGTCTGTCCAAAGGCTTTTGTCAGTTGGTTGGGTCTGGCGTTGCTGCAGCTTTGATGGAGAAGTTTTTATCTTCTGCTGACAGCTCAAATGCAGCTCGCTGGAGCTGAGCTGAAGGGCTGACCCTTTACAGGAGAAATTAATTTGCTTCTATCTTCTCTGATCCTCCTGCCTTCAAAAGTTTGATAAAAATCACAGCCTGGTTGTTTGCTATGCTGACCTCAGTATAATACCCCAAAGGAAGGGAAAGGTGATGACAACTGCTAAATAAAATGATCAAACCATCCGAAGTCCAACCGTGTGTGCCTACTCAGCACACTCAAGAGATTGGCAGTATTTAGGGATTTAGTGCGGGAGGAGGCAGGGGACATGCCCAGCATTGTAATGTTCATTCTTCTGCCTTTCAGGTAACAAAAGCCAGGTCCAGGCTGAACTCTGCTATGCAGAGAATAAGTTTGTGTGCCCAAATGCCACCCAGGATCCCCAGAAGGAGGCCAGCAGTATATGGGCAATGATGGTCATCGCCCAGCTGCTGGCTGGAATTGGGACAGTTCCCATCCAGCCCTTTGGGATATCCTACGTAGATGACTTTGCAGAAGCAAACAATTCCCCGCTGTACGTCGGTAAGTGGGACCATTGTTGTGTATTGGTTTGTTTCCTCCAGACATTAGACGTTAGATGTAGAGGTGCTCATCTGGAGAGGAATCTGTGGACATGGGTTGAGCAGCCAGTGGGACTCAGATGAGGTCCTCCCCCATTAAAAGGCTGGGCTGTCTCTCCCCTTGATAGTCAGCTGTTCTCTATAGGGTTATATTTATGACGTGGGTGTTAGGAAGCCAAAGAATCAGAGTAAGGAGATAAGATGGATGAGCTGGGGCTTCTCCCTTGCATCTGTGAGAACTTATGCCATCCATGGGGGGAAAGAGTAGTAAGGAAACCTTCTCAGAGGCCATCTCCTGCTCTTGTTGAGCATCGGCTGATCATGGGTCAACCAGAGGTATGACAGCCTGCAGGAGCCAGTTAACACAGGCTTTGCATCTGTCCTGGTTTCAGCTGGGATAGAGTTAACTGTCTTCCTAGTAGCTGGTACGATGCTATGTTTTGAGTTCAGTATGTGAAGAATGTTGATAACGCTGATGTTTTCAGTTGTTGCTCAGTAGTGTTTAGACTAAAGTCAAGGATTTTTCAGCTTCTCATGCCCAGCCAGGGCACAAGAAGTTGGCACAGGACAGAGCCAGGGCACCTGACCCAAACTGGCCAACAGGGTATTCCATACCATGGGACGTCCCATCTAGTATAGGAACTGGGGGGGACGGGGAATCGCCACTCGGGGACTAGCTGGGTGCCGGTCGGCGGGTGGTGAGCAATTGCCCTGCACATCATTTGTACATTCCAATCCTCTTATTACTACTGTTGTCATTTTATTAGTGTTATCATTATCATTATTAGTTTCTTCTTTTCTATTCTATTAAACCATTCTTATCACAACCCATGAGTTTTACTTCTTTTCCCAATTTTCTCCCCCATCCCACTGGATGCGGGGGAGTGAGTGAGCGGCTGCGTGGTGCTTAGTTGCTGGCTGGGGTTAAACCATGACAGCATCAAGGGTTCAAAATTGATATTTTTTGCTGTGGAATTGGTCCCTGCCCAGTGGGGGCTCCCAGGCTCAGGAGCACTTCTTGATTGCAAAGAGATAGGTGCTGGTTTCCATGTTAAACTGCATTTTTTTTCCCTGCGAATGGCAAACCCCATCTGATGCTGGCCTGCCTACGTGAGCTTTTAGATCAGTCCGTAAGTTATTTAAAAACCCAATTCCTACTGGTGCCGAACAATGTCTTTAAAGCAGCCAAAGGCATCGGAGTGATTTAGGAGTCAAAAGTGGATGTTCCAAAATAAGGCAAGCACTAAAGGAGAAGGAAAGCCTTCGGAATTAGACTCCCAAGGACAGGATTTGGACAAGCATTGGAGTGCTTGGCAGGATCTCCAGACCCACCCAGCCATGCTTTGCTCCGGGCTCTGGCTGCAAAGGGCTGCTGCACCACCTAAGACCTCTGCAGAAAGTCTCCTGTGCGGGCAGCACTCCCTCCTCTCAGCTCAAGTATAGTAGTCTGGGCTTGCAAAAGGAGGGACAGACCATCCTTGTCTTCCCCCTGCAGTGAGGGGTCACTGTTCCCAGGACCTCTAAGTGGCCTTTGGATTCCCAAACCTGCAGGCCCTGATGATGAAGGAAAATGGGACTGGCTTGTTCTTTGTAATATAGGTGGTCATTTTAGGACCGTGGGAATGTCTCTGTCAGGGGGTATGGCTACTGTGAGTCTGGATTGCCTCAATACAATGTAAATACCACTGCCTGAGTCTTGTTTTATGTTAGGTCTCAGCATCTTCCTATGAAAATGAACACTACTGTCTAGGTATGAGGTTAAATACTTCTCTAAAGACCCCGCCCTTCAATAGTTAGGTTTATGTTGTAGAAATAAAAACACTGCCTTGGCTAATTGGGAAGAAAAAGCTTTTAAAAATAGGTGCACAGCTGAGGCATAGCAGTGGGATCAGGCGCTTTCTTACCCAGTATGCTCAAAGGTTCCAGACCAGCAAAATGCACAGAAATGGTCAACACAGCTCAAGCAAACTGTCTCCTTTTGCACTTCTTAAGAAGGTTGTGCAAAGAGTTTCTTTCAGGGAGGAAACTTGAATCCTTTCATTCCAAAGAAGTCAAAAGGAAACATTTTGACCTTACGGATTAGGTCCAAGTTATCTATTTTTTTGATAGGATAGTTCAGCTGAACTGAGGGTGATCTGCTGGCCTTTTTGCTCCCAGGATCTTTCACCTCCCCTGAAGTTTGCACCAAATGTTTTTGCTTGGATCTAAGGACTGAGATGGCTTTGTTTCCATGGCCTCCTCTAGGAGATGAAGGTCTCCGTCACCTGCAGGAGCCCAGGATGCCACTGTCCTGCTGCTCTCTAAGGTTCCCCTCTTTGTCACAGTGAATCATGGATATTCACCGAGTGGCTGACAACTTTCAGTGCATCAGCAAAGCCTCGACTGCAGCAGAGCAGAGGGACTTTTTCTACAGGCAGCTGCCTGCCCTCCTCCTAATCCTGTTAGATAAACACCACATTCAGTATCTGAGCAATGGGGATCTTCTCATCATCTGCCGCTTGTTAAAAGATGTTTTCTCTCCTCTGCATATTGTAACACCATTCCTGCCTCACGTGGGAAGGCAAAAGCCATATCTGTGTTGAAGCTACTGTTCCCTACCCACACTGGTTCTCTCTGCTTCCTTTTTTTCAGCCATCCTCTTTGCCATTGCCGTGTTCGGCCCTGCTTTTGGATACTTGCTGGGATCTGTGGTGCTGCGGCTCTTCGTGGATATTGGAAGAGTTGACATTGGTGAGTATTTCTCAGGTAGCAATGGTCCTCCTAAAAGCCTTCTGTGAGTCAGAAGGTCACTCTGAGATGACTGGTGGCAGAAGCCACCAGTCCCATGACCCACAAAACCCACTCCCCTAGAAAGACCTGACCTGGTATAGCACCCCCAGTATGCTTCTCCACTCCATTTCCCTGTGAGGAAGGCTACAGATGGTCCTGAAGACACCACTGAAGCAGAGCCCTGCAGTAGGGACATTTCAGTGTCCTACCCTTGGTGCTGCACTGAAGCACTGGTGGTCATTGCTGGGGTCTGCCCACTGCCACTATGCTGAGGAAGCATCACACTACACCAGCATGGTGGTGGAGAGGAGCAGGGGCATATAAGCATCCAGGGATGGAGAAGACAACCACAGGGCAACCATTGTGCTGTGGGTGCACGGGAAGGCTCAAGTCTACACGTCCTCCTCCCCACCATCCTTCACCAGTATATGCAGAGAGAGGGACCAAGCCAATGCCACTCCAGGGCTTATTTTCTTTATCTGTGGTGTGTGCTTATTATTTCTGGTAACTTAATCACTAAAGAATTCTCCCCAGCTCCATCATTAACGTGGCTTTTCCTGTGTTTCCTTAGAGAGATCAGAGCTTGCCTGACATTTTTGTCTGGTGCCTGATAAGAATAATAAATGAACCTGGGGCAGGAAACAGCAAATAGCCTTGGCTCACTCCCTGCGGCGGCAGACGGATTTAGCAGCCTCTGCCCGGTCGCTCCATGATGACGTCCGAGCTACAGAGTGGAGTGGTCCTGTTTGGGGAAGCAGGGCGATTGTTTCGGTGGGGTGTGGGCTCCTCTCCTGCCACACCCTGGCATGGGGCTCCCACCCGGAGGCTGCTGCTGGTTCCTTTCCCAGCCACAATGTCCTGGCGATGGGGAGATGAGGTCCCCATGCCAAGCCAAGCAATCTGTCAACCTCCCGTGAGCATCGCTTGGCCCAGCAGAAGGATGTCTGCACTGGAGACGGAGTGGCTCTCACCTTCTCCTCCTTTTTCCGGAGAAGGCGCCCTGAGTTTCATCCACTCGGAAACCAGGCTCATTAACAGCGCTCTTCTGCCGGCACGGGTCCTTCCCTTGGTCTCTGCAAGCAGAGACTGACCAAGCCTGGAACAATGGGAGAGCAATTTTTTCCAGGAAAGCGGCTGTGACCTTTCCCAGTCCCTGTCTCAGCTCAGCATCCCTGGCAGGCAGTGTGGTCCAAACCCATCACACATCCCAGACAGAGGAAGATGGAGCTGGCCCCCCGTAATCACTGCCTTGTTGGCTGGCTCAGCGGCGAAGAGTTGAACCTGTGCCATCAGCATACTTTGATGCTGACTAAATCCATCCTGCAGTCATCTGGGAGGCTCGGAGCAGTTTGGATGGGGAGCAGCAGTGCAGGATCCTGGTCAGGGGAAAGGAGGTCAAACATGACCAGGGCTACCAACGCTGGTGGAAGCTCCCACCTCCAACCATTTGCTTTTCCATGCCAGTGGAGAGACCCATGGACTGTGCCCACATGGACTGTTCATGCTCCACTGGTCCATATTTGCATGGACATTTGTCCCTCTCACCCTTAAATGTGCAGGAGCAGAGCTCTTACCATGGGTCCTTGTGTCTTGCAGCTACAGTGGCCCTGACACCGAGGGACCAGCGGTGGGTTGGAGCCTGGTGGCTGGGACTGCTGATCTCCTCAGGCTGCTTGGTGCTCACATCCATTCCTTATTTTTTTTTCCCTCGGTACATGCTGAAAGGAGAGGTGAGACCTCATCTCCAGAGGGCCAGAACATCTTGGTGCCAGGGCTGCGCTCAGGGAGGGAATAGCTGTTGCCAGAGGAGAGGTGTGGGAGGGAAGAAGGGAGCCCAGCAACCCTTCTGAGGTGTGGTTACAACTTCTCACAAGTGAAGTCTTCCAGACAAGCTCTGTGTGTCTAATGCGTAAAGGACCAGACTGTTCAATTCCTCACCATTAGCTGGAAAGCCAGAACCACTGCAGCTCAGCCGGCCAAAAACCAGACCTCACGCCCTTCCCACTAGCTGCATCGACAGAATCTGTTGAGAAGGTTTTGGGTAGACCTGAGCCTTCCCTGGGGCAGGGCGATGGCTGGGTGGCTTCTTGGGGTTCCTGCATGCAGTCCTTCTTAGTAGGGGTCTGTCTGTGGGGCCTCGACCCTCCTGGGGTGTCTGACCTGGTTCTGCTGGTGATGGCTGTATCTTAACGCCCCACTGCAACACCCTCTGCAAGGTGACGCTCCCCTGATGCCAGCAGCAGCAGCAGCAGTGACAGCCCCTGTTTGGAGCAGAACATCCTCAAGTGTGGCATACATAGGAGCAGCATCAGGATAAAGCTGGGCAGCAGGGTTTGATAAATGGGCTTTTCCTTTGGGAAAAAATTGCAGAAAAGAGACAAGTTTCCCATTAAAACAAATTTTTAAAGATGCAAAACTATCAAAACGTTTCATTTCAGTGTTTTCAAAGCCAAGCCCCACTGGTTTAGTTTCAAAAATAGTTTTGTTGTTTTGAAATTGATTAATCATGGTTTCTTTAAAGGTCAAAATCAAACCCCAAATATTTCACACTTATAGCTAGAGGACTCACCAGTCTTGAGCTGACCTGTCTCCCACTTTCATTTTCAGACTTCTTGCAAAATGAAAAAAGAGGTGTCTTGTCAGGGTTCAGCAGAGGAAAGCTTTCCAAGCTCTTAAAACCTCTCCAAGCAGGATAAGATTTTGTCTTGCAGCTCTGCTCAAGGGCTGCTGTGATTTTTGAGACAATTTGCCCCTTTGCTGTGATGGGCAGGAAAACTGTCAGGCTTGGCAGGGGGTCAAAGGCATCTGGGACAGACCCTGCTCCTCCTGAGCCTCACTGCGTGCTGGGACAGTGCCAGCCACGCATGGATGCTCCCCTCTCACCAGAGGCTGCTCTTCTCTCCCTCCCCAGGACCCAAACATGGAGGCTGGCATGCTCAGGAAGATGGAGAAGGGGGTGGCTGAAGAAACCTCCCTGCTGGAATTTATAAAAAGTAAAGGGCTGGCACTTAAAGGCGAGGGTGACTGGGGGCACCGGGGCCGTGCTTGGTGGGTGAAGACCACCAAGCCGGCATTTTCAAGCTGAGGGTTCTTGTTGGTAGCCTTTGAGTCTGTCCACCACGTTGCGTGGAGACGCCAGGGCCGGCTCAGGCACCTCAAGGGCTGTAGCATGCCCTTCCCTAAGGACCACAGGAAGATGGGTGCAGCCTCCCTCTTGCTGTAACACGGTGCTGCTGAGATCTGTGGGGCCTGAATTGTTTCTGAAAATTGGTTTAAGGATGTTAAAATGGCATGAGCATGCTGGAAAATGCTAGCTGGGTGGTTTAATCCAGGGCTCCAGGAGAGGGCATGGGGCCTCCGGCGCCACCAGCCACTGCTTTGAGAAGGTCACCGCACTGCAGCTTACACTGATTTGTTTATGTGTAGCTGAAATGGGCTTGAGTAGGGATGTCACTGATGAGAGAGAGACCAGTCTGATGACTTTTTTGAGCTCCATGATGACTTCTTTCCAGCTAAAGCCCCTCCCTCCTTCCCTCTCCATCTACTGCAGTCACATCCTGGAGCTGTCAGCTCCCTCTGTCTCACTGGGCTTTGATGAACGATGCTGGCTCTCCATGGCACTATTTGCTAGAAGGGGAAGGCTAATTAGAGACCAAATAAACAGAGCTGCTCCTGAGGAGCCTGAAGTCAGTCTGCCTCTGCTGAAAGGCTGTCCTGGCTGGGCAGGGGGACTTGATGTCCTCCCAGGAAAATACACATCAGCTGCAGGAGCCAGACCCTGCCCATGTGCAGCTGGTGGGGCTCTGCCAAAATCCCTGCAGCTTTGTCTGTTTGCACTGCCTGAGGGTACGGCCCCTGCTCCAGAAAATCAAATGTATCATGGCTGCTAAGTGCTCCAGAGGCTTGTGAGTTTGGAAAGTGTGGGAGGGAGAGTAGTGGGGAGAACTAGCCCTCCACCTTGCTTCTCAGGGCACTTTGGCCATGGTCCTGTCAGCTGCTGGGCCAAATCAGGGTGTCTCCCCTTCCATTTTTCCATAGCCTTAGACATCCCCTGTATTAACGCGCTGGGAACAGTCTAAGCGTGGGGTTTTTTTCACAGTATGGATTGCTGACATGAGGATCACATGGCTAAAATATATCTTTCCTGCTGTTTCCCTGTAGGATTCCCAAAGATCTTCCTCAGGTTGCTCCTCAACCCCCTCTTCATCCTCCTGGTGCTGGCTCAGTGCAGCTTCTCCTCAGTCATTGCGGGTCTGGCCACCTTCCTCAACAAGTTCCTGGAGAAGCAGTACGGTGTCTCCTCCTCGTACGCCAACTTTCTCATAGGTGAGCGCAGCCATGGGATGAAAAATATCCATCAGCAGGGAACCACCTGTTTGCATTCCCCAGGCTTTTTAAATCCGGTGGGAGTAAGTCAATGGAAACTCATTTTCAGATGAGAACTATGATCACCTCGAGATGGTTGATGACTTCCCTGACCTGATTTGCCTGCAGAAGGCCAGGCTGTCTTGCAGCCTCTCAGAGACTGTCTACATTTGCCCGCTTGCTCTTGCGGGCCAGCAACTGCTCTCACTGAAAACGGGCAGCCCCACCATGTGGGTGAAGCAGGTCTGGATCACTCTGATGCTTAAAGACAGGGCAAGAGCAAGCAATTACACACCAAGCTTGATCTTGCATCTCTAAGCCAGACTCCTGAGGCAGAGGTTTTTCATAGGTGCCAACGACCTTGTGTTTTGGTCTGTCTTGGGTAATGGTAGGGTCTGTGGGTTCTCCCAACCGCCACAAAGTCCACGAAGCCACTAACTCCACCCCATGCCAGCAGAGAGGTGCTTGACAGGCAGGACCCCCGGCTAATGCCTTCGTTCCTCTGCAGGAGCCGTGAACCTGCCAGCAGCAGCGCTCGGGATGCTCTTAGGAGGAATCATCATGAAACGCTTTGCCTTCTCCCTCCGGGCCATCCCACGGTTTGCTGTGGTGGTGCTCGTTTTTTCCATCCTCATCTGCCTGCCCATTTTCTTCATGGGCTGCTCCACAGGGCGCATCAATGGGATCTACCCCCCCAGGTAACACAGGCACTTGGGTTGTTTCCAGCTCCTTATTCATCCAACTCTTGACCTGAGTATCCATGGGGTGGGATACATGCAGGTGGAGGAGAAGAGGCAGTAGACATCACCATGCTACTTCTTGCTCCTGATTTCACTGCCTGGAGGAGATCTAAGTGCTATACAGCGCAGAAAGCTTGGCAGGGCATTTATTCCCGATTTTCTGTACCAAACAAGCAGGGTATATTTTTCACTCTGGATTTCTAGGGGGAAATAAGTAGTATTGGTGCCCATGTCCACATCAACCCTGCACAGGAGCACCTTGCATGCTCCCTTTGTTCTAGCTGGACATAACCTTTCTCCTCACCTGGGTGGCAACTTGTGGTTCTTACCATGTCTTTTTAAGATAAAAACGACATTTAGACTCCAGCCCAGGCTTGCTGTGAAGTGCTTCGTGTTCATTTCCCAATGCGCTGCCAGCAAGGGCCTTTCATACAAATGTTTTCCTTCACCGGCAATGAGCCTCCTGTCCCAGGGGTATGGCGGAGGGATGAGGGACAGAGCAGTCCATGCGCTTTTCCCACTTAAAAGCCACTTAAATAACGATGGTGAAGGAAAGCAACGGCACTCTGCAAATTCATGCATGGGTGACGTGTTTATATTTTGCTCTGAGATCTGCATGGCATGCACTGCAGATTCAGGAGCGTGTGGAAGTCCACTGAGGCACTGGCATCTCAAGCTTCCTGTGTGGGAGCAAGGCTTCAAATGCGAGGAGATCCCTCAGCTCAAGATCAGGTGCTGCAAGTGCCAAATTTTGGCAGGCAGCTTGGCCTCACAGTGTTCACCTCTTGCCACCAGTGTCAGATCGACTGCCTGTCTCAGCTCCTCTGGGACACACCAGTCTTGATGGGCTTTGCTGATGTAAATAGGAGCTGCTGGAGGGACTTGCATGGAAAAGGAGTCTGTTGCCTCATATTATTTTGGAAACCTTCCCCCATGCAATGGCAGCACTGCATAAATGCCTTTTTGCTGGATCCCCAGGGAGCTGTGAGCTACGTGGATGGGTGAACATGAGTTCTGCCCCATCCCACCATGCCCAAGGGCAGGTCCCTTGTGCCAGCTTCCTGCAGGAGATGGACCGTGCCGCTCCAGCAGATGAACTCCTTTAGGTAGTAAGACAAGACAAGACAGATAATTCAGTTTGTTCTCTTGACTTTCATGCTGTCGTCAGGCGTGTTTGGAAACGAGCCCACTTCCAGTTTCTGTCTGAATGGTGTTTCCAGCTGGGGCTGTTTGCACATCTGTTTGTGCAGTTCTGGATGGAGCCCAGATACATTTCTCCAGGCATTTGGCTGATTAGTTTTCAGTGGGATGGAGGGGGAGTAAGTGTGTGAGTACTTGTTTGCAGACATAATATAATTACTGTTAAGTTCACTGTACACTTGCAGAGGTACCTGCTGGGGATCAGGGTCTGGCACAAGGCCAGCCTGCTGCTGGCAGTGTCCCAGCGCAAATAGGAATGGGGAAACTGGCTAACTAGTAAGAGGGATTTTTCTTCCTCCTGTCCTATTTCTTAATTTTTTTAAATTTTTTTCTCCTCCTTTTTGGCAGTACATTGAGTTCCCAGCAGCAGGTTAAGACGCCGAGTGGGTGCCACTGCTCTGAGCACATCTTTCACCCAGTGTGCGGAGAAAACAACGTGGAGTACCTCTCCCCCTGCTTCGCTGGCTGCACAAACAGCACTGCTAATTCTTCCACTCCCAAACAAGTGGTGAGTAAAACAAGTGGTTTACAAAGCAAAGTGCACCTTGCTTGGTGGAGTCTGCAGCGATGCTGTAGGAATCTGACAAATGCAATAAAAGGGTAGAGCCTTTTTGACACGGTAGGCAGGGAGGTCTGCCAGAGGAACTGAAGTCCTGAGGAGGTGCAACAAAAGATTGCTGTAATGAATGCCCTGGGAGTCTGCTTGGAGAAGTAGGGATGGTAGCACATCCCATTGCAGGATGTCATGGCCATGCCTTAAAATTGGAGCTGACACTCTCGTCAGTCTTCTGCAAAGTGCTGTGGGCTGGTGCTTTGCTAAAAACCCAGCTCTGGGCTTTGAGAGTTTTACATTTGTTTTTTCCAAATGTTTCCAACAGATCTACAAGAACTGTTCCCTGATCCCTGGTGGGAACGGGCTGTCCTCTGCCAAGACAGGCTCCTGTCCACTCAGCTGCTCCCACATGCTCCTTCCTGCCATATTCCTTATCTCCTTTGCTGCCCTGGTAGCCTGCCTGTCCCACAACCCCCTCTACATGATGGTTTTACGGTGAGCAGTGTGCAGGGGTTTCAAGAGGCACTGGGGGAAGCGTGAAGTGATGGGTTCCCCATGCTGGGATCAAAGTGCTTGGCCAAATGCAGAGCCACGGCTGGTGGCTCTGACCTCCCATGGCTTCTTCCCTGCAGGGTGGTGAACCAGGACGAGAAGTCGTTTGCCATCGGAGTCCAGTTCTTACTAATGAGGCTGCTGGGTGAGTGTCCATCTCCTAATGAGGCTGGGGGAAGGCAGCAGACTGCTCAGAGGCTTGCTCAAGCCCCAGGAGGTGTTGAACCTCCTTGGGGACAGCAGGCAAAGGATGCAGGCAGGGCAGGGCGGGCAGCCTGACTCCATCCTCTCCTCTCCAAAGCATGGCTGCCGGCTCCCGCCATGTTCGGTGCCCTCATCGACTCCTCCTGCATCTACTGGCAGAAGCAGTGCACCCAGCGCCGGTTCTGCGCCTACTACAACAATGACTTCCTCCGCAACAGGTACCCCCCTGCGTCCCGCCCCCAGCATCCCTCCTGGCAGGGATGACCACGGGGATGGTCCCCAGCTCAGCCTGGTGCTGGCTGGAGGTGCCACCTCCAGACACGGCATCTCCCTGCTCTTCTCCCAACAGATACCTGGGGCTACAGGTGGGCTACAAGGTGGTGGGCACCATCCTTCTCGCCCTCATCAGCTGGAAGGTGAAGAGGAGCAAGGAGTACAACGTGCAGGAGAAGGCAGCGGGGCTGGTGTAGCCCACCCAAGGACTGACTCTGCACGCCCCATTACCCACTGCCAGTACTTTTTGTCTTTTTTGGGTTTGCTCTTCCTCCTAAGGGAGCGACTTCTCACCTTAGCAGCTATGAGCTCCTCTCCTGCAGCCCGTGGCACCCTCATGCTCCCAGCGACGGATGCTCCATGCCAGCCCTTTCCTGGGACCGGCTCTTCCCAGGCTTTCCAGCTGCACCTTGCCCATCGCTTTGGGGAGGGGCAGCCCCCCACTACCTGGAGCAGGAGGCAGACAGGGGCTGGAGTGCAGCCCCATCCCATATACGCAGAGAGGTGCCTGCTGTGGGCAATGGTCCCCGCTCCGACGTGACATTTCCAGATGGGTAATGCCCTCCAGGCTGGGACAGGAGCACGGGAGATGGCTGCCAACCCTGTGGGGCTGCCCCGTGTCCCCCGTCCATCCGCACCCCTCGCAGAGGTCAGCGTGGACACAGCACACATATTGTGAAAAGTTATCACTAGGAGTTTATTGCAGAACATTTGGGGGTTTGTTGCTCTTTTTTTTTTTTTTTTTTTTTTAAATAAAGGTCACTTTTTCCAACTGCGGTGCTTTGCTGGTCTCCCCCCCAGCCCAAGAGCTGTCCCCACCGGCAAGGCAAGGCAGTGGGGATGCCTGCAGGTCGCATCCTGGCAGATGCTGAGTGCATCCCTCGCTGGCAAAGGTGAAGAAATGGTGGCAGATGGGGCACATGCTCCACCAGTGATGTGGGGGCTACGAGGGGCTGCGCAGAGCACATGAAACCCCATGAAACCTGCTGGCCTGCAGCACAATGCCTGCAGTCTACTGCACCCTGCCTCTGGTCCCATGCCAGCAGCACCCTGCCTGCAGCCCCCCTGCCCACAGCCCCATGCACCCTGCCCACAGCCCCATGCCAAAAGGTGCCTGCACAATTCAGCACACAGTAGGCAGGGGGCTGTGGGCAGGGGTGGGGGGCCAAAGGCAAAGCAGCAGGATTGTGCAGGCAGGGTGCGGCGGGAGCTGTGGGCATGGGGCTGGGGGGGGCAGAGTGTTGCTGTCATAGAAGGTTGCAGGCAGGGTGCAGTGGGCTGCAGGCAGGGTAAAACAGGCTGGAGGCAGGGGGCTGTGGGCAGGGGGCTTTGGGCGGGGGGGCTAGAGACAGGGTGCAGTGAGCTGCAGGAAGTGTCTGTGGGCAGGAACTGCAGGCAGGGTGTAGGGGGCTGCAGGCAAAGGACAGGGGGTTGCAGGCACGGTGTTGGAGGCAGACTGCCAAGATAGTTCAGGTGGGTGCAGGCATGGCTTGTGGGCAGGGGGTTGCGGACAGGGGGTTGCAGGCAGGGTTCATGGGGCAGCAGGAAGGGTCTGTGGGGAGGGAGCTGCAGGCAAAAGGCTTGCAGGCATGGCCCAGGGGGCTGCAAGCAGGGTGCTACAGGTATGGGGCTGATGGCCCAGTAAGCTTTGGGCATGGGGATGAAGGCAGAGGGCTGCAGGTAGCATGCAGGAGTCTGCAGGCTGGGGGCAGCGTGCTGCAGTTATGGGGCTGTGGGCAGAGCGCTTGGGCATGGAGCACTAGGCAAGATGCAGGCAGCTGAGGGCAAGAGCTCTAGGCACAGGGGTGTTGGCAGTGAGTTGCAGGCAGGGGCAGGAGGCAAGGGTCTGTGGAAACGAGGCTGCAGGCAGGATGCAAGGGGTTGCAGGTAGGGATGTGGGTAGGGGTCTACAGGCAGGGTGCAAGGATCTGCATGCAGGGTACAGAGGGCTGTGGGTAGGGTCGAGTGGGCATCCGGCATGGGGATGCAGGCAGGTGGCTGCATTGGGCAGGGGGCTGCAGTCATGGATCTGTCGGCAGAGGTCTGCAGGCAGCGGGCAGGGAGCAGATGTTTGCAGGCAAGTGGCTGCGGGCATGGGGCTGTGGGAATGAGCCGATGGCAGGGGGCTGTAGGCAGGGCAGGCAGGGGTCTATTAGCCTGGTGCTGCAGTCAGAGTGCAGGGGGTTCTGGTTCTGGTTGTTGGGATGCAGGCAGGGGGTTCTAGGCTGGGTGCAGGGGGTTGTGGGCAGGGGGCTGTGGGCAGGGAGCTTTGGGCATGGAGCTACAGGAAGGGGGCTGCAGGCAGGGTGCTTGGAGCTGCAGGCAGTGGGCAGGAGGTTGCAGACAGGGTGCAGTGGGTTGCAGGAAGGTTCAGTGGGCAGGGGCTGCAGGCAGTTTTCAGAGGGCTGCAGGAAGGGTCTGTGGGCAGGGGTCTACAGGCAGTGGGCAGGGAACTGCAGGCACAGAGCAGAGGTTTGCAGGCATGCAGCTTTGGGCACAGAGCTCTAGGCAGGCTGCAGGGGGCTCCAGGCAGGGGCTGCAGGAAGGGTCTGTGGGCAGGGGCAGGCTGTTGCAGGCAAGGGTTTACGGGCAGGGGTCTGCAGGCATAGTGCAGGAGGGTGCAGGCAGGGGGCCTGCAGGAATGGTATAGGGGGCTGCAAGCAGGGTGCACGGGTATGGGGCTGATGGAAGGGGGCAGCAGATAAGGCAGAGCAGGCATCAGGCACGTGGATGCAGGCAGAGGCCCACATGCAGTGCACAGAGGACTGCAGGTAGCATAGAAAGGACTGCAGGTGGGGGCAGGTTTGTGCAGGATGTATCCCTGCCTGTCACATCACTGAAGGGAGTGCAGCAGCTCCAGGGCCTCCCTGATCTGCTCTGGCAGAGCTTCTCCTGCCAGGCAGCACTATCCAGGACCTCTCCTTTCCTGGCAGGATAAAGGCAGCCCACTAGAAGGGGAAGGGAAGTGTCAGCTGGTGGGACGAGGGGATGCACCCACTGATGATGATGGCCTGCTGTCACCTGTAGAGGGTGACATGGGAGCACTACTTGACAGGTATCACAAGAATTGCATCATGAGCTTATCTGAAGAGTGCCTGGTGCCAGGCAAAGGACACACCATCCACCTCACCGAGCAGATGCTGCTAAAAGGTGAAGCCAAGAGCAAAGGGCTTGACATGAATGCACTAGGTCTGAGAAGGTCACATCTCTTCCATGGCTTCTGCAGGAGGGGTGGCTGCTGAAGCACATTTGCCACCTGTAGGGGACCATGCCAGATGCTGCTGGTTGGGATCAGCAGTACTATCCACAGGGATGAGATAGCAAAGGATGCTGGAGAGTCAGTTGGTGGGTCCGGATCAGCAAGGTCCGTGGCCAGGCACAGACGTGGCCGTGGCCGAGCTGGAGATGGCTACACCTACAATGTAGCTCAGGAAGGGACTAAAGGGCCAGGGCTCGGGCAAGATGGGGCTCCTGGGCCCATGGGCAAGGAGCATGGCCCAGTCGGGGCCATGACAGTTTCCTCCTCCCTTACAATGCAGCTGTATCCCCTCCTGGGCAGCATCACAGACTAGAAGAAAGATGACCTGGATGGGATAGGGAGGCACAGGACAAGAGCAGAAGAGTTTTCTTAGGTAAATGTATTCAGCCTCTGCTGTCCTTACTCCATCGCTGTGCAGGGCAAGGTGTGACTTTTCTTTTCACTGTGTTCTTGGCAAACAGTCCTGCTTGCATCCATGCTCATGGAGGGAGTAAAGGGACAGGAGAGCAGAGGAGGGAAGAGAACAGGAGGGGAGCTGCCTTGGATTTGCTCTGGATTAGCAAGTCTTTGCGAAAATTAGGTCTGTCCATGCTATTCCTCTTCCCGTTCCCCCTCCACTTGGCAAGTTTTCCCTCAATTCCCACGTGACCTTCCTTAACTCTGCTTTCTCCACCTTCATCCCATCAGGGGTAACATCAAGCTGGACAAGCCCCAGGAGGTGCCAGACAGCAAAAGCATACAAAGTGGCCCAAAAAGGGCCAACACAGAAGCTCCTGGCCCCAAAGGTGTCAAGGTGGCTGGGGCTGGCCAATGGCTTCATGCACAGGAAAGGTCACAGTTGCAACATCTGGTTTTGGGAGCCTTGGAAACCACCACCACTGGGGTGCCAGTGTTCAGGCATCATGCTATTTTTGCTTTTCTTTGCCTTTCAGCAATCGCTCCTCCACTTTGATGTGGTTTCTGCTACCCTGGATCTCACTGTGCTTGTCAATCTCCTCCGAAAGCACCCTTCCTTTCCAGGGGAACAATTTGCAGGCAAAGCACAACCCATAGCGAAAAACATTGATCAAAAGAGCTTTAAAGTACAGTGAAAGCCTCAGTCCCTGCAGATGTGTAAATGCAGCAGGGTGACTGACTCTGGGTCAGGCAGCTGGAGCAGAAGAGACTGAGTTTATCACATCCTGCTGTCTCGCCAAAGCCATTTAAACACACTGGCTGCCAAGCTGCAGCCTGAGGAGCAACTTGCCTGGCCAGCACAAAGCCACAGGCTGGAAGGAAGGTAAGAGCAAAAACCAAAGCACAAAACTGACTGGGTGGGGGGAAGAAAAAAAACAAGAAAACAACATTCAGAGTTTCCAGTTCCGCCTTTTCCCTCAGCCACCAGAGAAAAACAGCCCCAAATATTTAACAGACAAATCACAGAGCACAGCCCAAAAAAACACATGCAGCTCTGCAACAGCCCAAAGGACGCTCCATCCTCCAGCATGAGCAGCATTGGGTGCAGCCCCCGCTCAGCCATGCAGCCACAGAGCCACCCCTAAGCCATGCTCAGGCAGGGAAAGCCAAGGCTTCTCCGTCCAGCTGTAAAGCTGCAGGGTGCCATAGCCACCTCCGCCACAGAGCAGGGCAAGCGCTCTGTGACTTAAACCACAACAGCTGCACACAGTGCACTGCAGCTGGCTCAAGTTTTCCTGTGCATTTGAGTAAAGTACCTTTTTTCTTAAGTTTCTGGGTTGGCGGTTTTTATCAAGTCTCCAATATTCAGACTAAGGAGTAAATATGCACCGCCCAAAAAAAAACCCACCCCAAAAGCCCTGTGTGTGGAGGAAGCATTGTTTTTTCACAAGACAGAGCTGGCCACCAAGCAGGAAGGTTGATCTCCATCATCATGCTGAGCAGAAGCAAAGCCCCAGTTCATGCGGATTTGACACCACTGAGAAGAGTCAAAACAAATACAGGCAGACTAAAGCAAGACTTGAGAACAAACATTTAAGCAAAAAAAATTTATTTAAGGAATACTTTTAGTAAGAATAACTTAAAACCAACCATGGCCTCATGCTACCTTCCCCCCTTAACCCAGCAGAGGCTGGTGCTTAGCCTCTGCTTTTCAAGGAGACAAGTCTTTGCAAGTAGAATAACCACCCAAAGAAACAGCAATATTCTCACTTCAGCATTACAGATTCAAAGCAGGCAGCCTAGGAAGGATCTCCAGCTAAAGGAGTTCAAAGCATGACAAACATGTTCCAACAATGCTCTGGCTGCAGGAAATATAAGAATATAACATACTTTGTGAATATAACCCTCCCCACCTCCTGCATGGATAGCAGAAGAGCCACTGGGTTCACAAGACTAGAAATGCAAGGCCCAGCTCCATCACAAGCACAGGACCTTGCTCTTGCTACTAACACTTGGCAATGCTACAGGGAAGCAGAGAATGCCCCAGACAAAAAGGAAAAGAACATAAGACTAGTTGAGTGATGAAGGAAGCATCAAATCAGAGAGAAGCCTGCAAAGGACATAAAAAGCCTACCAGGAGCCAGCCACTCCCTCCTACCCTAAAACAAAAGGGGAAGCAACAAAAACAAAGGAAAAATTTCAATGCCGTAGGACCTCACAATATGTGGTGTGGAGAGCAATCATCCTCACATAGGTGCTGCACAGAAATGACAGCCCATCAGAGCACAAAGCTATATGAAGTTGCCAGGCAGGGCAACTGTGTTTTAGGGCTGTTCAGGAAGGGGAAGCTGAACGCCCAGCACAGCACCAGGGCCTTGTCTCCCACCTGACCAAACACCAATGCTGCTGGAAGATCTCCCTTTGGATAACCAATGCTCCCGGCCAGAGCATGGGAAAGAGGAGAGCAAATGCCCCTTGGACAGTTAGAAGCATGCTGAATCAGAGCCTTTCAACACTCCAAGCCTCTGAGCAGCCTCATGAGCCACTGAGATAACTACAGTGACAGGCATTCCCTGAATCTTCCCTGCAAGATTAACAGTTGAGATGACACACAGCAACAGCTTTGGCTTTAAACACCACAGACAAATGAGAATGAACTGGGAAAATCTCACATTTCTTCCCCCTCTTCATTGAGCATCTTCCTCAGGAGGAGGAATCAGACTAATGTGCTAGCAGTTCCTTGGCCTTTCCTCTCACTTTGCCACAATTCCTGACTAATTACACACACAAAAAATATCTTACTGCCATCACTGGAGCAGGAGACGGGCAGGAGACTGCACAACAAATGCCTATCATGCCAGATCTCACACGTAATGTAGGTACGAATCTAAAAACATGCCCACCTCACCGTTTCAAGTGAAGACCCTACTGTAACTCCGCCACTTGGAGAGTGTACTTACATGTCTGTGGGAGAAGAGCCTGAAGTATGGGAAGGAGAAGCAGAGCAAAACAAGCTTTCAAGACATAGCCTTCGGTTAAAGAAAAACTCCCAAGAACTGTCCAACAGTGGAAATCACCCAAAGACAAGCACTGCAGCTGGACACAGGGAGTGCACAGTGACAAAGGCAGAGCAGCCAGCCTGGTTTTGGCATTTAATAGATCACTCCAGTCCCACAGAAACGGGACTGCACCAGTTTGGAAGAATAGGAAGGTAGGAGACAGAGGAAAACAGCTTTTTATACTCTCCTCAATGATTGCCCAACTGAGAGAGAGAGTCTGTGCACTTTGCTGGGGCAGCATAGGTGATGTGCACAGTGCTCCCAAGCAGTGAAAGGCTGGGGAAAAAAGTCCGAATCAGGAGGTGATCAGTAGTTCTGAGAAGCAACAGGGTTGCAAAGCTAAACCAAGGCAGAAGATGACACGCAGACTCCAATCTCACCTGAAGTGCACTCCTTCCAAATTTGCTTGGCAACTACCAAATGAAAAGCCTAAAGATTAAAGAAACACAGAAGGCCAGAGGATCAACATCCCAGAGGAAGATAAAGGAAGAGGGGAGAGGAAAAAAACGTTGCAGTGTGAAGAGACAGAGGAAATCACACCAGCAATTGTGTCATGTTGCTCCCAAGCCCATGAGCAGCGGAGGAAGATACCACAATGCTGACTTCCAGCTTAAGTTTCTTCTTTCTACAGCAAGATGAGATTTGAGTGCTTCAGACCACCTTTTTCCTTTCAGTCCCCAAGTGTCCTGCCCCCCAGCCTCCCCAAGCCTCTCCCTCCAGCCCTTCTCCGTTCAGGCGATCTTGGCCAGCCATTTCTCAAGGCCCTCGAAGTCAGCATCTCCCTCCTCTCCCTTGCTGCCCCGAGCACTGCACTCCACAAATTCCACCTTCATGGGTAGCTGGGAGAAGTCGAAGTCCTTGCCCTTCTTCCCCAGTTGGGTAGGTCCCCCAGTAGCTGAGCCATCCAGACTGGTGGGGGCTGCAGAGCGGGTCACTCGTAAGGTATTGCTGCAAGCAGAGAAGGGAAAGGGTCAAGAAGTGTGAAGCAGGGGAATATTACCTACACCATGGCTGCTGAGATATTTTGGACCCAACTCTGTCAGCAGGATGCCAACTACACCAAGGGTACAAGGTCCCACGGCTCTGCCCTGTGAGGCACAGGCAAGGGCAGGCACTTTGGCAACTTCTCCTAAAAACCTGCTGGAAGGCACAACTGCAGAGAGGCTCCAGAGAGCAAGACAGACAAGAGGCCACTCAATAAGAGGGTGCTTAAACAGGTTTTGTTTTGTAATAAACAGCAGCAAGAGTCAGGTGATGATGTCCTCATCTGAATTTCCCCAATATCCCCGTGGCAGACACCAGTCACCAGGAATTACACATGATTTAGCTCACAGGGCTCAGGATCTGCACTAGTTTAACAGATTAACTGGGAAGAGAAAAGCACCCATGATATCAGGCATCATGCAGGGCCTCACCCCACTGCCACTTGAGTGTGCCAAACACCTTTGGGGACTGAGAGGGGGATCAAGTCTCCCCACTGCTCCCATGAGCAATGTTTGCCCAAGGACCAGGCTGCAATGTCACTACTGCTTCTGCAGCTTGCTGCATCATTTCAACTCCCTGCCACATGTGGAGAGGAAGGATGGACCCCCTTGTCCACACTCACCAGGCATCCAAGGCAGAAGAAGCACGGGGAGATGGAACAGCCCATCAGATGCAGAGGCACTGCGACCTGACTGCCTCCAAGGTCCCAAAAAGCAAGGCTAGGGAAGTTAAGGGGCTGCACTAGGCAGAGATGCAAAGAGCAATCTCTCCCCGGGTCTTCAACTGCCTAGTAGAGCCTCATGGCTGGACTGCTCCATCTCTTCCAGAGACAGAGCAGTCTGGCAGCGCCTGCTTCTCAGTCAACCCCAGCTACTCCTTATTCACAGGATGGAGCTAAATTAACGGGGCACAGGCAAAGAACAACACTGCCGAGAGGTATGAGTTCAGGAATAAGAGAGGACACTTCCTTGGGTTCTCCACACAAGGGCATCCAAGTACGGCAGCGCAGGGAGGAGGATGGCAGCAATCTGCCAGCCTGCAGGAATAACACTGCCTCACAGGGCACATATAACATACCTAGAAATCCAACTTCTACGCACAGGCAACTGGCAAACCAAGGAATGCTTATTTTCCTGGAGAGCTTGAATATGTGGCAACTAATTCCCTTAAAAACGGGAAGGTCAGGTATTCAGCCTGGAACAGGCACCAGCACAAATAACCCTGCTGCCGTCTACTGGCCAAAGAGACTGTAGAATCACAGAATCATTTAGGCTGGAAAAGACCCTTAAGATCAAGTCCAACTGTAAACCTAACACTGCCAAGTCCACCACTTGGCAACAAGATGGCCAGATCCCACAAACATGCATTTGTTTGGAGACCAAAGAGCTACACTCCTCTTCCTACCTCCAAGACCGCCTTCCCATTAACTGCAAACCAGCAAACAGGTCCCACAGGCAACAGGAAGGCAAAATACCCAGTTCTGAGTGTGTGTGAGGAAGGAAAATCTCTACTAGATGCTGGTGGAGAAGGCCACCACAGCACAAGAGCTGCACGTCTCTCCCAGAGCTGATTTGACCCAACTACAATTAGGGGACTCACAGACAGAATCTTCATGCAGAGAGATTAAATATAGCTTAAAAAATTCATCTTCTACTTGCCCCCTCCCCAGATGGACTTGCCAGCTGTTGACAGTGCAGCTCATTCAGCTGGCAGCTTACAATGTAGCGCAGTGTTACAATGCACTTTCTCCTCCTTCCACTTCCTCTTACAGCTTAAAATAAGCAACAGATCATACATCATTTGTCTTCCCAGGTTAATGTCCTTCCTAGGGGGGATACAGAGCCAACACGGGGTCCCAAACAGGCTCCTGCAATGCCTGTTAGCAGACCAGGAAAACTAGACGGTGTTTTCCCAGCTGTCAAGCTTTGCATGCCAAGCCCTTTCATGCCAGAGCAGCCCTGAAAAAAAACCTGAGCCAGTACAACCAAGCAGAGCTACTGAGATCTTCACACCACTCACAGAAAGTCTGACATTTGGAAGCCAAACCTGCCTGTACCTGAGAGAGGACAGCGCCCTGGGCCATGGGAGGTTATCCCTTAGCCTAGGGATGGCAGCTTTTAGGAAAGGATTGGGATGTTGTTTCTCCAACCCACAGCTTCTAGGAGGCAATGCGCTGTCTGTGCCTACTGCATTTTTGCATGCTTTAGCAAGGAGCAATCTTCTCTCATCCTGGTTACACCTACACAGACAAAACAGACTGCTCTGTTTCTACAGTGAACTTCAATGTGGCTCAAGGAAGCTCACTGAGCACTGAGGTAAGAGATAGAAAGGAGAAGAGAGAATAGAGCAGCTCAGAGGGTTTAAGATCCAATTTCATACTTACAGCTCTTTCTCCAGCTGCTGTTGAATAAGTTTTGCTGATTTTGCCATTGTGACATCTAGAGACAGAAAAGAAAATGAAATCAGCTCTTTGGTTTTATGTCAGAATTCAGAACCTGGTTCCTCCTCCTAAAGGTACAGTAAGGCCTGCACACACTATGCAGTCATAAGAGTTACCAGGACAAAGATGGCTGTGTCTGCACTAGGATAAGGGATGCTGGAGCTTTGGGTTTGCAGGTGTGAATGGGAGCAATCCAAACGTCTGGTATAACGTAGGGAATTAATTTATTTTTGCTAGCCAGTAAGTTGCTTCAAAGAGAAGACAGGGTTTGATGTCCCACTCACAAGGCCCAGCATTCTCACCTATCCTAGCACTATGGAGCTCAACACAGTGCTTTTTAATCTATGACACGTGGACCCATTAAGGCCTCAGGCAGCTCCTGAAGTAGGGCATGAAACAACTAAGAAAACCAAACCTGATACTGCCCAAAAGCTTCAGATTGTTATACAGGGATCCACACCTTCACTGTAAATGCCTGTAGGGATCTGAAAATCTAGTCCTTTCCAGTAACTGGATGTTCCTGATAGTCCAATCAACAGAGAATATATAATCTTGGCAGCTGAATGGCTGTCTGATTTTAACGTTGAGGCTACCAAATGGGTACAGATAGTTCATTATGCTCAAGTTGAAGCTATTTTCTGCTGCCTGCAGATTCAGGAAGACAGTTCTGCACAAGCAGAAAGCCACCTGCCTTACTTAAGCCCACCTAAAAAACTTGACTGAAGAATTCTTCCAATGGCTGCTAGAAATGCTCCTGCTGAGCAGTCCAAGTTTAAAACTAAGTTCTAGCCTTCATTTTGCTGAAATCCCAACTCCTAAGAAATTCAGCACCCATGGCATGAGCCTCTATCACTCAAGGACTGAATCAAATGTCCAGCCCACAAGGCAGCACACAATACCTTGCTTATTGCAAGCGATCAGCAGCGCGGGTGCATTTTTGAGCACAGTGCTATCAACCAGGACCTGGTACAGGAACTCCGCCACATCCTTCACCTCCCGCTGGAAAGCCACACTGTCCACCACAAACACAATGCCTCTGGAGGAAAGAGGGAAGAACATGTGCTGGGCCTGAAGCTCTCCCACCATCTTCCCCTGCAAATATTCCAGCCTGGGCTAACATACTAGTTTCCACATTGGATCTCAACCAACCCAAGAGCAGGTTAGCACATGCTGGATGAAATACACCCCATGTCCAGCCCCAGCAGGAAATCTTTCCCTCTCTGCCCCAGGGATATACCACATCCCCTAACCCTCCCTGCTGCAGCTGCTTTGCCTCCTGATGCACTACAAACACAGGTAAGTGGGAAAGCAGAACAGTAACTAACCCCTGCTATCCCACAGCACAGCTCTGACTCTCAGGGCACCATCACACAGAGCAAATCCAGCCCAGCTCGGAGCATCCCCAGCACCATCATTTGGTTTATCCCTTTCCGAAACATCACCTTCCCCCTCCTCCCCTGCCAATCTCCTACAAGTTACCTGGCTGCAGCCTTGAACCGCTCCAAGAACTGAAGCCGCAAACTCTCATGGCCTGGAAGGTCGATTAAGGTCACGTTAGCGCTCTGGGAACAGAAGCAAGAAGGTATCAGCAACACCTAATCTAGGGGTACCTGTGATCATGGACCAGGGAAAACCAGTCTGATTTTGGATTCCAGTTAGCCTGGCGTTGAGGCAGCAATGCGTGAGTGAATCCCCATAGCAGGCAGAATCACGTGACTCTCCCCAAGGTGCAGTCTTTCCACCAGCCCAAACAATTCTGACAAGCAAAAGAAATGCTGAGGAACAACATTCATGGTCCAGACTCAGTAAAGAGGGTGCCAACATCAGCAAACCACCCAGCAGAGCCGAGAGGACAGAGCATGACCGCAGAGAAAAGAGAATGTTCAACCCATTCCTCATCCACAGTACCTGCCCCTAACAACTACCACACGCACAGCACGAGTGACAAAGCTTCATCAGTCACCTCTCGGTACAGCAACAGATTTACACCATCCCTGACAGCAAGTAGATCCCTGCACAGCAAAACCATGAACTCCTGTCCTGCAATTCCCTGATACAGAATGCTAATCCCACAGTCTCTGAATCAAGGTTACCTATTCACGCACAGAATCTACCCAACTGCAAGACTACCTAAATACACAAAACTTTGCTGGGAATAACACAAAAATGCCTTTGCAAGACACTTTTTTAACTGAAAGCTACAAAAATTTCCCTTTCCACAGGCTGCCAGCCAGAAAAAACAGTGACTTTAAAGAGAACAAATGCCTCTCACATGCTCCTGATTGAGATGTGGCAAAGCAGGGCCACGTCACCATTCTCAAGATAATGCTCGTTGTTGTCAAGAGGGGAGAGAACACTACACAAGACCCTACCTACTCACTGCTCTTGGATTTTAACAGAACCTTGCCTACAGTTTAAAGAAAAAAAAGCAACAGTCCGTATTGCAGCATTCCAGCACCTCTCCCCCTCCAAATCCCTCCTGTCTGCTCAATCTTAGAGACACAAATACAAAAAAAAAAGCCCTGCACTTCCCTTTACTAAGTTTTCAACCTCTTATTATCACCACCGTTACTGAAGATTGCCTCAGAGAAGCCACAAAAACATCCTCTACTTTTAAAATTTGCCAGCACGTAACATGCTGCCAGCTTTCACTGCCACATGTGCACCCAGCAAGAGAAAGAAACTCTTCTGAAACAAAAGAGATCAGCATAAACCGAAAATAACTAGGTCTGAGGCAGCCCAAGACCTGAAAGTAACCCAAACCCTTTTTGAGACCATATGAAGTTCAGCTGGAGACTCTTTTTAAGCCTGCTAAGCCTGTTAAATTCAGGTTTTCTTGGGAGACGCAGAAATTACTGCCAAGCAAATATACCAAACACAACAGAACAACATTCCCTCACAAATCTCCCTCCTGCTCCGAACCACACTGCTGTCCCCACAGTGCCATGTGTTTTACTCCACTTGTAAAAGCAGTTCTTTTTCCTCTTTTATAGAAAAAACCACCACACACTACCCATCTTTCAAAACACGATATACAGACATGGTTTTCAACCAAAGAGGTTTCACAATTTGACAAGCAAAGAAAAAAAAAAAACCTGCAGAGACGAGGAGTCCCTAATACCTCCCAGTATTTTCCTACTTTCTCAGTGCAGGTTGCCTAGAAAAATCCTACACTCGGACCAAACTGGGCACTGATTTCGAGCTGAGAAGACTGAGCAACACAAAAAGCATCAAGCCAGGTTTAGCAGAGAGAGCAGAAAAACAAAGGTGCCAGCTGGCTGTAGCAACCACGCACAAGTTAAAGCCGAAAAAACTGCCTGCTCACCTTGTCATTGCTGACTCTGTAAACTGCGGAGCTGTCGGTTATCGAAGTCTGTGTGTCGCGGTATTTGCCTGTCAACAGCTGTGGAAAAAAAGTCATTTTCAGAGAAAGGAGGCTGGAGGAACACTGGCATCGCATTTCATCCACTCAGTGATCTGTAAGGGGTAACAGACTTAAGATATCTGATTTCAATTTACGTGCATGAAACAATTTCAGGCTTTTTCTTCCCCAAAGAATTTAAAAAGCACCCGTTAAGGAAAAAAAAAAATCTACTTATATACCGAATCTCCACGTTGATAAAAGAAGAAGGAAGGGAGTGTGCCTGCAAATCCTACAGAGCACCTCCACCTCCGTGCGAGAGGACGCCAGGCGGCTGAAGCCGGGCACCTCCCCCGCCCAGGGCCCCCTTCGCGGCCGCTACGCCCCCCCCCGCCCCCGGCTCCCCACTCACCCGAGCGAAAAGCAGCGTCTTCCCCGCGTCGCAGAGGCCCAGCAGCAGCACCGCCTTCCGGCTGCTCCTCCTGCCCTGCACGAACCTCCAGATCACTACGAGAGAGAGGAGGGGGCACCTAAGCCCGCCGTTGGCGGCACCGGCCCCCCCTCAGCGAGCGCGGCCCGGGGGCCGCTGCTCCCCGGCAGGCCCCCAGGGCGCGACTGGAGGGCGGGTGTCCCCCGAGGGCCAGAACTCACGCAGCGTGATGGCGACGGCGAGCAGCGCCAGGAGGACGGAGAGCACGGCGGGGTCGGGCGGCCGCAGCTCCCGCCCCAGCGCCTCCAGGTGCGGCTCCAGCCTCCCCGCCATAGCCAGCCGACCGCACACGTCGCCGTACCGCTTCCGCTTCCGGCCCCGCGGCCTGCCGGGAAGGGCTGTCGGGAGGCCCGGGGCGCGGGGGCTCACGGGAGTTGTAGTTCCCGAAGGGGGTCCCCGCTGAGGAGGAGGAGGAGGAGGAGGAGGAGGGAAGGGGGAGGCGGGCTGGGGCCGGGCCCGGGTCCAGGCCCAGGGCTCTGCGGCTCGGACTGGCCCTCGAAGTGAGGGAGCACGTTGCCTTTACCGCATGGGGGGAGGGCGGTTAATGCACAGCGGGGCGCCGGGGGTAGTGGGTGGCTGCAGTGGCCTGAGATCCGTGGAGGTCTGGGAGGTGATCATGCCCCCTTGGCTCAGCACCAGGTCCTTGATTTGAGACTCAAACATCATAAGATGTTTGGCCACACCTAGGTAGTGCGTCTGGTTTTGCCCCCCTCCCCAGTTCAAGCAAGACATCCATGAAGGACAGCAAGCTCAGAAGAGAGCCACCAAGATGGTCAGGGGGCTGGAGGCTCGACCTGTGGGGTGAGACTCAGGGACCAGGACTTGTTGAGCCTGGAGAAGAGATGGTCACATTTGTATCAGGCACCAGGAAGATGGTGCCAGGCTTTTCACAGTGGTGCGGGATGAGGAGCAATGGGAATACATTAAAACGAGAGAGGTTCAGAGTGGGTATGAAAGAAACTTCTTCCTCTTGTCAGCCAGTGGGGCAGGTTGCCCAGGGAGGTCGTGGAGTTGCCATCCTTGGAGGTTCTCAGTGCCTGACTGGGTCAAGACCCAACCAACCTGGTTGACCCCTTTCTTTGAGCAGGAGGTTGGACTGGAGACCCCAGAGATCCCTTCCCACTTGAGTCACTCTGTGATCCTCTAGTGAGGTTCCTTTTTGCCATGCCTTCTACTTATGGGACAAGGGTTACACCTGATTCGGAGTACAGATGATGCAGCTTTTCTTGGGAAAGTTTTCTAACTGTAGCCGTAATTACTTGTGGAAGCACACTCTTACAGGCACCGTATCTCTTTCTTTGCTAGTTCTTAAGAACAGGTTAAAAAAGCCATCTGTCCAGTATACTTCATCCTACATAAATGTGTGGAACTAAATTTCATTGCTTCCCGTCACACTCTACATTTCTGTCTTTGTCGTGGTTTAACCCCAGCCAGCAGCTAAGCACCATGCAGCTGCTCACTCACTCCCCCCCCACCCAGTGGGATGGGGGAGAAAATCGGGAAAAGAAGTAAAACTCGTGGGTTGAGATAAGAACAGTTTAATAGAACAGAAAAGAAGAAACTAATAATGATAATGATAACACTAATAAAATGACAGCAGTAATAATAAAAGGATTGGAATATACAAATGATGCACAGTGCGATTGCTCACCACCCACCAATTGATGCCTAGTTAATCCCCAAGCGGCGATCCCCCGCCCCCCCAGTTCCTATAGTAGATGTGACGTCCCATGGTATGGAATACACCGTTGGCCAGTCTGGGTCAGGTGCCCTGGTTGTGTCCTGTGCCAACTTCTTGTGCCCCTCCAGCTTTCTTGCTGGCTGGGCATGAGAAGCTCAAAAATCCTTGACTTTAGACTAAACATTACTTAGCGACAACTGAAAACATCAGTGTGTTATCAACATTCTTCTCATACTGAACTCAAAACATAGCACTGCACCAGCTACTAGGAAGACAATCAACTCTATCCCAGCTGAAACCAGGACAGTCTTCTAAGGTGATCTTCGGTCAGGCTAGCAGACCTCTCACAACACATGCCATATGCATCCAAAAACCATCACTGTGAGCCCATCAAAATATTCATTCCCTCAAAGCCAGAAGCATCTTTCTGCTCTCAGCAGCTCTTCCATGCCTGCCTTGACAACAGGGTTGGGACCCACTGGATTACCCCAGACTCTGTTCCTCTGAAGCAGAGAGCCTCAGCAGACCTTTTTGTCTTGCCTTTTTATTTTCACTGTGGATCAGAGTCAGGCTGCCCACCTACATGTTTGTTTTCAGGTCAGCAGCACATTGGACAGACTACCAAAACACAAATGTTTCTGAGTAAGTCCTAGATTTTTTTTCAGAAAGGAAGTCTAACCCTGGACTCTCCCCATCAATATACTTATGTGTTTTAAGAGTACTGCCTGGTGGAAATTACTTGGATCCAGCCACCTGAGATATGAGATGGAGTGGTTTCTTTTCATACCTTCCATCTTACAACCACTGTATGTTTTCAGTTTGGTTTGTTTTTTTTCCTTCTCTACCGATCAGCTTCCCTGACTTAAACACTCTCCCTCTGCCTGTGTCCCAACCACACTGGACAACTGTCATCTGCTGGGGAGATAATGAGATAACCTGCGTGAAGCAGAAGCACAGAGAGTACAAAACATCTGTTAATTACCCTCTAGGGCATGTTTAATCCATTTTGCTTTGGCAAATGTTGAAAGAAATTCCTCTAACCAGCAACAACAGCCTTAAGTGGCAATAGCCACATTGGTATCTGTCACTGTCCTACAGTGAGAGGTACTGAGGAAGGAATGGGCTTAAGGAAAAAAGATTTTGAAAAATCTCAGGACACCTGTTTAGATTTGAGATTTTATTTCTTGCTGTGATGGCAGCAGAGAATGGTAAAGTCTCAAACAGCCACTTTCAGAGTGATGAGGAAGGGGAGAGAAAGCAGCAAAGGCAGAGGGCCCTCTGCGGGTCAGTGTTCAGTGCTGAGGGCACGAGAGGAGTCATGGCTTGAAGTTTCCTCCCCCTCCAGCAACGGTCCTTCCACTCTCGCTACTTGTCCTCAAGGAAGGTGCACACCTGGAGGAGATCTGAAAACGGAAAGGACAGCGAGTTCAGATCCTGCCTTTAAACACTCCGGTCCCACCAGCACACACCCAGGCACGCCAACAATGTCATCGTGTGGAAAATACATTGTGTGCCACAAAAAAATGTGTATCCTCATTTTGCTTTAAAAAATTAAATGGACAGCTACAGAAGAAACTGTCCGCGCCTGCGAGGCTAAGAACTGCAATTCACAGACTTCTTCCTGGGGCTGTTACAGTTACCTGATGGATTGCAGGTATTGAGGCTAGCAACTGAAGCATAGTATTGATCTCCGAGGAATTCCTTGTACGTTATTCCATCGCGGAGTTTGACCAGACACTTGGTCAAGTCTTTAAACAGAAGGTCTTTGGTTTGAGACTCAAACATCTTGAACCTGTCTTTCTCGATTCCTTTTGTTCCAAATAGTTTCTGAAATAAAGGCATGAAGAGGTAAGCGTTTGTAAAAAGTAGAAAGCTGGCAAGATTCAGCTTGTACAAGCCTAGCTCTTAGTCCTAGTTCTTCACCATCATCCTGGGGAGCCCCCAGCTAAGCTCCAGAAATTTTGGATTGAATTTTCTGTCTGTGTGGTTAGATGAGGGATCTCTCAGTGGTAGGCACAGTCGTGGCATGACTGTCAAAACAATTTTTTTCCATTTTAACGTGTCACTACATGCAGAGCCCATCGGCAGATGCTGCCAGCAGGTCCTATGCCTTAGCCATGAGTTGAAAGCAAAAGGAGCTGACTTCCCAAGTGTCAGCAGACCCTGACGGGGAAGTAACTATTAATGTTTTCAGTGTAAAATCAAACAGAGCTTGTTTAACCTGGTTATATTGACACCAGTAGCTGTAAGACCCTGTGTGTGCAGGGAGGCTGCTGTCTTCTCTGGGCTGTGCCTGACCCAGCTGGGTGAGAGACCAGGCACCCCAGAGGAGTTTCTGAAACACACCTGCAAGTGCATAGCCCAAGAAGAAGGTGATAGTCTGGCGTCACACAAGTATAGCGTGACAATAGCAACCACTATGATCCAGCTGTTACCTAAAGCTGTATTTGCTAAGGTGGCAGAGGAGAAAGAGCAGTTCAGAAGGGATGGAGGAAGGGGGAGGCTAAGGGACAAGGCTGTCACCCCATATCAGTAAGTTAAAATCTTCCACGTTGTGCTGACCTGGTAAACTCAGAGCATCCCTGCTCTAAAAATTCAAACATGCGGGATAAAAACAACCCCAGAACTTTTCTTCCACTGTCAGTACTACTAACCTCTTGTCTCTCCAGCAGCTCACGGACTTTTTTTGCTTTCTCAGGACGTGTGATCACAGCATGGGTAGGAACTTTGGCCAGGTGGCAGTCCCTGTAAGCCATGACATTTGCCCGTTGCCCATCAGTGCACAGCAACTCAAATTCATCCATTTTCAGACTTTTGGCCCAGTCTTCTTTATTTTTGCCTTTAAAGAAAATAGGTTTGGAGATTCAGAGATCTTGTGTAGCAGAAGAACATCAGCCTCACGACACCTAAGCAAGACATTTGTCCCTGCCTGCATGTGCACTGGCACTTGGAGACCTGGCATGTACAAAGGAGGCTGTAAGTAAAACTCAGGAAAAGTCAATGGGATGAGTCAGACTCTCAGAGCAGGCTGGGAGATTTAGTTACATCCCCTTCCTTGCATTTTTTCCCAAATGCTTGGAAAACTTCAGCCACTGCTTTCAGAAATGTGAACTGAACTTTTAATTTTCAGGCAAGCAGGGAGCTAGAGTGCTGCGCAAAGGTGTCGAGGCAAGAGTCTGTGGTTAAGGGACTGCCTGAATAATTGTGCAGCTGAAATTAAAGGATAGTTAGCAGGGAAATGTCTCTGCAGAAATGCCTGGGAAGAGCCACCGTGGACAGATGGCACATGCTGATGCTTGAATTCTGCTCCTCCTGCAGGAGGGGTGAGACTGACAGGACAAGCAGGTAAAGCTTGCTATTACCCTCTGCTCTGGGAACAAAAATAATGCAGATAGGGGAAGGCAGCCCTGCAGACACCCGTGCAACAGAAAAACCACATACCCTCAGTGTTTTCCTCAACGATGGAATGCTTAATAAAAGCCACATCCCCCCGCTCAACCAGACACCTGGGAAGTACAAAGAAAGGCAAGTGATGTGGGTGCTTGAATCCTGGCCCTTTTCCACAGATTTGATTTTGGCCTATGTCTTATTTTGTAAAATTAATCTCTGAGGACAGTCAGGTCTAGGAGTCCTACCATGAATATTTTAAAGATATCTGAAACACAGTCTTTTAACACATTCTGGAAAAAAACAGGCATCCTTCTCACATGATAAGTAGCCAATTTATTTTATTGTCAGAAGGAAGCAGTTTGGCCAGGTTCAGAATTTGCTTTGCTTTCTGTAATGCCTGCCTGCACATGTTAATAGCTTTGTAAAAACACTAACTGGCACTGAAAGGACTGCAAACCCTGAAGCAGGGTCTCTTTTCTATTACATGTAAATAAAACAAGATTCATTCTCTTTTTAAATTCATGCCCAAAATGAATTACTCAGACTTGAGCTGATACTGAGCAGGTATGGAGGAGGTGGCAATGAGGCTGACCTTTGGTCTCTGCACTTTTTAGAGGATGGCTCATTTTAACTAAAGCAAGCAGCATTTTTAACAGGGGTGTATCAAGTGGCAGCATTGTTTGCAGGTCCCCATCTTTTAACACTCCTTATTTGTGGTAAAAGTATAGCACTGCTGCCATTGTAGGAGGTCTGACCAAAACATTTGTGTCTCTCCAGGTTTGCCTGGATGCACCAGGACATTAGTTTTACAGAACAGGAACATTTTGCATCATTTTGCAGAAAGCTGCATAAAGAAAAAACATATAGCATATGTATAACATTACAGACATATATACTTTCAGCAGTGTAATGGAGAAAAAGAGAAGGTCAGCAAATTAGCATCAACATGAGGCTGCACTCCGTATGTGATCTACCCATAACCTCTGTGATTAGCCCAAGCGTTTCCACCACTTACCGGAAAGCTCCAGTATATCCATAGTATTTCTCATGGCTGCTGGCGACGCACTTCTCTGGCGGGACCCCTCCTGAGCCCTTGCAGAGTCGACAGAGGCGGGAGTTAGGAGGAGACCCAGGAGCACAGCCCTCACTGAAGTATTCATCTGAAGGCAGGAAGAGGAAAAATTCACTTTTCCTGCACTGAAAAGTTAGGTTTTCTTTTAATAATATGTACTCACGCTGAATTTGTATTAGCGGTCACTGGGAGCTGGAAACAGGCTGTGAGAAGGAGCACGATTCAGTGGACAGCAAATCGCATGCATCCAGTTTTCACTATGAAACTTGTGTCTTGTTATTATTGATAATGAAGCGGGGCCTAAGGCTCAATTGCAATAGTCAACTGCTGCAAACCATTCCCAGTTCACACAGAGCCAGCCCAAGTCTCCACAGCCTTTATGGGTTGGCAGAGTTGCATTTGGCAGCAATGGCAGAGCTCTGGGGGAAGAAGGGACAGTGGGAAAGGCAGGCAGGAGGATGGAGAGGCTGAGTAAAATTTACTAACACTAGTATCTTCTTGCAGTTAGAGATTTCCTTTTAATAATTATATGCTTAATTTGCCTTGGTCGATAATATTTCCAAATTATTTTTGTTGGACCGTAATTCTCACCGATTGAAAGTTGGATGTAGAAGTTGATCTTCTGAACAATCTCTAAAGTCCCAGAACCAATGAAGACTTTTACCCTCTCAGGCAGTCAGATCAGTCCCTTTGAGTTTCTTGAACAAAGATCAGTCTCTGTCCCCTGTTCTCAGCCCTTTGCCTCCCTTCTGAGATTCATAAACCCATCCTTTACCCCCACTTCACACCCTGCACAAGCACCAGGCCCCCTATTCCTGGGGCAACCTGTATTCCCTTTTTGGGAATACCTTTTGGGCTATTGCAAAGGGAAAGGGAGAGATGTGAAAAGAAAGAAAAGCCCTCCAAAGCAGCTGACATGCCGTATCTTACTCTGAAGCAGTCACCAACAGCCTACAACTTTGCTCAGTGAAACCTTAAATAACAGAGTGTTCTCCATTTCCCACCTCCAGGTGGGAATCTTTGAGGCACAAGAAACTTTGAAGATCAGATGAAGGATGGGAAAACAATTTTGCAAGCAGGTTCCCAGCTTGAAAATATGGATGCAAAACTCAACTCACCGAAATTGCAGTTCCCTGTCCTGTTGTGAATCAAGCCCATGGGGATGTTCCAGCCAGCAGTTCTCCCGACAGCGGTGTGGCATGACTTCTTGCCCTGCAGATTGTTCCATGTGATATCTCTGTTAGATTTCTTCACAACAGCCACAGCAAAGTAGGATGCTTTCAGAAGATAAAATAGAGATGAATTAAGGACTGACCCGAGGATCTCACCATGCTTCCTTAGGAGAGCATTGGTTCCACTTGGGAGAGGACACCTATGAACAACGTATCAGAAATACTTTGCACTTATAAATTATTTGCCAGGCAGCAACAATGGAAGAGTTTGCAGATGTGATGCATCTACTCCCACCATGCCCCTGGGAAATTGTTATCCTTGACATTTCCCTGCCCCCCCAAACTCTGACACTTGGGTATGCGAGAAGGCTGTAGCAAGACAAACATGATGATTTTTTATCCCCTCCTGATTTCTTATCCCCTCCTTAGCAAAGGACAAAAACCTTCCCTCCCCTCCCTCTTCCCACTTCTATAAAGAACAATTTCCTAATGCTACAACCCAGAGCCTCCTTTCTCTGTTTGCAGCCCTGGCACCGTTATGGTGTGACTGCACTCCAGACAGCAGCAATTAAGCACAAATCTCTGCTGCTACCATATGCTTTGCCTTGCTATCTGTTTGCAGACCCTGACTTTCCATCTGACTACTAAATTTGTCTCCCAAATTTTTAATATCTGCATTGGACACAGTGGCTCTTTGTGTGGAGACTGGCCATTTGTTCTCCACTCATGACTGCACATATATATTTTTCTACTTGTATCCATCAGGACTGTTTTCTGTCCCTCTGTTGGCAGTAATTACCTGGTTCTCCTTCTGCTTTGCTGCATTGACTGTCATCTGAGGGGTGGGAAAAGGAAGAAGATATTAGATAAAAGATATGGCAAATCCAAAAAAGGATCAAGCTCACTAATTTCTGGAGAAACTGAAATAGAAGTGACTATTTCAGGGACACTTTGAGCATCAGCAGAACAAAGCACAACCTCCATCTGATCCTCTGAGCTAAAACAATTAGTTTTACTGAGGCCAGTGCTAGAGGACAGGGACATCATGATTAAAACGAAGGAGAGGAGCTGGAAGTCGTTGTGTTCCTGACTGTCAATGCCCGCTTTCCCAGGGCTGTTCCACCTTCATGGAAAGACGAGGCATGCAGCGGTAAGCAGAGTTGCCTCAGAGCAACCATGTGTTTTCTGCAGGATGCAGCGCTGAGGCTGCTTTCTCGATTTCAGAATAAAAACAGTGCTTTTGCACTAGCCCCTTCCCCACCACCTGAACCCAGAAGGGCAGCCTGGGCTGCGCTTACCCTCATAGCTTTCTCCCATCACTGGCACCAAGCCACACACACCAGCAGTGTAGACAAAACCTCCGTCTAAGCTGATAGCATCTGCTTCACCTTTCTGCAATAAAAAGGCACAGTGATGAAACGACGCTGTATGTCCCCAGACCAGTGCTTTTCAGAAATAGGGTTGTAAAAGAAGCACTCCATGTAAAGGAGAAGGATGTGGGGACGTGAGAGCCCATCCCTTAGCATATAGACAGACGAAGTCTCACTGATGCAAACAGAGGCGGTTTTGAAATTATCGCTCCTGTGCGCTTGTAAACCACCTCCAGCAGCAGCTCTCGTCCCTAGGCACTCGCAGGCTCAGGCGTGGGTCTGTCCTAGCCTGCTTCCCTGCCACACAGATTTCCTTATCTCCCCTGTCCTTTCAAGTTTCCATTTTGTGCTGTCTTCACGGTACTGACACAACCCTCTGAGCTGCCACCAGCATCCTTGTCTGTGCTATGGAATCACTCCTCTTCTAAGCAGGCAACTGTTTTTCTTTGCATTTCACAAAATCTGTATTTTGCCTTCCTTTTCCAAATAAAAAGTTATGTTGCACCAGAAAATTGCTTTTTATTTAGGAAACCTCAAAAAAGAACACTGACCAAAAATTTTTCTGAAAAATGTTAATCTGTGAAAATCTAGTCTTCTCTCTGTGATGAGGTTGGTTTCTGCCCACTGGCATTTCTCACAAAGCTGCCAGTATTTTATTTTAAAATCTACCCCACCTCTGCCCCATCTATTCCCAGGCTGAAAGAAGCAATGCTGCTCTCCACCTGAAAGGTTCACAGAGAGAAGAAAAGGAAAAAAAGCCATACCATGATCTTAATAATGCAGTCGTTGGTGTTGTCTGCCACAGTGCACTCCACCTCCCCGTTGCTCACCACACTCCAGAGGTCACACTTGCTCTTCTCATTCTTGCCTACTGCACACCACCGCGTCTTGTTTTCTCTGCGGTTGGGGTTCAACTGATCTGTAAAAGCAGCAGAGGAAAAACAAGGATAAGCCTACAGCCCTACTGAACAATAAGGCTATGAACAGGCTACTTTCTGAGTGCAGGGGACTCAGCCATGAAACCATCTGTACATACCAAGCTGCTGCTGCCCAGTGCAAGACATTTTATAAGCCCTGGGCCAGCATGAATAGAAGGGGTGATTCTTAAGCTGGAGGATGCTCAAAAATCAACTTACAGGTCAGAAAGGAGAGTTTCTGCATAACACAAGCCGCTCACGCAGATTCGTGTTAGCCAAAACACTGCAAGCACTAAACCACCATGTGTTAATAGTACATAGTGTGGTTGCCTATAATATATTCCGCATTACTCCAGGCCTCATAGCCCAAACAACCATGAGACTAAGACCAGACTGAGCTGAAAAATGCAGCCTAGTTATGTTTCTGTGAAGTAGCATTTGAATAATCTGTTTTGATGCTACATGAATTCCATGCACACCCTTCCATAAATGCCATAGCAGCTGAGCCTACCACAGAGATCTCTGAGCAACTGTACATTTTGAGTGGGTTTTGGAGGTCATTTGTGGGATGTTTGACACTCAGAAAGCCAGCTAGGACATCAGTAAATGCTCAATGAGTCTAGATGGAAATAAAGGACACTTTTTCCTTCAAGTGGCCAATACTGGACCTGGTGTCCCAGGATGTTCCTTCCTCTTAAGTCCCAGAAATGGCTTTTCTAAGCAGCAGTTTTGACCATGCCCAATCTCTACCACAAGCTGAATAACCGTGAGCAGTTTTTGCTGTTGTAATTGTGGTGAAGGGACAAGGGGTGGAGTATGTGTAAATTTTCCACCTTTGTCAGTGTGGTAATGATGTTATTTTGACTTTGGAATCAACAAATTCCTGTTGTTGATGTAAGTGAAGTTTGTGAAGATTGGGTGATTTTAATGATAATACCTTTCACAGGAAATATTTTGCAGAGAATACTGTCTGTGTTTGAAAGAATTGTGTTCCTTTTGCCTAGACATTTGTTGATCCCATCTCTTCAACACAGCTCACACTGACACAACATTAGTGTTTCATGTCCTGCCTACCTTTCTGAAGGCTCTGGATAGCACTGTAATACTCAAAGCCCAGGTAGAGCTGGGAGTCCATCAGTGGTGGGATACGCTTCAGCTGTACAGCAGAGTCTTTGAAAAGCAAGTCTTTGAGGCCTGGGTCCTTCTTGCCAGGTGGCCCAAAGAGATGGAAGGTGCTGGTTGTGCCCACACCATATTTCTCCTGCCACAAGGGAAAAATAATCAGCAAATAACTGTACCAAAGCTCATGGAAAGCTGTGGAGAGCAAGCAAGAGCCAGAGGACAGAAGAGGGGATGCTAAGGGAAGGAAAGGAGAGCTTGAATATACCTGTGCTTTTGAGAGAAAGTTCCAGATGTCATCAACCTTGCTATCATCTCGAGCCACAACGGCGTGAGCAGGCACCCTGGCCCAGTGACAGGCTTTATAGTTGTCCACAGGCTGACGGCTGCCATCCAGGCACAGAAGCTCGTACTGATCCTTCTCCTCTGGGGCATTTTCTGGAGGAAGGGAGGAACCATGAGTTGCATCACCACAAAAATAAGACCAAAAAGCCAGTCTGGGGCAGCCTCGTAGTGAATTTACGTCTGCTGAAGCTCGGGGAAGAATTCTTTGCAGAAGAGAGGTTGCATTCACCCCCTTTGCAATGGTAATGGGGTCATCGTGGTCATACAAAGGCAATGCAGATAGAAGAATACATGTGCCTGTGCAAGAGAGATTATCTCTGCCTCTGTCATAACTAATCCAACAGTAAGAGGATTTATGTGGCAGTAGTGCCTAGACATCCAGACACGTACAAATGGCTACAAATACAAATAGATTTACAAACACCATACAAATGGATTGAACAGGTCAGGAGCTGCACATGATCTGTGAAGGCCGTAGGTAGCCAATGCCAAGGCTGAAAACAGAGCGCAGGTCTGAGATCAGAGAGTTACAGGAGTATTCAGGTGGGAAGGGACCTCTGAAGATCTCTCATCCAAGCCCCTGCTCAAAGCAGGAGCAGACCAGGTTGCTCCAGGTAGATCTTGAAAACCTTCAAGGATTGAGAGTGCGCAGCTGTCCTGGGCAACCCATCCCACTGCTTGACTGTCCTCAAGGGGAAAAAATTTCCCCTTGTATCTGGTCCAAACCTCTCTTGTTTCAGTTTATGATTATTGTTTCTCATCTTTCTACTGTCCACCTCCGTAAAGATCTTGGCTCCACCTTCTTGCTAGCCTTCTTGTAGGTACAAGCAGGCTGCTCTGAGGTCCCCCCGAAGCCATCTCTTCCCCAGGCTAATCAAGCCCACCCCACTGAGCATCTCCTCACAGGACAAGGGTCCCTGCCCCATGACCATCTTGGTGGCCCTCCACTGAAGGTCCTGGGTGTGCCAGGCTATCTTCTGTCTCCGAGAAGCGCAGAGTTAGTGAACTCTTGCTGTGGGCTGAATTCCCTCCAAAATCCCTCCCCGAGGGATGGGTGAGTGATTACCTACACAATTGCTCACCCTGTGTTTGCTGTGATAACATTACAGCTGGCTCTGAGATACGGCACCAGTGATAATACCACTGAACTTAAGCAGGTTTTCCTTCTCCAAAGAAGAACCTCAAAGAGGAAAAAGTGGACTCCACCATAATCATATTTCTCGATAACAAGGATGACTCAGTCCACAGTGTGCAAAACATGTTTCTAGAGTTGAAAGGAAAAGAGGTTTAGGGCAAACCTGGAGAGGAATGAAAGCCTGCACAGTGTAGACTGGTTGTAGGATGGAGTGGCAGTGAGAGGTTGGACTAGAAAGGAGAGAAACAAGTGATCTTGCAGGCCTACCTTGAACAGTTGTGTGTTTCACAAAAGCCACATCTCCTTTTCCATCTTTCAGACAGCTGCAGGTGGGAAGAACAGAAGAGATGTTAAAAAAACAGACATTGTTGCTCCCTATCTCCTGTTCAGCAAATTACTTTGGGACAAACTGTAACCATAGAGCAGTGGTTTTCCCCCCAAAAAAGCTATGCTGGCAGGGAAGAAAATGTAATGGCAGAGAAGTAATGCTCAAGAAGCCCAGTTAGACTTGGCACAATGCCAATCCTGTGTATTCTTAAGTCTGTGCAAAAACATACAACCCAGCTGCTTCTCTCATCTCCCACTAGCTGCCTGCCTGTTATTACTAATTGGATCTTTAATTACCAGTCCTCCCAGTTGTTCTATAAATTCAGTCTCCTCAGGACCCCTGATTACAACACAGCCCTCCCTGGTATAACAAAAACTTGCATGTGTCAGGGCTAGAATACTTCCCCAAAGGAAAAATAACTTTCACTCACTGAAAAGCTCCAGAATAGCCAGAATAAGGTGCTGTGCGGGAGCATTTGGTTTTGGAGTCCCCCTTGCACTGACGGCACAGTTTTTGTTCAGTGGTAGCACCAGGCACGCAGCTGGCAGAGAAAAAATTGGCCACGGCTATGGATGAGAATGACGCAATAGTTAGTCTAACATTCACTTTTATAAGGACCTGGAAGGGAGGGGATGCACAAAGAATGTCAATGACTTGACTGCTCTGCGAGCCACCTCCGCACCTCCACAGAAGATCAGGCAACATCACTTTCACTGTACCACCACCCCTGGCTTAACGTCAACCCATTTATCTCGCCGTTTCCCACTTCACCTTGCTCGATGGAGGCTGAGTCTTTGCCATCCCACTTGATGTCTCCCCGGCTGAGGAGTGTCCCAATTGGGATGTTCCAGCCAGCGGATCTACCCAGGCCCGTGTGGCAGGAGGTCTTGCCCTGCAAGTTATTTATTGTGAAGCCTGTTCCTTTCTTCACGACGGCCACAGCATAGTAGCTGGTTGTGGAGGCTGCAGTGCAGGAAAAAGCAGGAAAGCAATAAAAAAGCAGGACTTAGGAACATTTCAAATCCTGCCAAACTGCTGATTTCAGAGAATAAAGTGCTGCACTTCCAAATAATTATCACTCACGGTCTTCCCACTTTCTATGGGTGAGTTACACTGCCAATGTTGAACCAATGCTGTGCATTACAACTTGTAATGGTAAGTGACCTGAAAATACTATCACATGCAAAATGCTTTGCCACTGAACAGATGTTAGACCTGCCCGTAGTTTTGTAAGGACACTTCAACAAGTCTTTTTGGCAAGTCTTCTTTGGCAAGTCTTTTCTCAAATGCCATGGCCCACTGAAGCATACATGTAAGCCTTGCAAGACTGAAATTCCACATTTAGTCTTTAAAATTATACCTAGTGCATCACATGCTATGTATGAATAAAATGACTGAGTTTTAGGGGCGGTAGAGATCACAGTCTTCCTTTTAATATCTGTATTTTCTTAGCTACTATGTTGAGAATGACTCTGCCATGTTGTTTTGATCCTGAATATGGTGTACGAACAGGCTGAACTCCAGGGCGGAGGTCAAAAGAGATTGGGAGCTTTCGACGTGGTGGGATTTCATGAGACGAGGCAGACAAAAATGGGGAAATACTATCTGTTTGTCTCCCAAGAGAAAGATGGAAGAGAAGAAGGATGGTACAGAGAGTGAGTAGGGATAGAGCAATGGAGCTAACTCTTATCAGAAGGGATTGCTGCAGAGCACTTTTTATGCTTCTCTTCTTTTTTCTGTGCATTGCCTGCACCTCTTGCCTCAGCCATCTCAACTGAGTGTTCCTCCACAACCACTAATGGCAATGCTCTTGCCTCTTCAATCTATTTTTATTTTGTCTTGATGACTGCACATGAAGACACACAGGTTATCTGGGCTGTCTATCTCAGTGTTGTACCCACGTAGTTCAAGGTCACTGAAAGCAGAAGATCTCTGGGACCAGCACAATTTTTATGCCACGTTTCAGGAGGACCATGGTGCTCATGGTGCTCTCCTTCCATGGCCACTGCATCATCACAGGATCAGTGACTTTCATCACAGCTAACATCAAATGGGACACTGGCTCTGCCCTTTTCTATTGCAGTGACTCAATGGCCATGGGTGATGATTCACATTTTTGTATAATTACCCCCTACCCCTTCCTCTCTGAGATCTGGAAGCCAGGGGCAATATCTCGGACACCCAACAGAAATAATATGGGAGCTCTGCGTGGAAAGGATGGCCTTTGCACTACCACCTTGTTACCACCACTTGGCTTAAAAATATTGCATGAAAATATACCTCCACTTTGGTCGTGGACCTCAGCAGCAATGGGTTTCAGCTTGTAGGGGGCAAGGCCTGCCTCATAAACTTGACCACCATCCAAGCTAATGGCATCTGCTTCATTATTCTAAACAACAAAAAGATTTTGGTCAATAAAGAAAGAGCAGGGCACATGAGGGAAAACACTTCGCCAGAGTCTCTCCTGGATCCTCGTGGGTGAGTCCTTCTCTACAGGGGGATCACAGGTAACAACCAGTGACTCAAAGGAAACCCCAACCTTCTTCAGGCTGCTGAAATATCCTCAGTGCCTAGCACATATATTTGCTGCCCACTCACCGAAATGGCTTTTATGCAGTCAAGGTACGTTGATTTCTGCAGGCAAGTCAATGCAACACCATCTTGTTGCATGAGGTCCCTTAGACTGTTGCATTTGTTCTCTTCTGCTGTGGATATTGTGCACCATCTGACACTTGCCTTGGGGGGAGCAGCAAAACACAGAGCTGTAGAGAGGACCAGAAATAGAAAGTCTCAGAGAGGTAGAAAGACACCATGTGAAGAGAAAAAGCATTTTTGTGAATACATGATCTCTGGTTCCCTGCAGTCCTGGCCTCAGGTGATGGCTGGGTGCAGGATCTCCCTTGCACATCTCCTAAGTCATGCAGGAAGGCTGTTTCTTTCTTGCCTGATGTGTGCACCTTCAGGAACATCTGCGAGAATCATTCCTGTCCCTGGGTAAAGGATGTCCTGTACAGCACCGTGACTCAAGCAGCCTGAGGTCACGGCAACATCCAGAGGAGTAGGAGAACAAATCCACACACTTCAATAGAAATCAGACTCAAGACTTTGCAAAAACGGAGAGAAAAGGCAGTCCACTGAAGCAGTATCTTTGCAGATAACCCCAGAGGGAGAGCAGCTCTGACCTGGCCAGACTATATTCGGTATATTGCCACACATTACCTCCTTGGCAGCTAGATAGTCTGATATATTTAACTGTTTCTTTATATCTCACCTCCTACACTACACCCAGTAACAGATGCCATACTACCTCCACAGTCCTCTCTCCTAAGAGTCCCCCGACCAGTAAATGCAGATGACCGGCTGCTCTGGGAGACCAGAGCAAAGCAAAGACCTCAGGTGGACACAGACTCATGCCTCCTTCAGCAACCTAAACACCAGGAACTCTGGAAACTTGCAGTTAAAGTAAGTGGGCAGCCTGTGCTGCACACTTCACCTTATCTCTGCCCCTTCCTGGCAGAGCGGCTGTATGCACAGCTCACTCCCTCCAAACCCTTGATGGCACATTTCATTCAAACATCTCTAGATTAACCTGTACTGTTTCCATTTTCTCTTTCACCTCTGAAATATTCTATCTTACTTGATTTTTGAGCCATAACCCTGCCAGCAGACACCTCCCTTCCTCCCAGTGCAGGTGCTGAATTTGGCCAAAGGGAGAATCCTTAGCCTTAATTCCTACCGCCACCATCTACATTTTTCAAGTCTTGGCTGCACAAAGGCATGGTCACCTTAATCTAGTGCTGGCAACCATTCTGTCCTGGGCAGAGGGTGGATGGGGATGTCCTGAGGGAGTCAGCCCGGCTGCTCTGGTGAACATTGGGAAGGCAACGGGAGCCTGAGTGCCACAGTCTCTGTTGCAGAGCTTTTGGGCAACCTCTTGGCTCCTTCTGTGCAAGGGAGGAGGAGGGACTTTTCACTGTTAACAAGACATCATTGCATGCTAGTACTCAGCAGAGGTGCTCAAGGACTTTCTGATGCCAGCGGCACAGGGAACCCTTCCCACCAGAGGACATTAATCACCACCACACTTTATGGGGGATTGGAAGAGACCCTCTGCCTACTTCAAGAAGGGGATCCCTCTTTCCCTTTCCAGGCAGCAGTCCCCAGGTCAGGTGCAGACGGCAGCATTCTTCTTGCCGTGGCTACCTGCCCATTGCCTGCCAAAACTGTGAGCAGAGAGAGAGGAGAGAAATAATTGCTTCAAGCAGAGCCAGCTCTGCAGAGGCACAATTTAGGCATAAAATTACACAGGATCCTGAGCAAAGTGCAGCCGCAGCAGCAGGATGGAGCAGCACAGGAGCAGAGGGGGGAGCATGGGGAGTCTTTAGTTATTTAACTTCTATTTTATTGTCACTGCCTTCAGGTTTAACCCAACACACATGCAGCCTTGACAGGGAGGTCTTGTTTCAGTTTCAGCTTCTCCCCCTCCCCAGCTGAACCCCTGCTCCTTTCCCGGCACAGTAGCTTGCGGGAGGATGATTTTTCTCTTTACCCCATGGCAGCAGGCATTCGGAGCCTCTCCCGAGCAGTCCCCTCCCTGGCAGTGGGTGCCGAGCATCCCTCCTCCTTGCCAGCTGGGTGCTCAGCAGCTTGCTGTGGGGAGCCGCAGACCTCCCTCCAGCGTCCATGGGCTGGCCCAAGGAAAAAAGCTGCTGTCATTAATGCTTAAAACACCATCCTTGTTGACAGATCCACAGCTGCCAAAGCAAGCATCACTTTATGTCCTGGCTTTTACTTAACAGCTGCCTGGGTCTGGCATGTGCTGCAGCTCAGACAGCCTTGTCTAGGGGGAAAGCCTGGGGTCCTGGGAGGTTTTGACTCTTCCTTTCCCCAAAAACTGCTTTCAGCAGACACTTACCCACTATCCCGAAGGACAGCACAGTAGAGAGTACCAGTTTCATACTTGAGCAGGGAGTCAGGTGCCGTGGAGGGGTTGCAGCAGCCTTGGTCACAGACTGTCCCCTCCAAGTCTGTGATGGCTTTGGAGCCGCTTTCTCTCCCTTTTATAGAGGAACAGCCCTGGCTGTGTTTGCAAAAGCAATGACCTAACACTGTTTGTCCTTCCTTGTTTCTCAATAGCTCCTAAATCGCCCCCCTCCCTGGATCAGCCCATTTTTAGGAAGCCTTTCACTTTGGCACTGAACCCCTCCGCAGGCAGGAGTCAGAGCAGGGCAAGGTGCTTTTCATTTTACAAGGGGCTTCAGATGGAAAATTCCCAAGTTGTGACATTTGAATTCCCCTGTGGGCTGAAGCGCCACAGGAGGGGCTATTTTCTTTGTGCTAGCCACCCCCTGCCTTGCCCAGCCTAATCTCAGAAAGTCCCTGCTGGATCCAGCCCTGAGTTTTGCATGTTTGCTGGTTAGTGCCACTGTCGTGCCTATCGCCCTTTGGCTTATAGCACCCTGAATGCCTGCCAGCTCCCTTGCACTCTCTTGGCAATGGCAATGGGGTTGAAAGGCAGTCAATGTTCCTTATACATGATCTGGCAAGCTCCTTGCACAGGCAAAGAAAGTCAATGGCAATGACCAGACAGCTCGATAAGTGCCCTGCAGCCAGAAGGAAACATCATGCTGCATCTTTGTTAAATTCTTGGGATAAAACTGGGAAGAAATGCTGAGATTAGCCATCACCCTCCTCCCCCTTCCTCTGAAAAAACTCTCTGTCCAATTGTATCTCCCCTGATATATCTCCCTGCAGCCAGGACCAGTGGGGCATGGCTAGGTTTACAAAGGTCTGCCTTCGTGATGGTGTCCAACGCTCAATGTCCCCATCCTTGCTGCAGGCTACAAGACCAGCTTCAGGCTGATTTTGGCACATGCACGCTAAATGAGAGTCCCTGGACCACATCACCTTGCTCACAAGCCCTGGCAGCATCCCTAGACAGCACCTTCTAGGGCTGGTCCACCCCCTGTCCACCTGACGCAAGCTACAAGAGTTTAGTAGGAATACCAGCAGTGAGGTCTGTCTCCCAAGCTTGCTCTCAGCACCAGCCTCCCTTTGTGATCTTCTGGATCCCCTGCGCAGGTCCTTCCTCTCCCATAGCCTGCACCCTCCATGCAGCAGTGCCATGGGGTTGCCCACAGCGGGCTCCTGGCTGAGGTTGGCTGGAAGCACCCTGGGTTTGCTCTTCTCCCTCCTCCTAGCAGGCTGAGGACAAAGTGACCTGCAGCTGGGGGGTGGTGGCCAGAGTGGCCTCAGTGCAGGTGGGAGCCCAGTGTCAGGTCAAGGATATGGCTTTACAAAGTGACCCAGGAAAGGGGACTGCTGGAGACCTTCAGGCAATGACCAGCTCCACTGTGGCACCATGAGCCTGCCCTACCTGTGTTCTGGCTGCTAGAGGTCCTTACGGGCTGAGCAAGAGGCACTCATGGCCATGCTGGTTATTTCAGCATCATCTTTAGCAGTTCCTTGAGCACGGCTAGTTCCTATTTCTCATCCCTTCATCCCCTGCTTTCCCAGAAGAGCAGCACTTGTGTCCAGAGTGTCTCCAAACACACGGCAACTGGGGAAATACTGACTTGTTCCCACTGCAAGCCTTCCTTCCCTTTTAAAAATCTCCCATCTGTATTTACTCCAGCAAGCTGTGGCCCTCCAAGGTCTTCCTCCACTGAGACATGTCGATGCCACTGAAATGCACCCCCAGCTTCCCTGGGTCTCACCAGTCCTTGCCTCACACCAGGTAGCCTTAGCAATGTCCCCATCTGTAAGAAGAAGAGGCACAAGGGCTCGCAGGAGGCTGTCCCACATGATTCTTCCATAGCTTTTTGTTGATTTGCTCCAAAATGCCTCTTCTAACAGATAACCTGAGAAAGCCTAGAAATTGCAGTGCCACCAAAAAAATCAAAGATATCTGAGCACATAAACAATGGTGAAAATATTTGGACATATTGACTCCACAAATGAAGTAGGTACAACGTTACCTAGAGCAGATAAAGGTATTTTTGCCACACAACAGTTGAAGGGGAAAGACGCAGAAGAATGTTCGGAAAACATAAAGGATCTGCTCAAGCAACAGAAGAGCAGTTGCTGGAAGAGCCTGGATTATCTTGCCCTCCGCACATGGTTCCCAGCCTTTTTTACATGGACCACCTACTACTCCTCTCTCCCCTCTCAAATCACACCTGCATCCCCAATGCATTCCCTGTATTTGCTGAGGGGGTGGCGGTGATGTGATGGGCAGTTTTCACTCCACACCTCTTTCCCTTGCCCTCCTAGATGGCATCAGGACAAATCCAGGGGTGAAGGAAAAGGCTTGGATTGCAATAGATTTTTCTACTTACCTCTTGTCCTCCAACCGTTACCAGTACCTTCCTAGATTTCCGGATGTCCAGCCACTAGTCATCTGGAAAGTCACCAGCCACATACAGAGCAGCTTCTATATCCCTTTTTGATGCTATCAAATCCTACATTTCTCCATGATGGATTTCCATTCCCCTCGTGGTGTACACCCATCCTGTGGCTGCTCATTCAGCAGCTTTGCCTCCTGTGGTCATGATCCACTGCTCCAGCCTGCCGCGGAGCAGCTCTAGGCAGGAGAAACTCTTCCAACACACAGCTTGCCTCGGAGGTACCCAATGACAGAAGCACAGCACATTGGTGATGTGTCCTCTAGGCCACCTGGGCTTGCAGGCTCAGACCTCAATCTCCAAAGGACCCAACAGATCTCCAAGATGCTCAGTTCTGAGGAGTACATCCCACCAAGGGAAGCCTTGGATGGAAAAAGTGAAGTATTCTGGGTGGCCTCCAGCTGCAAAATACCTTCTTTTTGGAGTCCAGGAGGGACAGACTTCTTGGTGCAACCAACTTCTTCCCCTGAATGTCTATCAGACAACTGCTTTTCCAAATTTTGTGTTAGAAATGCATGCTTATTCACACAGCAGGTCCTCTCTCTCACTAAATACACACATGCTTCTACAAGTTCTAGTTAGATCCATACCTCACTGCCTGGGTGCATGGTTTTGTGCAAAAAGAGAGCTCCTCCCATGCCCAAATGCATGTAGCTGGCTGACTAAGCTGAGATTGAACAGCAAGGGCCAATTCTTACTAACGATGGAAATTCTTGTTGTCTTTCAAGGTAAGAAGTCAATGCTCTGGCTTATGCAAGGAGGAACAACTTTACCAGAAAGAACAGAGCTAAGCCAGTGCCTCTCAGACTTTGTCCTTGTTATCCAGAAAGCATCAAGTCTTCTATAGTGGACATCTTCATGAAACGAGCTGAATTATTATTACTTATCACAAGGTCGTTGCATTTCAACACTTTGGATCCTGACTGTTCTGTTTTCAGAAAGAGGATGCTGCTAAAAATTACATGGAAGATGAAGAAATACAAATTAACACACCCTCTGACCAACCACGGGTCACTGGTGATGCATAAAAACATCTGAACTCCAAGAAAAGAACAGGGCTCAGCCCCATGCTAAGTAAAATTGAAGGTAAAATAATACCGCTTATTTCTACATCTCCCTTATTACTGCAATCCCATATGTGTACACTGTGGTTTGCGGTTGAGATGAGGCTGGACTGGAGTTTTGGTTGTGTCCTAACGAAAGGACATTTGTTGTACTTGGGCTGGGATAAAGTTAGAGCTGGCACAACTGTCTGGAAAAGTGCTCAGCTTTATCACGGTGCTGGCTGCTCCCCACAGCAGAGCTCATCCTGGAGCCAACGCAGCTGAACAGAGGCTGGAGCAGAGCTCTGGTGGTGTATGCCTATGGGGAAAACATTAACCGAGGAGAGAGAAAGCTGTGATCAAGGCATCACACCAACACAGGCATCTTGCCCGACTCTTTGGAGCGGTTACTTCCATAGAGGTGCTCCTATCCAGCAGCAGAGGCCTTTGGAGCTAATGCTGCTGTTTCCAGGGGTCACCAGTGTGGCAGTTGTGTGATGAAGACCCTGGTCACCTTGAGATATTACAGAGAAAAAGCACTGAAAATAGAAGGAAAAAAAAAAAATTAGTCTAACCTCAAGATGGGATGGGCTGAGGACAGAGGGCAGTATACACCCGCCAGGACATTGGGCTTGTCTGTAGAGTTGGCTTGTTTCCCTCTAGAAATGTCAATTTCTAGTTTGTGGCTTGGAGAAGACTGGAGCCTGCCCGCAACAAGGACATCAGCATGGTCAACCATGAAAGCTGGTCTCAAGTTCTGGTCCTGTCCTGGTCCTGCAGGTCACGTCGCAGCAGGTGAAGGCAAGAAGATGCAGCCTGATGAGAACCCATTTTCCCAACTCGTCTGTCGATAGCCCAGCATGGGACATGAGACTGAGACTGGCACTGAACTGGCAACGGTGCCCATCTCAAGACATGGGAGATGATGATGCTGGGTGGTGAATGGATGGAGAGCAGCCATGTGGGGAAGGACTTGGGGATGCTGGTGGATGACAAATTGGACACGAGCTGGCACTGTGCAATTGCAACCTAGAAAGCCAAGTGTATCCTGGGCTGCATCCAATGCAGTGTAACTAGCAGGTCGAGGGAGGTGATTCTGTCTCCTTACTCCACTCTGGTGAGACCCCACCTGGAATCCTGCATCCAGCTCTGGGGTCTCCAGTAGAAGACCTGCTACAGCCCATCCAGAGGAGGACTACAGAGATGGTCAGAAGGCTTAACATTTCTGCTATGGAGAGAGGCTGAGAGAGTTGGAGTTGTTCAGCCTGGAGAAGAGAAGGCCCCAGGGAGATGTACTGTGGCCTTTCAATATATAAAAGGGGATTATAGGAAAGATGGAGAGAGACTTATTACCAGGGCCTGTAGTGACAGGACAAGGGGCAATGGTTTTAAACTGAAAGAGGGTAGATTTAGGTTGGATATAAGGGAGAAATTTTTTACAGTGAGGGTGGTGAGACACTGGGACAGGTCGCCCAGAGAAGCTGTGGATGCCCCATCCCTTGAAGTGTTCAAGGACAGGTTGGATGGGACTTTGAGCAACCTGACCTACTGAAAGATGTCCCTGCCTATGGCAGGGGGGTGGACTAGATGGTCTTTAAAAGTCTTCTCCAACACAAACCATTCTGTGAGTGAATGTTCAGGTACCTAGAAGGGGCAGGGAGAAGTCAGGGGGCTTCTGCAGGGTTGGCTTACCTGGTCAGTGTAACCACCTGGGGGAAATCCCAGCCCTCCTGCCTGATGCTGGGTCTTTCCTGGAAGACAGAGTCACCCGGCCCCTGGAGCCTGGGTTGGCATGGGACTTGCAGCAGCTGTAAGACACACCATGGGATTGCCAGCTCTGCGAGTGTGTCTGTGGCCAATGGTGGACTGGGACCAGCTCGGCATTCCCCGTGGCTCCCAAGGCCTGACAGATACCTGGAGAGCTGTGGAAGCCTTTCCAGAAACATGCTTTCAGCCCCTGTTTGGACCTACAGGTCAATTTTGAGGCTGTGCTCCAACTCCAGAGTCATTGTGGTTAGTTTATTTTTCAGGAAATGCCACAAACCAGTTTCCTCGCTGGTTAGGAGAAATACTTGGTGTCAGGTTTTGACTGTGTTGCAATATGCTGTTTTCTACCTGGGATGAGCTTAACGGGCCACTGGAGAGTGGGAGCTGGTGTTGTTTGAACCAATATTTGCTTCTAAGTATTGCTTAATTTCTAAGCCGCACACAGCAAACAAAGAGCTCTGTCAATTTTAAGCAGCTCTTCCCAACTCAGAGCACTAAGCCCAGCTGTGGACTGTAGCCTCTTGTCTGGAGCTGTTTACTATGTCATGCCATTACAGGTTTGCATTTTTAGGTTGGAAACTAATGTCAGCTCGACAGCCAGATACCAGCAGTTTGACCCTTTCTGCCTTGCACAGCAGCTCTGCAGGACAGTGCCACTGCCCCACATCCTCTCCATGCACATCCCCCCCTCCAGAAAACACCTACTGCTCCAGCATCGATGAGGAAACAGGTTTTCTTGACCTCCTGTCTCAAGCAAGCCACAACTAACTCCCCAGCCCCCTTGCTGAAGTCAGCTCTGCCAGCCAGCGGTCCATGCAAAACTCACCCTCTCAGATATGCAATTAGTGCCATTCCTCCTAATGAATGATTTCAGTTTGCTTAATTAACCCAAAGGTTAACAGGATTACCAGCAGCTCTGTGCAACCTTGGGAGCTGTGATATTCTAGAAGGGCTTTTGGAAGAGAAGGCAGAAAATCGCAGTGGGTTAATCATTCCTGCTGAAGATATGCTTGCAAATAGAGTGGCTGGAGCCTGATAACATTCACCCCCGCTTCCCGTGTATTTTCCAAAGATCTGTGGGAACAAACCAGTAAATACTGATAGCTGGGAAAAAAAGGGCAGGAGTGCCTGCTGCCCTGCATGGCCACAGAGACCTCGGCTCCTCTCCTGCAGGACCCCCAGGTCCCGTGCCAGGGCACACACCAGGTAGTTGCACAACTCTTCTGTCCACAAAATGGTTGTGTCCAGCTCTGTGGGACATGCCAGACAGTTTCCACAGGGACATGTACCCACAATGAGATGCTGGACCATCCCAGAGGATGTGGCTGGGTGAGAACAGGAGAAGGGGTGGCTTATTTCCAGAGGAGGAGGGAGCTGTGGCTCACATGAGCCCCTGTGCACAAATCCAGGGACCAGAGATTAGGGGTGTGAGTGGGGACATTCCCCTGTGGTGGTCACAGAGCCCAGGTCACCAGGATGGGGACAGAGGCAAGACGGTGGTGGAGCTGGTCAAGAAGAGCTCATGGTGAGAGGGGAACGAAAGTGGAGAAGCACGAGGTGCACCTGGAGGTGAGCCACAGCCACCCCACCACCACAAAGGGCCACCCAGCTGGGTCCTACATCTTTGGCTGTCACAGGAGCAGGGGGACATCACTGAAGCAGGCAGAAGAAAGCTCCTGGCATACGCAAGCAGCCTTGCTCAGGGAGCAGCCCTGCACATGCTGCAGGGGGATGCTGGTGATTCAAGTTGACCAAGAGTGACTTTGCAGGAGCTGTGGGCACATAGCTGCCGGTGGGAGAAGGCACCAGAGGCCAGCAGCCAGAAGGACACAACAGGAGAAAGCAAAGGGAGTCACCAAGAAGGGAGCACTTGTGAACCGGCTTCACGGAGCGGTGCCGGCACCACAAGCCCGGCGCTGGCAGTGCTGGCTGGCTGCTGGAGCAGCTCTCGCTCCTGGATCTGGCCCAAGGAGCAGCGACTGAACCTCTTATCCTCCGCAGCCCACAGGCAGCCCAGCTGGGCTGGCACAGCCACCCACCACTGCGCCCAAACATTGTGTTCAGCTGTTGGATTGTCACTCTGGCCAGAAATGAGATTTAGGCATTAAATGAACGGGGAAAAGGTCAGCTCACCAGTGGGTCAAGCTGAACTCTACCATTTGCTTTTCAACCCCTTTCCAGTTAGTTAATTTGCAGTAATCGTTAATACCAAGCCCCTGTCCGTATGTGGAGCCTCACAATAGCTAATTTTTAAACTGTCACCAAAACTACACACCTTTATATGTGCCCTGGTTTAAGCCACCTTCCCATTGAAACACTCTTATGCCCGATACACTTCCTCGCTGATTAATAGTGGTTGAAGCCATGAAAAAAAAATCTGTTGGCCAGCATTCCTTTCTACTTTGTAATTTTAAAGCAGCATTAAAGGGAATTAACGGAAATAAGACTTGAGAATAACAGCAAGGCTTAGTCTTTATTGGAGACCCTTTGAACTTTAGTTAAATTAATTTTCCTTCTGCTCTTTAGCTTTTCAAAGACAGATCTGGCAGTTCAGCAGTCAGAAACCATGCAAACATCTCACCTTTTGGAGGTCAATAGCTAAGTACAACACCAATGACTAAATACTGGACCCAGGACCTGGGAGGGCTTCTCTTCCCTGACAGTATTGGTGACCACCATACCATCAGTGAAAGACCTTCCTTGCCTGTGGGATCTGTAGGGAGCCCACGGGCAGGCCTGACCTTTCAGTTCCCCTTCTCCCTCCCAAGCAGCAGAGGAATTTGTTTCCTGGTCGTTGGTCAAGATGTTCTCATCAAGATAAAATCTGAGGAGAACGGCTCCTCCCCTCCTCACTGCTCCACTCCCTGGTCGCCTGGGGCTGGCACAGCCCCGAAGGCACTGCTGGACCCTGGCTCTCAAACCACCTTGTCCTTTCCAGTAATTACTGTTTTGCAATGTGGAAAATAATAAAAGTCTTGCGACTATTAAGAGCTCTGGGAGGAGCAGAGAGGGGGAAGCAAAAGGCCAAGTTGAGCAGATTTCAAACCCCCTCCCAAAGGCTTTTAGATTCCCATGGCATTTTAATCCTCTCAGCATTTCTAGCTGCAGGGATAAAGGAGCAGAAATCCTGGGCAGAGGTTTGGGGGCTTCAGGGCCCATGTCCGGCTGGGGCTGGTCCCAGGGAGGGAGCTCTGGGGTGGGGTGGTCAGCAGGACACAGCAGCCCTCTCCCAGAACCCCTGCAGCATCATCCGTTGGTCCCTTGCCCACCAGCTCTGCTCACATGGGTGCCTCAGTGCTGGGGAAAGCGACGGCAAAGCCCAGCTAAAGTGTGACATGGCCCTAACAGCTCCTGAAAACTGTTGCAAGAATAAGGAAGGAACCAGAAAAATTTCTTGCTTCAGATGCTTTGCTAAAAGTTGCATAAGGTGGGGGAACATGACTGTGCTCTGTAGGTGTAATGTTCGGTTATGTTCTAGACAAAGGGTGCTGTATGAGGAGAAATGCCTTCGTGACACTAACCTTTGAATCACAGTGGAAAAAGAAAATTAACTCCTTTTGGGGAGTCTGCTCACTGGCAGTCACTGAGGGTCTCTGCATGGCCATGTCCACAGCCTTGCAAGACCCAAGCTGAGATCTGTTGCTCTTCCCTCCACCAGAGGTTTTGTCCTTCAACACATACTCCTCTGATCACCAACACCCTTCTCCCATCATCTGCATCTGCCAGTAGTGTCCACTGCAGGCAGAAAGCCCTGCCAAGTTCTGCCATGTGAAACCTGGATGGACACCACAGCCAGAGTGCACCAGGACCACAGGCCAAGGGCAGAAAGAGAGAACAAGGTTTGGAGAAACACTGCTGTGCAGTGCTGCAAGACACATCCCTTACCAAAAGGCATCACCACCTCTTACAACCCCATCCTCCCTCATTTTCAGCCTCACTGGGGTCCTCCAGTGACAAGCCTCCAGGAGCCCATTCATGTTCAGCTCATCAGTCCCTGCCGGAGCAATGCTGGAGGATCACCGGTCCCCAACTCCAGTACAGCTCTGTACCTGCCTGGCCTTGGGTCTGTTGATCCAGTCCCCAACCCATGGACAGACTTCCCAGCAGACTCTGGACCCACCTGCTCACTGCAGACCTGCCTGATGGTCCCCGGGCTGTGTCCAACCCTGCTACAGTCCCCAGACCCAATCCCAACCTCAGACCCGCCTCATCACCACCAGCTTCCCAGGGGATCTGGACTCTGGGCTGACCCCAGATGCTATCCCAGGGCCCATCCTGCTCACCTTGCATGGAGACAGTGACGGACGAGTCCCTTGCCTGCCCAGATGTGCCATCATGCTGGGCTACCCATCCCTCCAGGAGCAGTCAGCCCTTGTGGTACCCTGGCATGTAGGAGAGAACACCAAAAAAGTCATCTCCTGGTTAGAGCAGGCAATGGAAAACAAGACCTTGACTCTCTTGCAGGGCAGTAAGCCTATATTTCAGTCCATTTACAGCCCATTTTATTGTGGGCAATTATTTTTTGTATGCAGCAGTAAAGATTTTCCTGTTGAACCATACATTTCTACTGAGTGCTGGCTCTTGAAGGAGTCCCACAGCCCCAAGCTGACATCAATACCGTCGTCTCTAAACATACCATGGAGAAATAAATCAACAAACAGCAGGAAAGGCTTTATGGAGATCCTATTACAAACAAGGTATTTGTTCCTTTTGCACATACCCCTTGAGGTGGGAAATCCCCATGAAAAAAAAACAGGCTGGCCTTTAGTCAAGGACATCAGACTTGTGTAATGATGAAGAGGTCCAGGAAAGCTGGACCTACCAAGGCGTGTCTCCTTTCTTGACTGCCATGAGGGGTGCTAGCACAGATTTTAAGACCACAGTAATCAGCTTTTTATTCATTAGTGTAATATTTCTATTAGTAACACTCGGAGGCTCTGTCTGTGACAGAGGACTTAATAAATTGGAAAAGCCAAAAGAAGGGACCATCTTGCTCTTTTTTAGCCCTCTCAGAGTTAAATCTGGGCTGCTTCTTATCATCCTAGGAGGCAGACATCTTCAGAGGCCAGTTCACTCCACTATAGCAGAGGTAGCACAAAGTATCCCATGAACATGGTAGAGGACACAGGTGGTGGCTCAGACAGGGCACCCACTTGCCTGGTGGCTAAGGGAGGTTGTTCCCGCCTTCAGCAATCAAAGCTGAATTAAAGGATTAACTGATTGCAAGTCAAGCTGTCCTGATTTTAAGGAGAGACATAGGTACCTGGAGCAGTTCAGAGGGTTAAATCACTGTACTCACAAATGTCAAAGTACAGGTTGCTCATTTATCCAGCAGCCATGGTGCAATTTCTTCTTGTCACAGGTGACCACCTAAAAATAAAAGAGGCAGGGGTGGAAAGGTAGGGGAGGGAAACACAGAGGATGTGCCATGGCCGGACTCCCCTGGCAGGGATATTCCCCCTGCCTGGGACACCTTGATGGAGAGCTCGGGGCTGTGGCCAGGTCCTGTCCCAGCTCATGCACTGCTAGCACGCAGGGTCTTCATTTGAGGGGGCAAGCCAGGGAACACTATCCCAACCCAAACCTCAGCTGAAGGTTTTCAGCAGTGCTGAGTCTGCTAAACTCACTTTCCTGCATCTGCAATCTTCAGCAGCAGCGTGCTGAGCCAAGAAGCAAACTCCAGCATCTTGGGCACAAGACACAGCCCTCCTCTCCAGGAACAGCAGCTCTTTCTGCTCATACAGCTTGACCTAGGACCACTTTTTGAGCTCTAACACATGACAAGGTGGGTTCCCAGCTTGAGGAAAGATCCCACTTTTCTTTTTTTTTTTTCTTTAAATCAGCCCTTACCCAGTTCACAGCTGTCAAACTCTCACGTTCATGCATATCTTACTCAGAGACTCCGATGGTGAAAGGGAAAGCAGGGGAGACCTATAAGATCATGATCTTTAAGATTAGCTAAGGTTAAAGAGCAATGTAAAGATGGAGAAAGGCCTTATGCACTATCTCCTGGTGTTCGTCTGTTCAAAGGAAAATAATGCTCCCGGATTGGCTGAGGAACATCTGGAAGGAGACACATCCTGCACCAACAGAAGGACAATGGCCCAAAGGTCTGAATGCTAATATCCATTCCCTCGGGCACAGGGGCTGTTGTGGAGAAGCATCATGCCAACCCCTCCCCAGAGCTACCATGCATAGGAGCACACAGACCATCCTCCAGAGACAGTCTTCAGACTCCCCAAAGCTGGTGGAAACCACTGCAGCTACACAGACACCAGCAGAGCTCTTCCATTCCTTGGTATCTGACCTCATGCCTGTAATTTGTCCTAGGCCACTTTAAGAAGGGCAACCAAGTTGTTGAGGGGCCTGGAGCACAAGTCTTATGAGGAGCGGCTGAGGGAGCTGGGGTTGTTTAGTCTGGAGAAAAGGAGGCTGAGGGGAGACCTTATCACTCTCTACAACTACCTGAAGGGGGGTTGTAGTGAGGTGGGTGCTGGTCTCTTCTGTCAGGTGGCTGGAGATAGGACGAGAGGAAATGGCCTTAAGTTGCAGCAGGGGAGGTTTAGATTGGATATTAGGAGAAATTTCTTTACTGAAAGGGTTGTCAGGCATTGGAACAGGCTGACCTGTTGAGGGCATGGTTGAGTCACCATCCCTGGAGGTATTCAAAAAGCACGTAGAAAGGCACTCCGGGACATGGTTTAGTGGGCATGGTTGATAGTTGGACCCAATGATCTTAAGGTCTTTTCCAACCTAAATGATTCTATGATTCTAAGCCATACGTATGTCTATGGCTTCCCCCTTTTCTCCTTTCAATGCCAAAAAGCCTGAAGTGCTCTAGTGTCTCTCTCCTGGGGCTCAGTTCCTCATCTCTCAACTTCTTCCCAACCTAGACCTGCATTCTCATTCAGAAATTGCCTTTTCAATGATGGGATCAATAGATGTGAAGAGGGGAAGGGTCCTCCTGGCATGTGGTGTCCCACTAGACTGTTTGCAGCAGTTTCTATTCCATTCCTCCCTGCTTCCCAGCTGGTTGAACTAATGAGCCTCACTGGACAAGTGTCTCCCTTGGGCTACCTTCAACACAGATATTCTCTCTGACAGGGGAAGTATGTCTAGAGCCCACTTTGCTGCATGACTGGTCCCAACAGTGGTAATATGTACCGCTATGCCTGCGTGCTTCTTGCTTTGATCAACATTGCATGGCATCTGCATTTCCCTCAGCCTTGTTTTGCAGAGAATTAGTTGTTTTCCTAAATACCACCTCTCACCTCCTTACAGCATCCCAGGGAGAGGTACCAAAGTATGCATCAACCCTACCCAGCTTCATGTCTGGAGGGACAGGAGCCCCTCCAAGGTGTCCTACCAGCTGCCCTGGGGCAGCATATTGCAGAAGATACAGAGGATAAGTGTGAGGAAGAACCATAAAGCAGCAAAGACAGAAACACACGGCCCAGAGGAAGGTCATTCTCTTGGCCCATGGCAGAGAAAGGGATCCAAAGCCAAGGCAATGGAGGTGAGGGGGCACAAGTTGTAATACGCGATCCCCAGAACAAAGTTCAACCAAACTGTAGCCTAATGAATCCCCTCTGTGCAAACAGCAGCTGCTTGCTCAGCAAATACACCTACTCCAGCCTCAGCTGCCGCAGCCTCAGCCAGGATTTTTGGAGGGGATGTTTTAATATCTGCAAAGAACTGGTATTTGGACCACTTATGCAACTGTTGCATATCAGCGGGGTGTACGTTCACATGCAGCCGCAGTGCACCCATTCCCCTCATTGAACCACCATCATCGGTCTTCAGAGGTGCAACCGGGAGTGCCCTTGCTCTGCTGGATGCAGGAGAGTCCACCAGCAGGACTTGGTAAAACACCCATGTCCAAACTCACAGCACACAAGGGACTCCATCCCCACCTTCTTCAGCTCCTTGGCTTTCTGTAGGACTATGTCCAGCAATTGTGCACTTGATCCCTCTGGGACAAACATGCCCTCAGACCCCACAGGAAACGAGAGAGCTCTCCAGGCCCAGAAGCAAGATGAGAAAGGACATCACAGACATCAGGGTAGGAGGAAGGAGCTAGTGCAGGGGCAGAATGCCTGTGCTCAAGTGTGCAGGAAGGAAACCAGCTGATTGTGCTCCTCTACCTCACCACATCCCCAAGGCTGCTGCATCCACCTCAATCTTCTCTTCTCCTCCTGCCCCACAGGTCTACACAGAGCACCTGCTTTGGCTCTTGAGACCACAGCACGGTGCTCTCAGTCCGCAGACCCTATCGTGTCTCTGATGAGTCACAGCTCTCCTCACACATAGACTCTGGACCCAAATCTGTACCTCTGAACCTCCTACCCGCCGCTGCCAGCAAGAAATGGCAACAGCAGCCTTGGCCTGGCACGTAGTACTGTTTGCACAGCTCTTGCTCAAACACAATGGCCAGAGCTGGCTCTGTGTGGGGCGCAGCTCCCCAGCAGCAATGCCGCGACCTCCCTCCCACCCCGACCTGCTGCCTGACCAGGATTACAATGCCGCATTGTGTGCCTCCATCTCTGCTCCGGCGCCTGCAGCAGCTTGCAGGCAGGTGTCCGCGGTTCAGCTGCAGAGGATGAAGGATCACACTCCCGTGACTCACCTCATCACTCTTCAACTAACCCATGGTGTCTCACAGGGCACTGACATCGGAATTGGGTTAATTATTGTGGTTGTATACAGTAATCAAGCATAAACCTCAGGCAGTATTGTACAGGGGGCTTTGCTGGTCTTGAAGAAGACAAAAGTGACTTGGCCAATGTTCAAGCCTTGGATACCTTCTGTGTCAACAGTGTCCTGAAGACGAGAAGTGATGGGAATATGGCTTATCTACAGCCTCGATACCAGCTGAGCTGTGGCAGAACGAAGCAGAGAGTGGGGGACCCTGACTTACAGCTGTTGCTCTAAGCAAACACTCCTCATTTATACCTTGAGCCATGAACCCCCCCAAAGCTTCACCATCACATGCAAAACCAGCAAAAATAAACAAACAAATGAATAAATAAATAAACAGGTCCATCAGCAGGCACTGGCTTTCCAAAAGGAGCAACTCCTGTAGGAAAACTTCAAGTCCAGAATCCTGGCCAAAGGGAGAAGTGGCAGACCCCTACCTTTTGTGTACATTATGCAAGCAATGGAGTAGGTTGTAGGAAAAGAGCATCAGCTTTTCATTCATAGTCAAAGGTGTCACACACTCGCTTGCGGTAGCTCCAGGGACCAGACTGAGAAGCTGGTGGGACCAGCGCAACTCAGACTTGAATGCCTTTCTGTGGGGATTTGACTTCAAAAGTCGTTCCTTGTTGGGGTGAAGACGTCAGTGGCAAAGAGCCAGGCCAGAACAGACCAGCATGTGCTGATGGAAAAGCAGAGAGGCAAAGTGAGGCTTCCTGTGAACTTCTTTAGCACCTTTGCAGGCTTCCAAGGCCTGCAAATTATTTTTCTTGCTCTGAAAACATTTTGGACATGTCAACAAATTCCTCCACCTCAACCAGGGATAGAAAACGCAAATCTCAGGGGTTTTTTTCCTACAAAAAAGTAGCTCTGATCAGGAAATACTTTATTGTGACTGTTCTCTGGGCAGCTACCTGCGATTTCCACACTGCTTTGATGACCCCTGCAGGGACAAGCAGTAAAAAGTCCCGAGTTTTTAATCCCTTTCTCACCTAGAAGAGCTGTGGTGTGGACATGGGCACTGCAGTTTTTGTAGGGGACAGCTATCAAGGCTGGCCAGTCCCTCCTCTCTGGGAGAAGCAAAGATTTAACACTCACAGGAAGCTCTGAGAGTTTGAGGTCCTTGTACAGGGAAGGATGACTGCTCTCAGTAGCATCCAGCTGTGGTTGGGTATGAATGGAGGAACCAGACATAGCATCTGCTGCATGGAAATTGCTGCAGAAGAGCCAAAATATAAGTACATGCACCTTGCTGACAGCACAGAGTGATACTGGTCACATCCAATGACATCTCCTGGTGTTTTCCATCTCTCCCTTGCCTTTGATATACAGACGTCCTCCATCCTGCCCGAAACTCCCAGATCTCCGGACAGTTGTTTTCAAGCTCATTCTTCTACATAGCTACAGAGCCACTGCTTTTTCCCTGTCCATGGTGGGCACTCTTTCTTCTCCAAGTCCTTCAAGGACACTAGCACTAGTCCTCTTGTTCTCCTCCTTGCTGACGGGACTCCATGATCAAATTCCCAACAGATTCCACACAGCCTCACACAAGGACTAATGCTCTCGGTATATGAGGAGGAGGCAGCTCTGCTGTCATGATCTACAGGAAGATACAACTGCAAACCCATGACTTCAGCATCCTTCCTCTTACTGAACTGAGGCTCACTTCTGCACAGCTGGGACTTGGAGACAGCAGAGCAAACTCTCACGTCCCATCTTCCAGACATGAAGAGAAGATGGAAAGATCTGATTTAACTGTGGACACTTCCTCCAACACTAGCTGACCATGACCTACACAGTAATTACATTTCATCGTGGCTGCAAGTATCCCTAATATGAACTGAACCAATGTTTTAAGAGATCTTGGACCAAAGGCTGTTAAATGAATATCAAACAGCACACACCCTGCTGTGATGCCCTTCTTGCAGGGTGCTCACAGGAACATTTTGCAGTATCTCTCCATGCACCCTCCACCACTGCCAATGTTTTCCTTCTTCTGATCTTGTTGTCTGAGGCAGAAGGCAGGACACTGTTTGTGGCACGGCCCTGCAAAGACATCTCAGTCAGCAGAGCAGGTATGTAAGGGATACTCCCCTTGGAGACCAGCAGAGCAGCCCGTCTTGGCCATCGTCTTCAGATGATGACCCTCAGCTTCCCTCCATAACCTAGAGAATACCCCTCGGTGAGAGGTGAGGCCAGGGTAACTCACACATCTCCACCTTTGGGGCAAATGTTTAGTACTGGCATGTCAATGCTGTAGCTTTCCTAGAAACCATAAAATCTCTCCTAGATTTCACTCCGGTTTGGGGATTTTTTTTCACCAGGTTAGGCATCAACGTTTATCTGGGCACCCTGGCATGCTTTCCATGAATAGGAGGTGGCATCAGACCATGACGTCCCCACCCTGTTCACCTGCTGATTTGTTTCAAAAGGCATTTGCTCTGTAAATGCCTGCTTCACCTGGTTTCCCTCGGTCAACATGGCTTTTCTAGCCAGGCTTCATCTGAAAACCATTTCCACTATTTTCTGGGGGGCTCTAGGTGCTGGCTGAGGCAGAACCAGGACTGGAACCAGCACTTACCCACTCCTCCAGGTCAGATGCAGTTGCACAGGACTCCCACTGGCCATGGAGAGTCCTAATGATGTCTTTGGCCATCCCCAGGTCAAACATAGCTTCCAGAGCTCCAGCAGCCTCCTTTCCCACTCTGCTCAGTACTGGTGAGGCCGCATCTGCAGTGCTGTGTCCAGCTCTGGGCTCCCCAGTACAAGAGAGAGATGCCCTTGTTGGAGCCAGTCCAATGCAAGGCCATTAAGGTGATGACGGTCTGAAGCATCCTTTGTACAAAGAGAGGCTAAGAGAGCTGGGGCTGTCCAGTCCAGAGAAGTGTGGTCTTGGGGGGACCTCACAGCTGTGTATAAACATCTGATGGGAGGGAATGAAGAGGAGGGAGCCAGGCTCTTCTCAGTGGTGCCCAGTGACAGGACAAGAGGCAATGGGAGCAAACTAAAAATGCATGCAAGTCACCCACGGGAGCTGCCTCTCTCCACCTCTGCTGGAGAGAGCCCGTGGCACCTCACAGTTGGGGTGCCCACTTTTGTTTCTGCTTCCAGACACTTACAGATGGACCAGCAAGTCCTCCCAGTAGCATGTAACCGGGTGTCTTTGGAGAAGAAGACATGGACAGTCATCAGGAATTGTTCAGAAGATCCTGGATCCTACAAGGCCCTGAGGAATCTAATCTAATGTCAAAGCCACCCTACAATATACAGCACCCAAGTGCTGCTGGTGCTGCAGGCTTCAGAGGCTTCAAGACAAAGCCCGGGTTTGTGAGGGATCACTCTAATCTCTTAGAGGTCTCTGGCAAGGAAACAAAACCAACCAAAAAGAAGTGGCAAAGCCTGTTCCCAAGGTGAGTGGAGATGTATTTGGTTGTTCAAAGGCTTCTGATAAAGTGACCGAGATTAAAGAACAAATTGTGTGTGGTTAGGGCCAAAGTCCCAACGCAAGCTGAAAAGCACATGGCCAGAAGCAATGACGTGCTTCTCACCTAAACTTGAGCACATCCAGCTGTTGTTCAGCCATCATGCTCAAGAGGAGCTCTGCCTGGTGCTGGCACAGGCTCTGCCTCATCCCCTCTGGGACAGGGTCCCCATATCGGCGGGGATCCCATACAAGCCAGCAGCCGCAGCACGTCAGCACCAATCCTGCGCTCAGCTCTCTCCACGCTTTGCTCCCAACTTCCCAGCTGGATGTATTTGCTCCCGTTGGCCCTGAGCATCCTTTCAGAGGGAGCTGGTATCAATGGGCACGCCACTGCAGAGCAGCACGCTGACTTCAATGTCCCAGGAGAACTGTTGAAGCTAATAGAAGCTAATTAAATGGGCATGCCTCACTCACTCTGCAAAGGGTAAAATTAACTAAATATCAATTTAGGTAGGTGCTAATGGACCAGTGGCTGCCCAGCAGCGGAAGGGGAGGCCCAGTTTGTGATAGATTTCGAAATGACTCAGAAAGCAAACTTGCACATTACTGATAACGCGGTGTGCTGGATTCCCTGGAGAAAGTCATCTAGAAATTATCGCAGGTCGTTTCGTGAATAGTTCTGTCTAGAAACTGGTCTGAAAAGCAAACAGAAAAGCTGCACAAAACGTTTTCTGGGAGTGGGGGCCAAAGCTCGTCCCTCTCTGAAGTTTCTCTCCAACAGGGGTTGTGCGGGAATGACTGGAGACCTAGGAAACCGCCATGTCCTAGACCCTAATTTCCCCAATCCACCACTGCGTCTGGGGCTGACTCGCTGCTGGGGAGACACACACAAACTTCTTATCTTTTCACCCCACTTTGAGATCCACCAAGCTGCAGGCCGCCAGGGTACAAATGACATGGCCAAACTAACCACATGTAGGCAGAAAATGATGAAGAGAAGTCCTTGCTTAAGCAAAGTGTACACACAGAGGAAAAAAAAAAAGAAAGCAAAGAAATAAAGACGGGGGGTGGGAGGGTGAGGGTAGGGGGGGGAATGCTGCAGCAATGTGGGCAGGGAACAGCCCTGCCAGCCTTGGCAGCATGCAGGACTCAGCCATGCTCCTCTCTCTTGCCAGGGTCAGGATAATGAATTGTGGCATTGCTCAAAGGTACGGTTTTATGCACCAGCTCAGGTTGTACTTTTGCACCTGTAAAAGGCAGATCCCCAGCCTCAGACACAGCTCATCCGTTTCTTGCAGGGTGGGAGGAGGCAGCAGCACCAGGTGACCTTAGGACTAAGGACCTGAACCAAGAGCCAGAGGTAGGTTTAGAGGTTTCCTGATGGGATGCTGTGAGCATGCGATGAGAGATGGGCCAGTGGAGCCTGGACAGGCAGCATGGGCAGCACAGGCACAGCGGGGACCAGACAGTGGGAAACAGGACCTTGTGGTCATCCTCAGTGAGGAATGGGACCCAGTCCAGCCTTGGACATGCCTTCCCTGACTTATCCCAGTGGCAACAACCTCCTTCCAGGACCTCGAAGTCTAGCTACCTGCATGAGGCAAAGGGACAACAGTCTCAAGCCAGGAGACTCTGGCTTCAGGTACCTGGACTGCCACCACAGATGCAACCAGTGCCACCTCCAGTCCTCCCTTGTGGGAGGGCTCCTCAGCCCCTCTCACCAGCTGGGCTTCTTTGGAAGTTTGCCCTGCCCCGGCACTGCCAAGAGGTCTTCCAGGCTCCTCTAACATGAGATCAGTAGTATTTTTACCCCTGGCCCTTCCCAGGATAATTTTAACCCTGGGTATGGCTTTTCTGTAGCACTCTGGTTTTCCCCCTCCAGTTAATGGCTTCGCATGGAATTTAAGTATCATTGTCTGCTGCTTTTAGACACAGAGAGGTTTTCATTTATTTTGCAGATGTTCTGCTTTGACTTTAAAAGTAAGGAGCCATTTCCAGCAGGAGCTTCATCCCTCTCCAGTCCCTGCTAAGGAAACCTCTACAGGCTGCTCCCATCCCAGGAGATCCCCAGGGGTTGCCCCAACCTCTCTTGGCAAAGCCCAGAAGCAGTTTCCTCATATGCCCCCAGGACCCCAGTCTCTGCTCTCTACAAAGACACCTCCCTGGTTGCCTGTACCCTCCAGGCTACAGTTGCCTCCCTCTTGCCAACACATGCAAAGACATCAGTCCCTTCCTTGTTAGCCAAAGAAAAGATTGTCCCAGAGAGCAGCGGCGGCCTTTCTCCTGCACCTCGCTATCACAGCACTGTCTTGGCATCCTAGCTCTCACAGGAGAACAAAGCTTCGCTGCTCCTGCCTGGAAAACCCTTGCTGGCTCATCACCTTTGCAAGGAGATCTGTTGTGCTGCCCACCTGAAGGCAGCTGTTCACACCTCGGGGCTCAGCAAGGAGTGTTGTTGATAGCAAACATATCTGCCTCTAGCAAAACCAAACAAAAACACACATGCAGCTTTCTGCTATGTTATTTTTATGCTGGAGTAGTCCCCACACAGCAGGAAAAGGAATAAGGCACAGGTGAAGGGAGGCAGACAGCTAGTTGATGTTACAGTGAGGCTCAAGCCCTTGCAAACCCCTGTGCTCTCCCTCACACCACATTGCTCCAGCAATCGGTCCAGCCCCAGGGTTGGAAATGTGGGTCGCAGGTCTCCTCTCCTCCTCACCAGAGAGGCAGTCACTTTTCCACATGTTCCTCTCCACCTCAACACCAGGTACAGGCTTGCAAATGGACCAGAGATGCCTGCTTTCCAGGTGCAGGTGCATCTTGTCCAACAGCCCTGGGAAAAACCCACCAGCAGCCCCTCCAAGCCATGGCCAGGCCAAGCAGGGAAGCCATTGCATGAGAGTGGCAAGGTCCTGGGTGTCTCAAGGCAAGCTGACATCTCCTTGCTCATCATCTTAAGCAGGGGTGAGAGTACAGGGATGGGGGACAGGAAGGGACTGGAGTCTTTGGGGGTCCTCATCTGCCTTCTGCTGAGATCAGCCCATCCCCAGGCAGTGAATGTGCACCCACGTAGGAGGGCGCACATACCATCGTAATATGATGACCCTATAATGGTTATACTCAGCAGCAGGCAGCTGGGGCAGTTCTGCATCACCAGGACAGTCCTCACACCTACCCAAAAGTTATGAGCCTGTTAGGTCACCCCAGCAGGACCCAGCTGCCCAGTGAGCGGAGACAGAGCCCAATCTCTCCTACAAGGGCACCTTTCGCTTCTCAAGAAACACAGCTGCAAAAGATGCATTTGCCTGCCGATATCCTGACCCCTGCTCCAGCATCCGTGGGAGAGAAGAGACCACAGGGTGTAATCTCAGAGGACTGCCATCTCCACCAAGGCCCTCAGACACTGGTCCACAAGCGGAGTCCCATCCCATCCAGATCACGCTCCAAAACAGCCTCTCTGGGATGCAAGGTAACAGAAGCAGCTCAAAAGATGCAGATGTGGCCTCCAACACAAGAAGTGTGCAGGCAGATGAGACTATATGCTGTGCTTCACATCACGAGATCCCAGCAGGAACAGACAATTTTGCCTTTTGAGTTTCTCTTCTGCAGATGCCATCAAGTCATGCCCAAGAAAGAGGCTGCCAGGCAGCAAACAGGAATATGCGCAATCCTGACCAGGATTACATACCGAAACTGGACCTCCCATGAGATCCCCATGAACAGATAGGCTTATCCTTAGGGAAACAAGTGAGCTGAGCAGCAGCAAATCCCACAAGTGGCAATCCAGTAAGAGGAAACAACCAGAGAGGAGCAGGATCAAGCCAGTCTGGGCACCCTCACATTGATGAGCCTCCGGGTGCTCGCAGGCAAGGGTGCCCCATGCCTTGCAGCAATAGGATGTCCCCCAAGGTCCTGCCTGGGGGATGCTCGCAGACCCCTCAGCCACCTACCTACCCCACATCACCGTGGCTCCCCAAGCAGGCTTATCCATCTCAGATTGCACAGGGCATGGTTGTGCAGAGGGAAGGAGAGGGGAGAAGCACCAACCCTCACTCCCAACAGCAGAAAGGGGTTTGATCCCTGCAAACAGTGAGCTAGCCCATGGCTCTCACCCAGCCCTGGACTCCCAGATAAGCTGCCAGCCTGGGTAGATAGCCAGAGCACGGGATGGGTGGGGAATGCGACAGCCCCACAGTAAACGTGTGGTTTCAGTGAGGTGGATGGGGAGAGGCAGCACCTGCCTGTGCCAGGGTGAGGGGAACAGCTGCCTCCCTACCTGCGAGGGGGGAGGGAGGAAGCTGGGCCCTTTTGTCCCTTGAGAAAGCCAAGGTCTGGGCTGGAACTGACTTATCTGCCTGGTACGTATTTCCTGAGACCCATAGGCATGGGTGAAGGGAAAGCACGCATTGCCAGAGTACTCTCCATCGGTGCCAGGAGGCACACGGGGAGCCTGGTCCTGCAGAATGGGTGTCGCACAGCCTGAGCCACTGGTCCTCGTGGCACACATCACAGCCATGCAGCCTCCATCTCCACCACCGCTCCAGGTGTCTGGTGCCCAAATGTGAGAAGCGTGTGGTCCCACTACTTGGGCTTAGGGCCCTTGGTCACACAAAGCCGTGGCTGTGTCTTGCTGATGCTATGCAGGACTCTGGAATGAGCCTCAAAGGGGAAGGATGTGGAGGAAAAGCTACTGAAGAGGGAGGAGACCCTGGTCAAAGGACCGGCTGTGGATGTCCATCATGGAGGGCAGCCTCCCAGTCCACCTTTGAGTTGTCTTATGTTGTCCACCAGCCAGCAACAAGCAGATGCAGTGATCATTTTTCTACTGCTACTGGAAAACAGTTGGCTTCCTAGCAGGGCTGTCCTGTTGCTCGTCATCCTGGCACCGCACAGTCCCAACACAGGGGGTTGAGGACTTTGCTGGCTTAGGGGAACATGGGAGGCCAGTCAGAAGATGGCAAATGCAAGACATCCACGTCTGAAGCAGTGCCTGGAGTCGCAGGTGGTTAAATGCTGTGCCTGGAGCAGTGAGTATGGCGAGAGGAAGCAAAGGAGGCAGCTGGGGATTGCCATAACCCCAGCCCAGGGTGGATGGAGCCAGGTTGCATTGGAGAGGATTAGCTCCATGCCATGCAGGTGTGACGCAGCCTGCACAGGGTCTCAGCAGCACAGACCTAAAGGCTGTATCAACATAGGGATTATCAAGAGCTAAACTCTCATGACCAAGCCATCTCTGTCCTCAGCTTTGTCAGGAAGTAAAAGCAGGACATGAGAAGGGAAAAGAAGGGACAACCACAAAGAGCAGAGCAGGAGGACATGAGGTGTCAAAGCAGAACATCAACAGCCATGGGTGAAACCAAGGAGTAAGGGAGGGGCGCAGACATGGGGGGCACGGCCAGCCCCCACAATGTCCACAAGCACCCATACCAGCCTGCCCACCACTGACACGATGTGGCAGTGGTTTGCAGAAGGCAGCTTGCTGCCAGCAGCCCTTGAGGCCACAGCCGTGTAAATGTGCCACTCACCAGAGCGGAGGCTGGTCACTCCCTGGGGCAGGTTCTGGAGAGCAGGGCACTGGTGGGAAGGTCTGCTGTGGGCTCGCCATCCCAGGCGCTTCCCCCGGGGAGGGGCCACCGGCCACAGGCACACAAGCCAGGCTCTGGGTGTTTGCTTTCCATTCTCCTAGGCTGGTGATAACTACCCGCTCCACAGCCAAGGCTCCAGCTCACCATGCTGAAATTCAGAAGGTATTTGATCGTGTAAGTGGATTATTTATTTATTTATTTATTCATATAAGTAAAATATTATTTCCTTTTAGTAAAATTCTACTTCCATCCTACCCAAACGTCATGTCCTTGTAGGTCCTTCTGTGTTGAGAAATGGTTAGAGATTGAAGTGATGATGGGAACGGGCGTAGGAGCACTTCTGCTCTGCATAAATGCGGAGAGGTGTGGGTTAATGGGGCTCTCTCTTCTAGTGAAGCTCTAAGAGCAGCACCGCTCCCCTGTGTGCTAGGCAGGAAAATAGCTTCTTTTGTAAGGCCAGATACCGCAAAGGAAGAAGAATGGCAAAACCTTCGTGGGGCAAGTAGGATGCTGATCCCTCCTGCCTTGTCCCAGGCAAGGGCTCACAGCTGGCAGCTTTGCACATTCACCTGAGGAGTAGATGTGGAGCAGAAATGTGTGTCTCTGAGTCTTTTACATGGTCAAACCAAAGAATGCATCTAGGGTGAGGTGTGCTCTTCCACAGCCTCTATTTTAGAGAGGAGCAGAGAAGGGCAAGGCTTGACTTTGCAGCAGTGCCCTTTTGCTGTGGGGAGAGCATTTTGGGGCAGGACAGCCTTTCTACGTGTGCCTGCAGCATCTGGGGCATTGCACACCCTGCTGCTGCACACCAAGCTGCAGTGCTAGGAGGCTCGGGGTCTTTCCTAACCCAGCTGTTTCAAGGATAGGTTGAGTACTGACACAGGCAGGCAGTGCCGTCATGCCCTTGCTGCGCTACTTATCCTCTCCTGAGCGTCCTGCAGACCACTGTCCCCATTTTCTCATTTCTTGTGAAACAAAGGAAGAAAACGGCTCCAATCGCTGGTCAGAGGAAGCAGGCTATCGCTGGTGTACATATTGTGTACATTAATTCCCCATGCAACACTGCTCACTGCCTGGAGCGTATCTAGCCAGAGCAAATCAATAAAGTCATTTTTTGCCACCTATCTGCCCAGTGAACTCAGCCTCAACACCTCCTGCAGCACCCAGCAGTCAGCTGAGACACTGCATGGCTCAGCAAGTGCCAGCCGACCACAGACCTATCCCAACTGGTGCATTATTTTTGTGTTGGACAGGGAAGAGGCACAGGTGGGAGGGAAGCAGGTCATCCTCTCTGCTTCAAGCAGAGGGGAAAAAATGGAGGGGAAATCTGCAGTACTGCTGCAATCAAGAAGCGCCTGCTTCCAAGCAGAGCCCCAGGCACCCCCCACCACCACCACCACCAGGAGCAGGCAGCAGGACAGGGCTGGAGGCATCATCCCTTGCAAATAAATGACCAACAGACTGGGTTTTGATTAAATCCATTGAGCCAGCATAGGAGGATTCAGTTGCTATGGCTCTGCTGCTGAGCCCTAGCAGCCAAAGGCATCTTTGGGGTGCTGCATCCATCTTTGCACCCTGCTTTGTCACTTTTGGAGGTGACAGCACACAGGCTCTGATCTGCAGGGGCTCTTCAGCTATAGCCTGCCCGCAGCCAGAGGCATTTCCAAAGACTCTGCATGTTGTTCTTGCAGTCCACCCCACCCTACGGGGCAGTGTTGACTCCCGCCAGCTCTGAGTGCTTCTTGGACATCTTCCTGGTGCTTTGATCTCAAGTATTTAACTTTGCCTCAAGACACCCACACCCATGATCTCATCCTGGCATATTAAACTGAGAGGAGGCTGTGAAGGAGTTACCCATGGAAAGCAGTTGAGCCTTTTGAAAGCTCATCATCCAGCTACAAATCATCCAGCTGCTCCAGACTCCAAGACAAAGGCTTGTCATGCTACATGTGCCATTTTATCCTGGTTTTGCTGCCTTCAGTGCAACTTCTTGCCATCTTCAGCGCAAACTTCAGCTGCTGCCACAGCTCTCTCTTTACTCAGTGCACCCTCCCTGATGCACATGTGTCCCACCAAAGCCAGCCTGGAGAAACGGCTCTGGCTTTATGCTAGCCTGATTAGACCCAAGCAGCCAGCAACATGTTGTGTTGTTCTCAACTGGTTATTCAACCAACGCAACACCCATCTCAAAAGAGGCAGCAGGCTAGCAGCAAAATGACCTGGATCTTTCACAGATTCTCTACAGGTTGAAAGTTTAGTACTGACCAGGGACCTCTGTGGAAGCAAGTCCAGAATTATATCTCCACAAAATACAGATACCAGAGTAGCAGAGGGTGCTGCCTACCTCCGCACTGCTTTCCAGGGAAGTGTTGCATCATTCTGCCTTCACTACTGGGTGCTTGTGCAGATCTCCCCAATGAGAGAGTTTGGGTATATTGCTAAATATCACAGTTAGTTAGCTCTTCATTCCCTTCTTGCTGCTTTTCTTAGGCTGGCCAGGCAGACAAACTTACCATCAGCTGTGCCTTGAGTGATGGGAGAGTTGGCTCAAGTGTCCAACAAGATGTGTCCAGCAGCATCACTTCATCCTAGAGCAACTCCTCCTTCACTGCCTTCTTCCTCTTTGGTCTCTCTGCCCATCAGTGATCTTCCACACAGGGGTATTTCAACAAGCCTTGCCTTGCAGCAGCTGTGGGGCAGCCCTGAGTCTCCGCTTCAGCCCTATCCCCTTAATGTGTCTTGGCATTTTAAGAGCTCTTTAAGCATTTGGCATTTTTCTGATCTGTTGCTTGTCATACCCACTCATCTTTGACAGCACAAGGCTATTCTTGTGCTGCTTGCATGGCCAGGCAGCAAGCCATGCGCACGTTCGCCAGCCACCGGTCTCTCATCCGGGCTTGGCAATCTGCTCCTCAAGTGCAAAATGAGCATGGGTAGCTCCAGGTTACCATCAGGTTTTAGGGATGCTGTGCTGCTGACTAGCTTGTTCACCACGCTAGTAATTACATGTCTTTTGAATCCTCAGTAGCACTGTCATAACCTAAGACCCCACAGCCTTTACAGTCCCAAGTACTTTAGACATTAAAAATCTCCTAGGAGGAGCTTAGCGTTTCAACCCAATAAGTGACATTATTGAGAGCAGAGCAGAACCATACCCCTGAGTGTCCAAACTGATGTGCAACCACTGGAAGTAGAGATGTAATAAGCAAACTACCATTAGTAGTAACAGTCGACAATTTTTCCAGAACAAATGCAGTTTTTCAATAGCAAAGCCAAATTCCTGACCAGTACCAGTGGCATGCAGGTGACTTCAGGCAGCCCATGTTTGCATCATTGCTAGCTCATCAAGGTAGTAGTTCTCCCATGTGTCACAAGACTGCCCGGAGTAGGAGGTAAAGCACCAGGGAGATGAAGATGCTCCAGGACAAGCAGGTCTGTGCAGTCCCACTGAAGGAAGCAGGCAACATCAATGAACACAGCTTATCTGTCAGAATGTGGCTTCCAAGCAGGCTCTGCCTAAATTTCTGCTTTCATTAATTCCTCCTGTTCCTCCAGTTCATGCTCAGCAAAGCAGCCTGTGCCTGCTCCCTCACTCTGAGAGGGGGAGAGCAGACATCTGGGGCTTGCAGGCTGGACTCCCACCCAAGGAGGAGCCCACAACAGAGGATTTAACCAGATTCTCAGTACAAATCATCTCCGGTTAGGCAACAATATGTTCCCTGGGTAGAAACCAGCAGAAATGAAATGCAAACTAATCCTTTTTTCCAGGAAGCTTAGTCCCCCTACTGCTCCGCTTAAGACTGAGACTAAGATTAAGACTACAATCAAGCTCCACCAGGGTTTGTAGCAAGCCCTACAAATAGTAAAAGTCCCATGGCAATGTTTTTTCATGGCCTGAATGTCCCCATACACAACCCAAAACCCCATAGCTTAGTGCTGATGACTTGAAGAAATCACACTGCTGTCATAGACTTGGCTAAAATCAGACTAAAAGCCAGGTCACACACCGGAGAGGCACAGCTGGGGCCCCCACGGTAGCATCACATCTGCAGGCTGGGAAGGTGGCAATCACCTCCAATGGCAGGCATTGAGAGAAGGGGAGAGCAGGCAAAACAAAGTTTTATTGGTTTTTTTAACAAAGATAGGGTCCCAATATTTCTAGGCCAGGAAAGATGCAAGCAGTGCCTGTTCCTGCTGCTGAAGCGGGAGCTCAGGCTGTGCCAGTGAGGCGTCCCTGAGCAGCCAAGGGACTTTGTGGTTATCACTTGTTTACCTTTCAGTGTGATATTTGTGTCCCTGATGGAAATTTCCACTAAGCTACACTGCTTGAGCACAGCCTCTGAGGTTCGTTGGTTATCACTGCCTCTGCACCTCTTCCACCCATGAAAACATGACCTCACCTTAAAAAAAAAAATTTTTTTTAAAGTCGCAAGGCATCTTTCCCCTCTGCCTCACACATGCATTTCTTCTACCTACTAATGGTCTGAAATGTCTGCTTCCTTGCAGGAAGTTGAAAGCAATATACAGGTGCCAGCCAGGTCGGTACTGGGTCATCTTCAGCCTCCTCATCTTCCTCTTGGTCACGCTTCAAGTCATGGAGAAGCTGCAGCCTCCCAGGTAGGTCCAAAGCAGAATTGCAAATCTGCACCTCATCCTCCGGCTGACCACTGAGGTGGGCTCAAAACCGCCCTCCTGAAAACCACCCAACAGTGTCTTCTCTAGACAAGGAGGAAAATCCAGGCAGGAGAGGATGCCTCAAGGGCTTTCACATCCAACCCCTATGCCCTGGCCAGACCTGAGGCTGTTCTAGGTTCAGACTACGCTGCTCTGGGCTTTGTCCTGGCTGGCCTCAAAACCCTTGAGCATCCTCCCAGTCCTCCCAATCTGGGGTCATCTGCAAACTTTCCTCCAGCTTCTCTAGGCCACCTGCTTTTCTCTCTCCTTGCCTTCTCTTGCTTTCCCCCTTTCCACCAGCCCACTGTGCTCCAAAGGACAGGGGCATTAGCACATCGCTGCTGACCTGTCCTCCTCTTCTTGCACCCACCCCAACCTCCCAGGGCAGTGGTCAAGTTCTACACCTACCAGCAATGCCACCCACCTCAAGAAAGACAGGGCAACACGCTCCGGGGTGTCTGCAGGGGGGGGTTGTTGGGCTGCAGAGGAGCACGCTCCTTCCATCCTCTGAGCCTAGTGTCCTCCCTGTTACAGAAACTGCCAGTGCAAGGTGGAGCGTGCCCTGAGGCAGACCATGGACCATGGCCAGAAGCTGCTCACCTCTGCCCTCCAGACCCCCGACCCGCTGTGGGAGGACACTTCCCCGCACTGGCAGAGGAAAACCATGCCAGGCCCCACTTCAACTGAGAGTGCGCAGGACATTTTTCAGATGCATCTGTACTTCAGCCAGGAGACCCCACTGGAAAGCAGCCCAGACAGTCAAGAGGAGCACTGGACATGGCAGCCTGTGGAAAGCAGCAAGAAGGTGAAAGCCAATCTTTCATCCATGAGGCTGAAATCCCTGCTTCCTGACCTGAAAAAAGCAACCAGAGAGGGTCCTTCTCAAAGTCTTCCTGGGAGGACCTCCACAGTTTTGGGAGATGCTGACGCTGCCACCAGCAAGTTCATTACCTTTGCAAACAGGATGACCACAGAGGAGCAGAGGAGAATTCCACCACCAGGAATGACCCAGGCAGTGGTACAGACCCAGTCGCAACCTCAAGCCATGGGTTTCCCCCACCATCAGTGGGACAGCTCACTTAAACACACTGTGCCAAATTCAGCTCAACCTCCACAGGCAGAGGACCTTTACAAGACAGACCTGGAGAAGAGATTTTTCCCAGGCTGGACAGAAGTCTCTAAGGTTGAAGAGGTGACACCTGGAGAAGGCCACCAGGCCAGAGGGGTCTCCTCTCACAGGGAGAAGTGTGAGCCCAAGACTGACATTGTCTTCCTGAAAGTCCACAAGAGTGCCAGCAGCACCGTCATGAACGTCCTCTTCCGCTTCGGCGAGACGCACAACCTCACCTTCGCCTTCCCCATCGGGGGTGGCAACCAGCTCTCCTACCCACACCACTTTTTTGCAAGGTTCGTGCAGGGCTTCTCCCCCAGGAGCCCTCGGCGGTTCAACATCCTCTGCCACCACATGCGATTCCTGCAGCCAGAGGTAGGTACAGGCAAAGCTGCAATGACTCGGGAGGGGCGAACAGGGGAGGGAGAGAAGGGCTCATGGGGAGCAAGGTGGGACACCCATAGAGCAGGTAAACTCTTCAGGGATTAGGCTAAAGAGAGACAGGATTGCCCCCAGGTACCTTGCATGTTTATGGGCATCTCCTGAGAGCTTCCGTGCTGTGACCCGAGACAAGCTAGGGGACAGCATCTGTAGCAGTCAGCAACTATCATCTTATTCTTGTCTGGTGGGCCCTTGGAGATGTCTTGCTCCCTGGACAGGTCTGGAGGGTACCAGCTGCAAAAGGAGAACACCTTAAGTGCATCAGCTCAGGTCAGCCATGCCCAGCATCCACCTTTGTGGATGCCACTTGAGGACATGCAGATCTGGGGAAAGGCAAGGAGATAGGATGTATCTCAAGTCCAGGCAGGCCACCCAGCTGTGGCAGCATGTAGCAGGGAGCTTTGGTCACTGCTCTCCCTGTGTGCCTCTTCTGGGGCTCCCCACAGCTGACACAAATGCTCCTTTGATGAGCTGCACTCTGAAACCCTCCCCAGCACCCACCACCTCCAACCCCAGCAAGGGTTTCTGCTTGCCAGCAGAGCACAGGACTGTGAGCAAGCAGGTCCCTCCTCCCCACCCCACCTTTAAAACCTCCTTTTTCTCCTCCACAGGTGCAGAAAGTGGTATCCAGCTCAGCTGTCTACTTCTCCATCCTGAGGAACCCTGTGCAGCTCATGGAGTCCTCCTTCACGTACTACAAGGGCACGTCGGCTTTCTCCCGTGCTCGCAGCCTGGAGCAGTTCCTCAGCCAGCCCTACCACTACTACAACCCTGCAAAGAGTGACAGCCACTATGCCAAGAACCTCATGACGTTTGACTTTGGCTTCAACCCCAATGGAGAGGCCTCCGCTAAGCGGGTGCAACTCATGCTGAAGGCCATCGAGGCGTCCTTTGACTTGCTCCTCATCTCCGAGTACTTTGACGAGTCCATGGTGCTGCTGAAGGAGATACTGTGCTGGGACCTGGACAGCGTCGTCTCCTTCCCGCTCAACATCAGGGACAGCAGCACCAAGTCCCCCCTCTCGGACACCATCGTGGAGAAGATAAAGGACTGGAACAGGCTGGACTGGGAAATCTATACCTACTTCAACAGGACTTTCTGGGAAAGGATCGACCGAGACATTGGCAGGGAGCGCATGCAGCAGGAAGTAAAGGTGCTTCGGGAGAGGCAGGCAGAGCTGGCGAGGACCTGCCTGCAAGGGACGGGCAGCGTGGCCCCGAAGGACATCAAGGACTCTTCCCTGCAGCCCCTGCAGCACGGCAATGCAAAGATCTTGGGCTATAACCTCAAGCAGGGCTTGGACAAGGAGATGGAGCACATGTGCCGGCGGCTGGTGACCCCGGAGCTGCAGTACAGCAGCGCTCTCTACAAGAAGCAGTTTGCCCGCAAGCCCCCCCAGCCCCCCCAGCCCGCTCCCTCTCAGCAGGGCAATGCCCTACGGCACAAGCTGGAGGGCACCCAAAACTAAGCCTCCTTTTCCCCTCCAGGCATCGTTCTCTAGCCGCCTTTGCTGAGGACAGCAAGGTGCTCACCTCCTAGACTCTGGGGCTGCTTCTGCCCTGGGGCAGGGGGGAGCTGCCCACGAGAGACCCCAGCCACCTCCGTGCAGGACTGCGCACGAGCTCTTGGGTGCTACATACCGCCGTTGCTGCGGAGCAGGACGGGCTGCAGTGGGGGGGTCCCAGGGGCTCAACACGACATGACTCTTCCAGGGTAGCTCCTGAACAAACAGGGCAAAAACCGCCAACTGGCAGCTGAAGCCTTGAAGGAGGCAATCCGGGGGGGCTCTGCGCTGCGTAGTACCAACTCCAGTGGTGAGGAGCAGAACCAGGAGGGCAGCCCAAGTCCTCGGCCCCACGACGGAGACCATAACAGCACATGGCCAAGCTGTAAATCAGAGCTGCGGAGCTTGATTTACAGCTTGGGAACAAGTCTGTCCAGCTGTGACTCTCCTCCACTACGCCTTAATGCTACTGTGCTGGAAAAGCAGCCTCTTAATTACAAATAACAATATTCACCATCACTCCTATTAAGTTCCCCTTAATTACATCAGTCTGCCCAGTAGATGGTCTCCTCAGCAGCCCAAGAAACAAACCTCAAAAAAATGAATATATCCTGGGGGAAAAAAAAGAAATAAATAAATCAGCATTTTTAGTGTTTTTAGCATTTTTTTTGCCCTGACTCTGTGGTTATGAGCTGCCTTCAGATGCTGCACTCGTATGCTGCATTTATAGGATCAGCATCCTACCCCAGAGCTGATGCCAAGACTGCAGTGTCAGACTGCAAGTTAAATTCCTATGCATCCAGGAGACATCTCATGAGCATCTCTGCAGCCAGATAACCCAATCCACTGCTTGGAGCAGCTGTAGGAATATTCCATGTTCTGCCTGGGGAAAAAATACCACAAGAATGGGTTGCAGTGGGCTAGCCAACCTTATTTTTCACATCCTACACTTAGCCTCAAATCAAAAGCAGAGCCAGCAAATCAGTTTGGATGTACAGAGGCCCTGTCTCAGGATTTTCAGCACAATTTCCAAACCAAAAGAGGTTCAGAAAAAATTGCTGAGGGGATCTGAGCATCCCAGGCTCTCCCTTGGCCAGCCATGCAGAGCCTCAAAGGTTTCGGTTTCCACCCGAAGGTGCCCCATCTCCTGCTCACAGTTTAGCCAGGCTAAAAGCCAGACTGCGTTCCCACTGCCTTTCCCTGGAAGGGACCAGGCAGCACTGAGCATCCAGCCAGGCATGATATGGGGACATAATTTTGAGGGCATTTGCTGCATGGTTTTTGGGGTGTCACTTGTTCCATAAAGTTTCATCTCCGAGGCATGTCCATGTATCGCCGTGTTGGTCCCTTCCCTCATTTCTCCTGGTGGGACGTGGTGTGGTGTCACGGTTGGCAGAGGTCCAGCTCCCCTCTGGGTTCCTGGGTGGGCAGTTCACCCCAGAAGACAATCCCCCACGCAAGCAAGGGAGATGGGCAGCCCATGGGCAGCGTAGCCAGGGTCGCCCCCCAAAAACCTACAGGGGACATAGGGGGGGTGCCTGGCTGGCACCTGGGTACCAAACCTGCATCTGATGCCTTCACTCCAGATTTTAATCGGGTGCCACTTCCTTATTCACTGTTTGCAACTCAGTCAATAGGAGCCTGATCTTCCCTGCTTGAGCTCCTGCCAAGGTGACCCAGGGCAGGGTCACTCATACAACCACAGCATCACCTCTCCCTGCGCCCACTCGCACAAAAAGCACAGCCTGCCCCAGAGCACGCACCCTGCCAATTGCTCCAAAAAGTCATGGGCGCATCAATAATATATTCAACGCAAGAATTTTCCACCCAGAGAGGTCCTGCAAAGTAGACTATTTTCTGCAAAATGCAGCAACTGGCCATTTTCAGCACGGACGGGGGAGACGTCTGGGCAGCAGCTCAGTATCCAGCCATGCCCAGCAGCCCTGCTCCAGGGATGCTGCACATGGGATTGCCCCTGCCCCTGCTCTTCCCTGTGGAGAGACCCCCGGTGTGCAGCACCCATGGGGTGCCCTGGCCCTGGCACTGCCTGGGGGGAGCCCCGTTTCCCTAGCAGGTGTTTCCACCCAGATTACTGCCCTTCCAGAGCAAGCAGCAGGCAGGGCAGAGTCAGTTTGGATGTTGCCATGGCATCTCCTGGTTTTGGGGATCAGATGGGCTCATCTCCCCCCGGCAGAGCTCACAGGAATGACATCACTCACCCAAATGCCAATCACAACATATGTTTTTATTATTATTTCCACAAACTGTAATCTTATCTTTAGGAATATTTCACGTAGACAAGGAAAGGAGCCCTGGGATGCACTTGCTCACCTACACCGGCTGCATACCAGCAGTCTGGGTCTCGTTTTTTAACCACAGACACTTTGTGTACTGTTTCTTGATGCTTTACAGCACACAAAAGCCAGGCTAAACGCTGCATTCACAGAGGAGCAGGGTGTCCTGTGGCCACTGAACTCCCTTGCCCTGGAGCACTTTTAATTCCTCTCCAAGAACTGCTAGGTTCAGTTTATGCAATTCAAGGACCTCAGTTTAACTCAAAGAACACAATTTTTGACCAATATCCATTTAGTAACTTTAAAGATCAAAGCCTGCTTCCTCCTCATCCCAAGTTTCCAAGGCAGTTACTTGTTTATGCTTTGTTTTTATGGCTGCAAGAGACCCAGTCAGATTCTTTCAAGCATTGCACGATGCAATAATCTAGGAGTTGCTCAAGCCTACCCACATAATGGTCCTGACTTTCTGCAAGCTTCCTGGCAATACAAGACAACCAGCAATTTATGCAAAAGTATTAGGTTTTTTTCCCCTCCGCTTGAGCCAGCGATGCAGGCTTGAAACATTTCAGGCTCTCCAGGGAGACTTTCAAAGCTATTCCCAAAGGAGCTCAGGGATTCAGACATCCTGCAAGGCCAGCTTGGCCAATTCCTTTGCAATGCTTTAAAAAACAAAATCTCACCCTGTGGCAGTGACTGAATGGGCAGGATGGGTGCTGGGCTGGACGAGCAGCAAAATCCTCCACACCAGGAAACCCACTCCCAGGAGAGGGGCTGCAGGGACCTCCTTGGCTTCCGTCCACGGCTCAGGCACAAGGCTCGGAGTTGCTCTTCTCCCCTTTCCTCTTCTGCTGCACTTTGTCACCCTCTACCTGCGCCACCATCCTTGCCTTGGGTATCTTGTATTTGCTCTTCTGGCTGTAAAGGAGGTTTTTCTGGAAGAGTCGTGGGATGTTGCCTTGGTACAGCAAGAGGGCAGCGAGCATCCCTGAAATGAGAGCACAGACCCCTTTGGTGTGCTGCATCGAGCATCTCCACAGCTGAGCAGTCATTTTCAGGCCCTTGCTACAACCTTCATCATGACCAAAATCTATCTCAGCACCACTGAAGTCCCCACTAACAGTATCTGAAAGACCCTTACTATATTACTTTAAGGAGAATTTAACCATTGTGTCCTTAATTTCATAGCAAGGCTTAGTTTTGGCTCCAAAGGGCCGTAAATGACACCAGCAGTCTTCTGTCCACGCTCTCTGCATTCTAGGCAGCATGTATCCGACTCCCCGTGGTCATCCTGAAGCTGTGGACAACCTCAATAGCATAGCTCAGATAATCGTTGCCCTAAAACATCTTTGCTTCATCTCCCCCAAACTTTGGCCTCAGGAAGAGTTTTTGCCTATGCCCCACATAGAAATTGCATTAAAAAATCGGATAGCAAAGGGATGACTCGAGCAACAGGGAAGGGGGACAGAAAAGGACACTTGCCACTGGCAAGACACAAGTTTAGCCCTTTGCCAGGAATAGTTTGTGTTACACCCAGCATTTCTGCCTTGCCCGTTGTCCCCCATGCCAAACCCTGCCCCCCGGTACCTCCTAGGCAGATCTCACCTGCAAGGGGACCCAGCCAGTAAACCTGGATGTAGTCCCAAAAGCTACTCCCCGAGCAGTGGAAGGTGGTGGCTGCAGCCAGAGCAGGGTTAAAGAAGGCCCCCGTGAATGGTACAGCTGCATGGGAAGAGAAGCATGGCCATCAGTCTCGCTTACATCCTTTGAAAGACTGACAAATTGTTGGGCCAGGAGACCCGTGACCCCTCCTGCCTGCCAGGAGCATCTCTGCTGCTGCCCGGCTCTGGCAGCTGCATCTCTTGGACTGTGTAATAGCAGCACAAGGGGAAATCCCACCCTTGTCACCCTGAGCTTTGCAGGAAGAAGAGCTCAGTGCCGGAGCAAAGGGTTGCGTTAGGGGACATTCAAAGACAGTGCTCCCAGTCTTGGGGCAAGCCATGGCTTCTCATGTGCCAACGTTTCACCTGCTGCCTAGATATCCTAAACTGCAGTCTTCATCCCCAAATGAATATTCCCTCAAATAAGTAGAAAACAAATATCTTAGTAATCATTATCTCTTAAGTCTTGGAAGATGAAAGAGGGACAGTTCCTCCCCCACAAATTAGGTATTTTTCTTAATTTCTTCGAAAAAGAAAGGCAGATGCTGCTCACCTGTGTAGGTCAGGAAGGTGACAGTCGCTGCCAGGGCAGGGACCCGGTATATCGGGTGACTCTGGCACAACTTGAGAAGGACGAGGTGGAAAAAGAAAGAGCAGGTGCCTTCCACAAAGGCAGCATGGTGCAGAGAGGTATGGATGGAGGAGCTGCACTCTGATGCTATCAGGTTCTGGATGAGGTGGAAATGCGTCAGCTCCCAGGACCAGTAGAGCTTGGTGACAGCCCATCCCATCCCCATGCCCACACCCTGGGCCAGCAGCTTGGCAGCAGTTGCGGCGAGGTTGGACTCAAGGAGCAGGAACTCCTGGAGAGAGATGGTTGGGTTGGCAGATGCTCCATCAAAAGAGGCACCATGAACCACGAAGAGGAGGAAGAGCAGAGTCAGGACCACATCTGGGCCAAAACCACCACCCCACAGACCAATCTCCAACAGCATCCTCAGCTCAAGGCAGCTTGTGCACAACTGTAACGAGCCAGCAAATTCTCTAGCAAGGCAGCCGTATGCTCCAGGAGACAGAAGCCTCTTGGAAAGCTGCCTGAGCACCTGGCACACCCCAACAACCAGGGAAAAAAAAGCAATGGAGACATTCAGGCCAGCCATAGCCAAGGCTGTGCAGGGGAGAGAGACTGAACCAAACCCTGGGAAGGAGCAGAGAAAGCTTCTGCACCTCCTTTTTATAAAGCCATGCGTAAGCAAACGTGGCACAGCCCAACAGGCTTGGGAAACATGGCACATGCTGCCCTCTCCTTTGCAGGGCAATGCCTGCTGCCACAGGGAGCGGATGGACTCACCCGCACCTGGATCAGCCAACGAGTTGTTTGTCCCAGCAAGCAGGTCCCGATGTTAATCTCCATCACGTGGCTGCTCAGCCTCCAACCCCCAGCATTCTTATCTGAGAGGCTGCAGCAGCTCCCCAGAGCTGCTCAGGTCTTCCAGAAGAAGGAAAAACCTTGATTTCATTTCTGCTTGGCACCATAAAATGCAATCTACTGCCCCAATCCCAAAGCCTGGGACACAAGGGGACTCTTAGAAAGCCAGTAACCCATGCAAAGGGTTCCCATTTCTCTGGGGCAGAGCCACTCTAAGCCACAGCAAAATTTGTCTTTGGCCAATTTGAAAGCCTGGCTTGCTTACTGCTCCCTGTGCTTGTCTTGAGTAAGACCTCGCCTCATTTGTTGGTGGTGGCACCAACTGCATGGGCCACTGGTCTGCAGGTGGCATTTTAGCAACAGTGACATTTCAACTCCTCCTGCTGGTACCACGCATAACAGGGACAGGATCTTTCCCAGCTCCACCAAAATGACCCCATGGTGTTGTCATTACCTAACTTCTGAAACCCACACCATCTAAATGCATTTGGGTCAGACCTTTGACTACATGATGAAGTCAGTGGCAATTGTAGGTGACAATATATGCCATGTTTGCTCCACACATGACTCCAGTGGTTGCATCCTCTGCACCAGGTCCTGCCAGGTCACTGGGGAACCCTAGGCTCTCGCTGTTGGGGTCTGCGGGAAAAAAGGGGATGGCGAGTGATGGAAAGCATGAGAGCAGCACAGGCCATGGCAGGAAGGATGGGATGGGGTGGATAATGTCATGTTATCAGGGACTCATGGTTAACAGAGCATAAACAATTCCTTATGTGTCTCCTGGGTCACTTCTCTGCAGCAGAAATTACACCACCCTGAGCCCACATTTCCCATCCATACAGTCAGAATAGCATCTCCTTCATCGCCGGCATGCTGCAGGGATAAATGTGCCCAGGGTGTGCTCTGCTATCATGGGAACAAGTGGTGGGACGTACCGCGAAGCAGCAGCTGGGCATTGGGACCACCATGCTGGGTACCTCATCCCCAGGGCAAAGCACGGTCCTGCACCCTTGCGCAGGCAGCACTGGCAGGTAACACAGGCTCCTCCCACCACCCCATCACATGCAAGGAGCCAACGGCTTTTCTTAATGCCATTTTATTTCCCCCCCTTAGTCATTTGCAAAAGAAATCGCTAGGAGACAGGTTTGAAGCACGCTTGAGCCAGGGATGAGGCACTTAATACAGTGCAAGTCGGCTATGGCAACGCAGACCAACACGTGAAAACCAGGAGCGTACACTTCAAAGGGATCGGAGCTGCTCGGCCTCTCTCCCTTATAGCCTTTACCGCAGTGGAAAAGAAACACGACGTTTTGGTAGGGCATTTTGGAGATGTTTGTGAAGGTCACGGCCAGCCTCAGCACCTCCTCCTGCAACACTCTCCCTCCTTTCACCTTTATTCCCACAGTTGTTTCTACCACCAAGTGCCCACCCAAGGGTGGTTTGGGGAAGGTGCCTGGTCCCCAGTGATCGCCACCCACAGCACTTGCTTTGGAAACCTTGGGAAGCCCGAGCAAGGAAAGGCACCACGATGCAACAGCCCATTGTCCAAGCCTTCCCCTCCTCCCCACCAGAACTGCCCTGGTTCTAGTTGGCCTGCCTCAAAACATATCACAGGTTTATCATTTTTAACCCATTCCTCTCTCCAAAAGACAGGGGAAGCATGCATCTTTCACCTCAAATGAGGAAACGCCCTGGCAGAAGATGAAATGTGCTTTAAGAGACCCATAAAATTAATATTTTTGGCCTTGTGAAAATTCACCTCTGGCAGCAAAGTGCTGGTCAGACAAAGCCACTCATCACTGCAGAAGAGACCACAAAAAAATTTAACATCACAATCCAATTAGTTTCTTTCCATCTCCCCTACTTTTGTGTTTCTCAAAAGTAGAGAAACTGGTAGAGTTTTATCTTTAGAAACAAAACCTTACAAGGACCCAGTGACACCAGCCCACACCAAATCCCTGGAAGAGAACTGCTGGCTCATGGGACGCAGGAGACAGATGGACAGTTTGCACAGAAGAATGCCACAGAACTTTCTGTACCACGTCTCAATCCCTCCTCCGAGCATTTGGACCTTGGTTTCAACAGAGGGTTTCGAAAGAACAGGTGAGAGCTTTCTGACAGGTCCCCTCTGGAGAACATCTCAGCCACGGAGCAGAGTTCATCCAGATCAACAAAAAAAGGGGGGTTAACACATGTCCCTTACACTAATACTTCTAGCTACTCTTACAAGAGAAAGCTGCCATGCACTAATGCCTAAGAAGCAAGTGCATTCTTGTCCCCTTCTTCCAAACACAGCTGTGACATGGAAAACATTGTGACACCCATGGTAAAACTGAAAAAAAAAAAAAATTTCCCAACATCTCTTCCTTCCCACAGGAACTGATTTTTTTCCCTTCTTCTCAAGCATTTTAAGAGTTGGGCCTTAGGAAGTAAATGTTCAGAGGTCTTTAAAAACTATTTCCCGTCCATCGCCTGTAACTATGCCCACGGCACATCCTGCAATTGTGGGACACTTAACCCAGGCTGGAGAGAGGAGCTGGAAGCTGTTACTTACGAGGATAATTATGGGATTAAATAACACCAGTGACAGATACGCAAGCAGCTCATTTCCTACCTTGCTTTAGCAGTGACAGCAGAAGGGGGCACGCTGCAACCTCTGTACTGGAGCACATCTTCAGGCCACTGCAAAAGCAAAACACCTTCAAGAGTCCATGCAGCTTCGCATGGCTGCTCTTCTAGAAATGAGACTCTCCAAAAATTCAAGTACTCCCACTGAAAACGGCTTTTCTGTGGCTGGAACATCAGTGTCTTTTCTAAAGCAAATTTGCTTTCAGGGCTGTCAAGAACTACAACAGCTTCAAATGCAGGTATTTTAAATGGGGGTTATTTTAGCCAAGGGATAGGAACAAGCTGGCATTTCCACAGTTAAGTAAATAAACACTCTTCAGAAACATTGAAGGGTAACAAAAACTAAACAGAACCACCATGGCTCCCCCCACCACACTATTTTCACCCACAAAGAGGTAACAGCTACAGCTGATGTAAGGTTATTTAAGGAGAGTTTTACTGGGATGGGGGGGTGGGTAAGAGCTTTCCAAGAGCAGCCACCTGTTATGAGCTGCTGCGACAAGGCAGCAGACACCCAGCAGCAGGTTTCCTCCCACAGGCAGCCAGGTGAAAAGGGCTCAGGGAGAGCCACAAGTTAATTGGGCTTTATCAGAAGACCTGGATCCTTGGAACAAGCATTTATGGGGAGGAAAAAATAACAAAGATGGATCATCCGTGGCTCTAGAAACCTTGAATTCAAAGGAGACGTATGTCCCTGGGAAGGTCACCCCTGTACCCAGCATGGGAAAAAAGCATCTATCTATCCCCCCTCCAGAACATCCCATGAAGATGCCCCGAGTCACATCAGTGTCTTCTCCGTTGATCCACAGCTATACCAAGCCAGATTCATTATTCACAAGCCCTTCTGAAAACACCAGAAACTGGTGTCTGTGCATTGAGATCTCTGGATTGAGACATACTGTCTGCTATTCCAGTCCCATCCTCCTCTCCACTGACTCACTACATCTTCTCCAAAGCAGCAGTCTGGTGGCCTTTTAGTGTCCTAAAGAGAATGAGCAACGATTAACTTCCCAGTGGGCAAACCCCATTAAAAACAAAAAATAAGAAATCATCATTCCCCAAAGGTTGTTTCAATAATTGGGTCAATAGGTAAATGGGATTTGAAATGAAGTTACGATGTACTGGAAGATACTCCCCTGCAGACGCTGGCTGGCAGACAGGAACGGGAAAAAGCAGTTATCACCATTGCAATAAGGGAACAACAGCATGAGAAGCTGCATCAGCACTGCCCTCCTCCTTCATAACAGACTGCAGGTAGAGAAATTACAGTCAGAAATTAATTGTTCTCATTTGTTGGTATTTTCTCCCCTCAAGAAAAAAAATAAATCCTTACTTAGACTGGAGTTCAAAGTAGGGAAAAAAGCTCTTGGAAAAACCTGCCTCCTCCACATGTCTGGAGAGCAACATCAAGAATTTAGCTGAGCTCAGCACAGTTTCACATACCTTTCTCACTTGACTGAGGATGGCTATTTTCATTAAAAACAATCTTCAAAATGCAAGTTATAGAAGTAGGAAAAAATGCAGCGGTACAAATCCCTGGAAGCAGGCATTTGCAGACAACTGCTGTGCTCGCATACGACCCATGAGAATTGCACTGAAACCCAACACTATTCTTCAGGCACCACTGTGAAAATGCTCATTAGAAATGAAGATCCTTTTTCAGTTTTCAGCCATCCTGGTTTTAACCAGCATGCTGCTGGCACAGTCCAAATAATTGCGCTCAGCTTTGCGGTGAACTCACCGCAGCCAAAACAGCAGCCCTGAAAGGGAGAAATCGTTGCCCCCAACTTTACCATCTTGAAGAACATTTTAAACACTCAATCTTGAATAAACAGATCCAAAAAGATAGGGCTGCTCTTGGTTTTAGCCTAGGCCAGGTATATGCAAGGGATGAGCAAGTTCACACAAGACTTAATAGGGTTTATCAGGCAAGGACTAGCAACTTCCAACTTGTGCAAACCATGTTCAGCCAAAACCCTGCTCTCCTTCAAGCAGCCCAAGTACCAACAGCCAGATAATTAGTGAGTTCCACTAAGCACCTTCTCTCTCGTCAACTTTTCCCCCCTAAATTAAATGCAAAATCACTTAAATGCAGAGTTAGAGAACATCAGTTTAAATGCATAAAGGGTCAAGTATATATAAAGACAAAGATACTACAACAAATTAATTAACCTGAAGAGAACAGTGCTTTGTGCAAAACAACATTCTCATGTCTGGTTGAAAAGGCTTCTGAAGACGAGTGGTTTCTTCATTTCCCTTTGTCAGTGGTATGAGCAAAGCTTGTACAACATGCAAGAAAGGGGAAGAGACAATTTCCCAATAACACATGGGAAACACACAATGAGTCCTTGACATTCACAACCAAGACAGAAACTTCATCTGGATTTCAACTGAACCGGTCTCACCCCCAAAGTAAATTCATTTAGATGTCCTTTTCTTTAGCTAGACTGCCACATCAACACGCTGCACCATGTTTGTAGTTCCAATGAAAACCACAAGTGATTCTCCGCAGCCTACCAACAGTCATCATCGATCTATCCCAAGTCCTAGGCGAGCTGTCGACACCCAGCATCCTCACCCTGTTCAGCTCTGCTGGTCAAACGCTAATCAGTGGAGACAGTGCAGACCTGGGAGCCGCGTCTTCCAAGCAGGCACCAGGACAGCTCATTCTCTGCACTTCCTGCGCCATAATGCTTAAACGCAGGATATTGGATGATATTCACGGTCCAATAAAGCGGTCTTGTTTAGAATAGTTACTAGAACATCATCATATTGCCACGCTTGCAGTTTACTGGCCCATCAGTCCCCACCCCAGTCACTATCAAAAGGCTACCTGACGGTGAATGAATGGTGGAAGATGCGACTGTGACGAATTAGGCTGGTCTTTGCTTTGCTCCCTTCACAAGAAGGGCAAGGGATCTTTCTTCCACCGTGGGTGAAAAAGGGTCTTTCAGAGCTGCTCTCCTCCCATCAGTGATCTGGAGCATTTTGCAGGAGGCATAACTGTCTGCCAGCAGTGTGTGGCAGCAAGGAAAGCTTGCAGTTATCACGAGGTTGGTACAGGCACTGATGAGTAATAAAATTTGAAAAGAAACAGGACAGGCTAGTATAGCATAAAATTACATCCATCATAATTAAAGCATACGGAAGAAGCTTAAATTACAAACAAATACATTGTTAATCTCATTAAGACATCTAAACATGTACTCTTTTCAGCTACTCTTGTCTCAGAAGGTATAAGCTCATGACAGGGAAGGGGGGGGAAAAACCCAAATATTTTTTTAAAAGTTTATTTCTAGCCCTGAAAGAACAGTTATTAAACAAAGTCAACAAATACAGTAGTTAATATTGCAGTAACAATTAAATAACATAATGGGATTAAATTACACAAAAGGCAACATTAAAATCTGAACAGAGTTAAAAAAATAAAAAGAAAGCTTGCACCTACTTCCATTTCCATTGACAGCGTCAGGAACAGAGGGAAAAATGGACCAGAGACATTTATTTATTCAGCTCCAGCTGGAGAGACCCTTAACAACCTTCCTGCTCCCTCCCCAGCACCATCCCCTCTGACAAAGGGACCCAGCCTCTCCCATCTGCTCTAGCCACACCTTTTGCACTGGAGAGCTGGGCGGGGGGGGGGGGGGGGGGGGAGCCTACAATTAGTCTTGTTAACACCTAAGGCAGGTCAAAGTGCATATTCCCAGCCCCACAGTTGCTTCTAATGAGAAGTTCGGTTTATTCTACAATAACAAGAAAATCCCAGGAGTCACGCATTCCCTGCACACGTGCATCTCAGCCATAAGCTGCCCAGCTCCATAAACCCAACTAACCACACCACTGTACATTACACTTCATATGTATCACATGCGTATTTGACCCTGACTCAGGATCTTATGCGAGATGTACGGGAATCCCGGCACTTTCAGATGCAATCCTTCCCTTCTCATCATCTACTCGAACTCTTGGCTGGTCTCTGTCTCTCCTAGTGATACAGCAGAGTTGAACAGCCCTGCTGCAAGTCTTAAGGATGCTATCTGCTCCCATCAGGGGAAAAAACAAACACAGCTTGCATTTTTTAATCTTGCAGACACATCCAGCTGACATCGTTAGAAAAGCAGTGCCCGATCAACTAAGACAAAACCGCACAGCATGGCAACCTTCTTGTGGCTCTCCTCTTCTGCCAGCTCCATCTCTGACCCCGATTTCTGGCAGCAGGGCATGAGAAGCCTCACCACGTAACAATAAAGCTGCTGCGTGGGGAAGGGGAGATGGGGATACTTCTCAACCTCAGAGCTAAGCACCTTTCCAGGTTGCACAGCAAGCATCAAGATATGTTTTGGTAACTTTTGGACTGGGCCAAGTTTTGTGTGCCAACATGGCTGAAAGTTTGGAAATCATCTCCTAAGTAAACTAAATTGGACAAATTTTTTAACGTGTGTTTTAAACCATTCTCATTCATCAATAAAAGTGAACTAATAAGTTAAAATTACTTATGATTTCTTTGTTTTCTATTTTTAAAAAACTAAACTTAATCGCAAGTTATCTTATTGTCTAGCTTGTGCCATCAAAAAAAAAGAAAAAAGAAAGAAAGAAAGAAAGAAAAGCTCCCAGTTTAACTCTGGCACAAGGAGTTTCACAAAGTCCATTGCCAGCAACGGACAAAGAGGGAATCACTGGTATGACAGGGGGATTTTTCTCAGCCAAGCCTCCTCACTACTTCATTTGATCAGGGAGCCAGACACACTCAAACCAGGGGCATTGCCTACAGAGTCCAGAGCTCGTAATACATTTTGCCTGGGAAATGCATCTAAGATTTCCTTGCCTGGAATGAGACACTTCCTTAAATTTAAAACCGTAACTACTCTTACGCTTATAGCTAGAGGGATTTATTCCTGTGATGAAGCAGTTAACATAATTTACCCAACGTCAATTTTTTACTACCACGCAAGAGCAGAACACAAGCTGAACTGCAATATTGCAGTGCCCTACACAACAAGGCATCTTGTTGGTACCGCACCAATTCCTAGAAGCTAGTGAGTCACAGCAGCAGATGCTGTGAGACCCTAGCCCCGCTTCCCCTCCATCATCAACACAAAAAGCCCCCGCTGTTCTGGCCAGCCGCTCTCAGCTGGAAGTTGATTTTGTCATACCTTGGCTACAAGTCCCCAGAATGTAGTTATTTCTATTGCTATACAAATACTGAAATTATCTGAAAATTACTTCTATCTTCTGCCAGCAATGTTTGTAAAAGTGTGCAAAAATTTCTTATTCAGGGTCCTCTGTCCATACCCAGCCATAACCCTACCTGTCCCAGGTCCTGCCCCACTGGGAATGCAATAAAATCCCACTAAAGTAATGGTTGTTCTTTCACAGAATCATTTGGCACATTGTTACTACAGTTGGCTCTTCGTTAAACCGTTGGGGAAATTGAAATGCATAGACTGTAGCACTGGAAGAAGCCAGGGGCACAGGCTCTTCTGCACTTGCCCCTGGTAACAACCCAAGAACACAACCGCTCACGTTGCACACTGTCCTTCAGAGGGAGGCACTTTTTCTTCCATTGAATGTTTGACTTCAGCCATTCTAGCTGGTACAATGTCTTTAGTGAGAAAGGATCGGTGTGCCATATCACGTCTCCTCAGCCTCGAACTAGCCAGTCAAATAAGCCCCATGAACTTCTGACAGCACCGCTCTCCCCTCTCAGCTTTTGTCTTTTCAGAACAGCGCTTTGGCATTTCCAGGTGTTTATAATCTTCTGTTTGAATAATTAAAAAATCCTGTATCTTCAGTGTCCTCAGATCTGATTATTTGTTCTTCTGATTTCATTAGTACAAATGGAGCACATACAAAATTGGAAAAAATAGCTCTAATACTTAAACTCTGACAACTCCATAGGTTGATGCATTATTTGCTTGGGGAAAAAATTACAACATATACAAAAATGTATTTGATACAAAGAAGGGAAATGTAAAATAAGAAAGTCAAAGGCACCAGCATAACTTCCAAAGCCCAAGTCAGAGCACGATACAATACATGTTTTTGAACCACCGCACCAAGCACATTACCCCTTAAGCTTCTGGCCAGCAAGTCTAACAGGGGGAAAAAAAAAAGAGCAGACAGGAAGACAGCTGGAATTTTTTTCTTGCCCTGATTATAGCTGATCATGTGATCATAAATAGAAGTATCTGACCCCTACCTACACATCCATAAACTGACATCCAAAGACTTGACCAATCATTAAGTTTCTACAAAGAGGCCACATCTTTGATTAAAAGTCCACAGAGCACTGGCATATAAGAAACAGCTGAATACTTCTCTTCCCCCTCTCTCCATATTCATCTTCAAAAGTGAAAGACATCTCAATACATTACAATTTCTTAAGTAGCCAAGTTGTCAATTCTACAATACAGTGACAGCTAATCCATAAAAGAAATGAAGGGCAATATGTACCTTCACATTTGTCACACTTGCCATTAATCTAGTCATATGGGAGCTTACTAGAACAATTTAAAAGTAAACAGGTAGAGGAGAGGAAGAAGAGAATGAAAGAGATCAGCAGGTAAAATTAGTACTGCTCTCTGAAAGCTTGAATCTGTCATTCAAGTATTGAGAGTACCCAGAAGGGTACAATGAATGGGAGCTGTTACAGCAAAGTCGTTAAAAACCCCTAAAACCCCAGGCACAGTAAGTGGCATCTCTGGGCTGTGTGGAAATAAAAAAAAAAAAAAAAAAAAAAAAAGAAGCCAGTAATTCAGTCCTCAATTCCTTCTGGACCCCAGACAGGGATCGCTAGAGTCACCACAATTTATTTTGGGCGTCTTCTGGATGAGAGTTTCTTCCCTTTTGCAGATATTTCCCACCCCCCCAGATCCCTTCCCTCCCCCCAGAAGTGTAACAATTTCATATATTATAAAGATTTGTAAAATACAAACAAACAAACAAAAGGATGAAGGCTGTGGCAGTAATGTTAGCGGTTACTCTTCATTGCTTCTTTGGCTGCCAAGATCAGTGGCGTCAAGCTAGACAGAGGTTTGGCCAGTTTCAAGAAGGGATGCTGCCAGGAAGAGAGAAACACAGTAATTAGTGAAAGACATAGTTTAAAAAGCCAGTAAAAGTCACATATCTACACAGACCTTTTCATTCTGAGATATGAAAAGCAGCCTAAATGTTATCAATGCCCAGCTCCTGAAGGGACAGATCCAGAGCACCTCAAGCCTGGTAAACATTCCTCCTCGTCCCAAAAGAGCCTAGGCCTCTCCTTTTCCAATAATTCACTACAAAGTGGTTTCCTGCTCAAACATCTTCTCTCAGTCCCATTTTGCTCACTTCAATGGCTCTATTACAGTAAGTTCGTAAAGTGCTGGATGCTTTAGCAGTGGCAGAATGAAGGCACAGATTATTGATGGGAAGACTTCAGAGCACATGTTACAATGTTTGATGACTCTAGTTCCTACCAACTGCTCTCCACTACAGTCCTTAGAAGAAAACACAAAAAAGAGGGTGCCAGTCTACAGTGCAGTTTATCACAGGCTGACCTTACTTGTGGCTTCTGTTATCTCGTACTGTGAGAAGAAGCTGACTCTCACCTGTAGCAATTCTTTGGCTGATCCTCTTTTCTCTACATCCATCTCCAAACATCGGTTCAAGAAATCCCGGAATATTGGGGACAGTTTCTCAGGGTTCTGCAGCTCTGGTGTGCCATTAGTTGCTATCAAATATAAAGCCTGTAAAATGAGGAATATTGTATAACCAAGCCAAACCTTTAGAAGATGCCAAACTGACCTGCCTAGAAGCAATTCCTTAGTCTAGATGAGAAAGGGCTCTGCAGCCTACTTCTCATCTCCCTGATGAGATGAAAAACTGTAAAAATGCCACAGTTATAGGCAGTCATGAACTATTCTTGCTAGTAGCAAAATAACGTTCAAAATCTTTTGGCAACAGATACTTACCTTGGCAAAGAAAGTATCAGATTCTGACAGAAGCAGCATTTTTCACAGCCTAATGGATTTACTTTCCCCAACCTACCACAGAAGACTGAGTTCAAAGTCCAATATTATAGTTACAGGCAGGTACTCATCTTCTAAACAGAAAAATTTGGGGTAGGGCTGACTGCAAATTCAAAACAGCTGGCTTCCTTTTGGAGGAATTTTCTTGCACTGCTGAAGCTTGTTGGTTTTTTCATTTCATTTTCTTTTTAATGTAGGTATTATTAATGAACAATTACTGAAAACATTCATATGGTAAAAACTCGCAAACAGTTCTAGCCACATCTGGGCTTCTTACCCTCAGGGGGTTTTCATTGAGGTACGGAGGTTCTCCTTCTACCATCTCAATAGCCATGATGCCCAGAGACCAGATATCCACTTTAGGGCCGTATGCTTTCCGTGTGACCACTTCAGGAGCCATCCAGTAAGGAGTTCCAACCATAGTGCTGCGCTTGCTCTGCTCTGGGGTGATCTGAGCACAGAAACCAAAGTCGGCTGTAGGATAACAGAATTTTAAAATGTTAAATTGGTGCACTCCAAGTAAGTGAGCTTCCTAGAAGACTTCTCTATTACTACACATATATTTTACTCCTCTACACTTGAGAGGGGCTTGGGGGAAATGTCTCCTCTTTCCCCCTCCTCTCCCCCCCAACTACATTCTCCATATTACAAAATCCAACGTGCAAGATAGATACAAAACCTGAAGGTGTTTAAGCAGGGCAGAATTCCGTGGAATGAAGATAAAGGGTTTTTTTTTTATTCCTCTGAGAAAGGGACAAAAGTATTACCCTGTAGAAGAACAGTATTTTGCCCAGTCCTTCCTTCAAGGATCCTAGACTGGTAACAGCCAAAAAAGTAATCAAGCAGAACACAGAAGGCAAGTGTCCTGTGCATAGGATGTTATACAGCCTGAACTAGAAAAAACGAATCCACAAACCGTGGCTTCTACCCTGCTAAACAGATTTTATTTGTGCAGCTATTGAGTTCAACATTTCACAGCAATTTGGCCATTAAATACAGGTACTACAGCTGACAAGAGACATGAAAACAAGGCGTCAGATAAGTGAAGTGCTACCCCACTCAGCAGAAGGAACCTGGACAAACAAACCTTTCCACAAGATAACTACTGAAGAGAACAACCACACTCAAGAAAACGAGAAAAGTCACCTATTCCTATAGCCTTCAGGTGCAGCAGCAATGCATGTTCCATCATGTTACTTTATCCAGCTGCAGCACTCCCACTTCCCAGGCATGTAAAGCATCAATAAGAACACAGTTAAGGCAGGAGACAGATATTACCTTATCATTGACACTAAGTTTAAAAGAGAGAGAGAGAAAGAGAAAGAGAGAGAGAATTTAAAATTTCGAGTCAATTTTGAAAGCGTTATGCCAAGCAGTGCTAACAGAAGAGCCACGGTCATGAAAGTGCTAAGTTGTACCAAGAGTACAATTTTAAAAAGAACTACCCCCACCCTGACTTTAAAAAAAAAAAAAAAACACCACAAAAAACAACAAACAAAAAACCAAACAACAACAACAAAAAAAATCAAACCTATAGAGTTACCAAGTTCCTCACCAGCACTTCTTGGCCTTTACCAAGGTGTCATACTCAACTCAAAGCACAGCTTATTTCAACGAACACACCAGAGAAGCAGCAGCAGTGTACGTCTCCTGACCTACCAATGAGGCCTCCAGCACCATGCCACCAGCAAGGCGAGAAAAGGCAGGCAAGATGTAGAACCCAGCTTCACCAACCAGTAGTGTGTGTGTAGGTACATAGTGGTGACAGGTAGACTGGTATCTCTTACTTCTCCTGTCACCAGTCTCCCAGAAGCCAGATTCCCCCAGAGAAGGGGAAGAGCCTGAAAAGAAGGTGCAGCTTCTTCCACCTAAACAAATGCTAGAAGCTCTATAATCACACAGCCAAAGAGCTTGTCTCAACACTGATTACAATACCTCCCCTTTATATAGGACATTTTTATAGCTGACTTCCGTTTTCTCCTGTCCTTCCTTCCTCCTCATCTTCCTCCAATCTCCTGGGGCCGATGCTTCTTTACATAGGCTGCTAACCCTGTCCTTTTGCCACTCTGCTTTGCTTTGACAGCTCTTACATTTTTGAGCCTTCTCCAGCTAACTCTTTTCAGCCACATCCTCTGCTGTAGCTATTCATTTATCTTCAGCCTCTGAATCCACAGGTGCACACAAACACATCATATCCTTAAAAAAATAAAACCTCCTATGCAAGCAAGCAGTGCATCCAACAATGCTGGTAAGCAAATCAGGTTGCTTGTAGTCTTTCTTCGCACTCCATCTTATAAACAATATGAGACTGCAAACCATCTAGACTAAGGAGTAATGCTGAGATACATTTTCATGGCATTTCAAATTCCTACCCAACTGTAAAAACACCATCCCTTAACTCTTTGGTCACTTTATGCTTTGCACATTCCTATATACCAAGAAGTCAGATAAAGCACCTCTCTTCTCAACAGTCCCGACAGCTTCTTTAAGTGGTTTCACATTTTTTTATTGCCACACATTTACACACACCAGAAACCGACTTACTGTACACAAGTCCATGCATGCATAACAATTACCTGAAAAGCAAGTAGTTTCTTTTGTCATTTCACAACTATATTAATGAAAGTGTGTTACATTTTCAGTCCAAGAAAAGGAGACCCAGTACAGGCACAGCATAAGACTAGACTGCAATATAAATTGTTAATAATGTACAATTTTCTTGTTAGTGACCTTCTCACGAAAAGGGCAAAACATTAAAAGGAAGTCATGACAACCTCAACAGACTAACAAAGCAACTGCAATTAGCTGCAATTTTTCTCTTGCAATCATTCGCATCTTTGCTTCATTGTATGGTGCCAGTTACTTCACATTTACCAGCATATTCATGTGGCAACAGGTTTGCTTCAACATCCTTCCGGTCTAACACATTCACAGCCTTAGTCTTAGGGCCCTCAGAATTTCAATATCTGCTACCTGTGAGTTATACATTTTATTACACAGAATGAATTTCTATTACTCATAGTCAATAAAAATTCACCCCAAACTTCCCTGCCAACTTTCCTTCTACCTATCTACACTCTCCAAGTCAAAATTTCCCATGAAAGGGAAAACAGAACATTGAAACAATTGTCTGATACTCACTTAGTTTAACTGATCCGTCCATTCCTAACAGAACATTGTCACTCTTAATGTCTCTGTGGATGACCTGGTTGGCATGTAGGAACTCAAGTGCTTGCAAGCACTGGATGGGAGAAAAAAGAAATAAAAATATTCAGCATATGGAAATAGAATTTATGTATGCAAACACAAAGTCAAAAGCAATGCTTACACCCTCAGTCAGTGCTGAGTGCAAAAATGTAACAGGTATTGTTTAAAATAACCAGCAGAGGAAGCTCTTGTGCTAAAAAATACTCTCCAGATCTCATGAGGTCAAAAATCATTTAGCCATGGATTTTCTCTGCTATCTTAACAAACCCATAAATTAAACTACTCATCACCCAGTCATTACCCAAGATGCTCTCAGAAATCACAGACCTTAATTTTGATGCATCCCACAAATTCTACAGAGGAACCATAAAGGATTAAGTGAGAGCATTTTAGCCTGAAGTCTCACCAAGAAGAATCAGTGAGACTTCATTCTCACCATGCAGGCAACTTCTCCTACCGTGAAGGCTGTAAAACATCTTCACTATGAAAGTCACTAATACTGGTTTTGCACTGTTTTTAGATTAAAATCTTTCAGACTAAGTTTCTGCCTAAAAACATAATGAAATTTACTTTTGCTATTTGAGAATAAAAGGCAAATAAAATTGTAAGATTCTTCTCTTTTAATACAACCAGATCGTTTACCATTTGCAACTTGGCACGGATATAGTCCCCAGTGGGTTTTTTGTGTCTTCATTTGCTTTAGCAAAGTGGCACTAATTTGTAAAATGAAGCATATCTAATATACAAGGCAGCAGAGTTTTGATGAAGTACAATAGTTCAATATTAGACTTTTTCCTCAGAAAAGTTAATTACTGTTACAGTAAATAGTTACTTTCAGTTCTCTGCTTCCAGCTCCAGTTTCTCTGGAAACCATTACCTGTCCATACACGTTAGTGTACAAGTTTGCTTTCCATCCCCTCCCTTTGGGTGAGTCATCAAAAGCAGATGTCATGTTGACGTAGTCAAATGGGGTTTTTAAAAGGCTAAGTTTCTCCTGCACAGCAGATAATACAATTACTTCTCCTTCTGCCATAATAAATCAAGCCTGAGCTGGAAGCTGGCACTCTGACTCAGGGCAGAAACCACTGATAAGTTCTAACATCAGCTATTTTTAACTCTTCCACTTGAAATCTTACTGCAATCTTAAAATTATTCCAATGACAATCTTCTGGAGAATTATTTTTCAGAGAAATCCACAAAGAAAGCTTAACTGTCACACAACTATAGACTTCACACACTATGAAAACTACTAAAATGAGAAAGGTATAGTCTGCATCAAGTTCATCTTTATTTTAGTACATGTTTCTTAAAGTATTCCTGTTTCATCAGATCCACTTCCAGACTCTAAGCCAACGCAGTTTCCCTTCTTCCTTCTGGAAAACTCAGGCTTTCAGGCTTTTTTCCTTTTTCTTTTTTGAAAAATATGTTTACATCTCTACTTTCTACATTACCTATATATGAATACTCAGTTTTCTTTTTGGTGCCTTTGAATATTCTTCATTAGTCACAGTTAAAAAAAAGACATTCTTTCCAGCTGCTAAACTTCTTTGTTGCTCTTTCTTGAACTTCAGTCCACATTATTAATACTTTTCTGTTAACACTGTCAGCAGGACTAGGCAATCCAGGTACCAAACCCAAACCCTTTATCTGCTCCATCACCTAACATTCCCAAACACCCAGCTCAAAAACTGCCATACCTCTTTTGTGTTATAACTTGCAAACACACAATTTTCTGAGTTAAACTCATTTTGTTATTTTCTGTAATTTTAACATTGATTTCTGCTCTCAGCATCATTCATTCTTCCTAACTCAATGGCTCCAACAGCAATTGTTGCAATTAGTCCTAACCTAAGTATACCATAAAACCTAGGGGAATAGAGTGCAACCTTCATTCCTCCACCCGTCAACTATAATACTTACCTCTCTGCAAACAGCAGCAATCTGTGCTTCATCCATACACGTTTCTGTGACCACATCTGTTAGTGAGCCTCCAGCTAGATACTCCATCACCACAAACAATTCATCTCCTACAAGGTAACTACAAAGAGAAAACAAAAAGCATGTCCATTTGCCATCAAGAGATGGAGAACTGAAAAATGACTGATAAAAGCTGGTCAATGAAATGATTCATAAGCACTTCAAGACAAACAGTAAAGAAAGTTAATCTCTGGAAGGTAGCCTGAAATGTAAATGCTGACAATAAAAGCTGTCTGCTTCTTACTACCTGAAAGGGCAGGATAACACCCTATGTATCTCATGCATAACACAAGCATTGCTCCAGCTGTGCTCTTGTCCATCACTGATCCCTAACTACATGTAGCACTGCATTCATGACTTCAGGGAGAAGCCTTCTTACTGAATCATCAAGACCATTCCCCGTGACAGATTACTTTTTTTTTTTTTTTTTTTTTAAAGACAACAGTCTAAATACAGTCTTATTTGCTTATAAGACCCTTAGGTACAGGAAATCCAGGTCTTTTAAGTATATCAAGTTATAACCTCTTGAAACTCTTGGGGATGAAGGAATCAGCCAGCTGTCTGCATTTACCTGTCCAGGAAGTTGACTATGTTGGGGTTCTTTAGCTCCTTCATTACCAAGATCTCATTAATAATCAACTCCTTCTTGGGCTGCTTCTGCAAGTTTATCTGTTTAATAGCAACCTGAATAGGACAAAATAAAACAGCAATCACTCAAACCTGAGTATCAAAACCTTTCAGTCATTCTTAATACAGTGAAAAGTTAGAAGAAATTCTGTAACAGGATTAAAGGAGTTTAGCACAGGCAAGTTATTTATTTATTAGCACACAACTTAAAAGAATGCAACTTGATGAGTGTGCAACTTGCACCCATAGCCAACATCATCCTCTTGCAGCTGAAAAGATCCACAAATAATAACAAAGGCCAGAACAGACAGCAAAGGAAATATTCAGGAGATAAAAAGATACTTGCCCAATTTCACACCAACAGGCCTAAAGCAGAAAAGAATCGTGTAGCAACTAAGAGAGAAAGTATAAGCTTTCCAATGCAAAGCAAGGCAATTCGGTTTTCTAAATTCTAACAAAATTAGTGTTTGGGTATAAGGAATGCTGGGAGGCAGAAGGAATTCCTCTCAAAGCAATTAAGCCAATGAACTACCCCAGAGAGAGAAGGGAAGATAAGACTTATCTTGTCCAGGAAATAAGCTAACCAGGACAAGTATTCCAGACTTTAAAATGGAGAAGAATTGTTCCAGTTATCTTAGCTACAACACTCTGAGGAGGCATTTTGGAGTTTTACAAGATAACCTACCCATGAGTCCAAAACCAAACACAAGAACCAATATAATCTTGTAGAAACAATCGTTATCATATGGCCAAGGGCATTAAAAGAAGAGAATTTGTGGCACAGAATCACAAAATAACTAAGATTGGAGGGGACCTCTGAAGGTCATCTGGTCCAATCCCCTGCTTAAATTACAGCCAACATGGAGCAGGTTGCTGAAGGTCTTGTGCAACTGAGTTTTGAATGGAGATCTCAATGAGCAAATACTCCACAACCTCTCTGGATTCCTGCCCCATGTTTGATCATCCTGAATGTAAGGGAAAAACATTTCTAGTATCTAACCAGAATTTCCATTATGGCAATTTTTGTCTGCTACCTCTTCGCCTGTCACTGTGTAGCTGTAAGAGGAGTCTAGTTCCATATTCTCTACACCTTCCCATTAGGGCACTGAAAATAGCAATAAAATCCTCCCTAGGCCTTCTCTTCTTACCGCTGAACAGACCCAATTCTATCCTCAGACATTAAGCACTGAGGAAGCCAGAGTACTGCATCCGTTTAATACATGAAGACTGCAAGCAATCAACTGTTAGCCCACCTGCCTGACAAGACACAGAGGAGGTCGAAAAAGGAACTGGATTACAAATTTTACTCTGCAGTCAGTACGAGGACATGACGTACTGCAGTTTGTAGAAAGCAAATTAAGAGACAACGTATTGAGATGATTGAAAGGCTTGCATTTTATGAGGATGTGGTGCTCTATTACAGTACTGGTAAATGTGGTTACTGTTGAAAGGACAATTACTTATCAGTGACCTAAGGAATGGCTACTTGTGGATATTTAAAGGAAAATTAAGGAAATGTGAATCTAAAGAGAAGCAAGTAATTCCTAAAATTTTAGTCCCGGGAACCAGAGATGACCACTGGATGACAAGCATGCAGAGTATTGCTGATGTCATCAATTTCACCAAGTGGGTTTGGAGACACCAAGGAGTAAAAGCAAAGAGCAGAATGTGGAGAAGGCATTCTAACTACAACAAAGAATCATGCAGGCAAGCTGTTTCCATACAGATAGGTGCATCCATCACCCCTACTGAGACAGGACTAGAAAAGAAGTGTGCAGAGACTAAACAAAGTTTTATTTCTAAAAATGCAGGACACCATGGTGCATAATTCTTGAACGATAAACTGTTTTTAAAATCCATTTCTGGAACACCTCACTCCCTCTGCTTTTCACTGGAAAGACAAAACTATTTTTAGCTTTCATCATCTGATTACTACAGAACAAGGCACACATTGTTACAAATGACTATGACAAACATTATTCTGAGAGATGATGGCAAAGATGGGAGCCACAGAAAGAAATCTAGTCAAATAATTTCTGCCACCTACAGAAGAACGTTTATACAGAAAAAAATATTTTCATTGCAATGAACCCAGAAATCTTACCTCCTGCCCTGTTGCCACATCAATAGCTGTGAAAACTGTACCTGAAGCCCTGTGAAGAAAAAGAAAAAATGTTACAGCCAGTTGCATCAATCTGTGTAACAAACATGCACAGGAACAGACAAATCACAAACACAAAATTGTGTCAGTTTTCAATGTTGCAAGAGCTGTATCAAAAAGAAGGCTATTAAACGTAAGTGATATCATAGAAATGCCAGTCAGTTCACATGAAACAAACTAATCACAAATACACTCTTTTCTGACACCAACTATGTCTCCTGCATTCAGGATGTCTAAGCCCCCAGCACTTGTGCTGCTCCCTATGATCAGATAGCTGAGCAGCCCTTTCTGTAGTAGGTATTACTTTTCATTTTCCCCCAGGGGAAGCCTGCCCACAACACACACAGACCTATTTGGAAAGTATAATGTAGGAATTAGGCATATGTATAATCAAAGCTGGAAAAGCTAGAACTTGTATATACTTTTTTCTCAGAAGGATTCAGAGGACCACTAGAAGAATAACTTAGTCATGGCATTATTGTTAGCTTAGCACACAGAAAGCCTTCTGACGTGCCCTCGTGCTATTCAGCAGTCATATTACAAAATGGATGAATGCATCTTACTGGGAGAGGAGAGGAACAGATACACCCACAGAGAAGTTAGAGAGCTATGCTTTTGCATTAAAAGACAATTCAAAATTTCCACCATCATCTGTTTATCACTGCTTAATACAGCCAACATTACTGCCTGCTTCAGTAAGTGATGGCTACATCATAGTATCAGATAGAGAACAGTACACTGCTTTTAACACTGGCTCACTGGGAATAAAAGTTGGGGTGAATACTTACCCCTGCCCGATTTTTTCATATCTGGTGTATTTTTTTTTGGGATCTCCTATGCTCACAATAGTGCCTAAAAAAAACAATCAAAAAAGGTCAATCCTGCTGTCCCCCTTTAGTAGGGCTGGCCTGGCCAAGATACCTCCAAGAGTGTGTCAGCTCAAGTAGTAACAGCTGATGCATGAACAGCCAAAGCTTCCTGATTCAGTTCCAGTCACAAATGGCCCAACTTCAGACAATCATATTAATGAGACAGATCATGCTATTTCCCCTAGTATCTCAATTTAATGATAGTCTGCTGTGTAGCAAAACCCAGTATGAGGTTATGAAAAATCCATCAGCTTAGCCCAGTCCAGAAACTAGTCAGTTCTGAACTTAAGCACAGGAACATTAATATGGTGAAAAATTATCTTCAAGGTGATTATGGAACAAACAACAGCAGAAACTATTTGGTGTTATTATGGTTGTATTATACACGCAGATCACATTATCACAACTGAATTTCAATCCAAAAAAAGTTCTACAATTTTTTTTTTTACCCAATAAGGCTTTGAAGCATATGAATCGGCAAAAATTCTGAATGCAGCGCTCTCAGCTACTGTCTGACACAAAACCATTCAAGCACAGTATTCATACAACCCTTACACAAAAATAAAGATGAGGGCAAAAACTTAAAGTCCCTCCCCAGTCCTAAAGCCTTTACTTATCTGAAATAAAAAACACCTACGTAGTTTTTCCATGATCTCTTCATCCGACATTTTGGTCTTCTTTTTCTGTTTATCACCTGATTTCGTCGCACTGTCAACAGAAGTGTCACTGGCTGGTGCAGGGATGGGGTCAATTACAGACCGTGTATAAATCTGTCAAGAGACACCATTTACCTGAGCATTTTCTTTGCAATCATTGACCTTCAGTTGAAAGCAATCACAGTTCTTCAAAGATCCCTAAGCACCATTTTCCATAACAACTTGGAGGCAGAAATTAGATCTGAGAAACATTAAAGTCCAGTAAGTCAAGATGCTGGCAACCTTCCTGACCTCTGAAAGAAAGACCCAGGCACCTCCTGAACAGAGTGGATGCTAGGAGATTAACTCTAACTTCCACAGATAGACGTTTTGTAGGTTTTCTACCTGCTTATTCTTTATAACCCATGCTAGTTAACAGAACAGAAATCACTATTTAATAGCAAGATCAACTACTGCTAAGATCTAAAGGAAAAAGATTCATGCTTCACCATGAAAAGAAGCATGAGACTCTCGGAAATTTCCCAGTTGCCCCCAATTTAGAGGATTTTTCTTGGCACTTTAATTTCCTCCTGAGCTGTTTACAAACACACGCAGCTACTCTAGAAATATCAAACTGTAGACCTGTCACGTTTTATATATCTACATACCTAGAGTGGGCAGTTATAAAGCAGTATCACTGACAAATAAACACAATTCACATTTGCACTCCTGGAGTGAGAATAAGTGGGCAACAGAGAGGCAAAACGTACACCTACCACAACCAAAAGAAGGAACTGGAGTAAGTGGGATCCCTGGGACATTATTAACAAGGTGTGTAGTTCAGGATGACTACACTAAAACTTAATGAACAGCTTCTGAAGCATTTAACTTTTCATGTAATGCTGATGACTTTGTGAGTGAAATAATCTTTCAAATCTTAAATTTGAATTGTTTTGGGTTTAGGTAGTATATTTGGTGAGGCTATCACACTGCAATCAAATAAAATAATCAAATACACTACACTTGTACCATTGTACTGTGCAAAGTTACAGAAACTAGCTATAGTTTTAGGACTAAAAAGCCTCCTCCTTGCATGTTGGGTTGAAGGATAAGCATAACTGGGTGCCTTCAACACAAGCCGACAAACAAATCAGCATTAACTTCAGGACTTCTGATCCAACTGATGCCCAGAAATTAGGCATTTTCTTAGGAAACTCAAAAAACAAACTGAACTTTTCCCTAAGAACTTACAACAGTTCATTTCACAAATATAACGCTTTGCTAGAAAACAAAAGTAGAAAAAGTTCCACAATACTGAGAAAGGCAGGTCTGCACTGTAAATTTTATAGCTGCTCACCGATTTTGTGTGATCTGGCCGTGGAGCAATAACAGGAGGAGGAGCTTCTTCATCATCATCATCATCATCTGCCACAGCTGTTGATGGTTCTGAACCTTTGGCATTGGTCTACATTTTTACCAACATTAAAAAAAAAAAAAAAACAACAAGAAAAAAAACCAAAATTGTCTCCCCCACAGTTTTAAATACTTGCTTCCCCCCCCCCCCGCCAAAGATAAAAGAATTGTTACTGATACCAAAAGAAAAGGATAGGTTGAGTCGTTTGTGTCCTATTACATTTTATTACAAGACTCAAATACTACCGCTCCAGTGAAATATGCTCTGTTGACCCCCCCAATTTATGTTTTTATTCCGCAAAAAATTCTCATTTTGTTTTATACTGCAAGATTCAGTATATAACAAATACAAAAGACCTGAACTTGTATGCGCCTAAGAACACACAGAGAACAGTAAACACACTCACCGTTGGCGTTCCTGAAGGGAAACCATCTTTTTCTAAATAGGACAAATACCAGAATACATAAAATAATCAGAAAAATGATTAAAAGTGAACTTTACAGAGTAAAGAACACAGACCACTTTGGAGATTTTTTTCATCTCTAAGAAAGCAAAACTTCATGGTCACAAATGAGAGAAACCAGTATTGCACTGTAAGACCATGCAGAAGGAAGCTCTAAGTTTCTAAAATCCTCCCCTATGGGTAGGCAAACCCACTCATTTCCCAACTTGCTCTTCACCTCTCTTGAGTACCCACACACAGTTTTCCAAATAGAGCACTGCTCATCACACTTGTGTTCTGTCTTACTGAGATGTGAAATCAGGATCAAATGGATATTTCTGTTCCCTTAGCAGTATCTTGAATCAAGGATGAGAATATTACAAAGCCTTATTTATTACTAAGCTATTTTCAGAAATAATTTGGAAGAAAATTAGGTAAAACTCCATCTGTTTGTAGGACAATCATTCTCTTAGCCCCCCCACATAACTCCTGATCTAGGAGCCACAACTTATTTTGCATCTTTGATGTCACCACATGGTGACATCAAGTTCACGGACAGCAGAGGCAAGGTCTCCAGCACAAAACCAATTAATCCCAGTCTCAGAGCCCCAGCTTCATAAACACAGCCCATTAAAGTTAATTTTGGCTGCTATTTTGAATTATCCAGTTCCATTTCTTCCCCTCTCCACTTGAAACAAGAAATTAACTGGACAACGCCAGTTTCCATAAAGTTTTAAATCCATCTTCAAATATTTGTTCCTAATTGAAAATTAGCTTGCTCTTTCAGCGTTTGAATCTGATTCATTATTCCAAAAGAGAGGAAGACTGTGTTCCAAATACCCAACTCCTCTTTAATCTGTCCTTCACACACTTGGATCTCACCTGGAGCAGAAAAACTCAGATACTTCTGTTTTGCTGTGTCTTTGGAGTCATAGAATTTCAGCACATCTAGTACCGCCTGGGGGTTTTTCTTCTGTTCTAGCTTCGTGATATTTGAGGTCTGAAGCAACCGAGCCCATTGCTCTGGCATTCCCTGAAAAAATAGGCTATTTTTAAGCATCCTTCTAGCATTTTAAAGATTTTTAAAGAGCAGAACAAATTTCTTTCCTCTACAAAAAGCGTAACATACACACAGCCTTAAACACATGAACAAGTAGGATGGGGTTTTAATGGGGAGCCATATGCACATAAGTGACACAACACAAACCACCATGCCAACATGACACCACCTCTTTCAGGTGTATTCAGCCAGATGTGAGGAATGGGAATACAAAAGTGCTCAACAAAACCAGTGCTACCCACTAATGAAAGGAAACTGAAGAGGGTTTCTCAGGGAAGGCTGTCCCAGGTAAGACAAAGCATCAGATCTGACACTTATACTGCAGAAGTACTAACAGGTCACAGTCTCATTACTCTGCATGCTCTACAAATACACAGTAGAATTATTTCTTTGATAAAAACAAAGACTAACTAAACATCGCAATGGCTTCACCACCGAACTGACCCACAGCTGTTTTCTGAGCAACTCTTAGGCAGGTATACTTACAGTGAACTCTCCAGTAACAGCATCAAAGCCAACATGGATGGTATGCTCAAAATCTGATGGTGGGGAGATTTCTGGCCTTTCCTTTTCCTTCTTCTTGCTTCCTGAAAAAGACATTCAAAGACCTACTGAGCAAAGATTTAAAGTCCTACTGTCTCCATTTAATATAATCAATCAAAGCTTTACAACAGTTAGGATGACTGTAACCATTATTCTGTTTACTGGATGGAGGTGTTTACATATGCAGCACAGTGATTTGACGTTTTCAAGTTGGTATAGACTTCACATAAGAATCAACAAATTCTTCCATTCAAATAATTTATATTATGGTAGCAAGCGAATAAGAAATTAAGAGCACGGGAGCGCAAGGAGCTCTGTTGAGAATATGAAATGTTTACAATGCAAAAAAGGACATTTTAATATGGATTAAGAACAACACTGAAGACAGCTTCAGTTCAACCTCAAGTTCACCCTAAAGACAGTTAAAACTCAGTTGCCTCACTGCTTCAATTCAAGGTAATTAATGCAAACTAGGACTTCCTGTGTTGAAGATAAGAGTTTATAGCCTCAGAGCAATTACCTAATTTAAATTAAAACAGGGGGAAGCAAGCATAATAAGTACCAGAAGCAGAAACAGACAATGGGAAGGACCATGTGCACAATCCAACCTAGATTCAATTAAATTTATAAGAAGTTTTATAATGCCTGGGGCTTGGGGTTTTTGTTTGTTTGGTTTTAATTTTTTTTTTCTGACAAAGAGAAAGTTAAAAAAAAATTAAAGACAATTTGTAGTTAACTCTGAATATAAAATATATCATTCGGTTCCCTTTACTCAGAAAAGATTCAGAGTTAAATTGAAAGGCTTCAGGAACCTGTTTTCTTGTTCTTGCAAAAAAGCCGGAGCCCTGCTTTCTTTCCCTGCCAGAGCAGAGGAGCGTACTTGCTATTTGCTTTCCAGGTAGAAGGATGATGCTCAAGGTCTCATCTCACAGTCCTCTGCTGAAAGGCAGAGGCCTGGCAGTGAGCTGTAGAGCATGTCTAACCTGATACCAAGAAAACTAACTGCATGTGTAATCCTGGGAATGCCTGTGGGCTCGCAGAACATGTAGCTGAATCAGCTGCATTTATTATAGCGTGCATGAAGCCAGCAAGAATGCCATAATGCTCATAACCACAAAGGAAAGCAGCACACCATTTTGCAATCTAATGATTACCATTTCATGTTTGTATGTCAAAAAAAAAAAGTTTTTTTGCTTTGTTTTTAAATTCACCTTAAAAATAAAAGTCATGTAGTTTCAGTACAGAAAAAGAGCAGCTAAATAGCACCCTCTTCGTTACTACATGATAAAAAGTTACTGAACGTGGGGCAAGCATAGATCATGCTGCTCAGAGCCAGAGAAACTGTCTGAAATCCCCTCACACTGGCGTGAGAGGAAGGATGAGGAGCCGAGGACAATACTTACAAACGAAAAGCCATGTGGGCCACCTCCAGCTGAACAATGCAGTGGAAAGACATGGCTATTATAAACAGGATATCTTTAATATGGCTGCACAGGTCAGAGCCAAAAAGCAAACAGACTGTCAAATGTTCTCATTAACGCCGTTCAGTCACAGGACAGGAGAAACTTGCTTATGTGAAAACCTTTAAGGAAAGTACTGTTTCTTCCCAATCTCTTGCAGTTGTTTATGTGAAAGCAAGGGGGGGGGGGGGGAAACGACAAAAGTTCTATTCCTCAGGAAGGTTCCTGTTCAGGACCACTTGACACATAGGGAACAGGAGCTGGTGCTCAAACCCTCCAGCATGTGCTGCACAAATAAACCCACTCCTTCCAAATATACACCAATCTTATCAGTAGTCTAGGCTAGAAGAGTAAAAATCACTCCTCTGCCCACAGGAACAGCAGATTGGAGCAGCACTTCAAACACACACAAGCAGTGAGCTCCAGTCAAGAGGCAAGTCCTGTGAGTCATGTGTTGGCAGGACATACTCGAGGCTCTGCGAACAAGGCCACTGTGAGGCCACGCTGCTTTTCAACCTCTGATGATGTTTGCAACACAGTTCTGTATCTAAATGGGAATCCTTTGATAAAGGGCAACGCTCGTTTCAAACAGCAAGTGAATCTAAGACGTGGTCCCTTGGCCCTGCAGGGACAGCAGCATATAGTCCCTCTGTTCCTGGGAGGGGAAAGACGCAGGTCCTTCAGGATTCAGTGAATTGGAGAATTGCTCTGTCTGATGAAGAAAGTGCCTCAAATACAACTTGACTCTTGCCTTCCCCAAATGAAGCCACAGGCACTCAGTGAGGTGTTACCCAAGGTACTTCACACACCCCCCTGCATTGCAAACCCATCCTCAAGCATCCCTCACTTCCCAGCAGCCAACCTCCACACACAAAGCAAGAAACACAGATGTTTCTCAACAGCCTGGTCGTGGTAGGTAGATGACTCTAGATAGTACACGTTGAGTTACTGAGCCACAGCTGAAATCCCACTGAAATCTGCCCTGAGCCAGCAGTCTCGAGCATGTCACATGCATGATCCCAGGTCCTGGGCGATGCCCCACAGCACCTCCTTTAATAAGTTCTGCCTGAAGACAAACATTTCTTGTTTTAGGGGACTATTTTAAAGCTTTCCAAAAACACACGCAGGTTCATTTGACTTCAGAAGTCTAGCCAAGGAAATTCATGGCAATTAAGTACTCCAGTAAAAAGATGATTATCACTTCATTTATCCTAAACAATGGAAGTAGGGGAAGAAAAACCTCCATGACTAGGTCATTAAATAATCCCTTCAAATTCATGACTATTTCAGCACAGAACTAGCTCAGGCTTGGGGCACGAACTGCATTTGCTAAACCTCACCGTCTGCAGTGATTCCCCCAAAGCACATCACCTCCCCAACACCACCTCCTAAGCTAGAGAAACTTCCCAAGAGAAGACCCAGGGAGGGGAGGGGGGGAGAGCTGTGGCAATAGGTACGATGAGGCTTGCAAAACCATATGGACAGAGATCTGCAGAGCAAAGCCAAACAATGTTATCCAGTAACAGGTCTGTTTGCAGTAGTCTTGTACATCTCCTGGTAAGGCACCCCTTCATTTTCTGAAATGGTGAATTTACCATTTTTGTAGTAATCTGTAAACTTTTGCACTGGCTGGAGAAATATTTCCTGTGAAAAAATTTCTATCCCAGGTTCACAGGTTATTCTGCATATAGTCCCAATATATTTTTTAAATCCAAGCAGGAAGTTAATAATTCTGTAAAGCTTCCCAGCAGCAGAATTTAAAAAAAAAAAAAAGTATTTAAATAGGCATTTCTGGTGAGGGTGCACCTCAGCCATGCTAATGAACAAAACCACCAACATCTGACTATTGTTTTAGTGCCAGAAAGTCACTGTGTCCATTTATATTCTGATTACATTTGACAGCCAGTTTTGCAGTCTTGAGGGCCAAAAACATTTCTTTGGATGTTTACATTATCCTTGCTGTGGGTCATCCAATTGACAAGTTTTTTCAAATTAAAAAAATGCAACTTTCAGATAGTTTCTTTAAGCTAGATAATGCAATTACCATTTTTCCTAACCACATTATCTTGCCATGCAGTAAAACCTTCTGCTTTTTTTCAGAAGGACATTACTTTCATTACTTTTTAACATCTAGAAAACATAAACTGACACCATTTTCTCTAAAATGTACTTTTCTCAGCAGAAATTATTTCTTTAAGTTTTAGTTTGCATCACTAAATATCAGTAGGTATGCAGACACATGCTAAACAAGTATGCAGATTACTTTCCATAAACATGGTGCATGTCAGTATTTACAGCGTGGTCTGAATAAGCTTAAGTAATGGTACTCCAAAGCAATTTCAGATGAGCCAACACAACTTCAGACAAGCCTTCAACCACCTCCCCAGCCACTTCACCAACGAACAAACCCACTGTCAAGATGGAAAGAGGAAACGTCCAAGGAGAAGTAAAGGCACTATAAACTGTCACAAAGCTCTCCAGCTGTGCTGCACCTACTTGCATTCATAATTCATTTCACAACACAAGCAAGCCTTACACAGTATTACTAATTCAGAGCAAGGAAAACCTTCTTTCACATGGGGTTTATGTTCTACTTGATTATATCCCTGCCTGTAAAAAAGGGCTACAAATGCTCCGGTAAACGATCAATGCAACAGCATAATGACAAGGGCCATCCCAGCTCCTAAACCCTTCTCCTAGTCTGAAGATGGACAGATTTGATCCTTCCACCAGATTTTGTTGCAGCACTCACCATGACAATTTCTAGGCACTTCCTCCCATGATCAGTGATATAATGGTAAAACACCAGTTTCTGCAGTATTGAAGGGCTAAGCTAGCACCTGCTCTAGACATGTGGCACTATGCCTAGCTTACAGCACCCAGCTTCACCAGCCTCTGAGGCCTGGAGTGTCTCTCTTGGGGTGCTGCCACCAACATGTAGTAGCTTCTCACGTTCTTCTTATAGACTTACCTCTTTAAGGCTTACCCATGGCAGTAAAAAAAGACCACCACTTCTTCTGCTGTAACCCAGCCACGGACAGTTATTTCACAATAAGGGACCTTGTGAAATAACTATTCTGCTTCCAAAAGCGACAATGGCCAAATCCTTCCATCTTCCGAAAACACGCCCACTGTTGAGCACAGAAACTCTGCCAGACCATGGAAAGCCAGATCTTCTAAATACAGGGAAGCCTGCCTCTGGTGTTTGTCTCCAGGGTGAAGCATGGCTGCAGAGTGGCTGCTCACACAGCTGAGCAAAAGGAAAAACCAGCCCTGGGGAAAATACTTAGCCAAGCAAATAAATAAGGAGAGGAGCAAAGTCTCTTGAAACAGACAAACCTGTGTCAGCATGACTGGTTCAGTCCTGCCCAGCACATCAGCAATGAGGCGCAGGAAGACAAGAGAAGAACTAGAAGACATTAAAAGCAGCAGGGTCTTCCCCTTGTGCATCTTAAGAGTAATCACAAAAATGCTAACTGGTAGACATTAATGAAATGCATAGCAGTTTCAGTTCAGGCTTATAGGTCCCTGCGCAGCTTTACCGTACCAGATGTTAGAAGGTATTTCTATCTATGCACTATTTTGTTGTACATAGATACAGACATCCTGGAGAACCAGGATCAGTACTCCAGCACTGTACATACATTCACCATACAGAAAAGAGGGCAGAAACAAAGCATAAATACAGTCTAGTTTCATTACAGCAATTTTTTCTCAGAAATAATCCTTGTTTACAGCAATCCAGATTTTTCCCCCACTGGTAACTAATCCTAACAGTGCAGTTACACAGACAGAAGGACTTAATTTTTCTCAATTCTCCTTCATGCACACTGCACCCTCCCCACTATTTCTTTACTATCTTTTTCTCCTCAAGCTGCCACATAAATGGTCATCAACACAAAGTAACTTCTAAAACAGCTGGATGGTCAGTTTAAACCAGAAATCTGCATTTAGTGTAGCAAAATGGTAAGTAATATGATACCAAGGAATCACAAACATTTATTAAGGTTGTTTGGAAATGCATTACTTTAAACTGGGCAGCAAACATGAGAAGCAATAGGTGGTGGCTTTCCTCAGTGAGCTATTTCATTTTTCTTACTTAGCATTTCAGCTTCAAACATCCCAGTGCAAACAGAGAGAACATCTCAGCTCATTGAACACACATATCCAACTTTCAGCACTTCCTCCAATCCCTTACACTTGGACAGGCTAGACTGAAATGTCTGAAGCGCTACCAAAACTTACAAGAGTAAAGGAATGGAAGTAGTAACTTTGGAAAATAAAGACATCTTACCTTTTTCAGTGCTAGAGAATATGGAGATGATTTTATTCCTAGGTTTTCTCTCTTCTGGTACAGAAGGCAGGGGTTTCAAACTGTGGTTGGCAGACAACTGGTCTTTGCCCCCTGAACTGAAGATAGTACTGCTCATCCGGACGGGAGGAGCTGGTGGCTTGTCTTCCAGTTCTCCGTTGTCAGACATGGTTCTCAATAGCTAGTGAAAGCACTGAAAATAGAAATATTTGTTTTAACATAGGAAAAGAGTATAGAATACATAAATGTAGTGTTTCTTCTGTTGGCCAACAGGGAAAGGAGGTGCAAATTCAACTCTGAGTAACTCGGCAAGCACTGCACTGGCAGACACTGATGTCTCTGCCAAAGGAAGCGGATCCCTTCCCGCTCCCAGTTCTGGGCCACCCATTCATTTGGGCCAGCAGCAGCATTTGTGGGATGGAGTGATAAATTTTTCCAGTGATAAAACTAACCCAGTCAAAAAGAACTGTCAGTTATAATGTGGATCAATTCCCAGATCTAGTTCACTATCTGTTCACACAAAGGTTGCGTACGTAAAAAGGACAGTATGTGTAAGGGTGTAAGTACAACATCTTTTAGGGGTAGGTCTAGCCCAAAGATCTTCATACCCTAGAGTCAAACACCTTCAAAAGCCTTAGATGCTTCCCTTCTTGTCATTTATCAGACAAGATCTTGGGGAGAAAAGAATAGCTTATGTTTATAAGTCACAATTCAGCACACTGTCCACATTAAGTTGTATGAATATTATCTCTATCCAAATTATGCAGCCTACATTAAAGAACATGGGACTAAGATCCACTGGATGCATTCCACTTCTGAATGAGGACTTGGATTGCTTCACCACTTTGTGCCACACTTGCTCCATTTGTAAAGAGAATATATACTATCACCACAATCCTCTCTGATTCCTTAACAAAAACATGAGCAAGATCACGAACAAATAGCTGCTAAAGCTAAAAACACAGCACAATAAAGCATCTACAAGACACATTCCACATTCAAGAAAATCTGCACTGGCCCTTCCTCCCTTCCCATAATATCCTGGAGATTCTTCTCTGATCACCAAGAAACAGGCAGCCTCTCTGCTACAGAGTAAATAGCACAAAGAAAGATTTACAGAAACTACCTCTCAGTGACAGCTGAATAACAAATATGTCCCTCATTCCTTCATATGCTCAAATGATGAGCTACCTCTTTGCAACAAGAGCCAATACATCTCCTCCATGTTGACCTCCTCCTCTCACAACAGTTTGGGAAATGAACGGCCTACTGGTGTCTACCAGCTGCCCGTCAGAGTCCTAAAGCATGACTCAGTCCCAGCCACACCACTGGAGCAATCATTATCAGTGTCATTCAAGAAAGTCAGGATAAGACAGTGCAATCCACTCTCAACTATCACACCTTATTTCCAAAGTATAAATATTGTGCTATACAATGTCTCAGCACAACATGTGCATCTTGCATAACATGGTCTTCGCAGCAGAACTAAAAACACGTAGACTGCCATTCCTTATCATTTCATTGGGTGGGTGACTACTGTCAAATCCCCAAAAAGGAAAACAAATCAGGCTAGCAGCCTGAATCCAAGCAGCACAAGAGCACACTGATGTTGTGAAGCTCAAGAGAGATTAAAATTAATTACCACCATGAACGCCCATGAAAGCATATCATTTCTATACAAATACCTACAGAAGCACAAGCAGCACAAAGCAAAGTTCTGTCAGTGCAGGTAAAAACTGGACATGTGCTGGTTGCCCCACCTACTTAAAGACTGATGGGGAACAGCAGTCCAAGCTGTGCAACACCCCCCTAGACAAACCTGCCTTCGAGCCCTTTGCCTGATGATGGAGCAAGAAATAGGCCTGCAACACTTGAACATGTCTGCAGGGATGCAGTTGTGAATCAGACTGCGATTCCCATCCTCCAACAGTCTTCCAAATTCACTTACTGATTGCTCTTTCAGATGTTGCAAGTTATCTACAGGATCTTCTGTATTTTCCAGTACCTACACTGCAATATGGGGAAAAATATTAAGAACCTGCAATCTAACAGCAGGTCTGAGCAGCCTACCCACAGGGATTTTAATTCCAAACGCTTCTGTAGCAATACATATTGTTTGCACAAAGTGCATGCCATCAATTTGAGACATACAAATTTCTGGTCTGAACCACCAAATCAGATATATGGTACTAAAGAGCCCTACTGAAGCTGGGCTTGGAGTGATGGCAGTACAGGGGACCACAATCCATTTCCCTTAAGATAATCAAATCTCAGAAAAGGGTAGGATATAGGGTTCTTAGCTATTCAAATGCAAACAGATGTTTAAAAGAAAGCACCCCTCCTTTTGAGCAGAGAAATACAATCAAATAGCTAAAGAAATCATAGTAGGTAAATAAGCATATCACATAGCTTCAACACCAAAATTATATACTTTGTGAAGAAAGCAACATCATGAGTAGCCTTTTGTATTTTTCTAAAATACAGCCTATTATTTCCTACATCTGTGCAGTTTTTTGAGCTGCCTGATATTAGCAAGAGCAGGATGTAAGGATAAACAACTAACCTGCATCTGAAACTGTACAAGAACAGACTTGGCCCTCCAAGGCCATACTAATTCCCCGCATGCTCCCTTGGAAAGCCCAGTCACCAAATTCAAAATGTTGTAATGTGGTATTCAGGCTGCAAATTTAAAAAACAAACAAACAAAAAACTGCACTTTTGTTTACATGTTTTTTAAATAAAATTCTCACTATAGTAAAAATTCTTAATTTTCAGTGACACAAGGAGCACAAGTCAGCCCATCGCATACTAAGTATTACAGCTTCTTGATCTGAAACGAATTATTCCTTAGCACCTTGCGTGCTCAAGAGAAGAAACTGTTAAGCAACAAGTTGGAAGCAAGCATATGGAAATCCAAAACTCATCTATTTCACAAGAAAATCAGGTCCTTCAAGAAACTGCCATAACAGCATCTTTGCAGATCCCTCAGAGCTGCAACTTTGATCGGCTGTTCAGAGTTCAAAGCATTCAGAAAGATCCTTGACCTTGCTCTAAGTAGAGCTCAAGAGCTCCACAGGAGGAAAACAAGCTGCAGGGATGCAAGAAGACAAGCTGCAGGGCTGGTAGAGCAGACTGGAGTGGCAGAAAGAGCTCGGGCATCAGCTTCCCACCTGAGGGACTAGCTCTGGCATTTGCAGTTAAACAAAATTCCTCAAGCTCATTAAATCTGGAGTTTAGTAAAACCTCAGCTTTTAGGAAAAACTCAGGAGATGTGATATTTACTTAACACAAAGTAGTATAATTTCTGAGTGGCTGTTTCAAAGACTGTTGTTAAAATAAAATGCTAGATCCAAAACTATTTTGCACAAAGGACCATTTCAATGCACATAGTTTAAATAAATTACAACAGCTGCACTCACTACAGATGGCTTCAGGAAACAGAAGTCTAATCCTTCAAGCAATCATCAGAAGTTAAAAATCAATCATTTTGTTCAGGTTCAAGTCCAAACAGCTAGTCTCTTTCTGACAGCTGAGTGCAGAAGAAAAGAGCAGTTCCCCTCTCCTTTATCCTTACCCTGTCTTCATTATGCAGGGAAAGTTTCCACAGCATCAGGAACTACTTTTGAAATTGCTGCGGAGGTTTGGCATTATGGGCAATGGCTGGAGGAGGGATTAAAAGAGGAAGGGAAAAAAAAAAAGAGTGAAAATATACCCTGAAGCTCCTTTTCTGCTCTCTCACTCCCCCAGAGGGAAAGGAGCGGGTTCATTTCACAGCAGCTAGATGTAATCACTCTTGCACCATCACCCACGTGGCTGCCTTGCTGAATCATGGCTTGCACAGGGAACTGCAAGGACCAGGGTTATTTTCATTTTTACATTGCCTGCCAGGAGTCTGTGTACTTGCAAAGGGGATGTAAGGTTCATATTTCTCTGACAGAATTGGACAACACAATTAATGGTGGGGGGTTTTTTTAGCTTGGTTGAAAGACATTTACTAAAATGATTAACATAAGTTTGAGCAACCTCATAAAAATATGCTAAATGTGGAAGAATGATGACGAAAGAAACAAAGATAATATATGGAAGAGGGTGTAATCAGAGGAAAGGGATTCACATTCATCTTTGCCAGTGAAGATAATACCAGTAATAATAATATATTCAAGCACATCGGCAACTCCCCCACAATCACTAGTTGCACTACATTTAATTACAAGAACTAGAAAGCGATGGAATGAACCACAGAGACAAGCTGTGAAGCTGCAAACAATACTTAACTACAGACTTCAGACAGATTCATTCCCACCACAGGACAGTGCTGCAATCCATTACACTCACAAAAAAAAGAAAAAAAAAGACACAAAAAGAGCTAAAAGCTTTTCTCCCAACAGTTCTGCTGCTTGGTCCACAAAACATACTCACAGGTACCAGCACTGGTGACCACAAAGCTCTGATTCTCAGTCCTCATCTCCAGTATATGACCCTACTCCCAACAGCTGTCCCCCTCCTTTTGACAAAGGTTTCTTGCCCTCCACTGGGGCAGCAAAAACAGAAATACTCTCGTCATCCTCAGCAGCCTCAGACACCATCATAACACAAACTGCAGCAGCTGAAGAGCAAATGTGCTCTCCTCTGCTGCAAAGGCAGCAGCAAGCAGCCAGCCAGGGTCTGTGCCATCCTAATCACCCACCACCGACAGTGGCAGACCTGAAGGCAAGTTCCTCAGAAGTGCAACTCTGCTCTTTCCACCTTTGCCCAGTGAGGCTGATGCAAGACAAGCACAGGAAAGCTCCTTGTGTAGCTTAACCCACTCTCTTCCTCCCAGCCCCTGAAGAGACAGACCTGCAGTGACTGATTTGCACGTGTGTTCAGAGTTTCATTTTTACAACGACGTTCCAGGAGTCAGTTCTGCTGCTCACTAGCTTTCTATCTTTTGCGGAAGAAAAGGGCCCAATAACCTACAGCATACCCAGGTCACAGAAGAGACACAGCAGTTCCTGTCACTGCCACTGGTGGGAAAACACCCTGAAACATAACCCTGACAGCGAGTAAAAGCTGGAAAGTAAACTGAGAATTGGGCAACATTTTCACAAAGCTAATGAACACACACTGCTGCAGCACATTAATCTGAATGCTCTGGCTTTGACTTGTTTTTTTGTTGCGGTTCTCCCCCACCCCTCAATTCCCCCTTGTGTGAGCATAAAGCTGGGCTGCTTCCTGAAGAACTTCCTAAGTACAGCTCTTGTGCTGGTCCTGGCTCCCTCAGCCTCCCTCGTGATCAGTATCAAGGCTGACACGCACTCCCATCCCAGCTGAAGCGGTGCGCTTGTTCAGCAGCAGGCCTTACCATGGAGGCCCCTCTCCACCACGGGGCTGCAATTTAGCTCCTCTGACTTTTAAAAAAGGACCAACATTTTTCCTCTCAAACTTGCAGAATGACTAAAGGGAAATAAAATGAAATAGATGACAATCACTTTCCTATCTGCTATAGAGCAGAGTCACATTCTTCCTGGAGCACTTCTACTTGAGCAGATTAAGTTTTAAATATGCATTCTGTGTGCACAAACGTCAGTCTTACAGTGTAGTACTGTAAGGCCTCAAGCAGGGATAGGAAGATGGTACCATGCGTCAAATGAAACAGCCGGTGTAGAAAGTTCTCATATCATAATGATTTTGTCTTCTTAAGATGTTCAAATTAATGTATTTGAGGAGTCTTGGCTGCATCTGTATTTCAGTGCCTGGAATTTGATGCAAAAGTAAATTGGACTACTGCTTGGGAAAAAAAAAAAAAACCAAAACATCAACAAAACACTTCAAGCTCGGAGCTGTTTGATAACATATACATAAATTCCTACTCCTGGCACACAATATCCTGGCTTTACACTGCCACTTAAGCAACAGATCTCCAAGACGCCAGAACTAAAATAGTCAAATAAATCAAATCCTCTGTATGTACATACCCTGACAGGAGGCTCAGAGAGCTGCAAACTGAACTCAGTTCCGTTTACTGCAGGTAAAAATTACTCAACTCATTTACTATCAGCAACGTAACACAGAAGGAGTAACACAAACATCAAATTCAAGTCTATTTTGCAGGGCTGACCAAAAAGCAGAAGTAAGGGATTTCAGGCTAACAATGCATTAAGAAACACAACCACTTTACTTTTGAAATCATAATCCTTGATGTGCCTCTACAGCTGTGGGACCTTATTGAGACACCACCTGAACTGCTGCAAGGAGAACTGCAGAACATTTGGGCCACGGTCACAGGGAGTGGGCACAGCGCTTGAAAGCAACACAGTGAAACCTTTTGTTGTCCGACAGAAGAAACGGAAGAAAAGAGAACAGATCAAAAGTGAAAAAAGCCCTGATGGCAAGCGCATTTCCCTGGCCCTGCTCTAGCAGAGGGCATAAGGGTTGAGAAAAGAAAGTTATCCTTACAGCAATCTGCACGGCAGCGCCTGTCATTTGCTGTCTTCCTGTAGAGCCTTATAGGGTGCTACTGGCAATATTTGTCATGCACAAAGAGCGGCATCCGGAACAGCCAGGTCCAGAGCAGAGGAAAATAGCAAAATAAATGTCTCACAAACAAATCTCCAAGGCAAATGATGTCAAGTGAAAAGAAGCATAGAGTAATTAAAAGCAATACAATAAAAGAGCTAGCATGTGATGCTTCAAGAAAAGACCCATGTCACAAGACAGATTGAAGATAGTCATGTCCCACTCTTGGTTTATATTAAAAAAATACTTGTTGAAAATGTCTGGAGACTCATTCCCAGTACACTGACCCCAAGCCTCCAGTGGTTTTGTTAACTAGCTTATTCTCAGCCTCCCCACACCACCACCTTTAAATACCTGAAAAAACACTTTACTGGAGGAGAAGAGACTTGATGCTTCATTATTCTGGAAAAGAGGGCAAACAGATACGCACATTGTGCAGTTTTTAAGTGGGGATTGGAGAGCTGCTCATTTCATCAGATATTCCATTTTCTTGGACCAAACAGATTTTGGAGTCCAAAAGCAGAATGAAATGTCCGCATGGGTATTTTTCTTTGCCCCTTTCTCCCCCACACCCTTTTTTTTTAAAGGCTCCTGTTGAGCAATAGATTTCCTCTGATTAGCTCACTTAGTGCTGATTATAGCTCACTTCCTCCCAGGGATTAGCTGAAAGCAGCTTTCTGACAAGTTTTTATTCAGATGGTGCTACCTAGCCACAGCTCACTTCCTGCCCCATCACTAACAGCATGTTAGTTCAGCAGCTCATCAACTTGAAATTATTCCACCACTGCAGAAAAATTCACAGAACCAATAAATCTCAGACCGTCTTCTCCACTAAAAGGAAAAACATCCAGAAAGATTTGTTTGCTTTCCAACTTGAAGCATTTGGATCCATGAGATTTATTTAATCAGATCCAAAAAGGAGTTTTCTGGAACACTACAAGACTACCTTCAGAGATTGAAAATACTTATCTCTTCATTTCAACTCAGAAAGTTGTGCAAAAAACCCAGCAGCAGCAGACAAAAAATTACTCTCTCACAGACTTGGCAAATGCAGTCACAGATCTTCTGCCTGGCAAAAGAGTACTCGTGCAAAAGCAAGAACAAGAGTAACCTTGATAATGGCCAGTAAAAGCCAGCAGAATAATCTGCTCCACCTATGATTACTAAAAACATGTGCAGATGCTCTAATGCAACACGCAGTTCCTCAAAGCCTTCCCACCTCTAAAACGGCAGGCACCAATCTCCACAGGACTTGCTGAAACATCTCTTTCCAGCTTTAGGGGGTCTCAGATAAAAGTGTTTGGTCATGCCAAACCACATACCCACCAAAACCAACAGTTATTTTTATTTGACTTTCCTTTATGGGGAGGGGAGAGGAAACTAGGCTAACCTAAGATACTCAAAACAAGCACAGATCTCCCTAATTTACAAGCACAAACAAGCAAGAAACCCCCTTCAAATGATGCAGTGGAGGAAACAGCTAAAAAACAGAAATAAAAAAATATCTGAGCCCATCAAACATAAATTTTTCATGAAGATATACAAGGGGAGACACATTAACCAAACTGACTGCTCAGCAAGGCTGACCCACTAATGGAGCCAATAAATTGCCAGAGTCTTTTTTTCAAGATTAACAGTCACAAGCACCAATTTCCCTCCTTGAACCAGCAAGGCTACAGCCATGAAGTTTATAAACAGGTCCTTTCTAGCCATCTTCCCTTTACTGCTACATCTGACAGAGACAATGCATAATACTCCCACTCTAACGATAGTATAGGAGAACCTCAGTCTTTCGCCAAATCAGACTGAATGACACATATAACATACCCACCCAAATTATTTCCAATTTGTCTTTTTCCCTCAATTTCCTTATGATTTTTGCTGAGTCACACAAACAGAAGGGAAAACAGCATGGAGAAAAATCACTGCCATTTAATTGCTAAGTGTAGAAGAGAGTTGGGGGAAAAAAAAGCATGGTCAACAGAAGAAATAAAAAAAACAGAAAGGAAATGATCTTTTCTTCAGAAGAAGGAATAGTCTCTCCAAAACTGTAATGAGAAGTGCTTAGCAGATGTGCAAAGTCTTGCACTGAAAACAAGCAACCAGTCTGCAAAAATGCCACATTCGAAATAAAAAACCTAGAGCCCAGTCTCCTAAGAAGCAACCAGTGGTAGACATCACCTTCTCATCCCCTTGACAGCCGAGACAAATAAGCATATTTCACCTAGTACTTCTTCAGCACACAATGCTTACAGCTGAGTCATCCTCACCCCTTGGTGCAAGCACAATAAAGTACAACTTTCATATAATCATTGATAAAGATAAGTGAAGCAGATTACAATTCTAAGATTCTGGCAGCCTTCCAAACTGGCAGATCAGATTCTCAAAGTCTATATATGTAGCAAAACCAAACCAAACCAAAAACATGAAACAGCAATAGCAGAAAACTTGGTAAGGACAAATTTTTCTCCCAAATTTTCAATGTTTGACTTTCTGAATGGGGGAGGGAGGGACAATTTCTTAATTATCAGCTATGTTTTGTGACTGAAAAAGATATCAAAAGGGAAAAAAAATAAGAGGAGGCACTGACTAGAGACAAGATGTGCAAGAGTCCTGGTAAAAGCCCATTAGTGCATAGAAAATTTAAACAAATCAGTGATACTCGACTTCACTGTATACTGTGGCCACCTGCAAGTCTTGTGATACACTACCACTTTCTCCCTTTAAACCATGCATAGCAATCAACTCCCACCTGAATCGTCATTTCTGCTTCATAAATTAAATTTGGGACTATTGAACTGTGGTGGCATATTTTACAACCAGTGAACTAGAAGCCTCTTCTCTGCTTTATCGCCTCCAAAACAGTTCAAACACCACAGACCACAGTACCAGACAGGCCTCAGAAATGACTCCCCAACTGTCTTTACTTCCCATTTCCCCTAAGTTTGGCAGGAAAACTCACTCAGCAAGGCTATAACTTCGTTATTGGCAGCTGATGACAGCAGTACACAGAAATGAGCCAAACGGCTGAGCTGACAGCCGCAGATGACCATTCCCACCTTGCTCCGAGAAGCAGCCCTTGCAGGTCCGCAGAGCACGATAGATGAGGAATTAAATCAAGAGGGATCCATTTCCACCCTCTGCCGCAGGGCTGGGTAGTTACCGCCTACCAGCTGAATTCAGGCCATGCTTCATTTTATACAGCCCACAGCTAGTTTTCCTTCAACGAACCATTGTGCAACGCTGCATAATGATAACATGTACCCAAAGGTGTTTGAAAAACCCTATTCAGCCCTCAACAAGGAAATTACTTACCCCTGCTCTACCTACTTACAAACCTGAGTCAATTGAAGACAGACAAGACAGCCTGCAGCGTGCAAATCACATGCAAATCCATGATTCAAGGTGTTTGGTCTTACTCATATTTCACTAACTAGAAGACACTTTTCAGCCTTTATTTTCATGAGCTGAGGTTTTCTAAAGATCAAAGGAGAATGGGGAAAAGGGCAAGTAGGGAAAGTTTACAAGAAAAAAAAAAGTCGTCTGCATCTCATCGTTGAGATTCTCTCTTAATTAAACCTGGCATCGACAGGCAGGGAGGGCTCACACATTCCAGAGCAAAAGTTATTTGAATAAAGGCTACCCTGCACAAGGTACCTATACAGCTCAGTGCACTTCTGTATTTCTAACAGCACTCATAGCTGTTTAACCTAGACAATCAACACTCAGTAGAGCAATGACATAGCTCTAACAATGCCAGGCTGCTGGTGTTGTGTGGAGAGATCACCAGTAACTCTAATAGAAAGCAAAGGGGTTTTTTTAACCTCTGGAAATATTGTTGGGCAATGGTAAGACAAGGCCGTGGCTTACCCAACCAGATTAGAGGTGCAGGGCTAACTGGAAAGAGAAGAGGAAACACGCAGTGTGTACCAGGATGGCAAAAAAAAGAAAGAATCCAAGATTAAGAGATCCATCACTCAATCATCACACTGGTAGAGCTGTCAAATGTCAGCTATGGAAAAAAGGAATAATAAGGGAAAAGACAAAGGGGAAATAAGAGAGAAATAGCTCCTTCCAGAAAAAGCTATCTTTTTCATATGCAGTCAGAATGGAGCTCTTTGTTTCTCTCTAGTGGCTGGCCAAGGCCTGCTTCAACTGCAGTTACCACTAGCAGATAGTGGTAACTTTAGCTCAGCTCAACAGCCCTGGGGACCAAACCCTCAAATCTTCTTGCAGTGCTGTCAGACAGGGCCAGCCTGGCATGAAATGCCACAATGAGAAATTCTGCCACTTCCGAATCGGTTTTCCCAGCCATGGTGCGCACCAGCCAACACCAGCATGGCGTGCTGCCGCCGGGATGATCACAACCACTTGGAACGGTTCACCAGTTTGCCAAAACCCCTATGTGAACAGCCCCAAGTTCAAGACACTTACTTCTTAATACCCACGCTGAACATAAATTCAGCCAGAAAGAGCAAAGTCTACAAGAAATCAAATGCAGGATCTGTAAACACAAAAAGCACTTGAGCATGGCAACAGGTCTTTCAAGAAAAAAAAAACCAACAAAAAACACCACCAAAAACAAACAACCACAACCTGAGATGGCATGGGTGGACACAACTAATTTCCTAAGCATATTCTAGCAGCACCATACAGAAAACTAGAGATCATTTCTCCTGGGAGAATTATATTCTATTTGTGCCATGACAGACAAGTACAATGACTTCTTCAAACGCTCAAACTCCTACACGAGAAGAGTTCCCTGCAGCATCCTACTTCTGCACCAGGCAAGTTCACTTGCCCCTAGCTGGGAAAGCTATTCTTGGCTAGTATGCACAAATTGTACAAGCCTTAAGCCCTCTTAGAAACACACATAGCTTCTAGACTTCACTGTCACCCGAATAACCTACAAACATTGATCGGTTCAGTCATGCCCAAGGCTGCAGATAGCACTGCTGCCACTAATGTTTTTGCCAAGGTCTGGCTCTCTCGCCTCTAACCAGGGTCCTGCCCGTATCAGCAAAACTGATAATCCCCCCACCACAGCCAGACTGCTTCTGATAACAGAAAAAGTACAAAGCAGGGTTGATTGCTGCAGTTACTTGGAGGAAAACTGGGAACAGCAGACAACAGCAAAGTAGTTTCCCTGCAAGACACTTAGCAATAGCCAGCCATAGATCTTGATGGGGAAGCAGGGCATCCTGTAAGTTTGGAAGTGAGGCTGACAATTTATTAAAATAAAAACAACAACAAAATCAATGAGAAAGCAGCACACTCAGGAAGGGTCACCCCAGCATTTCTGTACCAACAGCAGCTCAGGGCTGTAGGATAGCATCAGATCTTAGTAAAATACTCCCCAGAGCTCAGTGACAAAACCTCACTAACACTGGTTCTGCCCACAGCTAGTTTGTACGAGTGTTTCAATATTGTCACATTCAGACATAACTTCATTACACTGCTGAAGTTTAAAGTCCTACAAATTTTTATACAAAGAGACAAGCAATTAGCCTGTTTTTTCCTGGCATATTTAACTCTATTAGGAGAGGTAAAGATACCTAGATGGGGCATGCAACCAAATTCTGCAGTCATTGCACAACATCACAGGCAATCCCTTCCTCATTATTTCAAACAGCAATAAACAGTACAAAAATCACAAACTGCAGCTGTCACAACTCATATCAACATGAATTTCTAAGATCTCTACGCACATAAAATTTTGGACATGAAGACCCGCGTTCATCAACAGAAAAACAGCAAGCTGTAATATCTAGAAATACATGCGGAAAAGTGAGCAAGGGAAACTGGCTTTGTAAATCATTCACCTGTGTTCACACTCCAGTACTCTTTTTGTGACACTGCCCTGGTTTGCCTCGCATGCTGTTACAGGTTTTCTACTTTAAAATTACTTGCACACTTACAAGCAACATATTAAAGTACAGTTTAACACAGCAATTCCCTGAAATTTGGGCAAATGTTCTTGTATGTCTTTCAGGGAGCCAAAGCACTCATTTGGAAGCTGGAAAGAACAATTTGCATTCAAAAAACTGGTTGCCAGAATTAGTTTTTAAACTTATTTTCTAATTTTTCTTTTTTAAGTCATTTATAGTAAAACTACTTCTCTCACTCATCTCACTCATAAACAGGTTTTTATCCAAAATGCTGAAGAAATGAATCCAAATCAACTAGAACTGGTGCACAAGCTACAAATCAAAACATATTTTAAAAATCCACCAAAAAAAGCTTAAAATTGTATCATAATTCAAAAACAACATATCTTTATTCCTCATATGCTGATGTGGAAACTAATTTTTGCCAAGCCTACAAGACAACTATAGGAGCCAGTAAGCAGAAAAAACAACAACAAAACCACCCCAAAAAACCAACCAACCTCTTCTGTGTATTATTACTACATACACTTCTTACATTTCACAAATCAAATGTATGATAAAACTATCCTAAACATATATGTATGTAAATAATGTACAATTGTTTAAACAACAATTATGAGTGGTCAAACAAATTTATCAAATTTTGAAAGTGATGTAATACATCCTACCATTTTATGTTAGCACACTTCACAGAAGTTACTATTTTATCCCTGCTTTACTGATGGAGAAGTAGACAGACACAAATTGTCTCTAGCCAGCTACAACTGTTTATATAGGATGCTGCAGCACCAGGACCACAAAATTGATTGTGCAGCTCAAGAAATACTTTTTAAAAAATAAAAATACAAAATGAACAACAGTTACCAACTGAATAGACAAAAGGACTGTGAAAATTACAACAACACAGGATAACCAGCACCCTGTGAAGCAGAAGAGCTTCCAAAGGAAGCTGCCGAGTTAAAATAATATTTAAACAGTTGACAAAACATAATATTGAACTTCAAAAGCTGCTTATATCATTGTACAAATTATGACAGGAGTTTAACACAGAAACATATATAAAAGAGCAAATACTGTGTGAAAGGCCTCTATCGCTGGTGACAGGTTATCTTTGGCCATCTATCTATCAGGTTCTTGGCAATTTATACAAGATGTTAAGCAACTGTAAATGTGATCCTATTGAACTTACTATTCAAAGTGTTTCCTTAGGGTGTTTTATACTATTAGTATTTCAGCCATCACGGCTAAGCTGTAACACCTGGGCTGTCTAGGCAAGGATGCTGCAGTACTGCAGCACTTGGAGAAATTTAACTTTAAGTAGCCCTTCCAGCTCCACATATTATAACTATGTACCTGTTCAATAAAGAATGAGTGAAATTCTTATGGGCAAAATTATAAGATTTCAGTGAAATACTACAGAGCAAGAGTAAAGCTTCAGAAAATGCATTTTTGTGAGGCTCAGGCATTTACATACAAAAAGGATGCAGTTCTCAAACCTAGTTTTACCTTATTATCTTGCCTCCAATAACAGTTTTGCAATTATAAAGCAGCTGAAGGTGTCTGTGAGGATGAGACTGAACGCACATAAAACAGACCTCAAAGACTAATGTCTACCATCTACAAAACACAAAAACCTGTCCATGAAATGAAGGCTTCCATCCACAAGGTCCTCACATGCATGCATACCACCCCAATAAAAACCCTAAAGCTATTTACTGTAAGAGATACCCCACTTATCTGAGGGGCTCTAATGCCATTGCAAGGGATGCATGATAATAATCTATGAAAAAAACAGAAGACATCGCTCATGCTGTGCCATCAACACAAGAACTGAAGACTTGCATTATAGCATTACCTTAATCTTCAGCACTACCTGAGCCCTAAATCACAGGAAGATGAAGGATATATCAGGCAGGCATAATTGATAATCCACTCCATCTGGAGGTACTGCAAAACCAGGGTACTGCAGAGAGCAGCTGAACCAAGTCCTGGGCCACATCCCAGCTCCAAAACACCATTTAAAAGAGTCCTTACACTGAAGCCAATATCCATCAAGAAGAGACAGCACCTTGGGCAAGACACATGGACAGCCCAACCCACCACAACAATTCTACACCTTCCAAGTCTTCCTCTTTTTCATTTACATTACGTTTTTCATTTCATTACTGTTAGCTGCTACCAATGAGTCTGAACATATGAGCAAGGGCGTAAAACATTTTGTTGCAACAGATGAGCATAGAAGACTTACAAATTCCGTGATTATGAAAATTCAAACACACTTATTTTTTTTAATAAAAAAAAAATTCTCCTCTCATAAAATTCATTGTAACTATGGAAAAAGTTAACCCTAACATAATACCTTTAGAAGTGGTCAATTTTCCAACAGCTTGTCATCTAAGGGAAAATTTTCTCAGGTCCTTTCAATTCTGTTAAGAAAACAGGAAGTGAATTTCAGTAACCCATTTCAACTGAGTAAAATAGAGATAAAGATCTCTATTAAACTTGGCAACAAAGAGAGAGACCACAAAATATCAGTTTGAGCAGTCACTTGCCACCAGTCTATCGCCACACTGCTCACTGGATCGTTTAGGTTGGAAAAGACCTTTAAGATCGAGTCCAACCGTCAACCCAACACCACCATGCCCACTAAACCATGTCCAGAAGTGTCTCGTCCACATGTTTTTTGAATACCTCCAGGGACGGTGACTCCACCACTTCCCTTGGCAGCCTGTTCCAATGCCTGACAACCCTTTCAGTAAAGAAATTTTTACTAATATCCAATCTAAACCTCCCCTGCCGCAACTTGAGGCCATTTCTTCTCATCCTGTCACTAGTTACTTGATAGGAGAGACCAGTACCCACCTCACTACAACCTCCTTTCAGGTAGTTGTAGAGAGCGATAAGGTCTCCCCTCAGCCTCCTTTTCTCCAGACCAAACAACACCAGTTCCTTCAGCTGCTCCTCATAAGACTTGTGCTCCAGGCCCCTCACCAGCTCTGGCCCATCATCCACCATTGCCCAGATATGAATGAGCACATGGGCAGTACATGTGAAGCCAAAAAGAAAGCACTGATGATACCCATACCTCATTTAGGAAATTAAAAACATTAAAAAAAGAAAGGGACAATTAAGACCCCAAATGTTGAGGATTACTGACAAGTTATTTAACAAAATGACAAAACAGTTAAGGGTTAGGAAGAGAAAGCTCTTTCAGCAGCGTAGGAAACATGATCACTCTCAATAATCAGAGTGACATGGAACAAAAGTTACATCTATTTTCCATCTTGACCAAGATCCTTGAAACAAAGGGACTTCTACAGTTAAGATGCAGTTTTAAATTTAGGAAGCTGGCATCTCACTTTGGCCCGTGGGCTTTGAAAGAGCTAAGGGAGCACAACCATCACCAGTCACTTAGACAAATAAGATCTGGTAGAAAAGTACTGCCAAAGACTAACTTTCAAAGATTTTCAATAGCAGGGCAAAGAGGATCCCCAAAGAGTCATGCTTAAAACGTTACAAGATAAAAGTCAGTGCCAACCATGTGTCTGACAAGCATCTCTTAGCAGCAATGAAGGAGTGAAAAAAAAAGATTTAAATCCTGTTAGTGTTAATACAAATTTTGTTTTGCTGGAGTAGCAAAATCATCACTACCATGAATTAAACCAAATTAGAAGTCATTTCATCTTGGTATTTTCACTTATCGTTCATTCTTTTAGTTTATTCCCCAACCCTTCTTTCTAATATTTTTTTAAGACACAAAGACTTTATTACGTTAGATGGTCCAAGCTCTAGTAATATTGCTGTGGATGTGCTATCGTATAGGTTTACCAGGTGCCTTCACTTCTTCCATGAGTAATATTCAATCCAGTTTTACCAAGCATGAGTACATTTGCTTGTGCTGCAAAAAGACTATAAGACTTCCCACTGTACACACAACAAGCCAAGAATGAGTATTACGCCTCTCGGAAGTAAAATATTTTACAATGGAATAATTATTAATAAATAAAAAAATAAAAGACATCACAACCACATACTAAAACACAGAGCCCTGCTTGTGAAGAAAGCATCCAAACCAGCTGTACTGAACTATTCTGAATTTTTATTTTCCATTTCCAACAGCTACCTGGAAAAAATAATCTATACCTAAAAATGTCAACACCAATCCCCTCTCAAAAAGAAAAAACCCAACAAAAACCAAAAACCAACCACACCCAACCAAAACCAAAACACTACTATACCACATATATAAAATCCCTGCAAATAGGTCTAGAAGAGCTGGAAAGAAAAAGTAGCACTCACAAAAGCAATGAGTCACCAGCACTGCCAACACATACTTTGGTTACTGCAAAATAGTCCTCATCCCATCACTCTGCCATATTCTTTGCAACATGCCAGAAACAAACATCAGGAGGAGGTACTTGCATGAATTTCCTGACAGTGGCCATAGAGGCCCTCTTTACCACAAAGAATTACTTCATAAGCTTGGACATTAGTATCAGAGACCCTCAGCGTGTTAGCACCAGATTAAAATTAACTGTTCTTGTTGCTAAATATCTTTGAAAATCCTGGATATCACTTGCACCGTTCAGTGGAAAATGCAAGGAGACAAGCAGAAAAGATTTTACTAAGTATTTCATACTTAGTGAAAAATCAAACATTTCACATAATTCATTTTTTTAATAGTGACAGCTAGCATTTCACACATTGAAAAAAAGGCCTCTTTCAAAGTAATAAATCATTTAACAACATTAGAAACCTATTTTCTATGCCATAGAAAATGATGCTAGTATTTTGTGATAAGATCTACGAATAAACACCCATTTGTTCATTTTATGTTTGATCTGAAGGAACATTCCCAAAAGCTTGGAAACACAGGTGAAAAAGGCAGAAAGAGCAGAAAACCAGACACACAACTCTCCAGCTATCACAATCTGGGCCATTAGTGTCAGATCACTGAGCAAAATTTTCAAGCCAAGTTTAACATCAGTGATTCCTTTTCCATCAGTTTAGTTCCCTGACACAGACCACCGCAGACTCAGGGATGCCACAGCGCTAGCTCATCTGAGTGGGTAGAAACAACTGTTTGGGGGCTGGGGAGAGCAAGACCCTCTCCTTTCCCCCTCCAACCCAAACAGCTGGTTCTCATATTTACCTAGGTGTAAAATCAAGCAGCACCCTTACAGTCACAGCAGGTGGACTTAATGTCCTGGTAAAAATCTTAAGCACTCAGCTTATTTAACAGTAGTATAAAACATCAAGTATGTCATGAACTGCAATCAACCTCTTGGCCCAAAGCAAGCAAACATGGTAACAGCTATCTGAGATCACATAGGAAGTCAGCCAGGTTCAGAAGACGACTCAACTAAGATCCAAACGTTTCCCAAGCTGACCACTAACCCCATTGCTACATTCTGTATTCCCAAACTACATGAGCTGCAAAACTAAGATCACATCTTTTTACACCACCAAGTAGCTGCTGTTGAACTAGGAAGCATCTCTCTGCGTGCTCGCAGCACACCAACACAGGGGTGGGAAAACTGCCTTAGCGTGTGCATTTAAAGCAACGTTTCTGTATGAATTGGCCAAAAATCACTTATGGACACATAGCTGGGACTCTGTATGGATGACCGTTCTCGCCCTTTGGCCCCTTCTCCTCCAGCACCTTCAGGGAGTATTTGCTGCTGGCATTTTAGGCAGCCTGTGGGCTGTCAGACTTAGGTGACCTGTCCGTAGCAAGAGAGGGAGATCCTTTCTGTGACCTCCTACATTCCAAAGAGGTCTTTTTCAGCAGCACCTGAAATTGGGCCAGAAGTTGTTTTTCCTCAATTCTGATAAAGAGTTTAAAAGAGGGTGGCCTTTTGCAGTAGACAGGCTTAGGGGAAAGCTATTTTCATTTTCATTCCTCCAGGTTCTCATTTTGTTGGAGACCTTTTCAAGAGGAAAGGGCTTAAACATTCAAAGGTGATTTTAAAAAGCATTTCCAGAAACAGCCTTTTCTCGCTTTTGTCCAAGAGGTACCCCAAGAGAGGGGTTAAAGCAGTTCTAAAATGATTGTAAATGAAGAAGAAATACAACTTAGATTAGAAGGTATTACACTTGTTTCTAAAATAAACCCTACACTATCAGATAAAACTCTAACTTCACTCATTAAAGAAACTACAGGAAAGCCTTTGTATGCTGACAGTTACAAACTCCTGTGTGTACACAGAGTCAAACATCCAGCACCTAAACAGGAAGCAGAAAACTTCAGGAAAAAAAAAAAAGTAGAAATTGAATTGGAAAGAGTTTTTAGTGTATTTCCATCCCTTAATAGACCTGCCAGCTGCCCTCATTCTGTTTCACATGATGTTAAATCCTTTTCTTAACACAGTACACCATTTTTAAATCACAGTCATCCTTGTCCTAACATGTTGGTTCCATCTTACAGCTGCTTCTCTTTGAAATGAAACTATAAAATTAGAAAGAATTAAACCTCTCTTATCAAAATTACTCCTTTAAAGATAGGAAACAATTTTTGCTAATTGGCAGAGAGAATAGCCCTGACCAAAAATTCAAATATAGTACAGTCGCTGGCAACAGGTAAGCACATATCTTCCAGGACGACATCCAGTATTTCAGGAACAAACTCATGCAGCTTAAGCATTCAACTTTGGGCAAACTTGTCATTGCCAGGGCTACACCAACACCAATGCCAGGCTTAGATCTTTGGGGAAACAACGACCTATCTATTATACAAAGCACCCAATACTTTCTAGCAGTCTTAAAAATAACCATATTTCACTAGTAAGGTGTGTTCATTAAAACAATTCTAAGCACCAGTACAACATTAGCAGCTGAAGCGAAGATTTTTAAAAGGATTTTGAAATTCATGAATATAAGTTAAATACATCAATTTGAGAATTTTAAAATCCACTCGTCTTGCCTGAAGAAAAAAAGAAGCCTCACCAATTTCTGAAGTGTTTCGATGTACCATAACCTCAGCCTTTCGAAGGCATAAGGAACTCCTTTTGTGAATTCACAGATAGTGTGTCTAATCACCCAAAATTTATCTAAAAAGCAAAAATGAAACTCCTGTCAATTTTAAGACCTGTTCCTAACATTTACATCTCTGCCTGCCAGGTGAGACACTTTCAAAGCCTGATTAACCCCTGTTCCCAGCTGAGAAAATAGAAAGAATGATTGACTTGAAAAACTGGCAAGTCAGATACAGAATTTGGACTAAAAACCAGTGTTTCCAACTCTCAGTGACAGACTTTGTCTACTACTTCAGCCAAAATACAAGTGCTGAAGTGTGTATTTTCCAATTAAAGCAAGGCACAACTTTACATGAGATTGCACTCTGAGATCTCATAAGTCTTAAGTATGGCTTGAATATAACTGGTAAGCTCAATCTACGCCTTGCTATCTGGGCCCCAGCTAGGTAGGTCACTAGGAGATCTCTTATTCTCACCTGAAAACATCCCCTACCTCCTACCACCTGCATTTAAATGCAAGTAAGAGCTTTCTAAAAATCTTACAACACAGCAACCTCAAGACACCCTAATTCCAAACAGCAAAGCACAATAAGAATCCTCAGGCCTTCACGGAATGCTGCAGTGTTTCCTTGCTAAAAAGAAACTGCCTTCAAAACCGGTGCCTTGCCCAAGGGTGTCTTGCCCTTTGCCACAAGGCGAGTACCCCAGACTCCTTTCCTCTTTCCCACGTACTGCCCACCATCCCCCTGCACAAGCCCAGCTGCCCTCACACCACATCAAGAGCCCAGAGCTTCCCCTCTTGCTCACACACACCCGCACATGCATGTGGACCCCTTCCCCTATGGCCTTGCTATGCCAGAAGGCTGGAGAAAACACTGATTTTTGTCTAACGTAGTCCTGCAAATACCGAAAGCTTGCAGGAGATGCAGCCTCCTCCATGGTGCTTCCCCAGACAAATTGACCTTGCCAAGGTGCAAAATCAATACAGTACCGGCCAAGCGCTGCATTAAGAGGACTGTATCGCTTCCGAGAGTCAACCTGGTAGCTCAGCCTGGCACCCAAGTGCCTGGAGAGATTAGTTACCTTTAGTAGCGCTGCACTTCACAGGGCAAGTGGTAACCTCAGTGTTTGTGATGTTAAACTTAATTGAAAAGGTACCTTTCAGTTACTGTTACTACCACAGCAGGTACAGAAACCTCTCCAAGATGACACTATGCGATTACAAAGCTCTCTCCAAGGTTTGGCCAGACAATCAAATTTGATTTAGATTTAGAAAGGAGGTGCATCCTTGGAAAACTAAAAGCGGAGTTTGCTGCAGCCTTTCTCAATTTCTCTCCTAGTCCAAGCGAGTGCCTTTTCTTTGACAAGAACAGAGTAGAACTGATCGCAGCAACTACGTTTCTAGAAAAAGAAGGGAAAGTTGCCTTCTTTTGGCAACTCAGTTGCCTTTTCCCAACTGCCAGCAGAAATACAATTCATCAGGATGCTTGCTAATACACAGTGCCTGGCTGCTAAAGACCTCTCCTTCCTCTCGCTCTCCCCATCACCATGCTGCCACTACCTCCTCCTCCTGGATGCTTTGGTGAGCCAACTTACTTTCAAAGCTTCCTGCCTGCATCCCAGTTTCTGACCCTAGGCCTTGCATCCCTGCTGGTGTTATCACTGGGCCCAGCCATCTAGAACAGCATCTCTGTAACTAGGGGTTGTTTTCAGAACAAACAGCTTTTTCTTTGTTGTGGCTGCCACAGAGACATGTCAATAAATGTGCATGTTGTACGAAACAAGAATATACTGGCACAAAACTCACAGGGAAGCTCTCAGTGCCTCAGAAACCTCCTAATGCAGAAAACAGATAAAAGGTAAAAAAAAAAAAACAAACCCAAGACTGATGCAAGAACTCTGAAGCAGAAGTATCTCTTATTAATAAAACACAGAGACCTAGATTCAGATCCCTACGGCTTTTCATACCATCAGAAGAACAAAATCTGCAGCATCAACACCCTTAACACTTATTTTAAAATTCTTTAGAAACCAAAGGTGCTTGAATAATTTTCTCTTTTAACCATAACTGAAAGGCTGACTTAAACAATGCAAGCACGCACGAGTTTTTAAAAGGATACATTTTAAAATAAGCACAAGATTAGACCTGCCATACATGGTCACAGCATTCACCCCTCCACTCCAGCATCCATCCCAAACAGGGAACACAAGCAGGTGCCTCTGGAAAGAAACTCCCCCAGTTGGCCAAATGTCCCAAGTTGTAACTCAGTACAAATCTCATCCCAGTAAATCAGCCCCTGACAAGCTGTGGCATGGCAGCTCAGAGAGCACGCCTCAGATGCACCGAAACACATTGCACCACGTTAAAAAGTGCAAGATACATAGACAGAAGTGTTATTCCTCATGTAACAGCCCAACATTTTTGTTTTAACAACTATGTCTGCACAAAGCCAAGCCAAATTCCACGTACAACTTGGACAACACTGAAGATATGAGTTACTCTTTCTCAATCATTTTTGCTCTGGCCTCAAGAACTGAAACATCCAACCAGTGAACTTTAGAGTAAGGATTTTCCTTCCTCTGAAACATTACTCAGGGAACTTTTTTTTAAGTCTATTAGTCTGTAATAATGAATTTGTCAGTTCTCTGGTAACATAAAACTGGAACAGTTCATTTGGTTACACATGGATATTTCTTAACCTGCCTCCACAATACCCCTGTGAGTTAAATTACCTCAGTCTCCTAAATGAAGAAACTGAATCATGAAGTAGCTAGTTCCTGGTTTTTAAGGGAGGTATCACTCCAGGGCTCACATTGTGAGGACACTCCATACTGCAAAGTAGATCCTAGACTTTCACAAGAGTGGGCCCACTTTTTCAAGTATAAAAAACACCAAAAAAGAGAAAGACAAAAACAGAGAAAGAAATAAGAAGATAAAAAAAACCCACAATATGCCATGTTTGAATTGCACCTAAAATTGTTACTATTGCAAGACCCCAAAAATTATTATTATTAAAATGCTGCAATATCCGGACTGTCTTCACTCACCGTAAGGCAGCACATGAACTGGTTTATTTTGGCTACAGGCAAAGTGCAACATTGCTCCTGGAAAGCCAGCTGACAAACTCTCCGCTCCCAAACAAACCTTCGGGCAATTGCTCACACATACCAGGCTAAAACCAACTTTATTCTCCCGGCTCCCCAAACAGCTTACCATTAAACACCTCGACCATCCTGCACGGCTTTGACAGAATAAATACAGAAGGCAGTAACAAAAATAAAGCAGATAACACAGGGAGGAGGAAAAAACCAAGCAGATGAGGTGCACAAAGAGCAACGGTTTTTAACCGGCACGGAAAGACGCGGGCTAATGGCAATCCGGGTACGACAGCGGCTGCACAGACAACCGACGCATTTAACAACCTGCCGCAATACCTGCGTCGCCTGCACTTGCTGCACGGGACGGGGAGGGCTCTGCGCTCTGTTTCTGTATTTAAGCAGATTTTTTTCGGTAAGGATTTACAACGGCCATATCCGCACCGATGTTTCCCCCTCCACCCCCCCAGATTAATGAGGTTTTAACCGATTTCCCAAGGATTAAGAGACCCCCGGGCCGGCGACCTCCCCGGGCCGGCGACCTCCCCTCGGCGGGAGCTCCCGGGGGCGGGGGGGCCGCGGCGGGGCCCACCGAGGCCCGCAGGAAGCCAGGGCCGAGCTCCGGTCCCACACCGCCGCCCTCCTGAAGCCGGAGGAGGCCCAGCGCCCTCGGCCCGCCGGCCTTCGGTGCCTGACGCCGCGGGGACAGCGGACCGGCGCTGCCGGAAGAGCCGTGAGGGGAGCCGCCGCCCCGAGCTCGCCGCAGGCCCGGCCCGGCCCGGCCCGGGGGACTCCACAAAGGAAGGCAGGCGCGGCCGGCAGGTGAGAGCGGACTCACCGGGCTGCAGGGGCGGCGCCTGCCGCCTACGGGGGACGGACGGGCTGAGCGGGGCGCGGCCGCCACACGGCGCCTCTGCAATGGCGGCGGCGGCGGCGGGACCCACCGAGGCGGCGGCGGCAGGAGCCGGAGGGGGAAGCGGAACCGCCGCGCGTGGCCCCCGCGAGGGCGGGGCGCCGCCCACACGACTACAACTCCCGGCGGGCAACGCGCCCGCGCAGGAAGCGGCGGCTGGTGGGAGGCGCAGTCCGCCGCTCGCTCCGCGGGGGGGAGCGCGGCGCCGGCGCACCCCGGCGGGCCCGAGCCGGTGCCTGAGGGCGCGGGCGGTCTCCGGGCGGTGCCCACGGCGGGGAACTACCGGCCCAGCCTCGCCCCCTGAGGGCCGGGGAGGGCCCCGGCTGGGAGGGGAGCAGGAGCGGCCCGCGGGACCGCTGCTCGGGGCCTCCTTCCCCTCCCGCCCAAGGCGCAGCGGTGCCGTTTTCGGGTCACGTCATCTAAGCTTTATATAGATAACATTTATTTTTTTTCCTAGGGCGGTGGAATATAGCCAGCTGCAGGGGCAAAAGCCCACCACCCTAGAAAAACAGAGGCAGCCGCTTCTAAAGCGGCTCTTCTTCCCCCTTGCTGCCATCCTCTGGCATTTAAATTTGAGATTATTTCCTCAGTGCTTCATTTCATGAGGAAAAACGGTTCGGCCGCTTCTAAAGCGGCTCTTCTTCCCCCTTGCTGCCATCCTCTGGCATTTAAATTTGAGATTATTTCCTCAGTGCTTCATTTCATGAGGAAAAACGGTTCGGCCGCTTCTAAAGCGGCTCTTCTTCCCCCTTGCTGCCATCCTCTGGCATTTAAATTTGAGATTATTTCCTCAGTGCTTCATTTCATGAGGAAAAACGGTTCGGCACAGCACAGGAGCTTCATGCTGTGTTTCAGTGTCTCCTCGAGGTCTGCCTCGGCTCGCTGAGGTAACGGGGCTGGTGGCAGCCAGCCTGCTTTGCAACCAGGAAGTGGGGAAGGGTGTCCAACGGCGCCAAGGTGGACATGCTTTGTGTTCCTCTTCTGTGCTATGCTTGCTCTTCCTCCTGCCCTGAAGGTACTGGAAGGGGCTCATTTTTGTATCAATACAGCTGACAACAAATAAACCCTTCTCCCACTAACTTCTCAGGTCCAGAAGTCCAGGCGGCTCAGGGTTCAGCATTACCGGTGCAAGCAGCATGTGTTAGCTACAGCAGCAGGATGCAGGGCAGGTTTCCATGTTGCCACCTCCTATTATCAGCAACCTAAGCCACTAGTCAGATGCCCAGGTTCCAAGAGATGCAGTAGTAACACAGCTGAGAAAGCAGTGTACGTGCCCTCAAGACTTCTCCCCCAAAATTCCTGTGATACATTTAATTTTCCAGATGACTTCCCCAAGCATCCACCTGCCCTGCAGCCTGGACCTCATCTCCTCTATCGGTCCAGACTTGAAGCAACATCTGATTTTTCTTTCTGAAGGAGAAGGATATGCATCAGGCAGCTCCTCTTCATAAAGGTCTGGGGGGAAAATAGCAAGCTTCCACTAAGGCCTCAAACCTCCATGCAGGTCCAGGCACAAAGAGTGCAAATCAGACTTTCCAGCTTCTGTTGCTTTCAACCAATGCTTCCTGGCTATCTTCTCGCTTACTCTCCACAGAGTTACTGCAGAGCCAGTGATCACAGAAAACTTGCCCCTACAGACTGTATTGGTTTTATGTGGCAAGGTTTTGGTAGCGGGGGGGGTTACAGGGGTGGCTTCTGTAGAAGCTGCTGGAAGCTTCCCCTGTGTTCGAGAGAGAGCGAGCCCATACCAGCCGGCTCTAAGATGGACCCGCCGCCGGCCAAGGCCGAGCCAATCAGTGATAGTGGTAACGCCTCTATGATAACATTTTTAAGAAGGAAAAAAGTTGGGAGTGAGGAACAGCCGCGGGAGAGAGGAGTGAGAACATGTAAGAGAAACAAGCCCGCGGACACCAAGGTCAGTGAAGAAGCAGGGGGAGGAGATGCTCCAGGCGCCGGAGCGAAGATTCCCCTGCAGCCCGTGGTGAAGACCCTGGTGAGGCAGGCTGTCCCCCTGCAGTCCAGGGAGGTCCATGGTGGAGCAGATCTCCACCTGCAGCCCGGGGAGGACCCCACGCCGGAGCAGGTGGGTTCCTGAAGGAGGCTGTGACCCCGTGGGAACCCCGCGCTGGAGCAGGTTCCTGGCAGGACCTGCGGATCTGCGGAGAGAGGAGCCCGTGGAGCAGGTTTTCTGGCAGGACTTGTGACCCCGTGGGGGACCCGCGCTGGAGCAGTGTGCTCCTGAAGGACTGCACACCGTGGAAAGGACCCATGCTGGAGCAGTTCGTGAAGAACTGCAGCCCGTGGGAATGGCCCACGTTGGAGACGTTCGTGGAGGACTGACCCCGTGGGTGGGACCCCACGCTGGAGCAGGGGAAGAGTGTGATCAGCCCTCACCCTGAGGAGGTGAAGCGGCAGAAAATAACGTGTGATGACCGTAAACCCCATCCCTGTCCCCCTTGTGCCGCTGGGGGGGCTTGGTGGAGAAATCCGGGAGTGAAGTTGTGCCCGGGAAGAAGGGAGGGGTGGTGGGAAGGTGTTCTGAGATTTCGTTTTATTTCTCATTACCTTACTCTGGCTGATTTGTAATAAATTGAGCTAATTTTCCCTAAGCTGAGTCTGTTTTGCCCGTGACGGTAATTAGTGAATGATCTCTCCTGTCCTTATCTCAACCCGCAAGCTTTTGTTATATTTTTTCTCTCCCCTGTCCAGCTGAGGATGGGGGAGTGATAGAACGGCTCTGGTGGGCACCTGGCGTTTAGCCAGGGTCAACCCATCACACAGACCTACGTTATTTCAGCCCCATTCTTCCAGGAACAATACTCCAAAGTGACCCTGCTGTGGCTGCTGGACACCACTCTGGTCTGCTTCCTACTGCGGGCAAGGCCATTGTCTTCGCTTCTCTTTGCGTATTGCTTTGTTACTTTCCCACTCTGACTCAACTCCATAGTTGATCCTCCCAGGATCAAGCTTTTGCTAATTCCTGTCTGCATGTACCTCTCAAGAAACCACAGCAGATTTCTGAACTTCACACTTACCTCAGCTCTACTGTCCTTCCCTGTAAGGTAACCTTACTTCTCCTTGCTGCTTCGGCCTTGTACCCCTAAACCCACTGAGCTCCTGCTCCAAACCATTTTCAGAATCCTTATCCCCCTCCCATTCTCCTGTCTCCCTCCCCAGGCGCGTCTTTTTAAACAAGCTAGGAGAGGGTTTTTGTTTTCTTTTTGTTAGACCTATTCATTTGTAATTCAGAAAGTCTGAAGTCCTAACGTGCCCCTTCCCCTTTCATTGTTTTAATTCTGTCCTTACACACATTAATGACGGATATGTTTGTGTCCGACCCTTATATCTATGTTCCCTTGCTGAGAACTCAGAGACACCTCACTTCTGTCTCCAAAGCTGCCAGAATTTTTCCACAGGGAAACAACTGCCTTACAGCTTATCCTCCCTATCTGCCAGTGATCCCCATAGGGCTGGCACCTGCGTCCTCCTGTGCCTGGCACACCATCAGGGCATGCCTGCTAAATGCAGTGCTTGCTTAATGACACTGGTTTCTGGTATGAGAGAGAAACTTTAGAAGGCAAATTCCTTCATACTTAACACTACAATAGTTATTAAACTTATTTACAGCTTTTAAAGAAAACTTTGGCTATTGTATTTGTAATAAAAATGCTATGGATTTAAAAACAGCAAATACTTGCTATTTGCCATAACACATCCATTGAGAAGTTCTGTGATTTCTCTCATATTTTATATTAATCAGAATTGGTATTACTCAAGTTCAGCTGAAGAGCTTATCAGTGGGATCTCAATGAATTGTAGATACACTTAGTGAGCCACGTGCCAACAAAACTGATCAGTGCACATTTAAACTGTTCTGAAGTCAACTTTGTTCCGTACTGACAGCACTAAGCCTCCCTGTAATTCAGGCCCCTCCTGCCTCAGTTTCTCCTACAGCATCTTACCACTAACGTGGGTTTCCATTCTCACATCCTCACTTGTACAGATTTCCAGATCATCCACTTATGTATTTTTGCCATTTGCAATATTTTTTCTCATTTGTCCAAAAGACGTTACCATTTCCTTTCACTAGGCTCTGATGTCAGGCAGCTTGCTTTAGCTAAGGAATTCAACCTGTGATTTTTAACTGTTGTTATCTGATGTTTAAAAAAAAATTGTGAGCTTTCAGGCAATAAAGACCTGCCAGAGCTGAGTGACAATCTGGGATGTTGCCATTCCAAGGGTCTGACTGCAACACAGAATTACTTACCTGCGTACGAGAGAGAACAGAAGAACAAAGTCAACTGTGGGAATTAAAAATCCCACTTGGAGACAAGCGTTACAGCACTGGTCCGCAGCCCTGCTGTGCTGATGTGGTTAAACAGGCCGCCAAATCCCTCTGCAATTGTTCTCTTCAAGTTTTCCCTTCCCCCAAGCAGATGCAATGCATGACTCCTCTGAGGTAGTGGATGAAGTACTGGCGCAGCCATCATCATTCAGCACAGTCAGGGGAAAACAAGAGCCCAGTGTCAGAGCATTTGCCAACCTGTCGTGGGCGAAATCACAAGACGAGCTCTCTATTGAATTCCAGCAGAAGCAGAAAGATGCCCAAGGGATCCTGAAGCTACAGCTGGACAGCAATGAAAGGACGATTCTGCTGATGAGAAGTCTCGGCTGCACACAGAGCCCTCAGAAGGAGGACGGACTCTGAAAACCATAATTTTCATTCATCCCCCGCACACACGCACTCCCCAAAATCACCTGCTTTTACTAACTTACTCTCAGTTTATAGAGAATAAAATCTACTTTCTCCACCAACAGTCCCCAGGAGTTACTGTAAGCTCACAATGCCACCTACTGACAATTAGAAACAGCAGCCGAGCTCTTCTGTCAATCCAGAACAACCCAGGTTTTCCATTAAGTAATTTCCTCTCCATTTCCTTGTATTTAGCAACTGTTCTGGTGGCTGAATGCAAGTCTTCTAAATATTTGCTTCTAGTTAGTATCTTTTCACCAGATTCCATCTTCCAAGGGTTACTCTTTCCACTTCTGAAATAGGCTGAAATTTCTTTCAAATTTTTTAAACTTCTTCAGCTCTAACTAATTTGACCAAAAGCAGCTAATCCCTCTCAGTTATTAGAACAGGAGAGATTATTTAAGCCTTCTCCTGTTCTCACAAATTCATATGTAACCCATCTGGGCAGTGTAAACAAGCTTAAAATTCAGCAGCTTTAATGACTAGCTAATGTTTTTCACACCTTTAATAACCAAGCCCTGGGTCCACTGGTTTAAATTCAAGAAATACAAACACCTCTGCAAGAGGTAGCACTGTAGTTGAAGCAGACTCTGGGCCAGAGGGAGGGAATCGGAACCAAAACTGTGGTGGTCCTTCCAGCTTTTTGCAGCGCTGTTCCTACCCTCCATCTGCTTTGTCTATTGACAACGCACCAAAACAGTCTTCTGGTGTGTGAAAGGTGTTTGTAAGAATTAGGTCAAGGGAACTATAACCCATTACAGGACCCTCGCACATTACCAAGATATAAATAACAGTAGAACAGGATTAATTTTTTTTTTTTTTTTTTTACTGAGAGGGTTGTCAAACATTGGAATGGGCTGCCCAGGGAAGTGGTTGAGTCACCATCCCTGGAGATAATCAAAAAGCAAGTGGACAGGGTACTTCAGGACCTGGTTTAGTGGGCATGGTTAATGGTTGGACTTGATGATCTTGAAGGTCTTTTCCAACCTAAATGATTCTATAATTCTATGATAATTTAGGAAGCTGATGTAATATTCAGTTAGTTTTGCTGGATGGAGGTCAGCCATTCCATATTTCTTTATTCTGAGCAGGTCACCAGGGAGAAGTGTCCGTGTTTGCATACAGCTGCGAGAATCAGAGTGGAACAGAGCACCGTGGCAAGAAGAGTCACGACACACACTAAGGAACTATGTTGCCTGAGCCCCACTGGAACCTGCAAAATAGATTCCTCATATGCCTACAAAAAAAAAAAAAATGGATTACATGCATTTAACAAGCTATTTCTTTTTAACTGCAACTTAGAAGATTAGTAACCAGACCACTATTTAATTAGCCCTTTGCTAAGGCTTCTTCTGGGATTCAAAATCAAAACCAGGATGGACATCACCTTTCAATTAACAGCAAACAGAGCACCAGCCGCTCCTGCAGTGCAAAGCTCAGTAAATTTACCTGCTACCATTTTAAAAGGTAGCCATTTCTATCCCCTGTATCTTTGTTCTTACAATAGGCTTGCCTTTGAGGATATGGATGTAATACAGCATGGAGGAGAGAAGCTCTCAGAATGAGCATTTCTCAGATCACTGAGAAGCCAGTTTTCTCCAGGGCAAACAACTGTGTGCTTTCTCTGTGATGCAGGAAGCTCCAAAACGTTTTTGGACAAGAGCAGCAGATATCCCAGATGTCTGCAGGTATCTTAAATATAGGAAGGCATGTGTGTTACAAAAACAACAGATTTGTTACAAGACAAATTAGTCTTATTTCTGAATCTCTACAGTACTGCAACCCTTTTGAGTATCAAAGGCAGTTGTTGACCACACTAAAGATCCAGCTTTCCTTGGTTTTGAACACAGAATAAAGAAACTTCACCTTTTCCTAGATACTTAGCCAATCAGATAACAAACAACCAATCAGAAGTGGCCTTTTTTTAAGATGTTATCCCTTCAATTTCTGGGGGTTTACCCTTCTTTAGTTAGATTATAAAGTAGCTTTCCACTTTACCACTCCTCTGAAGCACCTATTTTTCAATGACCTTTCTTAATTTGATGACTACCAATTACATCCTAGAATTCCAAGTAAACTATTAAAAAAAAAGGTGAGGAGAGCAGCCACCATAAAGGACTAGAAGAGCACAGAGTGACCACAAGCATGTCAGAAGGGCAGGATGACCCCCATTAAAAGCTGGTGAGAAAGGAAGAAGGGAGCCTCCCTAAAGAGGAGTCACACAACTAGTCTTTTCTTTTACAGATTAGTTCCTGTGCTATGGAAGTTGCTAACCACAGAAAAAAGGCAGCAATTGTTAAATGAGAACCAAGAATTCCCACCAGAAATAAGAACTCACAGGTTTATGCGTTACGCTGTACCACTGACAGGGGCTGTCAGTTTTGCCCGAACAGGGAGCTTCCACTTCAGCAGGCTTCCAACACTCTGCTGACAGGCGATCTATGGAAGATATTAATGTGTCAGCAGGATCCAGACAGGAGGAAGCAATATGGCCTGCAAGACTTTTCCAAATGAGGTATCTTTCCTCCACAACAGCTTGACAGAATCTCCTCCCTGAAAGCCAACAGGTGAAACAGCACTGACAGAAATGTACCAGCTAACCTGCATGGTTAAAGTGGTCCGGGGCAGTCCTTTTCATGAACTTTGCAACTCTTCCCTTCCTGATACAGTAGCTACCCAAGAAAGAATCTCACCTGTGGGGTATCTTGGGCCTTCTGTCCTTAACAGGGCAAAGAATTCATCATTGGCCTGTAGACCCCTCAACTTTAGCCACACAGTTACAATTTCTCTTCCCCCAAAACAAAGAAGTCATTCTTCCATTTCTCCTTGTTGACCTCCTGTTGGCACACAGAAGAACTCCCCTCCAATACTTCAAATGCTTTCATATTAATAATAAGTATGTTTTCTTGCTTATAAGTAGTAAATGTGGAAAAAAAATGGGAAGATTTCACACCCCTTTTTTAACTGACCAGGCAGTCTTCCCTGCCCCTAAATTTATCCCAGAAAATCACTGCTCAGATAATACACAAGTGAAGATAAAGGAGCTGAGAATCATTAGCACATTTGACTTAGCAGCTAGCAAGAATGATTTTGTGAAAGGAAATACAATTTGTAGCAAAAATGTAGGATTTCATTGTCCATGTAATCTGAAATATTCATTGTCAGTGGATAGCAGGTTCTTGTTTCACAGGAGTCTGAGACTCCAACCATTCTAACCTTCAGGCACACAGTTTTCTATATTCCCCCCTTATATGTAGGGAATGCAGGAAAAAAGTGTTAGAAACCATCAGAATACTTTGATTACTCTAGATACTTGATAGTGAATATTAAATACGCCCCGCATGGCTTCAGCTGCCAAGAGAAACGCTGTGAAAATGCAGTCTGAGCAGCCGACCTTTAACAAGCCAGGGCCTGCCGGGATAGTGACAAACAGACCAACTGCCAACACTTTCAGGCGCAAGAGCCCAAACAGCCTGCTATAGTACAAGGGTACAACAGCAGCAACGCAACACCAAGAAGCCTGTTGACAATTAATCTGCCCTTGGCCAGGCAGCAGCAGCATTCAAAGAGGAAGACAACATGGTCTTTATCAGGGCCACTATCTTCCCCTCGTGTTCTCATGACTACTGAGAGCTCCATCTCCGGAAGACAGATTCCAAGCTCTGGATTGCCCACAGTTATTCCTCTGTTCCCCAAAAGAACACGTAACGACAATCTCACTGTCACAGCAGCAGACCAGTACTTCTGGGCTCTTCAGAACAATCAATGCTTCCTCAGTCTCTTCTGCCGGCCGGTGGTACCGCCCATGAACAGGCAAGGCAGCTTTAAAACAGCGAGAGCACCGAGGGTCAGGTTCCATGTACAGGAGAAGAAGAAGATCTGTAGCTAAGTACTCAGGGGCCTCCACATCAATGACATCAGGAATTAACACCGCCTGCAAGTGGAGAAAGATAGAGATGTGGTTGTGATCAGAATTGACACAAGGGAGGGATGCTGGAAAAAAAAATGTATGAACATTTTGTGCATGATTCTGGGATTGAAGAGGCCACTGTCTGCTGTGGTAACCTATTGCAGCATCAGACAGGAAAACTATTTTCCTCATTCTATTTTCTAACACTGGGCCTGATTTCATGGTCAGGAAGATCAAGTTGGAAATTCTGTCCTTAAACTGTTCCAAAATAACTTTTCAAGATCCTCTCCAATGAGTGATTCTTATGTGTGAAAAGTTTACAGTGCAACCATGCCTACAGCCAAACCTAAGAGGCATTATCTTAATGACACCTATAAGCAAGGCCATACCAGCACTTGCAAGCATCCCAACAGCAGAAGTTGCCCAGTGTCGGGGGATGCAACAGGTCTGCGGAATGCCTGACAGTTCGAGAACAGCACAACCTTGAGCAGCTTGTAGTGTATCCTTGAAAGTCTGGAAAGATCCGAGAAGGGCGGTACAAAAACAAGATAGTGATAAGAAGAACCATCATGATGAACTCACCAATCATGAATTGTTAGTTACTAACTAAACAAATCATATACTAACACCTACTCTGAAGAAGGGGATAAAAAGGTGTGTTAGAACAATAAAGTAGCCATTTTGCATGATCTATTACTTGTCGTGTCCGTCTCTACTGCAACAGCCCAGTCTTTGCAGCTGCATGTTTTAACTGAATTAAGGGCCTAAGGAGATTACCTTAAAGCCACAGCTTTAGCACATCTCTCTACCCAAAATGCAAAGCAAAGACTGGAAAGCAACACGGAAAACTGTGATGAAAATGAAGCTGTGAAGCTACTCAGTCCGAATGTGCAGCACACTACTTAGACCTCACCACCGCCTCTTTTGTGGGGGTTAACCTTCCCTCTTCTCAAGCTGAATAGCTTTTACCATAGTTGTTCATCTGGTTCTGAGCAGAGTAGCAGTGGCTCCCCAGTACGCATGCCTGTGTGTACAAATATCAGCAGCACGTGACACAAAAGGCCCTGCACCGGATGATGCTGATCAAGCTGAGAGATACAATGAGATGTCACGAAGATGATACTGTGCAGCATCTCCTTCCAGGAAAAGGAATTAATCACCTTGGTTCAACAAGCCAGATAATGACCAGAGATTACAACTTCTTGAGCATACTCGTCATTATCTGAGTAAACGTCAGATGTCTTAGCTTTGGGGTTGTTACCTTTGTTAAATTGTGCTGCTGCAGTGATGCCAGCTCATAGGGATCCACGTAGATTCCTGGAGGAAGACGAGTTCTAGCTGCCACTGTGCATCCTCCTGCATCTTCCCCCACTACACCGAGTTCTACCTTCACCAGCAGGTCCCTTCAAACAAGCAACAGAAGCAAAACATTTATACCTGCACTTCAAAAGATGGCACAAACCCCCCCTAGAAATGTACTCTCAAATGTGCAGAGATGCGATGCAGCTCTCACGCACTATGTGTGACAAATTCAGAAAGAGTTCCCTGTCGAGCCAGGCTGTCCTTCTCCGTTTAGGATGATGTAGTTCACCCTAACACCACATTCATGACCAAAATGAAGTTTCACATCTTTGTTAACTTCTCAGAACTACCAACGGCCTCTGCACAGATCTTAGAAAGGGGCCTCCTGTTCTTCCTCCACTATAGCTTGTAATCTTTAATTACTTGATCATGCTAATATATTCCTAGTGCCTAGCCATGCCTACAGATCACAGCTCAGTGAGTTGATACAACTGTGCATGAATTAGAAGAGAAGCTTCTTCACACGTAAAATTACCCAGCACGTTATTCTGACGCAGCGCCAGGGTGACAACTTACCTGTGAAACCCCTCTTTCAGAAGCTCCTGTGTGACAGTGGCATCCTGACAAGCAGCCCACACATCTAAGATAACACAAAACGAACGAGTAACGGTGTTTACAGCACACATCATTATCACATGGGCGCACAACTTTAACAAGTGAAGTTGTATAATCTATGAGCGCATCCTCTGCAAAACCTCTCACAGCAAAAGGGAGACAGTATTTCAATGTAGTACAACCACCAGCTGTTTTGTCAGTAGAACACCAAGCTCCGGCTACCACGAAGGCTGAAGTATCTCTTTTTTTTTCCCAGTAGAGCAACTTTCCAAAGTGTGCTTTTTTTTTACTGAGGAGTCTGTAATAATCCCCACTTTCCCCCACTGCAACCCCCATTCCAGGTGTGATTCCTTATCTCCTACTTCTGTATTAGTCCCTGTAAGATCCAGATTTTAACACTGAACTTTGTGTTACAGCCATTCTTGTCTTTATTTTTTCTCTGTTTCCACAGGATTTCCCTTTTAGATCTGAAACTCCAGTCGCCTTATGGACAACATCAGTATCTGCTTGAGTGGAGACCTAAAGCAAGGTGACATTGGCTTTACATGAAATTTTGCGGAAGGTATTGCAGCTGGTTTTCGGTTACCTAATCTGGAAAATTGCTTGCTTCTGTTATTAATTTCAATAATAGAGTATTTCCGTTGGAAGAGACCTACAATGACCATCTAGTCCAACTGATGACCTGACCACTTCAGGGCTGACCAAAAGTTAAAGCATGTTATTAAGGGCATTGTCCAAATGCCTCTTAAACGCTGACAGCCTTGGGGCATCGACCACCTCTCCAGGAAGCCCGTTCCAGTGTCTGACCACCCTCTGGGTAACAAAATGTTTCCAAACGTCCAGTCTGAACCCTCCCTGCCGCAGTTTTGACCCGTTCCCGGGCGTTCCCGCCCCTGGATCCCCGGGAGAAGAGCTCAGCACCTCCCTCTCCTCAGGAGAGCGCGGGGCCGGCACTTACGGAGGGCGCAGAGGAGCGCGGCCAGCCAGGCGCGGAGCGGCGCCTCGGCCCGCCGGCCGGCTGCCATGGCCGTCGCGGTCCCGGTCGGCGGCGCCCGCCTGACCCCGCCGGGGCTTGACCCCGCCGGGGCTTGTCCCCGCCTCGCTCCGCGGCGCCGGCGAGACCCGCCGCTAAACGCTGCCCCGGCGCTTCGGCCTCGCCGCCGTGTCCGCACCGGCAGGGGCCGGGCAGCCGCCGCGCTGCGCAGGCGTCTGGCGCGGACAGCCCAGAGGGGGCCTTCGGCGCGAGGGCCCGGCGGCGCGGCCGTAGCCGTGGCAACCGCGCAGGGGACGCCCGGGGGGAGCGGAGCGGGGCCCGCGCGGGCCGCCGCCTGAGGTGAGGGGAAGGGGCGAGAGGCGGGAAGGTCGAACCCGGTGCTGTCCCGCTTCCCTTCTCTCGCAACGTGTAGGCCTCGGCCGCGCCCGACCCCGAGGGTTTGCTCGTCTGGCGGAAACAAGCGATAGAAAAGCGGCCTTGTAGCGGCAGAAGCAGTTCTGCTGCAGCACCGGAGTTGGCAGGGTTAAAAAAAAAATCTATTTGTGTTTGAGAGCTGCTGAAACCAGCCTTTCTGATAGCGAAGGTCTCCGCCCGCATTACCTGAAGATACGAAACCTCGTTCCCCTCTTTTACGCGGATCTGAATGGCTGCTTCTCATGTTTGTATTTCTTGTCTGAGGATTTCTTTGCCGTTGCAGAGATAGAGGTCCACTCGTGATTGTCAGTCACCCTTCGAAAAGCCATTTCAGTTCAGCTTGAAGCATCGTTTCTCATTTTAAGATAGTCAAAGTGGCTCTTGAGAGACTTCTGCTTTTCTACCTGGTTCATAGAACTATTTAAAAGCAAAAGGTAGAGCAGCTGTAGTTAATTTTCAGTATTGAGAAAATTACTGCAAATTTGAACTCTTTCCTATGTGGTTTTTAACAAAGAAGGAAGACTTTCCAACTCGACTTTGAAGTAGTTTTTAAAGATTAATGCAACTTGTCTTGATTTGGAGACATACATTCATTTTGGGGGTATAATTTCTTACTTTGCCTTACTGCAGCCTGTAGGGCAGCTGGAGAAGGAGATAACCTTCACCTTTGGCATATTTTCACTTATTTACAGCCAAGGGAAAAATAACACATGCATTCAGTGTTGGTACACTAAGCTGGGAAAGAGGATCTGCAGCAGGTTTAGATCTGTAAGTCTCCTCTAATATTTCACCTGACTCGAAAAGGTGTCGGAGCCAAGGGCAGAGCTGACGCTGAGGAGTTCTCAACAGCATTTTGGGGATGGACAAATGCGATAAGGCAGAAAAAGAGAAGTTGCTGCTGCCAGTCAGACTGACGTTCCCCCTCTCCTGTTGCAAGACAAAATGCTTCAGAGAAGAGTAAAAAGCATAATTATGGATTAGCTTCCTAACCTCACTCATGTAGTAGCTGACCAACGCACTGATACTTGAGAGTTTAGTAGTCCTTACTTTAAAATGAAATTCTAGTTTGTACAGTATGTTCTTGCTATCTGTATAAATGCAGCCATATGTTTAGTGGGACAGTCAGCGTTTCCTCCCCACCAACCCCTTTTCTCCCCTGTTTAAGTAATGCAAAAGTTCCCCGTTCCTCCACGCACACGCGCAGCAACTCAGCATTTTGAAGACATTCTTAAGACATTCTTGACCTTCATGAACATTTTATAGCTTAAGCTCTATGGGCGGTAATGTGCTGTGTAAAAAGCATTTCCATTTGTCACTTGTAAATTCTCAGCTTTTCAGTTTCATTGATGGTGTATTTTAGTTTGAGAAGGAGTACAGTTGAATATCATCTCCTCTCTTTGAAATGAATTCATATTTTCATTGTCGCCTAATAAGGAGTTTAATTCGTTTTGGTCTTCATTCCTGAGACTCTTCTCTCTCCTTGTCCCTTCTGTCATCGGTCACAGATATGCTGCTACATTGAGGTCACTCTGAAACTAAGAAAGCTTTACAAAATCTGACTAGGTACCCCTCCTCTTAAAATCTTTCAAAAAGAAAAGGGGGAATTCCAGTGTTACATACATCAACATTATGGATGCAAGGTTTTATGAAATAAGGAGTATGAGATATCCCCAGGTTTGTGACAGAAACAGGGACAAAGAAAGGATATTTCAACCATATCAATCAATTTGTATCTTTTCAAAGCAAATATGTATAATAGACACAAGTATGTATAATGGAATTCTGTCTTTGTTGCATCTCTTGCAACATTCAGATTTAATTTTGTGGAAACTCTTTCAGTGGGGTTCCAAGACTTTTCAAATTTTTGTTTTATCTGCATTTTTCTGAAGATTTTTTTTCCAAATATGCTCAAATCAGCTTACAGCAAAAGTGTATCATTATATCTTTTCTGAAAAATCAGATTGTCCCTGAAGTCACACCTGGAGTTTTCATATGAACTATCAGGCAACACAAAGTTAAAAGCCTGGTGGTTAGAGCAGAAAAGGGTTTGGTAGGTAAGCGATTCCTGGCTTTCCAGAGCAATGGATACAAGATGCAGTAAATGTTGTTTGTGAAGAAACTGTAATACATTGATTTACTATTTTATGACATTTTTCACTTTAAAAAAGGAATAAATATTAAAAAAAAACATCTTTTAGGTATCATTTGACTACATAGTACTTAGGTGGTAGACCAAAGAATTAACTTGGGCGTGATACATAATCCTGGCCAAGTAGTGGCAGAGGTATAACCCAGCAGCTGGGAGTCACTCTGCACCCTGGCACCCGGGGCACGTAGGGATGTGTTCGGCTTCCTCTGAAACTGGGGAGACTGACACCTTGGCTGCATGGTTTTGCTGAACTTTGGTCACTCTAACCCTGATAAAAAGAACAGTACCAAGAGACGCTCACACTTTCTTTCCCGTTTTTTTCTTTTCCTGTTTTTCAGTGAGCTTTGCCGTCGCTGAGGACGTCTCTGATAAAGCTGACCACGCTTCAGCCGGTAACAAGAACTGTAATGACTTATGTTGCAAAGAAGTGCGGTGTCTGCTTTCAGCCTCCATCCATTATCCTGATCTACAAAGACAACGGCAAGGATAAGACTCGCCAGCGCATCATGCCTGTCAGAAACTTCTCCAAGTTCTCAGGTGTGGTGCGTTTACTTATAGCATTCCCCAAGTCCCCTTCAGGCACAGTGAGAGGAACAGCTAGTTGGCAAGAGCATTTTTAGTAACTGCTGAGTAGCTTCTTACCAGCATGCAGGGAGTGCAAAGAGGGGTTGTTTTCGTGTAACACTCTCTCCCCCAAGGAGCCCAAGACTATGTCTTAACCTGGGTGGTGGCTCTGCTAAGTCTGGAGGTCTTGCTTGTAAGGGTTTGGGAGAAGAGAATCTGTTTATGGGAAGAGATTTGCTTGCAGCTGTCAGTCTTCATCGTGGCTTTCTCTTTAGACTGCAGCATGGCTGCCGAACAGCTGAAGAATAACCCTCGTCACAAGGCGTACCTAGAAGGAGTCTCACTGCATCAGCTACAGAAGCTGTACAGTTTGCTGAAAGGGCATTTGGGAGGAGAGAGCCTGGCTGAGAGCTTGGAAAAGTTTCGGCAGGAAGAGACCATTGACCCAGAAGAGGATATGAACAAACTAGATGACAAGGAACTAGCCAAAAGGAAGAGCATCATGGATGAGCTCTTTGAAAAGAACAGGAAGAAGAAGGATGACCCAGATTTCATCTACGACATTGAGGTTGAGTTTCCACAGGATGAGCAGCTGGAGTCCTGTGGCTGGGATGCGGAGTCAGGTGAAGAAATCTGATTCCAGACAAAGATGCCTTGGATGGGCAGTCCAGAGACAGACCTCGCAGTCCTAATAGAGAGAGCGATGTCTGCGTACGTATTCTACTGCATTGTTTTCAGCTCATGCAATTGATGCATGTTACATTGGCTATGGAGAACCCAAGGCCCAAGGTGCTACAGCAATTCCAGGTTTAAGTGAACTTTGTTTAAGAAGCCAGACTGGATGAAATGGAAATCAGGCAGCTGAACTTATTGGGTATTTTTAGCCTTTTCCTATGTATCCTATGTATGAGTGCCTAAAATAATTTTAAATTATTTAATCTGTCATTTGTTTACATTTCAGTCAGCTTTGGCTGAAAATCTCACCAGCTTCCCTTGCTGTGATTTCTGTTCAGCTTTGTCTGAAAATGAAGTGTTAAATATTTATGTGTTGAAAGCTTTATTGTATAAGTACGGTATTTGTTATTACTTGCTGGAATGTTAAATATATATTAGTCTTTCTGGATAAATCAACACTGCATTGCGAATGTTACTGTCACGTTTCCTAAGCAATGCTTAAATCTCCAGCTTCAGCTTGCACAAATATAAATCCTTGTATTTAAGAAATGGAATATCTAGAAAATAAATTAGTCTTGAAAGTACTTTTGAAAATACAGTGATTTCAAACTGCTGAAGTGAGGTGTTTTGCTTCCTTATACTGCTGGATGATGCTTTCTCAGTAATTGGTCAGTTCTGGGAAGATGTGCTTAAACTATCCAAAAAAAGTTAGCATGGCAGAAAGTCACAAAGGCTGGGAGTGGTTTTAGAGTAAAACAAACTCTTTACCCCCTGCTGCCTCATCAGACTACAGTTCCTAGGTCACTTGAAATCATGCTAGGGGACAACCTGACATGACAAGTAAAGCTACGGCAAAAGGTCCTTCACATAATGTTTTGATGGTCACTGAGAAATTCATCTCTGCAGGAGCATAATCATGGACTCAACGACAGATCAATATGATCATAGTTGAAGACCCTTTACTAAAGCATCAGACATCATTTTATACATTGGTTACATCTGTACATGCGCTTAGCTATTTTACTATTGGTTACACACATTATTCACGTGCAGTCCACGCGCCTAGTTACACAATGATTGGTTATGTCAACACTGTACACGTGCATAAACATAGGACATAATTGATTATACTAACTAAAACATGCGAAACTTGTCTCAGTCTAATTGGTCAAGATAAACTGCCAAATTAAGGTTCTTTGTGCCAAGTTCCCTTTATCGTGGAATGCGCACCTGTGTTCTTCTAATTGGCATCTCTTTTTTTGTCTTCTTGTTTATTCTGTTCAAGGCCTTCTAAAGGCATCTGGAATGCTCTTGTGATCGTTAGCTAAATATGTGTCCACACATCTCTGCTAACAAATATTTTACTAATACCACTGAAGTTTTTAATCCCACCATCTGCCTCAGCTGATTTGTACCAGCCAAATCCTGCTCTCTTGTAAGAACTGGATGACTAAGTTTAGGATTCACTGGAAAATGATGCAACTCCAAAAGCTTCCCAGGTTTTCGCCTTCTGAACCTGGATGGCTGTGAGGGTTGTGGGTAGGATGGCCCTTCATCCCGAGTGGAGTGGCTGAACAAACTGATGCCCAAGGTAACTAAGAGGAGTTGTAAATTGCCTCCAAGGCCAGTTTAGTTCCTGTCTTCCTTCTTACAACCACAAATGAATTAAAACCCATCAATTTTATCAATAAGACATATCATAGCACGGAATCCGGGGTTTAGAAGAGCTCTCCTCCTACACACTGAAACGATAACAAGTCAGTTCTGTGAAAAATCTGAAACAAGTATCAGTTAAACCACTGTACTTTGTCATCACTGGAGAAGATGAGTGAGCTTATGTTTCTCCAAGGGATTCTTCAGAAGAGAAATGGAAGCCAGTGCCTTTCTTGCCAAAAATTAAAAAAAAATACAAAGCCTGACTCAGCTTTCCCAGGAACGGAAGGGGTGTGTACATCTCCAGCACAGGCCTTGCTCTGTTTCCAGTAAAAAATTGCAACATAACAGCATATAAAGATCTCCCACTTGTGTGGGAGGGGACCCGTGGGGACCTCTCCTCCCACCCAGCCTGCCCCAGGTCAGGCCAGCCTGCACCTGGCTTTGTCCTGGAGGGGCTCAGAGGAGGTTGCCTGCACCCCCCCTCCCCAGGCATGGCCATCCTCACCAGACGATGTCTACATGAGGTCTAACAAGTTGACAGCTGAGTTGAGGGGGGTAATCACCTCCCTGGATCATGAGGTTCCTGCTGGCCCCTTCCTCCAGCCCACCCCAGTCCTTCAGGGCAGCAACCCTACCCAATATCAACTGGTCCTCCCAATTTGGGCTCTTCTGTGAACCTGACACGAAGGCACTCCGTGGCCTTATCCAGATCTTGGACAAAGACATCAAACAGGACAGATCCCAGATCAGACCCCTGGTGTCTTCTCACCAGCCTCCTGGTAGAACACATCCTACTAACTGCTACCCTCTGTGCTTGATCATCCAGCTGATTTTTACCTACCTGGTTGCCCACCCATCCAGACCATGACATCCTCACTTGGATGCAAGAACGTTGCAGGACATGGAATTGAAAGCTTTGCTGACATTGAGGTAAATGGTACCCGCTGCTCTCCCCTTGCCTACAAATCTATCCATTTCATTGAGAGACGCAGGCAGATTGGTTAGGCTTGACTTACCCTTGGTCAATCCATGCCAACTGCTCCCAGCCACCCTCTTCTTCTGGAAATGTGCTCCAAGAAAGCATACTCCATGGTTTTCCCAACATGAAGGTGACCATCCTGTTGCTCCCCAGGATGTCCCTTTGGCCATTACTGAAGATGAGTGCGACATTTGCCTTTCTCCAGTCACTGAGGACCTCCCCTGATCGCCACGACCTTGCAAAGATGATGAACAGCAGCTTTGTAAGGATGTCAACCACTCTACAAGTGGAAGCTCATCTCGTTGCTCTGACATCCCTTGCACATACCAGCTCCAAGTGAGCCTCGGTTTTCTGGGTACTGTGCCCCTGTGCCTGGGCAAAGCTGCTAACACCTCCCGTGATGGAGGAGTGTTGAGTATCCCCCACATTGGCTCAATATGAGCAAGAACACCCACTTTTTATCCACGTCCCAGGCAGTGCCAGGCACCTGGGTTCCTACCTACATGCACGCCCATGGCTGCGCTCCACATCCCCCTGCCAAAAGGAGCAGCAGCAGTGGCCACGGTGGTGGAAGAAGCGCACACATCCAACCTCCGAGGCCAGATCCGGCACCTGCAGCGGGGGGAAGTGGCCCCAAGGAGAGGGGTGCTCACAGGGGCACCCTGTTCACCATGCCAGCAGGGAGACACTGAAACGCGGCTGCAGTACCCAGTGCCAGCACAGACCTGATGAGGACATCACAGGGACGTATTTATAGGTCACTCTTGTCCCTTGGGCATGCAGCTTACGGGCAAAAGAACAGTTGAAATATGTTGAGGGATTCCCCAGCTGGGGCCTGATTTGGTTTTGGCTATTTCAGTCTAAAATAGGGCCAGAAGGCAGCCATATTCTGAGGCAGATTTGACAGCTGGGTTTCCAGAGCCTTGTCAGTGCTTGGCCCCAGCGGTGCTGCCAGCTGGTCCAGCATGGTCTGACCTACGCCGTTTTTTCCAGCCTGGCACAGCAATCAGCCATGCAAGGCTCACCAATGACCTCAATCCTCATCCCCACACCTGTGCCGGGGAGGATGCTGCCTGCGCTGTCCTTCCAGCATCACTCCCAGCCCCACAGCAGCCTGGGGCATCTCCCTCCACCACCTCCCAGGACAACTCCAGTGTAAAGTCAAGTGACACTTGGGCTGGCTGCAGGGCCTCGAGCCCCCTGCACACCCCGCATCGCTCCACTGAGCTCATCCAACTCCAGGCAAGGACAAGTCTCCAGCATGCCCACACTGGTGCTGCTGCTCGCTTCCCTACACCCTGTGTTCCCATTAAACTCAGAGCCATGTTTCACTGGAAAAATCCTGATGGTGCCACAGGAATAAAGCCGCTCCAGTTCTTAGTAGGGCTTTTGAGTTAACACAAACCACCATCACTTCTCACTTCCATCCACAGTAACCCTCCGAGGAACAAAGCGGCACTTCCCCAGGTAGTGCACTGCTGGTATGGGAGAGCCGGTACGTGCTACGACCAGGGCTGGGTGGAGGAAACCCCCCCATGCCGCTGCAGCTGACAGCCTGCAAGAGCGGGGCTTGCGCAACAAGGAGGAAGGCTTTCTCTTAGTTTATCTCCTTTGCATCTGTTTAATCCAGCAGTTGCTGGAGAAAAAGAAATTGACGTAAAATATTACCCGTGATATAATTTATTCTCCTGTCTTTCAATCAATATTTTACAGCATTGCAGCTTGGGCTATTTTTAACGGGCTTTTCTAACCAGGATCACAACTTAACCAAGCAACAACACCCCAAAATGTGTCTTTCAGCCCTGCGGACAACGCCTGTCTTATCAGCATGCACACACAGGTGCACGCCCAGGGCTGCCTGCAAGTTTGCTAGTGCCGGCAAGAGTAGCGTGGGAAGCTGTGACCACAGAGACCCTTCTCCACAGGGCCCAGGTGATGCTTGCTCCAGCCTGGGGTGGTTTGTGGAGGCTGGTTGCAGAGCTGGAGGATGTTTTGCAGTGGAGAGTTGGCTACAGGGTGTGAATAAATAAAAGGAACTGCCTGAAGGGGGGAGGTGAAACAGCGCTGGGGGAAACTGTCCCTACCCCTTCAGCCAAGAGGCATTTGGTGTTGTGTCCACTCAGCTCTCGCCAACATCAACTGAAGGTTTCTGCTGAAGATGTGTCCCTTGAGGATGCCCAGCACGGCCCCAGGCTCCATCACGGGACACAGCCACACACCGTTCAGGTACCCTTAGGGCATCTGTAGCAGAAACAGCAGCTCTCCCAGCACCCCTGGTCCTAACATCCATCAAGCTTCCATCTCACCCACCTCGGAGGGGTTATTGCCTGTAATCCTGACAACCCACTCACGTTCACTGTTCCTGAGCCCTCCCTCCCTCCTCCTCCTCAGCCATCAGTAAGGGCTAGACACCCCACACTGGCTTTTCACCATTTTCAGCAGCTTTTGCTTGAGCGTGAGGAAGACAACAGCGAAGGCCACCAGGAGCGTCAAGCAGGTGGGCAGAGCCAGCACGAGGTAGAGGAGCGCCAGGTCGGCCGTTTGCCAGCGGCAGCTCCACAGGACGGGCTCTGGCAGCGCCCTGGGGCTCAGCGTGTGGGAGGCATAGCTGCAGGTCATCTCCTGCCCATCGGGGACGTGCAGCCCCTCGACCCGCTGCAGGGAGTCCCACCAGCCCAACGTGCAGCAGTTGTAGGGGTTTTGGCTGAGGTAGACCTCCTGCAGGCTCTTCCCCAGCGGCATCCGCGCGACATCCGGTGGCAGAGCCGGGAGGCAGTTGTCCCGCAGGTCCAGGCTGAGCAGTTTCAGGATGCCCAGCGAGGAGGGGAAGATGCTCAAGGAATTCCCCGAAAGGTCCAAGCGCACGAGGCTGTTAAAGGCAGAGAAGTCCACGGCAGCGGAGGAGAGGCTGGTGTTCCTCAGAGACAACACCTGCAGCGTCAGAGCAAGGTCCTGCAGCCACCCCAGGTCCCCGGACAGTGCCTGATGGTTGTCAGAGAGGTCCAAATGCATCAGCGACGTCCCCTGGAAGGGGTGGCCACCCAGTCCCCGCAGACCACAGCCAGCCAAGGAGAGATGAGTCAAGGTCTTGACACCCCTGATGTCCACACAGGGGGGAGTTTCCGCCTCACCTGCAACAGCTGGCTGGGGACAGAGGTCGACCCGGTTGCGGCTGAGGTCCACGGTAGTGATCTTCCTGGTGTAGGCGAAAACCCCAGGAGGAAGCACCCGGAGCCTGTTGGTGCTGAGGTTGAAGAGCTGGAGGCTGGGCAGGATGTCCCCGGCCCCCACCTCTGCCCCCAGCTCCACCAGCTGGTTCTGGCTGAGGTCCAGCTCTGTCAGCATGGCTAAGGGGTCCCCCTCCGACAGCTGAAATGTCTCCAGGCAGTTCTGGTTGAGCTTCAGGTGGGTCAGGGAGGGCATCTGGGCCAGGAAGCCCTCCGGCAGGTACCAGACCTGGTTCTGGCTCATGTCCAGGAGGTGCAGGGAGGAGAGATTGCTGTGGCAGATCTCATCCCAGAGGCTGACTGTCGTGACGTTGGTGGAGTTGCCATCAATGAGCAGGAACTGCACCGTGACATCCGCCAGGGATGTGCCATTGGGGAGGCGCTGGTAGAAGCTCATCTCGTTGTCCTTCAGCAACAAGGAGTGCAGCTTGCTCTGCCGGGGCAACACGGGGAAGAAGAGGAGATGATTGTGGGACAGGTCCAGCATCTCCAGCTCAAAGAGGTCATCACTTTCCAGGGCCAGAAACCACTCAATGACGTTGTTACTGACGTTGAGCACCCTGAGCTGGGTCAGGCTGAACTCCACTACGCATGGGAGGTAGTTGTAAGCTATGTTGAGCCTCTGCAGCCTCTGCAGCCCTTCAAAAGCTTGGTCAATCTCAAAGATGTAGTTCTTCTCCAGGTTCAGCTCCAACAGCTGTGTCAGGTTCGTGAAGACAGACGAGTCCAGCCTCATGATGATGTTCCTGGCCACGGACAAGGACTCCAAGGAAGACAGATTCCAGACCAAAACCGATACCATGTCCTCAGTGAGGCGGTTTCCAGCTAGATCCAGCGTCCTCAAGGCTGGCAGAGCAGAAAGAGCAGCTGCTGTCAGCGAATAGTTGGTGAAGAGGAGGTTGTCTGCCAAGGAGAGCACATGGAGGCCTTGGCTGCTGAGGAAGACACCGGGCTTGATGAGCTCCAGCCGATTCTTGGTCAAGCTGAGACGCCGCAGCTGGTGGTATGAGAGCAGAGAGGCATTGCCCAGGACCTGGATAGTGTTGTCATCAAGCAACAGCTCCTCAGTATCACCTCGAAGATTTCTTGGGACAGAGCTCAGCCATCTCCCAGTGCAGTCCGCAGTGCTCTGCACCTAAAGCAAGAAGTAGATATGTAATGCTGCTCTGAGAGGCAGGAGGTGGGGGGAGATGAGGAGGGAGAAGTTTGGGAAGCAGAGTGAGGATGGAGGAGGTGGCTCTATGGTTAGAACCTCAGCAACCCAGTCCACTCCTAGCTAAACCAGTAGCTGGGACGGTGACGGTCTGGAGATGCTGAGACACCTGGGCTTTGCAGGGCAGGACCAAGCACTCAGAAGGGTGAGGATTTGCAAGAGAGGACTTACGAGCTCGCAGACACCAGGAGACGTCCAGGCTGTGACTGCCCCGCTTCCCCATCCCACTGCCAGGAGGACCAGAAGCAGGGAGAGACCAGGGAGCGGGGCCTCCATCTCAGCGGCGGCACTCCTGAGGAGATGGAGACAGAGGTGAGAAGGTCAAAAGCTGCAGACCACTCATCCTGAAAGACCCAGGTTTTCCCAGGGAGCCCATCATGGCAGCAGTGATCCTTGTGCACAGCTGGCCTCCTGCCCATGGCTGCTGCCCACTCCCATCATTGCCCCCAGGAGCACCCAGAGGCGATGGGCTCCCAACATGCCACAGTGGTGGCCACTGTGCCCTGCGAGACCTGGGCCACTACAAGCTCCCCATGGAGAAACAGCGAAGAGCCCTGGCACCGAGCCCACCCGCCCCAGCAGGAGCCCTCATGGGGGTCCACCAAGGAGAGCCTGGAGGGCAGGAGAAGAGAGGGGACGGGGAGGTGGCAGCCCAGTCCCTGCACAAGACGGCGCACATGGGAAAGGCACTGTCATCGCTGCACAGCTGCTCGCAAACGCCACTGAACTGCAACCCTCGAGCAGAGGCTTCCCCCCTAGCCAGGGCTCATGTCCCCTCTCTGTGGTGCCAAATACTCCCCTGGGGGACACTGACCCAGCCACCACCAAGTCCTCTCCAGCACCCGTCCCTGCCAGAGGTCCTCCCAGGGAAGCAGAGGCTCTCCAGCACAAAGTGCCCCGTTACTAACTTGGTGGAACTGGAGCTGACGGCATTTGCATCTGGGGAAAAGCTGAACCTCAGGCAAATGAGCAGCGAGGTCTTGTCGAGGGCTCAGTAAGTGGCGTTTTCATAACTGCCAGAGCTTGAAGAAGAAATGGGGGGTTATTTTCGGCAGCCCGGGTAGCCAGAGGCTTGCAGCACAGAGGGAGCAGTGGACACATCCTGGGTTGTCTCCTTCCTTGGAACAGCCAAAAGCATTAAGCTGGTGTCTTATCAAAGTGGCATTCGTTAATCTGGTGGGGATGGAGAAGACAACCCTCTTCCCCAGGCTGGAGCTGATGCACAGCAGCTTGCGCCCTCCGGAGCCCTCGGTCTCCAGCAGTGCCTTGCACTCAGGCACAGTGGCAGGAGAGGGACCCTGCTGTGTCCTCGCTGCACCCAAAAACCAGGGACTTTGGCTCTGCCTCACCTTCGGCGCCTGAACCCCTCCACAGAAACTCACGTTTTCCTTCACCCAGATCAGCCTTTCTTTGTTGCCCAGCGTTGGGTCTCCTCCAACATGAGAAGTGCTTCCATCCTCCCACAGTCCTCCCTGGGGCTGCGGGGATGGTGCCTGCCCAGCCAGAAGAGCAGGCAGCAGCACCAGCAGGAAACCTCTGCCCACAGCCCCACACAGGAGCCCACATGCAAGAGGTCTGGGAGCGCCCAGGGTGCTCCCCACAGTGCGCGCCAGCCCCAGCACCGGCCCACGCAGCCGTGGCTCTTGCAAGTGGGGGCATTAGCGACACAGAGCCACCACGGATCTTCAAGCTGGCATGGGGGGCTCCCCAAAAACCCCCAGTGGGGTTTTCCCCCCCAGCAGAGGTATCGGGGGGCAGTTACTCACCGCGTGGGGTGGTGCGCAGGGTTTGCCACAACTCATCCTGCAGCCGACGGCCTCTCCGGCTGCACTCGGTGGGGTCTCTTGGGGCCAAGGGTAGGTGCAACCCGCTGGGTTTCTCTCCCACCCGCTTTCTCGCTTAGCACTAATATAGCCTTTGCGGAAGGAGCTAACGGAAACTGCAGTCACATGGAGGCAGAGAGCGTGGCCAGGCACTTCGCTTACTGATCTCAGCACTTACAACCCAGGTCATGCACTCACAAACAGCTCCCCAGCAAGGAGGAACCGTGGGGGCCGGGCAGGCAGGGAGGGGGATGCTAGGGGGAACTGGCCTCCGCCAAGGGTCACACAGCTCCTGTCTCTCCCGCTGCTCCCAGGGACAAGCCAGGTCTGGGGACGACCCTTGCACCGTGACTCCTCTGCACAGCTCCAGCAGCAAAACCCCTGCAAGGGTTTCAGGCAGTAGAGCTAGTGACCTGGGGGGGGGAAGAGGGAGGTTCTTGCCTGCGGAGCCATGCCACTGACCCCACCAGGGCTCAAGAAAAGCCACCGGCTGCACGGCGCTCCCCTGCATGGTGCCTATTCCTACTGTGCCCCTCTAGTCCCCCACTTGCCTCCAGCGCCCAGCACAGGGGCTTCAACAGGAGCCAAGGGATGCACTTCCTGCGGGGGAAGAAGAAGGTGCTGTTCTTTCCCGTTGCATCCTAAGCCGAGGTTGAACATCTCCCCACATGTCGAGTCCTCGCTTTGGGACACCAGTGCCCAGCCCCTTGCATTGTCTAGGTGAGATTCAGGATGCTCAGATCCCACCACCCACAGACCTTTGGGTCTCCTGGGGCTGCTTGGGATTTTGGCAAACCCAGCGCTCAGGTTGCAAGCCAGATACATCTGGATACAGGGACCTCCCAGGTGCTGACCCCTATGTGAAAATCAGCATAAATGGCTTTTCCCACATCTGCCAAGGCAGAGAGCGAGACAAAAATCCACATTTCCAAGGCAATATGAACAGGGAGGTCCCCTTCCTCCTCACCCCCCTCTACCCCAGCTCTCCACCTCCCTTCCCACCCCATGCCTACCCTCTTCTAGGGTCCTCATGCACACCCCCAAATCCCCAGCAAATCCAGCCACTGAGGAGGGAAAATGGTTTGCCTGGATTTACCTAGCTGAGAAAGAGTTCAAAACTATGGACAAAGGATTCATCCCTGCAACAGAATCCTGTCCGGTGGGATCAGCAGGTACCGCCCTGCAACATCCATGCTCCATGTCCCAGGCACTGGTGCCAATGGGACCTTCTGCAGCAGTCAGGAGATGAACCATGTTATTGCGGCACACCAAGCACCTCACCAAGGGATATCACAGCCTTGGTCACCCCCACCTGCCAGACCAAGTGACCCCCAAACTCCTGCAGCCAGCACAAATGACTGGGGAGATATTTTTTACCCTAAATTTCATTTCTTCTCTGGAAGGAGACTGAGCTCTCCCATATCACTCACAAAAAAGCCCTGTGGTTTCATTTCCTCCATTTTCAAGGAAGTTTGAATGTATAAAAATCAAGAAGGAAAAGAGAGAAGCTCTCCTCATCCAAGTGAACTGGAGCAGAAGGCAGAAGCTCTGCAGCAGGGCAAAATTCCCATGGCATTGCTCGAGGTCACACAAAGGGCTGAGATGGGCTGATGATTACAAACCTGCTCCTCATCCCCAAAACCCTGCCATGAGCCCAACCCGCACCGAAACCACTCATCTGATGCTTGGAGATGCAGGAGCCGGCAGAGATTCACCCCAGGGCTGGGAAGTCCTGAAGCTGTAAAACTTGAGCATCCTCACCTGTGGCAATACTCCACTTTCAGGTGATCTGGAGACTCCTGGGAGACCTTCCGATGAGATAACCTTCATGTGATACCACCAAACAAGGTGATGCCCCAAGGGTCAAACCAGCTTCCTCCTCGCAGCCCAGGAGGAGCTGGGAGAGAAAACAACGTGCTTCATCCTCAGTCCATCGCTTTGGCCAACCAAAGCCAAGCCACCATGTCCCCCTTTTCCCAGCAGCAAAGGTGCTTGCTGAGGGGGCATCATGGGGTGGGAAAGCCCCCGCACTGCCCGGCCATGTTTCGCCCACCCTGTCCTCCCCAGAAAGCGGCCACACACCAGGGCTGCTCCCTGCAGAGCAGCCACTGGCTCCATGCTGGGGCAGCTGGCAGCAGCCTTGCATTTCACACTTTCCCCACATCCTGCAGCCAGATGGTTTTGAAAACATCCCAAAGCTACTGCTTCCTCCCCTCCTTTTCCTCTCAAGCAGCATCATGCCCCCACCCAGCCCTCTCAGTAAGAACTGGGTGTGTGCTTTGAGGGTTCTTTTTTTATTTTTTAATACCAGCATCATAAAGGGATAGGGATTGAGCTGCCAGGAGCTGCTCTTCTGATCAGCTCTTCCTGAAGCTCCAGTCCAGCTCAACAGCACTGGTGGATTAAACTGAAGGAGATTCAGCCACTTGGAGCGGTGTCCACACATGCAGCTGCAATTACTGCAGCTGTAGGAAAGGACTGGGAATCCCCATACGGTTTTACACGCAGTGAGCTTCCTCCATTCCTCCCATCTCCTCTTCCCTCCAAACCATCTTTTTCCCCTTAACAAGCCTCCAACTGTCAAGCACAAACCAAGAGAAAAGTTGCAGTGAGAGGGCAGCCTCCCGGTCGCCCCTGGACTGCTGCACCCAGCACAGGACCCCATGGGAAAGGAGAAACTGCAACAGAAAACAGCAAACTCATCACTGCACCTCGACATGCCCCTTGTTTTCCTGCAGAAAATGTGATTTCTTCCTCAGTGGAAGCACCAAGAGAAAGGTCACTCACGGTTCACACACCAGCAGGCCCACAGCCTCGGACAAGTTGGGGCAAAGCGAAACAGAAATGTTTCTCCATGGGCTTCCTCTACTCCCACTGCAATGGAGAACTGGACAGAAATAAACAAGTCGTTCTGCAAGGGATGACGGTGCAAAGCATCCCTGGAAAGCCTCCTGCTCTGCTTAGTCTCCAGCATTTTGCTAACAAGGAGAGGATGCAGAGAGCAAAGGGAAAAAGGGACAAGGAGAAGAACCAGCCACTCTGGGAAATGAGCCTGGGAAGGCTTAGAGAAATACTTACAGAAACATCACCATCTCCAGGCTCATGGGAAGCTGCAAACGGCATTACAGAAAATATTAGGTAGCGACCGACTCTGTTGCAGCAGAATCTCGCCTGTTAGACCTCATCAGAAAGGGAGGAGTGGCTGCATGGTGAAGAACAGTGTCTCCCTCCAGACGTTCATTCCCAGGCACTGTGGTCAGCAACGACTCTGAAAAAATTTGGATTTTCTTTAATTATCTTCAAAACCCACATCAAACTTTATTTGCTGTTTGGCTGAAGTGTGCACAGGCAGCGCAAACATATCAAGAAGACACAAGTGAAGAAGTTATTTAATTTAATCACCTGCTCTGGATAAAACAAGGGAAGCTGAAGGTCTAACTGTACCTCAGAAGCTGCTGGTCGTGGTAGTCACCTCTAATTTAAGATGAACAATGAACATAAAAAAGAAAACAGATCATTCGTTACATAGCCAAAAGGAAACAGCTAAAATGGCCAGCTGGACGGCTTGACTTTAAACTACAGCTCTGGAAGTTTGCCTGGCTGAATTTCTCGATGGGAATTCACCCAGTTTATCCCCAGGGAATAGCAGAGGACATGCCCCATCCCAGGATGGCACGGATGCATCGACGTACATGAGGATGGGCATCTCTACAGCCCCAGCGCTGCAGCTGAACTGGAGCTCTGCAAGAAGCACAGCTTCCCTCCAGTGTATTTCTTGCAGGGGAAACCAAGAGACAAAAATCAGCAATTTATAATCAGCTTCAAAATAATTTTTTTTTTCCCCAGCTGTAGCCAAACAACCTGGTTGGTTGTTTACCTAGCCACGCTTGGTCCTCTTCCAAGGAAATGCATGTGCTAGCACTGACAGTCACTGAACTAAAGCTTCAGGCTCTGGTTTTGCAGCAGCTCATGTGCCTGGAACCCCCTGTAGCCAGAGCATCCTCCTCTGGGCTGACTCCACCACCCCACTCCTGCTCCCTTTCCAGCAGCAGCTCATGCTCCTGGCAGGCACTCACTCTACAATTACCCATTTATCCACAACTAAGCTCACCTTTGCTCCCCCGTTTTCAGCCATCAGGAGTCTCCTAGCTCTTGCCAGGTTTTCTGATGGAAAGAGGGGGTTCAGAGAAGACGACTTCTTTGAACTCAGAATTAATTCTGGGTTGTTCTGAGCAGAGCGCAGGGCTTGGTCACTTGCCTTTGCAGTGATGCGCTGGTTCCTGACACCTGCAGACATCAGGGCTGTGTGAGCTCAGGGTGGAGGGGGAAGGAAATAACCCCACCAGACTGACAACATGCAATGAGCCCACAGTGACCCAGGTGAGCTTCCAGCAGGAACAATTGGGAAAATGACACCTGGAGGACATTTGACCGAGGACCTAGGCACCAACCAGGAGCCCCACAGCAGCAATTTTCAGAGAGGATCCCCCCTTTTGGCCCTTTAGTCTCCAGAAGGTGCAAGCATCCTCTACAGGGCTCAGAAGAAAGGCAGAAATAGGTCTTAGTAGAAAGCAAAATGATGTTCCTGAGAGCACAGCACTGTGCAGGAAGGGAAGAGGGGAGCTGGTCAGCGGCTCAGCCACAGCAGCTTCCTGGACCCCCACACTGGGCGCAAGGCTGCGCCCCTGTTCCCCTCCTGCAGGCAGGTCCAGCACAGGCAGCTCCATCCCTGCGGTCACTGCTCTTCCCTCTCCCACATCTGACAACGTACGAGATGTAAATGAGGAGGAAGCGGGCTGCAGAAGGGAGAGCCGCAGAAGTGATCTCAATTCCCCCTCTGCTCGCCCGCACGCGCGGCCCAGCCCACCCTGTGGCCAGGCTCCTGCCGCCTCTCGTAGCCTTCACCCACCCACTTTTCCCAGGCTGGGGGTTTGAGGTCTGCAAAAGGGATCCACCACCACACCAAAGCGAACCTCCTCCTCAGAGAGCAGCAGAGCATCTGGATCACAAGGTCTGTGGAGTAGAGCACGCAGCAGGATGCATCAGATGCTGAAGCAGCAGAGCCTTGTATTTCTGTAGCAACTGGAAGCCAAGAGCATCCACTCCCTTACAACTCAAGATCCGAGACAGACACTACTGGAAGTCCAGATGCTCTAGAGAACTACTTGCAATGCATCTGCAGGAGAAGCAAGTGCCCGGAGCCAGAGAAGACAACTGATTTTTCCTCCTAGATCTCCTCAAGGGCTGGAAAGCCCCACAACCAAGTTGCTTACGTCTACAGTTTGGTCACTTTTGGCACCTAGACCTGAAAGTGATGCCCAAGTTTTTCCCCATAGTATTGCCAGATGTGGATAAATTGACCTTATTTTTGTAGTGTGGAATAAAGTAAACCATTAAAAGCAACAAAAAACCCTGACCCACCTACTCCAGCACATTCACCAAAGTTTTTAGCATAAAACTGTCAGGACTGGAGGCTCTAAGTCACCAGAAGGAGAAGATAGGGACAAGTCACTGCTGTAACATCATTCAGCAATGCAAATTGTGGCAAGAAAAACTACTCCCATCTGTAGTCACACGTACTCCCTTCCTGCTGCCGTTCTGCTTAAGAGAAGTGAGTAATTCTGTCATTAATGCGAAGGGAAGCGAAACTCTATCAGCTCCTTACAGAGCTAAGAGTATCCCACCCAGCTTTCCCCTCCGGCCAGGAGAGCCAACATCCCTGCTAGGCAGCATTATCTCACAAGCAGCTCTTCTCAAGGTGGATTGCAATCAGTGCTGGAGTGTTCACACTCCAAAGTCTTCCCTTTCTGGGTCGCCAGCCGTGGGGCTCAGCACCCCTCCTTTCTAGGGTGATACTTTAGGGACAAGTGACAGAGAAAAGCCAGTCTGCAGGGTTTCAGGATTGGAGCACCCTCTTTCCCATTGGGCATATTCCTTGCTCTTGCTTAAGGAAACAGAAAAAAACTGCCAGGATATAAATTTCTGTGTTTCTTTAAACAAACGCTAAGACGAAGGCAACATCGTTGTTGTATCTGAAACCTCATCCCCGCATCTGTATCTGGGAGACAGTCAAAGCAGGCTTTCACCTTTCAATCTGAGGCCTGAATTAACAGAGGAATGCAAGAGGGAGGAAAGTTCAAACAGATGCATCGATTAATAAAGTAGATCTTCCCCTCCTGTACTCCATTTTCCTTCTGAGAAGAGCTGCTAACAGTCTGCCAGTAAAGACAAGCCACATCCCAGAGATGCATAGCACGGTGGGGTGAGATCACTGGGCCACAGGTTGACCCTTAAAACCAACTTATTTCCATATTGTACACTCTCCCAAGTCCCACTAATGTTTGTTCCAACTCTGCTCCAGTTCTGCATGCATCAATTATTTTTCCAGGAATAAGACAAAATTGTATGTTAAAGCTGAGATAAAATCTCTTGGCTGTCTACAAAGCATGAGATCCTCACCTCAAGCTCTGCTCTTGCACAAGACCTTGCAGAAGGGCTCAGATGCCCCCATGTCAGATGGGATCTGGCATGAGAAAAGCCTTCTCTGTCACCTGAGCAGCAAAAATACCAACCAACCAAAAAAAAAGCCAAGAAAAAACCAAAAAAGGTGATTTGGAAATGGCAGACATAGAGGCTGAAAAGCTTCAACCACTGCAGTATTCAGAGTATCATACAAAAAGCATTTTGGTCAACATCCATTTCCTTACTGGCAGGTTTGTCCAGCACTTTATAATTATTTAGTCACATACTGAGGCTGGCAGAGCATATTCTCTTAAATTACTGTTTAAAAGCAATTAGATATGGCTTACTTCTCCTAAGCATAGGATGCTAAGGAAATAACTCCATAACCTTGGTTTAATAACTCACTTGCAGGTTTGCAGCCTCCAATCACTGAAGTCTTTCTTGCAGTTGAAGCTGCAACCAGCAGTTTGTTACCTGTAAACAGGTACTGTGGAGGTTTTGTGGATGGACAACAGCCCATATCCCACTCACTCTCAGATTTAAGACATTATTGGACTATGGAGAGTCTAGGGAGAGGTCATGCACAGAGCACATGCTCACCTACTTGGGTTGAAAATATGTGTTTGCTTCCTGTTACTGACTGGGTTTTGTCTCGCCTCAATTTTCAACTCACCTGCTGCAAACCGAAGCTGACGGACTGCTTCAGGAACGAAGGATGCCAGCATGTCTTGCTGCAGGTACACAAACGAGCTTGAATGTTTGCAAGAGAATGGCATTTTGTAGCTGTTGCCTACACACTGTTGTAAAACAGCTGTTCTCACACCTGTGCCTGGCTTTGGAGCGTGCCCCTAAAGATGCACAGGCTGCACTTGTGCAAACGAGCACATTCATGGCCTGAAATCAGAAGTTCAAGAAAGGAGAATAAAATTAAAAAATCACTTTGCAAAGCACACAGTAAAATATCTGGGAACACAGCGCCCATCCTGAGCATTAACGCACTGTAGACATATAAAGGTTGCATGTCGCAGGATGGTCACTCGCTTACACGCGTGGCAACACTCCTGCTGTTTCTGGGTAAAACTACCAAAGGTTTAGCCGCAGAAACTGGGAGCTCACAGGAAGATCAGACACTACGCAAAAGACGATAACAGGCAAGGTTATACCTGCATACTTTTCCCCATTCAAACATTGCCTGCAGGAAAATATATAGCTGTTAACATAGGTAGAACAACATGGATTTAAAAAGACAAAATAAAACAAGCAAACATGAAACAACTCCAGCTAGCTCACAACAAATCTGCAAGCGCAGGCACGGAAGGAAAAAGACACCCTTGGTTCTTGAGCTGGTAAAATTGCAGAAGAATAAACACTTGTAATATACAATGAGTCTTATTTTTAAATCCTTTTTCAATGATTTGGGTTTTTTTTTTTCAACTGAAATGGAAATATTTTTTTTAAATACTCTTTTGATGATATCACTATTTCCTGGTCATAAATGCCTGAGAGGAAGAAAAGCAAGTCTGGGGAAAAGCAGACCTTCAACGGCAACAATGACATTTTGTTTAAGCCTCTCAAATCCCTTTCTATCTTTTAAGGTGATCTCAGAGTCTCAGCTCAGTTCGCTGTCACTGAAAATAATTTTCTGAAATGCAAAGATTTGTGCAGCCTAATTTCAGCATCAGGGGTTCAAATGAAGAAGTACGTTTAAAAAAAATCTATATCCATTATCCACTTCTCCACGATCATCTGTTTTGTTGAGGTTTTTTTAGTTTGTTTTGTTTTTTTAAGAGGACAGGAAGCAAATGCTAACGGAGAAGGTTCCACATTAAACATTTATTTTGCACAATGCTTAGGAAATTCAAAGTCTAGGCTCCCACAGCGCTGTTAACTTTGCCCTCTTGTGGGGAGGTGTGAGAATTCATTTGGAAGTCACACAATATGTACAGCATCATACAGCAGTATGAAAAAAACTGCTTAAAGTATAAATTAGAAGCTTCAGCATCACTGTAGGAAAAGCTTTCTGCATTCATTTACCACTTACTTAATTTCCCTTTCAACTGAATTACAACTTAGTGTGAGGTGGACTACTATCACTTACAGAAATCAAGCACATCATTAAAAACCTGGTTTGTAAATGTAGAAAGGATCCTAGAGCAAGATTTCAGTAGTGCCATTTTCTGGCTACACATTTCACCAAATTATCTGTATTGTGCAAGAATCGGCGCTGTTCCGGAGAAGAGCAGCACACACAGCACTTCTAGCTGTGTTCCTGCCAGCATCCAGAGCTATTTATAATGTGTAAAGATTTAACTAGAACTGAAATATCGGTATTGAAATACACAGGCTCAGGAATCACACAGGGCTGGTTACCTCTCAAATACTTAGAGAAAATAAGTTTTGTGTGATCAAACTATTATCAGGCCAAGTGTTATTTTAATTCATCACTGCTGCCATCATCCCAGTGAAAATGGAAAAGGAAGAAAAAAAAAAAAATAGAGACAGCCATCTGGAAAACACACCGGTGTGTTAAGGAATTAAAAATGTAGATCATTGGTAAGCGGGAGAAAAAAGCTAGTATGTTCCAGCTTGCTATCAGATTCAGAGGCAGGCAGAGAAGAATACAGCCACATCTGAGGCAGCAGAAGCTCAGCCCACAAGATCAAGGCCATCTGCTCCAGGCTAGTTTTGTCACCTGAAACATGGCCAAAAGTAATAAACCCAAATGGTGTTTGCTAGCAGAAGGCACACACAGGACTCCCAAGAAATGCACACTGACCACCCCATTTTAAGTGGGGGGGGAAGAAACATTTTCAAGAAAATACCCCAACCAGGGCAAGTTTCCCATGCCATCTTGATTTATTAGTTCATTCCAGCAATACCTCTGTCCTCTTACGGAAAAAGAAGTCACACAACTGACTTCAGGCCAACACAAGCCACCACCGAAGCCAAGAACAGACTCTGCCCTGAAACAAACGGCCATATTGAGCGGTTTGCTTCCTCAGACATAGAAACATGACCAGATCAGATGACCAACTGTTAAGCTCCCAACAGATTTTGCAGCACACTTAAACCACCAGGAATTCTGAGGTTTATTCAAATGATAGACAAAATGCTCACTTATCAAAAAATTCTGGATGTCCTGCAGGATTCTGAAGCCAAGACCTGTGAATCTGACTGATTTCTATTATGGGAGCTATGAACAGCTGATGTTCCTCCTGACCAAAGCAGTTAAATGACTAGTTGGGGTACGGAAAATACTTCAAACAGCTGTTAGCCAACTCTGAAGTACCTCAGGCTAGAAAAAGAGATTCTACATTTTTAGCGAGCCAGCTAAAAGAGCCAGCTCATTGCTCCTGAAGAAGCTCACAGAGATGTTAGCCAAAAGTTCACTACTTAAAAGCAAATTCTTGATGCAGAGAGTTTGGAACGTGCCTCAGAGCTTGCAACCGCAACACAGTCTCCTACTTCGTCCTAAAATCACCTACTTCTTCCTAAAAGCACCATGAAACACTGAACTTCCATACAGAAAGCTAGAGAAACAGAGAGAAGCCGAGAAGCTGACCTGGAAAAGAGGCACCTTGGTATGGCAGCAGGGCAGGGCAGCCGCAACAGTGAGCACAACACCTCAATTCGAATCCAGAGACCTCCAGCCATCAGGAAAACCTTTTCCCACACTGCCACGCGCCAGCATCCCTGTTTCAAAGGATGCAATCTCCCAAACACAGCTGTTAGACTACTGAGCTTTCAAGTTCTCATTAACCACTCATCAGATTTTCTCTTTTCAAGCAGTCACACAGCAAATCACACAGTCCCAACACCTCCATCTTCTTGGTGCACTGAACTGCTACCCCATTTTTCCTATCAGTGCTCCACTGATGTCATTACAACAATCCACACCAATATATCCTTCTGAATTATAGCAGAGTTTATTTTAATATTTTGTACAGCCAGCATTGGTCTCCAGGAATAAGTTATAATCTTACATAAGTGAGTCCCTCCCAAACCCACCCTTAAGGAATGTTCAACTTTCAGCATTTCTAATTTAGAGGGAAATTATTTATATGGTAAGATGCAGCCTGAAGAATGGAAATCAATCTTAATTTGTGAATAAAACTCCTCGGAAGTTCTCAGGGTTTACTTGCATCTAATTGGATTCATGAACAAGCTACAGAGGTCACATCTTTCAGGACTGCATTGAGAATACATTCATCTCAGGGACAATTTTACTTTCTGAAATTGGACAGGGTTTTGTTTCCTTCCCCCCCCCTACTTCATGCCCCACACTTCTGCTATGCAGATACATAATTTACAGTCTAGTACAATCAATGCTTCTAAGAGATTTTTCCAAAAGGTACTCGTACGCTCGTGCCACATCATTTATTTGGTTGTTCTCAGCACCACTTAAAAACATCTTAATTTCTCACTGCGTATTTTGTTTCTTTAACGCAGCCAAGAGGAACAGACCTCAATATTGCCTTTAAGCAATAAACACACAAAACAAATAAATACTTCAAAATCCTCTTAAATGGTAATGATGTACATACATACTGTGTTCCAGTGCAGAACTTGGTTATCTACTAGGTAAAAAGCACTCCAAGGATAGCTCAGCAGCAGCGACTAGGAGCCACCCTCATCTGTTTGCACCGCTCTCCTCGCATTACTCGAGTAATGGGGCAGGGGTGGGGGAAATGAGCAACAGCCTAAGAGGAATTCCTCTCTCTTCCATGTTCAGAGAATTACCAGTGTCCGATATTAAGCAATTCACATTCTCTCGCGCAAATAAAGCAAAAAGAGGTTGTATAAACATTTACTGCTCCCTCTCTGAAAAGCATGCCCAACTCTGAAATAGTTCAGACAGCTCTGAGAAACACCAACCAACAAGAAACAAGAGTCAAGAGCTAGCTGCAGGGCTTACAGATTTTAATGTCCTATTAAAAGAAGCCCTTCTGGGGCTCCCTACAGAACTTTTAACCTCAGAGGAAAGCTGTTTCACCAGAAGATCCCTCCTTACTACACCCATCAGCTTCACAGCCGCCCAGGCCTGTGTATGCCACAGCACACTGACACACCCGAGGGGTTTGTACGTGGTTTTTAAAAAAACAGTGCAAGTGAAAAGCCCAAATGTTGAACCTGATCCAGAATCCCCATCAAAGGGTTGGTGAGACTAAAAACAGGCAGGTGAATACTTGGGTACTGGGGGATTTTACTTAATTAAAGGTTCAGCCAAGTCTTAAAGCCTTAAAGCCATTTAAGCCAAAAACAAGGTCTGGATTCAGAAACTGAATGCTCCTTCCTCATTATTTTGAAACATTTCACAACAGTGATTAGAAAGTGTAAGAATGCTTTCAAAAGTTAGTATTTTTGATGCCGAAAGGAAGACAAGCTCACTGCTATGTTGTGCCTTCCTTTCCTAAAGGGAACCACAAATTTTGCTGAAAGGAAACTCGTGGGGAAAACATTTTGTGTTTCCTACAGAGAACAAAACTGTTGCTAAAGCTATGGAAACTTTCACAGAAAATGACCCAATGTAGCACCATACTCCACAAGAGCATCCCAAAATGCTTTACAATACAACAGAAGAAGTACACTTACATGAATGTTATATACCTGTCCAAGGTATATTTTCTGATGCCACGTAGTGGGGTTTTTTTTTTCCCTTTAAGAAATTACGTCCAAGTTAGAATAAAGCAAACCCTTTCTTTTAACTGTTCTTTTCAACGTGTTCTATATATACAACCCTTAAAATACACTTAAAAATAGCTGCACGCATTTTGTATCATTATACTAGGGAAGGGCAGTCCAGACAGACCACACTTCTCAGTATGTTAAAAACTGTAAATAAAACCCAACCAGACTCATTCTCCTTCGGTACCCACATTGGCCCAAAGGAGGGAAGGGAAGGAACAAGCAGTTTTAAAATGGGAGTCTTTCACAAAACACGCTACTTACAAATCTCAGGTTAATTTCCTCAAGCAGTTTTGTATCAAATCCTTTCTTAAATATTTGAGGTCACACACTGCCATCTTAGCAATGAAATCTGTTGCAACATGCATGTGTCAGCTTCCCACTCAACCAACTGCAACCCTGAGGATTTTTCTGGCCTGGTAGAAAGAGGAAATGTAACACAATTCCTGAAGTATGGCTGGTCCTCCGTTTCAAAACTCCATGCGATTCCCTCGATGGTTCTTGGACACACACCCACACTTTTTTGTTTTTCCTTTAATACACGTTTCCCTCCAACCAACATGCAGATTTCTCCTCCCAATCATCCACATCTCGATGTCCCAACGAAACAATCCACATCATCCATCCAGAGGTTTTCCCAGGTAGACCAAAGTCACTTCTGTGTTACCATACACAGCAGACACTGCTGGATACAGGCAAACTTTTGGCAGTCCTCTGAAGGCAACTCCCAAGAACTCATAGCCCCTCTCAAACGCTAATGTTTTGTCTTCCATGTCCAGGATAACTCGAATCCTTTCACCTATCTGTAAACAGAGACAGGAGGGGGGGAATGAAAAAAAAAAAAACAAACCATAGAAAGAGTCAGCATATTCAAATGGAGACATAAAAATAAAACATAGCCCATCTATAACGCAGCAGGTAATTTTAAAGCAAGGCTTTCCTGTTTCTCACGATTGCATTACTTTTAGGATTCAAATTTCTCAATTTCGCCCAAATGCACTAGGATCCTGAGCACCTCGGCTGCCCATTTCCAGAAGGCAGCCTGTATCTAACCACCTACATAATAATAAACATAACCCTTCTCATACGAGCCTTGCGAGAGCATCAAGAGTGAGTGTACTACATGCCACGTGCTTCAGAATATTGCTGAGTTTTGGGAACTTTGTAATGGCCTCCAAGTTACCTGAACTCTGTATTTAGCTGCTGCTGTCGCTAAGCAGTAATTGCTCTTCACAGAGCAATTTCAAGACAATGAACTTGTTTTAGAAAGGTAAGTGCCACCCACAAAATATACCAGGATACACTACTATGCAGGTGCTGCTGCTGACACAGGTATTTTTCCCTGCCAAGGCAGAAGGAAATTCCAGTGCAAAGCTTAGGCAAAACAAGCATGAAAAACCTTATATATATATATATATATATATATATGTACACACACACACACACGAGTGAAACCAACACTAACACAGTAAGAGACTCAGATCTAGGCATGCATGGTGCTCTCTGCATTTATCTAGTTCACATTATTTTAGACATAAATAGAAGTCCCAGACATCAGCAGCAAGCACAGCAGGATGCCACACAAACTTCTGATTTTTCACCAGCCAGCCCCAATACTGGGGATTTCTTCCAGCCAACACATTTTTCTTCTAACCAACACTAATAAACACGTGTTTCCTTTAAGTATGTTTTCTATGAGCAGATCACTGTACATGTCTTAATAAACACAAAATACCCCAAAGGATGACCAATTTGAGCTCTGATTTTTATAGAGGAAGCAGCAATTGTGCTCACCCTTGAGTCCCCACATGAGCTCAGGACTCTCAGCTTCAAAACCTTTCCTCACCCTGTTGCTGCAGAAAGGCCTAGACAAGGACCGCAGAAAGCAACCACAAAGGGTCGAGTCTGGAAAGTGCCAACCCAATTTGCATGCTAGGGAACATGCAAATGGTAAGAGATCTGAATCTCTTTAACTACACTGATTTTAGGTATTATTCCCCAAAGCGGCAGGTATAACCTTCAGACAGAAGGGAGTGCTCAGCAGTGAGCTTTCACATGAAATTTAGGAATACCAGATACAAGTTACTACACAGATCTTCACCCAGAACTGAAACATAAGCCAATACTTGTACAAAGCCACAGCATTATGAGATGGAAATTATAATGCATACACCTTAAGTTGTAACACAAGGAAATCCAGCAGTCAAAATGTAGTTGTGTGAGCAGCCAGAAGAACAAAGATAAACACCTCTATAGGGACAAGACAGTAGAATGGCACTTGCTCTTTAATAACCTGAAATTATCTGAACATCACATCCCAGCACCCCAGCCAAGGGATGTCACCTATGGGAATGCTGCCAGCAAGCAAACAGGCAGCACTCAGCACTGCTACAGGTTTTTGCAGGAAGACTCTTACCTAAGCACTAACCTCAGCTCACACTGCCGTGCAACAAAGGGGTAAAATACCACAGACGTTCACCTTGCTGTGGTGTGGGGCAAGTCGTTACTTCAGAAGGCTACAACAGTCTTTCCAGCTTTTATTTCGAAAAGCAACATGGTGTCTAAACAGACACCCAAGGTACATGCTTCGCGCTCAATATTGGACATAAAAGTGCGGAAACAACTGAGGGTCAGGTACACTGAACACCACGCACAGGTGTAGCCTGAGGAGACAGGAAACAAAGGGGGAAAGGCCGCACAAGGTGGAATCATTTGCCTTCTGCAGGGAAGGCAGAGACCCTTAAGTGGGCTTTTAGGACCAATTCAGCAGACAGCCAGGACACGTGAGGGAGGAGGGTCTTGACAGCCAGCCACCAGTCAGACACCGTGGAGCTTCCAGCCCGCACCAAGCCCCACTCACCTGGTATTTGGGAGCATTATTGCACTGGGGGAAGCTGCCGTTCACCTCTCCGTTATGCAGCAAGTTATTGTCCACCAGGTTCCAGCCCCAACTCTGGTCGTCGCTCCCCAGCAGGGCCACGTAACCCTGGCACTGCATGGCCGCCCGCTTTGTGGCAATGCCAATGACGGCCACGGTGCCCAACGGGCCCTCCCACCACACCTCCCAGGCGTGGCGGCCCTCGCTGAAGCCGATCTTGGTCCGCGCCCCATCCGTGCTCTGGGCGATGGGGTTGCGGTGCAGCGTGAAGCCGTTCTTCTTGATGTAGACGTTCCGCGAGCAGTCGTTGGTGCTGAAGGCGTGGTGGAAGGCACGGACCTAGGGGAGATGGAGGAAGGCGCGGGGGGAGATAAAATCCTGTCATGTTTTTCAGCGCCTCCCCCCCGCCCCCCAGGTTTCCAACGGTGGGTGGGCCGAGCGGCTAGGGGGGTGTCCCCGAGCACCTGGGGGGTACTGCTGAGAGGCTGGGGAGGGGTGTCCCCGAGGGGCTGGCGGAGGGTCTCCCGGGCTCACCTTGCCCTTGTAGGTGGGCACGTTGCAGAGGATGTCGGTGCGCAGGGCCTCCTCCGCCAGGCAGCGGGCCGCCAAGCTGCGCCACACCTCGCTGTTCTCGTCGCCGTGCAGGACGCGGTGCCACAGCTTACAGACCAGCGCGCAGCTCCTCAGCTCCCGCAGCTCCAGGTAGGAGAAGACCAGCTCCAGCACCCGCCCCGGCAAACGCCAGCCCGGCCCCCCCGCCGCCGCCGCCGCCGCCCCCCCGCCGCCGCCGCCGCCGCCGCTGCCTCCGCCGGGGCCCGCCGCCATCGCCTCCCTCCCCCCCTCCTCGAGCGCCCCGCGGGCGGCGGGCCGGGACGCGGGGGCCTCGCTGTCCCTCCCCTCTCCGGCGACAGCGGTGGCGGCGGGCCCCGGGCCGAGGGCTCTCCCCGCCCGCCCGAAGCCCTCACGGCGAGGGGGCGCGCGCGCCCAGCGCCGCCATCACCGCCGCGGGCAGCCCGCCCCGCCCGCCGCGCATGCGCGGGAGCGGCCGGCGGAGGTGAGGTGAGGAGGCGCGCGCGCGGCGCTGAGGGGCCCGGCGGGGGCGGGGCGGGCTCGGCTTCGGCTTCCCCCACCCCCCCGCCCCAGTCGCCGCCGGTGCCCGGTGCGGGGCCCGCCGCCCCTGGGAGCCGCAGGGGACTGGGCGCGGGCCCCCTCCCAGGGACAGCCGTCAAAGCTGCGTCAGCTCCCCTGAGGAGCTGCCTTCCCCGGCGCCGGGGCGGTTGTCTTCCTAAAAGCCGGGAGCGGGGCCTACCGGTGCGAGGGGCTGTGGGGCGGGAGAGAGGGAGAGGGGCAGCCGGGAAAAAGTTACCTCAGTTCCCGAAGCGCGGGCGAGCGGCTGGCTGCCAGTTTGCGATCCGAGGTGCCGGTAAGGTATCCGACGCTTTCTGTAATTTTATTTAATCGACAGAGCTGAAATTTTCCTGGTGGATTGAAGGAATTCCAGCTGCTCTTTAGATCGGGCTCAACAAAAATCATTGGCAAAACGTAACATGGTTAAAAAAAAAAACGAAAACCAAAAAGAAACCCTTTATTGCCCAATAATGTGATAAAGCCATAGACATTAAGGCAGCACTGCAGTTGCCGCTGGGGCAGCAGTAGCTCCATCCCGCAAACCCCCCCTTGCTGTCTGTGCCCCCACCCTGGTATTAGCTCTCCTTTTCCCCCACAGCGTGCTAGTTTCTCCAGATCTTGTTATGCTTTTGTGTTGCTCGGGTTTTTTCCCCACTTAATTTTCTGCTGATGTGGTCCCCCAAACAGCCCTGTCTGTCACAGGGGCTGGTGCGGGCAGTCATGCCAAGGGAAGGGCCTGGAGCATGGTAAGCTCGATGGACGTGCTTTGCAGCCCAATTAAATGTGTTGCAAACCTCATAACTACCTGCCTCAAACTGGTAATGCTTTTTTTAAAAAGAAGCTATTGTTTATCTCTTTATGCTTTAGTGTTTACCGGTGTTGAGAAAATTACCTTCGCTTTGGGAACACAAAGTACACATGCACAAAAGTTGAAAATTTATTCACACGCATGTATGCTTTTAAACCATGATTAAGGCAATGGCTTTCAGCATTAATCGGTTTATCGCAGTCTCACCAGCACAAGTTTCTTGCTCCAGGTATTGCGAGACTGCTTTACAAGTTGATGTTAGGCGCTGACTACCCAGCACCTCGGCAGCTGGATGAAAGACAGATGTCTGCATGTGCTCTCACCTGGACTGGAACAGTGTGGCTTCTCTGCAGACGGACTTTACTAGTTTGCCGTCTTCCCCTTGCTCCTTCCCAGTACGTCCCATTAGGAACCATGCCCCTGTTTTGTCAGGCACGCTATGTCCTTATGCACTGAGGAAGCAGCTCTCACTTAGGCAGCCACGTCAGAGCAGCAGGTCTACACCACATACTGCACAGGTACACATGCCAGCAACCGCTGCCATTCCCTGCTGTTGTGGCTGATGTTGATGCTGTTTGAGCCAAAGCTTCATTTGTGTACTGATCTGTAGAGCTGCCTGTTTTAATTGGACACTAGAGTTTCAAGTAGTCTGCATTACAGTCAATAGGATGATCTTGTTGCTTCGATAAGCTTTCTGCTGTAATGAGACCAACACCAGCTCAATTGAGGGTTTTTGTTTGTTTGTTTCAGAGGTGTCCCTGAAACATGGCAGTCAAATGGACTGGTGGACATTCATCCTCTATATTGTGCTTGAATGTAAACACAGAAGGGCTGGTGGCTTCAGGCGCAGAGAGAGGCGAGCTCACGCTCTGGGATGGGGGAGGTGCTCCGGCAGGACACCTCCAGCTCCCGAAGGCAGACGATGTGACCTCTGTGGTGTTCTCTCCCCGCCGTCCCACCAGGCTGTACACCTCCCATGGAGAAACTATCAGTTTGCTGGATGTTCGATCCCTCAAGGAGCCTGTTGGACATTTCCACGTGAATGAGGAGGAGATCAACTGCCTCTCGGTGAACGAGACCGACAATTTCTTGGCAGCCGCAGATGACTCGGGAGCAATAAAGGTTATGGACTTGGAAAACAAGAAAGTCAGCCGGTCCTTGAGACACTCAAACATCTGCTCCTCTGTTGTCTTTCGACCTCAGAGGCCTCAAAGCCTTGTTTCCTGTGGACTGGACATGCAGGTGATTTGCATACAAGTAGATGGTTATTAGAGAAGCAGAACAGTAACTACCCACCTGTGTAGTGAGGCACCAACAGACTTTCACCAAGAGTGGGGGTGTACAGCCTGCAATCACCAGAAAGCTCCTTAACTATTCTAAAGTAGTTTTGGCAGAGAAACTTACATGTCAAGGCTGTTTGTGCCATTTTCTACGCAGCACTTTCCCTCCCTGTTTTTATCTTCCTTAGTATATACAATCTAAAAGTGAGCAGGGTGGGAAGAAATCAGAATATGGTGCAAAGCATGCTCGTGCCACATTAGCTCCCTGTTGGACCGAGCAAAACCAGAAGTTGTCCCTAGCTATCAGCTATGGCTGCAAGTGAAATGCAGATGATAGGAAAAGGCAAATGCTTGAAGCAGACAGGATGCTAGCAAGAACACTTTACTACAGGTAGATAAAATCTTTCCAAGTAGTATGTATCACTGTAAGGACAAGTCTTTTTACTAATTTATCCTTTGTTCTGATTAACCTCTTGGAAGCATTAAATGTTCTTTGCCTTCTGCGCTTCTGTCCCCATCGAGAGGAAACTTTGTCCTTTGCATGCCTCTTGTGGAGGTGTTCTGAGAAAAACCATGCTAGCACTTAATGGAGTTTTGAGTTCGCCACTCGGAACAGATGTTTTTCAGTAATTTCTTTCCAGTGGTTGAGATGTGACCACATTCCTAGTTTAGCTCAAGATTAAAACTATCACTTCTACACAGGTTTCTGTGGTTCTAGCGGTATTAGAGTGAAGTTTACTTTGACATTGTTGAGCAGTTTCACCCTATGTTCTTAAAACCGAAGTGTACCTAACACCCATTAGAACAAACATGTGCTGATATTTAGTATAAACGGTATCTTTCCATATGAAAGCCATGGATCACTTAAATTCAGTAAGTATATATATCCAAATAGGGGCTGATTGATGGAAGTCTGCCAGGTTTAGACTTTGTCAAATTTTTAGAAATTTTCCAAATTTTTTTTTTGTCTCCTTAGGTTGACCAAAAGATGGGTGTAGGATTTGAAATGAAGTATTGAGACACTTCTTGTCAGAGGCACTGAAGTGTCAGTCTGAGAGGAGTAAATGCTCAGCACCTTAGACAGCTGGCTTAATTCAGGTCCCTAAAATGCAGATTTACAGGCCTATGGCTGGAAACTTTTTATCAGAATTGTAAGCATTTATATACCACTTCTGTGCAAGTGAACTGGTTATTTTTTGTGACTTTTTAGTTTTAGCATGGTTTACTGTAGCTCAGCAAGTTGGTTTTTAGGTGAAAGTCATTATCCCAAAATAGTAGGAATTTGTTAGTGTGTTTTTGTACAACCAAAAGAGCATTTTTCCACATCAAGGCTGGCTTTAAGATACATCATTTCACAAAGAGAAGCTGAGCTGCAATACTCTGAAATGCTGTGCTGCAGCATGTCTTTGGACAAGTTAGGAGCCCTACGAGCATCAAAACCTGTTCTGGGCTCGCGCGTCAAACCCTCGGTGAAGCTGTAGCTGATGAGAACAGAAATTTAGGTTGCTGGAGTTTTTTCAGAAGTTCCATGGAAGCAGGGAAAATGCCATGAGGACAGAAAATACTTAGTCTGCAGAAAACTTGTTAGCACTTGATGAATTCATAAAGCTATTGCAGTACTCTCTGTGCTGAAAACAGGAATATTTGCCTTAAGCATTAGGACCCAGCCTCTCTGATTTACTCTTCTCTGCACAGTAGTGGAAAGTTTTCCCTTTCATTGGTAACAAAGTAGTTTTAATGTAGCAGCAGCAGCAGTCACTAAAAAAGAAAATGACAAGAAACAACACATTTCGGATGTCTTAGTGTGATTTGGATTCCAGAAACGCAGAGCCAGTGTGACAACTCTTTTGTGGCCCAAATTTAAAGGCTCCTGTACTTTCTACTGGAGATTACTAGTGGAGGAGTATTTTTATTAATAATAAATTAAAGCTTTGCTTAAAAAAGCAAACAGCACACCAGTACTGCATTAGACTGACTTGTGCTTTCATACCTGTTGGCCTTGAAAATGCTCATCATCGATGCAGATCCTACAGAAGTATTGAGAGAATTATTTTTAACTGGCGCAGTATAAATCTATAGCACTTGAATTGCTGTATGAGAGATCCAGGATTCATTTGAAGACACAATTACTGCTTCATGAGGGGCTTGGAGGTGGCATTTTAAAAACAAATCTAAAGGCACGACCTCCTCCCATCTCATCAGGAAAAGTGTGCCTTACCTCGATATGGTAATAACGCAAACCAGATCTACTCATTGAATATTAAAAAAAATACATATATGTCTGTTTAAAAATGAGGGCCTGAACTACTGTTTGCCTTTTGCTGTTCCATTTTTCAAACACGTTCACGGAAGTGATTATTTTAGGACAAGTACGTAGCAGAGACAGAAGTAAAATTCAGAATGATAATGATCTCTACTTACTGCTAGCGTTTCCATGTCCCTCCTTTTAAATAATTGATGTGCAGTAGATCATGATTACCACTGCTGAGATGAATGCAAAAGCATTTAGAATAGGTTTTTCATCCATTTTGTGGACTAAAGGTCTGAGTCACTGACTTTGCTGAGTAGGGCAGTATGAGGGTTTGGAAAGCATGCTGGAAAGATTTGCTGTGTTTATCCGGTGAAGTTCAGCCACTCCTCACAACACATCTTGCATGTCTTGCACTCACGCATAGCCTTTACCCTGCTAGAGCAAGAAGTGTGGTTGGGTTTTTTTGCTGTTAGCGAAAAATCAGATTTTACCTAAAATGGACAAATTACTGATTCATAATTTTTTCCAAGGTTATGCTGTGGAGCCTGCAGAAAGCTCGCCCCTTGTGGACCACAAACCTGCAGGAGTATGAAATGCAGGAAGACAGTCCACAGTCAGCCGGCCAGTTCTTTAACCCACCGCTTGCACATTCCCTGTCTGTTGCATCATGCGGCAACGTCTTTGGCTGTGGAGCTCAAGATGGTAAAGTCAGAATATTCAGAGTCACTGGTGTCAAGTTTGAACATGAGCTGGAGTTTCAAGGTCACAGCTTGGGAGTGTCGCAGATCCTTTTTATGCCAGAAGCGTATTGGTTGTTGACTGGAGGAAATGATGGGAAAGTCTTGCTCTGGGATGTCAGCAGTGACATTGGAGAGCAGCAGAAAAGTCCAGTAAAATCTCTGCAGAGAAGGAAGGCCCAAGCGCCTGCTTCCATCAGAAAAGATGGAAAGCTCAACAAAGTGGCTTCAAATGAACATGTTAGAGTTTTACCAAAGCTAACCATTGAGCACGGAGAGAAGGTGAACTGGATCTCGTGCGCAGAGATCAAAGGCTCCAAGAGAGTATTAGTTGCTGATCAGAGTAGTTCTGTATCTGTGTATCCATTGCCAGAACCTTAGACACTGAGATGTTTAAAGAAATTTGTGGGGGAAAACCACTTCTCGGAGCATTTGTAATGTGTCCAGTTACATCCGCTGACAATGCACTGAACAGTGAAACCTGCTGCGTCCTTCAGAAGGGGAAGGGATTTGCTGTGTCCTCACGCAAGTACTTGTGATGTAACTGGCCTCATGTGAGGTTTTTCAGTGGCTGTTGGTATTCACTGCAGCTGTTTCTTGCAGGGTTGGCAGTTTGCTTCTTGAATTTAAGTAAAATGGGTTTCACTGTATTTAGGGGTAATGTTAGTTCATGATTAAGCTGACATAATTAGGGTTGGAGGAAGAAATTCACACTAACAGGGACACCCGCAATGCTAAATGAGGATGCTGAGCAGTAACAGACGTATCATTGGCTGAGCTCCTTGCATTTTGAACTATTGCAGTGCTTTACGTTACTCTTCCCATTAAACTGTGTAACAGTTAGCTGAAATTGGCCATAGTGGAAATATATTTTTCATTAGTCTGTCAGCAGCTGGATATAAGACTAGAGAAGCATCAACTAATGAGTAATCAAATTAGTTTAACTGTCATTGCCAATTGGATTTTTTCACACTGCAGGAAACGAAGGAGCAGGGGAAAATGTTAGCATCTGTTTAATGGGTCAGCTGTCTTACGCATTTAGTTGTTTATCCTAGGGAAAAATAACTATGACACTTGTCTTAATAAATGCTTTCTCTCTCACTGCTCCCTTGTGCTTATACTCACTCTAATATTGCCAGATGTACACAAAATTGTGTCAAGAAGCGTATTGTATACCCCATCACAGGGGGAATATAAAGGGCCAAAGGCATGGCTCCTCCTTACCCAAATACTTCCACTGTCTTCCCAAAGCTTTGAAAACATAACGCGCAGAACTTGGCTTGCTAGAAACATCTCTTAATTTGTAAGTTGAAGGTGGGCATAATGTAGCTAAATGGGAATGCTGTAGCTCTGGATATGTTCAATTCATGCTGGATTTCCCATGGAATGGGCAAATAATTAAAAGGAAAAAAACTTTTTTTTTTTCCTCAGGCCGTCCTTAACCTTTCACAAAACTGAATGCCTGATACTGGCTGACGACCTGCTTCACTGATGTGGGGGTTTGCGCTGTCTTGTTTCACCAGCTGTGCTGTTACCCAACACACACTATCTATCTGCCTTCTTTTTTTTCTTTTTGATGGAAAAATTTCCAGCTCTTTTTTTGCATACCCAGCTCCTGAAAATCATTAGCCAGTTGTGTTGGTTTTGCTCAAAGTAGCTCCCCACAAGCAAACACAACTCGTTCTCATCCAAATTTGATTTTACCATCATACCTTTTTTTTGAAACAAACAAACAAAAAAAAAGCAATCAGCTTGTACAGCCTTTAACAGCAGGAGACTTTGGCCCAAGACATGAACTAACTGGTGGGCGCTACAGCAAAATGAAGCCAAAACACAGAAAAAAGCAGAATAGTGTAGGTACCCCCTTCCGTGTTACCTCTGAATTAATTTATGTATGAAGACAGGCAGGATCCGTGGGTTAGAGGAAGTGGTCTGGATGTGTAGTTCAGTATGTGATATGTTCATGAGCATGTGTCTGTGCCCCAATGACCTATATTTGGATATACAGTCTATAAAAAGCCTCAGTACAAACAACCTCCAGCAAGAGTTGGATTCTCTGTCCCTGTTGTTGCTGCCTGCTTCAGGAGAGAGGATCAAGCCCACTCTGGCTTTTATTTCTTCTCCTCGTGTTCTCCAGGAAGATGGCTAAAGCCAGCATCTCTCTGCGCTCCCTGAACGACATATTAAACAGGTCATTAAAGGGTTGTGCTAGCACTGCTCTACGGGACTGGGAAGGACAAGGGGCATGGAGGACCGGGGCAGGGGAGAGGAGACAAGACTGTTAGCATAACAAACCTGTGCTTCCTTGGAAATTTTCATGGGTAATAGGATGTAAATATACATTGTGTGTATACAGGAAGGGAGTAGTTCATGAGCAATCTTCTGCTTCTTCTTTACTCATTGGGGAGGGAGGGGGGATAGAGCCACAAGCTGCACCCTTTCACGAACGCTGTTCTGGTCAGGCCAGCATGCAGACTGCTACTCCTGGCTGTTTGCTGCAGGATTTGCGCAATTGCTCCATCAGCAAAGGCCTGTAGCTGCATGAAGTGTTGCTGGGCAATTATGAGTAACGGGAAATTCGGGTTTGCACTCCACTACTGTTGTAAATGGGAGATTTGGGATGAAGTTCTGAATTTGGGAAAATGCCTGAGTCTGGAGGGTTCAAAGATAGTAAGTGGTTATCATTAACAAAAAAAACCCCTGAGAACGGACCTTTCTTAGAAGTTTAAAGAAAGAAAATCACCGTTGCTGAGGAATTGGGACATAGGTGACGCTGATTCACCGTCCATTTTCAAAGCCTGTACTTGGAAGAGCAACACTTGACCGACAGGTTCATTGGCTTCATGTGAAATAACCTGGCCTAAGCTGTCCCTGCTGGCATGAGTCCACGTGTTCAGCTGCACTGCGACAGCACAGTCGCTGGTAGATGGTATCTCTAACCAGCTGGGCAGACAACATCACGGGATCAAATATAGGACATGAGCACGGCCTTTCAGGAAAAAGAGTTGAAAATTGGTCTGAAACTCTCTACACTTAGAGACAGATGAGAGAGTGTTCCCTCTCAGTGGATTTTCACGTATGGATTTTCATATACTACCTTTAAAGGTACTGTGCAAATGGTATCAGGCAAGAAATTTTTAAGTCAGCTTAGGTGTCATACATATAACTCTGGTTTACCTGTAGTAAAAATGATTACTGTCTCTCGAGACTATGATGGCTGATGATTACAGGCTAACACCATCTGACAGACTTGGTAAGAAACTGCTCCTCTGGTCAAGATACTAACATTGTTCACCAACGGCTTTTATGACTCCAATTCACACAACAGTAACTGCAAAAAAAGATACTAGAGACCCGACTGGAGAGAGAAACAGAAATGCAGGAACCACTCCTGAAAGAAAAAGTGAAAATTAAGTCTGGGGGAAACTGATTGAAGAAGCATGCATCTAATTGGTACCATGAAGTGAGCATACAGGAAGAGCTGTAGAGAAGTGTGGGGCTCTGCATTGGCCTGGAAAATAAAACTGATGTGACAGCTCTAAAGTAATGAAAAATGTCATTTTCTGTAAATGCCCGAACAGCAGAAATAAGGTTACATGTACAACCATGCTTTCAGAAAAGTGGGAGTGCTAGAGCTTTTACTGCAAATCTTCCAAGTATGCTCTGGATGCTAACAAGAAGAGAACTTTAAAAGCTTTCTGGTAAAGAATGGGGATGTGGTTTGTGCATACACTAGATCGACTCAATGGTAACTTCACTTACATTAAAGGAAGAAGTGTTTAGAGGTCATGACTGAAATGAAAGCAGGAGGTTTAATCCATTCTTCCTCGTTTCATTCAGAATTTTGCTCAAGAGACATCAGCACTGATTCTTTCAGAATTTACAAAAAGCTGTATATGATTAGTTACTGAGATTGGTTCTACCATGGTGTAACTGAACATTTATAGAACCAAAATTAGCAAATGCTGAAATGTTTGCTACAGATGCTTAAAAATACACAGGAGTAATTTACAGACAGGCAATATACCCCGTATCAAAAAAGTGCTGGAAAGACAAAACTGGGCAAATATGAAAGCATTGGACTAAAGGCTGCTGAAAAACAACTACAGTGCTGACAGTAGCATTAATGATGAGATCTTTGGTAACTTTAATTTGTAGAGGAGAAAGCTTGCAACAATGAGCCATTAGGAAGCTTATTTACCTTGATAAAAAGCTCCAAATCGGGGAGCAATTCACAGGCAAGTATCTCTCTCAGGACAGCTCTCATTATCCACCCAGCAAACCTTGAAGAATATACTCATTTTCTGATAATTACCCCCCTCTCTCTCAAAGAGTGCTTGCATTGTGTTATTCCTGAAACTCTTACTATTGGAGTTTCTGCACTACCACATTGTATTATCCTATTAGATTGTTGTTCTCTGCTTGTGCAGCTATAGATATGAAGTGGATGTGAAACTTATTCACAGCAAGTATCAACCCACCTCACCTCAGGTTATACACTTGCTCTCTCTGTGCTGATAGACTCAATCCAGTTATGACGTATCGACTCTTCTGATTACTACCTGCACTTCTACATCACACAAGCTCAATTTTTCAATTAAATTCTATTGTAGTCCTAAAATTCTCTCAGCAAGTATGTACACATAAATTCATTTAAACAGGTGACATCCCCCCTTCCCCAAAAGTTAGTGCAGGAATGATGTGCAACATGAGGGACAATAATTAATTGAAATCCAACATCCAGTAAGAACTGTGCCCAGTTTCAAAATCTCTGCTGTGACCCAGCAGGAGACAGGAGGCTCTGAGAAACAAAAATCTTGCTGAAGCAAGAGGAGCCCTACCAAAGTGAGAACAGTATGTAAGCAGTTTTCACAAGACGGCAAAGGAAGTCTCCTAGCCTCAGGAAACAACAGCAAATCATTAGATGAGGATCTGCACAAGCTGTCAGGGAGACTTAGAAAAACATGCCACTGTTGATGCCTTTTTATTTTCTCCTCACTCAGGTCAACTGCAGACAGAACCCAAAGCAGGAGAAAAGGAAGACCGAGGGGGGGGAGGGGCTACTGTTAGTGAAGCAATGACGTTCTTGGTTCTTCTCTTAAAACAGGCTTCAAAATACCGTGGAATATGCGTGAAAGAAGGGAAAACTAATGGTAAATTATTTAATCTGCTGTTTATCCAATCTAAAGTTAACCTCTGTTTGTTTGCAGGGGTTTTTTTGTGGGTTGTTGTTTTTTTTTAACATCATCACCTGAAAGCTACTGTGTATTTTGTCCTTACAAAAATGTTCAGCCAAAGATAAATGAAATAGGGCCACAACAAACAAGATAAAGACCTTAATGCAGTGTTTAACACAGGTAGATCACAATCAGAATCCAATTTCTTAAACATTAGAACAATACAATAATAATAGTAACCGAAGCAGTGGAGCAAACTGGGGATGAAGAAAGAGGGGCTAAAGAAAAAAAATGTACGGTCTTGCCTGTAATAAAATTTAGCAATGGCATAGTTTTTAACTGATACAGCCTGAAGTTCTGCCACTAAAATGCAAAGAAAAATCACAAAAGTCTGTAAGGAGTGGCTGATGTTCTGCTAGTAAATTGCTTGTAGAGTACGTAGTACTCAGATATTTGTTCAGTATTTAGGAAAGAACTTTGAATGATTCATATGTTGATAGCTTTGAGATCCTCAGGATTCTCAAGGACACACTTCGACATAAATCAGCTAACTGAGGCAAACTTAAAGCAAACTGTCTTTACAAAAGCCACCCCTGGAAGGACAGAAGACCAACATATCCTACTCCTTGAGTAAAGAGCTGCCAACAGGTACAAAGCATAAATACTTGCATTCCCTCATGCTTTGTCCCTAAACACAGTAAGTTCTTTTAAACCTGGCAGTTTTCTTAAGCAAAAGTGGAGTAGCTCAGACTCAAAACCCCACCTTTAGGATTATAATTTAAGAGACTACAAAGATGCACCTTTTTTTGCCCTTTTTTTTTTTAATAAGGAAAAATGCAACAGATAACGAGTAATGAAAAAGCAGCTAACAAATGTCAGCTACAAAGCAGTTTTCTTAGTGCTGTTTCACCAAGGTCTTCTTATCACACAGTTGTTCTGTGAAAGGACAGTCCTACAAAAGGGAAAACCAGAGCAGGGTGAGCTGACGGGAGAAGAAACACTGCGGGTGGCTTGTTTATTACTTGCATCATTTTTAATCTGAGGAGGAATGAGAAGTTCTGTTCAATGTCAAATGAAAATGGTTCAAAAGATCTTGACACTACAAGCAAAAGCACAAATCATCTCCAAATGTATGAGAGAAAAAAACTGCACCACCAACATTAATGCAAATGGTTGAGACCTGCAGACATATCTAAATACAAGTCTTGCATCTGTTTTTACAAGTTCTAAGACCTCTGGACCAGTGAAGGGCCAAAAAGACCTGGGCAACATCAAAAAAACTTAATTTCTAGTGGTGTACGTTCCCATACAGCTTGGGAGGAGCCCCAGAATGGGCTCTGGAGCTGTTCACAGTGCAACTTAAGTGTCACCCGCCATCACTGCAGCAAGCGACACCGGTTGATGCCCAAGTCCTTATGAAATGCCCTTGTTTTCCATCCCTCAGAGTAGAAACCAAGCTGCAAACCTTGGAGGCTCAGTTCACAGACCTGGACTCAAGCTTGCAGAACCTGGCGCAGAAATTCGAGCTGCAGGCCAAGATGCTGGAGAAAGAGATGAGCCAGGATGGCCCGTGGACGTGGGCGCCTGCAGAAGGGTGAGCATGGGGAGGGATCGGTCAGTCCTCGTCCCGCACGCGCAGGTGATGCTGGTGTGACTGTGGGTGCTCTCCAACGCCAGGCTGCACAACCCCTCCTGACGTACTTTCCTTTCCCAGTCGGGATTGCTATTTACTGCAGAGATGGGTAATCTGAGGAAAAAGTACAGTTCCTTTGATAACTGTTTCTTTAGAAAGCAAAACCAACCGCACAGTCTATGAAATATTTATGTGGTTTAAAAACAGCCATGCTGCTTCCAGGATAGCAGGGACATCAAGCCTGTTTGCGTAACTCTTGTCCCACAGTAAGTGAAGGAAAAAAACCCCCAACTCACTAACACTGTGATTACTTTCTCCAATTAAATATGGCCAGAAGATTCACATGTTTAGCACCCAGCCTAGGCTCGGTCTTTCCATCTTCTGACCGAGAGTTCCTTGCTTTCCACGCACCCGGGGAAACAGGCTCTCGTCAGGCTGCCTTTCAGCAAGATCCGTCGGTAACTATTTACGGCTGAAATACTTCTTTAGACAATAAAACTGCAGCACCGCTAGGGAGACGGAGGCGCGTCCCGGGGCCCTCCGGGGGTTCGGCGAGGCGGAGGGCGGCCTTTAGCCCCGCGGCGGGCCGGCCTCGTCCCCGTCCCCCACCCCGCTGAGGGCCCCTCGGTCTCTCTCCCGGCAGGCTCGGCTCGGAGGAGGAGCGAGAGAGCGGGCGGCGGGAGCGGCCCGTCAGCCGGGGGCGGAGCGGGCGGGCTGCGCCACGGCGGCGGCCATTGCGGGAGGCCGCAGCCTTGCCTGCCGGCGGGCCCGAAGGCAGCCGCGCCCCCGCCGCGGAGCTGCAGCTGGGTGGGTGCTGACTCCTTCCTTTGACCGACGGCTCGGGGACCGGGGGTGTGCGGGGGGCTGAGGAGGGGGCGGCCGCCGGGCGGGAGGCGGCGGGGGGGGGGCAAGGCCCAGCCTCTTCCCGCTGGCGGCTCCGTAGCGGTGGAACGGCGTCCCTGTGAGCCGGGCCCCGGCGGGGGTGTGTGTGGGGCTGCCCCACGGCTTCTCCGGGCACCCCCGTCTTCGGGACTTAGAACGCGTTATTTTTTTCTGTCTATGTACAAATTGAAATCGGCCCAGAAGAGGTGTGCGTGGACTTTTGAGGCCTGTTTAACAACCCCCCTGTAAAACCGGGTGTTTCCATGTTATCTAGCGTCCTTTTTTGAAAAATTAAAGGATTTGTTTAATCAACAAAGGGAGAGCAGAAACAATAAAGCCCGACTTAAAGTATATTTGTCTCCATGTCGAGTTCCTGTGTGACTGAAATTGCAGTCTTTCTGTCAGAAGGACCTCCTGTCTCTGTGAAGCTGGCTGTTTTTAAGAAGCTTGTAAGAACTTTTCTTAAGTTCCTGTAACTTAAAAAACCCCAGTATTTTTATCCTGTTTCCTGTATGTGTCTTTTATTCTTTGTTCCACAGTATTTCTGGGCCAAGTGGAAAAATCCGATGAGGAACATTGGTGATAGAAAGGCTGGATCATCCCCACCATTTTAATTCATACAGGAAGATGCTGAAGTGTTGAATGTATTGGTTAGTTCTTTGCTTATATTAACGAAAAGTGTTTTGGCTTTTTAGTCCCAGCTTAAGCAAGTGAGTGAATGAGGAAGAGCCTCCTCTCCTCTGATGTGTTGGGATGTTGTATTTTGTCTTCAGAACATGGTGAAACCAAGTCTGTACCAGAAGCAGCTTTTGAAGGATGTGTATATACTGAAAAATTGACTGAATGGAAGGTTAAGGTAACTGTGATAACATATCTACCAAATGTGAGCATAGTTTATCACTAATAGAGGCTGAATGCCGGAAGAACTCTCACCTTTCCCCCTTCTCCTTACCACCTCCTTGCTATCCCCAAATCACCTGTTATAACTCACAGGAAACTGTGGTAGGAAAAGCTGCTACAGTTTCTCCATGACTTCTGGAAAGACCTGCATCTTACTCTGAAAGTCGAGAACCATTTGGATCGTGAGCAGAGGGAACCACTTTAAGCAGACTTCTTAAATCCACTAGTGCTTTCATAAAGTAGCTGTAAAACTGAGCATTTTCTATTTTCTTTTATATTTGTTAGAGGAAGTAAAATACATGTTTCTTTTTGCTTTCAGGCACTGATGTTGTACTAGTCTTGTTCCTCTACTTCGAGTCAGTATGTCGCAGAAATTGGAGGCTCCGCTTTCCTTGTCTGACTGCCTCTGCCAAATTTGCATGGAGATCTTTGTGGAGCCTGTGACACTGCCATGCAACCATACCCTCTGCAATTCTTGCTTCCAGCTGACAGTTGAAAAGGCCAGTCTTTGTTGCCCTTTTTGTCGGCGTCGAGTCTCTTCCTGGGCACGATATAATGCCCGCAGAAATACTCTTATCAACTGGGAATTCTGGGAAAAGATTCAGAAGAATTACCCAAAGGAGTGTGAGCGTAGGATTAACGGACAGGATTTGGAAGAGGAAAGTAAGTAAAATGTCACTTGTCCTGGGATATCTCTGCTTTACCAAAGTAATTACTGTTGGTGGACTTTGACTGTTGTGAAATAAGAATCTGTGCGTAGACAGGCTGTGTTACTGCTAGAAAACGCAGTGTCAGAGCTCACCTGTGAAAGGGACTTGCAAGGCAGAGAAATGGCCATCCATGTCCCTTCCATGTGTAATACAGAGGGTAAGTTATATTTTCTGGTCATTTAAGTGGATATTTGTTCATGTGTTTTGCACAAAGCATTGGTGTATGGCTGCCTGTCCTTGCAAAGGCAGTAGTTTGTTACTGGTCAACTTCAGCTGTAAAACTGTAAGTGGAGTATTTGTGTGTGTGTGTGTGTTTACCGCTTTCAAGTAAGTGAAGTGGTTAAGCATTTTTCAACTCTTAGATGCTCTTATTATTTTGGTTAGAAGTGCCAGGGCTTCAGTCTTTGCGAGAGTCTCTAAACCTGAAACTGTGGTGTCAGAGAAAAGGAAGTGAAATCTGATTAACTCTTTGAAGAAGGATTTGAGGGTTTATTATGTTGTAAGCTCCCTTGGGGGAGACTAATTGGTAGGTTGGCTCTATGACATGTTGTTCCACTTGTATTATGAAGTCTTTTAATCGCAAAAAGCGAAAGTCGCAAGTTATGGTCAGCATACATATTTGCTTTATATAGAGTGCTTGGAAAACACTGACTGTTTTTGCCACTCTGTAACATAGTGCTTTTTTATTTTGTTCCCTTGTAACACAAAGTGCTTTTTTTTCATGGTACTTGATTTAAGTCAAATCATTCCTGTGACAGGCTATGAAAGTAATCTTTTGTTAAAATCTTTCATTGTTGACTGTCGTGATCTTGCTTTCTTCCTCAATTGTGTTTTTTTTCTCTCCTTCCTCTCAATTAGTCTGTGTCCCCCATCCGCGACACCAGCTGAGCAAGCCTGGGGAACTGAGGCAGGAATATGAAGCAGAGATTAGCAAGGTAAGTCTAAAAATATATTTAAAAGCATAACATAAATGCTTTGTATCTAGTTATTTTAATTGTTCCCACAAACATCTGTAATGTTATTTAATGAAAAAGAAAGGTACTTAAAAGGGCGTTGCTGCTGGAAGAACACACTGGTCATTCCTGAAGCATGAATTAAATTTGTATCTTTTATAGAAGAGGAGAGACTTCCTTGTGTTTGACATGAAGCGACATTTCCCGAGTTTCCTTGTGCTGGTTGATCTATACTTCCTACCTCACCCTCTCAGTCGGTCCAGTAACATATGTGGCCTTGTTGTCCCCACAAGCAGGTGTGCTTCACAGGCTAGGAAACACATAGAGGTGCCAGCATAGTAGAACACCCAGGCAGGTGTCTCTTAGTCAATACCCCGTATTTCCGAAAACTCTGCAGAAGAGTTATTTCAGGGTTAGAGTGTCACCTTTCTCTATCTGCATCCCTGCCCACACATACTAAAATGCCTTTTATAGGTCCTCAGATGCACATAAAGTATTGCGGGCTAGCAAATGCAAAAATTTGGAACTGTTTGGGCTTTGGTCTTATGCTTGCCTTCTTGATTTCCCTCCTTAAGTAACAGACCACAATTAGATGAGCTTCAGTAATGAACATACAGCATTTTCTTTCTTATTTGCTCACTCCCTGTTATCTGTGTTCATTTGAAAATCAGAAGAGATTTTTAAGAAATCTTAATGTTTGCCTATTTAATGATCCTTCTTCCTCCAATTGAGACACAGTAGTAGTAAGAATATTGTAAGAATGCTCCTTTCCCTGACACTTCCGTTGCTGGTTGTTACAAGAGCAGGGGGAACTATGTGAAGCAGAGGACTGTGGGGATTCGCTTTTATGGCAGTTTGGGGATAATATTGATTGGCAGCAATAGTATTGATGGTTGATGGAGATGGTGCCCAGAAGCAGTGAAATAAGTAATGGTGTCTGTCACCAGTCATAAGACATCAATATGTGATTTGAAACAAACTCAGACTTAACATAGCTTGTGTAGTAGTACAGCTTGACGCTCTTCTCTAAAGCAGATTTCCAAATTCCATTACCCAGTTAAGAAAGCTGTATTCATTCTTGAAGTACTGTGCTGTCCTTGTGGAATTACTCATAACTGATTTATCAAGAGTGGATGTCCACCATAAGGAAGGCAGATTTAAAATTCCTGGTCTGCCGCTTTGGGTTTTGCATGTTTCAAGAGAGCAGAAGGGCCCTTCCAGAAGAGAGATGTTCTGTCTTTTAGGCATCTTGCACTAATATTGGGGTTACGATGATATAAGCAGGTTGAGCAAATTCTGTGGTCTAGCTGGCATCCAGCCTTGTAAAGAATCTTAGTCTGAGTTTCTGTGTCGGTCCATGTATTTGGAGATCTTCGTTTCTGTTACTAACATCTTGAAAAGATGAGTAATGGAATTTAACCTTGCAGGCAAGCAAGGTCAACGGTATAGTCTTACAGAAACCAAAAGGTAGGTCACTGTTATCAAACTCTACATGCAGGATCAGTTCGTAACATCTTCGGAGACTTGTGTAATTAAATACTGGCTTTGAAGTGTGCAGTGGCTTTGTGAATAGTGGATCGTTCACATCTAAGGAGTGTCAGCTGAGAGGTTCTGGCATGAAGTGTGGTCCTACAGGAGTAACCAGATGCATTTAAAAACATCTTTTTTAGGTGGAGGCAGAAAGGCGAGCACACGAGCAAGAGGAGAACAAGGCAAGCGAGGAATACATTCAACGGCTTCTAGCAGAAGAGGAGGAGGAACGCAGATTGGCAGAAGAGAGGCAGAGGGAGATGGAGAAACAGCTGAAGCAAGATGAAGAGTTGGCCTGGCAGCTGAGCAACAGTCTGGTGAGTTAGGATCAAGGGTGGCCGTCGAAAACCTTGATGTAGCACTAGCAACTTAGACTTTTCAGAGCAAAAGTTAAAATTTTGAATAATTTATTGTAATTGTAGTTGGAAGCTGTTGTCAGCCCCCAGTACTTCAGATCCTTGTTTGACCATTAATTTTTGAAGAACCAGTGGGAGGGTGAAACACCCCAAACATTTCTACCTGTGTAATATGCACTTGAAACGTGTGATGGATGTTTTCATTGTGAAACATTTTAAAACTGGTTTTCTTCTGAATACTTCCTTTTCCCCATGGTTTTCAAAATACTTCTTTGGAAGAAATTGATGTTTGTAACGTGTACTGAAAAGAAGGAACACGCAATGAAAGTTTACCTTATGGTTTGGGGTTTGTTTGGTTGGTTTTGTTAATTTATTTTGGGGTTTTGGTTGATTGGTTTTTGTTACCCGATAATAGTCCTAATGATGAAACCTGTGTACTTATTTGAGCAAAACCTCCTGTCCCTTAATGCCAGGTACAGGAAAGTGCACATACAACATGTGACATTTCTTATTCCGTAACTATCCACGACTTACAGTTCTAGAATTCTTTGGACAAAAGTAACTAATTCTGCAGCAGAAACGAAGTAGTTCTCCAAGTTTTCTCCAGTTTATGTTGTGTTTTGTTTTATATAATGCTATTTTTACTTGTTATCGAAGAATGACGATTCCAAAGGACATGTGCTCAGCGGTCCTTCACCAGCAGGCAGTTTCTCAGCTGAAACATCCCCAGCTAGTTTGTGCAAGACAAGGAACAAACCAAGCAGCCCTGGAGACATTCAGAAGTAAGTAATTCAAGTTTTTCTTCTTTAATTATTGGTCTGTTTCTTGGTTTAGTGTCCTTCTGCTCCATTTGCTTCCTTGGAATCCTGTAGTCCAACTTCCCTGGATAATCTGGGGCAAATGTAAACTGTTGAATGTTAAAACATCTCTGCATAGGGTAGTATGGAGGAGAAGGGAAACACTTGCCCTTCCTTTGTTTTTGTTTGTCAGAATGAACCTGAAGATCTTGATTAATGCAAAGGACTGACAATTCAAGAAAAAAAGTTTTAAAAGGTATACTTTTTTTTTTCCTTTTAAGGTATCTGTCTCCAAAGCTTCATCATCCATTGGGATCAGCATCATTCTCCAGAACAGCAGGAAGAGGCAGGAGTGACTCTGACTCTGTGGTAACTAGAATCATTTTGTTATAAATCTCAGTGTTAGTAATTATGGGTTATTTTTCCCCTTGCCTATAGGATTGCCAATTCTATATTCCCCTTGCACATCAGCGCTGGGCAGTTTATCCTGCCCTTTTTGAACTACCTTCCGTATTTGTGGTTCCCCAAAGCGGAAAGAGAAGAAACCATGCTTGACAGTCCATAGATGCACACCTACGGCTTACTTCCATAGTTACCCTGTATAGCATTACAAGTACCTTACCTGAACATCTTCAGCAAGCTCTGGGTTGCAACCGACAGTGTGTAAAACTAAAATGATGGTTCTGGAGCTCACTGGAGGAGGTTGCACACTGATTTTCATCATTCCATATGTCTGTCTGTCCTACCTTTCCTGTTAGGCTTCAACAGAAGGTGAGCAGGCTTGAACAGTTGGCTTGAGTCATTGATTAAGAGGATAATGCTGCAGTTGTGTTTTCAGTCCTTTAACTAGGCTTCTGTGGGTTGTTTTAAATATTTTCATAATTATTAAACAATTATGTATTTTTTTCAAAGAGAAGAATCCAAGTTAATATCCCAGAGTAGTTGTGAGCAGTGCAGCTATGAGAAGTGAGATTTGCATTTTATTCATACCCATTGGCTTTTGATAAATTTATTTTATTGGTGGTCTTTCCCTTTTCTGCAGGAGACCAATAGCAATGAAGGCAGCAGTTCTGCGTGGCAAGATGAGCAAGAGGAAATGCCAACGCTGTCTCCACAGCTGACCGGTGTGATTAAAGATGCCAGTGCTAAGGACTCATTTTTGGAATCATGCATGAACTATTTCAGTGCCTCAGCTTCAGAAGAAACGGCCACTGCCAAGCAGGAAAAAACACCAGGACCAAATTGTCTAGGAGACAAAGTTCCAGATGCACTTCATGGAATCACAAAAGGGGAAGAATCTGGAACAGTTCTTCGTAGATCCAAAGGAGATGATGAAATTGAGTCAGACAGTGGCTGTTTAACACATGTAGAAAGCATAAACCTTCCAAACTCTGCTGAAACTTGTACCTGTATTCAGTCAGCAACAAATTCTGTGATGTCTGGCAGCAAAAGTGTAATATGTGATCTCATGAAGGTGGCTAGACACTCAGATGAAGAGAAACCAGAGAGACTGCAGAACACTAAGGAGACCCCAAAAAGAAAGTTGCTGGAGCCACCAGCTGAAGCAGTGCTTGACTTGTGCATGCTTGATAAGAGGAGAAGAACTTTTCCAGAAAGTTTAGAGGACCAAGGGGAGCAGATAAATGATTTTAACTTGCAAATACAGAAAGCCTTTGAGCAGGAGTTCTATGAAAGGCGTATGCAAGAGGAGCAGGACAGGCTTCTGGCTCTGCAGCTACAAAAACAGATAAACAAGGAGGAAAGGACACTGAATCGACAAAAGGGCTCCCCAGATGAGTACCTTCTTCGCACCAAACCACCTCAATCTGTGAAAGACTCTCCTGCTAGAAAGGGAAGTTCTAAGATGGCAAAAGACTCAAAGGTACCAAAAAAACAGGCTGAAACAAATCACCGCAAGACTCGGAAAGGTTCTTGCAATGAAAACTGGCAGTCCCCTACCAGAGTCCGAATGAAACCGCCTAGCATCAAGGAAGGAAAAGTTTTGAATTGTGTGGTTAATACCAGTGATGCAAATGATATTTGTTCATTACCTAAGAATAAGCAAAAGACAATCCTTCAGATGTTTAAAAGCTCTGTTGCAGAGTAGATCAACAGAAACACAGACACGTGGTGGAATAAGAATTAAAACTGTGGTGGTTTGTTTCCTCCTGTTAGGCAAAGCTTCCTGTAAACAGTTTTAAATTTGCTGGTTTTGAGGGGGATCACTTTGGGCCACAAAGTGTTACATGTTCTGAGAAGTTTTAATAACATACGCCCCCAGACTTTAAAAAATTTTAATTTGTCTTCTTGACTACAGCTTGTTTTCTAGCATTTGCATTTACCTAATTTTGAATGTGAATATTGTTCGTGTTTAAAAACAAAAATAACTGATGGCCTTATCTTAAAATGAGCAATTGGAGCCTTCTACGGAAAGGATGCATGTTCCATGGAGGAAACAAGTGAAAAAAAAAAAAGGAATCTGTATTTCCAGTTGTCTGCCAACTGCAAGGTTGAAGCTTCACTCTGCACAACCACTGTTCTGTTAAATTGAAGCAAGTTACTGGAATTTAGGCTGTTTGTTGAATTGTGTTGTTCGCGCAACAGTTACCAAGAGCATAACCAGACAGCCAGTCTTGCAGACACACTCTTTCCTTCTCCCTCTCATATACTAACCCCTTTCTTAGACAAAGAGGGAAAAAACAGGTCCTTCTGCCACTGCCAACACCAAGGATCTTTCATAGATGCCAATAGCATAAGTGGTTGTGGGCTTGTATTTACCTCTGTTCATAGAGGTCACTTCTGCAGATCTGACTCTCACTGTCGTTAGGGGAAAGATAGTTTTGTTTTCTTATTGCTAGTGTTCTCCGAGTTTATTCTTGTATGATAATATTACCTATATTAAGTGCTATTTAATTTTCATACTCAAACTGGTTTGAGTCTAATTAAAAACACATAATATTGAAAAAATAGTTAGTCCAGAAGACAGCTATAATGGAGAAGGTTAAACCAAAAGGGGGAAAAGCAACTGAAAACTGGAGTTGTCTGTAATGGCGTAACTATAATTAAAGATTCACGTAAACACATGTCTGGCCATAACTGTTCCCCTCCATGCCCCCGTTTTTAGAGGGACTACCAAATACTGTCTTCCAGTTGGGTTTAAAACTAACGTCACTCAAAAGAATTACAATTTAGGCATGGGGGGAAGCTGAGGCCTGTAGAAGTTGAGGCTGGTGAAGAGTTGACCAGCTGCTACTCAGCAGAGGAAGTAATCTTGCTGGATTGTTTTATCTGTTGCTGTTATGAAACCCATCTTCTGGCCTTTCTTTGCTTGTAATGAGATACTTTTCCACTGTACGTGTTTGAAAGAGAGCAAAGCACCAATCTACACTGCTGAAGTGTGTGTGCTAGTCATCAAAGTTAGCAAATGTTTTAAATGTGTACTTTTTTTTGAACCTCATTGATGATCTATAGACTTTAACTCGGTTCTGGGAAACTTGTAACAAAATACTTCAAAGCAGTTTTTAAGTTTAAAAAACAAAACAAAACCTGAAATTTCATTGAAAGCATGAACAGCACACCAAGCCAAAAATGTGAATTGGTTTTTTTTTCTTTGTCTGCATCTCTCCAGTAATGGTGGGTTTCTCATAAATAAATGATCTGTTCTGAGATGCTTTTTGAGAAGGTTACAACAGGCAACCAGTTGCAAATCATTCACTTTTCCTCTTACTGCCTCAACCATTGTGCTGGAAGAACTTCCTTCAAAATAGATCTGTTTCTGTTTAATCCTTACCTTTGTTTGGGTTGTTTTCTGTCTTACCCATGCAGTCAAGTATATTCCTTCATTAATTAAAGTGTTCTTTAAGGCAGAGATATTGACTGTTTTCATGCTAGTGACACTCAGCCTTTCCAGTCATGATAAGCACGTAAGAAGTAAACTTTCCATTTTCAAAACAGATGAGGTGAAAGAGTTTATTTTTTAAGTCTGTTCAGCCTCATTTTACAATCAATTTCTTGAGTCTGATGGCTGTTTTTAACTTACTCAAAAAATGGTCCCTGCTCTGGCATGGAGCTCCTCCTTCCCAGATCACGTGTCCTGACAACTGCTGCCTGTTCTCAAGTATGTCTGAGGAGAGGCACTGCATACTCCTCTGATTTAGTACCTTTTTGATGTAATGGGTTGTTTAGGATTTTAGAGCAGGTTGGAAATGGTTAGGAGTGCTGCAGAGCAGTTCCTGGCCTCTTCCCACACAGATCACCCCTGCAGCCACCTGCTGCCAAAACCCTGAAATTTATGCCCAATGCAACGGTCCCTGCAGCATGAGACACTTTGTTTCTGTGGTCCTGACAGTCCTGCTGTACTCCTCTTAGGGGTTTGGGTGCCTGCTTTGTTTTTCTCAGTCACTGCCTTTAATGTCTAGCACTGAAGAAGTCTGAATCTCAAGTGTTTTGAACTGCTGGCCATTCATAGGTAAGAAATAGTCTTGCATTTATTACAAATTCTGACCCCAGTTAATTGCTGTATTTTTCTCAGATCAGCCATCGTGATGCTCCAGTACAGCAGTGCTGGCTTTGGAGTTGCTTTTACAGCCAGGTCCTGATGTTTGAGAGATACTCGGTGAAAAAAAAAAACAGGAAGGGAAGCATGCGTGGTCATACAGGTAAATATCCAGATGAATTCTGAAGCACTGAACAGAATGAAGCTAGAAATGAAATATATATTCCCCAATAGCCTTAATCTTTATTAGAGTTAATCAGCTGCTCTCCTAGTTTCGGGGCTAGCTCTCTCCTTGTAGCAGGCTGACGCTAAGTAACGTACACTTAGTCATAAGATAAGAGGCATTTTGTTTAAAAAACACAGTATGAGAGCTCACTAATTCAGCAGGATCGTGCAGTCTACCCCTCAGCAACATGGAGTGAGCTGCCAACGACAAGGTTCCTTCATTTGTGCCAGGTTTGGCACTTGGGGACTCTCCACAATCTAATTCCAGATGTTAAAGGGGTAGGGGAAGCATCGAGAGGGGCGTGGGCAAGGGAGAATTTCCTTTTCTGGCAGCAGTGCACCCTGTGCATTCATTCCCTTTTCCTCCACAATCTGTTCTGTGGATTCTTTCTTTTCCCTTTTGCTGTGTTGGTTATGTGTCTCTTCCATATAAGGTTTATGAAATGCACTAAACTAATACCAGTTAGAAGTTCGATAAAGGAGGGGGGACTTTTTGCATCGTACTTTTCAGTCTTGCACAGACTTACCTCCTTGCCATCAATAGCAAATCCTGCTGCTGTGATTCCACTGAAAATAAATACAAAAATTACAGAAATTAGCCATTTCAAAGGTCTAAATAGTACAGAAGTGTATTTTGGTGCATGCATATATTGGAGGATGTGTTGAAATATTTAGGGGTTATTTGTGTTTTTCCAACTTACTGGATTTTGTCCTTGGTGTAAGAATGACCTCTTACCTAAGAATCATTATTTTTTTAAGCAGAATGGGAAAAAAAAGCACAAGACTAAGAAGTCGATCATTAGCTAAAACCTAGCCTTAACTGCCAAATATACAAAACCTATAACCTATACCAGCAGCCTCATCCAAGGTGGGGTAATGCAAACCCTTGGGTCCCAAAGATGATCACAGTCCTCACTGCATACATGGCATAATATTCCTCACCAGGCACCTCTTTGGCCTGTCCTTTTATATTTTGCTTGTTAGAGGGTGGAATTTGGCCACTGCCTGAGTGGATTTTGGTTGCACCAGCGCCCTGTTTCCATTGCTACAATCTGGGAACTCTGAAGCAGGTGAAATCAGCTTTGGTGGGTTTAATGGTGTTTGTGAAGCGAGAGTCCATACTTAGGCTGTCTGAGCTGGTGTAACAGTTCGCTGCTGCTCACCTTCTGCCTTCAGCTAGCTCTAGTGGTTTATTTGTCCCCTTTGTAAACAAGTTCAGTTCATCCAACTGCCAGGGAAAAAAAGCAAGTATGAAAAAAACCAAATACTTTGACAGGCTTGGTGGCTTCCCTCGAGAGCTGGAGCTGGTGTGGGGATGGGAGGTTGGGAGAGGAGCCAGGCAGGGAACAAATCTACCTGTTTTCATGGCAGCAAGTTTTTAAATTCTTAGACTTCTAAGGAAACCTCTGCTTTCTGTGGCACTCACTTTGGTTGATGCTTGTTAATGACAAGGTGCTCTGCAGCACTCCAGCCTGTTGACAGTGTTGGCAGCAAGCCAGCCACATGCTGTGCTATGTTGTACAACAACTGAAAGTAGTAAAATGTTCCTTTTCTGCAAGTGCAATTTCTGCAGGTAGTGTAGGGATCAAAACTACCCAGTGTGCTTGTTGTTGAGGGTTATTCTCTTCTGACTTTGAAGAACAGGCAGCAAAAGTATCCTGATAGCCCCGTAATGGGCTGCCTCGACAGGAGCAGCCACGCCATTTCTTGGGCACCTCAGGTCCTACTTCCTCCCTTGCAGCACCTGTGGGCCCTGTACATGCTTCTGTGTGAGGGCTGAGGCCCCCCAGACCCCTTGCTTTGCTGTAGGCATCTGTGACGAGGTAAATCTGTGTGGAAGCTCTGGCCTCGTGTGACGAGCGTTTCAGTGTTGGCACTATGGCCCCTGCTCCTCGCGTCCCGCGATTAATGAAAGCGGAGGGTCTGATATGCAGGGGGGAAACTTTTGCCAGCAGCCGTAGCATTTAAAAAGCCGCTGAGGCGGAGGGGCGGGCCGCGTTGCCGCAGCAACTCCCGCCTGTCCGCGCCGCTGAGGCGACGGGGCGGGGCTGGCCGCGTTGCCGCGGCAACTCCCGCCTCTCCAGGCGACGGGGCGGGGGCTGGCCGCGTTGCCACGGCAACTCCCGCCCCGCCCCGCCCGCGGCGGCCCGGAGAGGCGCCTCCCCGGCGGCGGGCAGAGGAAGGGCGCGGGCGGGCGCCGCGCCTGCGCAGAGCCCGCGGGCCGGCGGCGTGCGTGTTGTTGTGCGGCGGCGGCAAGATGGCGGCGCACGGGGGCTCTGCGGCCTCCTCGGCGCTGAAGGGGTTAATCCAGCAGTTCACCGCCATCACGGGTGAGGCACACGGAAGCCGGGGCCCGCCGAGCTCGGCCGAGGCCGCCGCCGCTGCGTGCTTAACGGGCGCCTACTCGCCCGGCCCCCGCCGCCGCGTCAGGGGGGCGGCCGCCCCGGCGGGCCGGGGGCGGGAGGAGCGGGCCGCGGCGTGAGGCGCTGCGCGGAACGAGGCGGAGCGGCGCCGGCGGGCGGCCCCGGGCACGCTCCCCCTCCCGGTCTCCCGGGAGGCCCTCCCGCTGCAGCCGCGGCCTCCCTCGAGGCGAAAGGCGCTGGCGACGCCCGGGCCTGTCAGCGGGCGCGCTCCGGGGCCCGGCCCGCCGCGGCGGGTGGTGCCCGAGGCCCGGGCCGTGCCCTCGCCCTGTGGGTCGTGGGGTCCCCCTCGGCTCGGAGGGCACCTCTCGGTTGTCCCCGGTCGGCTGAGCTTCTCGGTGGTGCGGCTGCGTGTCCTCCCTCCCGACGCTCCGCTCCGGCCCGGGAACGGCGTCCCGCTCCTGCAAATCAGGCTGACGACCGGGAGGGAGACTGGAGCCGAACCCCGAGGCCGCCTTTAAAAAAAAAAAAAAACAAACCCAAGAAATGTCTGAAAGTACGGTTGGCTTGCTGAGAATTTAGTTTGCTAACGAAAATAGCAAATCGCTTTTCAATTGAAGTTTGCGGCAAGAGAGAATTCCTGCTTTAGCTTGTGTACTTTGAGTGCTTGACCCACTTTGTGTTTAATCTGCTTCACTATGGTTCCCCCTTGCTTATGGTGTTGCGTACCAAATACTGAAGGAGCGTTTAATAAAACATCTTTGGTTTTTTAGTAGATACAAGTGAAACTGCTTTTAATTCGGTTAGTCTAACCAGCTCATTTTCAGGTTGTGTTCCTGTACTCAGGCTTGGATGCACTCAATCCTGAACAAGCGTGTTGAGGGTGTTCAGTACGCTGTGAACAAGCCGGCAGGGTACACTGGGAAATTATTGAACACTCAGCTATCTTTAAAGAAGCCTTTTAGAATAAACCCTCTGAATAAAAAAACCGTACAGCAAATATGTTTTCATTGTAGTATGTGCCTGTGTGTGCCTTGTGTTTTCTCTTCAGTAGTTCCTGAGAGATTTGCTAAAAAACAAACCAGAACAGGCGGAGCCATGCTAGTTTGCTCTTCCTGACAGCTTTTTGTGCTTATACAGATGATTTATGCTAAACGTAAGAGCATCCCTCTTATGCTTTCACAAAGGAGAAAAAGAACCTGATGGGCTTCACCCATCCGCTATTAAAGCAGAGTTTTGAAGTTTCATTTTTCCATTTTAACAGCATTTAAGGTTATATCTAAAGGCTTGTTGTTGTGGAGCTTGTCTTGCCAATACTGGCATGATTTGACAGGTGCTCAGAAGCACACACTGTCCGTGTTTTGTGTTAGCAGCTTTCAACTTGGAGTTGTAAGTGTACAAAATTACTCCTGTCTATGGGGAAAAGGCTGAGTGAATAGTATACAGCAGTTTGATTCTAGCGTAGGTGATTGTGAGGAATGAGGAGAAATAGTCCTTGATATATTTCTCTTATCCAGATGGCAGAATTGTGTTTCTTTGGTGCTCTCATCCAGGACAGTTTTGCTAAAAAGAATATAGCTCCTGTGTATCTTTACCAATGAAATGATGGGATCTCTTGGAAATTTGCTTTGAGACTTAACAAATATTTATTATTTTCTGTTTGCATTTGCTTTGAGACTTACCAAATACTTAGTATTTTCTGTTTGCTAGTGCAAGCACTGAAAACATTCATATGATGGCAGTTTCCTTAGGAGTGATGAAGAATCAGTACAAGCACTTTCTATCTTGGTATCTCTGTAAATAGTAGAGGGTTGAATATAATTTTTCTTCTTCTAAATGAATGACTTCACATGACTATACAGTGAGGTTGTAGGGTGGTGTACATATTCCAAACTAGACAGGTGGTGTTGTTTAATTGCTACAGTTGACATCGATGTGAGCTGAAAATACCAAAGAGCAGTTTCTTTGAAGAACGTGAACTTGATTCTCTCGCATCATTTTTTGAGATGTCACTAGTTTTTATTTTGCACCTCCTTCATCTCGATTAAGATCTTAAAATACAGCTGACTGCCATCTGAGTACGCTTGCCATGGCAGGATGGTTTTTGTGGAAAACCAGTTCCCTCAGTCATTTTGACTTTCTCTGTGATTTAATGTAATGGTGGCACAGGTCATTTAGAATGGATTTATCTTGACAGTTTCAAAGTGTATTCTCTGTTCAAACTAGAGCTTCTTGAGTCTTCCCCAAAAACCTGAGAAACGTCCAAATGTGGTTTGCCCAAACTGATCTTATCTGTGACTCTGATGCTGGGGAAAGTGTTTTCTTCATTTTGGTGACTTGCAGTGAATCTAGTAAGAATTACTACAGATCCAAAAGCTACTCCCAAACTGGTTCAGCTGCATTTTGCCACTCTTCCTCTCTACCAGCCTTCCCATATGAAAATAAACTCTTTGGCAGCCCACCAGCTATACAGACAGATGCTGTAGTAAGGAGATATTTAAAGGGTTGGGTGCAGGAGAGCTTCCATTGATGAGGGTGCTTCTGTTGCTGGTATGGTTTTTGAGAAGTTAGAGGTAGAGGCTGACCTTGTGAGGAAAGAGTTATAAGTGGTGCTAAGAACTACTGTTTCGTCCTGAGCAACAAGAATAAAACTGGATGTAGTTGCACTTAGGAGAAATTTTAATAAATGTTAGTCATTATACAAATAACCCCGTAGACTTTCTTCCTCTTGGCTCCCCCCCCCCCCCGTTATGTGAACTGAGCTTCTGCTGGGGGGTTTTTTGCCTTTTAGGGCAATCACTAAAACAGGATATCTTTTCTTCCATCTCTAAATATCTGTTATAAGTGAGTAAAAAGCTTTAGCAGCTGAATCAGTATTGTCCCTGTTAAAATGTTAAGTCAGTTTTTCTTTTTTTTGGTGTACGCCTACCAGGAAAAGGTCTGACCTCTAGGGGGGAAAAAAAAAAACCCCAAACTAAACATGCTAAAATCCCTCAGATGTCTTCCACTAAGTTTTGCCTTGGTGGAAAGAAGTAGTCTGGCTGTCCTATATGCAGGCATTCCCTTCCCCTCTGAGATAATGTATGTTTGTCTCATTTCATAGTTGTACTTCAGAGATAAATGGCAACTGATGACCCGTTCCTTCTAATTATTAATGCTTTGAGAGAGAAAGCTTGCTGGTCAACTGTTCCTAGTGCTTCCAGTCAAAATGTTTTCCAAAGAATGCTTTAATTTTTCTTTGGCATTACAGGTGCCAGTGAAAGTGTGGGAAAGCATATGCTTGAAGCATGCAACAATAATCTGGAGATGGCTGTCACCATGTTTCTGGATGGTGGAGGCATAGCAGAGGAGCCTAGCACCAGTTCTGCAGGGGTGTCTGCTGTTCGACCTCACACTGAGTATGTACCTGATGAATATGTCTGTATAAATGAGTAGTCTGTCTTAAGAATAGTGTAAGGCAGAACAAATAAGGCAATTGTCACTTCTAACCTGCTGTCAGCTCCCTGTAATATGTGCTTCTTTGATGATCTTGTTAATAGATGGCCCCCATATTGTTCTGGGTAAATAAGTTATTACGTAAGTTGGTATGTAGACCAACATCAGTTAGTCTCTCTTGCATGTACTTCAGAAGTTTTCTGTAGCTTATACGTACTGGTTTTTGTAAACAGAGCTCAAGATGTTAAAGGGGGGATCCAGTAGTAAGAGATTCTTACTTTTAAATTGCTCCAGCAATCTTGCTTTACATTAATTTGGCAGTTAGAGAGTTCTGTTGGTTTCGTTCTTAGAAATGTAGTGACGTTAGTCCCATTTGTAGGGTTTTATTGTATTGTTTTAAGTGTAGCCAGATTTGGCATTGGAATAGGAAGATCATGTACACTAGTATGCAGAGGAATAAGCAACTACAAAATCTGCATCAGTGTCTTAAACATCAGATGCCATAAAGGAAAGAGTTGTTCCACTTAAACATGCAGAGAGCCTTTCACTGCTGCCTGGTAATGTGGCTGCTTGGTATAAATGGAATATTTTGAGTGGAAGCTAATTGGTATAAGTCACATTCATTAAATGTTCTAAATTAAACCTAGCCGTGCTTTTCTCTTATGAAGATCTTCCACTTCAGGAAAAAGAAGTAACTTTTAAAGAAAGTTCTTGCCACTCATACTTCTGAAGCACATGCATAAATTTAAATAATTCTTTTAGTACTAACCTTTATAGTTGATGTCAAGTGCCTTCCTGCTTGAACCTTTGACAGGTAATGAAGTTAAAACTCTGTATCTATAGGTGTTAGAGTTCTTATTTCTAGACAACTTCTGGCACATCAGTGACTTAAGATTCAAGTTTTTATTGGAATACTTTCTTTTTTATACTTGACACCCTCCAGGTGCTGGTCAGCTTAGTGTTACTTCTAGGAAGAGAGAACAATAAATATGCAAATGCAAAATGGAGAATAACTAGCTTCACAACAGCAATCAAAGATGTGGAGGTTAATAGCAAGGTTAGTGCATCTTGCTGACATTATGAGTTACTTTTTGAAACCTGCATGGCCAAGAGCCACAAACTGCACACTTTTGAAGAGTCTGAGGGAAGAGGGCACTTCAGGAGTAGTTCATAGGCAGGACAAAGCAATAGATTTCCTTGGGTGAGCCCATGCCCTCCTTCACGTAAATCCATGAGCCAGGTGACCACACAGTAAGTGATACTGTTTCAGAGGCCTTGTGATTTCCTTTCTTCTAGTCATAATTTCAGATTATCTTGCAGTCTCTGCAAGCATAACTAAGCTGTTGCTATGTGAGGGAGCCCAGCTATGTAAGCAAAGAATTGCTTCAGAAATGGGGGGAAATGGCTGCTTTGACCATCTTGTTTTCCTTCCTCTGGAAAAGAGAGGGCTGTGAGTTTCAAGTGGAAGCAAAAAGTCTTCCAACAGAAGAAAGCTGGTAATAAGGAAGATAGTATTTTTTTCTCTCCATGTAGATAATCGGGGAGGAGGGTGGCAAGTGGATTAATTAGCAGCCTTTGCTAAGTTTTAAGAAACTTTTCCAAGTTCTAAGAAAGTTACTGAAGAAGAAAAAAATCTTTAAATAGTAGATTGACAAAGCCTGGGATCAAGTCACCCAGGGATTTGTGTAATCTTCTATCAAGACTTACAAAGGTCGACCATGCCAGATCTTCATGCAGAGTGTACCAGGTCCTGCATCAGTGCCATGAGTGGGAATAGATGGTCTCTTCAGGTCCCTCTTGACCCCAAATCTCTTGATTTTATGCAATGGTATAGCAGCATCCTTAGCTGGTTTGAGTTGCAGGAGCCTTTGGAGCACAATGGGATGTGGTTTATATAGTACTTGAAATATTATAATCTCTCTGATTTTTTTTTTTTTTTATTTTTTTTCTTCCCCTTTGATAGGGATGAAGTACGAGCTCCAATTCCTCAAAAACAGGAAATTTTAGTAGAGCCTGAGCCCTTGTTTGGAGGTAGGCTTGTGTTCTTATTTTGTTTTTTTGTTTTCTTTACCTTGAGATGAGCTAAGTGACAAAAGAAAAACAGAACTTGCTGAATGTGAAGAAAGCATTGTATGTGTATTTATTCTTGTTTTTTTCCCTGCTGCAACTCTGCAGCCATGTAACATGATTGCATACTTGGAAATAACACCGGTGTTATTGATAACCTCGCACATTAGAGATGCTGCATTCCCAGTGGTACTTATTTGCTAACCCCTGTTTCATGAGACTTTGTGAGGCAACAGCCAATTAGCTATGATTAAGTATACACCTGTGTTCTGGGAGTTCAGAACCATGTGATGCTGCTGTGAAAGAGTTTAAGGAGGTGGGATAAAAGATTGAGCCTTGATTGACAAGTGAAGATGAAGAGGACAAATACATGCTTCTCAGGGAGATGATAGATTAGAAAGAAGGGCTGAACTGTATGATTACACATCACTTTCTCCATTTCTCATTTGGGAATTTAATTTGCTCTTTAAACTGCATCATGCAGCTAGTTTTCTTACCTGTTTTCTGAAACTGTTTATCACTTTTGCTTTTGAAACATTTTTTTTCCTCTAAGGGAACAGGTGGTGGAAATGGTGTTTTCTTTTGGGTGCTTATCTAAAACACTGTTTAGCACTCATGTAGTGCACTGATGTTCTGAATCTCAAAACCTCAATCTCAAACCTCTGCTGTAGTGATTCTTTTACAGCAGCACAGGGGTGGAACTTCTATAGCAGGACTGGATTACCTGGTGCATTATCCTCGCCTTTTGTGTAGTGTCCATGTCTGCATGGAGATCTAAGGCTCTCTCTTTTTATGCTTACTTCCTCTAGCTTTGTGAGGCTCTGTCCTTCTCATGTTGACCAGGCCGTTTCTGGCTGGCTGTATGACTTTTGCCATGTCAACTACATTGAGAGTCTTGCCCTTTTTATCAAGAAAGGGCATGCAATTGCTTGTCTGTAAAGTGGTTTCGTACCCATAGGAAATGCTCTTTTCTATTGTTTAGTTCCTGTGCTAGAAAAGAGAAGGAGGCCAAGCTTCAAGTTTACCCTGGAACTGGTTTTCTCTTGATCCTTTTTTTCAACATCAGAGAGGTCTTTAGCTGGGATGCATGAGCTGAGTGGTGGTTCCAGAGGAAGGTGCCCTGCTGAGGGCTCTCTGAAGACAGTACACTTGTTCCTGTGGCCCAGCAGAGTTTTTGACAAAGGTCTGTAGACTCCTGTGGGTTTAAGAATCAAAGAAGTGCAGGATTAAGATCTGCTGACCCTAATGCTTGGTCCTGTTCTACCCATCTGTCACACACCGATCTCAGATGCACTGTTATTGACCACCCACCTGAGGCGATCTGTGGATCAGTGATAGCCTCCTGGCACTGTCTGGTCCACCAGTGCCAATATGCTCACTAATGCCACTTCTGTTTATAACATGAAGCAGCCTGACAAGCTAGCTGAAATTGGAGAGATAACTTCACTTGGTCTTTTCAGCTCTAACCTCAAAGCAGGGGACATGCCAGTTTGTGTTTTTAGCAGTGTCTTACTGAGGTGGTCGTATGAGCTTAGGTTTTCTTCCAGTTGAAGAGATGACCCTGTCTGTTTGTGCTCTGCCAGGTACATGGATCCCATCTGCAGTACAAAGGATATGAGAAAAGACATCTACCTGGCCTGCTGTGAACATCTTCACCAGTGCTGCCAGGCAATAGCTAAGCCTGGCAAGGGAAATTATGCTTTTGCTGAAGTGGTCCTTCACTTACTATTCATAGCTGCAGTTTAAGTTGTGCAGAAGTTGGTTTTAATGGGTTGTGCTTGTGTCTAAGCATTTAGAGATGAAAGAGGTGTTACTTACTAGAGTTAGAGGGGCATTATTCACCAGCATGTTCCTCATTCAGGCTTGCTTTCTTTTTCCATGATAGTCTGTATGGGATGCACTGTTTCTTTCCTTTGTACTGTGTACCAGAAGAATGCAAGGAACAAGAACTGTGTACTGTTCTTTATGTCCTTAGTGTGGCACAAGGTGAGAGATGCTGCATGCGCTATGGGTGCAAAATCAGAAGGGTCTCTAAAATCAAGTTTTGGAGGTACTTGCATTGTGACCTGTGTGTAGGTTGTGCTTTTTCACAGTAAATGGATTTTTTGTACTACAGGTTTCTGGTAGGTATACGTTGTATTTATCTTACTTTGTTTAATTTGATTATTATTTAATATGTCTTATAACAATTAGGCTTTGAAAGTTCTATCTTAAAATTGTTCTGCTCTCAGTTAATAGTAATGCAGATGAATAGTTGGAATAAGTCTTGGCAGGCAGTTCTGTTTTGCATTCCAAGTACAGTGGTTGTGCTGTACCATAGGACTTCAGTGGTACTTTTAGGTACTATTCCAGTTATCTGCCTGGGCCGCTGTCTGTCCAGCTGCAGATAATCTGTTCTGAAGGTTTCCTTGTGGATCGTGATACTGGATCCAATGGAAGAGTGTGGCAGTTGCTAGTCCAGCCAAGAAGTTGGGACAGGATCTGGATAAGAGATTAGAAAAGAATAGAAATGCATTGTGGAAAAAACAAATGTGTTTCCTAATAAAGAAAATATTCTCCCATGGGGTTTAATCTTTTGAAGTTTTTCATCAACTTCAAGGGCTTTGGTAAAAATCTTGACTGGAATTGTGACATGTTGATGCTGTAACAGCACTGCCACTACATACTGATCAGCCTGGGTGAGTCCATCAGAAAGGGCTAACTTTAAACTCTTGTGTATTGTTGATAGATGTTTTGTTTCTGGAATAAGGTTTGCTGGAGGGAGGATGTGTTAGGAAACAAGTCTTACAAACTACCTGTTTCTGTCCTCCCATCCTCCTCCAGCCCTTCCTAATGACCTTACTCCCACATCATTCATGCTTTGCGTTCCTATTCTATTTTTCCACACATGTGATGGAAAGTACTAATATGTAATTATTTTGATAGTATACTTTTGAAATAACTCTTGAAATGTTTTTTTTTTTTTTTTAAGCTCCTAAAAGACGCAGACCTGCGCGCTCAATATTTGATGGCTTTCGGGATTTTCAAACAGAAACCAGTAAGTGTCTACAGATCAGTAAGCTAGAGGTTCTTTTTTTTTTTTTTTAACACAAGTAAGATTGAAAAATAGTTTCCATTGTAAGTTAGGACAGCTTTCAGTCATTGAATGATTTTTAAATTGCCTGCTGTATAGAAAAAATTTTTAATAACATTATTAGGCTGTTCACTGTTGTAGTGTCAGTACTGTTTGCTGACATGTCTCTTCCACATCTGTGGTACAGTTAAGGTTGTTTATTGTTCTGGGGTGGCTGAAGGGAGAGGATGCTGGTCTGAACACTTGCCTGTGTTACATAAGTAAAATCTACATACTATATTCTGTCTGCTTTCGTATGGCAAATATTTTCTTGATAACTCTCAAATACTTTTTCTGCTCTAGAGGGAATTGAGTGGGGGAAGAATCCAACACCCATGTAGAAATTAAATTTGTCCACTGAATTTTTCATGGCTAGCCAGTGGTCATTCTGGCACTTGAATTAGATTTGAGTAGCCCCGAGGCTTCTTCCTTGGCAGCACACAAGTTTCTTGTGAATTTAATTGCTGTTTACCACTGTCTATCTGTTCACATGCAGAATCTCCAAATGACAAAGCATTGGCTGTTATTTAAGCCATTAAGTTTCATAGAATATGATTCTTGGACAGCAGAACGCCAGATATTTCACAGCTGAGTTAGAGCTGTTGTGCAGTTGTTATCGCTGATGTTGCTGGAGTGTTCGAGAGGTCTAACCATGGACCAGGTTCCCACAGTTAGGTGCTGTTGGATGCCAAACTGAAAATAAGTATTCACATTTACTTTATTTTCCCTGACAGGTTTGGTCAGGGTTTTCCAGTAGTAATGAACTTGTCAAGTACTAAAGTCACTGACAGCTTTGTAAATGAAAATACACCATTTACAGAATCATCATACCCTCAAATTTTTTTTCATCAGCTCCACTCTTACAAGACATTTAGAAATGCACAAAATGTAAGATCATTGTGAGTGCTTATGATGAAACTTTATAATGCTTTTTGGTAAAACTTCATGGATGAATGTCACTGGCTCTGAAAAAGTGGCCCTGGCCATCAAAGTCCAGATTATTTCCTGGCTTCTAGGCCTGCTCCATGGGGATGCTTTTTTCTCTGTGGGGATCCAGTGTATGCTGGAGAATGGTTTGTACGCTATGGCCCATTGACAGCTCCTTTCACTTCTAGAAGGTTTTTGGTCATGGGATAGTTATTGCCCATTTCAGCTGACTTGGTTCCATAAAATATGTTGTATCGCTGCATTTTAGGTGAGCAATTACTGTGATTTACCTTTATTGTATATGGTCATGTCTATGTAAGAATATGTTCTGTATTATTTTGAGTGGAATTGATTCCACTAAAAGAAGCATGCTAAAAGTGTGGTACTTGGGGATAAACAAGGCTGAAAACCCATTCACCTGAAAGAGACAGTGGTATCTTCAGCCGATTGTGGGAAGAGATATTTAATATAAACATCCAAAGATATTTCTCCATGTAAACTAAGTCTGGTTTGTTTTTTTTTTTCTTTTCTGTGGGATTGCTTTACAGCCAAGAAATAGAAACACTGGAATAGAAGTATTCTGAGTAAAAGTTATGATGCTACAATAGAGCTCAGTTTCCCCTTTTAAAAGCATCACTGGGGACAAGTCATGGCTTTTTTTTCCTCGTTTGTTTTCAAATACTGGCATATGACCCCCTCTGCTGATCTCACATTTATTAAGATGTTTTTTGAAAGTGAAATAAATGTCCAGTGCTTGAGAAGGCTAGGGCAGGCAGGGTTCTTAACATACATAGCAGCTAATCTTGTTCAGTGTGGCCTAACCTTGTGACTCTAGTGCTGGAGTTTTGTTTATGAGCATATAGACAATAATAAATACATCTTTTGAGTATTTTGTCTAATTCAGCTTCCTTTCCTCTTGGGGCTGTGCAGTTCGACAGGAACAGGAGCTACGAAATGGAGGGGCAGTAGATAAGAAACTCACTACTCTAGCAGACCTCTTCAGGCCTCCCATTGATCTGATGCACAAAGGCAGCTTTGAAACAGTAAGTTCTGAAATTTTGGTGCAGTTCCTTATGTGATGACTGTACAGTGTGGAATCCTTGTGTTAGGCTGCTGGCATGTATGGATCCATTGTCGAATGATCAGAAAAGACTGTATAGTGATAAATATTTGATGGACTGCCTATGGAAATGTTGATGACTTATTGAAGGACTTAAGTAATGATGGTAGACACAATGTTTACGTTTAAATGTCAGTGTGGCAAATCACACTTGGTGAAAGACTTTAGTGCACAAGAGAGGCTGGTCAGAATGGAAAAATTGCATCCCTTGAAGAATCTCTGTAGAGCACAATACAGGAAAAGCTAAAGTAAGATTCTTTTGATAGGTAAGCAAGTACTTTGCAAGGGGCAATATAGTTTGCAGCACAGCCCTGCGAAGAAGCTCAGGCGGAGTTATCTTAACACAGCTAAGTGGTTTCTGATACCTGAGCTGGTAAAAGTATTTATGGCTTTGTCATGAGGGCACAACTTTATCTTCAGTAGAGGTCTTGCTCTTTTATAAAATCACAGTGGTTTTCTTTTGCATCTGGTAGCAATGGAAAAAGTATCCAAGAGATTGTCTGCCTGAGAAGGGGACTGTTAGATTTAAATAATTTCAGGTGTCACCTTTCCTGTCTGTGTAGGCATGAGTGGATCTAGTCATAAGTTGTTATGATATGGATCAGTGGCTTTTAAGTAATGATTAGAGAATATGTAAAATTTTTTTTTTTTTTTTTTTTTTAGTCCATAATTCCTATATATTCTTCAGAAGTTGCAGTTACTACTGAACTTCCACCTGGTCATCTTTAAGTAGCTGAGATTATTATTAATTATATGATGATTTCATGAGAATGCAAACTATTTATCAAGTGGTGCAATACAGGTGCAGCAAACAGTGCTGGAGATCTGACTGCATAAGCTGAACAAAAATATTATTTACATTCTTTTCACATTTGCCTCTACTCCTGTGCACAAATACTAGAGCACTGCTGGAGAATTTTTGGAGACAGGATGTGTGACTTTATCGGGTCTCCAGCTCTCATCCTGTTGGCCTCATGTCTCTTTTTATGCTTCCCAAATCACCAGGGATCAGTTGGCTTTTTACTAATTCCTGTATTCTGACAGTGCCCTCATTCCGGGTTTGAAAGGATGCTGACAGAGAATAGCTGTCTCTGCCTCAGCAAGAAATTTGGTGCATTGGAAACAGAGGAGCAGACTGAAGTAGTTGGTGCTGAGGCATCCCTGCCCTTTGATATGTGGTTCAGGGTTTACTTCAAACCAGGTTGTGTCAGGTCCTCCAGCTGATGATACCTACTGGGCCTGTGGTTCAGAGCTGTTTGTGAACCCAGCGAATGCACGGTTAAAGGCAACAGTAAAGGGAATTTACATGAAAACAGCCAGTGCTGCTCCAGACTAGAAGGTATGCACAGTCAGCGAGTGTCCTTTGACCTCTGCTGTGGAATTCGAGGTGCATGCTAGTCTTTCTTCATGTCTTGCTGAAAACATATCAAGACTTTAGCAATGTTGATTGTGGCATCTGCCACAGTCAGAAGTAGTTTCAGAGGATAAAATAGCTGATTGATAGATTGGATTGTCCTAAGGTCTCTGTATTCTTACTCAGTCTTGTAAATTAAAAAAAAAGAAAAAGGGGGAGGGGGGCTTGTACATACACACCCTGTCCTGTTCTTTGCAGTAACTCAAATTTAAAGACATGTACACTTTCTGGTTTTGGTATTCACTTTTTGGTGTTCTTGTACAGATCCTTGTCACATGGGATACCCTTCATTTCAAACCAATGCTCCTCAACTTCATTGCAATAAAAATCTTCAGCTTCTCAATCTGTTGACTGTTACCCCTTCCATTTTACCTTTTATGACTGTAGACTGTTGTACTGCTTCAGCCTGGGACAATTCGGGCCTCCTGTGAATCCAGTGACCAGAGACTCAAAATTCATCTCTAGCAAGCTGCTGTTAGCTTCTTCCTTCTCTGTATGCTTAGATAAACATATATAAACTATATATATAATAAATCAGAGATGTTTATTCTGTTCCAAAGTACCAAAGACTAAATGCTGTCATTTTGATGCCCTTGTAGTTTACTGTTAATCTAAGTGGGGTTTTCTTACTATTATTAGTGTGTGGTGTATTCTATCCAGTGGAAGGGTGTGCAAGAACATTCTGCCAGTGTCGTGCCATGTACAGTTATCATAGAATCATTTAGGATTTTATTCAGACTTAGCAAGAGTGGTGGCATCTGGTCTTCCTAAGGTTTTCATGTATCTTTGTTGCTCCTCTTTTGTTGCTCCTCTTTGGGTACTGTAAGGTTGATTTTGATAGTAAATTTAGTTATCTTTGGTATTCCCCAAGAAAGCTCATTTTTCTTCATTTAGAAAGGAACTTTGTTATCAGTAAGGTGCAAAAAGTTGCCATTTCATTTTAACTCAGTAATACTAGCTTTTAAGAGTAGGTAAGAATTAACTTTTATTAGAAATTTAAGTGTTGAATGAAATTGATTTTTTTGTTTACTTGCTATTTGTGAAAAAGCAGTGCACTTCACACACAGAACAACTTACGATCACTAAACTTGTAAAGTTAAGTGTGTGATTAACTAAATTACACCATAGAAATGTGGTGAAAAAGACTTGATACAGAAAATCTGTAAAAGGCTTTCTTCTAATCCTGCAGGCTTTTGGAACACGGGCCACTAGATGTTAGTTACCTAGTGACTGGTGGAATGGGGCTATATAAACCAGAGGCAAACAACTGATAGGCCAGCAAGATGTTGACCTGAACTGCCTTTTTTTTCCTAGTAGAAAATTTCAGAAAAACTTTCAGAGCTTAAATACACAGTGTCACTAAAAAGTCTGTATTTGAGTAGTGTTGTGTGATTATATGATTAGGCTATTGTCAGTTAAGATTGCACAAGGGGTTTGTAACTGTCGTTCCCTAACTAGTATTGAGCTTCAATGTGTATCTTCTTAATGTAGAATCTGCTAGGAATAAATCACTAGAGTGTAATAAATAAATAAATGGCACACCAAACATGCTTTGTAAAGAACAGTATGGTTTTGTTCTAATCTCAAAGACAGCTTTCAAGAATTGCAGGTGTTCATGCATATGATGTAAGATATGATTTAATTTGTGGGGGGTACACACCAAAGTGACTTAGTTTACATTTCTTGTTTAGGGAGGAGATAGTTCTGGCACATGCAGTTTTGTACTTAACACTCATTTGGATTTCAGTACGTCTGTGAAGTGACTGTATGTAATGTTGTGGAGTTTCGAGTCTGTCTGTATGAAGTTTCTTCATTTTACAAGTTAAACCTTTTCTAGCTGCTCCCTGCTTTACAGCTAATAGTGATTTTTTTCCTTTGTATGTAGCAAGCACCAATAGTTTGGAAGCTAACCTAGTCATTGTACTCAAATGGTGCAATTATCTTTGCATTAGGTGCTTCTAGACTGGCCCTTTGCCTAAGCATAGCCTGCAGATGCACCTTTGGCACAGGAATGGCTGGTTGATGAAAGGATGTATGCCCTGGCCCAGGCAAGAAATGTTAAGTGTAGCACAGATAGGATATTTCTTGTTAGATAATCTCATGCTCTGATAGGATATTTCTTGTTAGATAATCTCATGCTCTGATTTTCTCACCTGTTGTCTTCCAAACTGAATCGTGCTTGATTATTAGATGTCCAGAATGTCACAAGATGCTGGCTCCACTTCCTTGTTTCTCTCTGCTGACTTAAGGAGCAGTGCATTTCAACAAAGCAGAGCCAGAAAGAACCACCACAACATTTATAAACTATATATGGTTCAGAAAAGTCAAATGAGAGGAAAACATGTTATTTTTAGTAGTGCAAGAGCTAGAGGTTATCCGGTGAGATCCAGTACTGCGTGTAAAACAAGACTTCTTTCACATTGTTGTCTAACCAGATTGATGGTTTGTTGCTATAAGTTGTCATAGTGATTAAAAAGGTGAATGGGTAGAAAGGGTAAAGGTAAACTTAGGACAGATTGGTTTTGTTTTGGGTTTGCATCTGGCCCGTTGTATCTGAGATCCACTACCTCTGTCTTTGAAAGTTCCTACTCTGCTGATTGCTGAAAGCTTGAGCAGACATGCTTGCAAAGAGTAGTTATTCTGTACTTACCCTGTCTATGTGCTCTTTAAGTGCCTGGTGCGGACCTTTATACCTCGAAGGAGGGGGAGACATGGAGGGCAGTTGGTATTGGAAACAGTGACTCTAAAGCCATCTGACATAGCTTTCGGGATACGCAAACCAGCTCTTGAGCCTTCCTTTGTTCTTTTGTCACTTATCAAAATAACCCACCAATATAATCTCCAAACCCACAGCATTTCTTCCCCCCACACTCTTCTCCTTCCACCCACCTCTACCCCCTCAGAAAAACACCAGTAGCTGTGCAAGGGCAGAGTTGTGTGTGTGTGAGATGGTAGCAATTTGTGTCCTTTTAAATGTTAAATGTGAAGCCCATTGTTTTTAGAAGGAAGTTAAAAGTAGCTTCAAAAGCTATACCTGCTCTACAGGTGAAAACTCATCTTTGCAAATGTTCTGTGTGGAATTTCCTGCTTGCATCCTTTCAAGGACCTTAGCTGGATGGAAGAGAGGTAGAGCCAGGTTTTCACTAATATTGAAAAATATACAAAGTGTAGAAGAGTGAGATGCATTTTCCAGCTTTCTAGTTACATATTTTTAGTCCAATGTGGATTACATTAGAACACAGGACTAAGGCAATCCAGTTGACTCAAATAACATAAGGATTTTTGTTCCCTTTAAATTTGGGGAGTACCTCTAGGCCTCATCCTAAACTGATTTCCTAAAATTAGTTCTCAAAGTCCACAGGTAGTGCAAAACAAGTCTTTTAAATAAAAGCATAATGATTGTATTTAAGACCCTTACCAGTTACATAGGTGTCACCTTCCCCACTTTTCTCTCCTGGTGACCAAATACTGGATTCTGACACTGTAATATTAGTGGTAAGTAGTTAGTGTGAGGTCCCTTGTGAGAACAGGAGGACTATTCCATGCTTCCGCATTCATTTTTTTCCTTTGAATAAAATAAAAATTGGCTCTGCAGGTCACTTGGCCATGCAGAATAATTTTGTAGACTGAGATTCTTCACTTCGTGAAGCTAAGTGTGTGGGGTTCACATGTCTGTCTATCACACATTAGATAGGCTGACTATTTGAAAGTGCACTGGCTAAAATCCGTTTTAAAAGTAAAAACTTCGGTTTGGGGAACAAAATATTGCCCAAAACAGCAAAATCTTGCATAACATCCTAATTCCTTGAATTTGCTGTTAAGTGCATTACCAGCAGGATGGTGAACACACTTATAAATAAATTCTTTTTTTTTTTTTTTTTTTTAAAAGGAAAGGGAGTTCATATGCTAGTTCCAGTCTTTCCAGGTGGTAAGAGCATTCCTGCTGTTGATATGGCCCTCTTTTTTTCAACAGGTATGACAGTTCAGCGATCAGAATTACATTCTTGATCAAACTCCTACCATTAACTTGCAACCAAGCAATCAGACAATGCCAGCTTTGTGACTCAAACCAGTAAGATTTCTTCCTGCGCCTTCCTGTCTTCCTCCCCACTTGCAGTCTGGATAAAGAGCATCAAAAAAGGATGCCTAATTCGGCAGTTGCACAGTAATAGAGTAACTCAAAACTTGGAGAGAAAAGAGAAAACATGCAGAGAGGGGGTCCTGTTGAATTAATGCAAGTGCTCTGTCAATTATGCGACCTATTTAAGTAGAAGATGATCCACAGGTTTATCTTTAGAATGAGCAGGTCTTTCTGTTGTTGTCAGATCAGTGTGATTGACTACACTCTTTCCCAAACAAATACTTTATTCAGCATCCCTGTGTCCCCCCCAAGTTGCTTTTCCCACTCTGTGCTTGGCTTGTTGAAATCCAGCAGCTCTGTTCATCGATGTGATTCTGTAATTCAACCAGTCTCATTTAAAGCAGGTCTTTCAGCCCTGCCTTCTGTTTTGTGGATGCCTTTTCACTAGCACTGTCCATCTTTCTCACTGTGAAGGGGTTTTGGTGAAAAATCTGACAGTGTTAGAAGCCATCACTGATCATTGCTGGCATTGGTTATGTCTGGCTCTTCAGGTTTACGTAATGAAGCTCTTCTCTCTGCTTACAGGCCAAGGAGTGTGGTCAGATGCAGAACAAATGGCTCATGATAAACATTCAGAATGTGCAAGATTTTGCCTGTCAGTGTCTCAACCGCGATGTCTGGAGTAATGAGGCTGTGAAGAACATAATCCGGGAACATTTCATTTTTTGGCAGGTGAGAAACTTAATGGGGCTGTGCAGGTAACTTCATGTCTTGGTAGGTGGGGCAGTGGAAAAAAAGGGACGACTTCGAATAAAATGGCACTGTTGCAGTTCTCTTGGTGAACTTGCAGAAAAGATGCAGTAGTTCATGGAGATGTAGTTTATGGAGATAGGTGTAGTTTGTGGATATGCATTTGAATGCATAAACTGCCTTTCACTTGTGCACTCCAGATGTTACCATGTAGCTTCTAATACATGGAGCATTAGAGGCACCTTTTCATCTTGTCAGAGTTACTGAGAACTGTACGTACCATTTGTAGGGTATACGGTAAAATAGAGGAAAACTTCGTGCATTTTCAGGATACAGTTTGTTTGTGTTCTGTCTCCACCCAGTAATTTGCTGCCAACATGGTATTTTGTAGGTATACCATGACAGTGAGGAAGGACAGAGGTACATACAGTTTTATAAATTAGCAGACTTCCCTTATGTCTCCATCCTGGATCCCAGGACAGGTAAGATAAGTGGTGGTTACCTGCAGCTCATACATCCTGTGAGAAGGACTGGCGGTTGTAGGCTAGAATACCATCTTTTGCAGTATGTGTTACATTCAGCTGAAGAATCTCAGTTACATTGTTTGCTCTCTGAGAGACCTTGTTGTCCCTGCAGAAGTGAAGCGGTATGTTTTGGAGGAACTAAGGGAATAGAACTCCCAAGGCTTGCTGAAATTTTATGTATTTAGTTATCTTACTTGGTATAGCTTAACGAGTACTTTGAAAATAGTACCACCTGGTGGTAAAACTCAGAATTTTTTTTTTTAAAATGTCCTTTTGAAAGCTACTTGACATTTGTAAACATTACATCAATCTTCTTCGTGCTCCTTGCACAGTAACTTTGTGAGACTCAGGGATGACTTATTAAATTGCATCTTAATTTTGAAATACTATTTTGGCTTTGGGTTTGTTGTTTGGTTTGGTTTTTTTTTTTTTTTACCTGAACAATCAAACTTCTACCTCCCCCTCCAGCTCTTCTCAAATTGTTACTTTCTCTTTTGTATCCCAACACCCTTTCTTCTTTTATCATCATATGATGCAGCTATATTAATGGTCTGGTCTCCTCCTTCTCAGGACTGAAGTAATAGTGTCTGTAATCAGAGCTGAGATTTCTCGCTATTTGAGTTAAACCACCCAAAAACTTTTTTTTTTTTGAGTTAGGATACTGTTCTTAGCACTTTACTTATGGAAACAAATGCTGTTTGCCAAGGTGTAGAATCAAAGCAGGCAAGAATGTAGAAATGCTTCTTCATGAACTTAGTGGTTTGGCTTTTTTTTCGTTTTGAAGCCTAATTCACCATTCTGTGCACATGTTCCCATAGATAAAAAGAAAAGAACAGAAATCAACAGGGTCTGTATTTATGTCTGTCCATGAGTGAAACCTTTTCAAGGGAGTGGAAGGAGGAAGCTTTGTAATTATCAGGTGGTAGCCAGTAGGAAGCTGCAGTTCCACAAATAAGGACTCTTGCAGAGTGCATGCACAGCAGTGAACTGGTGTGTTTTGGTGTGTTTGACCACTAAGCTGCAGTCTTTTTCTGAAGTTATGTTTCATGACACCTTTCATTCCCTAGGCCAGAAACTAGTGGAGTGGCACCAGCTAGACGTGACTTCTTTCTTGGACCAAGTGACTGGGTTCCTGAGTGAGCATGGACAGCTGGATGGCCATTCTACTAGCCCTCCCCAAAAATGCTCTCGTTCAGTAAGTATGAGGCGCTTTCTAAGAGGACTGGAGAAACCCGAAAGAACATGCTAGCCTGTCTTTATTCAACTGTACTGATTTCCCATTCAGTAGTATAAACAGACTTAATGAGATAGCACAAGAGTATGCAAAAAATGGTGCGCTGGGGAATGCCTTCTCCTCTGATAACTATTTTTGTTGTGCAGTTTATGCTTTCGGCATTTATTTTGGATTTAGCAGTCACACAATTGTGCATGTGTGGAAGGAAAATATATTACTCCATGTGAAACTCCAAGGAGAAATCATTCAGTAGTCATAGCATGACTAGCTTTCCATGCTGTTTGTTCCTGATGTTTTAGTAGCTTCTCTTTGGAGGACTGATGTCCAGTACGTATTTAAAAGCCATTTTTATCTATTTGTGTTATGTCTGTATTCAACAGGAGAGTCTCATTGACGCCAGTGAGGACAGCCAGTTGGAAGCTGCTATCAGAGCCTCGTTACAGGAGACGCATTTTGATTCCTCGCAGGCCAAGCAGGAGAGTCGGTCAGATGAGGAGTCAGAGTCGGAGCTTTTTTCTGGAAGCGAAGAGTTTATTTCAGTTTGTGGATCTGAGGAGGAGGAAGAATCAGAGAATCCTGCCAAGTTGAGGAAGTCTCCGCATAAGGACTTGGGGTATAAAAAAGAGGAGAGCCGGAGGCCTCAACCTGAGCCCCCTGCAAGGACTGAGCCTGGGACAACATCAAATCACAGAGTACTGCCCTGCATTGATGCAGAGATACTGGAGGAGTCAACTGACAAGCCTGAGAGTACATTTCAGGGCCTAGATGTGAATGGTAAGTTGCCTTTTTTTTTTTTTTTTTTTAATAGTGACTTGTGTTTTGTTTTTTTCTCCTGAAAATCTTTATACGCTGACAGTATGGTTTCATCCGTTGTTTTGAAAAGCTAAATCTTTTCTTTTGTCTTACTCCCTCCTTGACACCAGATGTTTGAGTGATTCACCTTGCCAGCAGCACCACTTTGGCATAGTGACGCCGCAAACTGCAGTTGCCTTAGTCACTGAGCTCAAGTTTATTAGTTTGAGACTTTGTCCTCAGATAAAATACACGTTGGTGTAATGCAGGTGCACATGACAGGGCTTCTACCAGTATGGTAGAGAGAAGCAGAATAACATCAGCCCCACCTCCTGCTCAGTTAGCTTGGCTGCCTTGACAGTCTGGACTGAGTTTTAGTAATGCAACTTCGGCTAATACAAACAAGTCCCCTGAGTCTCTGTTCCTCCCTGTGGTGCCTGAGCTGGGATGCAGCAGAGTGAGGTGGTCTCAAAGGCAGAGGTAACATAGTGTGCTTTTCTCTGGGAACACCAACCAGTTTCAGTCACTACTATTAACTCTTGAAAGAGTCTTGAGTGTGATGTGTATATTTTAAACGCATGTGGTAGAAGTATATCTTCATAGACTGGAACCTTGTATTTGTCTCCAGTCCCTAAGCCTGCTATGCTGTGCAGTAAAGTGTGCCACCTAAAATCTATGGAAGAGCTCAATTCACCTGCCTTGTTTTTTAACTTGTAGTAACTTCCTTTATGCTAGGACCAAAGGCACAGCTGATGCTAAGGTATCCAGATGGAAAGAGGGAACAAATTTCACTGCCCGAACAAGCTAAACTTCTGGTGAGTGGAGTTAATCAGAATCCTTGTTTGAGTATAGGAGAGCTGAAACTGGAGAATTTCTTTTCCTGTGATGGCACTATTGAAATCGGATCTAGTGAAAGTGGTATATCCAGGGAGTGCTTGCACTGTCATTCTGCTGTGTTTCTTCCATGTCATTCTTCTCTTCTGATCAGCAGACTCTGCTGGCTCTGTATGTTTCCATTGCTGCTTAGGTTGTGGGTACACTCCAGTGTCTTCCTTAGTCCCAAGCCTGCTAGTTTCTTTTCTACAATGACTCTAAATGGCTTTTGCATTAATCATTAAATTACCATAAAATACTCTCAGCTCACTTGTTTGTGGGGTGGTTTTTTGTTGTTTTTTTTCTAAATTAAAAGTTCAGTCGTTGCCCATGGTCACACAATGGTAAAATCAAAGGCAAAACTCTTCATTCTTGTTCTCCATCTCTTTCATCGTACTTCCACACTCCCTTCTGGACGTGGATGACAGAGCAGACTTTGGAGGAAGTTCTCCCAAAACAAATTTATTACAATATTTAATTACTGTGCTTCAGGTGTGTGTCTCAGCTATGCTTTGTGCTTGTTTACTGTGGAGAAGTTGATGTGGACGGCATTTCCATCAAAATTTTGGAGGTGCTTATCTGGAAGCAGTGTGTTAAGAGGTCACTGTATTCCTGTTAGCCATGAGTTTTCATGACATGGTGGCCAGTTAAGCTCACTTTAATGTAATCAACCTAAAATCTCTGCATTGAACTGTTAGGGAAGGCAAAAGCACATCTCTTCAGAAGGATCTTGTGCAGATTTAGGAGAAAAGTGTCACATCTTTTACAGAAGTTGAGACTATAACCTAGTCTGCAGCACTCTAGAAATGTACAGTGTCTCAAGCTCATATTCTCATCCTTAACTCTTTTGCTTGAAAATAAAAGATTAAAAAAAAAGTTGCTTTTGTTACACTGTCAGCTCTCAAAACCAAGCGTAAGCAGGTAGGATGTAGACGGCCTACAATGCTACATGTGGAGTCCTGGGGCTGAAATATAAAGACTGAGGAACACTGGCAGAGCATTGCTCTTACTGTAGGAACCAGCTTTACTTTCAGACCTTCATTCTTGTTTTGTTGTGGCAGTCATTGGTGTATAATCTTTTTCAAAGTACTCTATTATATCTTAACTGCTTTTTGAAAAAAGTCTATTAAATAAAGTTGCATGTATTATTAAACAGGTACCACCTAAATAAATTAGTTAAGTATTCAGAAGTGCTACATAAGTGTAATATTGATATATTCCTGATAGTCCTGACTTCTGGTTTGACTCCTTTTATGGACTGCGGTAGTTAAAGGAAGTTAATCTCAGCATGTGATTTACTTTGCTGCTGTCTGCTTTAGAGTCAGCAGAGGAATTTAGGTGAGTCAAGGTTTGTGGGTAAAGATGTCTTTTTATTGCAGAGCTGAACAGGCAGCTTTTATGCTCATGTCATGTGATCTTTTAAAGCCATTTCAGTCAGATCAAGATTGAGTCTCAGATGTTTCTTTGTAAGCATCATTTCCGTGCTGATTTTTTTTTTAGCCCTTAGTTGCTCCCATTTTAAAGCTGTCCAGAACTATAAAAAGAAATTGTTTAAGGAGACAGTTGCACTTTAGAAGTTTTAACTGATGATATGAAGTTGTTCTCCCGCCAATACTGACCATTTTGAAAAACTTTTTTTTTTAAATTATTGCATTGTTATCGATCAAGAGTGTCTTCTTTACACACTGGTATCTCCAGGATGTGCTTTTGCCTCCAATATTACCGTAATCCCTTTTTCCCCCAGGCAAAAAAAAAGGCAACACTGCCTTTTTATAGAAGCAATTAGTAGGCTGACTTCACTCTGTTCAGCAGCTCAGCCCTTCGCACTGCTGACTGATTGCCTGAATAACTTTTGTTCTCTACCAAGTGTTATAAGGTGTGCAGGAAAGGCTGGCCTTTAAACGGGACAGTTGCCTGAAAAGGAAGTCAAACCCACTTATTTGCATTCCTCATCAGACACAGGCATTGTAATCTGCAAAGCCAGTTGGAGAACAGTACAGGTAAAAGAGGAGGTTGGGGCAACACTCTCCTCATGCCAAAGGTTTGTGTGTGGATTTTGTTGACTTCAGAAGAAATCTCCATGCAGGTACTTCCCTGGCTGTTCTGCAGTCATCAAATCTTGGAAAGGTCCAGGGTGAAAAGGATCCCTGGAGATCATCTGGTCTAACCCTCTGTTGAAAAGCAGGGCTGTAGATGAGGTTATCCAGGGCCCTCTCACGCTGAGTCTAGAATACTTCCAGCAAGGGACATTCCACCAATTCTCTGGGCAACTTACTCCAAAGTTTAATTTCTCTCATGGTAAAGAATTCCTTCCTTATACACAGATTAAATTTCCCCTGGAGCAACTTGTGTGTGTTGTCTCTTGTGACCGTGCATTTTTGTGAAAGAAATGCCTTTTTTATCTTCTTTGTATTGGAACACTGTGATGGTATTGCCACCGAGCCTTTTCCTTTCTAGCTGAACAAAGCCAAGTCCTTCAACCTTCATTCATGTACCAAGGCATGTCCTATACTCTAGTCGTTTTGATGCCCTCCACTGGCTCCTCTCCAGTTTTTCCTTGTCCCTCTTGAATGTGGAGAGAACAAAACTGAACACAGTATTCCAAGTATGGCCAAGAAGAGTGGCGTAATCGTATGCCTTGATCTGCTGGCAATATGCTTGTTGATGCAGCTCAGGTTTCCTGTCGCTGCTGCAAGGGCGCACTGCAGACACATTTGAGCTTTCTTGATGAGTTTTGACAGTCTCTTCGTGACATCCTGGATCTGGGCTCTAGGCAAGTAGCAGGCTTCCAAGACTCAGAGTTAGGTTGGCAGTTGGGTGCCTCAGTGCCCCGCAGGAGGAGTCCCCTCCACCAGCACACACTGCTTCTCCCTGCTGGTTTTGACCTGCTGAGGTGGACCAGTGCATCCAGTTGTGTCTTCCAGTGGAACTTGTTTGTCCTCCCCATTTATTGTCAAGACTTCATATCATTTTTTCAACTGATTTCCACTTCCCCTCCCCCGCCCCCCCCCACCCCAAATGAGAGGAGAGCTGTTGTTTTGCCGCCACAGGTCTTCAGGGTGCCTTATCTTGCAAGATGCTGTCCTCCCAGCATTCGTGTCTTGCTTCTGGTCATCCCATTCTGTCTGCACCACAAGGCCTCGGTTCCTGCCCTTGCAGTGTTGCTGCCAGCATCCTGCTGCTTTCCTGCTCATCTTCCCTGATGCAGCAGAACAAGCTGATCTCTTCCTGCAGCTCGTTGACCTCATGCTCCATCTGCATTGATGCCTCTGAAATGTTAGGAAGAGTGCTGCAGGCTGTTGTGGGAGACCATATCCTGTGTCATGTCAGCACCATATGATCGACAGCTTTCCTACCAGAACACAAACATTAAAATGAGCAGCCACCCAGGTGATCTCCTGAGCCCCTTGTCTGTGAGCTGCAGCAGTAACTGCCAAGTGCTTGTTTGCAACCACTTTTTTCTGTGTGCTGTGTCGCTGTGGTCCCAAAGCAGCAGCTAAATAGCGAAGGGAAGCTAGTGCAATAGTTAATACTAGTGGAAGCTTAATACTGCTAGCTTACTTCCCTACGCTTAATTTACTGGCATAAGTTGCCCACCAAAACTATGTGAACAGTATTGTTGGGACCCCCTTATTTTTTCATACTTTCTGTTTTATTACATACTGATTTATCTTTTTTTCCCCTCTTTAAAAAGCTACTGTCGCTGGATCCCCTACTGTTCTGCCAACCTCCATTTCTCTATCCCTGTCTATTGATGCTTTACGCTCATCTGCTGTGTTTCCTGATGAACTTGGGAAATCTTTCTCATCATAGCATGGACGTTAGCTTTTCCTGATATGTCTGCTTGTTGGGTTGTGAGGCTGATAGCCCTTCATCCCAATGCCCTCTGTATCCTGCCCCAATTGCTTTTGTAGGCAGAGAAGTCAATGAATTGGAAAGAGCTTTAAAAACCAAAACCACCCCAAAACCTCATGTTTCTTGAAGGCAAGGGGAGTGGGGGGAGTAAAAATACTGCATTTATTTTTGTCAATGCTACACCACAAAAATGCTTCTTTGGTGGCTTTTGGGTTTAGTGTAAGGGTAATGTCTGATAAACAAGTGAGGGGGCTTCTATTTTTTTTTTTTTAAATCTTAGTTTACTGTGACTTGAATGTGTGATGTGGAATTCAGCTTGCTTGAATTAATGTACTATTATGTATGTCTTCCTTCTGTTTAAAGAATCAGTTAGGTAAAGGATCACTTGGTAATTAGTTTTTATGATTATTCATACCATGTGGGCCAAATTAGATATTAAAGAGGGTCTATACTATATGCAAAACTTCAAAATTTCCTTTGTGATTACAAACTTCCTTTTTTAAAGGAAAATGGGATTATTTTTTTTTTACATTCTTTTTTGTTATTTTGAATTATATGACACTTCTTTGCCTTTCTTTCTCTCCAGGCTCTTGTGAAACATGTCCAGTCAAAAGGATACCCCAATGAACGCTTTGAACTTCTCACCAACTTCCCTCGAAGGAAACTCTCCCACCTGGACTATGAGATCACATTACAGGAGGCAGGCCTGTGTCCTCAAGAGACTGTGTTTGTGCAGGAAAGGAATTAGCACGGTGGCCTGAGTTCTCCCAGCCTTCCTCCCCTCTCCTCTTTGCCTGGGACACCAGTTAATTAAATATGCAGTTGAGGGTCATAGGATTGCAGTGCTGAAATCAGGCAGGCAGCTGGCTGGCCCTTCTCTTTCTTCTTCCCTTCTCCTGCTCTAGTGACCAAATGAGAGCGTTCAGAGTTTTATTTTCTTCCTCAGCTTGGGCCCTGCAGAGAGCATTAGGAAGAACATCTTTCCATTGTTTTCATGGAACAAAGTAAAACGATGATCTGTGTATCCAGTATGCTGGGACTTGGAGTGGCCATAATATACATACCCTTCTCGCTGCTATTCTTAAATCTGTTTTGTTTAATTTATTTTTGAAAATAGTGTGTGATAAGGCACTGTGTCATCTGTCTATAAGGAGAGAGTGTAATCTTCAGTACAGTCTTTCCTTTGTTTTGATTCTCTCCACGAAAGGTCTCCATTAACCTTACAGCCTTCTCAAGGGTTCGCTTATCTAGCGCTCTGCAAAAACTTGGTTTTGGGGAAGGAGTTGGGTTGAGCTGTGGTGAGATACTCTGCCCCCATCTAATTTCAAGGCCTCTAGATTGCATGCATGTTTTCCTCCTGCTTTAAATGCTGCCAGTGGACATAGTAAAAAAACCCAACCAACCAACAAAAAAACCCCAACTATATTCTATATGGGATTGACTGCTTGGCCCAGAGGAAAAGTTGTATGTCCACTGTTGGAGCAGAACTGATTCCTTGGTAGAAGTAGGTGGGGGTTCCATTTGTTCTCTTCCCAGCATCCCCTAAATGTCTCTTTTTTACTTACTCTCAGGATTTTGCAAATGATAGGAAGTGGACAAGATACTGTAAAGAACTTGGACTCTCTGGAAAACACCTGTTATAAAAACTTGACAGTTGGCTTTTTGCTTTGCATGGTGGTTTGTTTTGTTTTCCCCAGGAGTGACTAGGTTTGCAGGGGTTTTAGAGCACTGACTGCAAGTGAGCAGGACAGCAAGTCCTAGGCAGGTTTTCTTTCATTAATTAAAAACATACACAGCCTTGTCAAACTGTGGAATGAATTAATGCTTTATAAAAGACTTCACAGCCTGGTGGTTTGAACGGTCTAGGCTGCTTTTTATGCTCTTCATCTACAGTCACCTCTAAATCTGGAAGGCTGTATGGAAAGCTGCTGCTTTATTTAGGCTTTCTTTTCAGCTCTGGAAGCTGGCACCAGAAGTCATGCAGGCATATCCTGTGTGTACACTGGGCTGCACAGTGCCCTGTTTTTCCAGTGTCTTCTCGTAGACTTTGAGCTGTTGATCAGTTGGTGTTACAATAGGTATTACAGTGGGATAAAAGTTAACAAACACAGCCATCCTCAAGATGGATGTCGAATCTGTGTATTTACAACTAAGAACTCAAGTTAGTGTGCTCTTCATCAGTGAGGAAGAAGGCATGTGAGACCTACCATAACTGCTAACTTTTTCTGCAACTGTCGGATGATTATACTTGTTAAAGAAAAAGACTTTAGTGGTCAGAAATTTACCATAGACTAAAACTTTTCAAGATATTTTGCCTTTAATTTCATACTAGCCTGCATACTTTGGAGTCTTTAAGGAAATCACAGAAAATGTCTTGCATTCTCCATGATAATATTAGCTCACAACTATCTTCTGCTCATAGCTGAGGTTTTATGTGTAATCATACAATTGCATAAATTGATTTCCCTTCTACACAAGAGCTATATTGCATTCTGCTGCAAGATGCAGTATCCGGAAAGCAAAAGCTGATCACGGTTTCCTGGTCAATGGTTCATGGGACATCAGATGGCATTTTTAGTTTGTAAAGAGACCCTGGCGTGGAGGCTGCTTCCCAGCATTGGAAAGTGAATTGCAAGGCCAGCAGAGGAGGAGGGGATGTTCGTGTTTGGCCTGTGAAGCAGCAGTGGCACCTGTAGACTGAAGGATCCTTTGTGTTACTAGGATATCCAAATTCATAACTCAGAGTTGCTCATACGAGAGAGCGGGACAGAAGCAAACCCTTTCCGTGTAGATCTAATGCTGCCCTAAGCAGCTTCAGCTATCTAGTTGAAATAACTCACTCTGATGTTTGTTGCCTTGAAACTCATTACCTCTTCTGTGGTTAGCCACAGGAAAATTAAGGCAGGCTGCCAACAGGTTGCAGTAGCCAACACATGTATAGATAGTCCTTTCATGTCCCTCAAGCAGGCTGGGGTTGGGAGCGTGTTGGCCTTTCCTGCTCTCCTGCCAGTGTAAGGCAGGGAGCCTTTGTGGTTCTGCTGATTCCTCAATTCCTCTTCTGAGTTGTTGCAGGCTGGCTGTGTTTGCTGGTGGAGGGCCAACTCACTTTGCACAGGCTTGGGTTTGTATCTGCTCTGGGAACGTTGTTTGCATCAACTTTTCTAGCAGTTAAGTTATACATAGAAAATTGACTCTGCCTTTTCAGTCCTAGGTCTGTTTTATTGGTAGCTTCTCTTGTTTCCCCCTGCCCCTTCCCTGTGGTACTAATGTACATGGGGCTAGGCTGTGATATGTTGAAGCATTCTGATACAAAATAACTAAAAGCTGTATCAGCAGTGGGGAAGAGGGGAAACCACATTGCGGACCAGAGCTGAACTTCTTCCATCAGTTCTGTTGCTGGAGAGATTGTGCACTGTGTGGTCCCGTACTGTGAACCTTCCCTTCTTACCCTCTTTTTCAGAGCTAAGCGTGCGAGCCACAGGGCAACAGGAAGCTGACAATTCCTTTCTTCTCTGCTCAGCTGTAAGAAAAGCAGTAACCTTACGCTCATCATCTTGCTATCTAAAACAAACAGGGAGCCCTAGGTTAGTTAGCTTTTCATTGCTTTTGTTATGCTCAGTAACTTCTCTCGCAAGGAAGCAAATGTTGCACTTGGCTGCTGCAAGTTTATTTTTAAACCATAAAGAAACATGCCTCTCAGCACAGTAAGTGGTTTCACCTGCTGGTGTAGTAGGACCAGGAGTGCTTATGCTCTCACTTAATTTTTTTTTTTTTTGAGGTTTTACTTAGAAAAATATTAATCCCCTAATGGGGAGAGAAGAATGTAAAATTGAAAATTTACATTGAAAATGGGATTTTATTTCTGTCTTGCAGTTCCTAGTAGTTTATTCTATTCCAAAAAGTTAGGAGCTTGTTTGTTTTGGTTTGTTTTTCTGGCACTATGTGTTTTTTCTTTCAGTTTTCTTTTGCTTTGGTCTGTGAGTGGGAGGCAGAGAAAAAGTTTTTAAGAAATATGTGTCCTTGCATGTGGCTTTTCTCTCCCTTCATTCCTCTCCCCTCTATCCCCCTTCTTCCCAACCCAGATAAAAACAGTGCTGCAGCACACACATCAATCAGCTGTGCAGTGGTGGCTGAAAGCTGTTAAGCACCAACCAGGATACGTCATTCATGTTGTTCCTCCAAACTCCGAAGGCTTTGTGTTTTGCTGGCCTGAGGAACGTGGCTGAAAACATTAACCAAGTTATGCCTGCAACAGCTTGTAGCAGTGAAGGTGTAAACTAGTTGGGCTCTATTTATAAAAAGCCTTTGTCGCCATTGCTTCTAGATGTTAAATCTGAAGTTCAAGTTGCTTTTGACAAGGTTGGAAAAAAATGCCTTAATTCTCTAGTTGCAAAATAAGATGTTGAAATATGAAGGACAAAGAAAAAAAAAATCCTTCAAAGGCTGTGGTTTGTGGCTTCGTATGAGTGTTGCTTGGCCATAATTTGTGTGTTGTGTTGCAAGGACGGACATGAGTTTGGAGGAGCAGAAGTGCATGTGGACAGTGGAAGTCTTTCTGAGAAGAGAATTAAACAGAGCTAACGTGTTTCAAGCTGTAGGTTCTTGCTGCTTGTGGAGAAGTTTCCTTTGGATGTGCTTTTCATCTAACAATGCTTTGTTTTGACATTTAATGTCTAATTGCAGCTAATAGTCACAGTCACAACCCATATTCAGAAACAGAAGGCAAAATGAGCACTGGCTTTTCCTGCCAGGTGCTGTTGATAAATCTACTGTTGGCTTCCTGCTTGTGATCCTTCAGAGGCCCAGAGAAGGATTTCAGGTCTTCCTGATGATACATGCTCTTAAGTCAAGCTGATTGACCAGCTTCAACCTCACAGCATTCCCTACTGACATAAAAAGGGCAGATAAGGACTGTGCCAAACATTTCTGAGTGTACTCGTGTTGGGTTTTTTAGGCTTTGAATTAAGGTCTGCAATTTTTAAGTTTCTGACATTCATGGACTGAAGTATGTTGTCCTTCCTGATAAATCAGATAAGTTGACAACATCAGTATTAAAAGAACATGCATGTATGTGCGTAATAGCCTTGCAAAATATAGTTGTCTATAAAAAGGCACCCAAAGGTACCATTGTTCCTAAGTAGATTTAAACAGCAGTTTTGCATCAGCCTACTTTCCAGAGCTCACTAGAACTGCTGCCTTGCTATTGCAGGAGAATAACAGCTCCCGTCTGTAAAGCACGTCTGTTGTTCGCTGCTGCAAACAGCTTGCATTTCACATGGTCTACTACTTTCATAGATACATTTTTTAAAGACTACCGAATTTATATACTCACTTGCACCAGCTTATACCAGCTTCCACTTTCACTGGTGCTGTGGTTTGTACCATTGCAGAAACTGGCAGCTGTTTTTAGAATGTGTTTTAATAAACAAACCTCATCACTGAAGGGCCTGATTTCTCAAATACACTTTTTAGAAAACTTCCGTGTAATTCTGTGCTTTGCTGTTTGGTATACATTGGGACTATTGAAAACTTTTTCATTAAGTGTACTTGAGTTCTTGATGGCTAAGTGGAAAAATTTCTTGAAAGCACTAGAAAGAAAAGCCAGCATCCTCAAAAATAAAAGTTTCATCTCCGTGCAGGAGGTCTTTGAACACAGCTGCCCTGTAGCAGAGGGCACGACACGTGGTTTGCAGCTTGTGCGGGCAGCTAATGACAGCCAGATCTGAGAACGCACTCCTTGCCTCTGGGAGGAGCTGGGATGCTGAATCCTGGCTTTTTGAGTCTGTTCTTGACAGAGCACCGAGCTTGTTCACAGGGATTGAAGAGCAACAAGGGCTAAACTAAAAGCATTTTTCTTTTTGGGGCAAGGTGTCACTTGGGCTGTGTTTTGTCAGGTACCAACTGCTGTGGAGATGCATAAAATCTGGTGTTTGTGGTTTATGGGGTTTTTTTCCCTAAACCATGTGAAGAAAGAGATAAAATTTTTAGTAAATGTCACTAGTTTCTTCTTGTTTAATCCCTTTTTAGTCCAGTTAGTAAAAAATAGGTAGTCCTGGACTTCCAGAGGAGGAGGGGTAGCAGAGATGCGCTTTAGATGGGTGAAGTGCAAAGTCTCAGTCCCATAAAGACTCAGTGTGCCTTGTCTAGCTGTTTCAATAGATTGAATACAGCTTCTCCTCTCCCCCACCCTTGCTGTTTATTTATTTTAACAGAAATTATTTTCTTTAAATGGAACAGCTACTGTTTTAAAGGCAAAACAAAAACTCATGGTTTGAGCCCTATATTGGCCATCTACATTGTTGGAAATACCGGCAGTCGCATGTTTGATCTGAACACGTTTGACAACCGGCTGTTGAGGTCTGTTGGTTGACATTCTGCAAAGAGAGTCTTGCTGAGTTTTTCTCTGTCTGAGCCTAGGTCTTACTGCAGTTTGGTTTTACTCTGCTATCTGCTCCTGAACCAGCGAGGTTAATGGATACCCTTTCTGTGATGACGTACAGGATGACTTTTATTCCAGTCTCCTCTTGTCCATGAGATGCTTAGTGTCTGTCCACTCCCAATAAATATAGCCATATGTATATACACACACACACACACACACACACGTGGTTTTAATCGGAGAATGTGGCACTTGACATCAGTGCCTCAACTTGCCTCAGTTTTATGTTCTGTTGTTTTACATGGGTATACTAGGAGTGAGTGCAGTGGGATTTGGTCACTGTCTTTAATTACTGTGAGTGTCTGCAGTACAGAGAAAAGTAATTTTGTAACTGCTTGTTAAACGGTGCTGAGACTTTAAGGTATAGAAGGATAGATATTAAAAGTACATGGAGCAGGGGGACGAGGTGCTATTTTATAGAATAAATTTATTTGAAGAACATCTGGGTAAAATTCAGAGATGTGGTGCCTCGTCAGAGACACGAGACTATAGGATAGATGATTTTTAAAAAGAAAGCTATTTCCTCTAATTGGTGAACTTACACTTTCAAAATTATGACTGCCTGTCAGTTTTTACAGTCATCACTTTCTTCTTCAATGATGGTGACTTCATGTGGGAGGAGGGAGGGGATTAATTTGGAAGATTTCAGCTCACCATGCTGGGAGGGACCAAACTCAAGGAAACCTCTGATCTATATACACAACTGCTGCATTTTTTTATAAATATATGTAAATGTCCTATTGTAATATTTGATCCTGGAAATAAAACAAACGGTTTTCAGTAGCTTTCTTCATCTCTTGGGTTTGGGGTTTGGGGTTTTTTTTTTGTTGTTTTGGTTCTAATGAAAGTCTGTCCCTGTGTTATATGGAGAGTTTCTGAGTTTTTCCTTAAGGTTATTGGGGGTAGAAGGAAAGAAAATCAAGCCAAGTTCCCTATGTGTGTGTATCTGACTTTTCAGTAAAATTGTCAGATTGGGTGCTTTTCTTTTTCCTTTGCCTCTGGGTCTGTGAATCTCGACTAGGCAGAATAGGTCCGGGTGCCATAGCTTCTGTTGAACCTCTGGGAAATTTACGATTTTCCTATCCTGGCTGTAGTAGCTTTCGTTGGTGTTGGCTCTCTTTACAAAATAAGTAGCAGAAGTTGCAGCTCAGCAGAAGCTGGAGAAGTCCAAATGTGTGTTATTTTAGATACTAGCTCCAGGTCTGCCCAGCCAGCAAGGACAGGGCTTACCTGAATTTGAAGCCCATTTGCAATATGGTGCCTGATAATAAATGCAACCAAGTAAGTGACTTCAGTAGAAAGCATCCGCTTCCTGCTGATGAGGAATTGTTGATTACTGTGAGCTGCTTGCTTAGCCCAAGAAAGCTTCAGCCCATTCTAGAGGTTACAAAATCTTGAAGAGAGGCAAACTTTTGGTACCTTGCTAGGAAAAATACCCTTATGAAAATGAATAAAAAGAGGCAGGGCTAGGACTTTTCATCCTTCCCAGTGGAAAGGCAGAGAAAATGTGACTTTCTGTTCTGAACCACCAATGTCCTCCTGGTACAGGTGTTGTCAAGACGGAGCCTCTAAACTTCTGCAGTTGTCTTTTGGGCTCCTTGGGACATTCCTGTAACAGCCTCACATGAAATGCTGATGAGCAGAGTCCCTTCTGGGCAAGTATTTAGCAGGTACAGTGGAGAAACAAAAACTTAGGAAACTGATTTCAGGTCATCCTCGTGTTCCTGACTGTAGGTGGGTGTCCACTGAAACAATAACTTCAGCCGCTGCCCCGGTCTTGCTCTGTTTGAACTCTCCAAAAAGTTATGGAATAGGGTGACTGACTGTGCCAACAGTCATGCTAAAACCTTCAACCAGTGTTCATCATGACTCATTTCCAGCATGCCTTGGATAGGAGGGCAAATTTCCTTGGCTTGGCTTATCCGAACCCAAAACTTTCTCGAGGGAGGTTATCCGAGTTCTGTGGTTAACACCGTCCTGGGAGACACTGACTTCCAGAGGAGGCCAGAAGGCTGTTGCTCCAGCTGCCTTTCCAGAGGTACCTTGGAAGTGACTTTCTCTTTAGTTTTCAGCATAGGTGCCTCTCCTTCTCACTATGTTAACTGGATGATGCCAGCTTCTGTGATGAAGACTTGCTTGTGCGCCTCTTAAGGCTGGAAAACAACCTGATCTCTTCATGCAGCTTAGGAAAATACTTCCCATTCCAACTGAGTCGGAAATATTTTTTCATCATAGTCTGCAGGTCAAGGGATACAGGATAGACTAAAGATACCTCTTGGTTTTAATTTATTTATTTTTCCTTTCTGCGGATGCCTTCCAACTTTTAACTGGGTTGGTTTATCTCATCTGAAGTATTAAATCAGGTGAAATTCATAAGGAAGCTAAAGCAAATGCCATATTATCTAGCACAATCGTGTTGGTATTTCTTCAGTCTGAGTTCTAGCCACAAACTCTGTGCAGGATGTTTCTAAGGGGATCACCATTGGCAGCGAACGTGCCCACACCTGAGTTTGGAGAAGTCCTAGCTAGCTAGTGGCAGAAACAGATTTGCAGATGCTCTGAGAGGAGTGGGAGAGACTGCTGACTCGTGCTGAGCATCCTCTGGACAGGACCAAGGTGGAGGTTGGTTTGGCACAGAGTGGTTCAATCTTGCCGATTCAGACTCAACTCAGCCTCTTTGTTTCTCCTTAAAGCCAAACCACTCTTGAAACCCAACCTGCCATACAATTTCCACAGCCCCAAGGGAGTTTGAGGAAGCACAGAGCAGGGGAGCATGGTTAAGAGAGCAGACGCAGTGGCTATAAAAAGCTCACAGACCTTAAAGTTCAGGAAGAGCCACTGCCAAATCTGACCTGCAAACCGTAGGCTGGAGAGGCAGATCCCTCTAAGTGTGACAGGATAAAGCAACACGAAATGACTAGGATGAAAGCAGCTGGCATCTCTTCAGCTGCAATCCGGTGTCAGAGAAGGAGTTGGCAGGAGGACCTTGCCGAGCCAGCGTCACTTTGCGTGGGACCACATTTGGCAGCACTGTGGCTGGGTGACTTGGCAGCAAGTTACTTGAATTGCTGTGCTGACACTTTCATAATTAAGGTCTTGTGCGAGAAAGGGAGGCATGCAGCAGCTCAAGGTGCTTGGGGAAGCTGTGCAGGGCTAAAATTAACCTTTTATTATTATTATTACTATTATGGACTTGAGCTGGAGTGGGTATAAGGGAAAGATCAGTGATACTGGGGAAAAGATTCACCCTGATGCTTCATCATGAATGACATGGGGTTTTTTGTGGGAGATGATTGACCAGATCATGTGTGTGGCAACGTAGGAAGCTCAGATTGCCATGACGAAGAAAAGGGCACAAGATGAGGTTGCAACACATTTTCTTCCAGCAGAGTGAAAAATGCTTCCTCTCTTTCTAAATAAAAAAAAAGAGAAGGAAAAATTGTATTATTCTCAGCAGTCTGCTGTCCTACATGTTTTGCCTTTGCTGCTGTCTGGTTTTTAGAGACCAATTCATCTTATTTAAGAATAAAACGGGAATTTATGTGCTGGTGCAAACTCTGATCTTCCTTTCAGAGGAACTATCATTATTTGGATAATTTGCTCCTCTCAGCTTATTTTTCCTAACAAAACGGAATTGGCTGATGTAACCCAGTCTCACCCATTCATCTTTTTCCATGTGGCACTCGGGGGGTCCAACTCCATTTTCTGTTTCTGCCAACAGTGGCATGCTGTACTTAGAGCAGTTTTTATATTCTTGACAGTCCTGTACTCACTGGTTTGAAAGCAGGAAAAGCCACTTTGAAATGTGTTGGCAAATGCTACTGGTGTGCATTGCCCTAGGTAGAGCAAGGTAGCACTCTAGTTGCTTTTTTTATTTACTATATTGGAGCAAGACTGTATCAGGGCTATAAGATAGCTGCACTTAGACTTTATCTCCTGCGGCTGTTGCAGATGGGGAAGCCGACATCCCAGGTAGCTGATGTGCCTCAGGTCCTCATGATGAACGCATGAGGAATATGAACCTTCTCTGAACTCTTCTTTGAGAAGATTCTTCCTTTTGCCTGCACAGCCCACAAGCAGTTCTCCTCTTTGCTTGTGCTGCCCGCAATCCCCTGCCAGAAAAACTGCTCCATTTTTGCCATTTTTTGTACTACTGCTTCCCTGTCTCCTGTTCTCAGACATGGAGGTCATGTTCTCCTGGTCCTGTTTCCCATCTTGGGGAAATGCTGCTGTCTGGTGACTTGCAATAGTTAAGATAAGATACCCAGAAATAACCTTTCTCTCTCAATGTTATCACCAAGATGCGAGATATATACGTAATGGGGGTATGCTCAACACCTGGAGGAAAAGCTGGGCTATCTGCAAGAAAGCAAAAGGCAGAAGATAGGAACCAGCTGAGACACGAGAATATTTATTGAAAAGCTTTTATCAAAATATTAGTATACTCCCTCCTGCGGGTAAGAATGAGAAGAGGCAAACCTGAACTATTCAGCAGCCACGCACAAAGCTCTTGCACAACAAGGGAAATAAGGTGAAACATGATGGAAGAAGCCCTTGGTGGGGGATGTGGACTCACGGTGACAGAACGATAGTGTTTGGAGTGGGCTGCAGAGGAGAGAGGAAAATGTTCTCCCTACATAGTCATTGCAGGCTGTTCCAGGAGAAATGGTGTTTGCTACTCGGGAAATGGTCAAGGCATTTAGAGCAGACGTGGTAGAAGCCTTAAAATCTGAAGTTGTGCATGCTTTGGTGGACTTGTGGCTTCAGCCAGTGGAAGGGGGCATGATCGAATAGACGGATCAGCTGCAACGCCGGCAGAGGCTGGCTCATTCAGACGGGACAGTCATTCTTCCTTTTGAGCCGGCAGTTGTGTGGGAGAGGGGAGGATCATGACTGATGCGGTGGGTGGACCTTAGGGTGGAGGAGGAAGACATGGAGCACATGCTAGGACATCATAAATAGTCACCCATGGGTGATGCCTACAGGACAGGGCTCATCTAAGGGGTGGACGCTGCTGGCTCCACGTGGCATCACTTCCAGGTAAGCTGGGAAGGCGGGTGGACGGGTTGCCTGGGCTTTGCTTGAATCCCCTTGCTTTTGGCCATGGAGACATGCTAGCAGGAAGGGAGTCTTTCTTTCGAGTGTCCTAATAGAGACTGATTCAGCTGCTTTACCTCCCCGTACAGAGGGGTTTGTCTGTCTGTATTGGCTGAGGTAGAAGAAAGCAGCTAATGCAAACTTGCTTCATGCTCAAGGGGAGTGTTGTGGGGGGAACAGCAAGCTGTGGAGAGCTTCCTGGGGGAAGGAGACCTGCTGCCTTCCCCAGGAAGAGGGCAGCAGTGGAGGGGCAAGAGAGTCCTTGGAGAGTTTAAGGGGAGACTTACAGAAGACCACAGAAGCCTCGGGCTGGTGAGAGCAGCCCACGCTGTGAGCTCCTGAGGAGCAAGAGCTATTCTGGAAGGTCCTCCAAAGTGGGGAGGTGGGACTCAGCACTGAATGCTCGTGGCTCTGGGGGGGACAACCATGCATAATCCCTGGAACTGGTGGTCCACCTTGGGCTTCTTGGCTTGTGTCATCTCCATGCAGCAGAGTTTTGCAGCCCTGTTCCTCCATGTTCAGCCCTCCCTAGCCCCCAGCAGCCTGCCGGGTCTGGCGTGGCTGGTCTCTAGCAGGTTGCAGCCACGCGAAGCCCCGTTGGGCTGGTGCCCCCCGGCCTCTCGGGCTATGCAGATGCTGGACACGCAGCCTGAGCCGTTCCTCCCCATCGCTGACGCTGTGCACGAGGGGGGCTGAGGCAGCTCTGCCCACGGAAACAACCACGCGGCGCATCTTCGCTTCTGCTTCTGCAAAGCCAGAGTGAGCCTGAAATAAATTAGCCAGTGCGAGAAGCAGCTTGATTCAGGGAGCTTGCGCAAAATGGGTTGCAAGCCACCAGGAAAGGGGAAAAATGCATAAAACCAACTTGAAGCAAAAGTGAACACAGGGTAGAAGAAACCTGGAAAACCAGGACAACAGCAAACCAGGTTGTTGTCAGCAGTCCCAGAGTGACCAATGGTTATCCCCTGTCTTGGGGGTACAGAAGAGGGAGAGTTAATTTTTGACAAGGTATCACTTGGAGATGGGCAGGCACTTCCTAGGTGAACTGATAACTTAATAAAATGCCAGTGGAGCTGGATGGCTTGCCTGAGGATAGGTGATAACCTTTTCTTAATTAACTTTAATTGGTTTCAGCATATTCACACCTACGGTAGGACTAGTATGTGACGGGGATGGTGTTGCTGTTGGATTTGATTGGAGACTGATGTGCTTTTACAAGTCTTTGTCCAAGGATTTTGCCCCTTTCCGGGCTCCCTCCTGCTCATCGTAAGCACTCAAAGTCAAACCAAGCCGTGATGGTTGGTAACATTTTGGAGGAGTCGACCTTGTGGGTCTCACATCTTTCAAGGCTCGGTGTGGGACATGCCATTGTCTTAAACTCCCTTACCCATTTGACAAAGAAATATTAGCAGGTCTGTAGCTGGGCTTCTCCTTCTATGATAAAATATCTCAACCTCAAGAAAACTGTTTGCTGGCAGTAGATCAGTATTACCATTGGATTTATTTTTAATATTTCATTAATTAGATGGTGTGTGGAAAATAGGATTTTTCACTGGAAATCTCCCTTGAATAAGGGCGATGCCAGTGGGGTAGGCTGGGACCCAAAAGCATGAACCAGAATCCCATCCACGTGTGGCTGTAAGATGGGCTCAGGGTAGGGGAGCCATGGGGCATTGAAGGGATGAAGGCAGCCCCTTCCTCTCCTCCTCTTCCTCCCCATCCTCATGCAGGGTGGCCATGTGTGTGGGGAAATGCAGCCGAATCGTGGGTCCCTGTCTGCTGGCGCTGGGCATGCTCTCTGTGGCAGCCAACATCCTCCTGCTCCTCCCTGGTGGGACATCAAAGTACCTGGTGGAGGGGCACATCAGCAAGCAAGCCAGGGCCATGCCAGGTGTCTGGGGGGGCGGCATCACCGTGAGTACCGCGGTTTGCACCGCGCCCTTCTTCGTGTGTCTGTGGAGCAGGGATGAAGGGACAGAGCAGGTGGCTCCCCTTCGTCCCCCAGCTGCTTTTTCCTTCCTGCAGGTGCTGCTGGCAGCGACCCATATCACGGCGGTGGGGTGGCGATGTGCCGGCTGCTCCGACTGCGGCACCCGTCGCAACGTAAGGCAGCGCCAGGACCCCTGTGACAAAGCAGTCCCAAGCAGCCCATGGTGGGATGTGGTGGGTGGCCTCAGGGTGGGATGTGGTGAGGTGCCACCTCTCCCATGGTCCTGTGGTGGGACTCAGCATGGATCCTCCTCTCCCATGGCCCCCGGGTGGGATGTGGCAGGGTGCCCCCTCTTGCATGGCGGGTCGTGGAAGGGTGCCTCCTCTCCCCTGGCCCCATGGTGGGATGTTGCATGGTGCCACCTCCCAAGAGGTGGCATGGGCTCTGCCTCACCAACCTCTGCATGGCAGCTCCCTGCCTATCCCTGCTCCCTGCCTGTCCCCACTCCCTGCCCGCTTCTGTCTGGCTCAAAACAGCCCAGCAATGGCTCTATCCTCAGCCTCGGCTCCCCAGGGCTGCAGCCCCTTGGGGTGAAGGGAAGGGGAGTTTTGCCCCCTTACCAAACTCCACCAGTAACGCACAGCCACATTTTGGAGCCCACCTGACTTTCGGTCCCCCCACACTGCCCTCACTGGGTGCTGCCCGCAGGCTTTCATCTCTGCTGTGCTCTCCAAGCTGGCACTTCTGGGTGCTGCCGCCTGCTTCGTCCTCTCCGGGGTGGGTTTGACCGATGGACCCCTCTGCTTCTACAACGCCTCTGAGCATGGCCGCGGGCACGGCATCCTCTGGGATTACCCCTTCCTGGACGCCGGTGGCAAGGAGCCTGACACCAGGTGAGGCAGCAGGGTTGAGTCGTCAGTGCCACCTCGTCAGCTTATTGCTGATTAAGTCTGTATTATTTATGGTGGGTGGGGTGAGGTGGGCTTGCTGGTGATCATGCAAGACCCCAGTAGCTCAAGAAGTCCTCACCTTTCATGGCTTTCTATGCGGTCCTTCCCATCCCCATCACCCTGCTGAGCCTGTTCATCCTCGGGATGAAGGAGGGGGCATCTGGGGCACACCTCCATGGTGGAAAGCGATGCGATTCCTGATGCATTGCGGGGCAGCATCTTGCATCTCCTTCTCTCCCCATCATGCAGGGCACAGAATTACCTGTATGATCGTCGCACCTGGAGCACCTGCCTGGAGCCGGAGGGCATCGTGGCCTGGAATGTTGTCCTCTTCTCCCTCCTGCTGCTTGTCAGCGCCACCGAGATGGTGCTGGCCTCCCTCCAGATCCTCAACGGCTGCCTCGGGTGTCTCTGCGGCTTTTGTGAGGGGAAGTAGGGACCTGTGACAGTGCCGGGAGGATGGCACTTGGAGGAGGTATCAGCCCCGGGTGTCCCTTGGCTGGTGGCAAATGCTGTAGCAGGGATATGGCAGGAACTGTGACACTAGCCCAGTACAAGAGCCCCATGCAAGATGGACAGAGTTGCCCACAGGGGACAGACATCCCAGCCTGCATGAGTTGTCGAAGCAATGGGAGTGGGGTCAGCGTGCAAAGGGCTGCCTCCATGCAGAGCCTCCGCCTGGGCGATACCTATTCCTCCTCCCTGGAGCAGATGCCCTTGGGGCTAGCAGCCATTTGGGGATGGAAATGAGCCCAGTGCGCGATGGAGGTGAGGACCTGGCTCCTGGCATCCCGACATGAGCCCAATGGCTGCCCTGGCCGTTACTTATCAGCCTCCACCCACCCGAGTGCAAAATGTGACATGATGGTATTTGTAGAGACAAGAGCTGGAACACTAACTTATTTTCATTAATCAGTCTGTATTTAGGGCAGCTTGCATTGGTGTTTGTCTCCGGCACCGGGCAGGAGAGGTGAAGGAGACTGGAGGAGCCGAGCCAGGCTCTGGCTGGGGCGGGGGGGCTTGGATGGAGTCGTGCTGGGGGAAGTAGTGCTGGAATTGAGGTGTAGCCCCCCTGAAGTTCACTCATACGCACACATATGCATGTTAGGAGCCCCGCACTCATCCCCATCGGCCCAGGAGCTCCATCGCACCACCCGCCGCTGCACTCGCAGGGGGTGTCACTGGCTTCAGCGCATCCCCCATCCCCGCGCCCTCATCCCCTAATCCTTCACAGGGACCAAGTGTGGGTACAGACCTGAACCTGCCTGCGCTGGGAGGATGTTTGCCACAAAACCGATAAGGTTCGGAGGAAAGTAGCAATGTCCAGGGTAGCTTAAAAAAACCCATAATCAGCCAGATTAAACAGTAACTGGGCAACTGTTGAGGTTTAACCCCAGCTGGCAACTAAGCACCACACAGCCACTCATTCACCCTCCTCCCCAGCAGAATGGAGGGAAGTGGAAGGGTAAAAGTGAGAAAACTCATGGGTTGAGATAAGAAGAGTTTAATAATTGAAAAAAAAAAAAAAAGGAAAGTAACAGAGACAGAGAAATAAAACCCAAGAAAGACAAGTGATATAACTGAAAACAATTGCTCACCACCAACTGACCGATGCCCAGCCAGTCCCCGAGCAGTGGTGCCCAGCCAACTTTCTCCCCCCCACCCAGTTTTATTGCTGAGCATGACGTCACATGGTCTGGAATATCCCTTGGGTCAGTTGGGGTCAGCTGTCCCGGCTGTGTCCCCTCCAACTGCTTGTGCACCCCCAGCCTGCTCGCTGGTAGGGCAGTGTGAGGAGCAGAAAAGGCCTTAACTCTGTGTAAGCGCTGCTCAGCAGTAACAAAAACACCTCTGTATCATCAACACTTGTTTTCAGCACAAATCAGCACATAGTACTATGAAGAAAATTAATTCTACCCCAGCCAAAACCAGAACAGTGATTTTGGAGAGACTGTTGAGAAAGAGGCATTGGCTCAAACAGCACCATTAAAAAGGAGCAATTAAAAAAGGAACATAAATATTTATGACCATGGGAGGAAAACCCTTGGAGCAGGGTGGTAGTACCAGCTATGGCACAGCTGGAGCATGACATCCCCCCGGCCCAGCACCTGGCATAGGCAGGTGGCACAGGGTGTCCCCAGATGCCTTCTCCCCTGCTTTGCTGCTGTTGCCCCCCATTATATATTTCATGGGGTGGCCCATGTACTCTGAAAGGAGCCTGGGGCTGGGCTGGTGGCACAAGCCTCCATGCCTAATCAACTATCATCTAATTAAAAAATAGCAATAAAAATGAGATAAAAATCCAGTTTTGGGACGGTAGCGCATGCCTTCTGTGTGATGTGGCCATGGTGGCCGGTGGCAGGACCCCAGGCTGTGAGCATCCCAGCGTGCTGGGCTCTGGGTTGGTGACCCAGGGTCTGGTGCTGGAGGACCGGGGGGACCCAACCTGGGGGGGCATTAGGAGACGAGGCAGCTCTTTCGCCTCCGCTTCCTGCGGTGTGTGTGGCCGCCATCCTGCTGGGGAGCAGCGGCTGTCAGGGGGATGTTCTGGAGCACATCGTATAGCGTGAACATGCTGAAGGAGATCTGCTCGTAGGGTGACCGTGTTCCATTCTCGTAGAGGCAGGCAAAAGCGATGGCTGGGCCACCAGAGATGGAGGCCTCATTGTAGGGCAGCTCCATGTAAGCCAGGTCCGAGTAAGCACTTGGGCCCTCATAGATGACCCACGGCTCGGTCCAGCTCTCCACATCCCTGGGGAAGGTGCTCAGGTGAACCCCCATGTTGACCCGTGACATGGAGCTGGTAGGGTGGGAGTAGAGGACCCACGTTGGTGCTTGGAAGAAGGCGGCGGGGCTGGGGGTCACCGCAGGGTCCCCTCGGACTGAGGCAATACCATGGGCATGGCCGTGAAGCCCTGGGGTAGGACAGCCCTCCCCAGGCTCAGCTGGCTCGTGGTGGCTGCTGGTGGCCACAGCGGGCAGCTCATCACCTGCTGCCTGCTGGGTGGGCAGGTACCGAAATCCCTGGAGCATCCCAGGGAGCAGCCGGCGAGCCGAGCCCCGGAGGGGCATCGTGGGGTCCCAGGGGGCAGTGGGGACGTACACGAAAGGTGCGGGGAAGCCGATGACGCTGCCATGACAACCATGGGGGGGCTCGACCAGCCGCTGGACCAGCTGCCCCCCGTGGAAGACAGCCCCGTCGTCTGTGCTGAGCGCCTGGACCCTGAAGCCCAAAGGGCTGCGGGCATTGCAGTAGAGGACGTTGGAGCCATCCTCCTCATCCACCGAGACCAGCTGGCACTCGCCTGTCTGCAGGTTGGGGATGAACTCCCCAAAGCGCCAGCCCCGGCCGTGGTCATCACTGTAGAAGGCAAAGGAGTGAGGGGTGGTCTTGCAGAGCTGGCCAAAGCACTCCTTGCAGTCGATGTGGTAGCTGTAGGCAGGCACCAGCAGCCGGCCGGACCGCAGCTGGATCCCGTGCCCGGGGCCCAGTGCAAACGTCGCCCAGTCTGGGGAGGGGAGATGGGATGTGGGTAAAGAGTGGCCTCCATGGTGCACCTGCCATGCCCAACGTGGAAGGGTCTCCACAGCATCCCCCCCCAGCCTAGCCAAGCAAGGTGGTGGGGTGGGAGTGCAGCAGAGCCCAGTGCTGCCTGGTTGTCCTCACACATGGGCCTACCCACAGCTACAGGGCCTCTCCATCTTCTCTCCCATCCCGTGTAAGTGATACAGCTACTCCCTCCATCCCCTCTCCTCTCTGCTTGAGGTCATCTTCCACCCCATCTCTTTGATGCTTGTGGGCTTCCTACCCCGAGGCCACCTCCAGCCACACCACAGGTGGCTCCAGGAGGCCAAAACCCACGGTCATCCTCTTGCTGGCTGTCCCCCCCCGCTCCTCGCCCCTCTCCAGTGGGCTACCTTTGATGGCCCCGCCAATGACCTGCTGCGTCAGGTCTGTGGCTGTGCTCCAGCTCAGGCCCTGGTCGGCGCTGGTGACACAGCAGAGGCGGGTGACGTTTTGGCCGGTGACGATCTGGTAGGCTTCAGGGGTCCTGCCCAGCACCGTGATGAAGAAAAGGAAGAGGGTGCCAGTGAATTCATCATAGAGCGGGCAGGGGTTCATCGACCGGTGGTGCTGCAGCGTCGCCGTCTCCAGCACGCGCATATCTTCCCACTGCCCAGGGAGGAGGAGAGGAGGGAGAGGGGTGAGGACCACCCCACTTCACCTGACCCAGCCTCCCCTCCCCATGTGGGTGCCTCCAGGAGCTCGGCTGTGCCCAGCAGTGGAGGATAATCACCTCGCTGTCCCCGTGCCCCCAGCCCAGCGTGTCCCCCCCCAACCCCAGGTGCATCCCCCTGTCCCACCTCCACATAGCTCCCGTAGATCGTGCCACGGCGCAGCACCAGCAGGTTGGCGTGGGCATCGTCGGCACTCAGCCGCTCCTCAGCGAAAGCCAGCAGTTTGGCCACACAGGGCAGGTAGAGCAGAGCAGGCACGCGGTATGTGACGCCATTGGACTCCTTCTCAAAGAGGACGGTCCGGGCAGGGAAGTGCCGGGAGCCCATGGCTTCTGTGGCAGAAAGATGCAGCCTCACCCTGGTGGGTTGATGAAGGCAGGGGGGACCAGCTGCTGGGCACGGCTGGGGTCGCGAGCTGGATTGCCCTTGGAGGGGTTTGGGGTTTAACTTGGTGGGCTTGGGTTTGGGGAACCCCCCACCCTGGGAGCATGGGCTGGAGGGCAGGTTGCTACAGGCAGGGTCGGGGCTGAGGGGGGGCTGAATGTGTGCTGTGCTGCTGTGGTGGCAAGTCACCACCCCTCAGAGGTGGGACAGGATTTTGAGTAACACCAAAGAGGCTGACCTGGGCTACCCTGAAATAAAATTAAATCAAATCAGTCTTCGAGATGCTCTTTAAAAGCAGTTTCTGGTAAATCGAGGCCAGTCAGCAAAGGGCAGGGTGAGACCTGTGGTTCCCTGCTCCCACCATCAAGTGAGTGTTGGGGGGACAGAGCCTGTCCCCACACGGCCAAAACCCTGGGAGCATGGGGTCAGGCTCCTTGCGAGGGGGTCAGGGAGCATTTTGTACTAGTACCTCCAGCACAGTGGACCCAGCCAGCTCCTCATTTCCCCCCCTCCCCTGCAGGTAAAACCTGGGGTGCACAACATGAACCGTGGGGTCCCCGGCTGGGCTGTCCCTGCGGCAGCGGGCTGCAAGTGGTCCCCGAGCACCCTTCATTCAGGGACAGCAGGAGAGCCGTTGTGGTCAGCTGTCCCCAGGTTACACGTCCCTACGTGTCCTAGGTTATTGCCGCAGGAGGAGATGGGCATCCCACTCCAGGGTGCAGCTGGAGTGGCTGAGGGCAACTTTCATCTATGTTTTAATTAGGATCTTTTGCTGATCAAACACCCCACAGAGAAGCGAAGGCACTCACCGGGTCCTGTTCAGCTGGGAGCGTCCCCGTCCACCACAGGGTAATGTTGGCTCCTGCAGCCGCTGGCTTTCTGCAGAGCCCGTTGCCTCACTGCTTCGCTGCTACCCCCCCCCCTTGCAGGGTCCCCCCACCGATGGGTCACGGGGCTCCCGCAGTGGCGGTGGCTGGGAAAAAGCCCTGAGTCAGCAGTGGCAGCCACTCGTGCAGTGCTGGGCGGCACAAAGGCACCATTATCAGCCCAGGCAGAGCCGGGGGACTGCCAAACCACCTTGCTCAAACCCGCCAGGAGGGAATGCAAGGGGAGCCATGGCGCGGGGCTGTCTGCATCTCCTGCCTCAGTTTCACTCCTCCCGCAGGCTGGGAGAGGCTTGACCTCCCTGCCCAGGTGCTGCAACCCATGTTGACCATGGTCTACCCCAGCCGTGAGCTCCCCAGCCTGTGGGCTGTGGCCCAGAGGGTCCCAGCCTTCCCAGGACACCCATCCGGACACAGGTCAGCTGTTAAGAAATTATTTTTATGCTTATGTTCCATTGCTGGCATCAGCTTAGCTAAAGGGGCTTGACAAAATTCATACGGCAAGTCACGGATCAGAAGCTCCAAGGCGACAGTTCAGGCTCAGGCTGCAGAATTGGCTGGGAAAAGCCCCCAGGGACTGCCCAGGCTGAACACGTGCAGCTGCTGTCTCCTCTACCCCAGCTATTTACAAATGCTTCCTAAGCCTGGTTAATTTTAGCTAAGGTTGCTGGAGCAGAAAACAGTGAAGGTGCTGTTAATCTCATGTTTTTTCTGTTGTACATCACGTGGGGTTGTGGAGGAGCGTGGATTGCATTGCAAGGAGGTTAACCCTTGCCTCAGCTGGCTTCCCTGGCTACCTGCTGAGTTTAAACATAGCCAAGGAAAATCCCAACTCTGCTTCTTCCTCCACTTCCCTCTCTCATCTCTCCTGCATCTCTCCTGCTTTCCAGGCTGAGCTGCTGCCTAGCTAGCTTCACCCCAATGCGAAGCTGCAAGCTGAGCGACCCCGGATCCATCATCCCAGTCACGCCATCCAGTCCCTGCTCCTGCCCTGACTGGTGCGAGCGGGAGGAGACGCTGACTAAGCTTTGAAATATTACACCATCGGTAATGGCAGGTGCATTGGAAACTGGTGATGGGCAATCATTAACAGTGGTGACGCCAAAGCCGTTGGGGCTTGGCACTGCCGTTCTTCCGCCGAACCTTCCCAGCACCAGCATGGCAGCAGGGAACTGGCTAATGGGCAAAGATATCCCAGGCAGGTTTAATTACCTCCTTCAATAACAAGGTCATGCCCTAAATGAGCAGCGGCCATGCCTCCCTCCACCCCTCTCCTAATCGGTGTTGGAGAGTTGGGCCAACATGGCAAGGGGGGGGGCCAACAAAGTCTCTGCTGATAAAGGGCTTCAGAGATGTTGAGCCCAAGGGACAATCCATGCCCAGGGGCCAGGGACCCTCACCCAACAGAGAGGGATGAAACCACAAAACAGGCCCTCCCAGGGGAGCACCAAGCTGTCCCAAGTGGTGCAGAGGCCCCACACACCTGATGACACATGAGAGGGACGTCTCATGTGTCGGTGGGGAAGGGCTGACAGACAGTGTGCCCGGCGTTGGGCACGATGCTTGGGACACTCATCTGAAAAGCAGCCTCGGCATCACAAGGCGCGTGGTTGAGCATGGATGCTGCTGGACTGGAGACCCAGCGTCTCTTCTACTCCTTCAAGCACTTCATCCCCTCGTCCTGCTCTCCTCCTCATTTCTCTCCCCCTCCCCTTTTTCCCCTAAATGCCTAAAGTCAGGACTTGCTCTAGCAAGCTGTGACCAGCCTGGATGTAATGACGGCTATTAAATAAAGTCGAATGCAAACAAAATTATTAAGCCTGTGATTAATGATTAAGAGGCAGAAACATCTAAGCCAGCTGAAAGCCTACCCAGTGCTCAGCAGCAGAAGGCTGTCCCCCTCCCTAGGAACGGGGAGAAGGGATCACGTAGGATCCGGCCCATGCAGAGCCTTTGGCTCAAGGTCCCCAAAAAGGGACCCACCACCAGCTTGGTGGTCCAGAACAAACTCCCCCCCTGCCTCCCCCTCATGCACGAGAGTCCTGTGGGCCAGTCACGTGCCAGGCATGGGGTGATGCAAAGCGGTGGGAAACCACAGTGGGTTGTCGCATGCCCTAGTTGGGAGTTGGGAGCTGCGTCTTCTCCTGGAAACTGGCCAACGGCAAGGGCAAGATCTTCCTCTTCTTGTGCGGGTGTTGAACAGTGTAAAGATAGGATGTGTACTGGAGCTCTGGCATAACCATTTTCTGGCAGGTTCTCAGAGTCATGTTGTCTAAGTCTTGTTTGAGGTTGTACCCAAGGATATTTGCATCCCCTGACTGGTAAGGCAGGAAAGCTTTGTTCTTGATGTCATCCTTCCCCACTGCCTCCTGGTCCAAAAGACAGGTGTCCATGAGCTCCTTCTGTCTTGTTCGCAGGCGATTCACCTCCTTCTCCAGCTCCTTGAGTCCTATGGTCTCCTCAATTCTCCTCCAGAAGCTCTGGTTGAAGTGCAGGTAGAGCTTCCAGTCCAGTGAGCACCACACTTTTATCCGCTCCTCGCTTTCTGGAGTCAAGGTCTGGACAGTGTCCTGGCTTCTGGAATTGAGCTTAAAGTAAATCACGTCATCCAGATCCCAGCACAAAGTGTGCTTCAAGAGGATCATGGACTCATCAAAGTAGTCTGATATCAAGATCAGATGGAAGTTCTGTTCAATCTCCTTCAAGACTGCCTGGATGTACTTTTTGTTGTCCTCTGCATTGTTATCATAGCCAAAGTCAAACCACATGATATTCCTGGCATACATGTTTTTCTTGTAATGTTCCAGATGGTAATACTTCATGGGTGATGCCAGGAACTCGTTCACATCCTTGGAGAACCTGAAGGCAGGGACATTGTCCTTGTAGTAGACATAGGAAGACTCCAGCAGACGAATGGGGTTCCTCAGGATGGAGAAGTAGAAGGTGTTTGCTGCCATCACCTTTTTCACCTGTTTACGGGGAGGAAGAAGACAGGCTGTTAGTCCAGAGGCACTGCTTGTTCAACCAGGTTTCTCTGCAGGTGTCGTGGCTCTTTCTTACCTCTGAGGGGTTAAACCGCAGGTGGTTACACATGATATTGTAGTTTTGTCCTATGGCTTCAAATTCCTCCACAAAGTGGGCCAGGAAGGTCTTTGGGTAGCCCAGGTGGACAAGCTGGTCAGCTGGGAGGGCGACGGTGAGGTTGTACCTCTCTGCAAACCTGAACATGATGTTCAGGATGGTGCTGCTGGCTGTCTTGTGGGTCTTGAGGAACATGACATTAGTCTTGGCACGGCAAGGCTTGTAAGGCATCAGCAGCTCCTTGTGGCTCTTCGAGATTCTGCAGGAAGGCAACAGATGGGAAAAAGAACCTCTCCAGTGCCATATCCCATTTCTGAGACCTGGCAAAGCCAAACCTGAGCAGGTTCTCCTTCTGATACCACACCTGCAGCCGGTGCAAGGCACCAACCCAAACAAGCCCCATCCCTCAGGCATACATGTTGAACAGTTTTCTGCTTCTCCAGGTCCTCACTTACCCAAAGGCTTCAGCTCAATCCTCTTTTCTTTTTCCATACAGCTGATTTTGCCCCAGAGAGCTGCACTTTGGCTAATTTGGTCCCTTGCCTGCCCAAATGTGGATCTAGGACCTAACTTTGGGCTGCCGCCCTTCCAGTATTAGCCTAAACCTCATGAGACTTAAATTGAGAGCATCACAGGTCAGATCCTTGCTGTCCTGGGCAGACGAAGTCATGCAACCTTGCTTCTGCTTCACTTACATGTAATTTTTATTCTTCATACGGAAGAATCCTGACAGGAAGATGAGCCCCAGGCAAAGGCAGAAAATGATGAAACATTTGATGTGCCTGGAAAGAAAGAAGAGTTTCAGTGGATTTTTATCTGACAATCCTTCCCCGAATGTGAACCACCAAACTATGGATATTGACCTTGGGAGTTTTTATCACCAGGAGCACAATTTTATGTCTTCGTGGTGCCAGCCACCTTTGGCTCCCCGAGCTGTGTCAGCAGCTCTGGCATTAGAGGCAGGACAGTGAGAAATTGCACTTGCACTACTGTTCCCCTAATTTTGGCCTTTGGCAAGACACAGACTACTTCAGGCAGAGCCTAAGCTCTTCCAACAGCCTCCCGCTCTGCTGCCTTTTATTTTCCTTTCTTTTGGTTTTCTGGGGCTTTAGAGCTTATTCACTATTCAAGCTTCTAGTTTATTCACTAGAAAATGAGTCCTTTGTAGGGGTATAAGGATTTCCTTCGTAAGAAATCTGAGCGGCTCCTGTAATCACATCACTGCAGAAGATGGGGATCTCAAAGAACCACTAAACTGAATTTTTTTCAATATAACTGAGATTTTTCAATACAGAAAACCAATTAATAACCCAACAGCACCTGTAGCGGACTAATTATGCCTTGCTTTCAACCAAGAGGACTGCTTTCCTGCTGCAACAGCTCCTCCTGCCAGCCCAGCTCCCGCGCTCAGCCTCCTCCGGGTCTCCCTTTCATTCCATCTTCTCACCTTGGCCAGACTTTAAACCGCTGAGCTCAGAGGCAGCCCTTTGGACCAAGCACCTCATCTATCTGTGCTTTGTCTGGGTAATGATGAGGGGTCTTTTCCAGCACTAATTACGCAACTACCATGTATCATTGCCAGTGCATTCTAGCTGACACATGTACAGGATCTTTTGAAGGTTTGATGCCCGCCAAAAAGGAACTTTTCATCACTAAGCTTGATCTGACTTCCCCGATGCTAAAAGCTTTTTTAACTCAGTGTGAATTCCATGTTTTCAGCTGCCATTTCCAAAATGCAGCAGATCTGGCTTGGGCTGTAAGTTGTTTTGAGAAGATATAGTCCTATTTACAGCACGGGATGGTCACACTTGTGGTTCCCACTCTCCCAAGCCAGCAAGGAAGGCTCCAAGCCTGCCCAGTCTGAGAATCGATGGGGGCAAACTGCTCGCTGTGGGCTGGACCTGGTGGTGTTTTCTACTGTCTTCCTGGCCAAGGGGTCCTCACACATGGTGCTGCTGCACAGGATGGTGGCTTTCATAGCCTCTAGCTTGTACCATGTGAAAGACGCTGAATTGCTCCTTCCAGTTGGCCTTCCAAGAGTGCAACCACCAGCTTTATCTGGCATGGTCTACAACATCCCACTGACTGGGCACAGTACGACAAGCCAGGCTGTGACAGCCTGGGTCTGGCCATGGAAAACTGGAGAGAGGATGAGAGCAAGGTCCAACAGAACATGAAGAGCTGTACATGGCTACAGCCATTGTAGCCAGCTGTGACTGGGGAGCCACAAACCAAATGTAAACACAGTGGAAGAGTGGAGACAGGCAGTGATGTTGCAACACTGTGATGGCACTGCAGAAAAGTATTTGACTTTGCATGCCACACAAACCTGCCCGAAACCACTTTTGCTTCAAGCTTTGCTTTGCACCAGAGTGCTTTCCTTGTCCAACAGCACCCCAGGCAAAGTGGGAAATCCTCAGGCAGAAGAGCCCTTCCAAAGCCAGGGAAGACCCTCAGCCACAGCTGGTACCAATCTCCGATAAGAATTTGCAGCACAGCTTCTCCATGAAGAGTTTCAAGACATTGCTACAGGCAGCCTGTCATCAGTATTTCCTAACTTTTTGTCCCAGGCCTGTTAGGGGGACAGGGGTGAGAAAATCCCTTTTCCTTTGATCACTCTACATATGTAAGTAGAGATCAGACAGGAGAAGAAATGCAGAGGGGCCCACAGGCAGCAAGCAGGCTCATAGCTGTCAAATGCAGCCCCTGTCTATTTTCTTGGTCTTTCATTTAAATGGAAGCTGACATTGGCGTAATGGTTTTCCAAAACATGTCACCCTGCCTGCCTGGAGGTCCTTCATAAGCTGGTCCAGTGACATCCTTCTTCTGCACCCTTTCTGTAGAGCTCAACATGTGCGATAATGGTCCACACATTTGTTTGGGTGGTGTCCCCAAAATGGCAACTCAGATCAATGTTTTATGGGGCAAATAAATCAGCAGACACCTAAAACAATCCTGAAGATAGATCAGGATCACAACATGCTCCAGTATGATTACCAGTCCCTTCTACTGCAAGAAGACAGGCTCTGCAGACCTCTACATCTTATCATCTCAAGGCATCCCACCATATTTTAATAGTTGTTTAATAAGAGATTACATAGTGCCATCCTGCCTCCAAATCTTCAAACACATGCAGCACACCGAGCCCATCTCCAGTGTAACTGGATGCTCCCAGCAGACCCATTTTTGTCTGGATGTGCTTCGAAAGCTGCAAACAACAGCTGGCTTTTACACCTGGAGACACAGGGAGGGATAACAGTCTGGATTATCTAGGCACATAAAGCCTCAAGGTGTTGCTGGTGCAGCATAAGGGACTGGTACTGCAGTGCCAAACGTGCCCCGTGGGCAAGTTCTGGGCACAAGTGTGCCACCAGTGAGCCCCAAGGGCCCGTGTAGAGCTCACCCCGCTCTTCGTGGCACTGTCCTGAGGACAACGGCAGCCTGCAGCCGAGTGACATCCACGCTGTTGCTGCGAGTGGTGGCCGCCCAGCCTGTCGGGCTTGCCAAAACCAGGGCAGTTTCCTGGAACAGCCAGTTTTAAGGAGCAAGAGTGACCAATTTCTTCAGCATGTGGGCCATGGTGGTGCCAGTCCCCATGCAGAAACGATGGGCTTCTTGTGCCAGGGGTGCTGAACAATGCTACTCTGTGGCATGGTGTTTGTTCCCCTGCCTGGGGATGTATGGGTGGAAAATGATCTGCTTTCCAGCTCAGGGAGCAAGCGGGGAGCGGGGACAGGGAGGGGACTGCAGCCACCTTCACCCCGCTGCACCTCAACCCAGCAAAGGGGAGCGACCGAGGTGTTCAGGGGATCACCTGCCAAGGGCAGGGATCGAGGTGATCCCCAGGGAGGAGGGCAGGAAAACGAAGACCAACGGGGAGATGAGAGAAGGGGGTTGCAGGTACAAAGGGTGCTGGTCAGTGCACTCGTGCAGCCAAGTTCCATGCCTGATCACTGGGGGAAGGGGGGGGTCCTGTCCCTATTCCCCCCCGGGCTCGGCCACCAGCAGCAGCACTCGCAGGGGCTGTCACTGGCTTCAGCATGTTCTGCAAACCTGCACATGGGGTTTCACCATCTGTTCTGCAGCCACTGCCCTGGCTCACCTCTGTGAGAGCCAGCACCACTGTTCCCTTAGTGTCACACACACACAAGACTGCAAGTCTCTGACCAAGCCACTTCTAAACCTGTATGTCTTGGGCCAACAGATGCCATATTCAATGTTGGCTAAAATATCACCCATCCTTTAATCCCTTCAAGAAAGACAAGTCCCACTCATCCAAGAGCTATTTTGCTGTTGACTGTCTCACACGCACGGGCTGAAGGTGAACGGGGCGAGTACCTGGTGTTACAGAAGACAGTGCCGATCTTTTAAACAAACAGTTACAGCCATAAGCAGAGGGATTTCGTAACCACCTGGAGTATCAACGGGAGTGTGGAGGGCATGACGCACAGGATCATGGCTGCAGCAATTTCTTCCTTCCGCACACCACAGCAAAGGAAGCATTTCACCTGCGGCGCATGAAGGCTGACATAACTGAGAGCTGCAGGGTATGATCAGAGTCCCCATCTACTTTTCTGCCCCATTAATATAGTCTTTTGCAAAGTTCAAGAGAGAAAGCCACTATTCGAACATCGCACGAAAGCCACGCAAGACATGCAACCAGCCTGGGAGCCCTTTGAGGAAGCACTTGGGAGCTGATTGCTAAGACACAAAATTCTTCTCAGGAACCAAAAATCTTGCAAAGCTATCAGCAGGGCTGGCGCCAGAGGTTCGACTTGCCTTTCTGACCTGTGCTGTGCCATCTGCCAGCCAGGAAGAAAACATGGAAAAGTATCTCTCAGGTCACACTTGGGGGTGCTGCTATGGATGCTTTAAGGCTTGGGACAACCTTCTCGTTCATTTGGCTTAAGCTGAAAATAACACACCTCTGTGTCAACCTAACAAGGTTCTTTCAAATTAAAAGACCTGGAATACAGGAAAGAAACTTTCACGGCAAAATTAATCTCTACCCTGGAGCAAACTGTAACTAACTCCATAGGCTATTAACAATTTACAGGGATTACCTGAACCAGACATTTCTACAAACCACGTCTTAATTCTGCACCCACAGAATTCACCTCCCTCTCCCCTTACCTTGAAGTGCACCCAGGGCTTTTCATGGTGCCTCACTGCTGCGAGCTAGAAAATATCTCCTTTGCAAATCGACTCCAATACTCCTTTCGTCTACGGGCTCCTCCGGCTCTTAGTGTACGCGTCTCTATTTCTAGCATCCCATCGCTGCTATAAATGGCTGGGATAGGTGAGGACAAAGGGAGTGGCTAGGTGTTCCCAGAGGTGGGTGGAAGTTAATTAATAAGCCATGAAAAGCACTGGTATGGCATGACATCAACACAGGTACAAAAAGCTGCCTCAGGAGACGGAGTTTACAATAGTTTTGCAGGGAAGTAAGGGTTTAGCAGGGACCCCTTAGTGGGAACCCCCTTCTCTCCTGGCTGCAGGAGGGACATGTGCGGGGCTCAGGGCAGGATCCAGGCAGGGTGGCGAGGGGCTGAGGGAGGGCACTGTCGGCCCCTTCGTCACCCTGCCCACCGTCACATCGCTTGCTCGATGTCCCTTCCCTGCCCACTGCCACGCTGCTTGGTGCCGTGGCCGGTGCCTGCCGTGCCTTTCCTCCACTTCTTGCTTGGTGGTTTAGGACTAGAATTCTCTGCCAGACACATTTGGCAACAGGAAGTTAGGGACAACAGCAAAACCGGAACAGTGTTTACCTATTGGAAATTCCCTTTAAAACATTTAGACTTCAAACTCCCGGTAAAAATGCAATTGTTGTAGCTGGAGGTTAAGAGCTTAGAGACTTTGCTGTATCTTGGCCTTGGGAGAGCGATCCTGCTCTAAATGGGTGTTATTTTATGGTTTGTCTACAAAGTGACTTTCTCGTGTTATTAACAACATGCATTACACAGGAATTTGAGGTTCCACCAAGGCCCCCATACGCCAGCACTTCACAAACTGGGTTTGATGGTTGCAAATTGCCCCAGGAGAGCAGGATGTGTCCTGCAGGTCTGGAGGTGGGGTGATCTCCCCTGCTCCCCACAGCAGGGATGAAGTCAATGCTCTCCTCATTTGGGCAACAAAAAGTTTACCCCCATCTCCCAGCCTGGAACAGGGGATTAAGCTGTTGCTTTGGTCTCTTACGGCCACGCCGCTTCCCATGCACCTCCTGATGTGGTCCCCTTTCCCTCCCCACCCATGGTGCCACCTTCTAAACCTTGCACACTGGTGGCGCAACCTGCTACACCAAGAGGCAAGTCCTCAGTATTCTGGTATCCTTCGCCTATGTTGCTAAGTCTTCAAAGCGCCCAAATATACAGCATTTCTTTTTAAATCACAACTTCCTCAGGCCAGCCCCAACTCCAGTGCTTATCAAGATTCAGAGATTAGCAAGGTATAGAGTTGCTTTCCTTGAGTTTCTTGGTAGAACGTGAGCCAACATGCTATTTTACGAAGAATTTCTAGGGTTACTCTTGGCACAGTGTCAGCTGCTGCTGGCAGGGGGGTCATGTTTAATAGACTTCCTTCTCCTGTTACATTATACACGTCAGCTGTGCAATTTCTTGCTCAGAAGCTGTTAGAGCTCAGAGATCACAAAAGTCCATTTTTTACACTTTTACAATTGATTCATTGCTCTCTCCCGGGGTGTTGTACACCTATCATCAGGTTTAGTTACGCAGAAAAACATGGTGCCGTGCAGAAATACATGGCTTCACGTGGGGCCGGGCTGCTCTGAGGCTGGAAGCAGTGAAGGAAAGCCAGCTGATGCAGAATTAGTTAGCTGGGGCAGCATGCTGAATTAATACCTCCACACTGCCTCTGCTTCATGTGCCTGCTTGCTTAGGGGAGAGTGTTGTGGGTCAGCCCCCCTGGGCCGCTTGGCCCCACGCAGCTGCCCGCTCACACCCCCGTAGCAGAATGGGGAGGAGAATTGGAAGGGTAAAAGTGCAAAAACTCACAGGTTGAGACAAAGGCAGTTTAACAGGTAAAGCAAAAGCCGCGCACGCAAGCAAAGCAAAAGGAATTCATTCACTACTTCCCATTTCAGGCAGGTGTTCAGCCATCCCTGGGAAAGCAGGGCTCCACCATGCGTAACAGTCACTTGGGAAGACAGACGCTGTAACTCTGAATGCCCCTCTTCCTCCTTCTTCCCTCAGCTTTTATTGCCAAGCACAGTGTCACATGGTGTGGGATATCCCTTGGGTCAGCTGGGGTCAGCTTTCCCAGCTGCCTCCCCTCCCAGCTTCTTGCACAACCCTAGCCTGCTCACTGGTGGGGCAGGGTGAGAAGCAGAAAAGACCGTGACGCTGTGCAAGCACTGCTCAGCAACAGCTACAACATCCCTGTGCTATCAACATTGGTCACAGATCCAAAACCTAGCACCATACCAGCTACTATGAAGAAAATTAACTCTATCCCAGCCAAAACCAGTAGAGAAAGTCAAGTGCTTCCTCACTGTGCCAGAAGACCACTGCTTCAGTATTGAGCATCCACATCATTCTAATATTTAAGTCTGTCCCAGAAAAAAATAGAATTTTGGACAAGAAATTCCTACCACAATGATTCTTTATAAAAATACCACCCATGCACATACATGTACCCACCCTGTCTCTCCCTCCTATATACAACAGTGAACCAATATCTGAAAGCAGCATTGAGAACGTGGAAGAGAAGTATAATACTTGTGTTTAAGGTCTAGGAAAGATACTATAAAACAACCCTACAATAACTCCTCCCTTCTGTTCCCTCAGGATAATTCCTCTATTGTTTAGCTGAAATGGTAAACTTACATTGAGCTTAAGGATCTTCATGCATAAAGCAGACAGCCGAATGTAGCTGTGCCAGAATTTCCCTGGCCACAGCACCAGGTTGTCAGTCAGCCCTGACTGCCTCCCTAGCACTCTCTCCATATGTAGCTGAAAAGCAGCAGTATGGAAAGTTCCGCTTCCCAAAAAGAACCATTCACATGTAAAGCCTGTATTTTAAACAATTATGGTCAGTGGTTTGGGGGAAAAAAAAGAGAAAGAATGGCATAGGAAAAAGGCAGAGAATATAAACAGCCCGATCCGGAAAGAACGAGCTGCATCGGCTTAACTTGCCAGAAAGCAAATCCTGTAAATTTCTTCTCTAACAACATCATGGACTTTCCATATTTTTGCATCACCTGATATACAAGCATCACAGGCTGACTGCGTTTCACGTTGCCTTCTCTTTGCTAATGACAGCATCATTCACTCTGCTTAACCCCAGAAGATCAGCTCCTCTCTGAGCAGTCCTGAGGAACGAAGGGAGAGGTGGGGAGGGCACTGATAGCAGAAAGAAAGAGGGAGTGGGAGGGAAGAGACCAGAGGCCAGGGCCTAGATATTGGCACTGCAGATTGTGTAACATATGGAGGTACTTCTGTTAAAAGCATCTGTGCAGCCAAGTTAAGACAGTTGTGACCCTAGAATTGTATCGTGAAGGGTGTTGCAACACAGCGCTGAGCGTAAGCCATCATCCTCAATGCAATTCAACGGCTTGCAGCCTTGTAGAGACAGCGTTCTGGTTAAAAACAGAAGAAAAAAGACTCTGTAGGATGATTTTCTTCCAAGAAAAAGGCTCTGGATGGAACATCTATTTCACTGCACTGTGGAAGAGCAGAAATCACTGAAAAGCAGCTAATAGAGAAGACAGCTACTGGGTAACACAACCACATTTCCTAGACTCACAGAGTCTGGTGAAGCCTCCCAAACCAGCAGACCTGTGTAAAAACCATCCATCACCACCCTCTGAGCACAGCCTGTGAGCCAGTTTCCTACCCATCTTGCAGACCGCCCATCTTGTCTGCACCTTGCCAGCTTGTCCAGGAGAAGACTGTGGGAAACCGTGTTGAACGCTTTGCCAACATCCAGGCAAACAACATCCTCTGCTCTCCCCACGTCAGCAGAAAATCCTGTTTTGTCGTAGAGGGTGGTCAGGTTAGTGACTCGATTCACCTTTGGCAAATCCTTCCAATCCCCTGCTTCATTTTGATACAGCAAAGCTTGTGTTAACAGAGTGACATGTATTGGTAAATATGGATGTGACTAGCAAACACTGAGTAGACCAGATGACTCACTAGCAGATGGCTTGGCCTGCCCACTGATACCAGAAGGGTGACAATGTGGTTTTGTACACCAAACTGTAAATTACAATCTCTCCTGTCATCTCAAAACATGAGACAGACTGTAGCCAAAAAACCCCAACAAACCAACAACCCATCTGAGAATAGTCCAGCTGGAAGGGACCTACAACGATCATTTAGTCCAACTGATGAGCCGTCCACTTCAGGGCTGACCAAAAATTAAAGCATATTATTAGGGGCATTGTCCAAATGCCTCTTAAACACTGACAGGTTTGGGGCATCAACCACCTCTCCATGAAGCCTGTTCCAGTGTTTGACCACCCTTTGGGTAACAAAATGTTTCCAAACGTCCAGTCTGAACCTCCCCTGGTGCAGCTTTGAACCATTCCTGGGTGTCCTGTCCCTGGATCCCCGGGAGAAATGCTCAGCACCTCCCTCTCCACTTCCCCTCCTCAGGAAGCTGCAGGGAGCAATGAGGTCCCCCCTCAGCCTCCTTTTCTCCAAACCAGACAAACCCAGTGTCCTTTGCCACTCCTCACAGGACATTCCTTCCAGCCCTGCCACCAGCTTGGTTGCCCTCCTCTAGACATGAATGTCCAGTACCTTCACATCCTTCTTAAATGGAGGGGCCCAGAACTGCCCACAGTACTCGAGGTGAGGCCACACCAACACCAAATATAGCAGGACAATCCCTTCCCTTGACCAGCTGGTCATGCTGTGTTTGATGCACCCCAGGATGGGGTTTGCCCCCTTGGCTGCAAGGGCACACACTCCTGGCTCCTGTTGAGCCTACTGCCAACCAGCACTCCCAGATTTCTTTCTGCAGGGCTGCTCTACAGCCACTCCTCTCCCAATTTGTACTTGTGCCTGGCATTACTCTGTCCCAGATGCAGAATCCAGCACTTGGACTTGTTTCATGCTCCAATCTATCTAGATCCCTCTGCATGGCCTCTTGTCCCTTCAGAGAGTCAACAGCATTCCCAGCTTAGTATCGTCAGCAAAATTGCTAATGGTACATTCAACTCCTGCATCGAGATCACTGATAAAATTATTGAACAGTGCTGGCCCTAGGACTGAGCCCTGAGGAACACCACTGGTCACCAGTCACCAGCCAGATGTAGCCCCATTCACTACAAGCCTTTGAGCTCTGCCCTTCAGCCAGTTCTTCACCCAGCTCACTGTGACCTCACTCATCTCGCAGTTGGACAACTTGTCCAGAAGGAAGCTGTGAGGGACAGTATCAAAAGCCATACTAAAATCTTTACTAAAAAAATACGCAAACTGAGGAAACAGAGAGTGCCTGGGATTTGTGGAGGGTCAAGCAAGATCCTGAGTCAAAAGTATAAAAGACATGTCCAAACATCCCTTATCCTCCCACAAGTGTCCCTGGCCAGACCATATGGACATGTAGCACAGGTGACGCATACTTGTGAGAGGGCATGCAAAAGTGATGAGAGAATGAACATGAGTAAAATCAGCCTGCTTTAAAAATAAGATCACCCTCCTCTTCATTAGGTCTTGCGCTGACTTCTGATACTTTCCTACACCACCATCTTCTTTCTCTCACCCTCCTGCTCGAGTAAGCCTAGCCTACTTTTTTAATGCATCTTTTGCAATCAGGGATCCTCCTGAATGCCAGGAAGGCTGATTTTATTTTCCTACTCTTTTATTTTCCTGACTATTGCCACATCCTCTGAGCTGCTTTTGGGAAACAGCTGCCTGAACTGTTCTGTAGCCTCACCAACTCGAGCAGGGCGCTGGATGCGGGCACCAGTCTGCCCACTGGCCAGGGAGCCTCATAACCATCTCTGTCAGGGTGAGGGGGCACCTCGGGAAAATAAGTTAGTACTGCTATGCACAGAAATCTCTTTTGCCTTAATGCACCACATGCACAGCGCAGAGAAAACTCTGGGTGATTTTAACATCACTGTCATTATCACCACCCAGCCTAATCTAGTTTGCAGGTTGAGAGGGATACAGATTTTACATATTGCTGTAAATCGTTAAGATAATGGCTCTTGCCCTCTGTGAGAGCAAATCAGGACTTGCTGTCAAGGTCAGACTGGAAGACAAGGAAGCAGGAAATAATAGCATGCCTAAAGGCTGACCCAGGCAGATGTCTTGGGATCCCTTCCCTCAGCCTGGTTGCCGGCATTTTCGTCCAATTGATACTACCCAGAAGTTAGGTCTCCGGGCACCCTCTCTTCTCCAGCCAGCCCTTCCAGGACTGCAAATCTGTACCTGTGTGCTGTACATGGGACAACACTGATGCCTATTGGGGACAGCCTGTAGGTGGCATCACTAAAGAGGCCATAACCTGATGCTGTTGTGGGCTTTGGGACACGCATATTACATCAAAATGAGTGAGGAAGAGCAACATTTTCACTTGGAGATGGTGGTATAGCATCCACAGGTTCTTCTCCTGTGCCTCTGATGCTTCACTTGCACACCCCAAGTGAGAAAATGCCTTCTCTGGCTGGTGTCACTTCACTAATAAATCAGAGCAAACTGAGGGGAGAGCTGAAATATCCACACACAGTATCTGCATGCACTGTTTCAGTGTTCAGATTAAACAGGAAACCCACACGGTCAAACCCAGTAATGTGCTCATCTTCAGAAAGAGCAGGCACCCCTGAAAAGGGGAACCACATTCCTTTACATGTTCCATCACACCAAAGAAATAAAACAAGGACTATTCCATGTGCTTGCTTGATCCATCAGTTTGTTTATGGCTAAAGTGCGGTTACTGAGCTAGAGGTGCCATCCTCGCATGATGGTATCTGCTCATTTCGCAGTGCCTGTTGCTCTCAGGAACTGGAGGGCAGTGTCTTGTACGGATTGAGGATCCCTTTGGGGTCTAACAAGGCTTTGAAACGCTGCATTAGAAAGACTGCCTCATCAGGTTTGCTGTACTTAATGAACTGCTTTTTCTTGAAGCCCAGTCCGTGCTCTGCACTGATACTGCCATTGTATCTTGCAGTCCACTCATACACAAATGGCTCAATGGCATCCAGCAGGGAATGGCTATAGGACTCCGCTGTGATGTTCAAGTGCAAGTTTCCGTCTCCTGGAAGAAAACATTGCAGAGGTGGGTCTGTAAGAAAAACTCAGTGGCCCTGCCGTGGAGACTCGTTACTGCCTCCTCCGTGTACTCAAACAACAGTGCCTTTGTTAGTCTCCAAACTGTGCAAGAAAGGATGAGTTCATTGTCCTTCTACAAACATCAGCCTCTCCATGCACAAATAATTCAAATAGGATCTTTGTTTTTCCATGCTTTCAATACAGTATTTGAGGAAGTGTTCTGAGTTAAGCTACTTTCAAATTCCCACTCTTGTGATTTTAAAATTCAAACAACTGTGCTGCGTTAATTATTGTCCCACTGCCGAGATGGCATGCCATAGAATTCCCCAATGGTATTTCATAATGATCATTAGATTTTAATATGGCCTTCCATCATTCTCTCTCCCCATTATGTTTGTGCAATGTTCTAAATGCACTTTGGCACTGTGTCAACAGAAACAACACAAGCAGAACATTTTCTCCTTTTGCCACTTGTGTGTGATGGTATTTGATTAAGCACAGAGTTGCTGGGTATTTGGAAGACAAAACACACAAAGATAAACACAACTTACTCATTCTCACTCTGGAACCTCTTCCTACATCCCAGCAAACCCTCACAGCTTAATCCTCAATACCAAGAGCTGCCAGAGGCAGGCTTTGTTATGCAGACTTGTCTTCCCATGTCTTTCAAATCATCTCACACCAAGCATGCTCAAGAGTGTTCTGTTCTTTTTTTTTTAAACAGAACAGCTCTGGTAAACTACCAACTCACCTGCTTGTAAAATCAAATTAGTTTGAAAGCATTCTGACAAACGTACCAGCCTTTCTGTGCATTACCTTTATCACTCTCCTTTAGAGGGTTAATGGCCTAGACGAAATTGATTTTCAATATGACTAATCACTTTGGACAAGGAAGTGTTTATCTACCAAATGTGTCTAAGTACATTAATCAAATTGATGGTCCAATTAAACAACCTACACACTTAAACAGAAAGTACAGAGCAAGAAGATACAAATGATCAGTTCAGTGCCTGTCTGGCTAGCAAACTGCCATTAATATATGGAATACAGGCTGAAAGCAATGAAATTAAAGCATGAAGATCCTTACGCATCCTCCTAACAGCTCTCGGCTATTTAGTCTATGCCTCTCACTAATGTAAAAACCACCATTAAAACCGCTAGGAAGTTGCACAGCAAAACCTGGAGCACAAAAGAGCAGTCATCTCCTTTCCCAGCATCCACACTTACCCAAGTGGCCATAGCCCACCACGTTTTTGGCACTCTGGCCCAGCCGAGCCCTCATGTCAGTCACGAGATCATACAGCTTTCCCACAGGGAGAGAGATGTCGTATTTGTAGACGTAGCCATCATGAGTGAGGGCCTCTGTGATCCTCTCCCGCAGGCTCCACAGCATCTGACAAATCAAAGATTAAAGAAATCCAAATAAACCAAGTACCTCTTGGTTTCCACGCTTTGTGGCATGGAGGGAAAAGAGTCTTGATTCTTTGCATCAACTTCTGATTTCCCTCGATACCCTTTGTGTCTTGGAAGCTAGTAATAACACTTTCTTGGCAGCACCGTACAGTAAAGTGATACACCAACTCTTCAAGCTTGACAGTACCCCAGATAGAAAGAACACAGGCAGGGGCATTCTCTCAAAGCTGTTTTGGGTTTCCCAAGAAGTGGGGATGTGCTTCCTCTACTGAACTGCAAGGATTGGTTTGGCAACTGGGCCTGGAAGAACCATGGGTCAGTGTAAAAGACTCACATTCACCGGGCGGACACAAATCACTGTCCTTTTCACTGAGACACTATGTGTCTGTCTTGTTCCCTGGGACTACAGTCTCTGGCTCTAACACACTGTCACGCTGGCCTACAGGAATTTGCTCACTCCTGGCCTTGCTGACAACTCTGCTTCTGGTTTTGATAATTTTCAGGCAGTTTGGGTCCTACCCCAGCAACTACTGAAAGATGTAATTCATTATTCTGATCTTTTTAAAAAGGGAAACATCCATCAAATACTCAGGCCTTCTGGGAAGAGTCAGCAGTGGTAAGTATTCTCTCTTAGCACTCCTACTCCATAGGCCAAGTAAGCTACCAAATCGCTTGGGGACGTTTATACCAAACATCAGTCTGAACACTTCCCTATGAAAAACAGAAATCCAAGTAGAGAATCATGTCAAAGAGATTTGCGCAAAAGGAAATGATGACTTGCCTTTATTTTCTTATCATCCGTTGCCACAGTTCCATCAGTGACCAAACCAGAAGTCATGGTCTGTTCTAGGAAGTTGTTCAATTTTTCTTCATCATGGGTCAAGTTGGAGCCTGACGTTTCAATTAAAACATAAAAAGGGCTGCCTGAAAGTGAGGGAGAACAGAATAAGCAGATGCTCTGGGGTAAAAGCACAGAATTTAGCGCAGGTTCTGGAGCTCTTCCCAAGCCTGGCACATTTCATGAGGTCGCTCTACTGTCCAGATTCTCTGATGCCAGGTGAACGGGCAACAAAAGTCACAATCTTTTATCTGCAGGGCACTTCACTTACACGCTCTATCCTTTACCTAGCCACCTATCCTTTAGCTAGCTTTTCACAAAACTAGCAGTTTCGTGGGAACAAGTAGAAGTAAAAAGTCTTATCTTTAAACACTTCCACCAAACCTGTTTGGGATTGAGTACTGGGTAAAAAAATTATAAGGAATGCCCACACACTCATTGACATATATATATGTATGTATATAAAACTAGGCTAAAAATCCCCAATGCATGAATGACACTGGTACCTGTCACTGGGCTGGACAGCTTGAGATGTCTCTCAACCAATTCCATGCACTTCTCATCCATGAACTCATAGGCAGACAGGATCTCTCCCAGCATGGCTCTGCAGGTTGTAAATGTTTCCAGAACCTTAGCAAAACTCTGACACCCTTCAGACAGAACAGAGAGGAATCAGGAACAAAAAACAGCTCCCCAAAACCTTGTAAAAAGTTTTAAAAAGTTTATCAGGCTTCAGATCATCTTTCCCACCTCCAGAAAATGCAACCTCCTACCCCACATGGGTTTAGATCAGCAGTTCCTGTAATGGTTTGAGCTGGGAAAGGTTTCAAAGCAGAACAGCAGGAGGATATAGCAATTAGTCTTTGCTGTGGCAAGACCTCTTGAACACTCTAAGACACTTCATACCAAAATGTCTGCCCCATGCTCAGTTCTCAGCACAGGCAAGAAGGTGACCCCAGAAATTTAAAGGCCACTGTAAGAGTCCAGGCAAATTCTGGGGTCCACTGCACATATTCCACAGGTCTGTCAGCGCTTGGAGTCTACTCATCCCCTCCTAGGAGTTTTGCTCTCTGCTCTCAAGGCCACATCTGATATGACCAAGCTGTTTGAGAAACCCCTGCTGGCCTTGGAGATTTCTGAAGAAAGAACAGTCCCAGTGAAGGCTCCCCACAAACAACTCTGTCAAAAAGCCTCAGCAGGGACACCCCAGCTGAGGCTCACTCTGAAGCAGCTTTTAAGCAGCTGTGCCTGGCCATGTACCCTGCTGATCCACACCCTGACCTGCAGACTTGATTTCCCAGCCTTGCTTTGTCACTATGGACTCACCCGTGACCACTGGATTGTGACCAGACTTGCCCTGCTCACCTCACTCGGGTACTGTCAGACTGGGCCCTCATCAATGAGGGCACTGTCCTGCCTGCCTCTTCATCCAGCTAAGCTCCTGGCTCTCCTTCCCTTGCAGAGCAACCTGTCCTTGCAGGTATTTTACACATTTACAAATACCTGCACAGGCATTTTAACATACAGCACCATACTGTTTCTCAGAAGCAAGGTGATGCTGGTAGTCTAGCTCAGCAGGCTGACCAGTGCTTTCTTCCCCCATTCCTATTCCCTTCACAGCCTCTGAATTCAGGTGTGAAATTATTAATATCAGCTCCTACCTAGGAATGCCAGATTCACAGCCTTAGGTTTCTGAGGACAGAGTATGGAGACAGCAGTGATAACTCCCAAGGTCCCCTCAGATCCAATGAAAAGCTGCTTCAAGTCATAGCCAGTGTTATCTTTGCGCAGAGACGCCAAGCAGTCCAGAGCTGAGCCATCAGCCAGCACCTGTGGGAATATGGAGACCCAGGCAAAGCACCAATGTAGAAATCTGCTGTCGTAAGCTTGTCCACTACCAAGCTGATGAAAAGCTGCCACTAGCCTTGAGCAGTGGACACCAGCTGCAGCCCATTCTCACAGTCTCATCACTGTTCCTCCATTCCCAGCTCTTCCTCCTCTCTGTATCCCGCCTGAGTCTTCCCCCAAACTTTTCTGCTGCTTTTTTTATGGTGCTGTTTGCACATGTTCCAGCAGGACAAGTAATAACAGAAGATGGAGTTTGCTGTGCTTTTCTTACCAGCAGTGGAGAAGATCAGCCATTCTTTGCAGCCCTAGCTCCCATTATTCCATAGAAACAAGGAACACTATTTGAGACAGTGAACATAGTTAACCAGAATGAAGCAAGCCCTCCACCACTTGAGCCTTAAATCAAGGCTGAATGTCTCTAAGACACATTATTAAAGGCTGTTTTGACACTAGAGGGACTAACCTGAGAGACAAAAGCTCTCCTTTCTGGGCCTACACAATAAAACCAAACCAGGCTTTTGTTACCTACCCAATTTATTTCCTATTAGCTCTCTGCTCCCAAGCCCCCAAATCTTTTAGAACCACTAATCCCAGCCTTTACACACAGAGGCACAGGCCTGTAGGGCAGAAGCAGGCTGAGGAACGGCAAAGACTCTAGGAGAAAGCCAGCAGCCAAACAAACCCAAAGCAGGTGGCTCTATTAAAAGTCGAGTGAGCAGCCACTAGAAAGAGTGTGCTGTAGGATGGATTTAGCAGAGTGTTCCAGAGACTCACCGCTCCACAAAGGAATCAACCTCATGCAGGTAACTTGGGATCACCAAATCTCTCTCTACCTTCTTTTCGCTTCTCTGGATTAGAAAACTACCTGATATTACTTCTGTCAGTAGGACAGAGGCGGAAGCTGGAAACTGCAGTAGCAATAACAGATGCTACATGCATGAAGACACTTGTTGATCCTTGCAAAAGAGCCATACAAGGGAAAGTTAAGAGTGGAAGCCTGGAGAGGAACTTGTCTGCATCATGGACAGCTAAGGGCTAGAACAGCAGGAAATGGTAAGAAGTAGAGGTTTAAATGCAGAATGGAACTGCCAGGTATTCGCCTTACCACTTCCAGTCCTAGCACTGTCCCTCGGAGAGAGCCGTATCTCAAGAGCCGTAAGCCTCCAGCATTTGTGGCCACATTACCACCGATGTGACAGCTACCTTTCGCTCCCAAGTCAAGTGGCATGATAAACCCCTGCTCCTCCAAGTACTCGTTGAGTTTCTCTAAGATGCAGCCAGCCTGGCACACAAGGATTCCTGAAACATAAATGTCCTGCTACAAGCTGATGCCCAAGAAGAAGGTGCCTCCTCAAGAGGCGGGATAAGTACAAGCAGATGCAACCACCCCTTCCTCCAAAACTGTCTGGAATTCAGTTTAAATGCACAGGAAGTCTGTCCATGCTATAGGGCGTTGTCCTACCCCTCCATAAGCCTAGGGGAGCTTTGCCATTGCCTCAACATCTAGTCATCTACAACTCTGAACTGCTAAAACACAATGACATTAAGTGTATCTCTGCCTGTTGTTCTCCCTCTCGAACCGAAATACTCAAACTAGTCTGATTCCTAACTCTCAAAATCCAAACAATGTGTAAGTTTCCCCTCCCCTCTCCTCCCCTCCCCTTCCCCTCCCTTCCCTCTGCTAGTGTAGTTATCAGGTGTCGCCTTCAACACTGTCATTCTGCTCCACCTGCTGGGTTTCTCATTTAATTTATGAGCAGACAACAGGATGTCCATGTTTCTCTTCTCCCTTTCTTCCCCCTTCTGCTACCAGATGTATTTTTATATCTGCTACTGTTATAACCTAAGGATTACATCAGCAGCAGAAGCCTGGATGAAACAAACCTCTGACGCCCGTTATGACACTGCTGGGCAGAACCTTGCTGATCCTGCAGTTATCAGTTCCCAGGAAAAAATGGCTGGTTTAAGGCCTGGGGCTCATTTCTGTGCCTCACATCTCTATGATATTTACCAGACACCTTGTCAAAGCTGACAATCCGGTTCATGAGAACAGTGGAGAGAATGATCTCATCAAAGACAGGAACGCTGCCCCCAACAAGGCCTGTGTTACCCCCCTGTGGGTTCACTGCCAGGTTCCTCTCATAGCAGTATCTGGAAGGAAAAAGGTTTCTGGAGCCTTAGGCATTTTAAGGCCGTAATTCAGTCTATCAGAACAGTTTCACCTCTACGTGAACGTCTACTGTTGTGACAGCACTCAACACTCCTTAAAATTAAGCAGCGTTTAGCCTGAAGATTAAATTGATATAAAGGGACAGTTTCACTGCAAAAGTGAGAAAGCACAATTCCTTAGTAAACTCACTGCAGCACTGAGCAAAGGAACGAACACTTGGGGTTACCCTCATGCATATCTACAGATCTGCCACGCAACATCTGCCTGGAAGTCACTGCTCACTCTGTTTATACATAAACTATTTATCACCCCAGAAAAGCTGAGGTCCAGGGAGAGCACTGGGCCTGGGAAATACAAGGCACAGGTGGAAGTCCCCTTCTGCTTGAAAAATTTCAGCTGCCTAAGTGAAAACACTCCTAATTGGGAACCTGTAGGTTTTTTAGACAAGCAACACTGGCTCCCCACCAGTACATGCATTCCTCCAGACTAGCAACAGCATACAGTGTTTCCCATCCTGGGAGCAGATGGAATAAAAGGTACATCAGGGAACAGTGGGCAGCCCAAGGAAATGGGGATATAAAGAGCAGAGGGGAGAGCTGAAGTCACCAGAGCTCAACCACAAGACATGCAGTCGGGAAGAAAACAGCTTCAGCAATTCCAATGCTTGAGCAATTAGTGCCTCAACATCTAGAATTTCCCTTTACCTGCCAGATCCTCCCTGACTACACCCGAGTTTCCTCACCAAAAGCCCAGCAGAAAAGGTGTGTGTTACCTGAGAACTTGAGATACTTCTGCTGTTGTCTGCGGCTTCAGCATCAGCTTGCTACAGCCTGCAATAAAAGCAAGGGACTCTGAAGCCTCTAAAGTTGAACAACTCTGAAGTTGTGGGCTCTAAAGTTGAGGCGAGAAAGAAAAAGGTGGTGAAGCACGATGTCTGAAATAACAATGCTCTCTCCCCTGTGAGGCAGAGGCATTTTAACCACTTTTAAAACAAACATTTTCAATAGTGGGCTTTCCCTTAAACAACTCTAGAAACTTTGCATGTATCCATAGACTCGGTTCCCAGTGGGGGCAATGGGAAAGGTTTTATATTCTCATGCAATCTTTGACAAAAGCAACAGAAAATTCACACCACTTGTTTTCCGAGGTTCAGCCAAAACTGTTAACTGTATCAATTTGTTTCAGGAAAAAATTACTTAGTAAGTTAACTGGGCTTAGATTTTTTTTTTTTTTTAAATGAAAGCCTGAAAGATTGGCAGATATTAGGTAATTCTCAAAGGAATATTTTCTATGAGGAAAACTCATTTTGGCCTGTAAAAATGTGGTCTGCTATAAAGAAAGATATTTCCTTTGGCAGGCTTTTCATTGTGGCAAGTTAACAGGGCAGAGAGGAGGTTTTACCAAAATCAAGAAAATAAACAAGCTCACGTACCTCGGACTGATTTAAGCCAGTCCACATTAAATGATTTCAATTCCTCCGGATTTGTGATGACTCTACCTGGCATTACACGCTCAAAGAAAGCCACATCACTGTCAGACACAAGGGCGAAGGGCAGCCGCTGCACTCCGTAACGCTCACTAGTCAGCATGACCTCCTGGAAGCTGGAGGAGGCCGTGTGGAGTGCTCTCCTGCCCCGAGGCCTCATACGCCAAGGCCTGGAAACCACACTCGTGGGCACACCTGACAGCTTCCTCCGCTGAAGCGTCCCCGGGGCAGAAGTCACTCTCTGCTGCGCCAAGGTTCTCCTGGGGAAGCTCGTCAGCCATCTTAGCCCAGTCCAGCGATTCCACACAGAGCAGCGGGGGACCGCAGAGGAAATCCCCATGACCGCCCTGAAAAGCAGAGGCCTAGCTCACGGCCGAGCTCCGCTCCTGGCTGCCCGGGCTCGGCGAGGCGGGAGGGTGTCCTCTCCCGGAGGAAGCGGCTTAAGCGCTCCCCCAGCTTGTGAGGGGCTGGGAACAGGCCCCTCGACGTGTGACAACCACCCTGCCAGGCGATACCACACATCAGGCGGGTGTATGTGTGTGTGTGTGGAGGCGGGGGGGGGGAATACCCATCCCGTAGCGCCTCAGACAGCGGCTCTCCCCGCCGCCGTGACCAACCGCCCGCCCAAGCCCAGCCGGGACACGGCAGCCTCACGCACCCCTCGGGTGCTTAGCTGGGGCCTGGCAGCTTCAGGCCTGTCCCGGTGCAGGCAGCAACGGAGGCTGGGCGGCCGTGAGGCGCGGCTGCGGCCGGGGGCCCGGGCCCGGGTTCCCCCACCGTTCGCTGAGGGGGCCGGGCCGAAGGCCGCCGCCGCCGCCTCCCCGAGCTCGCACAGAGCGCATGCGCTCAGCGCAGGCCGGCGCCACCGCCGCCTGGCGGCAGGAGGCCGCCGCAGCACGCCCACCGGGTCCTAGCGCCCCCCCGCCGTCGCCGCCTGCCCCGGCAGGGCTGACCGCCGGTTCCCCCCCGGCCCACCCCGCAGCACAGGCGGGTGCCCTCCACCCCCCTCGAACGCCGACAGAAGCACACCTCTGCCACCGCCAACACACTCTCGTCCATCTTTGTTCCCAAAAATACTTTATTTATAACAATATAACCATTATCTATATCGTGATCCAAAAATACAGATATACATTTTTTACTTTACATTCCTTTTTTTGTTTTGCTTTTCCTTAATAAAAAGATTTATATTCTCTTCCATTTACAAAGGGAACACAGATCTAATTCCTTTAAAAAATAGAACAATCGGGTTAAAGTCGTTTCGCCTCCAGTTTGGATGAGCTGCAATAAAGCTGAACGCCACAGGGTATTCCTGGTGCTTCGACAATCTTTAGTGGAACATTCCTTTACATATATCACAGTCTTGTTCACCCTTCTCCAGAAAAGTATGTTTAACACTGTACATTCAAAATTCAGGAAAAAGATTTAAATCCTTTTATAAGCAAAAATGAAGGCTACTGGTATTTCTGTCTCTAAGGAGTTTTAAAAATCTCTGAAGCCAGCCGTACGTGGCCAAGAGACACTCCTGAGCCTGTACAGGCTGAGGGGGACAGTTTATTGCTGGTTTTGGACATTAGATGTTCTGACACGTTAGAGACATTACATCATAAAGAAGAGGAGTATGTTGTACCTCACACTGTTCACGACTCCTGCGAAGTTATCTTTCTTTTTGAGGGCTGATGGTAACTTCCAGAGCTGCTTGTTCTTTTTGCTTTGCTGGTTAAAACAGAAAAGGTCTGCTCTTCCAAGCCCCAGAAAGCACTGGCTAACAAAACACACTTTACCGTCCTACCCGACCATCTTTCCCAAGCTGAGGGTGGTCAGTTCCGCACTCACTTATCCGCAGCTGCGCGCTTCCGTAAGGGCACGTTTCCAGCAAGACCTCCAGAGAGGCGCAGCGGAATTTTGAGATTGTTTCAAATCAAATGCTTAATCTATGGTGATATCACTACTAATAAAGCCTTAGGGGAAAAAATAATAATAATAATCATAATAAAAAAAAGAAACAAAAGTCAAATACAATATCACTGGATGGAAGGGGAAAATAAAACCTGAAACGGCACCAACACTAGTCTTCAGGACACAGTAATGCTCCTACATTAATCCAGTGTAGCAGGTCAACGAGGTACAGGTCTCACTCACTGGTTACTGAATTACAGGCTGGCTCATGAGGTATCACGATTAAATTTGCTCTCAAAAAAAAAAAAAAAGGCAGAAAGAAAAATAGGGCTGACTGTATTTCTAAGTTCAGGTTTGCATGACTATGCTTTCCTCCTTCTTCCCTCTCTGCTTTTAATTTGGCCGCCTGCTTTCCCGGTGCTATTACAATAGCAACAATGATAAGCGTGCACCATCTTGTAAACGTATCCATGGAAACTTCATATACAACACATGGCGTGATGTAACGTAGCAAAGACATGCGCAACATCACACTTTAAATGACAGGACCCTGGAGATGAGTATTTTTCTTTTTTTTTCCCCATAGCAGATGCAGTAAATCAAAATGTTCACAGAAAAGCTGCCTCAGCATCAAGAGGTTTCTTCTATGTCAGTCTTGGCATACCTGCAGCATCTACAAAGCCCAACAGACCAAAGCAGGGGAGGAAAACTGGCAAGGACTGTGTTCTACTTTCTTTCATTGCAAAACACAAGTAAGAGGGTCAGTATAACATGGGAAAAAACTTTTTTCTTTGGGAAACAGGTGCCAAAATCTGACTAGAAGTGGGTTGGTTTTTTTTTTTCTTCTGTACTGTTTATTCAGATTGTTTTTACAGCAGAAAAAAAAAGCTTATCTGGAAGTTTCTTAATGCCTTTCCAGCAGTCTATACCAAGAGCTCCTGCACAATGGTATGCAAAGTAGTACACAGCCCTGCACAGAGCTGCCATTAACACACATCAGGGATCACAGCCAGCAAAGTTCATGAACCCTGGTGCCTCCTGCTGCAGGGGTTTTTGGTTTGAGGCTTTTTTTTTTTTTTCCCCTCCACCAGCAGAACCACCTTTCCCTACAGTATCTTTTATTGTGGGCGGGTAAGCCCCATAATACAGGGGATATATATGAAGACAAGAGTTGTCTCTGCTCTTCCCTCAACTTCTGCATCCACTATAACTCAGAGGAAGGAAAAAGACAGAAAGACTTTTGTTTTCCTACACCCGATTTCCTTCTCTTCCTTCCGCTGCAGCAACTGACACTGTGATGACAGCAAGGATTCACATTCATAATCTGAAAGGCAGCTTAAAGAAGTCAAGAACATGCAAATGTGCCCCCGCTAAAAAAAAGACAAGAAGTCATTTTAAAGCATTCCTGCTGAATAGCCCTCTTCAATAGCAGTGCTTCATCCCAAATGCAATTCAAAACCCCCCACCAAGCTACCACATGGCCACCTTTCAGCTTTGCCACACCAATCAGGGGAACATACACACATCCTCTTTACAGAGCCTTCCCCTAAAGCTTGTTTTCCTGATTTACCGAGGTGCACCACAGGCAAACACAAGTAAAAAAAATCAGGCCTTTATCTTATTTTATGAACAAACCCGACCTTCTATCTCTACAAGAATACTGTAGGTTTTACCTTCACAGTAATGTACTTAAAGGATCTTCAGAGAAATGGAAACAGCCAGGAAAGATAGCGCCCTCTCTCAATATTCCTGTCACTAACAAACACTGCAGGACAATTCCTTTTCTATTTAAAGGTTTTCTCCCAAACCTTTTCTACAAGGAGGTGAAAAGTCAAATGGTTTCCTTCTGTTAAGGTTCATGTGAATGGGGGCAAGATGAAGTAAAATAAAGGCAGTGCAAAGGTAGACAGAAGAAATTCCCCAAAAGAGAAGATACGATCATACCTCTCTCCCATCCCTGCCCTGTCAAAACTAAGCATAGTACTTGGCTTTGAGGAAATGGACACTGGGAACAGTTAACCAGCTTTCCTGTTCCTTTCTGTACTACAAAGCTGCAGAACAAATCGACTTCACACCTAAACAACGGAGCCTACTTCTTTCACACAGGCTACATCAGAGAAAATTCCTTTTTCTCTGCCACGCCAAGCTCCAGGTCTAAACTATTTTCACGATGGCGATGCACCATGCTGAAGATACAGGTAATTCATTCTCCTGCAATGCCTTACATGGTTTCACAGACTCCTATAAACTAGCAGAGACTATAGCTCCTGAGTGCCCTAGCACTTCAGAGTAACACCGATTTCAGTGCTGTGCAAGTGTAACATAAATAAAATCCCTGTGGCAAAGGGATTTGGGACTCCCTCCCAAAGTCATTTTCTCGTGAAAGAACAGGAATTACAACTGGCCGCTGGACAATTAAATAACATACCAGAAAAAGGAGGAGGGTAGGTTAAAAAAAAAATAATCAAAGGTAATATTGCAACATGAATGAAGGAATATATTAAATTCTTCTTGCCTCAGAGGATGTATTCCCCTCTACTCCTTACTTCTTTTTCTTTCTTTCCTGAACACAACGAGGACAAAACCTACAAGGAAAGAAGAGGCAGTAATTAGTTCCTGAAGTTAACAACACATAGCCCAAGAACTCTTTTTAGTATTTGGGAACGAGTGGGTAGGAGGGTGGTTTAAAAGCAGCCAATTCAAGAAACTGCAACAGTTTTCATGACATGCAGGAAGCCTGGGCAAATAGGAAACGAATTGTACCAACTCAGGTGGGCAGAAGTGACAGATAGCACTGGAAGGCTTCCAGGGCTCATCAGCCCCCTCACAGCTGTGATTCACCTTACTTCATGCACCTAGAAGTTACTCCAAGTAACTTCTCCAAGTTTGTCACACAAGCTTCCTCTACAGGCAAAAGAAAAAAAAGATACGTTCCTCCAATTCATTCCTTCCTCTCCCTCCAATGATTGCAGTTCACTTTCACTTAAGCCTGTTTCTAACGGGCATCTTGTTAATTAGATGAGAGCAGTCCATTAAACAGAAACCAAGTACAGAACAAGCCTATGACTCTTTCCAAGATGAGCACGTACATAAGCAAAACCTAGAGCAGTCTTCAAACTTTGCTTCCAGAAGTGAAAAAAATAAACACATCTCTCTTCTCAGTTTTAAGTACAGCCACAACTATGCAACAATACAGCAAACCTGAGATGTTAACATGTACACATTTACCCTCAGATCAAAACCTGCTGTTTATCATGCGATTTTGCATATGCCTGGGTCCTTGTTTTGCTCCCACCAGAAACAAAGACTCCCATGGAAGTAGACTTTAGGAAGAAGGTTCCCCTTGTACCTTCTACGTTCACACAAACACAATCCCAAACCACAGAGGATGCAAACCCTCCAATGACAACAGCAAAGCTCCTCTGCCAGGAAGGGTCACAATGGGGTTTTAATTCTTACTGCAATTCTTGTTGAGGCAAATTGTAGCCTGATAAAAATCAAAAAGCTTTATGTTGTCATACTTACCATTTCCCTTTTGGTTTTGTGGTGAGGTCCACACAAGCAAAGTGGAACCATTCAATTGGGCACTGCGAAACAGAAAGGAAAAACCCACAGAGGAGATGCTTAGTGTTTCAGAAACGTTACTTTCATTTTGCATGATCTAACTGAGCAAGTACCCCCCCCTCAGATTTCACAGTGTTGTGATGTAGCAAACACCTGAAAATAAATCATCTGAAGTGCTTACATCCTGGTTGTCACAGCCAATCATTTCTCCATAGGACACCTGGTGACACAAGCAGTAGGTAGGTTCGTTGGGGTCCACTGGCATGTCTAGGACATCTGAGGGATGCACCGACAGGATGGTATCAGCAAACTCAGATCTGCGGACAAGGACAGATTGAGGACAAAACACTTTCCAGTTGCAGGCAACACCATGTTTCCAAGATCTAAATCCCACTTGGGAAAATTAGTTTTTAACAGTATCTTCCCTAAAACACACTGACCCTAGTTTAGCATTTAGATCACATTATCACATATTATCCAGTGACTAAAATCATAAGGTAGGTTTGATCAAACACAAAACATGAGCTTGACTATAAAGGATTAAGAGAATGATTTATAGATGCCATGACTACATACAGAACACTTCTGCTTGTGGACAGAAGAATCCAATTTTTCCCCCCCCCGATATGTTTTAATACACATTCTTTTCTCGTTGTCAAGCATGAGCAAACCCTCTTGCTCTGACAGGAATGTATTAAGTTGACAGGTCAGTAACAGTCAACGGAAACTATTTTTAGTTTTGTGCCCTTCCATTTAGCCAACTGCAAATATTAGAATTAACAGAGCCCCTTTAATATAAATCATATCACAGAGAGGGGACATGCTTTTTGCCTTGCTTCACAAAACCAAATTAGATTATTCAAGACTATCTAGGACACGATTCTTTGAAATCCGCCTCCCCTGCCAAATTCTCCAAGATTCCTAGAACAACAATACAACATCAATTTTTGTCCTGAGGGGCAAGTGCTTCTTTTTACAACCAAGACCACAAGCAACTGTTAAAAATAGCCGCATGACAATAAAGCTATTTTCTCCCAGCTTGCCAACAGCAACAGAGATGCTCACCTTGTCCTTCCAGTCAGAGGGCATTCAAAGCATGCTGAGTTTCCACATGCCAACCAAGGAGTTAATTAACAAAGCTGACTTGTCCCAAGAAGGACACTAATGAAATAGAGTAAGACCAGAACACTCTAACATCGCTCACCATCCAGACACATGAGCTTGGGTAACATGAGCTTGCGGAAAATTCATGAAGTGTCAAGGCAAAGTCACCAGAGCTGTGACTGGGTATGCCTTACCCTCCTTTGAGTTTCTTTTTCTTTGGTGTATCTTCTTCAGATGTTCGCCTGCCTCGACCACGAGAGCCTCTTTTGTCTTTCTGACTTCGTCCCTCTATAAAGGAAAAAACCCCATCATTTCAACCCACTTGAATACCAGAAAAATCCCCAGATGTTTCTCTTTTGATGCATCTATTGTTTCAAAATCCTTATTTCATATGTAACTGAGTATGAATAATGATTCTGAAATACATTTTTGTGCCACAAATATGCCAAATTGTCACATAGCATGACTGAGCACCAAACTCTTGCATTTGCAGTTTTGGCAATTAAATCACTGCAGTACAATGTTAGCCCATATTGCTGCACAAGATATAAATAGCACCATATTTGATTAGATGTGCTGTAATTTATTTTTTATATATCTCAGTATATTTTTAGACACTCAGACAGTTAATTTGTTACTCCATAACTAATGTAACTTTTATCTCCACATCCCTGATATTACCCCTTATTTCATAGTTCAAAGGCATGAAGCTGTGCTGCTGTAAGCCATGCTCAAATTTCACTGTAATCGTATGAGACTTCCAGTATACATTAACTGGTACAACCAGTATATAGAAACTGGTACCTTCCGTTAACTCCTAATTTTTCCTGCTGTTCTCAGCTTGATTAGTATTCAAATTCTGGTAAAAGGAGGAAAATAGGCAAATCGCCTCTCCTCAAAAAGAGCTTAGAACTTACTCAGTACCAGATCAAGCCTGAAACTAGGATTGTTACACTCAAGAGCTGTTAACAACATCAGTTCAGTTTTGTCAGTTAGTTCCCCCTTGGCCAGTAAGCTGCTTACAACCAGTAACCGTGGGCCACCTCAGGATGATCTGGCAAGCACAGACAGTGAGTTAGATCCCGGGACTAGATCTTTCTTCATCTGTTTATTGCCCACCAGAACACTGTAAATATTTGACGAGCATTAAAAACAAGTAGAGAAGTACGCTAAGGTGTACTTCTTTTCTTCCTCCAGAAATAACAGCCTCCTTTATATTCTGGTTAGCCAGACAGTGCTGGAAAAGGCTGTCAACCATATAAAATTTACGCACTTTTCAGGCTTCGAGAGCCAGGGTTTTCGAAGTCACTGCCTTCCAGTTTATCCTTCAGATCTGCTTCAAACCGTGCCAAGTCTGCATCCAGCCGGCGGATATGCTTGTCCACCTGCACAGAAGAGGAAATCACAAACTGAATAAAAAAAAAATAAAAAAAATCCCCAAATGAAAACAGGAAGGTCTAATAACTTGGCCTTTATCAGCATGAACAGGAGTATACTACTTCAGAACAAGGCATAAAAGGGGTACCAAACTGGAAAAAGGGAAATGGTACACACAAATTGAATTAAGGCAGACAGAAAAAGAAAACAGGCAAAAGCAAGAAGACGCACTCCCTCTACAGACAAATAGAAAGGAAGGAAAAGGGAGGCGGCATAAAGGAGAGTCAAAGCAACTCAGACTAATGGTTTGCAGAACAGAACAAGACAATGAGAGATATTAAAAATAATTGTTTTCTTCCTGCAATTTTCAAAATAATTCTTTGACTATTGTCCATGAAATGTGTTGAGTAGATCAGTCTATTTTTTCTGGTATTCCACTGGCATGCTATCAGAAGAAATTTAGTAATAAATACAGGCTTCTGCTGACTATCTCCAATATCAAGTCAATACACATTAAATACCTTGTACGACCCTGATTGCAATAATGGGGCTTCCAGAACAGAGATGTAGTAAAGGTATTTTAAGCCACCACCCCCAGACTGTGTTGCTGCAATACCTAGTCCTCAAATTAGTTATCTAGGACATGTTTCAATTCTTGTGAAATCACTTCCTTTTCTGCAGTGTTTGATGGCAATAAAACGTGCCGCAGATGTAGCAGAACCCAAAGCATCTCTAGAAGCTGGACAAAACACACTAAGTACAGTCAAAAGGATTCCCTTTGCTCAAGTTTTATCTAGAGAATAAAATACACAGAGATCAGAATTATTCAAGGGACAGCTAAATGGACACAGGAGTAGGGGCAGAGGAAGAAAAAAGTGAAAACCTGCTTCTTAAGAAACAAGATTTTCCCACCAGGTCCATCAAGGAAAGTTTGGTGCCCAGTATACAACCAGAATGGTGGCGCTGACGGGTCTGCTATCTTTTGTCACTTGGAAACCAAGGTAATGAAGCAGATTTCCTTCCATTCCTCCACAATATAGTACTGAAGTTGACTTAAAAAATGTTGCTTGTGACTAAGACCAGTCCTAAGTAAATTACCGGGTGACAGCGGAGATGCTGAGGAAGAGGGAGTGGGGTAAGTTTGCTGGTATTATTACACAGCAGATGGGTACTACCAATCAAGCAATCCCCAAGTGGGTTAAATGCATTTAGCCCTTCACCAGAAGAGAAGTCTACTTGACATAAAACCTGGTGACACAAGAGGAAGCTTTTTGGGGAAGGCAACAGTAAGAAAAATAAGCTTGAGGACTTGAGGACTAATAATTTGCTTCAGTAAGATATTTAAACAAAAACATAAATACGTCAGGGCAAATGGACGCCATGGAAGTGTCTTCCACGCCCATCCGCAGCGCCATTCCAGAGTATGACCATTTTTACAAAAGTCTCGCTGGTTGTGATCCTCACCATCTCGTACGTCTGCATAGCCAGCTGGACTTTATCATCACTGTACTCTTTACATTTGCTGTAGGCACTCTGGATTTTCTTCAGGTGTTCCACTCGTTCCTCAGGTAACATGTTCTTCACCGATTCAATGTATTCTGCTGCAAGATTGTCAATTTCTGCTTTCTTATCTGAAGAGCAAAGTATATACGCATGAGAAAGCTGTCTGCCAAAGCAAGTATTTTTTTCTTCTACCTCTTTATGGTATTTAGAGGACCCTTTCTGACAGTTTTTGGACTCTCCCCGATTCCTTAATGTATTTACCTTTTAAAAAAAAACACATGTTAAGTTAAAGGTATTCACTCTTCAACACTTGTGGTGTGATTCTGATTTCCCCAGTGCTTTACAGTTAATTCAGAGGTGGGGCTCACAGTTAAGATCAGAAACTGAACCCACGGGTCCACAAACTTCAACCTCTCTTCCCACAGGCAGAACACCATATTTGCTGCACAGCCATTTACCGTTCTAATGGCTCAAACTGAAAATCACTAATGTGCAAGCAGATATCAACAACCTCAGAAGAGAAAAAAAAAAATCAGTCTTGCAAGACACACAGCAATCTACAGCTCAGCTGATGTGGAAATAAATACAGACAAGTAAGGCCAACCGAGGGGCCATCGGGTACAGCGATCACCCAGCTACAAATTAACATGCAACTGCTGGAAAAAAAATCTAGTCCTGTGAGCTGTAGCCTTCACAGAAAAGAAGCAAACACCGCACAGCACTTGCGTTGAGAAAAGGAAAAGCAGTGGAGGGGAGACGCATTTTCTAAAGCTGAGCCTCCACAGGACACCCTTCCGGTCCTTCACATTGAGGGTCTCCGTCAGACTTCGCTTACCAAAATACCTGAACACACCTTCTGTTCTTTGATCCAACTCCCGCATCAGCTGGAAGTTCCTTTGCAGCTCACAAGGCAGGTTTTCAATACCTGGAAGGTAAAGGCCAAGAAATACTACAGCCTGTTCTCCTCATAGCGGCCATCCCTCCTTTGACCCCAGACCAACTCCGCAGACCTAGAAGCCCCACCGCTGAGCGTACACAGGCAGAGAGGCGCAGAAGCAGCGTGCAGCCCCTGCCCCTGCCTAGAAGCGCCCCAAGAACGAAGCCTGCGCAACGGGAGGCCCGCACCCGAACGTGCCTTTAGTTTTACGTACCCTGAGCCGCCTGTATGCGCCAGCAGAGCTTACGTGCAGCCGCGCAGGCCTTCGCGGGACGCACACTCGCCCAGCAGCCGCGTCACTCCCGCTGCTCATCGGGCAGCCGGAGAGGACCCGAGCGGCGCCACTGCCCAGCGCAGACCCTCGAGCCCTCCGCGCCTCGGCCGGCCCCTACCACCGCCGTGCCCGGCGGGACGGAGGGCGGAAGGGACGGAGGGCGGCCTGCCGAGCGGGACCCGCGCAGCCGGCCATCGCCTCACAGCCCCGCTCCCGGGCGCGCAGCGATGACGCGCGGCGGCTGATGACGCACCGCGGCACCGCCCCCTCCCCCCGCCCCCGCCCAGCCCGTGGCGCAGCTCTAATTCCCGCGCCGCCGCCGCCGCCGCCCCAGCCGCCGCCTCGGCCCCCCCATCCCCCGCCGGCTCCGCCGCCCGCGCCCCCCCCCCGCCCCGCGCCCCGCGCTCACTGTCCAGGTAGTGCTCCAGGTACATGGCGGTCGCCATCTTGCGGCCCGCGCCCCGCCGCCACCGCCGCCGCCGCTTCCCGCCGCCTGCCGGGCCCGCATGACAAGGGCCGCGGCCCCGGCCTCATCCCATATTCATAGCCCGCCCAGCGCTCATTGGTCGCCGGGGACGCTCTCGCTGCATATTCATGAGGGGTAGGGCGGGCGGGGGGGCGGAGCCTCTCTTTCGCGCCTCGCAGCCTCCCCGCCTCCCTGGAGGACCGCGGCGTCTCTGTGCCCTTCCGCCGCGTAGAGCGGCGCGGGGGGGGAACGCTGGCCGGGATTGGCCGGGCGGCGGCGGCGGCGGCGGAAGGGGCGGGCGGAGCGCGCCGGCGCGCGCGCTATGGCGGGCCGGCGTGGCGCGCTGATTGTGCTGGAGGGGGTGGACCGCGCCGGGAAGAGCACGCAGGGCCGCCGGCTGGTAGAGGCGCTGCGGGCTGATGGCCACTGCGCCGACCTCCTCCGCTTCCCGGGTACGGGGCCTGCCGACGCCCGGAGGGAACGGGGAGGGAGGGAGGGAGGGAGGGAGGAAGGAAGGGAGGGAGGGAGGGAGGGAGTCCCGCTAGGCCGGGCCGCGGCGCCCGGTGTGCCCCCCCCGCCCCCCCTGCCCTCCGTGGGGGTGCGGGGGTGCCATCCGAGGGCTTTCGTGGTACCCGCGGCCCCTGACCTCCTCCCACACGTGACAGACATACCCCCATCCCCGGACGGACTGACCTCTCACCCGTGACAGACTGACCCCACCCCGGACAGACCGATCTCCTCCCACCCGTGACAGGTAGACCCCCACGCCAGATGGACTAACCTTGTGCCACCTGTGACAGACAGATAGACCCTCACCAGGAACAGACCGATCTCATCCCACCTGTGACAGACAGACAGACCCCCACCCCAGACAGACTGATCTCCTCCCACCTGTGATGGGCAGATAGACCCCCAGACTGACATGCCCCCCAGGACAGGTGGACACCCCTTTGGCAAGAGCAGCTTGGGGCAGTGTTTGCTCCTTCTCCTCCTCTTTCCTACAGAGAGAACAACAGAGATTGGGCGGCTGATCAGCTCCTACCTAGTGAAGGAGAAGAACCTGGAGGACCACGCCGTTCACCTGCTTTTCTCCGCTAACCGCTGGGAACATGTGTAAAGACAATGTTTGTTAAGTTGTAAAAGAAAAACGCATGGTGCTGAATCCTCCCAGGGTTTTAGCTTGCAGTAGGTACTGTAGGTATGATCCTGTTTAGCAAGGGAAACATGGCTGGAAGCAATGTCTCAAGGACTCTTACAGCTTTGGATTTCATCTTAGATTGAATGCCACAGTTTGCTTTTTTAAAATCATTAGGTGTAATATTTCCAATCCCTGTGCTACACTAGATTCAAGAATTGGGGAGCTGAGACAGTACCAGTCTAGACTGTGAATGTACTTTCTTTCCTGAATGAAAAGATCTTGCTTTGCAAGGAGTTCCATATGAGTGACGTAGTGGTTAAGGAATCATGTCCAAACTTCCCCTCCAGCTGAAGGCTGCATTCAGCTGTAAGTGGCTGTCCTCTTTGCGTGTAGAGCTAGGGAAATTGGTGTCGGCTGTTGTTTTTACCTGGAAATCTATGTTGCAAAATGTTTTCATTTAAAAAAAAAAGCTTTGCTGATTCTGCTGTAGTGGCGACGCCAAGGAAGCTGGGAAAGCGTAAGGCAGATGAGTGAGCTGTAATAAGAAGTGTCATTGTTGTGAATAAAAAAATCCTTTTCTCTGAACGAGGCAGAGTGCTTCACAAATCTGCTGCACCACTGTCATGGTTTAACCCCAGCCAGCAACTAAGCACCATCCAGCTGCTCACTCACTTCCCATCCACCCAGTGGGATGGGGGAGAGAATTGTGGTGGGGAGGGGGGCAGGGAGTAAAACTTGTGGGTTGAGGTAAAGACAGTTCAATAGGACAGAAAGGAAGAAGGTAGTAATAATAATAATGACAATAATAAAAGAATTGGAATATACAAAACAAGTGATGCACAGTGCAGTTGCTCACCACTCACTGACTGATGCCGAGTTAGTTCCTGAGCAGTGATTCCCCCCAGGCCAGCTCCCTTCAGTTTATATACTAGATATGATGTCACATGGTATGGCATACCCCTCTGGCCACTTTGGGTCAGCTGTCTTGGCTATGTCCCCTCCCAACTTCTTGTGCCCCTCCAGCCTTCTTGCTGGCTGGGCAGGAGAAGCTGAAAAATCCTTGACTTAGTATAAACACTACTTAGCAACAACTGAAAATGTCAGTGTGTTGTCAACATTCTCAGACTAAATCCAAAACATAACGCTATATCACCTACTAGAAAGAAAATTAACTCTATCCCAGCTGAAACCAGGACAACCACTTAAAAAGGGAAGAGGACTTAAGCTGTGCATGTCTGACTAGAGTTCATTTGTGATCTTGCCTGTAAGCCGTGGAGCTGCCTAGAGCTGTGCCCGGCACTGGGGGATCCTGAACTTGGGCGTCTTGAAAGGGTATTGGCTTAATGTTTGCTAGAGGACAAAATACATTTAAATGGCTAGCCATGATCAGCATCACAGATAACCCTGACAGTGCTAATGATCACTGTTAATGATGACATATGTTAACAGAGAAGCACTGCCTCATGAGCTGTCTTTTAGATGAACTACTTTCATTTGTATCACTATAAAGGAGTGTAACTTTATTACTTTTCTCCCACATGGTTTTCAGACCATCAATGAGAGAGAAACTACATCAAGGGATCACACTTGTGGTTGACAGATACGCCTTTTCTGGAGTGGCCTTCACAAGTGCCAAAGAGGTGAGTGAGACCTACAGCAGCCCCTGCCCTTCTCTGTATTTGGGGAAGCAGCTCCAGTTAGAGGCCTGATATTGATGTAGGTGTGCATGGCCCAGGCTCCTCCCCTGGGGAAATGAGGATTGAAATCGAGGGATGGACGTTTCAGCTCAGGTATTGACATGGTCTGTTTTCCTGGGTCTTCTTCTTCCTCAGAAAGAGCAGAGAAACTCATTTGGTTACTTTTTGTAAATCTGGACAGACTCCTGGCTGCGGGGAAGCTGGCCTGTTTGGAGAATGATTATGCCCATTTACTTGAGATTCTCCACGCTTGCTCTGGCTGCTGGCCCACAAATTTGCAAAGAATAACAGAACCACGTATGTTGGAAGGGACCTGTGGAAGTCATGAAGCCCAGCCTCCTGCTCAAGAGTAGGTATAACGTCAAGCAGGCTTCTTGGGGCCACATCGAGCCAAGGTTTGAGTATCTCCAGGGATGTAGATCCACAACCTTTCTGGTCTCTTCTTTCAGTGTTTGCTCACCTTCATAGTAAAAATTATTTTCTTTATTTAGCCTGAATTTCTCACATTCCCACTTGTGCCTTTTGGCCTGTCTCTGCTTTCAAGACAAGTCAGCTCTGTCAGCCTCCTTTTGGGTCATTCTACACAGCTGTAAGATCCTCCTGAGTCTTGTGCTCATTGTTGTGCTCTGAGGAGACTGTTCCAGAAGATCAACCACCTCTCCTGGGTCTCTTTGCCTTCCACATGAGTTTCCTGGGCCATCCTGCTAAGAGATCCCTAATAAACAGAAATCTGCTGTCCTGAAGTCCACGATTTTGTTTGTCTTGCTGACTACTCTCCAGATTTTAAACCACTCTCTCATGTTCCCTGCAGCCAAGGCTATCCTTGAACTTTGTATCTTCAACCCGTTATTTCTTGCTTGTGAGTAACAAATCCAGCAGGGCACTTCTCACTGGCTTATCCGTCACCGTGCCAAGAATCTCTTCAGCATGCTCCAGAAACCTGGATTGCTTGTGCCCAGCAGATAGGCAGGTGCTTGAGGTCCTCCATGAGTACCAGGACCTGCAGTTGTGATCCTTTTTCTAGCCAGCTGTCTAAAGAATGTTCATCAACTCCTTCTCTTTAACCAGGCAGTCTGTAGCAGGCCTCACCCCAACATCACTGGCGTTACTCTGCCCTGGTTGTCCTACTTTCAGGTGAGCTTCTGTTATCATATCATCCCCCAGCCATTTCCTCCTGGCATCCCACCTTCAGTTCTCAACAGATTGCCAACTTTCCCCTGACATGCCTAGTTTAAAGCTCTCTTCACAGGCTTAGCAAGCCTCTTTGCATAGACACTCTTGTTGCAGTCTATCAGATGCATCCCATTCCTGCTCTGCAGCCATCAATTCTCAAAGAGCATCCTGTGGTCATAGAAGCTGAAGCCCTGCCTGCAACATCAGCTGTGCAGCTGAGAGTTGACCTACATTCATTCTTGCCCAAGCCCTTCCCCACTTCCTGGAAGGATTGAGGAAATCCTGGGCCCCCATGCCCTGCACCCTCACCTCCAGAGGCCCTCAGTCACTCTTGATAGATTTAAGGTCACCCTGATAGTATTGCTGGTGCCTGTGTGTATGAGTAGGAAGTGGACAAGCCTTGGTGGTCTCTCCACAAGATTGTGGATTCACGTGCCCTGATGGAATCTTCAAATCTCTCACCTAGATCCGGAAGTTGAAAACTTTGTCCTTGTGTCTGAGCTGAAATTCCTGGCTAGGGTGGGTATTTGAAAAGGAGTCTCCATGGGCTCAGAAAGATCCACACTAAAGCTGTGTGGTGTTCATATTTGGGAGCAGCTTTCTTTTGGACTGGTTGCAAGTTTTGGACTGATAATGGCTGTATAAACACTCAAAACATGACTTGGCGTTTTGCTCTGAGGGGCTCTGCAGAAGAGATGTTAAAATCTTTAGCTCTGTCCAACTTAAATGAGCACGAGAGGTGTGCAGCATCTAGCTAAACCTGGCCCCTCAAAATTAACAGGACTGAATTCCCACATGATAAGCCTTTTCAGTTTGTAGCCTGTGCTTAGTGTTTCGGGCTGCATCTCCTCTCTTTGGCTGTTCCTTTCCCACCCCACTCTCTAGCTAACCTGCTTTTTTCCCCTTCTTCACATTCCTTTCTTTCACCTCAAACTTGCTTGTCTTTGTTTGGGACAGAACTTCGGCCTGGACTGGTGCAAACAGCCTGACATTGGACTCCCAAAGCCAGATCTGATTCTGTTTCTTCAGTTAAGCCCGGAAGAAGCAGCAGAACGAGGGAACTTTGGAAATGAACGTTATGAGAACAGCTCCTTCCAAGAGAAAGTTCTACAGTCCTTCTATCATCTGATGAAGGACAAGACATTAAACTGGAAGGTAAGGAAACAACCCTAACAGGCCTCTCATAGACCAGGGTGGGGGTGTCTCACGAGAGCTCCCAAATTGTGCCCATCACATCCCTGTGGTCCCCCCTTCTGCTTCTGGTCAGGGGGACTCGTTGGGGATCAGCCAAGTGCACTGTGGTCTGTGGCAGAGAGGGCACTTCCCCATTCCAGGACACCCTATGGGACCCTGTTGGAATGGGGGGAAGAATTTTGGTTGGTTGATTTGTTTTCTAAAAGAGCTTTCTGGAAATCATTCTCTTTCTTAAAGATAAGCTGACAAGCCTGGGTAAAAAGCAGTGGGACGCACAAGGATTCTGGAATTGCTCCTGCAGCTTGTAGACACAATACTGATGATCACCTTCCTTCTCACATGGCCAGTTTCCATCAGCATTTGCTGTCTGAATGCTACCAGAAGTCTCTCCAAATACATGATCTTTTTTTGTTCCACCCTGCTGAATTGCTTTTATTTCCTGTTCATCCCTTGGAGCTGTTTGCAGAGGACTGCGCAGTCAGCAGCCTTATCCCAGAAGAGGAAGCGTTCCCCATTTATCCTGTGTGTAGATCATCTAGGCTGAGGTTTTCTGGTGGGGGCATCCTTTTTACCATCTCCATCACCCTGTCAGTGCTCGATCATGAGATATGGGCAGCATCTTCTGCTTACTCTGTAGCTTTCACGCAGATATAGGACACAGGTTATGGATAAGTTACTAGTCACCAGAGGCTGGAGATTGTACAGATTTGTCAAATGAGCTGACTGTGTAAGGTAAAAGTAATTCTTCACAGCCTGTTTCAGGTAAACATCGTTCTCTAACATGAAAGAGTTTTTGTGTACTATTAGAACCTGAAGGACCTAAATGTACAACAATCACCAGACTAGGACTTTTATTCCAGTAAATGTTATGCTAGGAAACTACCTTCCCTACATCACAACAACTGGAAAAATAAGCTGACAGAAAACATGTACCATAGCACAAAATGCAAAATAATTCATTTAACAAAAATAAGCATGCTGTCATATGAGATGATATGGAACTTGTGTATAGTCTGTAAAATGTGATTTTCTTCCGGAGATTCCAGCAGTGGACCACGTTTCTCTTATTACTTGTCTTGTTATTTCTTTTGTTTTCTATTCATTGGTTGAAAGGAGTTTTCACTTAAAGCAACACATGTGTTTAAAATATCTCAAAGTGCATAACTATCAAACAGATAAATATCAGAATAGATGATGAAGAGGCATCCCTGAAATGAGTGTGGAAATCCAGTTTCAGTACACATTAAAGTTATAGTTAGCATTCTTGTCTCTTTGCCCCTTGGTATCAGACAGAATAACAGATATCAAACGTTGCCAAAGAACAGATTAGTCCAAGGCACAAAATGCAGCTCAGTACCATCAGTTACACAAATAAATTGAGATCAGCAAGCTACTTGATGATACTGTGTGAGCACAAAGGTGGGGTGCTGACTGTGGTGCAATGAAAAGGCTACCATTTCATCATGAAGTCTATTTATTGCATATCCTCACAGCCTGCTCTTTCTCAGCAGTGCTGTGCGGGCCAGTGTTGCATAGGTCACTGTGATAAATCTGCACCTCTCTACATCTTTTCACCAAATCCTTTCTTCACCTTGGTCACTCCCTGAACCACACAGGAGCAATGCTGCTATTCTTTAAACATCAGCCTAAGGATCACCAGCATCGTATAGCTCTACCACCATTACTGACCTCAGCTTGCAGTATTTTAAAAAAACCCACAACCAACAAATCTGAAACTGGAACATCACATGATAGATTTTGAGAGGTTCCTACTATCATGGGTGGAATTTATTTTCAAGAACCACTGAAGGATCAATACACTGATGTTTCTGGGGGACTACAGTACAGGATGAAGAACGTTTACGTGCCTTTATGTCACATGCCCCAAAGACTGTCAGCAAACTACAGGCAGCAGCAGCAGTTTCTTCTGTTTCCCTTCATCCAGCCCCACATCTACTTCTTAAATGTCTGTTCCTAAATAAAACAGATTTTTCCAATTCCACTCCAGAAACAGTGCACAGGAGGTGTAATTAGCTCATTTCACTGCTCATGAATAGTAACAATACTGAGTAACAGGAAGAGCAGATAAAACAGCAAGGTGAGTTTTTCTCATTTGGTGGTGTTAATCAAGTAACATGTTTCTGTATTTTTTGTCTTGGAAACAGACAATGGATGCTTCAAAGAGCATAGAAGACTTGCACAGAGAAATCAAGACCGTTGCAGAGGAAACCATGCAGGAGGTTCAGAATAAACCTTTGGGAGAACTCTGGAAATAAAACTTTATACAGGTTATTCTTTTAGACCTAAGGGAAAACTCACGTCTTGGATATTCCTCACTTGGATGATTCCCCTACATCACCTTCCACTAACTACAGCTTAGATCCCATGTAGTCTTCTGGGTCCAGCATGGTGCTGATGTCCTTGTGATTTTATCTACTCCTCCCCTCCATCCTGCATAGTCCCTTCTGTATTTTATAAATGAACATGCAATGAGCATGTAACAAATTCCTCAAAAAAAACTCCCAACCTCAAGCAGGAGCTCTTGTTCTAGCCCCAGTCCTGTGGTGCAGATGTGGGCATGGAGCCCAGGGCTGCCCCTGGACACAGCAGCAAGAGGCAAGTAACAGCCTTCCCAGTTTCAGGGAACTGCCACGTTTCTGATTTTTCTGCCTTTCTAGTAAATGCATTCCCTGTGCTGAAACCAGTTTGTAGAGGACTTGCTAATAAATTACTCTTCTAAAAGTTTTGCACAGGGCATTTTTTTTTCCCAGTACGATCATTTATCTTCTAGAAGGATATATGGGAGGTGAAAGTGCTGTGGTTCAGGCAGTAAATCCAGGGAGAGCAGTGTGCTACAGCTGTGAAATGAAGGGAGAGATGAATTCAAGCCTTCTCCCCAGCTGTCCAGTGAGAACAATACAGAAACTGAACTTCTATGAGCAGGTAAGAGTCTGAAATAGATGTATTAGCTCATAGCAAGGCCAGTTTGAAGAGTGAGTGGCACATAAATTATTTTAGACTGGTTGAGTTACTCCTGTGGCCAAGATCAGAGGAATAGTTATTTATTGCAATAAATAGTGCAATTTAAACAGCCTGGCACAGGCTGCCAAACCAGATCAGCTATGCATTGATCTTAGTCATCATTAGTGACCAGCAAACAACAATAAACTGGAATGTTAAACTGAACCATTTGCAAGGTGCACTGAGATACGGCGATTACCAGGAGAGTTAATGTCTCTGTCTGCTGGATAGTTAATTCGTCTTCTAGCAGTGTGTACTGGACTGATCTCCAAGCTGGACGATACAGAGACTAAATCCTGCTCTAAGTCTTAGAGAGAGAGGCAGATTGAACTGATCCACTAACAGGGAGAGGAAGGTAGATATTTAAAGCAAAATTGCTAATGCAAGCATCAGCCAAAATGGAAAAAAGCTGCTGTCTTCACTCTACAGCTACCTAGCACTTGGTAGCAGAAACACTCCTCATGAAGGAGCTGAGCACCTGTAATGCTAAATCAGGCCCTTCCAGCAACACTGGAAGAAGACAACACACAGAGAAATCATTTAATTCATATTAGCTTTAGGCTCCTGACTAAAAAGCCAGAAATACCTGTTAAAGATCTAAGAAAGCTGAGCTCACCTCTGTTATTGGGGTTGCATTAACACTCAGGTAAAATCTTGTCTGGCTAAGCTGTCCTTAGCCATAAAAGCATGAATACAAAACAAGTAGTAACTCTTCTTGTGTACAAATCAAGAGGGAGGTGCATCCCAAGTGACTAGCTCTCAACAAAAAAGGACCTGCCAGTGACAACAGAGGGTACAGCCTTCCGATTAAAGTGCTGTGTCCTGCTGTTCCACAGCAAAATAGGAAAAATGGTTATTGAACTGACTACACTTACTTCTGTAACATTTGCTACTGCAGAGCTAGTGCTTGAAAGGCTAGCTGGAAACTGATGCTATGAAAAGCTGTCAGTTAAACAGTGGGCATACAATCTTAAAGGAAACAAGTTTCACTTTCCACCTACCAATGCAAAAACTTTTGAGCGTCTGCTTGGCTCTTTCCCCTCTACCTCAAAAGCACACATGGCAGACACTCACCAAAAAAGTATGTCCTGTCTCTGAAGGGCTTACACCGTTTTAGATGCAGAGAGATGCTGTTGTGCTTAAAATTCAAGTAGCAGAATTGCTATGGAAGTGTTTTTTCCTTTTCTACCAGCATGTCTGCGGGTGCTCACCCTCTGGGGTAGGAACATTAACTTGGCAGTCCCAAGCAGCCAGCAGCTCTTCTATCGGATACACCAAAAGGAAGATAAAGTCACCATTGCACAGTTTGACTTTTGCTCCCATCTGCCTTCATTGCCCAAACAGAGTAAAAACTACAATCATTTTGACAGCATTCCCAACCGTGCTGCAGGGTTACCAGATACCACCCACCACCACCTTCAATTCATGTGCAAGAACATTAGGACAGGCAAAGATTTTAGATCTGTTTATTCAGATACAAATTGAAAGCAGATGAATGGAGCACAGCCCCACTTCCTCTGCTGCCTCTTCCCCTAACTACAAGAGAGAAGAGGAGAAGCAGGCAGAAAGCAGCAAATAATAATTTAGTGACAGAAGCATTGTGGTTCCCAGTTCAAACCTCTGCTTTTGGATAGCATAGGGACAGTTAGAGCATCAGTAGGTCAGTCGCAGGGGAAACAGGTCATTTCTAGCCAGCTGTCACGACCCTTGGGCACAAAAGCATCAGCTGACAGGTTCCAATCCTAAATGTACAAAACCAAGCCTTGTAAACAGGTTTGCAATCTGCAGCATGCATTAAGGAAACTACTTCAGCAACTTCTATTGCAGTTTGCATTATGGCAGCTCTCCTCAACAGTTTACCTCTCTCTGAATTCTGTGCAGAGAAGGACCCCAGGCAGAGCTATCATCTTAAAGTAGCTAAAATTTCCAGTATAATTGGACCTTCTCAAGGCATTGTCTTTACTGCCCTCTTTGGGATAATTACTTGACATGGGTTTCTCTGGGTTAGCTCCTACAGTACCTTTGTGCATACTCTGCAGGGAGGGGGAGCTGGCAGAAGACAAACGGAGAGGTACCAACACAGCTAGGAAGCGTACTCGACCTTCAGGCACCTCTTCCGATTTGGAAGGGGAATGTCTAACAGGAGTAGTTGGAGGAACTGCTGAACAACCCACCGAGGACACCTTGAGAAATTTTACAGCTCATATTTTTGGTACCAACAGGATTAATTCCCTAGACACCATGCCAGCATGCTGGGGCGCAGGCACAAGACTGGCAGATCTCAGTTGTCCTGTTTTCACCTCTCCCAGCTGTTGAGGTTTTTTTTCCCAGGGCTATGGAAACCAGTTCTCTGCTTGAAGCAGCTTTCCTGAAGATACTTGCTGTAGAGATTAATCCATCATAGAAGCACAATGCTTTATTGACTCACTGAGCAAGAACACGTACATTTTCTATTCTCTTTTCCATTCTTTCTGCTGTAATTTAAACTGAGATAGATTGAGATGTTCCTTCCCAGCAGCATGGGTCTGCTCCACACTTTCCCAGACAGCCTTTTGCTTATTGAACTACCAGTTGCTTCTAAGTTCCCTCAACTTCCTTTGATATGAGCAGGCGAGGGGTACTGCACCTGTGAGGAAGTGCTGTGTACTGCAAAGCAGGAACAGGACTTGTACTGTAGGAAGCCCGGCCACCTGCACTCCAGGGGCTTCACAGCTGTCTTGTTGGGACATGTCTGCTGTTCATTTGCATTGTGAGCTGCAGTCAAAGTTGGCCAGTGAGAAGAGAAGCTGCTAAGGGCATTAACTGTACATTTCACCTGCTAAATGATGGGTGGCTCTATTTAAGCTCCAGAGGGGAGTCCCCATGTAAGGATTTAGCGCTCTAACGATTTCTATGCCTCCCCCAGAAGGCCAACTGACCTGCTGATGTAACAGATAGGCTTTGAACTCCTAAGCACCACTGCATCCACTTCCAGCAACTGTCTTCTGCTGAGAAATTCCGACTCCAGCCAGTAAGGCTATAACACCCACTTGGTTCTTCATCCCAACGCAGACAATGCACGCTCCGCTCAGAGGCTGCACAGAATGCCAGGATGGACAAGAGGCGGGGATGGCAGCAAGCGCCTATGAAAACCGGTAGCCCCAGGCTCTCGAAGGAGCTTCCCTCCCCCCCTTCTCCCCACACATAACACAAATTTGCAGAGTCAGTTTCCTATTTGTTTTCAAAGGGATAGGATTTCAAAGTCTTCATCTTCCGAGTCAAAGAACCTTTCCAGTCTGTCAGCATCAGAGGAGTCTGCAAGAGAAAAAGAAAACACTACTTCTGTGGGATGCATTTAGTGATCATCAGTGAGACCAACAGCTGGAGGGTAGCAGAGTTTGAGTGTCAAGTGACTGCAAGTTCCAAGAGACTCAGTAGCATACCTGAACAAAGGCTCTGAGGAGGGATGAGAACATGTCGCGGAAAAATGCACTGAAGAGAATTACGTGGTGCACAGAAGATGTGCCGCATTTCACAGATCCCAAACACAGCCCTGGTGCAGTGCAACTCTGTGCTGTGACCGTTTTGTACAACCTTCCTGTGCAGCAGCTCTGTATTAGCAGAAGACCGTTCTGCCTCAAGAGGCTCAAAATAGGAGAACTTGCCCAGGTCTGGACTAATATCCATTTAGGTTTCCCCCCGCCCCCCCCATGTATTAGAGACTTTCTGCTATAGTTGCCTTTGATCCAGCTGCTGGGTAATGTAATTACACAACATGCACTCTCCCAAAAGCAATTAGTACAGTCCGTTTTGTGAGGAAACGTAATGTAATTGATCCCTCCTGTGCATCCTTCCAACCCTATGGTGAGGAGGGAGCACATACCTAAAGGGGAAGCAACTTTACCATAGGGGAAATTCAGGTGAGAATGTATGGGCAAACTGGGGAAGTAAAGGAGAAACCTCCATTAACTCAGGCTTCAAGAAAGCACTCACTGGACTTGGCAGAACAGCCAGCCAAAAGCTAAACTGCAATAACTGATGACTGGGGACAGAGAAGTGCAAAGCTGCAGCCCCCCCCTCGAACATTTTGTGACGAGCTTTAATCCCACAGTAGAGCGTGCAAATGCCTAGTGTCACTGTTTTTGATCAAACCGCAGTGCCTGTGAGTGCTGGCAGCACAACTTCCAGAGGTGCTCCTCAGAGGAGCAGTCCCCTTCACTTAAGTAAGACAGCACAGAACCCAACCAGCTGGGGAAAATAAGGACAAGGGGCTGGACAGTCATGAAAGTACAATTACTCCTTCTAGTGAGGTGTGGGACTGTAAGAGAAACAGAATGGACAGAGCAGACAGGAGAGGCTCTACAAGCTAGGGAAGAGGGAGAAGGGCAAGTAGCCTATTATAAAAACATTTTTAAGAGTAAGAAAGGCAGCAAATAGGGACAATTTAATACAGGCAGGGATCAACTGACAGTTTAAAGGAATCAAGCATTCTTACAGAAAAGGACAGTGAGGTAAGAAAGGCTTTGCAAGTTCATGCTAAGGGAGAGAGAGAGCAAGGCAGCACAGGGTGCAGGATGCAAGTGACAGGACACGGTACAATGCCTGCTGACAGGGTAAGCTTGTCCACACATACTCACTCCTCTTGGCAGAAGCTGTCAGTGGCTCTTTATCTCCTGCAATGTTTGTGCACATTATTGACATGATAAGCAGAGCCTGACAGCCAAGATACTGCCCAGCGCTTGTTCCTTTTTGCATTGGTAGTGGTACATGAACAGGGAAGGAGTGCCTTACACTGGAACTAAGTTTGACCAGCCCTGTCTGTGACAATTTTCATTACCTAGAAACTCAGTTTTCAGCCTTTTCAATGGACCTTTTTGATTCCTCCAAGCATCCCTTTACAAATCATAGATTCACATTGCTGTAATGGCCTATGAACTTGTTTTTTCTTGCTCTCAGTCAACATCACCATTCACAGACTCATTCTAAAAATAATCCTGAGGCACTGTGGGATCTGCAAACCACTAGTTGAAAGCCAAAGAACTAGACCAATTGACCTAAGAGCTCCAGATCAAACTCCAGGCAGAACAGGAACATACTAGAAATCACCATGCAGTTCCACACAATTTCCAGAAAACCAAAGGGACCAGCTCACCCTTAGCTCTACCTCCCTGTGTGGCCTCACCTGGTGTAAGATTCAGGACATCGGGGTTGGAGAAATGCGATGGCTGGCGTTCAACCAGTTCGAACATTGGCAGCACTCCTCTTACCAGGGACAGCTGTGGAGCAAGAGTAAAGCCATGAGAACCAACAACTCTGTACTCACAGTGCTCTGGGTCTTTAAGGGGTAATAATGATCTGTTGGGACTTCACTGCAGCTGAAAAAACATCTCTCAAATCTTTGACTCGCACCAATCAACAGAATTTCAGAGCTATGCTCTTTTTGATAGTTTAGTAAACTATTTTCATATGCTTTAAAATGGGATCATGCTGCAGAGAACATGGTGTCTGTGCAGTGGTTTGGAAACAAGACAATACGCTGTATTCCTTTCCTGGTGATATAAACACAAACCTTTTTGATTTGCTGGCACCAATTGTTAAAATCCTCCTCTGTGTTGCAGAAAAAGCCCTGAAAAAAAGGAATTTATCTTTATATATTGTAGATTGATCATTTCAGTCTCAAGGCCTTGTATTAACACCAAGCAACATGACCAGGCCTGCAAGCAGCTAGAACACCTAACTGCCTTGCTTTTAAACTGTGGCTTACACTGCTCTGTTAAACTGAACACTCTCCGTACGCTTGGTGTGACCAGACTACCCAAGTGCTGGAATCGTCAATGTAATGGTCTGCTCAATTGCAGAAGGAACACTGGGCAGAAAAAAACCCACATGGAAACAAAGGGCAGGCATCTCAGATACAACAGAAGACAATCCACACTGAATCATAATACGGATTCAGGAATGGATTCAGATCTGCCCATCAAAAGGCAGGAATCAAAAGCCCGGACTAAACCTGAGAGAAGGACGCTGCCCCATGAGGAATGGCATTTAATTGCCATGCAAGGGGAACTTCCCTGTACCAAACTGCTTCCTGCACGAGGAGCTGCTTTACCAACGTTACTGAAACCCACAGCAGCACTTGCCCAGAGCACAGCATGCCTGTAAAGTAGTACCCAACTCATCACCACTGCCTTTGCCAGTTCCCTGGGCAAAAGGAACAGCTGTGAAACAGAGGGACCACAACACTGCTCCTTCGGGTGATCAGAAACAAGCAGCAGGAACGCACCACCGCAATGGAGGGGTCAAGCTCAGCAATGCTCATTCTGCAGGGAGGGTGCTGGCAGTGGAAGCTTTCATCGGGGAGACAGCCGCTGTCACTGGGCTCCACTGCAGGCTGCGTAGTGTGGGGATCCAGGTAAATGAGTTCCTCACCTAGACAGACAGGCAAGGAGACATCAACAGGAAGAACCATGCCAGAAGCTGGTCTTCTGAGAAGCAAATGGTGAGATAGAAAGAGGAGGAAGAGCAATGACAGAGCCAGCTCTCGTAACCCCACAGAGGAACCCACGTTCTAGGGACAACTTGCTTTCAGCCACTTTCCCAAATGCTTCTCAGCCAGGCAAAGAGCCAGCTGCCAGCAAAACCACGGTGGCCACTCCACAGCAACACCCTGGGATCAAGGCACAGGCACTATTTGGATACTGTTCCTGCACATGCCTTCCAGGGTCCTGTATAAGCTCAAGTAGGCCCCAGAAATCCAAAGCACAACCAGCTTGAGGTCTCAGGCAAAGAGAGAAATCAGAGGGAAGGAGGAGAGTAAAAGGACAACAGTTTGTAGGGTTTCAGGAAGGGGACAACTACAGGACAGTTAAATCCAGCCAAGCCCCTAAAGGGAGGTCAGCTCTGAATGCAGGAAGAAGTCTCTATCTACACCTCTTTCCAGACAGGATTTAGAATTATGCAGTGGAAGTTTATGGCCTGTACTATGGCCACTGTTCAAAGCTACATCACTCAGGTTCTCACAAAGAGGTTCAGTCTGCAGCAGCCTTCCATGCTTCCAGCAGAAGAACCCTGCAGCATGCACCACAGACCAAGCAGGAGAGCTGTACTGCTCCACAAGCATTTTTTAGCTGGGAGGAGATGCTTGGAAAGTCTTTCGGTACTCTGGGCACTCACCTACATAGCCAATGAAGTAGTGAGCACTGTTTGGTTTCCCTCCGATCACTCCCAGGGACTGAGGCATCATGAAGCAGTGCTGGAAAAGCAATACAGAAAACACACAGCTGACAGACAGTGAGACAGCAGGTGGCAACAAAGGCACACATCCAAAAATGCAGTGGGAAAGTAAGATGGGGACACTGAAAATCAGCAACTCTAGCAGCAGAAACAGCCATTTCTGGAGAGAAGCTCCATCAGGAAGGCTGAAAGCTGCAACGCAGGGCGTTCAAGGAACACGGAAGCAGCTCAAAACCACTTTTAACTGCTGACAGGAACACACAGGCAGACCAAATGGAAGCAGCAGCACTATTCCAGGACCCAGACCAGGCAAGTCCTGGCTTTGCTGCAGTCAGTGACAAGATCCCCTGGAGCTGTCATCAGGTTGCAACAGTGCTCTCAGGAGGGAACAATCATTCAGGAAACAGTTTAAGTTCCTCATCCAGCTGCAGTATCCAGCCACCATCTACTGAGTTAACGGCAAGTAACCTTGCGTGAATTTGGAGCTCTCTTACCTGTCCAGCTCAGAGCTTGCTAGCATTAGGACAGCCAAGACAACGTGCACCGTCTTATGCATGCACTCTGCACACCCTAAATTCTGCAGCCTGCTGATACTCCAACCTGCAACCATCTGCCAGCTTCTAGCCTCAGTCTGCAGTACAAGCTCCAGCATCAGAGCCACAAGGAATTTACAACACTACATTCATTAATGCTTAGGTTGCCTCCAAGCACAGTACAGTTGTGCTGAGCAAATGCTTCAGCAGGCCAGTACCTCTAAACACAAATAGGGACCAAGATTAAGTTGTGAGGTAAGATCCTCAAGAAAACCCACAAAGCCAACCCACACCAACCCCCCCCCAAAGCCCCCCCCAACCAAAAAAGCCTCAACTCCCCCCCCGCCATTTTCCTGACTATAGCCTGCAAGAACCCATATCCTGACCTCCGCAAGGATTGTCTCTGAACACATTTTTCTTTTGTAAATAGGACAATCACTTCCAAGTATTTTTGCCCCAAAACCAAATTCTAGAAATTACTTAATTCACAACAGGGTCCTTAAGCATCAGAACACCAGGAATTCAGCTCCAGATTCCCTACCTTTAGTGTTTCAATATAGGCTTCATTGATCTCTGTGAGCCCAAGGCGGAGAGGTATCAGCAGCACCAATGGTTTCCACAGTGAGAGCCTATCTCTAACCCCTGCTTCCTCTGGGTACCCGTTATAGAGCACATCTGACTCCACAGCAGGGCATGCTGCAGCTCCAGCAAACGGGAAGTTGGACTGGCACAACCGCCCTACAGAAAGGGAACATGAGCAGAAAGCATCAGAAATAACCTCCATTTCTAGACCTTGAGTAATTCTACTCAAGCTCTGATCAACAACTGCTATTCACTAAAAGCCTACAGCACTTAATAAAAAGAAAAGCTTAAAGAGGTCCAGTGCTGGGATCGTGTGATGTGTATATTCCCTGCAGGGCTTCTGGTAGGGCTCAGCATTTCATCTAAGCTTACATCAAGATTATGCCAAAGCATGCTGTACTCACAGCCACCATCTGGTGGGACGTTAAAATGCAAATTCTTCCAGCAGGTGAGCAGCTAAGCAACAACCTGTGCCAACAAGGTTGAATGAGTTGATTAGGAGGTCAGGCAAGAGTCCTGAATTCAGAGAGCGTGTAGGCAGAGAAAAATCTGGTGTGTTGAACTCCAGAGTAGTTCATGGCAGATATGAAGACAGTTGAACTGAATGAGGAAAGCGTTATAGCTTAACACAGGAAATATTCACGTGTAATTGGCGGTGTAATGAGATACAATCATAGTGTCTGTCTAGAGTAGTTGTAATTTTCCTAAAGTTCACTAAAGTCTTCATAAATTTTAATCAGGGATCATTCAGAAGCTACTTTAGAGACCTAAAGCAGGATGATCATTAAACTCTGCAATTTCAGTAGGAGCGTTGCCTGTAAGATATGGGGCAGTAAAACTCCTCGGGGCATAAGCATGACATAAGCACTATGCATCCTCATTCTACAGGCTTGACAAACACACAGCCAGGCTGTCATGCAACCAGATTATGTAAATTCTGGTACAGAAACATCTCCAAGCCTACCTGTCTCACTGGCCAATTTCATTACTTGCTGGGCATGTGAAGTAAAAACTCAAACCCCAAAGAAACGCACAGCACTTTAATCATGAAGCCAAGGCAATTAGACGAAATGCCAGAGGCTCATTTAATTTATTCCTGGCCTAAGCTGAATGCCAGGACACTCTAGCAGGTAGGACACCATGTAAACAAACACCTTCATCACCAGCCATTTCAGCAGGGTGTTTGCTCACTACTAAGAGCTTCAAACCCAGCTGAACAAGGAGAACATTACACCCAAGGTTAGAAGAAATAGGACTTTGATCTAAAGCCTCAATATGAGAGACAACCTGCACTGAAGAGGTTGCAGTTGCTCCCTATACTGTCCCTCCTCTCATCCACAGACATAGTTACTGGAGGTCCTGAGAAAACAAAGTCCTTATTCATAGTGAATTATCCTGTTCAAACAGTAAAATCATGGGGGTTTTTGTTGCAGTAGCCTGCCTGTTCTGATGATCTGAAATAAGCTGCCAAGTCAGGGCTGTTGCTGAATAGGGTGTCACTGCAGGTTTCCTCATCAGGCAAAGCAACTGGCAATCCTGCACTGTGATATGAACATATTTAACCCAAGTTTAAGCAGTAGGGAGCTCGGCACAGAATAAGTTCACCTTGCTTCTTTGGCAGGCTTTGCAGTGCTGTGGTGCCACAGCACAGCAGAATCTGCCTAAAGCTTCCTGGCTGGATCCAAACCATTTACTGCAAACATATTCCAACAGATTTGACACAACATCTCTCCTGCTGCAGCTGCTGCTGTCAGGTACTGGCTTTACTGTCTTGTCACCTTTCTGATGAACAGGATCCTCCAATGCCCAGCTAAGAGCCCCTTTCCGATACAACAGACTGACTCAGAAGGGATAAAGATGGATGTTTCTTCACTGCTGTAGCAAAAGGCATTTCCTATGAACCTTAGGCTGAACAGTATTAGTTACCAAATTTAACAGAAGCATGAAACAGCATTAACTTCTGAATGCTTCACTATTGACAGATGTTTGGGGCACAAAATATTTAACACATACCTACAGACATGTAACACATCAGACCCACTCATACAGTGACCTTCAGGTGCTGAACAGGTACATTATGATTCATATTTGAGGAAAATTAACAAAGACCCCCTGCACATTACAAGCTGTATGGACATGTTACTTGAAGTGGTATCAGTGCTGAACAGTCAGTGCCACACAGACAAGAGCCTGCAGCATACCCAAGCCTCACAATCAGCATGCTTCAGTTCTAGAAGTAATGATTTCAGGCTAAAGATGAAAGATAATCCAATTTCTGCTTTCACACTGGCCCTTGTTTAAGCCAAAGGGCATCAGCACATACCTTCATAGGACTACAAGTACCCAAAGTTAGACAGGCACTTCTCAATCAGATCCCATGTTTCTTTGCCTCTCAACTGAGACTACCTGATAAAAGATGTGACTTTGTAAAGTGACTGTCCTGCACTCTAGGGGCAAATTGCCTGTTAACTGATTTTGGCTCTGTGGCAGCCGAAGCCAGCCTAACTGATGCCTGCCACGATCTCACCTGTAATCTTGCACCAGCTCCAGCGCTCACTGGACTGTTCTATGTGCCGTTTCAGAACACTAACCTGGCAGAAAACGTTGCATGGTTTTGTGCTGTGTAAGCGCACTGCCTCATGAGTTAGTCTAAAGCAAGCGAGGGGAAGGCTTGGGCAGCCAGGACCATGCAGGACTGCAGCAACCAGCAAGGCAGGCATTCAGCTTTGGTTACTGCGGCCCTGCAGCCCGAGAAAGCATGCTAGGGATGAACACACTGCACAGCTGCTCAGCCTCCAGCACCATCCTATTGTCAGGATGCACCAAAAAAAAACCAAACAAAAAAACAACCAACCAGTGAGCACTCCTTAAAAGATGATGAGAGATCCACTCCAGAGATGGATTCCCTTCTACTTTCCCCATCCCCTGCCAATTTTGTTCATTTTCCTCTTCAGCTATCTGTTCTATTTTTCTTACTCTGCCTAATAGCAGAAACATTCCTACACCATTATATGAGAGAGGAAGCAGCCATTTACTGCTTGCTCCCTGTGGCCATAAACAAGTTTGACACTGCCTTCTCCAAGCAGCTCCCACCTATTGTCTGAAGGTCAGCAGACCTTCTCTCCAGATCCAGAGGCCACAGGGCCAAGTCAGAGGCTTTATCAGATGAAGCAAACATCAAAAAAGGGGCTTCCTTGCCCTAGAACAGCAATTCTCATCTGGTTTTAGCACGCTTGGCCACAGCTTTAAGACAGAACATTTACTTCATGCTTGTTGTGTTGTACTGCTATATGCTCTCCAATTTTTTCTGGCTTCTTGGTGCCAGAGGATATAACACATTCTACCTTCATGTGATACTTACGGATTTCCTCCATCACTACTGTGTTGTCCATGGCTATATGTACTGCCAGTGAACTCCATGTATCAAAAGTTGCAAGTTTTCTACAGAAAAATTTTAAAAAAAAAAAGTAAGCAAGGATTAGTTACAACTAAAAGAGAAAGATGGTGGTGTATCAGAGAGGAGAAAGTGGATTAGGAGAGACTGGCTTTCATCAATTATGTTGTAAAGTACGCTTTTATACACGTATCAGAGTTGTAGACTTCATTGCCACTAGTAATTATGGCCAGAAGAATAAACAAGATTGCAAGTGGGACCACATCTGGGAATTTGTCGCTCAGCAGCTACTAAGTACAAGAGCCCTGATATAATCTCCAACTCAAATCCCATAACTGCTGGTTACCAGAAAGTAAGACAGCATAAAAAATAAATAACAACAACAACTGAAAAAAGTCACATTTACTTTCCGTACATATCTCGTGATCACCTATACCAGATCCTGGGCTAATTCAGCCTGTAGTCTGACCTGGGAAACCTGCTTTTAGGCAATCCTAGCCTACTCCAAGGAGCTACCTGCTCATCTAATCAAAGTGAGGGAAGAATGGTGACAGGAGGGACAACATTTCTCCAAATACATTCTGTCCCAATTAAAGGCAGTCCATGCTCCAGCACTGCTCTGATCCTCTGCCTGTCACCATGGAACCCAGGCAGCAAATATTAATGGTTTCCTCTGCTAATGCATTAGTGACTTGATGGCTCGCTGGCAGCTTTTTGTAATGATGACTCTTTTCAGGTCAGCAGAGGCAACTCAGAGGCTAGCAGAGATCCAAACAACAGCAACAATCATCTACTCTGACACTTGCTTCTGGTCTGCTGCAGAGTATTACGCTCAGTTCTAGTGGCAAGCACATTACTTGTGGGACATGGAGAGAGATTTTGGGGAGGCTGTCCTCAACTTGAAATCTGTTTTCTCTCACATCCTGCCAGCATCTGAATGACAGAAGGGCTCCTTTCAAGTTCCCGCCCAAACAGGTCGATAAGGTCAAGCAGGTGGCCTGCTAACAGCTTTAAAACATACAGTTGCACTTCAGTCAATGGGCAGAAACCTGTAAGCTAGGAGGTACTACAAACGAAATGACCCCACTGCGTGGTTCAAAAGATATAAAGGAAAAACATTGCACTTACTTGAGCACTTGTGCGACTGTGTTTGGTCCATACCACTGACCTATGGATTTTCCCTCTCCAACTCCCATCTGGGCTGCATCACATGAAAAAACCAAAATAATTTATCAAACAATTTCACCTACACTGCGTCCTTTCCTAATCAGAGTTTGTATTTAATAGGGAAGACATCTCACTTGGAAACATTTTTGAGTCAGCAGAATCTACCCTTTCATGGGGTATCTTAGTGTAGATGGGAGTGAGAAGCATAACCTGAAGGACTGTAAACCAAATCCTTTCCCCAAAATGCAATAATGCAGAAGTTCAAAAGGCAATGTTACCTCAGAAGAAATTTTACTTAGTTTGATTACCAGACCACCCCTGTAATCTGCAGTTCTGTTCACTGAAGCTATAGGTGCCTTAACACCCTATAGGAAAAACTGGAACAGGCTGCTTCTATTTGTCAGGGAAGTTTATATCAAAGTGAGATCCTTCCTTAGCCCATTTGCTACTTCTGAGAATTTCTTCGCTCAGCAGTCTTCTCATATTACAAGGTCCTAGTGAGAACAGCAACCCCATGCATTCCTCTCACCTTAGCAAGCGTATGGGAAGTGATGCTGAATATAACCTAAAGCATTAGGCAAACCTGACGGCCTTAATGGAGTCAAGAACAAAAATCCATCATAATCCATAATAAAGAGTGGTAGTTTTACACCATGTCAGAAAACAAGTGGCATAGTTGGGGTTTTTTTTGGCTTAGCTGGTAAAACAAACACAGAGTGATGTTCTACGCTCGTGGGAAACCCAGACTGAGTAACTCCACACTCTTCAGCACCCAGACTCTTACCTATCTGGTGAATGGAGTAGTAGCTGTCTTTTTTGTCAATGAAGGCATTAAGAACGTTGAAGTAATTATCCATCTGCCTCTTCCCTTTTATCCACCTCCAGTCTAAGACAGACAAGGGGATATATGAAACAAAACATGGTGTTTATCAGCAACTAGAGGCTGCAAGCAACAATTCTTTTCCCTGTGCATCAATCAACTGACCCAATTTTCATGTCACTATCTTATCATTAGGCATCCGAGGCATTCCCAACAGTAAAGGATTAATTTTAAAAGAAAAGTAAGCTTTCTCACAGTTGGGATAAAGGAATATCACCCACAGAAAAGCAAATAAACAAACAAACAAAAAAATCAGAAAACACAAATTGTACCTCTATCCCACAGGTGGGAAATAGGATTACAATTTCTCATTGATAGGCATGAACTACGTATTCTGGGGAAAAAACAGGTGACCTCGCTATAAAAATCATCCTCCACAAATTCAAAGGCCATCAACAACTGTCAAAAAACCACTCCAATATAGCTGCTTACAAACCAAGCACAGGTCAAGCACAAGAACAGAAGTATTCAGGGAGAGGAGACTACACGCAGTAAGTGAGGGCTTTGTGACAAATCTGAACTATAAGTAAGAATCAACCTACTAAGTTGTTTTAAACTTCAGCTATATAAAAAACCCTTCAAGAAAAATCTAGTACGTGTTTGGCTTCAGTGGATTTAACTACCATGTTCCAGGGCTCTGCTTTGTTTTAAGGCTTGGACAACTATATCTTTTTATGTGGGGTTGTAGACAGTGGGGAAAAGCCTGGTGGAGGGTTTCCAGTAGATTGTTCTCTCAACAGCCCTGAAATTGAGGACACTGAAGAAAAACTTACAGAGCCCTCAGCAATTATCAGCTGTAAGGACAGCAGATAACAAGGGCACAAGTACTACACTTATGGGAGCACATGGCCCAGGAAGTCAGTACAGGCTGTGCACTGGTTTACCTCTTCCCAAATGCCTGCAGACCAAGGCCTGAGCAAAGATCATCTGGCCACACCGCAACATACAGCCCCAGCCAGTATCAGATGTGGGACCGGTTCCTCCTGTAAATGAGGACAGAATATAAATATGTAATGAATACTAAAACAGTGCCAAGAGGGAGAAGAAATGAAAGCACTCTAAGTCTGCACGGGTAGCAGGTTCACCCAAGAAATCAGGCAGGGAATAAGGACTACCTTAGCTCACATACCCAAAACTAAGAAACAAAAATGTAGTTATCAGTGAGTAACTTAATGGCATCCCTTAAAAACAAATAAAACCCTCTAACACTAACTGAAAGGGGAAAAAAAACTTCAAAGGGAAGTCCAAACAACTCAACTAGAAAGAGAGCTGAATTTCTCAGGAGCACAACAGCCCTTGAGCCTAGCTGCAAACTCCCAGCCCACTTCAGAGACACATTTCTACACAGAGGTGCTTGTTACAGGTGACTTCTTGTAATCCTCATCTTGAGAAGGCAACTCGTCATGCAAAACAAATCAGTCCCAAGGAATTCCCACATTGTAAGCAGCTACGACTGGATGAGATTCCAAAGTGAACATCATAGTTAAGCCAAAAAAAAAAACAAAACCAAAAACAACCCACCAGCCAAAAAAAGCCACCCCAGCAACGAAAAAAACACATCCTACATAGTATTGGAGAATAAGCTGGATATTAGCTCATGCTGAAAAGTCTGAGACAAAGGCCTGAACGGTGGAAGCATTTCCCTGACAGAACTTCAAAAGGAAACTGCTGCTTCTCCACTGAAGCTCTGGCTATTATTACAAGCTTCATAGATAAAATGTTTAGTGCGACCACAGCAAGTGAGCTGTCTTACAAGCATGCAGTCAGCTGTGCCTTAGCACAGCTGGTAGAAGTAGTTTCTTTGTAATACTGCTTTCTTCTTTCAATCCTACACAATTACTGTGCACAAAAAGCACAGGGAGAAAAATAATCCAAGAGAACTATTTAATCAACTTCTGGATGGTCAGCAGCTATCTTCTGTAATTTTGCCAGCAATTTTTAACATATACAACAGCCAAAACTGATACTGTGTTATAAAATTAGCATAAGACATTCCCCTTACCCTCTGAAGAGCTTACAATATTTAAGTGGGCAAGCATAAAGAGGGAAGTGGCCAACAATATAAGGGATAACTGGGAGAAGAAAGACTGAAGAAGGAAAAGGTTTACTGTACAACATGCAAATTGTATCTATACTGTAAATGGGAAATGACTCAGAAAATGGGATTTTTGTCGTCCCCCCTGCCCTTTAATAACTCACATAGAAACCCCAATTGTGTTTGTGAGCCATAGTTAAACACATGCTAACCCTTCAATTTCAAATGCATGTTTAACTATGGCTCACGAACAGGAATTTAAAGGGATTAAACTGCATCCAAGATGTCTCACAGCTTGTTAGGTAAAGGGTTTCTCAGTAGGAAAAGAACAAAACAAGCCAGAAGGACCAGCTACCAAGAAGTCTGTTTTCCAAATCTAAGCCATTTTCCCCATTGACTGCTGGGGTTGATGTTGACATTGGGGACACGGATGGGGCTTGGAGTCCCATTTACCTGTTCTCGGATCTCTTCTGATACACCTTCCACCTAGTACACAAAACCAAACCATAGAAGAGACCATGCAGAATACCATAAGGAATGAAGACATCCTCCTTTAAGTTCACTGAGAAATGTTCCCCAATTACTACAGCTCCCATATGTAACAGCCACTTCAGGCATTTAAAAACCCCACACACAAACAAACCCACATATGGTTTAGAGCAGATGCACAAAGGCAGTAATTTCTGTATCACATCTCTAGCTTTCATCATTTTAATCCAATTCAAGCCCAAGAACATCATTAAATAATATTTCACGTTAGACTTATGTAGGATCTAATGAACATGAAGTACAAAAATCTACCCATGCTGCTCAAAGAAAGGATGTTTCTAGGTAGGCTTCCCAAACTCATTCTTGTGTCCTTTTTAAAAACACTGTAATCTCTCATACCTAAGGGGATAAGGAATTCTCATTATCAGATAAACAAAAAGTCTATCCTACCAATTAAATGAAGTGCATTTCAGATTCTTATAAACGGAAGTGCATTAATGTTATGCTTGTGGGGACTGTTTTATTAGGTAGAGATAACCGGATTATCATCATTTCCAGGATGTACTTAGACTCATGCACAGTACATACCAATAGCAGGGAAGTTCTTTCTGTAGGTGAACCAAAGCCGAGAGGTCACATCCAACAGGATCTCTTCTTTCTCTGAAAAATTTTCAGAATCGAAAGGCATGCACATGAGGGTAGCACCAAACACAGCTAAATCCATCTCCTACTCACCTTCCCTAATGACAACAGCATTCTGCTCCTCACACAGTATGCATGCCCAGAGAGACAAAATCAGGATGAGGAACGGGACAGTGCCGCTGTGCAGAAGAAACTTTCTTTTTCCCCCCAAATAGGTGCAATCAACCCAAAGACACTATGGCCACAGGCAAATTATGAAGCAGTAAACCATCTTCGTGCCTTTCCCCTGAGCTATCCCCTGGCCTCAACCATCCTGGCTTCATGACACAAGTCCCAATAACTACTATATGGTAACTTTCTGCACAAAAATATTCCAGAGCCTGTGGAGATGGCCAGACAGAAATATGGCAGTTATGGTCTGGATGCTTTGCCAGCAGACAGACAGACTCTGCAGTGTGTTTATAAGGTTTGCAGTCACCTTGCTGCTCAGAAAGCAAAGTGCAACGCTAACAAAGTCCTCTGGAGTATTAGAGAATGTTGCATCGTGCATGCAAAATACCTGTAAAAACACTGTATTTCCGGCCAAGGATCCAAACAGGTTCTTTGGTCTCAGGGAAGTCTTCATATTCAAACCTGAGAGTGTCATAGGTAAGAGTAGCTAGAAAGAAAAAAAAGAAATTATATAACTCCTATAGCTTTTCCTTGTGTTTTAAAAAATCATACAAAACTACAGAATCAGAGCTGCTGTGGCCCAGTAACTTACACACCCAGAGCACCTGGCTCTAGCTGACAAGAAAAGGTACAGCTCCCCTTGCGGCCACCAACTCTGGAAAGCAGAGAGAGCTGACGCAGCCCTGGCTCACTCCTGGCTGTTCCACAAGCAGAAAAGCAGAGGGATTTCCAGGTTAGGTGAGCTCTGTGTTCTGTCCAGTGCAGAAAACGGTCAAGAAAATGTCTAGGACTTTAGCTGGCAGCTGCTCTCTCTTTCCCAGAACAGGCATCATCGTGCACATCATCAGCAATGATACCAAGGTCCTCTTTTCAAGTGAGCAAAGTGATTAAAATCCTTCTTCCAGAGAATATAATTTTTGGTGGTGGAACACAAAAAGCACAGATTGCATTAAGATGGGAATTAAACTTTGCTCTGCAAGTCAGTCCCTCCTTGAAAGGCAATGAATCCAGCAGCAGTCATCACATGCACCGAAAACAGCCTGCAGCTTGAGGAGCAGCACTGCCTTTACAAATATCACACTAAAATCTGAGGAACACAGAGCTGTGCAGAGATGTACTTGTTCACAGGTGATAGACAAACCTTACGTCTATTTTACTGGCTCTCTTCACAGCACGGCATCCATCAGTGCCTAGGTATCCATCCTCTTACACAACCACTACAGAACAACTCAGCAGCACAGGCTGCCCTTGGATCAGGGTAGTTTAAACTTTTGTGCAAAAGGCACAGGGAATGGGGAGAAAAAAAAAAAAAAAGGAGAGTTGGATGAACCATGCTCTGCTAGGCCTGTATTTGGAAATAAGACACTTTAAAGTGGTTTGGGAACCCTGGAAATGAACCATCTAATTTTGTAGGTGTGAATTCTTTAACAAACCACCTATAAAATTTAAAGCAGAACTAAGCCAGACTGTTCTGTAACTGTAAAAGTGGCTATTGAAGATATCTCTCCCAGCAAATGCAATAAAATGTGCAGTAATGTGGCATGAGTTTAAAATAGGGCAACGGACTAAACGACCACAAGCTCCTCTCAGCCCCGTTTGCTGTGAATGCCACCACTCTCCATAGCACACGCCTTGCTTTTTGCTTCCCAGGAGAGTCACCTGCTGCTTTTTTCCCATGCTGCCTATGTAGCAGACCTCACCCTTCTCACAAATAGATGTTCATAGATGAGCTTTCCTCCCAGTCATTCCCCGCCTAGCTTTCCAAAGCATTATCTGGTGCACCAGTAAATAACAACTTAGCAGATTTGCATCAACAATAGCTCCAGAAAGTCACCACAAAGTTCTGCTCCCTCTCCTTCCAGACATTTAGGATACTCCATGTTGCGCTTGGGCAAACAAGCTACACAAGACATTTTGGCCTCCTGTAGGTACTTCATCAGCCTTCTGCCCCTGGGCTTTCTGACCTCAAATTCCAATTCCAAATGTCAAAGAAAATACTTAAGTAGCAGCAGCAAGACACCATCACTAAGACCAGCTACTCTTTAAGTAGGAACTCTGGCAATATCGATGAAAATAGGCTCCGAAATCAAATTCTGAATTAGACTCTGGCCCTAACCACAGCCCAACAGATTTAAAGCATGTTCCTTGGGTGAATTAGTCTACAGACTGTTTCAGGCACATTTAGGATAGCACGGCCCACATGTTCCCATTCCTATCCAGTGATGTGACTTCTCAACAGCCACCTAAGCAAAGCAATTCTGCTTGCACAGAAAAGTTCCAGCAAATTAATGCAGTCTGTTCCTCTAACAAACTTTAGCAGGGAAATTAAGAATTTCTTTACCAAACATTAGCCAAACTTTATGAATCCCCAGCAGTCCATGTTTTCTGTACCTATCTTCACTTAATAGCTTGGCTTGCTTTGCCCCGCTTCTTGCTCAATGTTGGAGATTTCTTTCCAGGGAAGGAAGCGACGTGACTTCTGCAGATGTTTTCAAGAGTGCATCACTTTCTACTTTCTCCCTTAACTTTCAGAAGTCCCCCTTTGGGATGAGACATTACAAATTTATTCTAACAGCTCAAAGGAAGGCTAGTTGTTAGGATTTTTTAAAATTCAGTGTGTTACCCGATACAATCTTAACATAAAAACTGAAGTTCTCAGGTTTTAAAGCTGCATGAAATATTTTGTCAGTTCTCAAGCTTGCTGCGAATCCAGGGCTCTGTCAAAAGAGCCTCAAATAGCTTAAATAACATGACTGAAACAAGGATGCTACACAGAAACTACCAAGCTACCCACCAACCCTCTTCTTCCTAGCAACATTTCCTCGCCTTCTCAAATGTCACACCCTGTGTGGCTTCACATTTTGCAGGGCACCAGGTCCTTAGCAAGCAGAGGATTTACAACTGGCAGCCTCACGGCAAGGATTTGCTGGAAAGGGGCTGCTGGAGTCTCTCCCCTTCAATCAAAGCTAGGAGGGGAAGGGATCAGCAGGCAGGAGGGATTCCCAGGCTGCCCGCTGGACCAGCTGCATATTCAGGGAGCACAGCGCATGCAAACTACAAGTGCCATGACACTGCACATTCGGGAGGAGAGTTTCAGACTTGCAGTCCTTCAGATGAATGCCTAGCATCTGGGCTCTGTGCAAAGGTCCTGCAGCTCCAGTGGCACATCCGAAAGATGCAGTCAGACATTAGTGCGCATGTTGGTTTTTTGGAAGAATATACTTGCCACCATCTGAAAAGGCACAACTGTTAAATGCAGGAGTTGAGGTTTCACCTTCACAGGGAGGAAAATTCAAGTGAGTGCTCCCAGTTAGTATCAACGATGTTGTAATGGGAGCAGTAAACTCTCCACAAGGCTTGAAGCCACTAAGTGTTTCCTTTACAAACACCTACCTTCATACACTCTGGCACTTTTTCAAAACTACATCCACTGTGCTATTGCCCAGATGAGCTAAATATGAGCCAAATATGAGCCAGTGGGACCCAAACAATTCAGGCAGGGGTACAAAGAGTGTCACAGCTTGCACTGGAGCCTTTCTCTCCCTCTTACAGTTAGAGGCAAAGGGTCTGAAAATAAATAAAACTGGAAATTCACCAAGCAGAAATCCTATTCAAAGATGCTCCTTTCAGAGCTGCAAAAGTCGGGTGAGATCAGCAGATTTCTCAGGCAGCACTCCAAAACTTCACCTTCAAGAAGCCCTCAATCTGTTTTAAATACCGACCTCTGAGCATCCAAGACATTAGAGCAGCAGCCTCTGCAGAAAATCCGAGTGCACATCAAATACAACAGTTCAACTTCTCTCTGTGCACAGTGGATTTATAGTTAAAAAGCCAAGAGTTTCAGCCCTGCATAGCACACCCTCAGAGAGGCAGTCTCGCTTTCCAGGAGCCTCGGGCATGCTGTGAACGACGTGAGGTTGGCTAGATCTCTGCCCCATGGGCACACCTTCCACAGGGTCTGCTGCAGTGTCCCAGAACACCTTCTCACCCCACACCCTACCGAGAAAGCCTCGACAGAAAAGGCAAAGCTTTGTACGTGCCACTACAGAAAGCACCTACATTAAACAACCTAGGTAAAGGCATTCAGACTAAAACCGCATTAAATAGCAGCATTAAACCTGAACATTTGAGTTGTCTTCCACTTTTTTGCATGTGGTTAGATCTACTCAGTTACAAGACAGCAGGCCACATCACAAAAGCCTGCCTTGTATGAAGTGCAGGGAACCAACCCTTGACATACTCAGCACATGCCTGCAGTATCAGAGACTTTCAGTATCAGTTTACTAAACATGAGTACGTGCAAGGTTATTGAACAGCTATACAGCATCATCTTGACATAGACCAAGAAAAACTGTCTCAATACATAGAATTAGGGTAGAGGGTGAAATCTTGCCTCCGTTCTTATATTCTTAAGCTGTACAGTGAAAAAGCTGAGATAAAAATATTATCCCAACTTGTAATAAGCTCCCACATAAACAAACACAGAAGCACAGCCGGGCACCGGGAAGCAGACCCTGACTGGTGATGTCAGTTTGCAGATGTGCTGAAGGCAAGATATGGGCTTAAGGCAAATATCAAGTCCTTGAGAGCCACTAACTTTATCTGCTTTACCAAAAGCAAAGCTATTCGTTTTTCTATCAACTTTCAAAAACAAATAACAAGTCAAAACTTTGATGACTCAAATAGAAACATGGCAAATATAAAGTCCTTGAGAGCCACTAACTTTATCTGCTTTACCAAAAGCAAAGCTATTCATTTTTCTATCAACTTTTGAAAACAAATAACAAGTCAAAACTTTGATGACTCAAATAGAAATATGGCAAGTGATTTTCCCTGTGGTCCGCACAGCAAAACAGCTGATGTTCACTGCAGCATCAATCATCTTGGTTACAGTTTGCCTATACAGCTTAGGTGTTTTGTCGAAAAACTTTTTATACAAAATACTGAAGCAGGGATTTAGAGGATCACACGGAAGGAAAACCAGGCTTTGCAATACCTCCCTTCCCAAACTGTTTTTCGGTCTTCCCCCAGTCTTTGGAGAGGCCCCTCTCTCTGACACTGTAATGCTCCTCTGGCAGCACTTGCAACAGCTTAGTGACATTTTCCCTGAGTCCTTCAGCCTCCAGTTACCACCACCACAAAAGAATCAGAAATGGGGCAGACAATCATCTCCCTCAGCTGATAAAGGTACATCACCTGAGACAGAGCAGAGAGGAGGAAAGCTACTGGATGTAGGATGTTACAAAAGAGAGTCAAGAACAGGTAAATTTATTGTGTTAGTAAAGCTTATTGTTGAAAAACGCAGAGAAAACAGATAATCAAAGAACAGCCTGAACCCTAATCTCTGGCCTTTGCAGAAACTAAGCTCTTTCAAACAAGACAAATCCCGATTATCTAAGCAACAACAAGGTATTTAGAGACAGCCAGGGAGGAAAGTCAGTTAACTGGAGCGTGGCATCTTCTCGGAGGCCCAGAGCAAGCAGCTCAAAGTCTGCCTGTCAGGTCTCCCACTGTCTCAGGAGCAGGGCTGGATGCAAAGGGGCTTGAGCTCTCATTGCTCCAAGGCAATGAGACACACCCCCACACACACACTTTGTATAGAGGGGATCCAGCCCTACTGTCTATCCCAGCAAAGTTTTCCTTCCCTTGAGAAGCCCTGCAATGCTTATGCAAAGGGAAAGCAAACATATCTCCCTGCTCACGTTGTGTTAGTTCACTTGCTGGAATGTGTTTTGTTCCCAGGAGCAAGAGGCTGGATGCAATGACGTGCAAGGACGCACCAGGCAGAAAGTTGGGACGCTATCAACCGGACTACACTGACAACAGAAGCGCCTGCACCAAGGACAAAAACAAGTCAAAACAGCAGTCTGGAGGAATGAGAACTACAGATTACCTCCGCATACACATGCTCGCCCAACGCAGAGGAGGAGCCCACGTGGCACAGGAAAACGTTCGTTATTATGGAACAACACTTATCTCTGCAGAGGGTGGATGAAAGCTGTTACTATGCGAAGGCTAGAAGGAAGTCCCAAGCCAAATGCCAACATGCTTCCTTTTATCTCCCCCTGTATGAAAACAAAATCTCTATTGCAAACAGCCTTGCCGGCACTCTTGGTAAAGGTGACGACCAGTCACGACGAGCGGCCAAGTCGCCTTTACCCCTTGACGCAGCAGAAGGCACCCACAGCGCCTGGGGAGTGGAGCACAGCACAAGGACACCCGCCCCACCACCGCTTCGGAAGCCGAGCGCAGCACCGGGACACCTGCCCCGCCACCGCCCGGGCCCTCCGGTTCGCTTCCCGGGCGGCGCCGTCCAGGCCACATCGCCAAACAACGCGGAAGAGCTCCAGGCTTTTTAGGGACAACGGCGAAAGACGGGCTGGAAAGGGTAGGAAGGATCCCCCCCCCCGCCCCGCTCCGAGCTGGCTCCCTCTCGGCTCTGGCCTGCACCGGCGGTACCGGGGTCACCGCCAGGCCGCCCCGAGCCTCCACCGCTCCCCGTAGGGGAGGCGGCCGGGCCCCTTAGGGCCCCACAAGGCTGGGGACGCCGTTTCCAGGGCCGTGCCCCGGGGCGGTGATCGGGCCGGGGGGCGGTGGCTTCTCGCGCCGCCGGCCGGGCAGGGACCGCGCCTCAGAGCACTGGGGGAGGCCGCGCCGCTCCGGGCCGGGCCGCCCGGGCCTGGGCTGCCCCGGGAAGCCGCAGACCTCAAAGGGCCGCCGGGCCGGGCCGCGGACTACCTGAGGGGGAAAGCAGCCGCCCTCCCCTCGGTCGCGGCGCGGGAAAGAGGCCGCCCCCGCCACCCACCTGCGTCCATGGCGGCGGCCCCGCCGAGGGCTGCGGCCGTTGCCGTCCCCACCGACACATACGCCCCGGCGCAGCGCTGTGCGGCTGCTGGCGCGAGCGCGGCGCCCGCCCAATGGGAGCGCAGCTCGCCGCCGGGCTCCGCGGCGGTTGGCTGCCGGCGGCGCTCGTCACGGTTCGGTGCGCCGTGCGGCTTCCCCCGCGCACTGGGGGCTGCCATTTTGCCGTACGGAGGGGCGACGCGGAGAGGGGAGACGCGTCGGGTCGGCAGCGGAGCTGAGGCTGGGGGAGGCGGCGTGGCGGCGAGTAAGGGCTCCGCTCGCTCCGCGCGGCGCCGGCAGGAGAGGCCGGTAACACGTACGCCCGGGGAAGTTCCGCCGTAAGGGCGCAACCATCGTGTTGTACGGAGCTGGCCGAGCCCCGCCCCTCTTTGCCCGGGGTGGGGGTAACTCCCCACGCCCGCCTCTCTCGGAGACGCCTTTGACGGCTCGGCCGCCGAGGACCGAGCGCGCTCGTCGGGAGGCGGACGTCCTGCGGCGCCGAGGAGGCAAGCGAGCGGTGCCGGGAGCGATGCCCCCCCTCCCCCTTCTCACCCCGCCCCGTAGCGTCAGCGCTGTACGGTGGCGCCTCGGCCAAAATGGCGGCGGCCGTCTGGCGGCCGCCATCTTGGTTGACGGCAGTGCCGTACAGAAACCCCTTCCCCAGCGGCGGAGGGGCGGATGGGGTGACCTGGCTCCGCCATCTTGCTGTACGGCTGGCGGCGGCCCGGGCCGGCGGGTGGGGGCCGGGGCCGGGGCGGGCCCGGCCGGCGGCGGCGGCGGCGGCCGGAGATGGTGATCTGCTGCGCCGCCGCCAACTGTTCCAACCGGCAGGGGAAGGCGCACCGGGGCGCCGTCTCCTTCCACAGGTAAGGGCGGCCGCCCGGCCCGCTTCAGCCCCGCCGCCCCCGGCCCTCTGCAGGTGCGGCGGCCGGGCCTCCCTCATCCCCGCGCCCCCCCGGCTACGGTCCGGCCCGGCCGCCGGGCTGGGGGCGGCTGCGTCCCGTCCCTGTCCCGTTCCCCCCCACCCTCGCCGTGCTCGCCCGTCCCTTCCCCGGCACCTCCGGGCCCCGAGCGGCTGCGGCCGCCCTTTGTTTCCCTCAGCGCCGGGGACCGGCTTTGGGCTCCTTAACGCCTGCAGAAACCGGCTTGGCAGCCGCGGGGCCTGGTCCCAGGCTCACGCCACGGCCTGGCCTGTGTCCCCCTGCCTCTGCCCGCAGCAGGGGCCTCGCCGGGGATGCTGCCACCGGTGAGTCCCCAAGGGAAGGTCGTTGTCTTGGGCGACCGCTGCCGGCCCATTTGGAAAAGGTGCCTCGTCCAGCTCCTCGGGTCTTTTTTCAGTCCGAGGCATTTTTACGCCTCATTTTAATACACCTGGCGTAAACAGCAGCAGGGTTACGGAGACAGGGGATGGACAACGTGTTGGCCGAGCTCGGGGGGTGTTTCGGGGTTCGTCGCATCCTCGTTCCTTGCGGACGGGCTGCTGCCTTCGTCCTAGGGTGGACAGGCAGCTGAATAAGGGGTCCGGTGCTGATGGAAAGAGAAATAACGCTTTCTAGTTCTGTGCTGCTGGTGAAGTAGAGCTGTTAATGGAAGGAACGAATACTGAGTGTTTCGGCCCAAAGGTAAATAATCCTCAAATGAGCGTAACCTGTTAAAACACAGCTTTTGTGAGAATTTCCTAAACTGAAGAGTAGCAACCCTTCTGATTTCCAAAACGCAACTTAACTTTTCATGGGTTTTGTCTGTTTGGTTTTTTAGATTCCCTCTGAAGGATTCAAAGCGTCTGATTCAGTGGCTAAAAGCTGTTCAGAGAGACAACTGGACTCCCACCAAGTATTCCTTTCTTTGCAGCGAGCACTTCACCAAAGACAGTTTTTCTAAGCGGCTGGAAGACCAGCACCGGTTGCTGAAGCCCACTGCTGTCCCTACTATCTTCCAGCTTGTAGAGAAAAAACACGACAACCTGGATTATGTCAGAAGCAGAAGAAAAATAGCAAGCCAGGTGCCACTGCAGGATGGAGAAGACCCAAGGGAAGGAGGCCGTGAGGTAGTTCAGAGGACCTCATCTTCTGGCCAGGACTTCATGGTGATGCAAGGGACAAAAGAGATGGAGGAGGTGACTTTGCAAGCGGAAATCGGATCGATGTCTGAGGAGGAAGAGAACCTCTGCAGCCAGCTGGATGGCCCTCAGAGAAGGACGTTAGGTGATAATTTGGTTGCTAAGCCTGGACCTCAGAAAAAGCCTGAGAGATCTTCTGTGGAGGACTGTCCTAAAGCCACCTGGACGGGGAGCTGGGTAGCAGACAGAAGCGGTGTGTCGGTCGACGACTTCACGCCTCCTGCCTCTGGTGCTTGCAAGTTCATCGGCTCCCTTCATTCTTACAGCTTTTCCTCTAAGCATGCCAGAGAGAGGCCGTCTTTCCCAAAAGAGCAGCTAGAAAGGAAAAGGCCAAAGAGAGACGTGGAACCAAGCTGCAGCAGCCATCTTATGGGACAAGACAAGGCCGTAGCAGAAGGCTCCCCTACTTCATCCCTCACTGCGACCCCTCAGAAACCTTCCCAGGGTTTGTCGGCGTCCCCAGCAGACCTTACCCCTCAGCCTGCCGCTGAGGCTGTGGTGGGGCGGAAGGGTGACACAGATGCCAACCCCATGTCAATCAACGAGGTCATCATGTCAGCCTCAGGAGCTTGCAAGCTCATCGACTCCCTCCACTCGTACTGTTTCTCCTCCAGGCAGAGCAAAAGTCAGGTGTGCTGCTTGCGTGAGCAGGTAGAAAAGAAGAACGGAGAGTTGAAACTTTTGAGGCAGAGGATCAGTCGCTCTGACAGTCAAGTCAGGAAGCTGAAGGAGAAGCTAGATGAGCTGAAGAGGATCAGTTTCCCTTACTTGAACAGCCTGCTATCCCGGGACTGTGGTCAGTATTCCCAGTGGCTTTGCGTCGAGGCAGAATTCACCATTTTCTTAGCAATAAGAGTCTGTTTAAGTTAGGGGTTGTAAAAATGTGATGGGTAAAAGATATGAGGAAGTTATGTTTTTTTGGAAGGAGTAGTAGTAGCTTGCGTTAGATCAACAGATAGAGGTGAAATAATTAAGTTTTGGGGCACAGGAGCTATTTCTTATATCCCAAAAGTTTCCAAGGTGATTCCTGGTGCGGCATGGGAAACTAGGTCAAGGTGTTGCAGACAACTATGTTGATGAATTTTTTTTTTTTTCTTCTTCTTCTTGGATTATTTTAACTTGTTTGTGACTCAGTAGCACCTGTTAGGATTTGCCTGCCTTTGGAGTGTGCCCGTGAATTTTTTTGGTGTGTTAATGAGCTGTCATGGGCAGCAGGTATCTGGGAAAGCTGTTGTAGTCTTCTCCAGTGATGTAAGAAGTACTTCTGATCTTAGGTTTCATGTACTGCACTCAGTACTCAGGATATATGAAATATAAGTGAGGTGGTAGGTATCCAATATGACAATGTCATGATACACAGCGAGGTCACTTTTTGTGATTGAATGTCTGTGTGTGGTTTGATTGTTTCCTCCCTTGGAAGGCAGAAATAGTCAGGAAATGGATAATAAAGTAGGAAGACATGGAGAATGACTTCTCTACTAACTAAAAAAAAAAATTGAGATACTGGAAAATGTAGGGGAACTCAGCAAGGGACGAGGTTGCGTAAAAAGGTTGTTGCAGAGAAGTCGAATCGGGCCGTAACCCTTTCTCTTGCAAGAAAAAGAGTTCTTTAATATACAGCTGATAAAACTTTTGCACGACTTTAGTTGCAAGATACAATTTGGGGTAAGAGTTTAGGAGCATCTAGTGATCTTTGTGTGGCTGCTGAGAAAATGTTGGGTTGCCTAGTGAAGGATACATGACTTGGGGCTTTCTTGAAGAAGTCACCGATGGATGGTCAGGTATCCCCTGATGGTAATTCTTGCATCTCTTCTTCTTTAGGAGAAGAAACCTCATGGTTTCTTCTGAAGCCTTGTAGTATTAGACATGGCCAGAAACGTGATACTGGCATAGTCAGACAAGTTCTCCAGACTATTATAGCATGGCCTATTTCCTCACTCAAGTGCAAGAAAATAAACCCTGACAAAATTCTTGAAGGTCAATACCCAATGCTACTTTTCCCACGTGTTTTTGATTTTCCAAAGTATGGGAAAACTCATGCTTCTATTTGGGTAGAGGGGGGGGAAAGAATTCTTTTCCCCCATGGGAAATCGACATAGTCTTATTTGTACGTTCTGGTCTGTATTTTTGTATTGTTTTGGTGTCTAACTAAAGAAAATAACTAAATACAATTTTAGGGTTCCATAATTGTCTGTCATATATATATATGTATGTATATATTTAAAGGCTGTCTAGCTTTGTTGGAATATCTTCAATGAGATACTAATTGCAAAAAGAGCATCCTGAAGGATGTTTTTCTTTATTCTAGTAAGCGCTATGATTTTTCTTTTCTTTCCCGAAATGGATGTTCTTATACGTATATCTTTTGAGAATGTGAGAGTTACATATTAAGAATATCTTCTATAAGAACTACATATTCTATTTTCTAAGGGAAAATGTCATTTTTTTTAAAATGAATTTACTAACTCGTTACCTGTTCTGCTGTTTCATATCAACAAAACTGGAGATCAATATGTGAAAATGAACCATTTCGGCAGTTGTAGCTTGGTGCGATGGGAAGTTCTGATGGAACCCTTTGGCTGGTGACTTTTTTAAAGGGTTTGTTGTTGGCTGGCTGGCTTTTTTTTTTCTTCTTCTTTTTTAGCTTAATCTTGGTGCTCTTCTGCCTTGCATTGCTTTTTGTGTGCTCATAGTAACAGTTTATGGTGGTCAAAATACCTGATGAAGTGCAGCTGACTGCTGCTTGGCAGAGTCTGGTTTATGCTAGACACTAAGTTCTGCTGTAATACAAAGCTGAATTGAAGAAAGGCTTTTTGGTATTCATAAAGATACAGTCAGGTAACATATTAGGTTAATAATAATTATAGTCTTTGTTAGTAGCTACATTTCAGTTGTCCTCAATCATCTGATGTGTAGTCGAGGTGATGTTATTAGCTGTGAACCCAGGCCTGCATGTTTTCTTCTTCCAAAGGCAGTGCCTTGGGGATGGGGAGTGTAAGTAAAGTAACCAACTGGACTGACCATGCAAGTTGTTAACGTGTCTGCATCCAAACTCCACAGACTGCGGGACATCTCTTTGCTGCTGCCTGACATTCAGCTGCTTCCACAAAGTCGTGAGCAGAAAAATGAGCTTTAGGCCCGCACCCATTAAGCAGACCTTCATTTTGGTACTAGTTCTCAACTGGTATTTTCCTCCAATGAGATGAGTAAATTTCTGCTGGCTGTATCCAAAATACAACCGGCTGGAAAGAGCAGGTTTCTGCAAAACTGCTGCACACACGGTCCCTGCCAGCCACACTCAAGGACTGGTGACTCAGTCTGGGTGAGTTTGGCTCACGGCGTGCTCAAACTGTCACGATGAGCTCAAGCAGTGTTTCCCAACCTGTCTTAACAGGGGGATCGACTAACTGGTTTTAGGAGAAGCCCTGGGCTGTGGCCTGCACAGCTGTCACAGTGACCTTTTCCATGTAAACTTTGAATTTGCTTTCTTGTTTGGTAGGAAAATGTTTCCTTCTGTTTTGTGGGCCACTTCTGAGGTCCGTGGACCAAAGGTAGAGGAATACTTCCGGCAGAGGAGCATGGGTAGGCACAGTGCACCAGGCGGAACGAGGTTAAATGCATCTTCTGGAGAACAGCAGGATGTACTGGGAGAAATTAGGGAGAGCCAGTGAGCAAATACAGATCCAGTGTCCTGGGGAAGGGGAGACTAGTCTAACAGCACTGTCCTCTGATACACAACTACTATCTGACCATCTTGTTCTGCTTGAAGGTTTCGCAGCTTTGCTGCATCATGCTCCCCCAGTGCTAGTACAGACAGGAGATCTGAGAAGGTCCTTTCACAAGATCACCTTGTCTTAACATGCTCAAGTGTTGTCCTTTTGTAAAACTACATCTCCCAGCAGGCACCAGGATAACTGTCTTACCTAATAATGAGATCACTTCCCTTATAGCCATCTTATCAACCCTGCGCAAAACACTTTCTGGTGAGCAAAGGTGGTTAGAGAGCTAGACCTAGCAATAGAAAAATAACTCTGCAAACTATGGCTGGCAATGGAGCAAACGCAGGTATGATTCAATGCGATTGAAGGGTCTGTATTTATGAGAGAGATAAAGCTGTTAAATTCAGCCATTTGAGTGTATGTGGAGCCTTTTCCACACTGCATGTCTGCTTTCATGAAGGTCATATTAAAGGCAGGAGAGTTTGCAGAATACGTCCATGTGAAAAATGGTTAGAATTTTGCTAGGAATCTGTAGGAAATCATGTTTCCTTCCAGCTTAGATTTGTCTTTAAGTATTTGTACAAAGCTAGCGTAGAAATGGGGTCATTTATAATACTTTGTACATGTGAATGAAGCATAGTTGGTGAACTTTGGGGACAAGCAGAAGGACTCAAACATTAAATGTCTGGTTTTGTGCCAAGATGGAGTCTTGACGACTGGTCTGTGGGGCCGAGGTGGTGTTTCCGATCAAGGTGGCAACAGGTTTTCATTCGTCTTGCAGGAAACAAATAGCAAAATCATGTTCCTCAGTGGTGGTGAGAAGTGGGGTTTTGCAAGGATGTGAGATGCTGTACTTTCATCTGTCTGAGCAGGACTTGAACAGCAATGGGTCCCTGTACAATTTAGCTTGAAAATTAGTGCTTATAATGGATCACAAATGTGTGCTGTCAGAAAAATAGCCTCTATCAGGGCAGGCACTGCTAACCTGCCAGCTGCATGTTAACTTGGAGCTAGATTTTGGAAGAAAAAATGCTTTTGTTCTGAGATGGCAGGTGCTGCTTGTGATTTTTTTTTTTCTGCCTTGTCTGGGATGGGAACAGCCAGGGGGTAGAAGACTGGTCAATAGAGTAAGTGGGCATTACAAAGAACAAGGGAGCTGTAAAGTAAGCTAAGAGTGACATAAAGAGTAGGAATATGTATGCATAGGTTAATAGCAGGGCTAAATCTGTGGCAGAAGGCATCACAAAAGAGGCTAGGTGAGACTTCATAGCACCTATGGCCTGAGCACATGCAGCACTGACCTGACATGCAGCAGGTTTGGGACTCAGTTGAGCAGAGAGATGGCTCTTTCACTGCCCCCTTGGAGAGAAAGGTGGTTGGAGGGGAGGAAACAAGACTTTTTTGCTCTGCTGTTGCTTCCCCCCCCCCCCAGTGGAATGGTTGTGTTTTTTCTAGGTTTTTTCCCTGATAGCCTATACAGCTTGTGTGTTAAGCATTTAATTCTGCAGTGAGTTGGCAATGACTCACAACAAAAAAACAGCTTGCAACTAGGAAGCAATGAAAATGCTAACTAAGGAAAACTTGAGAGAAAGTAAAACATATTGAGGTAAGCTCAGGTAGGATGTTCATAGTTCTTATAGAAGTGTATAATTTTAAAAATGTTTTCTCTGTTTTGTAGTGCAGGAGAACTCTGGCAGTGACTACAGGCACTGGAACATTTTACCACAGAGGTTAGAAACAGAGGCAATAACACATTGGTGCTTGGTCATGAAATTAATTACTAGGATAGGCCATAAGATGAAAATTTGTGAATGTAACCACATTCCCAGCTTTTACAGCAGAGATGGTGCTAGAGCTTGTCAGTGCTAGGAATGGTTTACTGGGGGGAGCATCAGCAAAGTGCGTAAAGGGGTGCAACAGTCAGGGAAGTGCAGCGGAGTATAAAGCCACCTTCTGTACTTAAATATCAAAAAAGTATGCTGAACAAGGCTGCTCCTTAATTACCAGAACCTTGATGATGATTTAAATCTAGTAAGCGACTCAGCTGAAGAAGGGACTGCACGAGGCTGCCCAGCTGTTGCTGTAGACCCAGTACTTTGAAGACTGAGAAGGTGCTGTGTGAGTTGGGGTTTTTTTTGTTGTTTGGGGTTTTTGGTTGGTTGGTTTTTTTTCTTAAGTTTCCTGCAGCAAGTATTCCCCAGCTTAGGGGAAATAGATTAGCTGCCTTGTTAGCAACCAGCTGGCTGCTTATGCCACAGTTTTACTGATAAAGCTGTGTAGGAATTTGTGCCAGCGTGGCTTTCTCTGCCAAGGATCCCCCTTGAGAGCCACACTGGCTGAAGCCTGCGTAGACATGGCCTGAGGGGGTTGTCCAGCCGCTTTGTCTGGTTTGTCTCATGGCAGGGAGAGCATACTGTCTCCCACTCCAAAGCGTGCACAGCCGGTTATGGTCTGACTTTGTTACAGTGCAGGGAGGGATTTGACTTCTAAACCCTCTGTGAATGTGAAAGATGTGGAAACAGTCCATCTGTGAGTATGGAGAGATGAAGTGGGGTCAGATGGTGAAACGGAGCTGACTCTTGTGCCCAGGACCATGTCAGTTTTGGCCTGAGTGGTTTCCTGAAGAAAAGGGATCTAGCTGATCAGGTTGCTTATGTGCCTGTAGTTTTTTATTCTCCCAAGCTGTTGGAATTTGGGAATGTCATGGCTGATTTCAGTCAAATTTCATTGAGGAGCGAAGGTCTTGGAGTTGCTGGGTCCCTAATGGCTTCAAGGAAGTGTATGATCTGGTAGGGGAAAGTGGCTCCAGGAATGTCCTTGTTGAGAAAGAGGCTGTAGTGTGAGCTTCCCTGTTAGTAGATAAAAGAGAAACTCTGCATGTGGATGCAAGAGAACTGGTATTAAGAGGACCCCATCTGAGTCTGAAGCTTTAAACATGCAGAAGGGTGGCCGGTGTCTCTTGCACTGCGCATTCTCAGATGTGGTTTGTATTCTTGATATCATCACACACTTACTTTTTAAGCCATAGTAGCAGGTTGTTTGTAAAAGTGATGTGCCAAGAGTTTAGATCGTTAAAAAGGGAAGGAAGTACAAGCTCCCTATTACAAGCAGTCTGACAGAAAGCATCCCACTCCTAGGCTTTGTTGCCACCTCCTGACCCAGGAGAGGGCAGCAGCAGCCCAGGCTGCAGTCTCTTCTAGCCTTTCCAAAGCTTTGCTCTTCCCTTCCACCGTGGGAGTTTGAGCCTGCAAAAAGCTTGGAAAGAAATGCATCATATGCAGTAGGAAGTGAAAGGCAAATACCAGTTGGACGGGGTAGCAATACTCTCCTTTCTTGCAAAACTGCATGTTCTCAACATGAAGTAGAAAGGGAAACTGGTTCCTAAGAAGCAGTGTAGAAGTATGGAGTTTCTTGTAGCAATAATTTTGGACTTTTGTTATCAGTCATCACTGTGTTAAGGTCTTTGCTGCACCAGAAAATAATGTTCTGTTGCTTTAGTTGCTCACAGTACAGGTGGAAAGTAAGTACAATGAATTACTCTCTGGTACACTAGCACTGCTGTATGGATTGTAGGAACCCCTTCTTAACACCTTGGTAAGCTGGTGGTGAATGCACAGGCTGGCAGGACAGTCTCTGTAAAGGCTGGCTCTGATGCCATAGATTTTTATCACCTATTTCACAGTGATCCCTCATGTTTTCTCATGTTGCTTCACTTGCAAAATACTTCAGGATAAAGAAGAGTAATTAGCAGCATCTTGCTGATGTGCCAGCTGGCTTTCTAAACCTGCTATCTGTGGGAGAATAAATAGCTAAAATGGTGATTCTCTTTTACCCTGGAAAGTTTCTGTTCCCCCTCTGGCATTCCAGGTGTGGACTCTCCGTTATTCCTCCTTGCTCAGTCTTTTTAGCCTGACATTTGGGAATGAGCACAGTGAAACTCAGACTGATCAAGCAAATTTTTATGCACAGCATCACCTTTTTAGGTCATAATTTCTCCCTGCAGCTGTGTCTGTGCCTTTGAGACCAGCTGGACAGGTAGCTTGTTCCTTTATTAGGCAATATCACTAGGTGTGGAAAACAACCCCCTTCAACTCCCACCCTGCCAGTATGAGTCATTTATCAAGTGAGTGGGAAGAAGACATGCTTTAAGTGTACTTCAGTCACACTTGTCTGCATAACATAGCTAATCTAGAGTAGTGGGCACTTCATTTCTATTGGTATTGGTCTTTCCTGAGATCATGTGAGTGCCATATCACTTTCCCTGCTTACACCTTAGGAGTGGAACTGCTTTGCTGGTCACATGGCTTTAACATTGTCTGTCTCCATTTCTCTTGATTTTTTTTTTTTTTTTCCCCAGCTTACACCCTCTGAAATCACAGCAAAATGCAAAACCGTTGTTTATCAAAGCTCTTCTAAAATGATTTATTAAAGAAGCTTTAATTTTGTGAAACAGACCTTGGTTGATTCTTAATAAATGCAATGACGATGGGAAGTAGCTTTCTCTTCTGTTTACGCTTTAACTTGCAGACACTCTAGTCTTTAAAACATTTTACTTAGCCTTAGTCCAGAGCCTAAGCAGAACAACTTCTGAATGATCCCTCTCTCTTTGTACAAGTGCAGGTCTTTGTTAACCTCTTCAAAAAAAATTAGAGCCAAACTTTGATCTTGAATATGTATGCAGCCTGATTTTCTTTTTCCTCTGAAGTGAGGACTCATTTCCTTGGTCTCTGAAACAAACAGGCACAGTACGTGCTCAGTGCTTGAGAAAAATCAGGCCAGAGCATTAGAGACTTAATTATCATTTAGTGATAATTCTTTACACTGATATTTCAGTCTTCTTCTGCTTTGCGTGTAGACAAGAGGGGGCTTTCTTTTCAGATCAAGCTACAGAGAGGAGTCAGAAATGGACCACCGGGAGGAGTGCTCTATGTAAGGCCAAGAGCAGGTTTGAAAACAGACCTACTTTCCGTGACTGTTTGTTGTTCCCAGTCTCCCCTTGCACCTTGGAGCTGATGCTGCTCTAGAGAGGAGCATTGCTGCTGCATTAGACTGTTTCTGAGGTGTTTTGTGTTCACCTCCACCCAGCTGTAAGCAGCTCACAGCAAGCTGTAAAGCACAGATCCCTGAATTTTCTTTCTTCATTCTTTCTTCTTCCTCCACAGACACTCCCCAGCTGAATCCTGTGATGGAACCCCTGTCCTGGATGCTGGGAACCTGGCTCTCAGACCCACCAGGAGATGGCACCTTCCCTACAATGAAGCCCTTCCAGTACCTGGAAGAAGTGCACATCTCTCACGTGGGGCAACCCATGCTCAACTTCTCGTAAGTCTAGGGATTATCTGTGTTGGCAGTAGCTTTTGGATCGGAGCAGGCATGGCTCCAGTGAGATTTGTTGGTTGTGTTTCTTTTCCAGTGGCAAAGTAAACAAGTTTTCACGTACCAAATGAGACGATGTAATGATATGTGACTGCATGGGCTGACTTTCATTTTCCTTTAAAACTTGTGATTAATTGGCATGCTGTTGCAACATACCCAGAGCTGCACACCTCCGGTCACTGAAGTTTCACTAGCCCAAGAGTAAAGTGCAGTTCTACAGAGCTTTTCAAAAGTGAGTTCACACCTGTGAACTCATGCAGAAGCACATGTGGACAGGAATGGGACTGTGGGCACCATGCAGTGTACAATTCTTGTGGCCTGCCAGTCTTGAGGGTTACATGGTGAGAAGTAACTCAGGGTACTGCGAATGTGACTGTAACTTAGAATAGCGAGAGTAATTTCAGGTACCAAGAATGGCCCCAGCATGGACATCACTGTTTGTGCAAATTCCATACCTGCCTTTGAAGGACCAGTGATTCTTCCACTTTAATGTGATGTGAACTGGGTGCATATGTTAGCCAAAAGATGTACTGTCCTCATGGCCAGAAAAAAATCCATCATTCTTCTTGCTGGCAGTAGCTGTCTAGTTAGAAATGAATCTTCAGGTAATAGCATTACAACTGCTATCATTCTGCTTTGTGAAACTCCCACTTACAGATATAATAAATGGAGGAGCTATGGCATGGCTGCCAAGTTTGTCCATTTTAAACTGTGATCCTCAGTCTTCACCACCATGAAAATCTGAGAAAAATTAAAGTGTTTAACAAGCTATATGGAATAGGAGACAGATAGCTTAACTGCTTTGTCTGCAAGTAATTGTTCTAAGAGAAAATGAAAAGGAATCTGGAGGTAGAGAAGTGACATGTTAGCTAACTGTTCAGTGCTGCTCCAGTACTCATTTGGGAGGGGTGCGTTGGAAAGTTTGTTGCTTTGAAAACTAGAGAAAAGAATAATTACAAGATGCCAACACCATGTGAAAGATGCCCTGTGTTCCTGGTGTGCGCCATGTGTTGTGACAGAGCTGTCAGCTCAGCATGTGACATTTTTAGTCTAGTTTCTGAAAGAAACAAATCTCCAACAGTCATGCTCTGTCTATACCTCCCTTTCCAACTTTTGAACAGTTGCTCATTTGAGTCATGGTTGATTGGTTTGGGTTTTTTTGTTGTTTGGGATTTCTTTGTGCCAAGGAAATATACAGCTCAGAGCTGTTGAACTCTGGGAAGCATCAGGAAAGTAGGCACCAGGTTTGGAGGACAGAGACCCTGTGCCTTCCTGGCTCCTGGAGCAGTGCCACTTGACTGTTACAAGACAGGCCATATCTCTTGAATACTCCAAGCACTGAAAGAAGCCTGATTTAAGTTTGTTCCTCCTTTGATTCTAGATAATCCCACCATGGGACACGACTCTGTAGGGTACCTGGCTTCACTAGCTGCAGAGTGCAGAGGCTGAGATGCTAGGACAGTCCTTAGCAGGGATACAGCCCTGCACCACCGATAGAAGTCATTCCTTGTTCTTTCTATAACCATATGGTTAAAAGGAGAACACCTTTATATAGAGACAAAGCCAAACAGGAGGAATAATTTGTGTATTTGTACCCAGAGGACACTGGGGAGCCAGAAGCAGCTGCAAGGCACCCAGACTCTTCCCTAACTGCATGCCTTAGCTGTGCTCCCCCTTCTTTGTCTCCAGTTCTTTGAAGCCCACAGGTTTCTTGTACCATTTGTAGGGGTACCATGTGCTACACCTTGTGCTGCTGGTCTTCTAGGAAATGTTGACTCTGCGTGATTCATTATATTTTACTTCAGATAGGAAACAGTTCCTTTGGACTTTTCAGCTCTCAGTGCTTCTTTACTAAATAACTGCTTCTGCTTGCCTTGTGCCAGCACCTGGACAAGCCCCTTGGTCACGTTCTTCTTGCACACTTGCCCTATTACCGTTGGGTGGCAGCTGACAATACAGCATATCCCCAGTCCCAGGACAGGTCACAGTGGCCAAGGTGAGTGGTGTTGGCCATTTCCAGCAGGCACATCCCAGCTGCACAGCAGAGGCATGTGTGGAAACTGCTGTTGCATGAGGGAGTTCTGGGTGCAGATTTAGCAGCAGCAGCTCCAAGGTTGCCTCTGTCTCCTTTCCTATAGAAGGATGCAGAGTGGGAAATTCTATGAAAAACACTATGAAAAGAAAGAAATTAGTCTAGAATAAAGAATAAAGAAACACCAATAGGATAGTCCCCTACATTATATAGATACCTAGCTTACTATTGAGTTTAAGCTGCTGTGTAATTCAGTTACCTCTGTAGTCTCAGGAACGCTGTAGCACTAATGTAATATATGAACATGCGTGATATATATAATCACCCACATTATGGGTGACCAAACATACAACTCTCAGGCCTCATGAACAATAAATAAGAATCTGAGCTGAACTTTTTTTCTTTTTGAAGGGGATGGTGGGAGAAAGAAGTCTGCTCTGTTACTGCCTGCAGCAAGTAATATACAAAAACCCCAACTTGCTAGGTTTAAAAGCTAAATAATGATGATATTGTAATTCCAGATATTTGTTTGAGAAAAGGAAATATTTGAGAGAGAGTATGTATGGCTTCCTGAGAGAGTTTCTGAGCTAGGTCTTAGAAAGACCCAGGAGCTGTGGAAAATATGAAGCCTGAACATAAATAACTACAGCTCTAAGAAATACCTGTGCCTGTAATGTAACTGTATTTTTACACGTTTACATCTCCCAACCATGAAGCATTGTCAGTCTTTTACTCTTCAATAATACTGCAGGCAGTCATGAAGTTAAATAAAATACCGTTTCCTCTGAGACGAAACCAGGCCAAACACTGTATTTTCAGTGCAACAAACAGCAGCTTTTGTATTCTGATTTCCCCTCAGATTCAACGCCTTCCATCCGGACACCAGGAAGCCCATGCACCGAGAATGTGGATTCATCCGCCTCAAGCCTGACACTAATAAGGTGGCCTTCATCAGTGCCCAGAACACAGGTACACACCTGATATCCACGCTGAGGAGAAGAAGAGGTCCTTACCCTGCTGTGCCATTTCATCACTTTTCCAGAAAATTATTGCACCTCTCAGTTTCATATAATTTGTTTTCACTGTGGGTTCACTGCCAAAGAGCAGCATCAAACTGATGGCGCTGAACCCACAGTGAAAACAAATTAATAAATGAGCTTGTGTCAAAAGCACTGAGTTTCTAGGACTGGCTATGTGCCTTTGCCCAGACAGTGTGGCTTTCTAGCTTTCTGTGACAGGAAAGGACTGCAAGTCAAAATACTGCTCATGCAGGAAACTTGAGGGGTATCCTTTCCTCAGATGGTATGTTGGTATTTTCAGACATAGCTTTGTAAACCAAAAGAACCCCTGCCTCTTAACGAGAATTGCAGTCCGAGCCTTAATAATGGCAGGTGATAAGTGGCCAGTGATATTCTTGATGCCTTCATAGCATCCTAGTCTTTTTTTGTGGGGAGGCAGGGGGAACGTGTACAGGTAAGATGCTTCATTCCCACTGCTCCTGTGAGTTGGCCACAGTTGACCCTGTGGTAGAAATAGAGAAGTACATGCCTTAGTTGATGAGCTTCTGGGTCTAGAGTTGTCCTTCTATTGCTAGTGTCATATTTGGCCACCTGCTCCTTCTAAGCAGAGTCAGGTTTAACATCCCACTTAAGCTGTTGTTACCAATGTCAACACTTGCCATATTTGATTCTGTGGTGCAGGGTAAAGGTTGTGGCTGTGGTGATTTTAAACCCCCTTTGCAGCCTCTCCATCCAGGAGTGTTTGGTGTGACCTGTATAGCAGGTTCCCTATTAGAGACCTTGCCCAGGCTGTGGCACTACCAAGAGCCTCCTCGGCACTGTAGCAGGAGAGCTTCTCTCCCACTGTTCCCTTAACAATCTCGGAGAATAACCTCAGTGCAGTCTTCTTAAGCTTCTAAACTAGGAGAACCTCCCACTGTCTGTATGTAGTGTCTTGGTACTTGTTATACACCTTACAGGGACTGAATGAGAGAGAGAACCACATCTAAATTATTGTAAGTGAAAGTGTTAAAACCCAGTTGATGCTTAAAGTTGCATCTAAAACTTAGAGCAGGCACTGAAGGGAAAAATGCCAGTTGCAGTGCGATACTTATCCCACACTGTATGAGTAAGTCTGGCTAGACTTTTCTAAGCAGCATTGTGTGTCTGAGGTTGCTTGGATCTGTAGTTGTTGATATGTGCTAGGTCAAATAAAACTGTTCTTCAGGGAGAGTGGTGGTCTATTATGTAGCCTAATAAGTGTGACATTGTTAAGTAACCTTTGTAGCCTAATAATATTTATGACCTTGCTTCTCACTAGGTCTGGTGGAGGTGGAGGAAGGGGAGGTGAATGGACAAGAGCTGTCTATAGCTTCTCACTCCATAGCCAGGATCTCCTTTGCCAAGAAGCCCCACGTAGAGCAGGTGAGTGCACACACAGTAAGCAATTCACATAGTGTTGCTAGCCCCATAAGGTTTCTAGTTGAGAGGATAGGCTGATTGGCATGCTTTAATTACAGATTGCCATCAGGAGTTCTTGGAAATATTGCATGGCATCCTGGCTTATCCTTTTTGTAACAGCCTTCAGAAGATATTTTGTACATTACAAGACCCAGAGGGATTGTTAAGATAAGAACTGATGGTGCTGAATCAGACCAGCCAGCCCAGAATCCTGTCTCCAGCAGTGGCCAGTAGCAGGTCCTTAGGGAAGAGAATAAGAAAGTCTTGTCTAAATGCCCTTGTACAGCAGCAGTGTTACTTCTTAATGCTGGTTGTCTGGATTAATCACAGTATGAGGGTGCACATGTAAGGTATGTTGAATATTGGGCCTCATCAGGGTATTTTAGGAACACCTGCCTTTCACTGGAGCTCCACCTTGTCTTTGCAAATCTTGCTTGCTTTTCAGGGCATTCACAAGTTGCTCTGGGCTCTCTTCCCATCTGTAGCTGCTTGGCAGGGCTGGCACTTGCTGTCAGCTCCAGTCTTGGTTGAATGTTTCTTGGTTTTTGACTTTTTTTTTTTTTGTGTGTGTGTAGTGGCAGTTTGTTGTTAATGCAGCTGAATGGGGTACAGCCAGCTTGCGAGTAAGATGGCACTGCTGGAGTTAGTGTGGCATTCTGAGGTCACTGCTGGAATCCTGTCACATATGAAGTTGTCTTGGCTGACTAGCAGCTGAGAAAGACAGCAAGGTTGAACAAGCTCTCACAAAGAGTAGGTACTGGCATGTTCTTGCATCTGTTTTGTTTTCTCTGATAACATGTGAACCAAGTGACTGCAATTTTTGAAGGGTGATAAGTGAGGTGTGGCTCTCAGGAGAGAAGACACTACTTTGCAGCAAGTACAGTATTGTCTTATTCTGGACTTCAAGGCTTAATTTTGCAACCTAGTTTTTATGTGCTATAAAACCAACCAATACCTAACTGAGAGCACAAGTTTGTGGAAATGCAGCCAGTGTCATAAGAGTGCTCCCAAAATTCACTGACTTCCCAAAAGTTGTATGTGCCTACACAAACAATGTCCTAACTCCGGAAAGGCAGTCTTAACTCCCCTGCCTTCAGATGCATGTTTCAAGTTGTTGGCTTTCTTCTTTCCCAGGAGCAGCTGTATTGCCTCCTTTCTATAGCATGAGAAATGAAGCTGTTAAATACTATGGATATCATCAAGGCAGCGGAGCTCTTAATTACAAACATTTAAATAAAATGGACTGCCCTCTCAGAGTCACTGCCTGAAATGTGAGCAGATAGACTGGCAGGAGGGGAGGGGGAAAGCAACAGAAAGCCAGCGAATGTTTTACTGGTTGAGGGCTCCAAGGCTGGCTTTGGCTGAAGGCTGGAAGAGGGAACCTCCTGAGCTGAAGGTCCATGCTCGCCTGGCACCTGAGGGCAGCTCAGGCCCAGGTACTGGTCGTAGTGAGTATCTGGGAGGCCCTTGCTGGTGAATGAGGAAGTGGAATGAGAGGGTATGGCAGGTAACCAGCTTCCAGTGTGTTTTCTTCTTCACCAAGAACAGCATAAATTGCCTGTGGAAATGAAGAGACCACAGGTGTTGAGAAGGGCACATGTGCTGCTGCTTTAGTTGCTCATTTTGAGAAAACTTCACCATAATGTTGTGTTCCACCAAAAAGTGATTTGGAATGGCTGTGGCTTGGCTGAGCCATAATTCAGGCAGGAAGACCCGTTCCCTGGGGCAGGGCTGTGTTGCAGGTGCTTGCTTTGCTGAGCTCCCCACATGGACAGAGAGGAGCAGTCTCTGGGAGTCTGTCTCTCCTAGAGGCGATGCTGATGTGATGTAAGGCACAATTGCAGCATTTTAGACTCTTCCTGCCTCTCTGAGGAGCGAGTGGCTCTCAGCTCCCACCCTGCCTGTATAGATAAGAGATGCTCTGCAGGGAGCGGAGGAGCACTCTTAGACTGGGTTTGTATCCAAACTCTTTGCCATTGTTCCCCTGCAAGTGTCTGGAGAACAGGCACGCTTTCAAATATTTTTAGACTTCAGGACTGTCCTCACAGTATGTGGGTACTGAGGGAGCTGGCTGATGTGCCTGCGAGGCTGCTGTGTTATCTTTGAAAGGTGATGGAGATCAGTGGAATTTCCCCATGGCTGGAGACATATGGCATGTGGGTCACCCATCTTCAGAAAGCACCTGAAGGTCAACCTGGAGAGCTACAAGCTGGTCAGCCTCACTTCAGCCCCTGGATATTTCTGCACATGTGAAGGAGAAGGTGATTGGGCACAGTCAGTATGGTTTTACCGTTGGTAAATGGTGCCTGACTGACCTGGTTGTCTTCTATGACTGAATTTGTGGATGAGGGGAGAGCAGTGGCTGTCGCTTACCTTGAATTTGGTGATTTCCCACGGCCCTTTCCCAGTGCTTCATGTTTCCTCTCCTGTGTGGGAAGTAGCAGTCTCCCTGTGCGTCTTGGGTGCACATGGAGCTTGCCCTCCCATGGTCCCATCAGCCAGCCTTTGATTGAAGCTCGCTTTTAGGAGAGAATCCTCTTCTTTTTTGCCCAGTTCATTTCATTTCCTCCTTTTGGCATTCAGACTTAGTTGTCTGAGCTGCAGTGGTCCATTCAGAAAAAAACGGGTCGTTCAGGAACCCTGAGTTAAGGTCACATATTGTGAGATAATTTGTTGTTAAAGATGAGTGTCTTTTGTATTCCTTTTAATTGCCTTTTCCTGCTTAGGGTATTTGAGGAACACTGTCATGCATTACGAAGAAAGCCCCATCTGATCAGCCAACATTAATCAAAACATCATTTGTATATGACCCTGTTCCTGCTGTCACCCTCATGAATGTCAGAGCAGTGGTGCGTCCTCCACAGCCCTGGGTAGCTTCGCTCTTAGCTGGCGATAACCTTCTGGGAGGAGGACATGTTGGATATTGGCATTAAGGGCACACTGCAGACGTAGGAATGGATGTGTGTTAACGGAGAGGACGCTGTCTCTGAGCACACAGACTGGCAATAGCTCATGGACATGCCCTTGAGTGACCTTCACTGTAAACTAATGCATTTGCAAAAGCCCCTGCATTTTAGGAATTTCTAAATGGGGCTGGTTTAAGTGACTGCAAATTAATCATGCTTGCAGGTTATCCTGCTGTCCCCAGGACTTTGTTTCTGTTCACCCCTGGGATTGTGTTTGGCATGGGAAGCAGCAAGTGGCCACCAGTCAGTATAAACAGCTCTTCTGGATGATGTGGAGTGCATCTGTCCTGAAATTATGTGAAGGGCCAAAGTGCTGGGTGCGTGGGGTCCATGCCAAGCTGCCTACTTACAGCAGCACTCACTTAGGGAGGTGCCGTGCCCTGCTGTCATACACGCAGTTACGTGGCCCTTCTGCCAGGCTGGGCAGCTGGAGTGATGCACTCCAGAGTGTTATTCGGGAACAGGAGCTGAGGTTCAAAAAGGATGATCCCACTTCTCTACTTTATTTCGGCAACACCTAGGAGCGGACCTAAAACCTGCGCTGAGCACTGTGAATGCTTAGCTGCTCCCTCCTCCAGTTTGGAAGCTGCTGAAGCCTTGGTTCGAGCATCTGCTTGCACAGGTCCTAAGTGCTCCACAGGGCAACCCCAAATTGCCTCTCTTGAGGTTTGGTGCAGCACAGACAGGCTCACAGCCTGCCTGGGTGGAGGAACGGGGACAATGTTGCCTGTCAAGCGCTCCCGATGGATGGCAGCGCTCTTCCCTCCTGTCCCGGGGCTGAACACCAGCTTGGCTGCAGGTGCAAGACAAGGCTCAGCAGGCTCCTATTTCCCGGTGTAGCATGAGCAATGCCTTACAGTGGCACGGTGTGGTGACTGGCAGAGAGCCTGAGTGGTTTTGAAGGCTGCCTTGGGGACGTCATCTAGTGCACAGCATCTCCCTGAGCTGCCGGCTGGGAGCTGCTCTTCTGGTGGAGGGAGGGATGTTGGCCTGTCTGTGCTGAGGTGATGTCAGTAGTAGTGCCAGGATGCTGTGTTACTCCATGGATAATGGTCTTGGGTCTTGGAGCTGGTGTTTTGGAAAGGACTGCCTTTCTCTAGGAGAGAAAACTTCTCGTTTACTTGCATAGCTGTAGTGAGCATATCCTTCCATCTGTGGTGCATTGACAGCAAACACAAGGATGGTAAAGGGAAGGTAAAAAGTGCAGGTAAGGAGTTTAACCTGTGGATGCTGTTTGCTTGATTCCGTTATTTCTTTTCTTACCCCCTTTTTAGATTACCAGAAAATTCAGGCTCAATTCCGATGGGAAACTTGAACAAACTGTCTCGATGGCAACCACTACGCAGCCCATGACTCAGCACCTCCATATTACCTACAAAAAGGTGACACCCTGATGCTGGGAGGGCTGAGTCTCCCCGCTGAGGGCGAGGAGTGGGGTGTCGTGCACCAAGAGCAGTGGCAGCTCAGGAGCATGGTATGCCAGACCCCGGAGCTAGTTGCCCGTGCTCACCCCCAGGGCCGCGGAGCTGCCCGTCCTGTTGAGAATGTTACTCAGATGTTTCTGTAATGGTATATTAAAAAAAAAAAATAAAAAGCTTTTATTTTTATGGCTGTGTCTTTGGGCTTGATTGCTGAGTGGTCTGTGCGTCCCTCTGCTCTGGCAGTGGTTACAGAGGGGCTTTTGATGCCTGTTCATTAGTAGGTGTTGGGTTGCATATCCAACTTCCTGGACCCTTTTCTGCAATCTGAGTAACGCCACAGAAGCAGCAGGACCAGGAATGGATTTGCACTGCTGAGACAGACCCTGAGAATGTCAGCTCTTGCCTAATGAAACTCAGCTTAAATATTCAGAGGGAGCACCTACGTCTTGCTGTGGGATGAAGAGAACTGTCACAGGACCTGATCCTGATGGTGCCATTGAGCTGACTTGAATGGACTTGGGGCACTCCTGGAGGTCAGGACGAGACCTCACCAGCTTCAGTGCAGAATATCACAAGAGTTTGGGTGACAGCTGTGAGCCAACAGGCAGCAAGAGAAACTGTGAACAGTGGAGATCGATCTCAGCAGTTCTTTTGTCTAATTTGGCAGTCATGATGCAGCCTTTGACCTTCATGAAGTGTGTGATTGAGTCCCTCAGCAGTGAGGGAGGCAAAGGTCTAGCACTGCTTCTGGTCTACAGTGGAGGTAGGAGAGACAGTTCTGCCTGTGTTTCTCCATCAATGGTCCCCAAAGGCTTTCTATGGTGGGTGTGCGGCTCTAAAGAAGGCCTTGGTGGTGACATTTCTTTCTCACAAGCTTTCTGATGCCAGCCATTGTGCGTGAAGGTACGATGGGTCTGGTTTGCGCCTGTAGCTTCCTTCATGACTCAAGATCCCTCTAGGCCAAAGGGATTTAAAACCTTTGTGGTTCTGGAAATGTCTGCTCTGGCGGCTCCCCGAGCTTTTCTGAGCTTCGCAGTAGTGTCCTCAGTGTATTTGCAGGGAGCACAAAATGATTCAGACAGGTGGTTTCAGCATGTAGTGCTACAATAGTATTTTTGGGAAAAGTGGAGGAGGCAGCTTGAAGATGAAAATGCTAACTGAGGCCAATAAATGATAGCCCAGAAACTTCTCATTGTTCTGGAAACAGCAGAATGCTTGGGGAAGGCAGAACTTTGCAAATAGTCTCTGATCTGTGGAGAAGTGATTTTGAATGTTGATGCTCTAGGTCTTTAAGTAGAGGGTGTGGATCAACGGCATGAAGCCTAGATGGAGGCTGATTATTAGCAGTGTAACCCTGGGTCAATACTGGGTCTGATCCTCTTCACTAGTAACCTGGATGATGGGGCACAGTGCACCCTTGGTAAGTTTGGGAGGAGTGGCTGAGCCACCAGGAGATCCTGCTGCCACCCAGAGGGACCTCGATAGGCTGGAGAAATGGGCTGATGGGAACCTCCTGAAGTTCAACCAAGGGACACGCAAAATCCTGCCCCTGGGGAGGAACAGCGCCAGGCACCAGGACACGCTAGGGGTGCCTCGCTGGAAAGCAGCTCTGCAGAGAAGGTCCTGGTGGACACCACATTGAAGTTGAGCCAGCAAAGGAGGCCAGCGGTGTCCTGGGCTGCACGAGGAGGAGCATTGCCAGCAGGTTGAGGGAGGGAATCCGCACTGGTGAGGCCAGCCCTGGAGTGCTGTGTCCAGTGCTGGGCTCCCCAGCACAAGAGAGACAGGGACAGACTGGAGAGAGTCCAGTGAAGGGCCACCAACATGGAGAAGGGACTGCAGCATCTCTCCAATGAGGAGGGGCTGAGAGAGATGGGACTGTCCAGCCTGGAGAAGAGAAGGCTGGGGGGATCTTCTCCATATATATCAATATCTGAAGAGAGAGTGCAAAGAAGATAGAGGCTGCCTCTTTTCAGTGGTGCCCAGGCTCCATCTGGCTCAGGGTGGCCCTCCTTCAGCAGGGGCTTGGACCAGATGAGCTCTGGAGGCCCCTGACAACCGCAACCGCTCTGTGAGTGTGTGATGCTGGCAAAACAACCAACAACAACAACAGGGACCGCCTGAAAGGGGCCTGAGCAAACGGAGAGGTGTGAAGCACGCTGCCAGATGGGGTTTGCATCGCAGGGTGTGTCTGTGAGACTGGGGGAGCTCCTGGGTGCGCCCCTGAGAGTCTTGTGATGTCACCAGAGAGTCAGTCACCCCATGACATCACTTGCAGTGGGCAATGATACATGCCAGTGGCACATACTGCTAGTGGCACATGAGAGGTCGAATCCTGTGGGCAGCGCCTGAGCCGTCAAAGTCCTACCAACAGCACACTAGACGTGACCTGCCAGCAGCCGAGTCCCACCAGCGGCACCCATCAAGTCCCGGCAGCAGCAGCGCTGGAGGGGCCCAGGCATGAGCTGGCGGTGCTGGGACCCACCATGAGGTCCCAGCAGGGGGACATCTGCCCCATCTGCCTGGGTCCCCTCGAAGACCCCGCTGCCGTGGACCCATGCTGGCATGAATTTTGTCACGTGTGCATTCAGCGCTGGGCTGCCACCGCCATCGCTGCCACCTGCCCGCTCTGCTGGCAGCCCATCATGGCCGTCCACCACCTGCTGGTGGAGGATGGCCATGGTGGGGCGGGCTTCCGTCCCCATGGCCGATTCCATCCCTACGTGGGGCTGTGGCAGGGCCGGCAGGGGTGGTGGCAGCAGCAGTGGGGTCCCGGAGGTCCCTGGTGCCAGAGACTCTCTGTGGGGCACGGGGAGCGCAGCCCCCCCATGCCCCACCAGCATCTCCAGAGCCTGTCTGGGCAGTGGGACAGTGACAGGCGCAGCCGGCCCCACTACCCTCCAGAGAACATCCAAGATCCGTCATGGCTGCGGAGGCAGAGGGTCTGGGAGGAAGAGCCGGGCTCAGGGGACCACGCACGCTGCCTCCCCTGGCTCCACTTCTGAGCAGGGCAGCCGGTACCCCCGGGGTCCCTCTGAAACAAAAACACCGGGGATGCTGAGAGAGGCCATGCCTGGTTTCTTCCGTGCTGCTTTGCTGATTGCTGCAGAACTGGGGGAGTGGGAGGGATATGGCCCTGGGAACTGGGGGAGAGGGATGCACCCCCAGAAAGGGAAGGGGAAGGGAGAGGGAAGGGGAAGGGAGGGTCCACTGGGCCTCTTCTAAGCAGATCCCCAAAAGGGCCAGTGCCTGCTCTCCTGAAGGCCAGGGCGAGGAAAGAGGCTGAGGTGGAGGTTTGGGGGAGACCCTCCTCTCCTCTCTTGGTCCCGCACACCCCTGTGCTGCGGAGGGCTGCGATCCTGTGGGGAGGCTGTCCAGGCTGGGGGAGGCAGCCCTGGCACAGCCGCCTGCTGAAGGGCAGCTGCCTGCACTGCCCATGGGACAAGCGGCCCCAGCCGGGATGTGCCTTGTATTTCGGAAGTCTCCAGGGAAACCCAGAGCTCCCCCCACTCCAGGGCCTCCCCAAGAGCTGTGCAGTGGGAGCATGCCCCAAAGGGTGCCAGGCCCTCGCTGCCGCCCCGCTCCATCCCCTCCCGCAGACCGGGTGGCTGGGAGCTCCCGGCGTTGGGGCTGAGCTGCTGCCCACACTGGCCTGCCGCTTTGGCAGACCTTGCCTCCCAGCGAGCGGACCCAAACGTTGGTGTCGAGAGTTTTGGCGGCCACATCTGCCCCGGCAAGGGCAGCCAAGCATGAGGTGAGGCTGCTCAGGGTGACCATGGGCTCTCAGTGCCTTCTGCCCCAGACATGGATGCAAAGACGAAAATCTCATGGAGATTTATATCGGAAAACTGGCAAGCAGGAGGTGGCTCTTTGGCACTTCCCAAAGGCTCCCTCTGAGCAGCATCCTCTCATTGGAGGTCCCAGGCCATGCGGGGCATCCGGGTGGCCTTTTCTGTCCTTCCCCGGCACTCCAAGAGAGCAGGAGGCAGGATGTTTGCAAGCGGCTTTCTGGTACCTAGAGGAAGATCCAACCCTTGCAGGGCTTTTGGCAAAATCCCCTTATGGCACAGCGTAACCCACTCTGGCACTGCAGCTGTATTGCAGGGTGGCATCGGCTCATCTGCACAAGAGCCACTCTGTGCCAGGCATCAGCCCGTGCCGGGACTGGGCAGGGATTAAGAGGCTGAATCTGTAATTGATCCTCACCAGGCGACAGGTGTTTAAAGGCTTTGATCTGCTGCTTCTTGATTGTATTCCAGCCCCTCGCTGGAATTTCTCACGTGTAACTGAGCCCCGCTAATCCATCCTGGCCATATATAATGGATGGCGGTGGAGTGAAGGAACACAAATGTGGCTGAATATCGGTAACAAATGTCCGGGCAGCGGTGCAGCTGGTCCCTCTGCTGAAGATCCCCCACTGCCAGTACCTGGCCTCTGTGCCAGCCAGTGCAAAACCCTTCCTCTGTCCCCAAAATCTGGCTTGGCCGTGTGCAGGGGCAGGCACCATGACCAGGCTCAGCAGAGAACAGGGACATTCTCTGCTGGCCTGAGGAGCGGGACGAGGCTTGGAGCCGAGCCACCATCTCCAGGACTGGTGCCGGCGGTGCTGAGAGGGGCTGTGCCTGGTTTCTTCCACGCCGGTTTGCTCGCCCCTGTGGGCATGCACCCCTGGCCGTGCCTGGGGAGGGGCTGGTGGCCACGGTGCCTCCACTACAGATGCTCCCTTCCTCCCAGCCAGTGCTGGCCTCTGTCCCTCCAGGCAAGAGGCATTGCTTCAGGAAGGAGGCATCCTTCACAGGAACTCCTTGGAGAAACGGACCCAAATGATGCCTTTGGGGTGCAGTTCCCAAAAATCAATCTGGCTGAATTTGACCTGAGGCATGGGACGTGTGTTCAGGCACAGCCCCCCGATAGCGACCAGAGTCCTTCATGCTCTTACCTTGTTCCTCCTGCTGTTGCAAATGGATGTTAACTTGCCAGGATTTGCTTTCAGCCTTGCTGGGTTTTAGCCGGGCTTTTAGGAGGAGTGGGAACCACCCCAGCGCACTGGCTCCATGCAGGTCCCACTGGGCCACAGTGGTTTTGGCATATGCAAAAGTGAAATAAAAGCCACGCTCTCCAGAGAGCTAGCCAGCCAAGAGCGGATGAACGTTCACATTAATGTGTAATTAATATGCAGTTCTGGCTTCAGTTCTTTTGGCAGTGCAGAGTTAATTACAACTAAACTGTAAAGCATTGCACATGGATTTTATTTACTGCCTTATTAGTGGCATCTGTTCTCCCAGCAAAATGTCTCAGCTGTTTGCTCTTGTTCAAGGAGACCAGAACTCATTGCATAGATGGCCCATGCTAACTTATATGCTTTGGCTGGAAAGCGAGCTAAAGGATGTGATTGCACCACCGTGTTTTCCGTTGGACCCTACTTGTTTGTTTAATGCATTGCCCCAGCCCCTGAGCCCATCACAACATGAAGGGGGGCACAGGGCTTCAGCCCCAGACCTGAAGGATGTGCCTGCATTTGAGAACCAGCAACATCTCTCTTCCCAGCTCTCTCCCAGCACTGCCCCATGATGTTTTACAGTCTTCTCCATCAAGAGTGATCAGGGATGTCTGGGCCCCAGTGCTGCAGGACCCTCAGCTCGCTCCGAGTCGCAGTCACCAGGGCTGCAGCTGAGCCACAGCAGGCCAAATCACTCGCTGCTGCAGCGTCCACTGCCTTGGCTGCCTTCCTGGCCTGGCTTTGCTGCTTAACACATGTCCTGAGGAAGATGAATGCTGGTTTTGTTAAGCGAATCTTGTGGCAAATGCAAATTAAGTGGCTGCAAATCCAGTGGAGAAGCCAGTTCATTTAGGGCATGGAGCATAACGGGAGGAGGAGAGCATCTGAAACGGGGAGGTGGGAAGCACCAGCCGAAAGGCTTTTGATCCCTGTGGTGTGACAGTGAGGTTCCTCACCCAGGGCTTGTGTTACGAACATTCACACCTGGCCCGTGCCGACCAAGGAGAGAGGCTGGGATGCAAAGCATAGAATTACAAGGGTAAATACTTATTCATGGGCATGAGGTGTCCCAGCCAAATCAGGGCACCCGAATGTGGTTTTACACGGGGTTCTTATACCCTTCAAACAGTCAGGTACAACACGACTTGACTAATCACTAACAGCCATGCCATCAATTGCTAATCACGGTCAAACTTTGCAAAGCCACTCTATTTCTGCAGCATTCTTACCCCTTGCCTATTGACCCCCGGCATCCCTGGAGTCGGTCTTGCTCAAGTTACCAATCTGTGACGCCAGACGATGCTGGGAGGGTTTCAAAGACGTGTCAGAAGGGCTGGGACGCTGGCGTTATCATGGTTGACTGGGGTACCCTTTATCCTTCAGGGACAGCTCTGAGCTTCCACAAAGCAAAGTCCTTCTTTCCAGGGCCGGGCTGTCCTTTATTTGTTTTACTTCAGCATGAACAATACCAGAGTCTCCAGGAAAATTCCACTACCTCATCACATCACAGTGTATAACTAAAATATATATATATTATATATATGTATATATAAATAAAGTTAATACACTTTCATACTATATAGACTGATTGAAACTGGTAAGGAAGAGATTTTTCATCACACTTGCCAAGCCAGCGACACACCCAAGTCTCCATCAGAGCCACCGGGCTGCTGCTTCCTTCCGGCAGCGTCCGTGTGCCCCTGCTTGTGACATCTGCCAAGAGGGGCTCGGGCGCGAGCGTTTCGCCCCGCGTGGGGCTGAGGGCCGTGGCAGGCTGTGCGCTTGGAGGCTGCGGATGGAAATCGCTGCTGCGGGCAGCGAGGAGCATGACTCAGCCGCTCGAGCAAACTCGGGGCTTGCCTGGGCGCTGCAGCTTCTCGGCAGGGACCTCTTCCGCAGCCTGATTTGCTGGGAGACTGCCAGCCGCCCTTGCCATCTCCTCCTCTCTGCAGGCAGCTCGCAGGCAGCTCTGCCCTATTCTCCGCTCATCGTCCGTGTCTCCAGTGACAAAATGACCCGCCGGAGGAGAGGGACACGGGGCTGAATCCCTGTGACAGGCACAGAGCAGAGGAGCTGGTGATGCGGTCGGAGGATGCTGCGGGGAAGGTACGGGCAGCCTCGCCGACAGTGGCGCCGATGGAGGGGCTGGGGGGTGGGCATGGTTCATAGGCAGCGTTCAGCGCCTGCGGTCAGGGCTTTGCACCCTTGTCCCAACCGGTGCCGTGACCACCCTGTGCAGCCGAGAGGTGACCCGACCCCTGGCGTGAGGGTCCTCGCGCTGCCTGCAGTGGGGCAGGCTGCCAGGCCCCTCGGGGGTGCAGCCCCCCTCCCGCAGCGCTTGCCGAACCCCGGCGGGGCCAGGCAGCGCATGCTGCGGGAGCAGCTCTGCCCTTTGCCCCGGAGACCTTAAGGACAGGTATTCTGGGGGGTTTACCAGTACGGTTGTTCACCCCTGGGGTGCCCATGGAGGACCCCATGTGAGAGCCCTTCTGCGTGGGTTTAGGAGCTGCTTGTGGCCATGCCCCAAACCCCCTCTGGCCTGCCCGCCCTGGGGGGCCAGGAAGAAGAATTGAGTGTGTGTTTGACCTTATTTAGACAGATCTTTTTCAAGCAATTAGATCTGCCGTGGGTTGTGCTGATGCAGAAAGCCAGTCTGCCAAAATCTGGCTCCTAAGGTTGGTGGGGCTGCGTACTTCCCAGAGGGACCCTGCCAGTGAGGCTGACAAAAGGCTTTTCCTCGCTGCTCCCTGCCTGCAGCAGCACAGAGTCTGGGGGAAGGAGATGTGAAGGAAATACACTGGTAGCCATAATTTTGCTCTGCCATGCTGTGTCCCCCCAAAGGGCTCTCCACCCTTTGGTGTGATGCCAAGTGTGCCTTGCAGAAAGGCAGCCAAAATCCTCCCTAAACACAGGCCTGCTGACCCCACAGCTTCACCAGCGCTTTACCTGAGTGCTGTGCTTCCTCCATTACCTAATCACATCTCCCCTGAGAGGACACCATTCTCCTTTGGGCTCCAGTAACACCCAGGAGCTTTTCCGTCCTTGCTCTGGCAGCTCGCCAGTCTCAGCAGTTCAGGAGCTCGGCAATGGGGGCTGTGGGCAGTGGGGAGGGCTCAGGAGTTTTGCAGTCCCCGCTATGCAGCATGTCTGTGTGCACCTCGGTTTTAGCTCTGGGCTCTCAGGGGACCTTTGCAGGGGGCATGAGACCCCCCGCCTCTACAGAGGAGTGCCCTGTCTCTGCAGCCAGCATGTTGGTACAGATTTTCCATGCAGGGCCATGCTGGGGCTGCTCGCACAAGAGACCTGGTTTCTGCTCTCCCTGCTGCCAGAAATATCCCAGCTGCCTGCAGCGGAGAGCAAGGGAGGAGAGCTGCGGGCTGGTGGATGGCCAGGCAGCGGAGCAGGCAGACCAGCAGCTGTGCTGGTGGGCAGAGTGCGGTGGGGTCAATTTGTGGAGGCTGATGGGCTTCCCCGGGGTAGTGTGGTGCATGCTGAGGCTGGTTCACCACCCACGTGGCCCCTGTGTCAGGACCGTGGCGAGGGTCCAGCAGGTTTCCCGTGGACGTCTCTCCACCCAGGAAATGATGGACAGGTTGCCCCAGTGCTTTAAGCTCATGGGTATCCTTCTTTTCTGCTGTGCTCAGGATGGAGATGTTCTGGACCTCCCAGCCTAGGAACAGGAGAGAGGAGGCCAACTGGGACAAGACACAGCAGCCATGGCTGTGCGTGGCCGGCGCACCAAGGTGCTCCCCTCCGAACTGAACAAGGTGTGCCCTGAGAGAGGAGACAATCCCGCCACGCACCCCAGGAAGATGAGCGACTTTGAGGTGGTCCCCAACCTCCAGCAGAGCAGTAGCAGTGTCTCGAAGACCAGGCGGAAGGCACATTTCCCTATGGGTAACAATGAAAAGGCAAGTTCAGGAGGTGTTGGAAGAGGGAGTGGTTTGCCACACACAACGGAAGAGCATTAATGAGTTGTCCGGTGACTCATTAATGGGAGCATTAATAACAGATCACTTTAGATTTAGGGACAGACAGAAAAAACCCAAACATCTGAGGTATGTGTCCAGCATTCATATCTCCTCTCCTTGGAGTACATCTGGCTTTGTCCTTGCAGATAGTGATGGAGCTTTCTTCCTTCACGTCAAAAGAAGCGCCCAGAGATGCTCCAAGCACCGGGGTGTCTGGCCCCTGGTGTAACTTCTGGCCCTTTGCAGAAACCCTGACCCCTTGCTGCTTTTCCTGCTCCCTCAGGAAAATCTCGTCTCATGGATTCCTGAAAACATCCGGAAGAAAGAGTGCACCTACTTTGTTGAAAGCTCCCAGACATCAGATTCTGGGTAAGTCAAACAGTCTTTCATTCCCCTCCCCTGCCAGGAAAGCAGAAGGGGTGTTTGGTGACAAAGCTACAGCACCAGAAAATCCCACCTTTCTGTTAAGGAAGCTGGTGTCAAGGGGATTCACAAATTCCTTTTTGACTGGTTCTTCACGCTGCTGTGTGTCACCACATGGCTGATATCCCGTGTCCCAGTGAGGAACATTTCTGATGCTTTCACATGCAGTCATTTCCATCTATGCTTCATCCAGAGGAACCCTAATATTTCTGTCCTAAACCTCTGCAGGCAGAAATACCAATTTTTGCTAAATTCTCCCCCAAACAATGCCTTTGCTTCTGCACACATTCTGAGTCGGAGGATGAGCTGGGTGGGAGATGCTGGTGCATGCGGTGTTCTTAATGAGAACGCCAACACCCCCTGCCTGGCCTGAGGCAGGTGGGGCAGCTGGGCTTTGCCTTTTGGGTTTAGATTGGTTTTGGCAAAGTTGGTGGTGTGTGTTTCAGGAGGATTGTGTGCGAGTGCGGCTATCTCAGGGAACAGCACCTGGAAGATGCTGCCAAACCTCCCATCTTCCTGGGGAAGGAATGGGACCCCAGCAGGCACATCCAGGAAATGCCAACAGATGCCTTCGGTGATATCCACTTCACGGGCCTGGGACAGAAGATAGGGAAGGTGATCTTTTTTTCCTGTCTGTGGTGCATGGGGAGCCAGTGTTCAGGTCTTGCCATGGCAGATGAAATGCCAGTATCTCCCTCCTGAACTAGAGGAAGTTAGGAAAGAGTGGAAATGCCCCAAAGCAGAGGAAGATGGGGTGGGACAGGATCTCTCTTCTCTCCCAGCCCTGTACCCAGTCCCTTTCTGAAACCATGAGACTGATCTTCATGCTCTGAGGGCTATGCTTCAAGGAGTGGCTGTTCCCTGTCCTTGTCCTTAGGTATATAAACTGGGGGGAGTCAGAGGGGAGGGATCGCTGCTTGGGAACTAACTGGGCATCAGTTGGCGGGTGGTGAGCAATTGCATTGTGCATCATTTGTTTTGTATATTTCTTCTGTATGGGGGCAACTGATACTGGTGTGGGTTGGTTCGCTGGTTCAGCTGCAGTGCCTGTTGTGGGGGTTGCAGTGGCCGCAGTGCCTGTTGCCTTGTTGTTAGATCCAGAGACCTTCTCTTCCCCTTGAGAGTACTGAATAGTGTTGAACTCCCCTCAGTTTATATAGTGGGCATGACATCACATGGTATGGAATATCCCTTTGGTCAGTTGGGGTCAGCTGTCCTGGCTGTGTCCCTCTCAAATTCTTGTGCCCCTCCAGCCTTCTTGCTGTTTGGGTATGAGAAGCTGAAAAATCCTTGACTTAGTCTAAACACTACTTAGCAACAACTGAAAACATCAGTGTGTTATCAACATTCTTCTCATACTGAACCCAAAACATAGCACTATACCAGCTACTAGGAAGACAATTAACTCTATCCCAGCCGAAACCAGGACAACCCTGTTGGTTTTACCTAAAATGTGTATATGTTCCCTTTTTTGCAGTATGTGCGCGTCTCCTCGGATACCCCTCCACGGGTCATCTACCACCTCATGACACAGCACTGGGGCCTTGATGCACCCAACCTGCTCATCTCAGTCACCGGGGGAGCCAAAAACTTCGTCATGAAGCCAAGGCTGAAGAACATCTTCCGGCAAGGGCTAGTCAAAGTGGCCCAGACCACTGGTAAGAGATGCAGAGGCTCTCCCTGTGATTGTAGCAGGAGAGGGACCTGTTATCTGGCCATGCCAGGTTCAGTGAGTTGGGCTGCTGTGGAGATGCTGAGCTGGCCCAGGAGGCCTGTAGGTCCCTGTCTGGACTACCACCACCAGGGATGGACTCTTCCTGCTCAGTCGCTGCAAACAGGCTGACAGGGAGCTGGACTGAGAGATGCAACACTGAGCTGAAGAAGGCATCTCCTCTGCCGCCAGGGCTTGACGTAGTGGGCAGGGAAGATATCTTCTGGGGGATGGAGCACCTCTGAGGACCAGGTGTTCCTGCAGCCATATAGGGGGATGTTAGGAGATTGCTGTGAGCAGAGCCTCTCCCTTCCCAAGCCCCTCTCTGACCCCCCAGGGGCCTGGATCATCACAGGGGGGTCCCACACTGGTGTGATGAAACAGGTGGGAGAGGCAGTGCGCGACTTCATCCTGAGCTGCAGCCACAAGGAGAGCGAGATCGTCACCATTGGCATAGCCACCTGGGGGACTGTGTACAACCGGGAGAGCCTCATCTGTCCCATGGTGAGCCAGGCAGAGTTGGAGATGCGTTTGCTTTGCCTTTGTCTGGACTGTTGAGGAAGTCCTGCCAAGGACTGTGGTGGGAAAGGGTGCTTCAAGATGTGCCCATGGCTGGCAGCTGTGGTAAAACCCAGCAGCACCAGAAGGAATGATGGTCCTGGGCTGATGTTTGCTGAGAACCCCTCTACCCTACCCAGTATCTTGTGTAGGTGCTGCGCTTCTCCTGGGAGGACTCTTGTGGGTGTGAGGGCAGGTGGAGCAGAGACAGAGGAGCATGGGGCAAGACTGATGTGAGGACTGCAGGGTGGGCAGGGCCAGCTGTTTGGCCAGACTGTCCCCACGTGCTGGCCTGTTCCTGTCCCACACGCTGGTTGCTTCGGGCATCTGGTGCTCCTCCACAGCCCTGCCAGGCTTTTCCCAGAGCCTCTCCTGCACCTTACAGGGTGGCTTTCCAGCTGAGTACATACTGGATGAGGAGAACCAAGGCAGCCTGTCATGCCTAGACAGCAACCACTCCCACTTCATCCTGGTGGACGATGGGACCCACGGGAGGTATGGGGTGGAAATCCCCCTGAGGACCAGACTTGAGAAGTTCATTTCGGAGCAGACCAAGGTGAAAGGAGGTAATGGCAACACACAGCAAGGCCTGAGGCAGGGGAGGGCACAAGGAGGGATGGGCCATCCATTGGTAAGGGGTGCCCATCCTGGCCTCCGGTGAGAGGGGAGGCTGTGGCTTCCTTGGAGGATCCAGGCAAGGAGTTCAAGTGGGTTGTCATGATAAATGTGGAACCTGGTTCCTCGGTAACATAAATCAAAGAGCCTTTCTCTATCAGCTGCTTGACTTATGGGGTCACCAAAGGGGTCTCCAAACCTTGTGATGCTGAGCTGATCAGGGGGAGTCGTTTCTCCCAAAGGGCCAGGCCTCCAAGGGGGCTTCTCGCTGTGCAAATGATCTTCTATTCTAACATATGCACACACATGCTCCAGCAGCATGATTGCCAGGAGATCGTCTCCCCTCTCTCCTGGAGCCTGGCATGTCAGGGGCAGTGCTCCCACTTTGCCTTTCACACCCCACTGCTCAGAGGGGACTACATTCAGCTGCATGGAGGGGTGGCGGTGGGGGGCTGCCCCACCGGGAGGTGACCCCGGGCTCTGCTTCCCCACAGGTGTCGCCATCAAGATCCCCATCGTGTGCGTGGTGCTGGAAGGAGGCCCCGGGACACTCGATGTAAGGAACTCCTCCTGCCCACTCCCAGCAGAGCTGAGAGGCGGGGGTGGTGGGAGGGGGCAGCTCCTTGCCCAGGGTGCTGCTCTCCAGTTTTGGTGTGAGCATGGTGCCACACTAGCTGAAACGCAGCTGGGTGGGAGTGCTGCGGAGCAGTGGTGTGGGTCTCAGGCTCAGAGAGGGACTGCTGGCCTCTGGGTGAGATTAGGAACAGCCTCCCCACTCTGTTGCAGACCATCTACAATGCCATCACCAACGGGACTCCCTGTGTGATTGTCGAAGGGTCTGGCCGTGTGGCCGATGTCATCGCACAGGTGGCCAGCCTGCCTGTGCCCAAGATAACCATTGCCTTGATCCAGAAGAAGCTGAGTGTGTTCTTCCATGACACCTATGAGCTCTTCACTGAGGACAAGCTGGTGGAGTGGACCAAGAAGGTGAGCCTCTTGCAGGGAGACAGCTCCTCTCGCTATGCTGGTGCAGATCAAAAGGGTCCCCAGGGCTCCTTGCCCATCAGCAGCAACGCTCCCAGTGTGACGTTTAAGGGTCATGTTCCACCAACCATCCATCTCCCCCCAGCCATGCTCAGCATTGTCCTGGTGGGCACCCCAAAGGCTGAAGCTCTGCTCCTCCACTGCTTGCTCCCTTTGAGTAGAGAGGTACCATTTGGGACCAACACCAGCCGGGCTGGGAGACACAGCACAGGGGGTCTGCAGGCAACCCGAGGGGAGCAAAGAATTGCCCCACATAGGACAGGGGGCTGCGGGAAGTGGCAGGGAGGAGGTGCTGCTGCTGATTGCTTGCCCACGGCTCTCCTTGTAGATTCAAGACATAGTGCGGAGCCGGCAGCTCCTGACCATTTTCAGAGAGGGCAAATATGGCCAGCAGGACGTGGACGTGGCCATCCTCCAGGCCCTGTTCAAAGGTGAGGGGTGGGGAGCTGCTTGGGAGGAGGGGGCAAGATGAATGGGATGGGGGGTCACAAGTCACCTCCTGCAGCTGCCTGACTTATGGTGTCATCAAAGGGGTCCCCAAACCTTGTGATGCTGAGCTGATTGGGGAGAGATGTTTCCCCCAAAGGGCCAGGTCTCCAAGGGGGCTTCCAGGTAGTATCATCTCGCCGTGTAAATGATTCTCTGTTCTAACACGTGCACTTTGCATGCAGCATCCCGAAACCAGGACCACTTTGGTCGGGAGAACTGGGACCACCAGCTGAAGTTAGCTGTGGCCTGGAACAGGGTGGACATTGCTCGGAGTGAGATCTTCACGGATGACTATGAGTGGAAGGTAAGGGAGTACCTGTGCTTCTTGTCTGGTGAGGCTTACAGCTTGTCAGGTCCCACTTGAAGACTGTGGATATTGAGGGCACTGCTCACCTTGGCTGTGCCTAGGGAGAGTTTTTGAAGGCATTTCTCTTGGACCCTAAACTCCCACCGTATTGTCAGGGGCTCTTTATCTGTCCTGTCTTTCAAAAGTGCACTAAAACACCCAAAGCAGAGGTGAGCACACCCTATAATTCATTGCTTGTAAAGGTCCTATTTGGCTTATATTTTTTATAAAGGTGATTGATCAGTATTTTGTTAAAAACCAGTGTCTTTTAAAGACAATCCACCAACCTAGACCCAAAAATACCTCTTGCCAGCTCTGCCCTGTGGTCGCTGCTCATGCCATGTTGTCAAATGGCAACTTGTCCCTAAACTCCTCTTACCCAGCCTAGTGCTTCCCTGCTCAAACTTTACTACAGAGTGGGGCAGGGAGCAGCACAAGCCAGCTCTGCTGTCCCACACCTGGTCCTGCTGTCAAGAAGTCAAAGCTGAGCAGGGTTAACTGTCCTTTCTGATAGGGCTGTGGGACTTGGAAGGGATTTTCCTATTTCGTTGGACACTTTGGGTTCCCTCAGCTCACATACCTTTTGTGGGACTGGGAAGGGCTGGTGGGAACTAGGAACCCCAGAAGGAAATATTTGATGGTGTGAAAATGCACAGCCCGAGAAAGATCCACAGCTTTGTCAGGAAGGGAGGATGAGGCAGGCACTCAGATTAGCCGATGTAGGCCAGGGCTGTTACAGGTCCTGCAGCCCTGGACAGGTGTAGCTGGTATGAAAAGCTGAGGCTGAAACCAAGCTGTGGCAGAAGCTCAGCAGGTACCTTCCTTCCTGGACATGTACCCCCTTACCCACGGGCTGTGCTTTCACATGTAAAGGTTGCCTTGGAAAGGAAAACCCCACAAAGGCTGAACTGGGTGACCATTGGGAGCAGCCAGTCTCCCCATGGCTGAGATCCAGCTGGCAGCACCGTGATCCTCCTTCAGCTGAAGAGTTTTGCACAGGGGACAAACTTGTGAAGTCCTGTTCATTTGTATGGTGCATCCTCATGAGCTGGGGAAAGAGGGTCTACTCTACCCTACCCCGTCCGTCCTCCAGCAGCCAAGGGAGCAGAGGGTTTCTACTGCCAGAGGAGAGGGCATACTAACCCACAAGTGTGTCTCTGGGGGATGTCCCACAAGTCCCACTACCTCCCAGCTGCTCTCTCATACCCAGAAACTCCTTGTGTGCTCAGGGATAAAATCTTCCCCTCATCTAAGTGAGGACCATGGTGGGGGCCCTGCTCTGGGGCCATGGAGCCCCTCACCTCTGCCTCTGGCCTGCCAGCCCACAGATCTCCACCCCGTGATGGCAGCTGCCCTGATCTCCAACAAGCCAGAGTTTGTGAAGCTGTTCCTGGAGCAGGGAGTGCGTCTCAAGGAGTTTGTCACCTGGGACACCCTGGTTTACCTCTACGACAACATGGCACCATCCTGCCTGTTCCACAGCAAGCTGCAGAAGGTGCTGCTAGAGGAGAGAGAGCACACAGCTGGCTCCAAAATGCCAAGAATCCAACTGCACCATGTCTCCCAGGTGCTGCGGGAGTTGCTGGGCTGCTCCACGCAACCTCTCTACCCCAAGCCCAAGCACACGGAGCGGCCCCGGCTCTCCATCCCCGTCCCACACATCAAGCTGAATGTACGCATCTCCAGGTTACAGGGTGGCAGGGTTGCGTTGGGGAGGGGGACGCTGGCTCAAGAAACTGTGCTGGAGGTTGCAGCTAGGTCTCTGTCCTCTTGCCTGCTCAAGAATCCCACTTAAAGTCCCTTAAAGCCCTGCCCAAGTCATCTGTCCCACATTCAAGGTGCAAATCCCACCCTCCTACACCCACAGCCCCACTTGGCTGCATGACTCTGGTGGGCAGGACCCAGTGGGGTGGGTGCACTGGGCAGGATGGGCACATCCCCAGGTGATCCTGGCCCTAGAGAAAGTGGCATTTCCAGGAGAAGTCCAGTCTTGGTCACCCTGCTGTCTGCAGCAAAGGCCCTTCCATGGGTAGTGGAAGCAGGCACCAAGGGTTCAGGGGTGGCTTTGTGCTGAAAGGCTGTCTGCTTTCTGCAGCCTCTTGGCAGGGGAATGGGTCTGACCATTGCACACCTTGCAGGTTCAGGGGTCAAGTCTCCGGTCCCTCTACAAGCGCTCTGCTGGCCGAGTCACCTTCACCATGGACCCGGTCCGTGATCTGCTTATCTGGGCTGTGGTCCAGAACCGCAAGGAGCTGGCAGAAATCATCTGGGCCCAGGTATCACAGCCCAGAGCTAACAGTCCCAGATGAGAGGCTCAGATGGAACCAAACCTCCCAGCCCCAAGAGGAAAGGTTGAACCTGCTGGCATTTGGGACAGCAGGCGAGCTGGCCCATGGCAGTGCCCAAGCCTGACCCCCAGCCAAATGGGAGCCAGCTAGTGAGCCTGCGGACACTCGTTCATCCCCAGACACACACCATGATGCCAGATCCCTCCCTTCCCCACCAAAATGTACGCTGTGGGCAGAGGTGATGTGCTGGGCCAGAAGCATGCTCTTCCTTGCAAAGCCTGAGAGAGGGCTCAGCACACAGCAGGCAGGACGCAGGTGCATGGCAGCTGGGGTGGAGAAGGCTTCCGCCGATAAACAGCATTCCCAGGGCAAGAGGCAGCGTGGCTGGCGGCATGGTGTGTGCACCACGCAGAGCCGTGGAGTCACACCGTCCCGTCACCCAAGGCTTCCCACTGGGAGAGCAGGGGTGTCCCCATATTCCCCATGGCAGTGGGTTACCTGCTGCCCCTGCACCCAGAAGGGAGCACAGCTCAGCCCTTGTCACAGCAAGCTGTCCATCCTGAGCAGCAGTCTGCTTGGGACACCTTCCTTCCCTCCCATAGAAGCCGTGGAGGGCTTGGCAGGGCTGCCAGGACTTGCAGGATAGGGGCAGACCCCCACACTCTCTCTGGCCTCTTCTGCTCCAGAGCCAGGACTGCGTGGCAGCTGCACTGGCCTGCAGCAAAATCCTGAAGGAGCTCGCCAAGGAGGAGGAAGACACCGACACCACCGACGACATGCTGGCCCTGGCCGAGCAGTACGAGCACAAGGCGATTGGTGAGCGGGAGGGGACCAGGAACCCAGAACTGCTCTCATGCCCTGCAGGGCTGGCTAGCTTTGCCCAGAAGGTGTCTGGGGGGTGATGGGTGGGGTGGCCGGTGCCAAACAGGGGTCCTCTCCTCACAGTCAGGGTCGTGGGGCTACGAGGGCTATGCCCAGGTGGTGGTGGGAGCGCAGAGGGTGGCCACTGCGTGGAGCAATGTCCAAGTCCTGCTGCAAAGAGTGACTCAGCGGGCACCTTGCTGAGCACCAAGCTGGCCCCGGAGCTCAGCCTTATCCCCCGGGTCCCTGCCCGGCCAGGTGTGTTCACAGACTGCTACCGCAAGGATGAAGAGAGAGCCCAGAAGCTCCTCACCCGTGTCTCTGAGGCCTGGGGGAAAACAACCTGCCTGCAGTTGGCATTGGAGGCAAAGAACATGACTTTTGTGTCCCATGGGGGTGTCCAGGTGGGTTCCCAGCAGAAGTGCTTGGAGGGGGATTGCCCAAGTGAACCCTGCCCCAGATCCAGGGTTCCTTGTTGGCAGCGGTGGGGCTCTGCCCTGCAGCCCTGCTCTGACGGGGGGTGGCTTCTATAACCAGTGCTCCCCTCCCTCCGTCCTCACAGGCCTTTCTAACGAAAGTCTGGTGGGGGAAGATGTGCGTGGACAACGGGCTTTGGCGGGTGATCGCGTGCATGCTGTTCTTCCCACTTCTGTACACCAGCCTCATCACCTTCAGGTACTTCTTGCAGCCAGGGCGTGCATGCACCGAGGCTGGCTGGGAGAAGGTGCCGTGGCATCTCCCTGGGCAGCTCAGCCCCGCTTCCACCCTGCTCCCCGCAGGGAGAAGAGGCTGCAGCCCATGGGCTGCCTGACGCGCCTCCGAGCCTTCTTCACGGCACCTGTTGTCATCTTCCACATGAACATCCTCTCTTACTTCACCTTCCTCCTGCTCTTCGCCTATGTCCTGATGGTTGACTTCCAGCCATTGCCGTCCTGGCGGGAGTACCTCATCTACTTCTGGCTCTTCTCCCTGGTGTGTGAGGAGACCCGCCAGGTATGGGGCAGGCAGAGCAGAGGCTGGGAGGAGGCAAAAGGAGGGAGAGACACCCCCTGGGTGCTCCTGGAAGATCCTGCGTAGCTCATGTTCCCATGCTGCTTCTCATGTCACCATCCATTTGGAGAGGTCCCAGCACAAGGGACTGCCAGATCCCCCCCGTCTCTGAGGCCAGAGAATCTCCTTGGCCACATCTGGTCTGGCCCCCGGTACTTGCAAAAAGACTTGCTGTTTTGAGCTGAAAATGTCAGGAGATGGAGGGATCACCTCCTTCCTTGGGCATTTATTCCCAGAAGCATTTCCAGGCTTTGCTTGACATTTGATTTCTTTCAGCTTTTGCTTCAACATCTCAGTGCCTTTCTTCACCAGACTAAACAGCCCCACCTCTCAGTTATCTCACCCCATGCTCATTCCATGCCCCTATAGAAAACCCCGTAGGCTCAGGTTAACTTTGGGTAAGCAAGAGGGTCCAGTGATGGCCAGCAGGTCTGTGTGGTCCCTCCCATCTACAAGGCACATGAGCTCTTACAAGGCTTTTCTCTGAAATGCCAATCCCTCTTCTCTTCCCAACAGCTGTTGTATGATCCAGATGGGTTTGGGGTTGTGAAAATGGCTTCCCTGTACTTCAAGGACTTCTGGAATAAGTTGGATATCTGCGCCATCCTAGTCTTTATCACAGGGCTGACTTGCAGGTGAGTTGCACAGCCACTTGTCTGGCAGTGCGCAGGCTCAAGCCACAGCTGTAGGCTACAGAACTAGTGTGAGAATTGTGCAGGTTTTTTAATTTCTTCTTCCAAAGGCTAGTGAAGATTTTTGTGGTCATGTGATTAATTCTGACCAATTTGCCTCTGCTTTCAGCTGCTTTTAGAAGAGCTTTTTCATGCCGCAGCTCTCACCCAGCACTCTGGGGAAGCTCACTAATCTTGCAGAAATGTAATGCTGTGAGATCAGAAAAAAACCCCACACTGGCAGCACTGAGATGTTTCCTTTCCTCTCTTGTGTGCCCAGGTTGATCCCGTCAACTTTATACCCCGGGCGCATCATACTGTCACTGGCTTTTATCATTTTCTGCCTGCGTCTGATGCACATTTTCACAGTCAGTAAGACGCTGGGGCCCAAGATCATCATTGTGAAGCGCATGGTGAGAGTTCCCCTCCATCCTGCCAGGGTGATCAGCTGGAGCAACCGGATGCCTGCATGGGAGGGATGTGCCACCTGTGTTATACTATCCTGGAGTGGGGTTTGCTCCAAGACACAATTTTGCTTCCCCTCTGTCTTTGCAGATGAAGGATGTCTTCTTCTTCCTCTTCCTGCTAGCAGTGTGGGTGGTGTCCTTTGGGGTTGCCAAGCAGGCCATCCTGATCCACAATGAGGAACGTGTAGAGTGGATTTTCCGTGGCGTGGTCTACCACTCCTACCTGACCATCTTTGGGCAGATTCCCTCCTACATCGATGGTAAGGGACACTGGCCTGTGACAGCGCGTGGCATGAGCAGGGTGGCTGCTACAAGGCTGAGGGGTACCAAGCTCATGCTGCAGTCTGCCTAGCTCTCGCCATGTTGGCCCATGGAAGTCCTGCACAGGGCTCCTCTCCAAACACAACGTAAGGCCAAGAGGGAGAAAAGACAGGGCGTGGGGATGGAGCCCTGCTCCAGTACATTGGGAGCATTGCCAGCAATGCAAACCCAGGGACTTGCATCTGCCCAAGCAGTCAAGAGAGCACACTAGCAAGGGCACAGGACCATGAGTCGATCCAGCTCAGTGCCACAGCTGCAAAGCTGGTGGCACTGAGCAGAGCACCTAGGATGATGCAGATCGAGGTCAAATCCCTGCCTGGTGCTAAGCTCCCTTGATGCTGGCTGCTTTCAGAGAGCACAGCACGCTCCCTGAGACACCGTGAGGTTTGGCTGCAACAAAGTCCTGCTGTGCTCTCTTGCAGGGGTCAACTTCAACATTGACCAGTGCAGCCCCAATGGGACTGACCCCTACAAGCCCAAGTGCCCAGAGACAAATGAGGACAACAAGAAACCCATCTTCCCAGAGTGGCTGACAGTCATCTTACTGTGCCTATACCTGCTCTTCACCAACATCCTCCTCCTCAACCTCCTCATCGCCATGTTCAAGTGAGTTTGATCTGGCCCCATGGCCCTGACAGTGAATTGAGCTGGCTTTGCTTACAGGCTTGGCCACAGCCAGGGCACCACACACTGAGAAAGTGCAAGGAGGGTCCTGGGGCACATGCTGACCAGAGCACAGGGGAGTTTCGGAGGGTTTATAGATATGGTGGCAGTCGCAGATGCAGGCCAGGGCTAATCAGGGATGGGTAGGACCTGGGGCACCATACAGACACGATGTACCTCCTCATCCCCATGGCATGGCTGACACCTGGGCTCTGCCCCAGCTACACCTTCCAGCAGGTCCAGGAGCACACGGACCAGATCTGGAAGTTCCAGCGGCACGACCTGATCGAGGAGTACCACGGCCGCCCACCTGCACCTCCACCCTTCATCCTCCTCAACCACCTGCAGATCCTGGTCTGGCGAGGCTTGCTCCGCAGGCCGGCCACGCACCACAAGCTGCTCAGTGAGGACCCACATCTTCCCTCCTGCCCTTTGCCCCCTCCCCGGGGCACGGCACTGTGCACCGAGGCACGAGGCACGACAGGCTGCGGTACCGGGTTTTGGAATGCTCGGAGATCTGACAGCACTGCTGTCCCCTTTCTCTGGCAGAAGAGAAGCTGGAGAAGAACGAAGAAGCTGCCCTCCTCTCCTGGGAGATGTACCTGAAGGAGAACTACCTGCAGCACCAGCAGTGCCAGGAGAAGCAGAACACAGAACAGAAGATCCGAGACATTGCACAGAGGTACCAGCACTCCTGAGATAGGGACATCCTTCTGTCCTCCAGTGTCCTGGGCAGGAAAGAGTTGGGATTAGTGCAGGAGTGGCTGCTGAGGGGTTTCCTTTCTGCACTGTCCCTCCAGGGTTGACATGCTGGCAGAGCTGCTGGACTTGGACCGGCTGAAGAGGACAGGGCTGGTGGAGCAGAAACTGGTCTCTCTGGAAGACCAGGTGAGGCAAAAGCTGAGCAACTACCTAAGAAAGGGGGAGTTTTCCAAGGGCTGAGTCAACTGAACTAGAACACAAGAGAAAGTCCCTCTGAATCAATCCCCCTTCAAACAGTGTGAGTTTCCTTGCCAAAACAATAGTATCTGAGAGGAAAAGGTTATGGGAAATGTTCTGTTTGACTCCAAAGTGAACAAGATGAAGGCAGTAAGTGGTGGAATGAGCCCCTGCCTCCACTGGTCACCCAAGCAGTTAGATCTGACCCAGCTCGTCTCCTTGGCCCAAGAGGACCCTCCAGACCTTCTGGAGATGGGTAGCTCTCCAACCCCCTCCTGTGAAGCTGTTCCACACTCTGCACGAGCAGTGGGGTGCCTGGGGAGCAGGACCAGGCCCTGACGTCTCCTCTCTGAGACAGCCGCAGCACAGCTGCTGTTTCCACTTCCATTTCTACCTGCTTTGAAAAAATGTTTCCCCAGAGGTGGTTTTCCAAGCCGAGCACCAGGGCACAGCAAGGATTGCTGCTGCCCTGGGGGGATGAGCAGCCAGGAGCCCAGGGCAGCAGTGCCTCCTGCCAGGGCTGTACCCTGCAGCACTCGAGCGAGGGAGCCTGGAGGGGCAAGCTGGGGTCCAGGAGGGCTGACCCTCTCTTCTCCCATGCAGGTGCATCAGAGCACCCAGGCCCTGAGGTGGATAATGCAGGCGCTGCAGGGCAATGGCTTCGGCTCAGGCGAGGACCTGCCGCCCATCGGTAAGTGGAGCCTGCCTCCACCCCAGCAGCATCAGGGAAGCCCAGGACCCCACGCTGGTGCCCACAGGCTGCAGACCAGGGCTGAGCAGCCCCTCATGCCCCTCTGTTAAGCAGTAAGGCAGAGGCAGAGGTTCCTTGGGCCCAGGGAGGTTTGGGGGCTCTGTGAGGCTGTCCAGCCCCTCCTGCAGCCATTCCCACCCTCCACACCAGAGCTTGCAGCCCATGGCTGAGGCTTTCCATGGCAGCCTCCCGAGGGGAGCTCCTCTGGGGCCTTCCAGAAGGGATGCCAGGGGCCAGGTCCCCAGGGTACAGCAGCATCCCCATGGAGAGACCCAGCCAGCCCCCTCAGCAGAGCTGTGGTCCGCAGCACTGGACTCAGCACCCTGCTTTGTGGGGCCTCGCTGTCTACGTCTGCCTTGCAGGCTCCAGCAAAGCCTCAGAGATGAAGGAGGTTGACCTGGAGGGGAAAGCCGAGGAGAGCCAGCCCCCATACCATGTGCTTGCCCGAAACCTCCTGTACCCAGGGTCTCACACCCACCGCTTCCCTGTGCCAGATGAGAAGGTGCCCTGGGAGGTAGGAGCTGTGACCCTGGGTGGTGGGGCTGGGAGCAGGGGCCATGGGGCAGATCCCAATGGTGGTGGGAAGAGGAACAAACCTATCATCACACCTGTGTTGCACTTGGGAGCTCCTGTTCTTCCCAGCCCTGGGACAAGTGGCTTCCTGGAGCAGCAGCTCCAAGGCCTTCCCAGGGAAAAGGAAAGGTGAATGGGCATCATTCCTGCTTGGATCTGCAGTGCTAGGGATGCCTGGGGATGCTTGGTGGGGAAACAGAGGGTACAACCACCTGCCTCCGCATTTTCGGAATCAGGGCTGGCTCAGGGTCAGGGACAGGATCTGGCATTGGCTTCCACAGGGGCATGAGTGAGAGGCACCGACCCTCTAGCCGAGAGCCTAAGCTCAGCCCCCAAGCAGGACCCGGAGCCCTACATGCCCCAGGGAGTGATGCCACAAGCTAGGCAGAGAAAGGGATTGGGGCAGAAAGTGTCCCCGGGGGTCCCAGTCCCTGCCTGCTGCCAAAGCACGGATGTAAGGGGGTCCTGACATGGCCACATGCTCTGCAGGTGGACTTCCCACTCTACGACCCTCCCGTCTACTCAGCTGACCACAAGGACATGGCTGTGCAGGACCCGTTCAGCCCGTGAGTGTCCCCTTGAGGCTCCTCGCTCCTCTGCCCCTTCCCCTGGGTGGCACAGCCAGCCCTCCCTGCCGGGCTGCCTCCTGCCCCCCAGCTCTTTGGAGTCTCTCCTGAAGATCAACTACAACACCATGGACGGGCTGATTGACCGGCAGAGCTTCCACGGGCTCTACGCCGTGCAGGATGGGCTGCCGCTGTGAGTGCATCTGCCATGGGGGCAGATGGGCTTGGTGGGAGCTGGGGTGCCCATCTGTAGGCAAAGCACCAGGGAGATAGAGAATCCAGGGGGGCTGGGTGCATCCATCCCCTTCCCACTTCCCTGTGGCTGATGGTGGGGCAGGGATAATGGCATGCATCTTCCTCAGGGCTGTCCACCCCCTCCAAGAAACCCAGAACCCCAGAAGAGGTGCAGTGCAGTGGTGGGAAATTTGGGGATGCAGTTATAGGGCTTTGATCAGTGTGACGGGCTGCGCAGTGGGACCCTGGCACTATCCCAGCCTGCTCACTCTCTCCCTGCTAGGAACCCCATGGGAAGGACAGGGCTGCGAGGACGCGGGAGGCTGCGCTGCTTTGGGCCCAACCATGCCCTGCACCCCGTTGTGACCCGGTAAGCACATGGGGACAAGGAGGTGTCCTGCTCCAGGATGGGGCTGGGGAGGTGGAACGGAAAAGGGGGCACGAAGCCATCTCAGAGACACTGGCACCTGTCAAAGCCCACTGCTGCCCCTTCAACGTGGGAACCTGTGCCAGTGTGCTGGGCAGGGGGGAGCTGAGTCCTGGCTGCAGCATAACAGGGGCCTCTCTCACAGCTGGAGGAGGAATTTGGATGGGTCCATCATAAGGAAGAGCCTGAAGAAGATGCTGGAAGTCCTAGTGGCCCAGTACCCACTGTCGGATGTCTGGGCTCTGCCCGGGGTAAGAGCTGGTGTAAACCAGCTGGCACAGAATGGTCTGGGGAGATGGGGACCAGCTGGTGGCTGAATGCCCTGCAGAAAAGGGAGAAACACAGATGGGTGTCACAGCCTTGTCCAAGGAGGTACCTCTGCCCCTCCCACAGAGCATCTGCGTGCAGGGCTGTGCTGCCAGGAGTGCTGGACAGGCGGTGGTCCCATTACATGCCCCCACCCACACTGACCCACTGACTCCTGCTTCTCCCTCCTCCTCCTCCATGGCTTCAGTTCTCACATGTCCTTCATGTGAGCATGTTAAACCATTGGCATAGCATCCTTTGACAGAGAGGTCCAGGGGTTGAATCAGGCAAACTCAGACATCCGCTTGGGCACAGCTGAGGACTTCTGGCAGGAGAGGGAGGGAGGGAGGCACCACCACTGCTTGCTCCCCCCACCAGAGCTTGTGGCATCTTCTGCAGTGGTGGCAACTGCCCGATGGCCAAGCTGGTGGCAGTGAGGGAGGCTGGGCTGGGCTGATGGCAGGCCCCATGCCTGACATCTGCTTTGGCACAGGGGTCACTGGAACCAGGTGAGACGCTGCCACTGAAGCTCAAGTGGATCCTGCGCCGGGAGTTCTGGTCCCAGTTCCAGAACTTGCTGAAACAAGGCACCGAGGTGGGGTGTCCCAGTGGTACAGGGGCACATGGGTGTTACAGCGGTATGGGGTCATGCAGGCATCACCCTGGCACAGGGGCACACAGGTGTCACAGCAGTAGAGGCACATGGGGGCATCGCCACAGTACGGGGACATGTGGACATCATGGTGGCACAGGGGCATGTGGGTGTACCCAGGGTACAGGGGCAGGGTGCATCACACCTTGGCCACTGCTCCCACTGGGAAGGAATGGCTGGGAGAGGTGGAAGCACACCATAATGGCCTTGTACCATACAGGGGTCTGGGAGGCAGCCCAGGGGGTGGGCCGCACACACCGGTGTCCGTGCCTGCTGTGATCGCTCTCCACGGCTCCAGCTGAAGTGGTAACAGGGTGCTGGTCTCCAGCGGGGCAGAGGAGCTGTGGGGTGATGCCTCCCCACCCCCGGGGCCTCTCGGTGTCCTCAGATTGGTGGTGAGGGTTCTGCTAATGTGGCATTCCTCCACCATGCACAGATACACAAGGGGTACCTTGACGACCCCCGCAACACAGATAACGCCTGGGTTGAGACGGTTGCTGTCAGCGTGCACTTTGACAACCAGAACGATGTGGAGATGAAGCGGCTGAATTCGGTATGGGTTTCTCGCCTTTGTGGTTCCCTGACCTGGCTCTCAGCAGGCATGGGGCAGGGGACCCAGAGCTCCAGACCCAGAACTCGCCCTCGTCAGGAGTGGGCTTCTCCAGCTGCATGCAGTGGAGGAAGAACATGGGGATGAACACAGGGTGGCACTGCAACAGGGGCCCCAAAAAGAAAGGGCAGGAGGCTGGGGACTAGAAGTACAGTTGAGCGTGGCTGGCATGGCCCCTTGCCAGCAGTGCGTACGTGATGTCTCTGGTCCCCTTCCAGTTCCTTCAGGGCTGCGACCCGGAGCTGTGCATCCGCTGGCAGGTGCTGGACAAGAGGATCCCCCTGCACGCCAATCACAAGGAGCTCCTGCACAAGGTCTCAACCCTCCTCGGCGCCTACTACTGAGTCCTCAAGCACAGGCCAGGGCTCCTGTTGCCCCAAACCAGGTTCTGGTTGGGACCTGCAGCTCTACCCCAGCTCACCTGTGAGACCGTGGGCAGCTGCTGGACACTAGGTACTTTGGTTGCCTCCGTGGATGGACATCGCAGGTCTCTGGGAGGAAAATGGTCCCCTCCCCACCAGCCGGGGGCAAGGGGCTGCCTGGGCAGTGCCTACACAGCATCCCGGTCACTCGAGCCACCAAGCTCAGCCCAGCTTGTGTCTTGGTGCTTCCACATCAGCCACAGCACTAGCCCAGGGCTTGGGCCAAGCAGAACCACGGGACTGTTCCTGCAAGGTGTTCCTTCTCTCAGCTCCCACCCGCTCTTTACTTCAGTGTGGGCACTGGGGACTTGCCAGCCTCAGCTACCCCTCCACCCAGGATATCCATCAGGCATCTCTGCTCCCCTGCTCCTGCTCTGAGCCCTGGCAGCCCCACTGCCACAGCTCCTGGAGGATTGCTCTGGAGAAGGCTTGGGGTCTTTTGCACCTAAAGGCCCCAACTGCCCTGCAAGTCACGCCTGTGGCAGCTGTCCCCATATCTCTGTTGTCTCAGACCCAACAACATGGTCCTGAGCTGTGATCCAGCACTTCTGAAGGTGTGAGCAGCTCTTGGCTTATATACCTATGGTTTCATAGCTCTGCACAAGTCTGCCCCCCACATCCCATACCATTCTGTGATCCTGTGTGTGTATGCTGAGCACCATCTTGTAGCTGAACTTCTTCCCTCTGTCTGAGCCAAGGCACCAGCTAAATGTTGCCTGCCTACCCCTGTCCCCTTGTGCACATGGATGGAAAGGAGGGGGCAGCTTGCTGGGACCCAGGTGATCCATGTTCTGTGGTCCCTTGGGCAGGTAGGGACAGGAGAGAGGACATCAGTGTGTCCATTCCAGACATCTCTGATCTTAAGGAGTCCTTCACTCACCTTTTCTATTGCCTGCCACGGGGACAACATGGTTCCCCCACCCTCTCCCAATGGATCAGACACTGGCCAGCCAGGGTGGTTCTTCCCACAGGGGTGGCCACCACAGCACAACTGCAGTTTCACCAGTGATGCCCTGGGGCTTGGTGAGGGTGCAGTCAGAGTGGCAATGTAGTCAACCCAGCTCAATAAACTGTGTATTAAATGACTAAAAGGCTGGTGGTCTGTTACAGCTGTTTAACCAGGGGCCATTCCTGGAGGCAATGCTTGGAGCCCACTTCCAGGACAAGCCCAGTTTGAGCGTTCCCACCCCCAATCTTGTTGCATGAACTCACTTTGCTCACAGACTCACCGTCCGTCCCCCCGTCCCCCGTCCCCCCCCCAACGCTGGCTGCAGAGATGACTTGACACGTTTGGAGTCAATGTGAGGAGGTGCTGGAAAGCAAGCTGTGTGCCAAGGCGGTGGCACACTACCTTCTCCCATTGCTCTTGGCCTGCTCGATGACCGCTTGTGGTCTTCCATCACCATGCTCAGCCGAGAGCCAGCGCAGGCGCAGGGAGGGCCAGGCTGGAGGCACAGCTGGGGAGGGAAGAGGCAATCCTGCCTTACAACGGCTGAGAAAGCTTTGCAGCCCCGAACCGACGAGCAGCAACCACAGCCTAAGGAGAATTGCTGAAACCTAATTAGCATCACTCAATTACAGCACAAAAGGGCTCCAAGCAGCCGCTCGCCCACAGCACCCGTGGCTGTGCCGCCTGGGTGGCCCCACCGCCCCGGTCCAGCAGTCTCCCTGTCACAGGGCACCCCCCGATCCCCCCCCCGATCCCGTCTCCCCCGCACCGCCCCTGCACCGCCCGGTGCCGCCGAGGCGGGGACCGCCCGTCCCGGGGGCCCCGGCGGGAGCAGCCGCAGCAACAGGTCGGGTCAGAGCCGCAGCCGGAGCCGGAGCCGGAGCCGGAGCTGGAGCCGGTAAGGGACCCCCGGGGCTCCAGGAGGCGGGGGGCGGGGGGGCTGTTCTGCTGCGCGGAGCCCAGTGGGGCCCCGGCTCCCCAAACCCCTCGCCCGGGCAGGTCCGGCTCCCCGGTCCCCGGCCCGGGCGTGAGAGCGGGTCGGGGCTGGGCAGCACCCACCCCCGCTCGGCAGGCACACGGCGGGGGCCGGCTGGGGCGGCTGCGGCCCCACAGAGCCCTGCCGGGGCCGGAGGCAGGCTCGGGCAGGCGGTGGGAACCGGCATCGCGAAGCCCATCTTCGCTTCCCCCGGAGAGGCTGGGCTGGCAGACCCCGGGACCATTGTAGGGCCGGAGAGGTTCCCCGGCAGCGTGATTTAACCTCCCCTGGAAAAGTCCACTGCACAGTCCCACGCCCCTGAGGAGGTCCGCTGGCAGCATCCCCCAAGTATGAGCATCCCCTGGGTGGTACCCTGAGGTTGCTCATACCTGAGAGATGCTGGTACTTAAGGGATGCTGTTACCAGGGGGATGCCATTATCAGAAGGATGCTGGTACCAGAGGGATAATGATGTGGTGCCCAGCTGGCACCATGGATAGTTTCATTCCCGGGTGAAAGGCTCCCTGGGCCTGCCAGGGTCCCACCCCCGAACTTTCCCCACCACCACCACCACCCCCCCCGCCATGGGGATCTCTTCCCCTCCCAGCCTGACCAAGGCAGCAGGAGAGGTGTGAGTAGCACCAAAGGGCAGAGGAAAGAAGACCCACCTGCTTCATCTCCTGCCTCATCCCCAGCAGGGCTGGGGTGGCCCTTGGGGTTCCCAGATCACCCCCTTTACTGTGATAGTCAGTGGCTCCTCTCTTAAGCTCCAGCTCCCGGAGTCAGGCTGTTAAACCATACACTTTGTTTACTTTAAAAAACGAAGTCACCTCCAAACCCCAGCTTTGGCAAAACCCTTGGAAACGTGACTTGTACCAGCTCATGGACCAGATGGGGAAAGCAAAAGAACTCCACATCTTGTTATTTAAAAACCCGGTGGTGATTAAGCCAGTCTGATGATCCGGGGAGTCTGACTCATCTTTTTTTTTTAACACTTGGGGTCGGTGAGATAGGAATTTACTGCTGCTGTTCTCCAGCAGCAAATCACCGCATCCCATGTGGAAACTGGCAGCAGGCTGGGGCAGAGGCTCGCAGGCCCCATGCCAGTCTTGGCACCCCCATCCTGCAGCACCCTTTGCCTGCCTGGGCGGTCTGTGCTGAGATGGGGGGCAGGGAAGGTTTAATCTCTGTATCTCTATGTCCAGGGATAATTAATCTTAAGCCAAATTAAGCTGTCCTGGAAAAGATGGTAGCCAGTATCATTCTGCCCTTGTTTTCTGGGCTCCTGAGCCCAGCCTCTCACTGCTTTGCCAGGGCACATTACACATGAGACGTAAGTGGTGTTCCAGGAAATAATGCCGTGTCATATCCCCTCCACCCACCGCTTTCGTCCAGCAATGGGAGAGGCTTTGCAGGATCGCAGAGGAGCCGCCCTGCTGCCCAGGAGCTGCTGCAGCCTCCGGGGAATCACCAGCAGCCATGCCGAGCTGGCTGGGTGCAAGATGACCCTCACACCCACGCCGGCAGCCAGCGTCGCCCAAGCTTTCTTTTGTCTCTTGCTGTGCGTCCCCTGGGGCAGCTCCTGCCCCCCAAGCTGCCAATGCACAGAGCGAGCAGGGGCAAAGGCCGTCCTCTGCAGCTCTCGGCACTTGGAGGAGATCCCCAAGGACATCCCCAAAGACGCGGTGTTCCTCAAGCTAGACGCCAACAGCATCACCAGGATCCCTAGCAATGCCTTCAGGCACCTCTCCCACCTGGAGGAACTCGATCTCTCCAGGAACGCCATTGAGAAGATCGACAGGGCGGCTTTCAAAGGGGTGGCTGCTGGGCTGCGTACCCTCGACCTCTCCAGCAACCGCATCCGCAGCATTCCCAAGGAGGCCTTGCTGGCACTTAATGCGAAGCTCCGGCTGGCCAACAACCCCTGGCACTGCGAGTGTGCCTTGCAGGAGGTGCTGTGGGAGGCACAGCTGGACCCTGACTCTGTCCAGGACATCACCTGCCACACGGCCCCACGCGAGGAGTATGTGGGCAAACCGCTGCTCCAAGTTCTGGATGCCGGCGTCAACTTCTGCAGCGTGCGTCAGAGGACCACGGATGTGGCCATGTTCATCACCATGTTCGGCTGGTTCGCCATGGTCATCGTCTATGTGATCTGCTATGTCCGGCACAATCGAGAGGACACCTGCAAGCATGTGGATTACCTCAAGTCACTGCCGAGCACCCAGGGCCACGCAGAGACCACCAGCACTGCCCTGTAGTGCAGGATTGGGGTGCCCTGTTCCCAGCTTCTTTGCAGGGAGCCAGTGGCAACCTGGTGGGCTTCTAAGCTTCTCTATGGGATTTTCCAGTGCTTGCTCCAGTCCTGCAAATGAATGCCACTGACTTCGCCCCTCCCCAGCGATGCTGGACTGAGCATGAGCAATTGACATGGGGTAGGGATGCCTGAGGACACCCCGTGCAGACCTGTCAATGGAGCCCAGGTTCCCAGGGAGGAACACCCCCCACACAGACCCCTTCTCCCCTGCCAGAGTTGGGCTCTCAGGGAAAGCAGCCCCAGCCACATGCTTGCAATCCATGTGGTTTAAAGAGAACAAGTCCCTGGGGGGGGAGACAGACTGGGGGAGGGGGCTTTCATAGGGCCTAGAGGTCCCTGGAGCCTGGGGTGCAGAGGGATGGGTCACTCTGTGCAGTGGGGTCACCCTGTCCTGGCTCCAGTGAGGGACTGGCCTTGCAGAGAGCAGGACATCCGCCCCCAGCTCCCAAGCAGCATCTCCGCAGCCTCTGCCTGCCACCAGCAACCCAGGGGTGACCTCCCAAACCTTTGATTTCTCAATAAAGCCTGCACATAGGAAAAGCCCTCAGGGTTTGTGCTGCACTGGGAGCCAGGTGTCCGGGGAGGGCAGTGGTGCTCGAGGGGGTTGCACTTGTCCTAATTCAATCTCTCCCACAATAGACAAGCCTAAATTCAATGTACCAGCTCCACTCCCATCAGATTACATCCCCTCCACCCTCACCCGAGCCTGCCTCAAGAAGGGGCCAGCTGCCTAAATGGTGCCTCTGCATCTCACCTGGTACGTCTTGCCTTATGTTGCCCTTCCTCAGGGCCGAATTAGAGATGCTGCTTGTGGCTCAGCATGATGGAAGCAAATCGAGTTCTGCCTTGTTTCGTAAGCAAGAAATGGTCCTTCCTGGCAGAGCCAGCTGCACCCGCGGCTAGGCTGGGAGAGGAGGAAGGTCTGCAGGGGCTGCTTGTGGCTGCTCTCCCAGGCCCGGACCCCAGGGTGGCTCAGGTCGTGTCCTCCCCAGCCCGTTCTTGGGGGGCTGGCACCTCCTGCGGGCTCCCCAGTGCCAGGGTGGGTGGCCCAGCCCCAGTGGGAAACCCGGGTCCGGGGAAGGCTGAACGATGCTCTGGGCCAGTGGGGAGAGGGTCCCAGATGGGGGGAGGCAGAGGGGCACCCTCACCCCAGAACCTCACTGTGCTCAGTGCCACCTTGTCCTCATGGGCCACCTGTGAGCATGGACATGGCCCTGTCTCGCTGGAGGGTGGCTTGCTGAGTGGGGGGAAGCCTCTGCCATTGGCAGAGCAGCTCGGGTACCTGTGGCTTGTGCGTGGGATGAAGGCTGGGTGCACACAGTTTATTAGAGCACTGGTTAAGCAAAAGAGTCCCCCAGACAAAGGTGAGGAAAAGAAAAGAGGCCACAGTTTCACCTGGAGCAGTTTTGGGTCTTTCCCATGCCCGTGGTAGCTGGATCAGTCTCAATGTACAGCAGGTTTGCTCGGGAGTCGCTGACCTCATGCAAAGAAGTGCAAGGACTGGCATCGGTCCTTGTACACATCTATGGATTTGTACAATATATATATGTCACTCGGTGAGGATGACCAAAACCAGCCACGGCAGAGCGGGAGGGTGGGCAGGCATCCACGGCAGCGGGATGGGGTGGCAAGGCCACCAAAGAGGGACACAAAATGTTGCATGCAATGTCAAACCAGATGGGTCCTCAGCAGCGCCACAGCCCCAGGTGCTGGGCAGCCAGTGCCAAGTCTGAAGCCATCTTTTTCCCCAATTTCTTACATGCCATTTTCTCCCCATGCCACACACCCACCCTGGCAGCACACGCTCTGCTCAGTTTCTTTCTTCCCTGGCTTTGTGCAAGCTCTGGCCACAACCAACAGCAGTTCTGGGTCCCTCCTGGCTGAAGACTGCTAAGCGCCAGCATCCTGATGAGCCTGGGGAAGCACCTGGGTGCCAGGCACCCTGGGTAGGACATGGCTCTGGAGCATGGCAGGAGAGCTTTCCCAGAAGAAACAGCACCAAAGCAGGATCACAGCCCCTTTGCCAGCCCATGGACAAGGCTGCAGGGAGCCCTAGCACTCCCTTCCTCCTCCTCCTTCCCCTCCTGCGGAGAGCACAACCAGCCAGCTGCAGGGTTCATGCTGCAGCCATTCCTGGGCTCTGTGGTCCATCTTCACCTCAATGCCCAGCTCTCCCCGATCCTGGTGATGAGCTGAGCGTGTCTCAGCCACCTCAGGTGGTTTTCAGCTTGAGCACCTTGGAAAGCGGCTCCTTGGCACTAGAGTAGAGGAGGTAGGAGCCCTCGACGGTGTGAAATGCCTCCCAGTCTCTACAGCCAACAGTGGGGAGGTGGTGAGCTGCTACGAAGCCTTCATAGCCTTGCCACCTGCATGGGGAGGGCAGTAAGCTCTTGGGCACAAGCTGGGCACATGAAAGGGGGGCAGGAAAGCCGAGCTGTGGGGCTGGCATCTCCCACCTCCCCGATGTGGCTCAGGGTGGGATGTCCCTCACTGGGCCTTCTCATTCCTGCCCAGAAACCTCCCCAGAAACAGGGAGCAGTGCTATCTGTCCTCCCTGGGCAGATGCACCAGCATCCACAGAGGTTGCCCCCACGATGGGCTCCCGGCAGAGTTGTTCCACCCAACCACCCAACCCTGCCTTCCTCCCACAGCAGTACCTGTAGATAATACTGTTAACAGAGAAGGTGAAGCCATCGAAGGAGTTTGCCACCACCAGAAAAGAGTCGTCTCCCACCGAGAAGAACTCCCAGTCCAGGGCACTGGGGATGAAGCAAGTGGAGGGGCAGGTGAGGTGGCCCCTCCGTGGCCAGCCGAGGAAGGGGCTGCGTGTCTGTGGGGCTAAGCCCACCCCACCCCAATCTCTGCCACCCTGATGATACACAGAAAACCCCACTCTTCCCAGGCTGCTCCTGAAAGGAAATCCACCCTTGTTCCCAAATCCAGGGCCTTCTCCTAGCTCCCACTGGGATTTGGTGCCAAGGACCTGTCACCCATTGCCCTCCCCACCAGTCTTGGTCCCTGGCAGCATGCAAGCCTGCATGAACCCTCCAGGAGACCTCCAGGTTGTTCAGGGGACTGAGGAGCACCCTGACTCTTTGCACAGGTACCTGTAGGTGAGGAGGTCCTGGAATTTGACAAACATCTGGGCAGTGATGTTGAGCTCATAGATGGAGGAGTTGATGGCATAGAAGTTAGAGGGTGCTGGCATCCCACTGTCATAGCTGTGGCTGTTTGCAACAGCCAGGAAGACTCTGTCTCCGATGCTGAAGACCTCCCAGTCAGCAGCACCAAAAGTCTGTGGGGAAGGGAGCCACGTGAGAAGCTAGATGTGGAAAAGCCTTTGCAGGCCAAGGACGCTGCAAGGTGTGTAGGGGGGGACCTGCAGGAGGCACAGCAGGGAAGTTACCCACTGCTAAAACACTCCAAGGAAAAAAATAAACCTCGGTCTGTCAGTCCCTATGGGAGAATCAGTGGGAAACTATCACTACCTTTCCAGAGGACTGAAGAGCATCTGTCTCTGTAATTATTCCCTGGCTTGTCTAAACCCAGAGGGAGGACGGAGGAGTAGAGTTTGATCAGTGGCCAAGCCTTACCAGGATAGACTGGAAGAGCTGGAAAGAGCCACTGAGCCAGATGTAGATGTGCGAGTAGATCTTAGTGGATGTGCCATTGAACGTGTTAGCCACAGCCAGGAAGGAATACGGCCCGATGGTGAAAAATTCCCAGTCATAGGCTCCAGAGGTAGGGATGGTCTGGTTGGTTTCAAACAACCCTGTCCTGGGGTTCCACCTGTATATCACGCTGTCTATGTTGTGGTTATTCCCTGGGGGAGATGGACAGACAGACGTGCACCGTAAGGAAAAGGAATACCTGGCTTATATAAGAAACAAGACCCAGAAATAGGTTCAGCTACACAAATATTTGCCAGCAGGTTGCAAGCCTGGTTGCTAGTGACCGATTGCTCCCCAAGAAGTAGATAAAGAGACTCAAGAGCCTCCATCCCTACCTAGAGCCTCCATCCCCATTGAACACGCTGGCAGCTTGTTCCCAAGCATGCTGTAGCAGCTTCGTGGCAGCCCCTGGCAGAAGAGGGACGGGAGGGTGCCATCTCCCCACACGAGCAGCACACCAGAGGCACCGTGCCAGCATCCCAGGGTGGCCAAGCTCTGCTGGTTGTCCCACAGGGTGGCCGTGTGTAGTGGGGCCAGTCCCAGCTGAATCTCTAAGCTATCGACATCACGGGCTGCCGTCACCCTTTGTACAGAAGCTTGTACATCTGGGAGGGGGGCCACAGCTGGAATGGCACCGCACTGATGTTTTTCAGCAATCCTTTGCTAAGTCCCTGTGATCAGCTCCTGAGCACTGGAGCTGGCCAGGGACCTCCATGTGCTGATCCCCGCTGATAGCATGAACTCCAGAAAGAGGGAGGGGATGCTGCAGCCCACAGCCTGCCCTGTGCTGAGCACTCGGGCTGGGCCCACCAGCACCAAAGCACATGCTCCATGCAGCTCCTGGGCTCTGTTGAAGCATCTCAACCTCATGTCTGTGTGGGACCCAGCTGGCTTTAAAGCTAAAAACCTTTCTGCACCTCCAGCCTGGCATGACCCCTCCAGCCAGAGATGTTCTTCTAATAAAGAGCTGGCTTCATCAGGACAGGAGGGGAGTACCACCAGCCCCTTTCCACCCCACACTCACTAAGCACTGCTGTACTCCACTTGGTCCCACTGGTGTTTCTGTTGGCTGGGCAGCAGCAGGACCACGTGTTAATGGGTTTATGGGCAATCCTCATTGCAATGGAAGAGCCTTTGGCAAGAAGGGCTGCAGGGAGTGTGGGAAATGGCCATGTGGATAAGTGGCAGCTCTTCAGGGACTGACCCTCCAACATCCCCTAGGAGGAACATCCCCAGTTTGGCTTGGCCATGATGGTCTTAACCCCTGCATGATGTGCATGGCCAGCGAAGGAACCTTTCTGCTGCCACTGCCATGGGAGTAGGTCTCATCCAAACTGGCCGTGGGGGGGTCTAACAGGTCACACAGGGAGCTTCTAGCCCAAGCAACCTGCCACCAGCTTTGAGCCTGGTACAAGAGGAGGTGATGCCCCAGGAGCCAGCCCTGATGGCAGGGAAGGAGCCCACTGGCCCAGAATCTGAACCCAGCTAGGAGCATCCTGGAGAGCCGGGGCTGTGGTATTGACCCATTCATCCCCTGTGCCGAGGGGTGCACCCCCCAGCGCAGAACAACTCATGGCCTGGGAGGGGAACGAGGCTGGATTATGTCTGCAGGGTGCCCAGGGAGGGAGGGATGTCGGCAGGCTCTCACTCAGCTTCCCTCAGTTTCCTGTGTGCCCACAAGGCCAAGGCTTTGGCTTCTCAAAAGGCTCAGCCCCTGCAAACCCAGACAGCTGCCCTCACCACCCCACCGTGTTCACCACGTTATGTAGCATTGGGGAAACAAATGAAAAGAAGTGGAGAGACTCAGCAAAGACACCGTCCCCACTCCTGTCCCTGTCCCCTGCAGTCAGAAACCCAGAGGGGGACCGTGTCAGCAGCTTCCCCAAGTGCTTTTCTCTCCTAAAATGAGAGGGTCTGCAAGGGTTCGGGCTTCCTGAGGGACACCACACTCTGAGCTGCGTGCACTGACTCCCCGGCTTTGCCCTGCATGCCGGCAGAGGATGCACAGGGAGCTGCAGTGTTTCCACGGCAATGGGAGGATGCTCTCAAGCAGGGTGCCTGCAGCAGGGTGCCGTGGTTCCCACCATCACCCCAGGGCCGCCTGCCCCAGCTGAGCTGGGCTGGTAGGGAATATAAGGGCTGGGTACCTTCTCTGTGGTTGACCACTGCGAGGAAAGCCTCTCCCTCAATGACAAATGCCTCCCAGTCCCTAGCGCTGTGCGTGGTGATCCGCTGGTACGTGATGAATTTCTCTTTCCTGCGGCTCCACTTGTATATTACAGAGAACTCCTGACCCCTGTCATTCTGCTCAAAATTAGCCACTGCTAGGAAGATCTGAAAAATAACAAGCCAGGACATCTTGGTTTTCTCCTCTCCAAGGGGTGCGGACAAGCATGGGCAGGGTGAAGACAGGATGGGTGAGGGAGGCACCCATGGGATGCGGGGCCAGGGTCCGAGGTGGCCGGTGTGGGGCAAGATGGCCCTGGCTGGCTGGGGTCCCCGAGCAGCCCCCAAGCAGCACAGTGCACCCAAACAGGAGGACAGGGGCCCAGTGGCCCGTGGGTCTCTTTGTGCATGGCAGCAGCAAAGCCCACTGCCCGCAGAGCAACAGCCACAGCCTCAGGGTCAAGAGGAAGGAGAGCCGTGCTGCAGCTGCTCGTGCCCCACCAGCCCCGTGGACGGGGACCATGGCCATGCTGGTGAAACAGGCTGGGGGGTGTGGGGGGGTCCAAGCTACCAAACCTTCCTCATAAGGAAAGGTTGTTCAGAAGAAAAATCGCAGATGTGATTATAATAAGATAACGATGATGATGATTCCCTGAGGCAAAACTTTTTCCACACCAAGAAACCCCCCCTGTGAGTGTCAGGGACAAGTGTGCAGCAGCAGAGATGAGCTTGTGCAAGGTGGGGAGCGCATCCAAGCTCATGGGAGCACGCAGTGTGGCATGCTAGCTCCGCCACTCTGGCATGTTTCATATGGAATGGCAGAGGTTGTGCCCCAGTCTGGGCCACAAAGAAGCACAGGGACACAGCCCACAAGCAGAAAACAGTCAGTGGGCATGGTGTCCTGCCTCCCGCCCAGCACAAGACCCTGCCAGCACCAGCCTGGGACTTTGTCCAGCTGAGGCTCAGCCACCCCCGAGGATGGAGACCTTTCCCCCTCAGCGGTCTGTGCTGGGTCCACACGTCCCTCCAGGGAAGATGCAACTGCAGTGCTGGGCAGCTCTCCCTGAGAGCCCTAGTCCAGGGAGTCTCTTCAGGGCACCTCCAGAAATGCAGCTTCGGAGGGAAGAGAAAAGCCTGGATCCAACCCTGCAACTCGGGAACCTGCGGTCCCTTGCTCTCCATTGGCAGGAGCCACCAAGAGACCCCGACACTTCCCTCTGGGGCTCTTCACCCCATCCTGGCAGAGCATCAGCAGGTCCTGGTGCAGTAACAAGGTGCTGGCACCTCCAGAGGTTCATCCCACCCGCAATGTGTGTGAGGAACCTGGGCTAAATGGAGAGGTCTGTACTGCTGCTGGTGCAACAACTATCTGGTTATCATATCCATGCAGAAACGTGCCACGCATGGGCAGCTGCACTCAGGGTGTCTGCCTCTGTCCCCAGCTGTTCTGAGCTAGCCCCAGCTAGAAAACCTGCCCCAAGCTGTGCAGGAGAGAGGTCATCCTGCCTAGTAAATCTGAGTAAGTTTTTCTCAGTGAAGACCTGAAGGCAAACCCAGAGCACGTGAGCCTTGGTGAGCACCAACACAGGTGCTTTGCCGTGTGGGAACCACAGGGAGTTGGGACACCCCAGGCTGGTCATCTTCTCTGCCCCCACAGCCATCACTGCAAGGGGATGTTGTGGGTCCAGACTAACACTGGGGACCCTCAACGTGGTTCCCATCAGCAGATAAACCCAGCCGAGGACATTCCTGTCTCCTGCCTGTGGGGGTGCAGCTGCTTTGCAGAGTGGGCACAGCTCTGGGAATGGCAGGCACGCTCCCAGCCCTAAGCCAGTTTTGCAACACAGCTGCATTTTCAGGGGTTGACCAGGTTTTCTGCAGGACCCCACCATCAGGCAGGTAATGGGGGATGTGGCCCATTTGAATCCAAACAACAGGGCTGTCAGTACCACCAAGCCTGGAGGCAGGACTTCTGCCCATCCCTCTGTACCCTGGAGCACTGGCTTATGATGGGGGAGCCCTGCAGCCACGGTGCGTAGCATCTGGTGACGAAGTCAGAACAGGTCGTGCCAGAGGCAAAACGATCCCAACACCCCTGGGAGCTCCGCACAGAGCTGGCTCTCAGCAGATGTTTGTTGGTCTTGCCCGGGGCTTCTCACAAAGTGATAAATAGCTCCCCAGGGAGAGAAACCAGGCAGAAGTCCCATGGCAGATTGCCCAGGGGAGAAGAGATGGCTCCAAGGTCCTGGAATGATTTAAAAGCAAGAGGGCTTAAAAACACAGAAGCTTGGACTTGGTGGGTCTCAGGAGGGAGCTATGGGCTCCGATGGCTCTCTAAGACCACAGGTAGATCTCTGAGAGCAGAGTGGACCTTATACATGGGCGGATACCCACCACAGTCAGAGCTCAGGGAGGGCTTTGCTCTCTGTGCTCCCATGTCAGGAGCTGCATGTCCCTGCGAGCAATGCCACAGCCGCTGCCTGGGGTGATCCCTGCCTCACTTCACGGTGCCAGATAGGAACTGCAGCAAAACCTGCTTCCCGGGGCAGCGGGGGGGAGGTCAGCCTTTGCACCAGCGTGGAGGCTGCACTATGAGCACACCCAGGCCAGGCTCTGTACTCTGCATGAAGGACATTTTGACACTGGCACTCACTACATCTGAGGCAGGAACAGGCAGAGCCTGCTAGAAATGAACCCCAGCCCATGGAGGGATCCAGATCCAACAGCTGGCTTTGGAGGCTGACCTCGCAGACATCCCGGAGCTCCCTGGGGAAGAGATCTGAGCACTCCAGACACTCAATTACCTACGCTGCCAGCATCAGTTGCTGAAAAGGGCCTGGGTGGCTGTAGTTGTTTCTCAGCAAAAATAGTATACGCAGAGGGCAGCCCACAGATCAGCCAGCAGTCCCTAGGACAGACCCTTACTGGCTGAATACATGTATCAGTGCAACTCCATCAAAGACAGAAGAAAGAAAGACTCACCCCCTAAACCCTGCCTGAGACTCGGGGCTTCAGAGGAGAAGCTGGTGTTGGGCAATTGCAGTTTACTATACTGAAATATGAAGGCACAGAAATGATCTTCCAGGCAGACTTACCTTCTTTCCTATAGTGAAGTACTTCCAGGACTGAGCTTGGTAGGTGGGGATGTTCTGGTAGGGCACAAACTTCCCGTCAGTCCACTTATAGATGGCCGATCCCGGGGGGGTGTACCGGTTGGCAGTGGCTGCAAACAGTCCCACCTTGGGGATGGTGAAGACCTCAACACCCATTGTCTCAGAGTTGGTCACCAGGTTCTGGTACTCCTCCAAATAGTCCAGCCTTTGTTTGACTAGGAGACCACAAAAAAAGAGGTGTGAGGTTAAGACCAGATGACCTTGCCTGGAGAGGGGCTCCACGTTGCATAGTGGAGCTGGCTCGGTGGTGCTTGCTGATGTATGGAGCTTTATGGGCAGGGGGGGAGCCGGGGAATGAAGGTCCTGGTGTCGCTGGTGGTGCAGGGCCAAAACCCAAGCGAGTGGTAAAAGGCCTGACTCCATCTCATTGGGCAACACATCCAGCCCCATCCACCCCTGCCTGTTCTCCGGCGGAGGGCAGGGCTGCAAAATGCTCTGCCGGGAAGTCTCCTCTGGGAGGGGGGAAGAATGACATGCCATGGATTTTGATTGCATCTTAAAAAGTAGGTTGATATATTTATCCTAAAGAGAACGGGGAGGAGAGGAAGAGATCTACAGCGAAAGGGCCTGGGCTGCTGAGATGAGTCGGGTTAACCCGCACCCACCTGTGGGTGCGGCAGCCCTGCACCAGATGTTTTCTCTGGCTGGAGTCAGCATGAGCTCTGGAAGAAGTTAGAGAAGACTTAGACACAATTAATGCCTGAAATTGGAACGGAAACGCTAGGAGCAGTCCCAACGGCAAATGGGTGGGCACTGGAAGGGACAAATGGCAGGAGAAGGGCTACAAGAAGGGCCAGTGCTGGTGGCACCAAGTGGTGCAGGTCAGCAAGATCCTGGCACGAGGTCTCCTTCGGAAAACAAGGACACAGTGCCAAGCCTGATGACTTCCAGAGGTAGGGAATGATAGGGAGTCCACCCCCTGCCAGCTCCTGTGGGGAGCAAATGGCTCATCCAAACCCACCACGTGGGCGCCAGCATAAGAAAAACCCCGACAGGGGGGAAGGACGGCTGGGTTGCAGGCATGCTCCATCCTCCACGTCCTCACCAGGGAACCTGGGCAGACTGCCTGGAGCAAGTGGGAGAGTGCCAGTGGGCAAAATCCATTTCGTTATCGAATAATGTCCATCCCTCCAGGCTCTGGTTGCTTTGCCACCTTCTTGCTCCAATGTTGCCCCATTATTTTCTGCACGAAGGCCACCAGAGCTAGGATGACATGAGGACCTGCCTCCGCCACCCTCCCATTGCTCCCTCTGGTATATCTGGCAGCTGATGAGTCTTTCTGCTCCTTCTTGTCCACCTGCAAGTGCTTTGGCACTGGGAGCACCTGCGCCTTTGGGACACTACGGCAGGGAGCGCCCCAGCACCCCAGGCATGGCTTTCCATGGGCTGAGCTGTCCCGCTTGGACAGACTGGGAGCTTGTTCCTGACTGGAGAAGCCCTGGGAGGGACGGACAACATGGATAAGTTGGATGGACAACATGGTCATTGTGTGAGTGATAGGGGAGCTGGCTCACAGAGGGGCTTGAATCCAAAGCTGCACTGGAAGTGTCGATGTGGGCACCAAGAGGAAAGCAAACCCCAGCCAAGCAGGGCAGAGGCAGGGGGACACCCCAACCCCCGCGTTCTGCTGTTGCCTGACTTGGTTCCCACCCCAAAGTGCTGTCAAGGTCAAATCTCTGCTCCTCCTCTGCTGCAAGAGCCTCCCTCCACCCCAAGAGCGCATTGCACACCAGTACCTTCCAGCATGGAAATCCAGGTGCTGCCGTTGCAGAGGTACAGCCCTCGCCGGGAGGCATTGAACCAGAACTGCGCCTTCTCCTGCTTGGTGCAGGGTGGACGGGACCCCAGGGTCACCTTCGTGTCAGTCTCTGGGCACAGAGAGGAGCAAGGCAAGCGCCTCAGTGCACATGATGGAGGAGCAGCAAGGCTCATCCCCATGCACATAGGAAGGGTTGGATGTCCCAGTCCCATCCTGATGATGGGCACCAGAGAATGGGGGAAACGGCATGCTGGCACCAAGCTGGGAAGGCACTGGCTGAGAAAACCCTGGGGGCTGGCACCCGTGGGGCTACTGGCATGAGCCCAGCGCTGCCAAGGGACCTGGACAGGGGCTCTCCAGGTGGGGTTTGGACCTGGATCCCACACACACATTGAGAAACAGAGGGTACTGGGGACACCCTCTTCCCCTCCACTCCTGCTCGGTGCCCAGCCCCACACAAAGAGCTTTCCCCAACAAACGCAAGGCAGCCAGTCGAGCCCGCGCCGCGAGGATTTACTGACCGTAGGGATATTTTAGCACCTCGTTGCTCGCTGGCTTCATGGGGAGATCCTGGAGGACAGTGGGGACAGAGAGTGTCGCTACTTTAAAGTTCATGGTGGTGCATATCCGAGGGGTAGCGTCGGCTCCTGGCAGCAGGACAAGCTGCCTCAGCAAGCCCTGGGAAAGTGGGAGCAGCAGGTTGGAGAGCAAGTCCAGCAAGACCAAGAAATGGAAACTGCAGGTGATTCATGCCCTGGATTTCCCTCCCAACTCTTGCTCGTTGCCCTCCCTCCTGGGCTGTGGAAGCCTCCAAGGGACTCACGCACGTTTATCAGATCCTCATTACATGCTCAGCCTACCAAAATCTCCATCCCGTGCAATTTAACAGCTGGTGCAAGGGAAGCATTGGCAAGGGGCTTCTTAGCTGCAGATGGCTTTCACCGCCTTCACTTTTCACTACTGGTCAGGATCAGGCACTGCCCTAACCTTTATATCAACGAGACTGTGCCATCAACTGTCTTTCTGCCACCGCACCACTGGCAACATCCTCTTAAATTTGTCCCACAAAGTGCCAGTCGCAAACGCCACCCCCTGCATGTCCACAGCCGGACAGGGACCGAGCCCAGCAGCAGGACCCCCTGCCACCTCCCCTACCCGTGCCGTGGCCCAAGCCCTTCCAGCATAGGGGGGGCTGAGAGGGGGCTGCAGCTCGCCCCATGGCCAGCCACGAGCACCCCTGGACAGCCCCGCACCATGGGGCACCTACCGTGAACACGCCTTTCCTTCTCCTCCTGTTGCCCAGGTAGAAGCTGGCTCTCTTCACCGACAGAGAGGCTGGAAATGGTGTCTCCACCACCCTGCGGATGGGCAGAGAAGAGGCAGGGGAAAATTTCATGGCATCTGCTGGTGGCTGGAGGAGATGCTGGTGGAGGAACATTGCCCTGCCAGCCCTCCTGACCCCCCTGCCGCCACCCCCAACCTACACGTCCTTGGGGAGGCTGCAGTCCACCGTCAGGGAGAAGGACTGGCCGGAGACAGCCAGGACAAGCGTGTGCCACTGGTTGTCAGAGAGGGAGACGTTGGGGAAGGTGACGCGGGTCTGCCAGCCGCCGGCGTGCTCCTGGCTCCAGAAGAGGAAGTGTAGCTTGTCGGGGGCGTAGCGCAGCCCCACCAGCACACTGGGGCTCTCCTCTGCCATCAGCGTGAAGACGTACTCGTTTCTCTGCAGGAGGGCACGGACTCAAATCTGCGTGCCGTAAGCTGCAGGGCTGGGCTGTGCCCGCTCTGTGCCCGGCCGGCGGCGCTTACCTTGGCAGGGACGCTGAGGACCCTCAGCGTGACGATGATGGAGAACTCCTCGGGGAAGCGGTCACAGTGGATGAAGAGCCGGGAGGCGGGGAAGCCCAGGGCACGGGGCCGCGAGGCAGCGAGCTGGAAACCGCGCACCCCCTGCACTTGGAACACCCTCATGCCGCGGGCTAGCCCGCTGGCGGGGACCACCTCCGAGAGGATGTCCAGCGGGCGCAGGTCTGTGCCAAGAGACAGCAGAGCACGTCACGATGGTGGCAGCCATCCCACCCTGCCCCACTGCGGGATGGGGTCCCCCCCTTGAGGTGGGGTGCTCGGCGGCCTGGCTTGCTGAAGGCAGCCAGCCCATCTCCAGCACTGGCCAGAGGGCTCCACGGCAGCAGGGGGGGCCCAGCATGTCCCAGTAGCCTGCTGTCCCCTGCCCAGGGTCTGCACCAAGCCCCTGCTTCAGGGACACAGGGAAGGTTTGGCCTCCAGGCACCAAGGCTGACATCTCCATCCCCACAGCAGGAACACCAAGTGTGCAGGCTCACTTGCATGAACCATCCCACTGATGCAGCTCCAAATGCTGACCCCGGGGCTGGGACCTGCTGGCCGGGCAGCCCCAGGCTTCCACCAGCTTCCTCGGGATCCACCAGCACCAGCAACCACAACCAGAGCCAGGAGAGCGGGCAGGGATCCAGTGCCCGCAGGCTCGCTCATGGGGCGGCCACCCATCCCCGACCCCAGGGTGGTGGGGCACGGCGCTCCCTGCTCCGGTCCCCATCCAGGCTCTCCCGACCCAGCCCTAATTGCACACAGGCACGTACTCCCCTGGCAGGCACCAAAACCGCTCATTAAATAATTATCCTCTCCCCAGAGAAGAAAACAACGTGCCCAGCCCCAAGGCATCGCCCAGGTGAAGAACAGCACTGCGCACCGGCACTGCAAAGCCATCCCCGTGTAACAGTGCCAGGGTCGCCGTCGGTCTGACATCTCGGCAAGCTCCGTGCCGGCAGCCGTGGGAAGGGCTGTACCCGTGGTGGGTGCTTCTCTGACCTTCCTTGCCTTGGCACCCTCACAGCTTTAATTTTTGAAAGCTTCCCTGGCAGGATTGCGGTGTCTGTAGTGAAGGGCAGAGGGGCTCGGTGATGATGCCCAGAGGATGAAGCAGCACTTGGCTAGACTAAAAAATCCCTGACTCTGTCCCTTCCCCAGCAAGACCAGGCTTTTAGCTCCTATTTGTACTAATAAATCTCGGCTGCTGGGGCACAGCGGGAGAGCTAAGAGGGAGGGAGCTGTGAGCAAGGCTGGACTGGCGTGTGTGTGAATCCAAACCAGCTGGAGAGGGGAAGCATTCCCCCCCCAGGCACCCCCAGCCAGCCCAAACCCAGATGGGCGGAGCAAGGAGGAATCTGCTCCTGCGGCTCCATCCAGCCTGGAGGAGGGACACCAGCGAGGTCCTCCTCACCCTGCCACCTCTGCGTCCCCCCTGCCCACCCCTCCGCTGGTTTAAGCTGCTCCTAAAGCACAGCCTTGTTGGGGGAGGCTTGACTGAAACAACTTATTTCAGAAATGCATGACTTGGGGAATGACCAGTTCCTGTTTTTCTCAGCAAAAAGCACAAGTTGAATTCAGGCTTGGATTTGCGGAGGGGTTTAGGAGCCCCCAGCTGCCCCGGAGGTGGCTGGGATGAGCTGGGGGACAGCTCAGCCAGGGCCAGAGGCTGTGCCCAAGGCTGTGGGTCGGGAAGGGACCAAGTCCTAAAACCAAAACCAAATCCCTAAACCCAAAGATGTGCATCCCAATCTGCCTCCCACATCAAGGCGCTGCTAACGATCAGAGCGGAGCCGGCGGTTAATGGCCGGGAGGGTGGCTGGAGTGTTTCAGCCCAGGACGGACAGTACACGTGCCTGGCAGCTGCCTGCTCCGCAGGGTGGCTGCCCACAGTCAGACGGCATCAGGGCTTCACCGGGAGCTGGGGCAAGGCACCGGCAAGAGGGACACGGGGTCAGTTAAATGTGCTGATGCTGGGGCCTCAACATCCCCTGGACCCCTCCAGCCAAGGCTGCTTGGGGACAGCGGGGACATCCCTGGAGAGACCGGAGCACCTGGGGGAGGAGGCAGTGGACAGAAACTCTCTGATCTCTCCCAGTTTTCCTTCTCACCGCCAGCTGGGCTGTAATAAAATGTAAATACAGGTGCCATCAAACCAAGACAAGCCCCAAGCACACACAGCCTGGGCCCAAGCAGCCCCAAAAACTGGGCTGAAGTTTCACTGCCCGGGCAGGGACCGCATGGCATGGGGACAGGGATGGGAAGGCAGAGCCAGGGGACGGGGACCCTCTTTGGCGCGGGCTGCTCTTGGCGCTTCCCTGCGGGAAATGCTGTCGGAGTTGCCAGCTCCTCGGCTGGGGGTGGCAGGACCAAAACTTTCCAGGACATTTTGCTGCTGGGAGGGCGTAGGTTGTGTCTGGCAAGAGCACAGGCAGCCCCGGAGAGTCCAGGGCGGGAGGGACTTTCTGGGGGGGACTTCATGGCTCTCTCTACTTCTCCTTCCAGCCCTTCCCTTCCCCTCCCCACACATTGGTCCCCAGGGCCAGCAGAACTTGGGACAATGCTTGTGCCGCAGGGATGGGCATACAGCTCTCCCCATGGCACTGAGAAGGGCTGGTCGCTCCCCGGTCCTGTGCTATGCCAGGGGGCTGCAGACGCAGCGTTGACCCCATTACCCACTGCCCATGGCTGCAGGCAGGATGCTGGCAGCTGCAGCACCCGAGGCATTGCGCTGTGCTGTCACCCCGAGACTCAGTCCACTGGCACCTGGGCACTGAAACCCTGGGGCTGGGCTGCCAGGGAGAGGCTGCCCCACGTGGGGCACCCCGCAGCAGCCGCGTATCCCCCCCAAAAAAGAGCACACTGTCTGGGGTCTGCCCTGGCAGCGCAGGGAACATCCCATCCGTGGGAGCACACGGGTCCCGGTGCGTTTCCCCTGCGCGGCCAACGCCTGTCTTGACGCCTCCCTCCCGGCACAGCCCACCCGCCGGCCTTCGCTCCTACCTGTGCAGTGCTGCCACGTCCTGCCCCCCCGGTTGAAGCCCCCTCCGATGGCCCAGTGGAGGAGGATGATCCAGAGCAGCAGCGGAGCCGACATCGGGGGGCTGGCCTCAGAGGGTCCATCCACTGGGGCCCTCCTGCCGACCGCTCCTCCGTGCCCAGGCAGGCACCGCTCGGCTCAGCTCCCCTGGGGGCTCTCGCATAGTCTGCCAGTGGGACCACCTCCTCAGGGACGTGCCACGCCGGGCTGCTGCTTCGCTGCTTCTGGGGCGCTAAGCCCCGGCTCTGCCGTCCCCTTGCGTGGGCATCGCCCCTGGGGGCACGGCAGGGGTGGCGGGTGGGGGGCCGGTGGGGGCTCCCCTGGGGCGGCTGCAGAGGCAGTGCTGGCTGCAGCCTGCGCGCAGACATTTAAATGAGAAGTTCGTGGTGGGAGAGGAGGAGTCCCAGCTCCTTGAAGAGCTTTTATCTTTTGCCCAACCCTCTGGAAGGCGGCTTTGGGGAGTGATTTTTTAATTTCTTTTTTTTTTTCTTTTTTCTTTGCTTCCTTTCGTTTTTGGTGATTCATTTTTCCAGGGTCACGTGGGAATAGGTGGGAGATTCGCCCCTGCCTGGAGACACCAAGGTGGAAACTTTCCCGCCCCTAAAAGCCCTGGGCTTTCTGCAGCACAATCCCAGCCTGTACTGGGGGGAACCTCTCTCCCCTCCGGTCCACTCCACCCTGCCCAAAAAAAACCCCAGACCCCACAAGGTGCATATTTCTCCCCCAAAACTACTTCAGGCAAGTGATGCACAGCCAGTGCCTCGGGTAAGGCTCCAGCCCAAAGGCCAGCCACCAGATCCAGCCCTGCCACAAGGATGGCGGCAGCATCGGTTCGGAAACCCTTGAGGTTATGCTGTTCAAATGGGAGAGACAGCAGTGGAAAAACTCCCTGCATGCAGCAAGCTCTGCTGGGTTTCTCCAGCCGCAAAACGAGTTACTTCCATTCCCCAAACAATTGAAATAGGCTCCCACCACCCCCCCCATCCCCAAAGCCTTCCTGCAAGGCGAGCGCTAGAATAGAAAGCGGATGGCCAGGATGAAACGCCAAAAAACTGTGTTGCAAACTGGGGGTTTCGTCAGCAAGGAACAGCCAGAGCCGGACCCGCAGACGTGCCTCGCTGCCGGTCTGTCCGCACCCCTCACCGGCCCGAAACCCACCGTGCTGGGACCAGGAGGGTGTAGCCCATGGGGTGCAGGCATGCATTGGAGCTTTTGGTGCAAGGAGCACCCTGCGCCTCGGTCCCAAATCCTGAGAGGAGCTGCTATTGGTGCCTGGAGACACCCAAACGCCATCAGTGCCTCCATCTCAGAGTCAAACAGCCCCTGAAGGCTGGAGGGCAGCTGCACGCATGTCCAGGGACGCTCTACAGCGAGTTGGTCTGCGTGGAGCTCCCCCTCCCCACAAAACCTCTTATTGGGCATCCCCCAAATTAGGCCTCCACTGCGATCACACTTAAGCAGAGCTTAAGTGGAGCTTAATCTCTCTCTGGAGAGAGCTGCAGAGGCGAGGCACCACTGGTTCCCCATCCCTCCTCATCCTCGTAGTGAGGACGGTGCCCACCAGCACAGCCACCACCCAAACCTGGGGGTCCCGAACGGCAGCCGCTGGTGGTGACCATGAGGGATGCAGGAGGCACGAACCATCCCATCTCGCCTGACAGGCTCGGCCCCTCGTGTTGCTCCCCGTGGCCTCGGGGATGCTTGCCAGCACTGGGGCTGGGAGCGGCCATCTCACCGAGCCCCCGCACTGTGTCTGCTGGCAGGAGGAGTGGGGTCCGGCATCCCCGGCATAGAGGTCGGTGCATTGGAAGGGAGGCTGGCGCAGAGTGGACCACGGCTGCTGGCAAGACCCTGCCTCCCGGCAGGTTGGCGCTGGGTAAGGCGGCACAAATGAGAATCAGAGCCGCCACATTTCCCAGGGCCGCACACATGTGTCAAGTTAAGCGTGGCTTTGGCAGCACCACTCTGAGCAGGGGGACTCGCACAAGCGGATGGATTTTGGGAAGTCTCCCGCCGAGACCAGCCCTGGCTCTGCGAGCGTCCAGGCGGCCCATGCGACTCTTCCCAGGGAGGGAGGAAAAGTCCAGCTGGGGATGCTGGGATGACTGGTTTTTCCTAAGGGGATGCAGCAGCCTTTGAGCGCTTCCTTGGCCAAAAAGCCAGTTGATGGGGACATGTCTAGACCCAAGGACACAGCCACAGGTGTCCCCTCCAGAAGCAGGGGGATCTGGGGACTTCCAGGCAGGAGGTGGAGGAACCAAAGCCCCTGTCGATAAGCATGGAGGACATGCCAGGTGGTACTGAGCCCAGCACCATGGGCTCAGGCTGCTTTTCAGCCACATGCTGTTAATGAACGTCCTCCTGGTGAGGACAGGGACCTTGATGATCCTCAAGGATTTTCTCCATCCTTGGGCTGGGGACCCTGGCATGGCAGAAAATGGTGGAGTGGCTTGGGTAGTGTCCAGTACTTTTCTCCCTTTCCAGGAGGACCTGCCCAGGGAACCAAGCTGTCATGTGAAATAAGGACAGGGGCCCATTGCTGCCCGCAGTCGCATTGGGTCCAGGACCTGCTTCGTGTCCCAACAACAGTAGGAAGTGGTCCGCAAAATTGTTCCTAAGCACACACGCGCACATTCCTATGTGCACAAGCAAGCGCAAGAGGATGAAATAAAAGAGACAAACAGTGAGATGCTTGCCTAATTCGCATGGGTCATAAATAAAACCATGTGGCGGCTCCGAACAAAACGATCCTTGGATTTCCACCAAAAAGGTTTGGCCATCCCTGGGTTAGAAAAGGTTGAGAAACTCATCTGCAGGCAATAAATTTCAAGCAGAGCTTCCACGCAGAGGACAGTGCAAGGAGGGCACCTAATCAACGCCAGGGACAGGCTGGACCCTGCACACAGGGTAATGTTCCCGCTCTTCCAAGACTGTAACTCGTTCCTTATTATTTGCAGACACAAAATCATGTTTCAGGGCTTGTTATGCCCTATTCATTTCTGTCTTTATTCCTGACATCTGCAAGATCTTTCTCCCTTGAAATGCAGCGCGCATACAGGCACCGGCTGTAGCAAACCTTTGAGGGACCCTATACATAACGCCTGGACGCATGCAGCACTGCCCAACTCACGGATGTCCACGGCCCCGGCTCCAGCCAGCAGTGGGCAGCGCCGTGTCCATCCTCCTGGCCGCACCGGCAGGGCCAGGGGAGCTGGCTGAGCCCAGCTGGCCACGACGCAGGTCTGGCCACACGCGCACCTACGGGATGGAGCTGGAGGTGAACGGTGAGCACGTGGAGCCGGTCTCGCCTGCATGAGCAACAGGGTCAGGATCAGCCCTTGGGGGTCAGTTATGAAAGGGATGGGGGAAAATTTGTTCTCAGAGCAACACTCCAGATCACAGTTCCCCAAATCCCAGTTCAGGTTGGACACTGGGAACAAGACCTTCCCTGGGATGGTGGGATGGAGAGGGAGGGGGTCTCCATCCCTGGCAGTTTCCGAGGTTCCTCCCTTGTCACCTCTGCCCCTTCTTGTAGGCTGGAAATCTTCTCTGTGTTTCCTGGAGCTACTTCAGCTCCCCGAGCCCAACCCACTGACATAAACTGGAGTTCCCACAAGAAATCTCCGCGCTAGGAAACCTGTCAGTGCCATACAAGAAGTGCAAATGTCGTTAAACCCATCGCCTTTCAAAAACTTAATTCCCATAAGTTTTGGAGAGGTTCTGCCAGGAAAAGTTTTGTCGAAGGACTGGGAGGATTGCAAAAGGCACTGTTTTTAGGAAAGCCACGAAAAAAAGCACAAAGCCACCCCAACGCTGCAAGTCTGGCTGCCAGCTTCCCAGGCGCGGAGCTGCCTTCGGGACCAATCCCTGCTGGGCAGCGGTGAACCACCAGCATCGCTCACATCCCAGAGCCCCCTGTGTCCATACACCCGCACACCTCCCTGGCACTGCCAGCCCCATGGTCCTGTGGAATGAAGGAACCAGGAGCTGCCATCCTGGCAGGGCTCCTCCGGCTTTGGCCATGGGCAGCAGGCAGGGCTGGCCACCTGCAGCCCAGGTCCCTTCCCAGGTAGCTGGGAGCAAGCCAAGCATCATGCGCCACGTTTGGAGGACACATGGCAGCCAAGCTGGCAAACTTCGAAAGGGTTGCAAAAATCAGTCACTTAACTTTCACCAGTATGAGCAAAAAGACAGGCTTTAAGACCACGCTTCTGCACCAGAGCTGCTCGGGACGGGACCAGGCAGTGCCCAGCAGCTGCATCTTCCCTTGCTTCTCCCTGCATGTGACAAACAGCCCTTTACCACTGCCTATCCCTCGGCGACAATGTTTTTTTTTCTTTTTGCCACCTCCCCCCACTGTGCCTGAACCTCTTGCAAGAGGCTGAGCCACCTCCCCGCAGCCACAGGACCCCCAACCTTTCTCTGTAATCACCATTTTCCAGCAAGGTGGCTCCATACGGATGGAGGGCATCAAACCCAAGCAACTATGAGCATGCAAACTATGGAAATGGGGCTCCGGGTATTTTCTGGAGGTCTTACGTCTACACAGAGGCAGAAGAGTAGCAGGGGGGCTAACACGTCACTCAGTGGTGGTGCAGGAGATCCAGGAGCTCTGCCTGGACTCCCTGCTCCATCTGCAATGTGAAAGCCCTGCTTGCCTTTGAGCTCAGCTAAGATCTCTCTGCAAAGGGAATAAACAGAGCTCCTAAGGCCAAGATGAAAGAGGCAACATTCTCATTTCATGCTTACTGCTAGAAAGCCCCCAGGTGCCCGTGCCCACCCCAGCCTGCTCCCAGCTCTGCGCTTCTTCAGTGATGCCACTTGCCTGAAGACTCCGCAGATTTGCAGAGCATGCGCTTGCAAGCGGAAAGTGGAAAAGGGAAGGGGTTTGCAAATGTCTAAGCCTTCCTCTGTCAGGAGCAGCAGTTCATCAGACTGAATATGCAAACCTGAGGGCTCTGCGTGGGGAAGCTTGGCTGAGCAAACTCTGTGCCAAGTGCTGCATTTGTCTCAGCAGGCTGCCTTGGGGTAATGCCTGAGCCCTGGGGCTGGCTCTGGGATGGGGACAGCCGCTCCCCACGCAGAGAGGGATCTCCTTTGGCAGTCCTGCGGGAAACCTTCTGCCTTTGCCTCATAGCCCTTTGATCCTGGCAGTGACCACACGCTCCAGCTCGCAGCAGGCGGATGGCAGTAAACAGCAGAAAAAGCCACAGCAGGGAAGCCCGGGGTCTTGCCCCCACATGCCTGGGCCCGTCAAGGATAGAAAAAGGGATGCATGATGCTGCTTGGACCAGAAACAATCCCACAGCTCCCCAGTTAGGGCCTGACCAGCACCTTCTCTCCCAGCTGAAGCCCACCTCGGACTGCCTGGGGCAGTAGGAAAAGGTGTGGGCACCACAAGCCCCTCCGCCGGCCAGAGTTCCTCCAGCGCAGGCAGCAAATTTGCTGCCTGCACTCAGGGCTGGGGCCAGGTCCTCCCTCCTGCCAGGCTGCGGTGGATGGAGCACGGGCAGGCTGAGCGCCCTGCAGTGAAGAACAGCAGCTTTAGCACCGCTTTGCTCTGCAGCCTTAAAAATCCTCTTGCCCCATGACAATGAGAATCGCGGCCCAATTTTATTGCTTGCCCATATGACAATGTAGAGCTTTTATTATTATATTAGCGATGATTCAGGCTCCGGGGTGGGACCGGGAGGGCAGCAGGCGGCAGAGCGGGCAGCTCGTGAGGTGGGCTTGCTGGGTGCCAAGGCGGGAGTGCAGGCAGCCACGCTTGCTCTGCCCACCCACCGGCAGCCGAGCGTGGCTCCATCTCCTCTGACATCCGGGGATGGAAGAGAACAAAGACAGAGAACAATTGCTATTGTTTTCTACGACTTTCTTCGGGCCAGTTCCTCCAGCACGGTGCTGCCGCCCAGCCACTCCGGCTGCGGCACCGCGGTCCCACTGCGCTCGGAGCTGTGCAGATGCCGACAGGGACACGGCCCCCATCCGCAGGCGCCTGCCACCCAACTGTCAGAGCCTGGTCCCCACTAGCACAGAGGGAGATGGACCTGGCATGGTTACCCCACATGCCACAGCTCTGGTCCCACTCCACTCTCCCCCTGCACCCAGCACCGTCAGGCATCCCCGAGATGCTCAGGCATCCCCAAGATGCTCAGGCACATGGATGTCCATCTTCCCATAACCCACCAAGGTGCGATCCCCACAGCGGGGAAGAGGCGATCCCAGCCCACAGCTCAAAGTAGTAGAGAAGGAGAAGAACGGAGTAGGCTGTCCCGGGGAACTTGGCTCACCTTCCCCTTCGCTGGTCCCATGCAGCCCCCGCGGTGAGGAGAGCCGCCTTGGCTGGCAGCAGGGCCTCATACCAGAGAGCGGGACGTCACGCAGCGGGACTGCACACAAGCAGGATGAGCATCCCCTTGATTGCCCCCCTGAGCAGGGCTCTAATTACAGTCCATCTTCTCCTGGGCCAGCGCTGCAGCACCCAGAGATCACTGTCTTTGAAGTCCAGGCTTTCAGAAACCACCTCGAGGCTGCTCCTAAATGCACTTTGCAAGAGCAGGGAGGGATTAGAGAAAGTCAGGAGGGGACAGGTGAGGGTGGCAGCAGGGGCCGCTGCAGGAGGGGGAGCTGGGGTGCCGCCGTCCGGGTGCTCAGCATCTGGCATCACCCTGGGCTGATTCTTCTCCACAAGTCCTGACGGGGGAGCAGAAGGGTGTCAGCAGAAGGGTGTCTACAGAAGAAGGTATCTAACCGATGAGAAGGAATTCAACCTAACATGAGTCTTGTTTGATGGGGATTGTGATTAATTGGTAAAATACATCAGATGCCCTCTGGTTACTGACTGGGTGTTAAAAGGATGGATACTGAAGAGCATCAAATGCTAAAAGTGAGCCTGCATGGGGACAGTTTGGGCAAGTGGCTTCAGCAATGACACCAATGTTTTCATAAAACCAAGCTTCATATAGAGCCCTAAGACCTTAATGAGGCTCTCAAACACGAATACTCCCGCCAAAGCCATGCCTAGGCTCCAAGGCAGAAGATCTTGTGTCAAACCAGGACCTGCCCAAGGACAAAACTCAACTTCTAATTGCCTCTTCAAGCAAAGTAGATTTGAAAACACCTGCCCTTCTGGCGTCCCTCCTTCATTGCAAGAATGGCTGCCGTTAACCAAGCTCAAAGGGATCGATGAATTGACCAGACCGGCAGAGGAAGATGGGGATCCTTGTGAAGCAGCACTCCGGGAGAGGAGCCTGTGTGAACCAATCCCAGGCAGACTCAGCAAAGAAACCCCAATTCACCCAACATCATTATGCCTGACCCAATTTGGGTTCAATTTGCCAAATTGTTTTGGCGTGGGGAAAACTGGTTTGGGGCAAAACTCCCAACCCTGCCATGGGTGGAGAGCCTCCCTGTGTCAGGCCCAGCATCCAAATGCGTGGGTGCCCCCCCCTCCCCCTGGCATGTTGCATCCTGCAGCTCTGCTGCTTTGAACCCACCTCCCGCATCACCCCGCAGCCCCCAGAGCGGCGGCCGCAGCGGGTGCATCCATCTCCACTCCACAGCCTGGCGGGCCATGGCCCAGGGCACCCATGCCCCCGGCCACCCCCCAGCCCCCGCAGCCCCTCCGGCCAGGGTGACCTGGCTCCTTTCAGAGCTGTGACAGCAGCACAGAGCCACGCTGCACACACCCGAGTCCTGCCTGCATCCTCCAGTTAAACAAACGCATCAAAGTGCCCCTGGAGAGCCCTGCCTTGGCGAGCCGGGGCTGGCTGGTGCCCCACGCACGGAGAAAGGGGACTCGGCCCAGGACTTGGCTCATCTCCCCCCCCCGCCCTTCAGCAATGACATGACTAGACAGACCCGCTTGCAAATCGCTCCCCGAGAGCTCACGCACACGCCACTAACACCGGCAGCTACCCTGTAATAACCCACCATCCGTATCATTACCATTAATTATACATTAACATACCCCATAATCTTAACTGCTGTTAAGTCGCATCTCGGGGGGTGCAAGCCACTTTCAAAAGCCACCTGGCTGGTTCTCCTTTGGCTCTTACACCACCCACCCCAGGAGAGGGGCTGGTGGCCGAGGCAGGACTAGGATCAGGCAGGTGTTTGCGAGGATCAGGGCTGGGACGGGCAGGAAGATCACCAGGGCTGGAGTGACGGGGAAGGCACAGATCTCCCGGCCGCCTCGTGCTCCTGCAGCACCACGAGAGCACCAAGCACGTTACGCGGGACCACCAAGCACTAAGTGGCTCAAGTGATTTTCCCTCTCCAGCACTGGGTTTCATTCCTGTGGCACCAGGGAGCCTTGCCCAGCCGTAGCTGCCTGCGTGACCCTGACGGTGACAGTGCTTTTGGTGTACATAACATTAGGCTGGACCCAGCTGCGTGAGAGGTGACACCGGGAGCCCTCACCGGGGCTGGTGCAGAGGCTCGGCCACCTTGCTGTTCAGGCAGCACATGGGGAGAGCAGCTCATCCCAACCAGACCCTCAGATGCTAGAGGAATTCTCCAGATTCCTGCACCTTCCCCATGCCACCCCCAACCATCCCACCAGCTGGCAGCAAGACTCTCCGCATCCCTCACCTCGCGCTCCTTCCAGCCCCTGACCTCGCTGAAGGGCAGTGATTTTCTTCTTCCACCGAGTCAGAGAAATTTGAAAGAGAAGCAACACAGGGCAGGTAACGAGTGCCGCTTCTCGCCCGGGCAGTGCGGGGACCTCCCAGGCTCATACCTCCATGGCCTGCCGCTGCCCCGCTCACTGCTGCCCAGCCAGCACACACAGCCCTTGCCCCACGCCATGGGGTAGGGGGAGCTGCTGCTTCAAGGCCCTTGTCTGGAGCTACCTCCTAACAGCTGCGCTGATCCCACATCCAAGACAATCCCAGTATCAGTGGCACGGCTGGTACTGGGGATGGACGTTTGGGGTCTGGGCTCACAGAAGGGGCAGTTTTCCTTTCGGTTCTCATAGGGGTAAAATGCCCACAGCATCCTCACCAAGATGCAAATTCAGGAGGAAAGCAAGGACCTTCCAGAGATGCAGCTTTCACCATTTTATCTTGAAGGCAGCACACCACCTTCCATTCATGATATAGCTCCAGCCAAAAATAAGCTGGAAAGAAGCCTGGGGCTGGCTCTGCCCTGAAGCTGCAGCCGTTTCATGTGGCTCCAACGCCTCTTGCCCAGCAGCTCGCGCTTTCAAAGAACTGCTTGCATGCACACAGGCACACAAAACACAATTAATGAATGTCTTGCATCCCACTGTGTGTGTTCTGACACAGCCCCATTTGCCAAGGAAAAAAAAAGCGTGTGTGTGTGTATGTATGTATATACAAAGGCTTTAAAGAGGACGTTGCTTGCATTTTTACAGCTTTGTTGAAGGGTTTTGGTTTGGGGTTTTTTTTAATACAAAAGCCTAAAGCAAATATAATCCAGAAAAAGGGGGGTTTAAAATCTTTAATACTTTACCTGCATGCGTAACACCTGTAGAGCTCCGACACTCCCCAAGGAACATGTTTTATAGTAACTGTTTCAGACTGAAAAAAGGCAACTGCTCAGGAAAACATTGCTACTGGCTAGTATTACACGAGTATTCTTTCACAACGAGAGGATTAAGCCTGTCAGGGAAGTCTATCACAGCATCAACATGGCAGCTTTACAAGCTTCAACTCTCAGGTGTTCCCCAGTTGTGATAAGCTGCCTGCACAGTGAAACTCTCTTGGGGTAAGCTGGGCACAGCAGGAACCCACCCGCCTTCACCCAGTCACGGAGCTGTGCGAGACAAACCCTCATGCTGTATGCTAGGATTCAGTTTATTACGGAATAATGACGATGAAGTTTTATTTCTTTCCTGTGAGTAAAACAAACAGGGAATCTAACACTCCAACTGCAGTGCCATGTCTAAGCCTGTCAATGAACACAAATGCTCACTGCCTGTTTCAGCTAAGCAAACAGCCATCTTTCAGGACAGTAGTTCTCACCTCGACAAGGCAAATTTTAGTCCTCTGAGGTGGGCTTCTGCTTACATTTTGTTGCCTGCAAGACTGCCCAGCATATATCTTCACTCGGTGGCTTAAAACAACCTGAGTTAGCAAGCCTGCTGCATGCCAGTCACTTAAAAAGAAATTATTTTATTTCTAAACAACAGAGATTTGGGGACTATGGAAATTCTCAGTAGGAATTGGACATCCAACTGTCCTTCTCAAATCCAAGAGCTAATATCAGCAGATTTTGAATGATATATTAAAACTCACAATTCACCTGTTGCCATAACAAGACCTTCCTAGGCCAGGTACATGGATCATAACAAGACCTTTGTAAGAAGCAAAGTGCATCACATCTTCCAGCTCTCAGATTTTTATATTTTTCCTTGAATTATCAAGTCATTGCCAGCATCAGAGACAAGACACTTGCTCGGAAAGCCCAAACAACTGTGTCAACTCTTCGACCCCTCTAAAGCATCCCCTGTGTTTTCACTGTGTATAAACCCTTCCACTCCTTTGGACTAAGCCTGTATTGGACTCTTTTGAGCAGTTGTTACCCATATTAAAAACCCACTGCAATGCATTTGCATACATCTAGGAAAGGAGAAAATATAATCACTTTATTTTCAGTATACAGACTAAATTCCACCACAAAATAAAGATAATGAGTGAGCACACATGAATAAAATACTCTGTACTTTAAAAAAGCCCACTCTTGCCATGTCTGCTGAATCCATCATTTGCCACGTGGTGCCCCCAGCTCTCCAGAGTTGTTTCCAAGAGTGGCTGCACTACTCCCAGGAGCAGTGCTCCATCTACTACAATTCAAAAAAAAGCTCCCAGTCTGCATAGATGTGCTACATTTTCCTGTATGCCTTGAAATACTAGTTAGGTACAACACTATTTAATCATCTCTGCTTCCAAACTATGTCAGGTCCCCCTCCCATCCTTACACCAATGCAAGAGGAATTACTTCTACAAGGAGGCAGAATCAGCAAGTTGTAGCAATACAAACTCTTCAGAGGTGCAGAACAATGGTATACCATGATCTGCAGCACAGGAATATGCAGCATGGACAGCAAGACATAAATACTGATGAGTTGTACACATGCACATGCACACAATCACCTCCGTAAAGCTTTCTCCACGGTGCAACTCCTTCAATGTCACAGGCTTGTCACAGGAGGAAAAAAAAAAAAAAAGCCCTTTTCAAATTTAGCCCATTTAAAGCTGCCAACAAAATTTGATTTCATGTGCTATCAATGGGCATGTTATTGCTTGTAGTAAATTGGAGAAGATTTGGACCTACACAGGAGATTCACTTGCAAAGCACAAAGGTCATCAGTGGCCCCTAAGCAGTTTTACAAACTGATTGTGGCTGCTCATGCTTTCCACACCCTCCACCAACGGCTGGCTACAATGTTCTGCAGTTCTAAACATGTGTCTACCATCCCCTAGAGAACACAGTCGGTGTCTTCTCTGACTCATATTTAAATACACAAGAGCAGTCAGCATAAAGAAGTGTTACAGTTCATTTTACAAAATCCATCAGGTCCCTCTTCACTCGTTCACCTGAAAAACGGGTGACCTGGGCTGTAGCGGCAAAGGGCAGCAGTGCCTAATCCTCTCAACACCCAAATGTCAACAGAAGAGGAGCTGACAGTATTGCAGAGATATTTTACATGCCCAGTGGAGCAGACACATTCTCACTAGACTTTCAGGCTGCCAATGACCTACCTCATCCATGGTGAACCTGACAAAAGCCTTTAAGAATCCAGTTTTCACATCTTGCACCTCTAATTGAATGTAAAGTTTACAATTAAGTGTCTTCAAGGAGTAATAAAGCAGCTCTTGGGATTTCTTCCAAGCAAACACTGACTCAAAGGCTCAATACAAACTCACAGTGTTAAATGGGAACACTAGCCCATTCTGGACCCCCAGTCAGACACCGACAACAACTCCCTAGATCTTCTTTTAAAGTTACATGCTGCACAATCACTTTCTTTGCTAATGCATCCTTACTATAAACTTGTTTTACAGCCTCTCTTGCTAACTATACTCTTCAACTCAGTGCTGACTGCAAATGCTGTCCTTAACTTAGCAAGTATCATAAAATTGATAGATTATTTCCTGCCTACTGGTGCTCCAGATGCAATGCTACCTAGAAAAACATACAACTAATTCTTCCAGCAGGTGATCCAAACCAGCTCTGTTCTCAAACAGCAGATTGGTGAAGGCGGGCTGCAGATTGCAAAGTCTCCAAGCTTTCCATACGATGAAGTGAGGTAGCAACAAGCAGCCTTTGAAACAGCATTGTCTCCATATTTTTCCATAGTATTAAATCCCTTTTCCACACAATTTAGTGAGTGAACTAGAGGCTTCTCTGGAGCAGTGGAAGAAGAAAAGAGATGGTAAATAAATAACGAATTATAAGAATAACTAGGCTAATAGTTTTGCAAAGTTTTCCTTTTTGGTACCAGCACTGAGCACTGCTCGTTTTCAGGCGGAGAGAAATACAAAACACTTCAGTCTGTGAGCTTAAAGTCCAAGTGACTTCTGCACAATCTGCTTGGCAATTTTGTTAAATTGTTCTCTGTCTTCCCGCCACATCTTCGAGGCATCTACATTGGCTCCACTTTCATCATTCGGCTCTGAAACGAGAAAGACTGAAAGATAGGTAGGCAGGCAGGCAACGGAGCAAGACCCTCTCGCTTTTTCAATAATGCTTCAGCACTGCCACTTCCCTGTGGCTTTGGCACACTCCTCCTGCTTGGGACTACAGAAACACCACTAAAGAAAATCCAATGACAGTTGCTGGGTTCCCAAATGGTTCTGATTTAACTGATCACAAGAGAATATCACAGCAAGGTTGAGTTTAGGTAAGAAAAAAAAGGCAGAGGAGCAAGACTCTCTTTTGTTTATGCTCTCAGCAGTTGAGCCCCAGCATGCACACGGAACGCCACAACACGGCACCACCAGTGTCATCAAGCGTTTTTAAAACTGCACACTGCTCCCTGCAAAATGTTTTTTCTGGTTCTGCGGCTTCACAGACACAAAGCCCTCCCGACCAGGCCACCCAAACAGGCTCTGTCACTCTTTAGGATGGCTTGTCCTATTAAAAAACAACAAAACAAACCAAGAAAACCCATTGAATGCTTTCATTTCTACAACATCTTTTATCCGAGGATTTCAGAGCACTTTACAAAGTACATTAAGCCCCTGTGACTCCAACACTTCATTTTGTACAGAGGTAAACTGAAACACAGGATTTGTCAGGTTTGTGGTCAGCATACAACAGGACAACTGTCACAGGATTACACAAGCCACTAAGACAGAACATACTCTACCCATTTTGCTTCACACACTAGTCCAAATCCACCCCAGCCCCATTCATGGCAGATATCTTGGGCTCATGTCTTTCTCAACACAATGCTGATGGTCTGCCCTTAAAAGCCAGTAGACACCCAGGTGACCCAGTTTGGTAAGCCTGAGCTTACCCTATCTGCAGAACCAGAGCCAAGAGTTCGCCAGCAGCCTGAAAGAAGCTGACCATTGATGGTTTAGACTAATTCCACCAGAAGCTGTGGGAAAACGGGATGCACAGGCAGAGAATAAGAGAGACCAGGTGACTCCCACACTAACCAGTCTAGGTAAGGCTGCACCACAAACCAAGTTCTTGGAGGCCCCAGGAAGCCCAGCAAGGTACTGTTTGTCTGCACAGCTTCCCAACAGTAGGTTACTATTCTGAAGCTAAAACGGTCCTATGTAAAAATCTCTCGCTTGCTCTTTGATCAACTTTGCTCCTTCTAAACCCTCTAAACCTTCTAAAATCTTTTATCATTCAAAAGGATTCTAAGGGACACAGCTCTGCCCTTTTTGGGCAGTTCCGTGGCTCTGTCCGCTGTGTGGTAAAAAAATCTGACTTTCAGGGAGCTGTACACAACAGAGTTGATCCACAGCCCTTGCTAGATTTAGGGAAAGCCATTTAAAAGGCTGCACAAAAAGTTTTTTCACTCCATTCCTCAAGAAACCATCCCCTGAACCAGAGGTGGCAGAATGGGGTACATTCCCAGGCTGGCAAAAACCAAACAGAAATGGAGGGTGCTGGCTTGTGAATGACAGAGGCCACAGACTCCAGTTTACCGTACTGGTTAGATCTGGCTGGTAACCCTTCAGCTGCTAAAGCCAAATCCAACACAAGCTGTAACCCATAGCTTTAAGACCTGCAAGAGCTAAACAGGCATCACAGCAAATACAAAGACAGAGCACAGGTTTTATGCAGGAGCAGGGAACCAGCTGAGCCTCCAGACCCACCTGCCCATCAGCATCTCCTCTGTTGCTGCTGACCTTGAAGGAAAGCAGTGCAGTTGCTGACAAAGCTGGAAACACCTGTTCAGTTATACTTTTTCAATTGTTTTCAGAGAACTGGTTTATTAATAAATAAATACTAGGGCTTTAAGAACTGTGATTGCTGCTGAGCAGCTTTACATGTCCTTTGCTCGCTTAACAAATCAAACAGCAAGAAGCAGTTACTGAGTTAGCTAGAGCAGCTATCTGAGCTACTGCTAACAAAATAGCAGTCCTTACCTGCCAGCATGCTAACAACTGACAAGAGGATCTTTTCCACACTCTGCACAGGACTCCACCGCTCAGCGCTGCTCTCATATCCCATGGGATCATCCCCAGGAGCATGAAGAATAGAGATGCAAACTCTCCCATCTGGGTAAACTGCACAAGAAGTACAGGGGATTGATTGTTACTCAGTGGAAACACTTGGCCTCTCTTGATCTTTATCACAGATGAATGTTTGGACACAGCCTTTGTATGACTGAAGCTAAACCCAGTTTTAAATTTCCTCTTCCAAAGGCAAGCGGACACAAAAATCTGAAAGACAAAAATCTAGCAACAGTTTTCTTTAAGCAAATGTAACAAACTTGGGTCATCCTTCCCTAACAGAAGCCTGCTGGGAGCACTCCTGTCATTTAATAACCAGTGACAGGCTCCACGGAAAAAGGAAGAGATGCAGCCTAGCGGAACAAGGCAAGTATTTACGCACACACGCAGCTCCAAGTAGGTAACCAGTCCTACTTGAAGGGTAACAGTCACACAGCACTGAATGCATGTTGGAGTCCTTCACTGGACCATGACTATAAAAAGAATTAAGCAAACTTGCTTTGCTGCAGCAAGGAGGGAAAAGTGGTATGCTATAAACAATATAATCGATCTTATTTTGAACATTACTGAGGTGCAACCAGAAGAGTTCACACTACTTTTTAAAATTTTGCTTAAAGCTCTGCTGCATTAAAGTGCATGGAAACAAGGTAACCTGTCAATTAAGGATACAGACATCTTCCCCTCCCACCTGTAGCATAAGCAAAGCTTGTGCAACAGTAGAAGTCGTCTGCACAGACGCAGGACTCCACTGACTTGATAATGAGGCCTAAGAAAGGTTGAAGAGGCAACACAAAGAGAACAGAGTTAAAAACACTGCTTTAGCAGCATGGCCTAATTCTGCAGCCTCCCAAGGCATGACAACTTTATCTCAGTACTTCCAGTGCTTCTATTCCTTGGGTGTCCAAACCTGTGCCATTGCCAGGTGAACAAGACAAAACAAAAAGAGGGAATGACCGCTGGAAGCAGTTGTGCTCATTTCCAGTTCCTTCCATTCACCCAGCTAATGTCTGCACAAGCCTGCAACACGTAAGCACTTTGGAAGACTTTTATTTGCATCCCCTCCTGCAGCCCCAGGCTGGGGACTGGAGCTGGTCTAGCTGTAGCTGGAAGAGATGAAAACAGCACGTGCTCAATCAGGACTTCTCCTTACAAGTTCAGAACACACTGGCAGAAGGTATTTCACTTGTAATTTACTCTAATGTTTTTATGTAGTGCCTCATTTAAAACAGCTGGACCACAGCGGCACAGTCATGATAGCAGAGACTGATTCCAGGAAGATGTACGCATCTTCCCACTTTGTCACTAAGTGCTAACACAAGACTTGCCATTAATTGCTACTTTGAAGTTATCTTCACCAGAGCATCCACGAACATAGTTTTATTTTAAGAGAATATAGTACTGTGGTATCTCAATTCCTCCTGTACATAACATAAACTGCAAAGATAAGGGGAACACAGCAGACTTTTTAAAGATTTTCCTTGCAACTCCTCACAGGTGGAGGAGTAAGCACTTAAGGAACAGAAAAAGCACAGCACAGCCACCCATTTCTACAGCCTTTCTGGGTATAACCAAACCATCACAATCTTACCCGAGAAGAAAGATTGAAGTATCTACTTTAGGTGATCTCAACTTTAGATTAACATGACCCAGAGTCATGGGACTTTAAAGAGCTAAGCTGACCATCCAGTATGTTTCAGTTAACCCCACGGGGGGAGCACCCACATGTAGAGCCACTCTGTAACACATGAGAGTCAGGCAGTTCGTGCTTCTCGGCACCCCACTCCTCCTGGCTATGCTGCCCACAAAGCAGCTGCGAGCAGTGAACCTCAAGCCAAGGCCACAACTGCAGCTGCAGAGTATTGCCTGGACACAGATTTGCCCACAGAGACCAGTTCCACCAAGAAGTTTGGGTGAATTAGTCCAGTTGGAGCAAGGTGTCAATGCGGCCGCCCTGCTTCCAGGTGCCAAATGCTGCACTGCTGCAGACATCAGAGGTGATGCTACACTGCCTTGGGCACATCCACACAGTTCGATGCTGTGACATGCAGGTGTGTCTTCCACAGGAGAACAGGAAGATGTGGATTAAATGGGCAAGAATCCGCATCAGTGGTGCTTCAAGAAGGAAAGAAGAACTTCAAGAAATTGCAGAATTCCTTGGAATAGGATGAAATAAATCGATTCCCAGCTGACATTAAGATCTGCGTTATGCAAGTGCAGGAACGTCAGCTGGGAAGGAAACACTAGGCAGGAGGGCAGCATTTTCCTTTTACTGCTCTCAAGTGGCAGAGAGCTGACAGCCTAGAATACAGATCCAGCCCACCAAATCTGGGTGATGATAAACAATCTTTATGCAATCCATGTTGATTTAGCAGATGTCATAAGCAACAATTTTACAAAGAACGCCAAGGCTGACTCCAGAAAGCAGTGCTCCAGGCTGCAAAAGGGGACTTTAAGGTTTTTACCTGTCCAAGGCTCAAACTTGTTAGCTGTACTTGTTACTTCAATTACTTCCACTGAAAAGTCTTAAGATAATATTGTCACCATCAGAATTGCAGAGAAAAGGCCAGCAAAGTCTTAATATTAAATGCCTGCAAACGTGTCATCTACTTGGACGGAGTACTCTGTAATTCAGAAAGATCACATCAGAAATGTCACTAAACTTGTGACTTAATGGGAAAAAAGCCATGCTGCCTGATGAAGCTGCAGCCACACTTTGGTGAACATGAACAAATTTTCACTCATTACAGTAACATCAAACTATTTAAATACAAGCCACAGAGCAAGACTCGAAAGAGTCTGTATTAATTCACTAAATCTCACATCATGTATAGAAGATCTATCTTTGGACTATTTAGACAATAGTTACAAGTATTCCTGGAATGATCTTAAAGACAGTGAAATTGTTGGAATCTTTATTGGACTATTTATGACCAAAAGATATATGAAGAATAATGTGATAAGTGACAGAGCAAAATTGCTGGACAGCTGAACACTCCTACTGCATGCTCAAGGTTGGAAACAGAGAGAACCACCCCTTGGGAAGGATGCCAGCTCTCCTGCTGCAAAAGTCTGTTTCTAAGGTGCACAAGCAACCCACTCCCCCATATGTCCTGCTGCATCACACTCACTGTTCGGATGGAACATCTCGCACGTGAACCTCATCTTCGGAGGACTTAACGGGTAGTCGAGTGGAAAGCTCAAAATAGCAGGGAAAACCCCATACTCGAAACAGGTGTCTTCAGGACCCCTAGAAACAGATAAAAAAGCTATTCACCAGAGTTTTAAATAGTTCTTTCAACCAAAAGACATTTTAGGAGATTTGGGTTATATCATCTTCTCCAGAAAACAAAGAGTTAATGCACTCTTAGCCTACACCTCATAAACTTAAATCCAAATATGGGGTTTGGGAGGGAAGGGGGAAATCAAAGCTTGCACACTAAATTACTAGGAAGGTCACAACACTGCTTAATTAGCAGGGTGTGTCTGCATATAATTGGAGTATCTGGCTCCAAGGCATGTTCCAGGATTTGAGCATCTGCACGTCAAGAGAAAGCAGAGGCAGGTGTGGGACTCCTGTGCCTTTGAAGATACTGTTATGCTGCACAAGACAGAGATGTCAAATGCTGTAGCTCAAAAGTAATTTATAAAACCTCGGAGATTCAAACTGCCAGTATTGAGCATAACCACAAATAAACACTCAGCACTATCTGATGCAAAAAATACAGCAATGTTTTGTAAAAATAAAAACACAGCTCAGGGACCATAATTGCTAGATGCAGGACAACAATGTTTCTTTGCAGACTTAAGGTATTTAGTTTGCACTCCCTCAAGTGCACGAGGAGAACAAATGGCTGCATCAGGGTTCTTGTAGAAACATTTCCTTATTGTGCTCATCATCTAGTTCAAAGTGCAATCAAGTTACGAATATAGACAACTATTTTACTCTCCCTACGTAAAACGTTTTTGGAAGGTGAGCAAAAAAGTTTATTAGGCATGATTTATTCGAACTTGAGGAACCATCTGGAAGTTATAACACAAACATGATCTCCCTTGATTATAAAGATCATGAAACAAGCTTCATCACTGAAAGTCTTAGCCAAGGAAACCTCATGTATTTAGTAAAAAGCTCCTCAAACAAGGGTTACACTGTCTGGGAAATAAAGTTTAGGAAAATATTCATGCCACCTCCTTCCAATCCACATTCTCCATGCCAGAAAGAACATAAAAGCTCAAGGACTCCTAACAGTTAAGGCTGCAAGTGGTAATCTACAGAAAAAGAAAATTGAGACCAGCAAAACCTAAAGCCCTAGGAGGCTCACTCTCTTAAACTTTGGGATTCAAAAGACTTGGCTGCTAGATAAACACACGAACTATGTGATTTAAACCTGAATATTGACACTAGCAGGTTAGATTAAAGAAATGCATCAACATACTGCAAGAATGAAAGCTAAATCATCTCAACCATTTTGTTCCCTTTCTGGCCTTTTCCCTAAATTTAGTCAGGATTCAATTCACATCTGAGAGTACACTGAACGCATTTTTTCATGAACATTTTAATTCGAGCTGCATTTTAAAGGCTTATTGTTGAACTTCTAAGAGTATGTACATACACGCATTGAAAAGCTGGTGGGTGTCTTATGTTCTGTTTTGAGAGCAAACACACAGCCTTAAGGGCTCTTCTGTCAAATATGTTAACCCAACATGCTCCATTTCAGGGCCTGTATTATGTGAGCAAAATGCTTTTCTTTTAGCCACTCATTGCTGCCAGGATCAACTTCAAAGAAATTATTAAAGTTAATCCAAGACAGCATTTGCAACTACAAAACACTCAGGAGGCTGCAACGTTTAAACTTGACAGCATCACTTTCAGTTCAAAAAGGACATTGGCAGGGCCAGAGAGGTAAAGAGCACAGCACCTCTTGAAATCTTTGCAGAGCAGGTGGTGTGATTGCAAAGTACACCACATTCAAAGCCTCCATGCCTTATGCTATGATCTCATCTGAGCTGCTATGCTAGTCGAAGTCCAGACTACCCAGTACTCGATTAGGGTTCCTCCAAGAAACACCCAGACCATGCAGTGGTGACACCCGTCCCACTGAGCACAGAGCACTGAGCCAACAGGCCAGTTGCCTTCAGCAGTTCCCACACCCCAGGGAAGACAAAGCACTGGCCACTACTAACTGCATGCACACAAAAGGCACTCATTCTGCACAGGCTCGAGGCATGTAACTCTAAGAAAAACCTTGTCTTAAACCTGCTCCATCTAAGACTCTTTACAGCCTGCAAAGCAGGCAGTCTCTGCATCTTTTTCCATACCCGATGCTACTCTACAGACTTCCCTAAAGCATTGAGAAGCAGACGTCAGTTCTCCTCCGGCCATTGTATGGCATTAAATGACTTGCTAGACAACCAGACTGCTTAGTTGTGAGAGAGATGTAATGAACAACTCTGTTGACATAAGATACAGAATGAAAATAAGAAACTCTTAACTCCATGAGCTGGCTATTACTTAGGCAAGGACAAGAAAAGGATGGCGGGTATCTGCCAAAATAAGAGGGAAAAGCACATTGACAAGGACAATTAATACTATAATCATAGCTTCACATACATTTGTAAATGGCTTCTTATTTGTAAAAAGATGCTGGAAGAAGACCAAAACCCACAGTCATCAGATGCTGTCAAGGGGAATTCCATGCTAAACAAAAGTCATAAGCCTAATTATAGATCTAATTACCTTTCTAGACAGGTTTTTGGTAAGTTGACTTCAATTTATACTGTTTAGTTTTCAAGCCATCTTTAGTTCTTAACAATTATGTGGTTTTGCATCTTTTGGGGATAAACTTTAAAAGCAACACACACTTGCATATGCCAACCAAAGAGGGCAAAACTTGGTCTCGAAACATTCAATTCATTAACTTGCACAACACAACGCAGCCTGTAGGACCTCACGCAGCGCTAAGAAATCAAGCGGCATTATGGTAAACTCTCTTGACATGCTGGGGCTATTTATCACCACAAATAAGTCACCCTGTTGCAAAGATTTGGCTTTCATAAGTACTCTAATTCAGCTACTGTTTCATGTCTCATCAAAAGGGTGCATTTTACCATCAGGCTCCAAACCTCCACCATTCAGAAAGACTACCACGTTTTATTTTCAGTTGTGGATCTACTACACTCACTTTGGGAGCATAAGAACTGTTCTGTCATTCAGACATGTGAATACAGCCTTAACATTTATATGTTCAACATTTATCCAGCACTGCTGCTGCAAGCAAGAACACCAGAAATACAAATTATTACCACCATTATTTTAAAAGGCATTATTTTATCTCTGAGAGAAGCTATTACACCAATCTGTGTAACATTACCTAGCCCACCTCTGAACTGATAAACAGGCAATGTCTTTTCTCTCTAAGGTCTCTTTTTTTTTTTTATTTATTTGCCATTACATGTGCTCTAGCTTTATAGAAATTGGGTGAAGGGAAAAAAAAGTGTTCTAGTCTGTTCTTCATTCTTGTGCTACTTACTTACCTTTTACACTTCATCTGTCTAAAAATTTTATGCCAACTATAATTTCCTCATCTGCACTTCTTTCATTCCCATAATCTCACACAGCACATTTGAGATTACAAAACATTCAAGAAGATTATCACAGACAAATATAAACAAGTCATTTAGTTTGCTTTCCAAATGTACGCAAATACTTCTACTAATAAGAGTTTTGTAAAGAGATGAAAGTAACCAAACATGTTTAGGGTAAATACGTTTCTATTGTACCACAGCTTCAGAATTTAGCAGACCTCAAAATATAATTTTATTATGACACACACACAATACAGAAACCAAAATTAAAGCACCTCCACCCCTCGTTTTGTGCTGACAAAGACCTGAAGCTCAACACTCAGCACTTTCAATGGCTTTCAAGTCTGCAAGCGGCTCCTCTGTTGTTTAAGAATTTGTCATGGGAAACATCAGAAAAAGTATTTTCTGATGTAATGAACCAAATCCAAAAGTACTTCTGTGTCCCCCCCATGAAAGCTCTACTCAACCACAAAATCTCTGCTATGAGAAAGTACCAATAGGCAGGAATTTCCTTCCAGATTCCAAGAAGTGCATTAAATCCTCTGGAATTTCCATACTCCAAGCAACACACAGCTGTCTGAACTGAAATTTGGTACATTACAAAGCGCGTCTTTCAGAAAAGTGATAACTATCCCACTTGCAGAAAGAGAAAGTGTAAGACACTGCAGCCAAAATCTTTGGTGTCAGGCAACAAACCACCTATTTCCATGCTAAGTGTTTAATTTCAGGAGACTGAGCTACCAGGAAGTACCACCTATTTATCACAGGATAAATTGCTGCACATAAGCAGAGGCATTTGCCAACTCTTCATATCAATCAGCGAACAAGCAGTGGTAATCCTAATCTCCATTTACCAAGGCCTAAAATAACTCGGAGGCTCACGCTTGCCATAAAATGGGATCACCCACGCAGCTAGCTTGTGTGGAATAGGTGATGTGCTACAGGTTGGTACGCTTTTGTATTGGTTGCATGCCTGATCCCAAGAAATCTTGTTTTTCACCCCTAGACAATACACTCCAAGCAAACTGAGCTAGGAAAATTCTGCCACCCATGCTTACTGAGAATCTCCTAAGTCAGCACTAGTGGCTGCAGTGAAAACCTGCCAAGAACACAGCAGGCACACTGTGAGCGGGGCCACAGCCACCACCTGCTGCCCCCAGCATCCTCTGGGACCCCCTGGACCTGGCTGAAGGAAAGGAAATCACCAGCTCTTACTAAAGGAATCTTGAAATACAGAGCCTGGATCTACCCTAACAACAGATCATCAGCTTCAAGACAAACTTAGCCGTTTGGAGCTTCTTCATCTTTTCATTCTGTAGTATTTGCATAAATTGTCAGACCTGAGTGACAGAGGTCTCTCTTCCTCTCTCCTGCCATTTCAGAACTTTATTTTGTAAAACTCACCAGTTATTCCGTGCACTCAAAGTTCCCAAAGAAGGGCACAGCATGAGTAAAAGAGTACAAGCAAGAGAGAAGATGACTTTTAAGATGCTGGGCAAGAAGATTTTGTCTTTTCATGGCAAGTTTTTCTACGAACAACTGGGCCTATCAGTTCAGGAGTGGAAGGAGGAGGACACAGCTTTGTAAAGAAGTCTTGGTCACCCCCCAAAACGCAACAGGTAGTCATCAGAGCTATTCACCAATAGAGGAGCTTTCTACATGGAACCACTGCACCCAACATCTTTACACCAGCAGCTGATTCATGAAGTGTAAAGAATTTCACAAGAATTTTTTTTTTAAATTTGAATACTTTCTCAGATCAATCCCCTTCCATTTTTCTAGAAAAAAACTGAATAGTTAGTAAACTAATTTTAGATATTAATTTTTTTATTCTGTCACTGATAATCTGTGTATTTTGCTCCACTTAAAACATGAGAAAAACCTGTCCTATATTTGCAGTTGAGTAAAGTTCTCAACAGGTTTGTGTGATCTACATGCAATTAATTGTTTCCTACAGTGTTTGTATATGCAACGTATATCCAAGGGAGCCCAAATGAGTATTCCTGTCAAATTTGCACGTTACTTATGCTGAATGTTGCTTACTATAATGACACCTGTACAACAAATGATCACTTAAGTCCCAATGCTGCCTCTATCACACTGTTTAAATTCCAAATATAATTCCCAGTTTGGGTCAGAAAAGAAGCTCCCAGTAAAAGGTAGGCCAAGGTCGATGTTATGCAGAACTGATATATTTTTTGCATTCTTGTTCTCCTAGAATCTAATCATAGTGTGCAGATACAAACCAGTATCAACTTACATAATCAGAGCTTCCCACTCAAAGAAGTTCTCTTCATTCATGGGACCTATTAAGAAAAAAACAAAATAACACTTAGCGCTACCTGAAAGCAAGGCAACAACTTCACAGTGCACAAACCCTGCTCAACTCCTCACCTGCTACGATCCCTTCCGGCGGGTTCAGGGTCAGCTCTATAAAAACAAAAACACAAGGAAGGTTAACATGACCTACAAGCCCGAGCATTTTGGCTACCATTTGGATGGTCACAGCTTAGCACAGAGGCCCCGCCAGCAAATACCCTGGGGGAAAAGCTTGAGGACACCTTGGGAGAAATGTTCTGGCCATGCTTTACTGCACAAGACTCCACATCCAGAAGGCCCAGTATCACACTGCTGACAATTTAACTTCTTCATGCAAGAGAGTTTTGTAGCCAACATTATTTGCTGTTTTGTGATTTTTCAGGCTCCCAGAACTAGTCCTCCCAGGGGCAACAATTTAAAACTGAGAAGGAAGGAAAAAAACTCTTTCCACAAAGCATGAGGAACACTCTCCTCTCTGAGCACTGTGGTATCTGCAGGTACAAACTCAACAGCCTGAAAAGAAAATGGATTGTATTCCCATAACCCCTCTGCACCAATTCAGACTTGGCAGCATCACAATACAAACCCCAAAACAACGCAAAAAGTTGGAGAAGCAGAAGCAAGAGAGACTTGACAAGCGGCTCTGTTCCTTGAATTTAATTCGACTCCCCCTGCATTGCCTGGAAAATGCGAGTAAAAAACAGAAGCAGCAATAAAGCAGCCATGGCTGCACAAGGCAAGTTTGGATTCATCACCCCTCACTTTCTGTAGGAAACCGGTACAATTCCCAATTCATACAATAACCTCCAGCAGCAGTACCTCATTTCCAGCCTGCTGAAGCCCAGCACTCTGTGCACTGATAAAATAATAACCAGTTTTTCTACTATCTAGTGCAATGACCATCAACTTCCAGTTTCTGAAGTCCTGCAGGGTGGTAGCAACTGGTGAGGTAAAGTCCAGCTGCGCACAGGCAACCAGTGGACCTGCAGTCCCTGGGGGGCTGAACACCAGCCCCACAGCTCCAAGTGAGACGTGGGGCAGCCAGCAGGACTGGTGGCAGGAGGCAACGCTCCAAGGGTGTCAGACCGGAGGAGGTGACAGGATGAGGCCAACTTAAGTAAGGCCTGTGAGCTGCTTACCTAGAACAGTGTTTCCTAACCAATGGCCTGTGGACTGCTAGTGGCCCATAACACAGAAAAAGTGGCCACAGGAAGCGCTATGCACTTTCCCACTGAGATGGGGAAAACAAGCAGGAATACGGACTCAGGGAATATGGGAAGTCACAAACTGATAAACGAGACACCTGACCTAATTTCTGTTAGGCTATACGTGAAAACTGTGGGTAGTGCTGCACAAAACAGCACAAGGATTTTTGTCTTAAAACAGCTAAGTTACTGTTGGATTCAAAAATGTACTGAGATACACCAACAGGAAAGATAGTGAAACTCTTCTGTTCACTCACATTGCCATTAACTTTGGCAAAGACCTCTCCAACTGAAGTTCAAAAGCACAGCAGCAGATTGAAACTCAGCGTTACGGTTTCCCACAAAGTCCTGATGTTAAGGAGCAGGTTTTTCCAGCTTGATAGTGGGTCTCTAACAGCTTTTCTTGTTGATGTTTTTAGACAGAAAGAGGGAGATGTCAAACCCAGCAGCTCCTGGAATAATTTTGCTCCATCTTGTGGCTCTCTCTAAGAAGAAAATCCCTCTGATATTTCCCACAATTTCCCTTGAAAAGCCCAGCAGCTTTCGCAGCTGCCCAGTGGCAGCATCTGCATGTCCCCTGCAGCGGGCAGCCATGCAGAGGTGTGCCGTACAGCTCTCCACCCCCAAGGAAAACTGGGGCGATGGGAAGCAAGAGCCAAACTGTGCCAAGCAAAGGCCTTCACAAGGATGGAGGTTTAATTCTCTACTTCACCTTGCTCAGCTCTCCCCTTGGAGATAGGCAAAAGAGGTTTCCATCCTTAAGGATCAGGCAAAGAGGTAACTGGGCAGTGCAGGGGCACACGAGCTTTGATTTTGAATGGCTGCTACTATGCCTGGTCATTGAGGAAGGAAAAAACCCTTTTCCACATGGATGGTCACATTCTACCCTGTGATTTCTTCTAGAGCCGTTCAAAGGGAGATTGGAAGCACAGCTTTCAGGAGCTACACAGCACGAACTGCCAGTAGCTGACACAGCATCAGCGGCTTCAGTCTTACCAGAGCCTCCAAAATAGGGTCACTTTAATGGAATGTCAGGGGGGATATTTTCCAATTATTTTTAAGTAAGCAGCAAAAAAACCACACGATCAGAGCATTTGTTTTAAACTTTCACAAGTCAGCTCGGCCAAATAGTCTCCTACCCCACTCTCCTCTGCAACCCTGTCCCTCTGTGGCTGTCCTCCCAGACAAGTCGCGTGGCACAACAGGAGCATGTCAGCAGATGAAACAGCCCACCCTCTGCTCTCCACAGCATCCGGCCTGGAGTAACTTCTGGCTAGCCCAAGTTTGGCCTCCTGGCCTGCAAGACAACCCCCCCACTGCCCCGCATGCATGGTTTAAAGCTTTCCCAAGGAAAGCTCTCCCCCTCTGCAAGTACCACGCCATGCTGCCCTCTCACCGTCCACCCACGACAGCAGCATGCCAGCACATACGCACACCCCAGGCACCGTCAGCCGACGGCCTCAAACACTGATGTGCAGTTTCTGTTCCTGCATGCGCTATTTCCCAGCGACAGCAAGGAGCTGAACCCTCTGCCTGTGCTGAGCATGGACAGCATCCAACACAAGGCATTGATGGGGGAAACGCGGATCCTGAAGCTACACCAGCCACCACCTTCCTGTGCTGGTATTTTACATGGTGCTATCTATCAGAGCTGCCACCACCAGGAGCCGGGGGATAAAGCAGCCTCCCGATATGCAGGGAGCACCCTACCGCCAGGCAAGCCTTCATGGTTCCTACAGAGAAAATGCACAAGCAGCAACATCCTATTAAGGGATTCCAAGAGACGGAAGGACAAGCAGTCAATGTGGAAAAAAGGATAAAACAGAAAGCCAGAAAAGGAATCAGTTTTGAAAGAGGTAAAGGGGAAGGCCAAGAAAAGTCTCTGTGGAAAACAAAGGAACAGCAGAGTCTCAAGGAGAAGCTGAGGCTGGCAGCTGCTGCTGGAAGGCAAGGTTGTGGTAACGTATAGGCACCAGGTCACCTATACATCACCAAAACCACCTCAGGGTGCCCCAGGGTCTCGGGGGGGTTGTAGGGAGCTCTCTACTCAGACACATGTGTTGGGTGCATGTCGGAGGAGCCCATGGTGCAGCCCACCACCTGATTCAGAGCAACATCTCTTCAGCACTGGAGAGCATTTGGAGCAGTTTCCTTCTTTGCATCCTCCACAAGGCATCCTATTCGGTTTGCAGGGTGGTTCTGCTGCACACAGTCAGAGGATTTGCTTCCAAATCAAAACGCGATGAGTCCCAGCTTGTAGCACCACAGCTAAACCTTACTTAAAAGCTTTTGCTTGTAAGCTGAGACTGAATGAAACGGAGCCAATGCTAGTGAAGTGCAACGCTTCTATTAGGAACTTGGGGCAGATTTGGGTGCAGACACAATCAATGCCTCCCTTTTCATTTCACTGCTCATTATGGAGTCATCACTCCAATTATGGCCAAATTATGCCTTGGCCAAAAGGAGGAGAACTGAAAACACACCTTTTTGTTAAAGCAGTTAATAAAGGCTGATCACATTCTTAAAAGAGAAGTTCAGCAGTATGCTTTCTAAAAACTCTATCAATTTAGCATATCTCCAAGGTGATTTAAATGCACCAGACTCAGGAAATATTATGGGCACATACTCACCTCAGTATCTGACAGCATCTGGACTGAGATGCTTGAAACCAGAATCTTGTTCTTTCCGCTCTGCCAGAAATTCTGTTTTCTTCTCTCCTCTCTGACGTAGCATCTGATCAGCATAAGGCAATTTGAGCTCAGACGGACACACAGCGCAGTGTGTGTCTGAGATATTTCCTCAGTGTTACACTTAGGAAAGAGCATTTTCAAAGCACGTGTAACAGGGACAGCTGCAGAGGCCTACTGCAAATGTTCATCCCTCTCTTCCCCCCCCGCCGAGAGAGCGGCTCATTGCAAACCTCACTGCTGCCACGGGACTTTTCTTCAGCTCCACGCGAACTCTCTCTAAGCAGTAAGGATAGGAAGCACCCACTGAAGCACTGCCAGATTCTGTTCTGTACAACAAAGGTGTATTTCTTCTGTGAACTCTGAAATCTCCAAATTAATGTAAATCTCCTCTTTTTAACCCAACAGCACTCCCAATGATACCTGTTGGCATTACAACCCACTGCTCTATTGCCTCTTTGTACCAGAAAGGAAGTACAGTGCATACAACTAGGCACTACAATTGTTGTGTCTCCACAGATTTGACTTAATACTTTCAACGTAACCCATTTTAGATTTAAAAAGTTCAGCCAGCGATAAAGACATCTTCAAGATCATGCAGCCAGGAAACAGTAAACACAGAAGAAGAAGGTTTCCATCTCTTAACTCTCACAAACATAACCTGCTATTGAGAGACTCATTTCAGGCCTTAACACTATTCTAAATCTAGAATCAACAACAAACACATGCTCTAACAGAAAGTATGCCCTTTTTTATATCTGATTTTTTGGAAAGCCTTATCTAAATTAGTTCTGGCAGAGTAGAAAAATACTTGAATAAATGTGAGACAGCAAAAAGTATGAGACACTCCAAACATGCAAAAAAAGACCTGAATGAGGACAAAAAATAAATCCATCTCATCTGGCTGCCCAGAGCCACCTTCCCTTCCTTCTCCACAAAGAAGGGAAAACAGTGCAATTTCACAGCCTCTCCCAAAATGAAATAATGTATTTGGGCTCCAACAGGTAGAAACTCCTTACAACGTCAAACATTTTTCACATAAGGTAACAATAAACCTTTATTTACAGATTTAAACACGAGCACGCACATACACAGGGAAAATCAAAGACCAAAACTAAAAAATAAGCAAGTAAGGAAAGAATTAGAAGTCTGGTAAACAAAATACACCCACCAGCAATGCACTGACTGCCAGACATCTCTGTTGTGACTAGAAGTAACTGAAGGGAAGAGATAGAGAAGAAGAAAACTAAAGAAAAAAAAAATTGTGTGCACAAATATACACATAGATACATACAAGATTTCATCCGAGGTGGGCAGCCAGGAGGAAGTGTAAAGTCACTTCCACACTCACACTCACCCAGGGCCACGCAGTGCTTATGCCCGCACCAGGAACATACATCGGGAACATGCATTGTCAGGAGGGAGCTCGAAGTTCAAGCAAAGCTGAACCTCAGACTAGAGCCCCGTCCCCAGACAGGACCTTCTCTTTTCCTGCAAAAAGAGGCAGCAGAACTACCTACAGCCAGCAACTATTTTTATTTTTCAAAATAACTTTCGCTGAAAATTTCTACAGGACAAAACAGCTTCTGAAGAGCTGCGACTGCCCAGTCTTTTCGGAAACACTAGTGAAGCGTTATAATTCAGGCTTGATTCTGGGCTTTGTAGCAAAGTTTGATGAGAGCACCCACTAAAGGAAAGTAACAACCCTGGAAATGTACACCTAGCATAGGGTAATCCAGGCAGCCACAGAAACAGAAAAGTCTGGCTTACCCTAATTCTGTAACTCAGGTCTCCAGAAGTAAAAGCACTGTACACTTAGTCATTGTAGATTACATTCATTTTTTACAACACTATGTTTCATTAGAATTGGGAAAGTATTTATAAAGGAGGATCACAAACAAGATGGTAACTCAATTCATGGCAAGTGTTACCCTGGGAAACTACCGGAGAAGATTCACATAATGTCTGCCTGTAGCATTAAGTCAAATTCTTTTTGATGCTATTTAATATCACTTTTTCCTACAGAATTAATTAATACAAGACATTCTAGTAAGATCTCAGGGCTTCTCAACAACAAAGGATCAGAAACACTTCTTGGGACTAACGGGATTTATGTAAGAGAACAGATAAAAGCAGAGTCAAGTCTTTTTGCAGCTGCCTTTCAGGTCAGTGCTTCTGGATTACAACAGAAAAATGCAGGTTTCTAAGACTTGCTGTTGGCACAAGCTTTACCTGCACAACCACACCGGCGGGGCTTGCTCATCATCCCGAGCGGCTACCAGCAGTAGCCCGAGCAGCAGGGGGAACCCACGCCAGCCTCAACCCTCGCAAACACCTGCGTGATGGTTCAGCTTAGAGACCTGTGCTCTGCAGAGCAGCCTGAGAATAAACACAGTACTGGCAGGAAACATGTGTCTATAAATACTCTATTTTATACAGGCTGGAGTCTTCCACGAAATGATGGTAAAGTGAGAAACAACTCCTCGTCCCTGGACAATGTTGGGAGCTCTGTAAATGACCTTCACTGGAGCAGGAGACCAGTTCTTATAGCTGAACACCAAACACGTCTTTTTTTTTCTCCATTCTATTTCCTGGCCTTAAATAAAAGCCAGAACATCAGAGGCCAAAAGCAACTAACAAACAAACAGGCAAAAAATATTTCTTGCCCCAAAAAGGCACCTTTGGACACCCCGCAAGCTCACCAGGAAGCATGTCACCCACCGCAGGACAAATGGGATGTCCAGAGGGAGCCAGCCTGCAGCAGCAGGTCCCTGCTCCCTGTGGTGGGGCCAGCAAAGATAATCTCCCACAGATTTTTAAACAAAGTAGTCTATGTTGTTGATCACTACATTCGAGTTTCAAGGCTGTTACTAACCGCTGCGCTTCCATTAAGGTCTTGACAAACACCTCTAATTATCTTTGAGGTAACAAAGCTTTGCAACAGAGGCTTCCCTTGCTGCATTTTGTTCCACCTGGAAAATTTAACGGGGTACAAACCAAAAAGAATTGGCCACTGGCCCAGGATCCCCAGGCCTTCCCCATGACTAAGCTCCCCGTGCCACTGTGTCCCAGCCGAAACAGCCGGGGCTCGTAGCCAGGGTCGGTGCACAGGACGGTTTCCCACCGAGGCCTACTGCAAGAGCGAAGGGAGAACCGCCTCGCAGAGGGAGCAGCAGTGCCAGCCATGTCTCCCCTCTTCCACAGCCGCGCTTCACAGACCCCAGCGCCCCCTAATCCCCCGCCCCGGGTGTCTCTCTAGGGAGGCAGGGAAAGCTCCACAGGCCGAGTGGAGCCGAGCAGCCGGCGGGGACCGGGAAACCGCGGCCGGCGGGGGCACAGGGAGGTGCCCCGGGGGGAGGGACGCCCACGGCCTGCCCCGCCGCCGTCACCACCCCGCCCGGCCCGCGGCCTCCGGCCCTCCCGGGCTTTCAGAAGGATCCCGTCAGGAGAGGCAGCGGAGAGGGAAGACCAAGGAGTGCCCGGCCCCGCCACTCCCCGGACTCACGCTTGTACTCGGCCATCAACCGCTTGAGCGCCGTCCCCGCCATGGCGCGGCCCCGCCGCTCCCGCCGTCGCTTCCGGGCGGACGGCTAGAGAGGACGGCTAGAGCGGTCGGCCGCCTGCCCCTCCGCCTCTATGATACGCACCCAGTCCTCCCAGTGCCGGAGCCGCGCATGCGCAGAGCGGGCGCCCGCCCTGCGCTGCGCCGAGCACCCCCCGGGCAGAAAAAAAAACCACCTCAGGCGAGAAGCGCGTCAGGGCTGCACGGAAACGGGCGGGCCCGGCGGCGACCCTTCAGGTACGAGGCTGCAGAGACGGAGGGAGAAACGACAGCTGCTCGCCGGGGAGGGGAGGAGAGAGAAAAGAAGGCGGAAAGTCGTATTGTGCGGCGAAATGCCCCAGGGAGGGTGGGTTTTGCTGCTGAGGGAGGGGTGCAGCGGATTCCCCCTGGGACTTGCAACACTTCGCTGCCGCCTCAGAAGGCTCCAAGGTGGAGGTCTGAAGCACCGCCACCACGTACTCCTCCCCAGCAGGAAGGGAAAGAACCAGCCAAGGGGAGCACGGCCGTATCGAGCGGAAGGCATGAGACAGAGTACCAAACTATATTTACTGTATACAATAGTAAAGGACAACAAATAAATGTACAAATTGGTGAATAAACAGCAAGATCTACGGGATGTCGCACCCCAGCCCATTTACAAGAAAACGAAAAAGAAAATAAGGGCCTTTCCAGCAAGATTTCCAGCAAGCGAGAGATAATCTAACACTGCCAAAGGGGTCAGGTAAATATAAAAGGCAGGTAAGGATCCCACGGGGCAGCAGCACACAACCTACCGAGGGACAACAGGACAGCCTCGGTAAAAATTCATCTGGAACAGGCTCCACATGAAGCCCATCACACAAATGCATTTAAAATTCATTAAGTTTGGGGAGGCAGTAGATTTTTTTTTTTTTTTTTAAACACACAGACACGCACACACCTCTCTCCTTTTGCTCACCAGGTTCTTGACAGCTCTCCTGCACATAGAGCTTGGTGACATTAAAAGGCGCTTTTTTCCCTTCATTTATCAAGTTAATCTACCAAAAACAAATATTAAAAAGAAACCTGAGGCTGCAGACTTCTAGTACCCACTGAGAAATAACGAGACATACTAAAGAGAGCAGAGGAAAGGTGACAGATTCTGCCCGGCACTCAGCGAACAACAGCTGATGGTGCAGTGACGGGTTTCTGGTTTTATAAGCTTGCACAGCAAAAAAAATGCTGCTGCTCTATCACGAGTGTTGAGTGTTCGTTTTTGGACCAGCTGCTCTGCTAACTCCAGTTCTGACAATAATTCAGGACAAATCTCATTTCTGCATTAAAAAAGTATATTTCAGACGACTTCATCATAATATGACAAAGCACATGTAAATCTGCAATATTTTAAACTCCAACTCTATACTAAGCATTGTATCTGCATGTACCAGCCTCGTGTCACAGGCTTAACGCTTCTGAAGTAACTGTGTTTGCAACACGCGCTAAAAACTTAAAATCAGTGTCTCTTTTCCTTCTCTTAGGCGTATCTTAAAAGGAGACTTTTACGCTCACGATTGGCATGAAAATATACTGAATTATTTACATGATTAGAATTAAACAGAGGGGCAAGACCAACAAGAACCAGGAATGAACACTCCATGTCCTAACACATGGATGAATATTTAGGCCACAGGTTTAAAGAAAAAAAAAGAAAAAGGTAACAGCAGAGAGACAACGCATATTACTTAATCTGAACTTAAATCAAATTGGCCCAATTTAAGATATAGATTAATCCCTGCAGATACTGTTTTGACTTGCACACGCAGTACGTCAAAGACAACAAGCAATTTTGGTAAATGTCCTCTAAAGTTTAGAAGAATTCCGTGTGATTGGCATGTTCATTTGTTTACTGTTTAATAGCAAATCCAAGGACAGATGAGAGAGTGAGGTGTGATGAGGATCCTTGAACTCCTCTTCTCAAAAGGACGGCATGTCTTAACAAGCTCCACCTGTCTGCTGTTGGAACACATCGATAGTGTCTTCATCTTCCATCTCCAGCTGTTAGTGTAATACAGAAAATGCAACACTTGAAATACAGACAGTTACAAAAGCACTTAGCTCTCTATTCCTAAACCGTACCAGTAACAGAGCACTTAAGGTGTAACTTTAATTAATTAATGCATGAAACACTTTCCATCAGGCACTCCACTGCCCTTCCCATCGGAGGATCGCCAACACCAAAATGGGTTTCAGAGGCACGCTGGTCAGTCAGACTGAACTGGGCAGTTTAGCGTCTTCTACAACAGATCACCCAGCCGAACATCTCTGCTCCTTGCCTCCGGCCTTGCCAGCCCAAGAGATCCCCCATGTTCTCAGCACTGCTAGAGTCAATGGCGGCTAGAGCTTCAGTGCCGGCTCAGAACAGGTCGACACAGAAATAGGACAGAGCCCAAAGTGCCGGCACTTGCCAGGGGTCCTTTCCACACCAGCACTCCGGTGTCAGCTTGTTCAGCACCAATGCTCCTATGCATTTTCCTCCCCACCCACCAACAGTGAAAACATACAAGGGAAAAACAAAAAAAATCCCACCCTAGACAAATTATTTGGAACATACTAAACTTAGAGCAACTACTTCAGGATCATTTTGATTTCAAACCCCTTTGATCTGCATGCAGACATCAAAATATCTGTATGGCAATTTGCAGTAAAAGTTTTTTTCATACCTGTGCAGGTGTGTCTGTTTCACTAATCGGTTGTCCGTCAAATCTGAATCTAATCTGCCTCATTGACAAGCCCTGCAAGTTTAAAATAATTAATATATGAGAAACCACGCTTTTGTTTCTGAATCCAAACAAAACATTTATGGATTTACTGTCAGAACAAATATTAACAAAATTAAGACTCAAAAGATTTAACCAGACAGGAAACTTGGTGCATCTATCTTGCTACATAAATTGAGGAAACGGAACTGTTTGAGTGACGTCCCGCTGCACTGCTGTCACAGCAAGGACTCTATATGGAACCACAGGTGTGGGTTTGGCCCTTGGGTCTGATCCTGCTCTGCAAGGCACAAGTATCAAAAGCTAATTTACAAAGGTAATTTAAGAAGCAATCAATCAATACACCATTCTATAAAGCCTCAGAGGACATGTCAGGAAGGAGCAGGAATTGTTTCTCATGCAGAGAATTAACAGTAGATTAAGTTGACTCAAAGGACAACATTTTAAAAAAATCTGAAAACACCCTACTTTTTAGTGTAACTAGCTATCAGCACTGACTACCGCTAGTTAAGACAAGTTTTCACTCCCGCCAGCCTTCTGCTCCCAGTTCTAGGTCTTTATCTTCTGATGAAAAAAGGAACCATGAAGACTGAGGAAAAAAGAACCTGCAGAACTTGATGCAGATTTTTTACCTGCAAGGTTTATTAGAAAAACGCTAGGGTCTAACATCAGAAAGTTAATGTTGCCCTTAAAACCTGAATTGAATTCATGACCGAATCCTGTTTTGACAGTGTTTAATCACACGAGGCGGTCTTTATTCCCTGCCCCAGGGATCGAGGTCTTTGCTTTGCTCTCCAAAATCCTTCAAAACCCCTGTGCGATTCACACTTCCAGTCATACACAGAGCCACAGGAACACCAAAACTCCCTGCACCTCTCTAAAGAGGTCTCTGGATGAAGGGAAATGCTGGCAAACAAAATCTGACTCCACTTCTGAAAGCCATTCACATCCCCACCCTCTGCTCTGCGCCACCTAATAGAGCGTAGAAGCGCAGGCACCAAGGGCTACAGACTCGGGAACCGAGCTGTGATGATAAATCCCTCTCCCATCTAGCTCAGGGTGGCACTGAGAAACGGCCTCCGACATAGAGCAGCTGGCTGCCACCTGCAGAACACAGCAGTCCAAACTCTGCAGTGGGTGAGGGGAGAGACACGTGAAGGGAGGAGAGAAAAAAAAAAACCAAACCCAAACCAACCCATGATGTAAGTCATGGCATAGGAGTATTTGTTTTCTGCTGTTTTCCAAACGGCAAACACGGTCTATATAAAGTTAACAAAAGTTTTTTGAGATGATAAAACTGAGGGGTTGTGAGGCTAAAAATTCAGAGCAAGTGGGTCTCGGAGCCAGAATCGCAACTCAAAAAATTTTGCTAACCCTGTCACAGGACACATGTTTAGAGCTCTAGGAGCACCTGATGAGCAAGAGGCAGTTTTCGTTAACTGAAGAGAAGAACTCTAGTGCTTCTGAGTCGGCAATAGCCCAACTCCTCGCCCTCCCAGGCGCCTACAGGGCTATATGCACCCCGACGCACTAGCACTCGTAACCTTCCAGCCGAGTTCCCGCCGTCCCGAGGACTCTTCCCCAGGGAGAGCGGCGGGAGCGGCCGGCGGGGCCGGGCCTGGCCGGGCCTACCTGCCGCTCGCAGTACGCCTTCATCAGCTTGCTCAGCGGGGTGTGCCGCTTGATTTTGAACTGCACCACGGAGCCGTCCTGCCCCGCCACTTTCAGGTTGATGTGATCGTTCTCCGTTTTCACGCCTTCCTGGATGAAAAGCGGGAGGAAGATGCCGATTCAGAGCCCCGGCCAGGCTCGACGTCCGTCCCCCCCGCTCCCAGGGCGAGCTGCCGGTCCCGCCCCCGCGCCGCCACCCTCGAGGCGGGAGGGGAGGTCGCGGTGGGGCCGGCCGCCACCCGCTGCGGCCTGCGGAGGCTGGGCGGCCTCCCTCGGGGCGGCGGGGGCCCGGGGCTCCGCTGGCCGGCCGGCCGGCCGGCCGCCTCCCCCTCCCGCCGCCGCGCCCCGGCCCGGCCCACGCCGCCATCTTGGCCGCCGCACGCCACCGGTCGGGGCGGAGCCCCACCGGCAGCCCTGCCCCGGGGCCCGGCGGCCGGGCCTCTCCCCACCCACCCCCCACCCCGGGCCCGGCCACGCCGCGGCTGAGCCCGGCCCGGCCAGCGCCTCGCCTCACCTTGGGCTTCTCCTCCGACATGGCGGCGGGGACGGGACGGGGGGCGGGGGGGGGAGGGGAGGGGACGGCGCGCTCGCGCGCTGAGGGAGCGGCCCGCGCGCTCGGCTCCCGCCTCGGCTCCCGCCGCCGCCTGCCGCCCGCGAGAGCGCGCGCCTCGGCTCCGCCCCCGCCCCGCCGCCGCGCCTGCCGCCCCGCGCGCTCATTGGCCGCCCCCGCCCCGTCACGTGAGGAGGGGGGGAGGCCCGTATCGGCCGGGGGCGGGGAAGGCGACGGCGCCCACCTCCCCCGGCGGCTCTGGAAAGTGCGTCACGGGGAACAGGAAGCGCCGCGGAGGGGCGGGGCGCTGCCACGGGGACGGAGGCGTGGGGCGGGTCTAAGGGGCGGAGCCAAGAGCAGCCGCGGCCCCGCCGAGCCGCAGGGGGGCGCTGTGCGCCGCCGCGCTGGCAGCGGCCTGGGGAAGGGGCGGCCGCGGCCTTCCCGCCTGTCCGCCGCCAGGGGCAGCGGGCGCTCCGCTCCTCCCGCGCCTCGGCCCGGGCAGCTGCCGTGCCACCGGCAGGGGAACCTGGGCGGGAGGCGGGGGAGGATCGGAAGGCTTCCAGCCCCAAAGCACAGCGCGGTCGGGGGCTCCGAGGCGGGCCTGTCCGGGAGTCTGCCGGCCCGGCCCGGCCCGGTGCCGAGCAGCCGGGAGGGCAGGAGGTTAGCTCTGCTGGAGAGCACTGGGGGGAGGGCTCCCGGTTTCCCTGAAGAAGAGACCCCCGAAATACAAGGCACGTCCCGGCTGGAGCCGCTTGTCCCATGGGCAGTGCAGGCAGCTGCCCTTCAGCAGGCGGCTGTGCCAGGGCTGCCTCCCCCAGCCTGGACAGCCTCCCCACAGGATCGCAGCCCTCCGCAGCACAGGGGTGTGCGGGACCAAGAGAGGAGAGGAGGGTCTCCCCCAAACCTCCACCTCAGCCTCTTTCCTCGCCCTGGCCTTCAGGAGAGCAGGCACTGGCCCTTTTGGGGATCTGCTTAGAAGAGGCCCAGTGGACTGTCCCTTCCCCTTCCCTCTCTCTTGCCCTTCCCTTTCTGGGGGTGCATCCCTCCCCCAGTTCCCAGGGCCATATCTCTCCCACTCCCCCAGTTCTGCAGCAATCAGCAAAGCAGCACAGAAGAAACCAGGCATGGCCTCTCTCAGCATCCCCAGTGTTTTTGTTTCAGAAGGACCCCAGGGGCCCCAGCCACCCTGCTCAGAAGTGGAGCCAGGGGAGCCAACGTGCGTGGTCCCCTGAGCCCAGCTCTTCCTCCCAGGCCCTCTGCCTCCGCAGCCATGACGGATCTTGGATGTTCTCTGGAGGGTAGCGGAGCTGGCTGCGCCTGTCACTGTCCCACTGCCCAGACAGGCTCTGGAGATGCTGGTGGGGCATGGGGGGGCTGTGCTCCCCGTGCCCCACAGAGAGTCTCTGGCACCAGGGACCTCCGGGGCCCCGCTGCTGCCACTGCCCCTGCCATGGCCACACGTAGGGATGGAATCGGCCATGGGGATGGAGGCCCACCCCACCATGGCCATCCTCCACCGGCAGGCAGGAGGCCTGTGCTCACAGCTCAGTCTTTACCCAGGGATTGCATCTCCCTCAGGGCGTTGTCCCACCTTTCTTATTACACAGCAGAGTGGCCAGCCATGCCCTGCCCTAGGAATGGGCCCAGCACCAGCTTTGTCCAGCCTTTTTGTGCAGGGTTGTCCCACAATCACAGCACCCTGCATGTGTTACTGTCCTGTGGCTTAAAGCCAAGCTCCCCTTTACACCCCATTAACCCCTTCTTTCCAAGTTCCCTTGTGCATCCTCCGAGTGTCCATTGTCCTCGGCCGTGCACCCCATGGGTGGTGAGGCACACTGACTGTCCCACCGCTCAGCCATGCTGTCCCTGTCGCCATCTGCTTCTCCCCACCCCAAGCAGGACTGCCTTCCCAGCATGGTCACCTCGCAAAGGACTAAATAATCCTCATGAAGGGTCTTTATAGATGCCAGGCCTAGCTCTCGGTTGCAGTGCAGACATATTTCTTCCCGGACCTGGGCAGGCATCTCAGCCACCCAAGGATCCAGCTTCGCCTCCTCACCGCAGGCCAGCTGAGCCAAAGGGATGGACAGCTTTGGAGCGCATCAGCCACATGATACCTGCACACAGCAACCTTCACAGGAGTAATTAGAAAAATTAGCAGAAGCTCTATCACATGCTATGGAAGGTAGCCTCCAGGCCAGGGATACAAGGAGAGGATGCAGTGCTTCTGCCCAGCGATAACTGGTGCTGCCCTGGCAGCACGGCATGCCCTCTGCTTGTCCCCAGGGCATGGTTGTGCTCCATCCAGGCAGGGACCCAGTTCCGCACGTGAAGCAGGTCCCTCTGCTGCCCTGTTTCAACAGAGGAGCACAGAGCCTGTAACGAGTGGGGTCCCAGCTAGGGGAACCTGCTTGCAGGGGTCCCCCATCCCTGAATGTTTTGGAGGCACCACCCCTTACTGCTGGGAGCGGGACCAGTGGAAGTGCTCAGGTAGCCCAAAGGGATTATACTGGTCCCAGTCCCCAGGGCAGGATGGGACCCAGAGCCCATTGTAGCCCAGGAGGGGTAAACAGCTTTGCAGTTTAGCACCAGCTGCCCCCATACATTGCTTGTTCTTAAACAAAGCTCCCACAGGGTCCCCCATATCTTTGGCTAGCAGGGGGACCACAGCCCCTTCAGGCCAGTGTACCCAGTAAAGCACAGGGCACAACCACGATCTTTATCAACATTTTCACTTCTCCTTACAGGGCTCCACGCTTTGTTTTCCCTGTGCACAGGGCAGTTTGCACAAGGAGCTCCAAACCAAATGCAGGGCACTGGGGACTTCTTTAAAGCATCATCTCCCAGCCATGCACAGCCGGGTAAGATGCTATCACCATCTCCCACAGCTCTTGACTGGCAGCACCAGGATACAGCCCCTGCCCAGCCAGTCCAACGGACCAGGACAGCTCATGGGAGAGCACCCATGAGAGCTTGGCAACCCAACCCTACTATTTCAGCCCTCCTCCCAGCACTGCAGCCTAGTTCACACTTAACAGGAGCCAGGTTACAGACCAGGTGCTTATTCAGCATTGGCAGAGTTATTCACTTTGTTCCCACCGCCTGAAGCCAAGTATCTTCTGGCAGCAGCCAGAGACAGCCTAGATTAAAAGTCACCTGCAAGTCTTGCATCACTGACCATCCTGGCAAAAGCCAGCCAGGTTCTGGCAGCCAGCACACAGCTCAGGCAGCAGCAGCAAGGTTTCACAGCTGGTTTAGCTTCAGAAGTTCAGCTTGAGCAGTTTGTGTCCAAGGGCCATAAGCCTGGCAATGCAAATGGAGAAGTTTATGCAAGCCCACAGAAACGCTATCATCTGCAGTCCGGAGCGAGTCACCCCACCTGGCAGAAGGCAAGTCAGCTTTTCTTAGACAAAACTATCAGGGTAGACGTATTGCTTGCATGCAAGGCTCCTTCACACTACAAAGCCAATTTTGGTCAAGTATAGGACCACATAAGAGCAGTCAGCTCCCATCCTCCTTTCCCCACCCCTGGGCCCCTTACGCAGGTAGCACAGGACGGGGTTTAGTCTGTGCCAAATGCTGCCCGGAGCTTCCAGGCCACCCTGCTCAGACAAGGGCTTTCAGGGGTGCTAGGAGACACAGGCCAAGCTCTTGCAGAAAGACCCAGCTCCTTTCTTAGAGAGCAGCCTTACTCCCAACACCCAATTTTTACTAACAACTGACCACCTCCATGAACAGACTCCTCCTTTCAAGCCCAGCAAGAGTTCAAGGAGGCCTTGCTTCTGCCTCCCACAGCTACCCCATCAGGGCCTGACAAGCTGGGGCCACGTAACAGTGACAACTCCATCAGCCATCGCTGCCAACCCATACCTGGTGTGGAAGCAGAATTAAACTGTTTCAGACTAGGATAGTAATCAAATCAGTTTAATATATAGTCAACACATTGTAAATGCATCTGAATCCTACGTATTGCTATCAGCCATGGCCATCAAGCCCAGGAGACCACCGTTCTAGAAAGGCACAGAGAGGTAGGAGAGTTGGGGCATTTCCCCAGATTAGTTGCAAGTGAGAACGTGCACATGGAACCTTCCTCCTGGAGATCCGAGATAGCCAGAAACTTGTGCTTTTTGAAAGGAATGCTAGTGTGCTAGGACAAGTACAGGCACCTAGAGTAACAGCCAAGGCCTCCTGCTGATCAGTGAGTCAAGAAACTCTTGCTGGCTTTTGTCTGTACTAAAACAAAAAAGAGAAAAAGAAAAGGGGGGGACAGAAGAGCCTGGCTCTGTGTGTGTGAAGGGTATTTGGTGAGGCAGGAGCAAGAAAGATGCATAAGGTTGTTTTTGCCCTTGGCCAGGCACAAGGACTGTTATTTGCATTGCTTCGGACTCTGTTACCACCCCAGGGGTGAGTGAGAAGAAATGTGTCATCCTCCAGTATTGCCACCATGTTTTCCTGCACCAGCAGAGAAAGAGCAAAGCTCTGGAGCACACCAAGCATCTGGAGCAGGGATGATGGTGTCACCAAGCATTTGGCTCATCTTCTGTGGCAGCTGAAGTGGGAAGTGGCACCACGGTGGTCTCCTTATGGCACGGGAAGCATGGAGTCCTGCAGCTTTGCAGTAAGGCACCATTCACCAGGGTGGGCAGGTCCAGAGATGCTAATTCTCAAATTTTGCATAAGGGTTCTCTTCCTTGAACAGGCCTAGAAGAGAAGAGAGATTCATTCAGACAGCAGCTGCCATGCCAGTCACAGCCAGCAAGAAACCTATTTCTTGGTAACAACTCTTGTCATTTGTGCTTCATCCAGCCTCCTGTCCTGCAGTCTGTCTGAAAGACCTGCTCTTACTTGAGCCGTGCATGAAGTCAGCACTATTTCACTCTCCTCCTCTACAGAAGAGGAGAGATCCATTAAGAAGATCAATCTGATAGCAAACTCCTCTCCCAGGCAGTCCATATAAAGTCTAGGTAAAGCAACACAACTGATTTTCCAGAGCGCCCCTTCTGCACACTCCTTCTGTTGGACTGGACTTGGAAGCAGAGAGCCCAGACCCAAATTAAATTAAAACTGTTCTTAGACTTGCTCCCCTGCTCCTACATCCACAAACTGGGAGACAGCAAGGCAGGGTATGGGGCTGACTCCTGGGACGGTGACAAGCCCCCATGCCACTCTGTTGGCTGCTTTCCCAGCCCTAGCCCAACACTTTTGAGGAGGAACAGCCAGAAAGGACAAGATTGCAAACTCTGCAGTCAGGCTGCAGCAAGACAGAGCCCTGGCATGGCAAGATGGTCCTGGAGCACACACAGCTCTTCCACAATCAGGTACTTCACCCACCAAGACCTCCTTCAGGCACAACCTTGCCTGCTCTTCCTCCCCTAGAGAAGCCAGCCCAGCCAGAGGCCCCTGGATCTCCTGCCCAACCTGGACCTGCAGTGGGCAGCAGCTGCAGGCAGAGGAAGGGTCTCCAGCTTTCCCCACAGCACCCCCAAAGCCAGAGACCACCCCGCTTAGTGTGCATGAGCCTGACTGCTCCCTGCTCCACGGCCACCCTGCAAGAGCCCCCAGCAGCCCCAACGGGCAGGCAGGAGAGACCCCTCCAGCGGCCCTGAGTGGCTGGCTGCTCCCTGCTTCCTTTCAGGCTGCTGTCCCCCTCCGGCAGGTTCCCCACCTGCCCCAGGGCCATGGGACTCATTTGAAGGACAACCCAGCCCCAGGACGGAGGCTGTGCACTCCCAGCACCAAGGGACTAAGCCACTTCCCAGGGAGCTGCTGCCGGTACAGAGGACCAGCTCTGCAGTCAGGCTGGTGCCTGCTCTGTGCTCCTGCAGCTGTGGGCACCTGGACTTCTGCCTGGCCCCCCACCCACTCACTGACCAAAGGGCTGCTGCCAGAGGGCTGTGCCTGAAGGGCAGCAGCATTACGGATGGTGCTGTGTCTACCACCTTCTGCTTCTCCCCTCCAGTCAAGCCCCAGCAGCCTCTCCCACGTGGTGAGTTTGGAGGACACAGGTCCCAGAGAGTGTTAAACACTCCCTCATCCCTGCCCAAGAGAAGCGGCACTTGTGTGGAGTCACACGCCACAATCCAAGCATCTCTCCACTTGCTCCCAGAGGGCGAGAGCAATTCATTGAGACGGGGGAAGCAGAGACTATGTTTTCCCTGCTGGCCAGGTCTCCTCTGGAGCTGTAACCACAGCAAGGAGCACAGTTACCGAGGCTGCTTGATCTAAAGCTTAGTTTGAGTCTCTCGCATCACTGTACCATATTTTCTTCGGATTTCATCATGCCGTGATTTCATCTCTGCTCTTCTGCAAGAAGCAAAAACAGAAAAGCCACAAGTCAGTGACTGGCAATAAAAACCAAGCAAGAGGAGCTCCTTGTTTCTTTCCCAGCTTTGGGAGCTCCAGGCTGCCAGGTTTGCTCAGCCCCCCACCAGCCACCTCCTGGGGACTCTGGGGACCACCAGAGCCCACGCACATCAGCAGCCCTTGGGAATTTGGACACACAACCCTGTTGTGATGCTGCATCCATGAGTCACCCCAGAAAGACATTGCTTGTGAGGTTTACATTTGAACTAGGTTTGAAGCAGCCAGTGACTGCATATGTTGAGCCCCACGTGCCTCCTGGCATCACGTTTGACAGTACAGGCAGGAGCCAAATCGTTCTGCAGCCTGAGGCAGTGTGGCACACTCACAGGGAAGCGGGGGCTGTGGGGCAACCTCACCTCTCCTCCTGCCGCACCCGCCTCTTCTCCCGTTCCCTGGCCGCTCTCTCGTCATCCTTGTCTAGCCTGACAGACAGAAAAGCCCGTTAGCAGCACTTGGCACTCAGTTCTGCAACTGCACATCGTTGCATCTGAGTTACTCCGAGAAAACAGGGAACCCCTCCAATACTTGCTTTTTGCTCTTTTTCTTACAACGGCAGCAGCAGCAGCAGCAGACCCCCAACATGATAAGGATCACTCCTCCCACCACAGACATTGCAATGATCAGGGCTTCAAAGTTCACTAAAGGATTTGACAAAACACATTTAGCACACAAGTACATGGCTGCTTGGAATTACAATATTTACAAGCATACGGCTACTGTCACCAGCAGCTTCAGTCACTGGGCTGGAGACAGGCATAACAGCCCAGGAAAGCAAGGTGGACATAGTTATCTACAGGTATACCAAGCATTGGCACCAGCATGTACACATCAACAGAGTATATGTAGCTGCTAACTATAGCCCTCAGTTACTGGCTATGAAGAAAGGCAAGAACAAAACACACTCAGGTCAAACTCCTCTGGCAGAAACAGGAGCAAAGCTGTCTTAATCACTAATCCAGGTGAACAGTAACCAATCAAGGAAAAAAAACCTGGAGGCTTCAGTGCTGAGGAGCAACCCCTGACAGAGAGGCCACAGCTGGCACTGGAATTACTGCCCATAGAAGCCAGCCTCAGAAGTCATCTGAGATGAGATGACAGTGGACTGGAGGCACTTATGGGTGTCTGGAGTCCCTGGGAGAGAGACAAAGTGAGACAAGATCTGTTAGGATTTATCAGCTTGGGGCCAACAGCTGAAGGCAGAGGGCTGCATCATGCACCCCAGCACCACGTCTCCCCAGGGCCTGGGGGATCTGCTCGCCCATGCACAGCACAGAACCCGCTGGGATGTGGTGGTGAAGCAGCAGCCTTGAGCCCTGGCCCTAGAGAGGCAGTCATCCCGCTCAGCTCCTGCAGCAACAGCAGTAGAGACACCAGCCAAAACAGACATATCTAGACATCACCTGAAATCCTTTGCAACAAAGAGGGGTGTCTTCCAAGTATGATTCAGACTGTTCAGAGGCATGGGCCTGTGGAAGTATTTGTTTAGGAGCCACTTCACACACAGCAGCCAAGTTACAGAAACCCTAGTGTGCCTGAGCCTGCTTAGAGCACTTCTGATCCCCTCTTCACCACACAGCTCAGACCGTGAGCCCAGTGGCAAGCCTGAGCACCGCACACGGTGCATTTCAGGGCATTTCAGAAGATGCCTGCCTGTCCCCTCACTGCAGGGGCTCAGCAGTAGCAGGCTTATTGAGGTGCTCCAGGCTGAGCTGACTCACCACTGAACTTGCTTTCAAAGCCTTCACCTCCTGCTCCCAGTGGAGAACTTCATCACTGCCAACAACTGTGCCATCTGACTCTCAAATCATACCGCGTCCCTACCCAGGCTAGAGTGGCAAGCACCACGTGAGGAATGTGGTTCCAGATACCAACCGCAGAGAGCTGCCATGGCCCAGCAGGCCATCAGTGAGACCAGAAGTCAGCAAGCCACCAGCTTGCAGACACTTCTGTTTGTCCCCCTAGATGGGCACGCACAGCCTCTCCAGCAGTCACCCAGCAGCAGGGAGGTCTGTAGGTCTGTTTTCCCAGTAAGGCTTTGAGAAAGATGGCATTTGAGACCTGACTGTCCATGGCACTATCTTGCCTCGGAGCAATGTGAAGCTTTTGCTGGCTGCACTGCAACAGACCCATGGAGTCATGTAGGGGAGAGCCAAAAAGCCAAGGATCAGAAGTCAGCCCTGTGGGGGAGAGACAAACCCAAACAGGCTCTTTAGCTCAAAAGGGAGTTTCTCCACCAGCACATGTCTGTATTGGTGCTTCTGAAACCTTGGCTTTCAGGGTGAGCCTGGGGTTCAGATCACCCCTTCCCACAGAGAGAGGTCCATGGCAGAGCACCAGGCACTTCTCCACCTGACGGTAAAGGCTTAAGTCACACACCAAAAATGCAGACTCACTTAAAAGCTAATCTCCCACAGGACTAATCTCCTCTAAAGCAAGTTTTACAAGCAAAGGAATGCATTCTTTTATAATGAAACCTTTTGTGAAGCTACTCACATAAAAACTAGTTATTTCAAGGTCTTACACAAGTTTCAGAAAAGCATAACATACTGCTCACAAAGAGGAGATTCTTCCTCCACAATGCATGGGAGTGGTTTTAGCCCTCTCGTAGGTACAGAAGAGAGATCAGCCTCAAGCACAATAGATGACAGGCGACCACAATTCAAATCCAAGCTTCCCATCAAGGGGAGAGGCAAGAGAAAACAAGCCCCAGCTTGCTTCTTAGCTGCCCCAGCGCCCAAAAGCTCCAAGCAGGAGCGTGCACCAAGCTTGGTCTAAACAAGACACTAATTTCACGAGAAACCCACCAGGAAACAGAGCACCAAGGAGGAAAGGCAGCCAACAGTCAGCTGGCAGCCAGAAAAAGCTCCCAGAGGTGACCTGGTGGCAGGCAGCCAGCTGCAGCATAGCTTATGCAAGGCTAGTTTTGGAAGAGGGTATTTTCTCAGGTGGGTAAGAGCTGAGCAGGACCGCGGCACGCTCAGCACTAGAAGCCCATGCAGGTGTCTAGAGAAGTCACCTCGCTTCTGGTTCCAAGAGATCCCATGAGTTTTAAGAGCCCACCTAGGACAGCAGCCGCACCGCTAATGTGAAGAGCCAAAAGCAGTGCAAGGAACAATGCATGGGGTGCAGAGGAGAGAGCTGCCAAAGAGTCAGACACTGGTGTGCATGCTTTGCACATCAAAGGGTTGGTGAAGGGTTGCACGGGCAGCTGCCTGCAGAGCGCCTTCGACTCTTGTTCCTAGGTGCTAGCCACATTTGGAAGCCTCCATCACACCAAAGCACGAGGAACGTATTTAGAGTAACTAAAGCCCTGCAGGTCCTTCTTGCCAGAAGGCAGGGACTGCTCACACTCTGCTTTCTCACCCACTCTTTGGGAAGTTTGCAGAACCCTGATTGACTTCAGCCTGTCATTGCTACACCAGCAGTGAGAAAGGGAGGCAAGGGAAACCTCCCATTACCACTAGCACAAGCAGTAGTCAGTGCCGTTTAGCAGCAAGCACTAAAGGCAGCCATCGCTCAAGCGCGATCCACTTACCCCAGCAGACTCCCCAACGTGCAGAGCGGAGCTCACAGAGGTCAGCTGGGGGGAGGACTCTCCGGATGGGGTACTCCATGCACCTCCCGCTGCTGGCACACCACAGGCACTGGGACACAGGAACCAAGCAGCACAGTGTTACTGGCGTGCGCAGTACTGCCAGTTAGCCGCACTCCGCTTTGTTAGCCACAGCAATAGGGGTACCGCCTCCTGCTCCCGAGAGCCAGGTACCACCCAGCAGCAACAGGACGCTCAGGAGTAAGAGTTGTGTTTGATCAGCATGGACTGCGCCAGAAGAGGCAGGCAAGGGGAGCACAGATTTCTAGAGCAAGTAAAGGCTGAGAACCCTTCTCCTGGCTTGCATGGTGGTAGTAATCACCAAATCCTTTGTGTTTATTCTGTGCAACATTTTTGGGACAAGAAAAAAGCCTTTGAGGCAAGCCAATCAATGCAGAACTGATGAGCAGGAGAGGTTTGTGTGTGCCCTTACTGGTCTTCCACAGCCAGACTACTTGCAGTGGCTTTGCACCCTCCTCTCCTGGCGGCTTCAACCCCCAACACCAGCATTCGGTTGGGTTTGGTCAAACTGGTTCTGGCTACGTCAGCTGTGAGATCTGACTCAAGTTCAAGTTTGCTGATACCAGAGATAAAGCAGCAGAGGTTGGCAGGACACAGGTACGCATCCCACATCCACCCAGTGCCGCGGTACACACAGACTGGTGGAGGGGCAGCTGGACCAGCCAGTCCAGCCCACTCACTCCTTCACCATGTGCATCCCCCTGACAGTGTCTCCCATTTGCAAGGAGGAGCTCAGCAATTCCATTACTCAACTGGAAAAGCATACAACAAAACCCAAGCAGTTTCTAGCAACCTCTTCCCAGAGCACCAAGGGGTGTTTGCCCTCTCACCGTCATGGGTGGGTGGCATTTGCAGCATCCTTAGGACAAGAACAGGGGAGCAGCCCCCCTTCCAGGAGGGAAACTGCTCTGTAACAGCCCCACAAAGCCCATGCTACATTTTCAGGCATCACGAGAGGTTGGGAGTTTTACTGCTGCTACTTACGGTGACATTTTTCAGACACTCCTCACAGCTCCTGTTCGTATACTGGTGACAATCTACAGGAAGGAAAAAAGACACCTCAGTACTTTGAAGAGATTCTCAGTGGTTTAAAACTCTGGGTGCCTTGGAGCCTGCTCCTGCCCACTGCTTTGCTCGCTCCAGGAGGCAGTCACTCCTGTTGGACCAGCAGCAATGCAGCTTAATGCTGCTGCAAGAGCTACCAGCTGCAAAACACAGTGTCATGGTGGGAAGCCCAAATGCAAAGGGAAGTCATCTGCATTGCCCACGCTGACCCAAAGCCCCAGGCTGTGAGTTCCTCTCCCTGGGTCTTATTTCCTTAAAAGCCTGAGCATGTGCTGTGGCCAGCAGGCAGCAGGACAGGGGACCCCGCGAGGACAAGGACAAGCATTGGGCAGGTGGTGCAGTCCCATATCACTGGATGATGGAGCAGCTCAAGCAAACAAGCCCCAGACAAGGAAGTTACTACCAGGAAAAGCAGAAACAGAGGAGCACAAGGGAGGACATGCAACTACAGCCCCTGTGGGAGCCTGTACCCTCCCACTGCACATGAGGACTGTACCTTGCCCCAGCCAATTCATCCAAACCCTCCTTCAGTAGGAAATGCTCCAGGTGACAGGAGCAGCACCGCAGCCAAAATCTGTGCCCATGTTCAGAACCTGTTTCCACCTCCATTTGTCAGAGGAAGACCCCTGGTCTATAGACACGTCTGGCTCTCAGCACCAGTGCCACCATGGATGACAACATCCCCAGGGGATGCAGCTCAGCTGGGTGGGGAGGAATGGATCAGGTCTGAACACAGGACAAGGTGGCCCAGTCCAGCCACCTTTCTGGGCTTGCCTGCAGCTCCCAGCAATGCTGGCTCTTCAGGAAAGTCTTTCTACAGGATACTTGCCTGCCATTTCACTGGTATGCTCCCCCAGGTCCTCAGGAAGGGTGGTTTGCCAGCCCTTGAGGATCAGCCATTTAAACCTCACCCCTGCCTAAAGAGTTTAAGCATCAGCCTGTTTGACTGTGGTTTAAAAAAAAAAAAAAAAAAAACAGAAAAAAAAACCAAACCACAAACCAATTTGCCTGACTACTCAGTAACTGGTAGCAGAAGGATCACTGCTTCACAGCACCTTAATCAGGAAAAAATCAGTCCCAGAGGTGCTCGTTTTCCACGCTCACAAGTGGCAAAACTGCATTTTCTCTCTCCAGCTGGCAGGAACCCTCAGCTGTGACCCACTGTCAACAGTCACATGCTCTGCACAGACCTCCAAACAACTGGGCGATTTATTAACATAGCTCAGATAAGGGTGTTTACACACCATCAGGAGAGGCCGAGATTGCAGATTTTAAACACTTTAGGAAGCTGAGTCTTCCCCGTTTCTCCAACGGAGGCTGGAAAAGCATCACAGCATCTGTGCTGCCCAGAGACTGTTTGCTTACAAGGAGTCACGCAACAGCCCTCTCGCACCGCAGGAGGCCATCAGTGGGCAAAAGGAGAGCCTGCAGTTTTAACTGGGCTTCCTACTGATGCTCTGCTTTCCCAGGGGTGTCCCCTCTCCTGGCACCCCCAGCTGGGGTTCATCCTCTTAGCTGTTAAGTCAAAGCAACCCTCTTACAGCTGTATGGGAATCAGCCATTTCCAGGACACTTGCAGCCCCTCAGGATTGGGGTTTTGTCTGAACATTCCATCTCATGGGACAAGCCCACTTGCATGGGACAGCACAGGAGACACCACAGTCCTCAGGCACAGAGGTGGCAGAGCAGCTCTTGCTATGTCCAAAGCCTCCTGAACAACGTTTTTGCCACTTGGCTAAAAGAGAAGTGAAGTGAATGGCTTGAGGGGGAAGGAAGACAGCAAAACACATGCTGGTCCTCAGCCTCCTCCCAACTGGAGCCTCCATGCAGCCATCAGAGGGCTAGTCATTACGTGGAGGACAGTTGCTCACTCCGAAGAGCAGGCAGACTTCTCGGGACACCCCTGAAGGTGGCTGTCCCCACCCTTTGCTAGAGCTTCTTCTCCACCTGGCACAGCACCCACAGGGCTATGCTCTGTTCTCCACCCACCAAGGAGAAGCAGCCGGCCACTCGCTGCTCCTCACCCTCACCCGGATCTGAGGGCACCCATTTTCTTCCTGGTGTGAAGCTTTCAGCCTGAGGGTCCCCCAGCCTGTCTCCCCTGTCCTGAAGGAGGATCTCCTCCCCCAAAGGGCCATCAGTCGCCCAGTGAGTCTCCCCTAGCCAGGACTGGTACCCAACTCCCCCAAGACCTGGCCAAGCCGTTTGCATCACCAAACACACAGTTACATTGCGGCGGCAGCTGCAAAAGTGGCAAGTAAAGCCTCCCTTCCAGCAGCCCACCTTCCAGACCCCAGAGGGACGCGCCAGTGCCCCATGCTGCGCAGGATCGCACCCTGCGGAGCTCCCACCGAGGACGGGACCCGCTTTCCCGGCTCCCACTGCCCATCCCCATCCTGAGGGGCCACAGGACCCCGACCAGCGGCCACCCCGCACCCAACCAGCGCACGCCTGGAGCGCAGCCCACGGGGTGCCAGCCCGCTTCACCCACCAGCCGCCCCCCCGCAAAAGCGGGGTCCAAAGTAACGGCAAAACCGTGAGGTTTGGGTGCTCTGCGAGGAGCGCTTGCTGCCAGGATCCGCTCCCCATCCCCTGCGGCGCTGGGAGGGGAACACCCGACAGGGCCGGGACCGCAGGGCTCAGAGCCCCGCGCCCCGGCTCCCGACGGGGGAGGGCGTCAGGGGACCGGACACCGGGGCACCCCCCCCCCCCGCCGGGACCCCGCTTACCTCCCGGCACGTCCTGAGCGGCGGCGGGCAGCAGGGCCTGGGCCAGGAGCAGGGTCAGGGCCAGGGCGGCGCCGAGCCGGAGCAGCGAGGCCATGGCGGAGCCGGGCAGGGCGGGCGCCGCCGCCTCTGTAGGGCCGAGCGGCGGAGGCGGGCCGGGGGTGGCCCCTCGGTCGGCGGCTACCGGTGGGGGAGGGGGCCGGAGCGTACGGAGCCGGAGGAGAGCGAGCACCGGCTGGAGGAGAAGGCAAAGCCGAAGGGCAGAGGAGGGCCGGGGGGCGGGGGCTAGAGGGGGGTCCCGCCCGGTTCCACACCTCCCGGGGCTGCCGGGGCCCGGGGGGGCGGACGGACGGACGGACGGACACCGCAGCCCCGGGCCCGGCCGCAGGAGGGGGCCACACCCCCGCGGGAGGGAGGCTGCGGGGGCACCTGCCCTCCCCCGAAACCCGCCGGGTTTGGGTAGTGCCAGCCCGAAGCGGAGACCCCCTGCCCCCTGCGCCAACCGACCCCCCGGAGCCCCTTCCCTCACTGTTACAGCAGTCTTTATAGCATGGAAGTGCCTTAACTTTGTTAACAAATTTATTAGTTCATATGCGATGTGACGAGGTAGTGGAATTTTCCTGGAGACTCTGGTATTGTTCATGCTGAAGTAAAACAACTAAAGGACAGCCCGGCCCTGGAGAGAAGGACTTTGCTTTGTGGAAGCTCAGAGCTGTCCCTGAAGGATAAAGGGTACCCCGGTCAACCACAATAACGCCAGCATCCCAGCCCTTCTGACACGTCTTTGAAACCCTCCCAGCATCGTCTGGCGTCACAGATCGGTAACTTGAGCAAGACCGACTCCAGGGATGCCGGGGGTCAATAAGCAAGGGGCAAGAATGCTGCAGAAATAGAGTGGCTTTGCAAAGTTTGACCGTGATTAGCAATTGGTACCGTGGCTGTTAGCAATTAGTCAAGTCATGTTGTACCTGACCGTTTGAAGGGTATAAGAACCCTGTGTAAAACCACATTCAGGTGCCCTGATTTGGCCTGGACACATTATGCCCATGGATACATATTTACCTTTGTAGTTCTATGCTTTGTATCCCAGCCTCTCTCCTTGGTCAGCACAGGCCAGGCATGAATGTTCATGGTGCCCAGGGTGTTGTGGTCTCCCACCTGGGCAAGGCAAGAAGCCCGCTGGCCTTAAGCCCACATGTTCAACATTAAAGCTGTGAGAAGCTGCATCAATATAAACAGGGATTTTCACATGGTGTAGGTCAAGAATACAGCTGAGTGCTTTCCTGTGCTGGAGCCAGAGCTCCACACTGCTTGATTCATGCCCAGCGATGCAGACAGCCAGAAAGAAATGGGTTTCCGACTGTCAGTTCGAGGAGTGTTGTGATGCTGCCTGCGTGGGGCTGCTCTGGGACCTGGTTTTACCCCAGATCCCTTGGCAACGGGGTAAGAGTATCACTACATGCACATGGGCTTCTTGGCAGCAGCAGGGCAGAACTGCTGTTCCTAGGAGTGCACCCATCCCGGCTTGCAACTCTGCACCCGGGTCCCCGTGGGTGCCGCAGGGTGCTGTATACCCGCCAGCCGCTGCTCCCCTGCTCCACAGTGATGGCTGAAGCCACCGTCCCTTGAAGTTGGGTGGGCATTGGGCTCCAGCGTAAAGGCACGCTCATTCAGAACAAGACCAAGCTTTTTCAGGCAGACACATGGCTGCAAATCCCCAGAAGGTATCACGCCCTGACACCGTCAGCCTGTCCCTAATCGTGCCCCCCAAATGCACCTTGCCCCCCTCAAGGTGCAGGCAGGAGCAGGAAGCCTGGCACAGGCAGTGGGATGGGGAGACACAAGCTACCCCCGCACCAGCTCTGTGGCCAGGAGCACCCTCAGGATCCCATGGAGGGACTAAGCACTGCCCGGCTGTTTCTCTGTGGGAAAGCTGGCCGAGTTGCTCATGGCTGACTGTTTTTGGCTGTGGGGCAGGCGCGGGGCGGCGTGAAGGAGCCCGTGGGTGGGAAGCAGGAGGCAGCGCTGGAGATGCACTGCAGACCTGAGTGTGGGTGCCGAGGGCAGAGCTCTGGCTTGGCGAATAACTGACTCCTCAGCGTGGAGGCAGCTCAGGGAGAAGAAGAAAATGTATTTTGGATTGCCCTAAAATAAATAAAGACGACGACTAGTATTTTTCAGCAAAACAGAACGAAACCTGAAGAAAGTGATCCCATAGCTTGAGCAGGCAGCATTGCTGGCCACCCCTGCCACCACCAGCTTCATCGTGCTCTGCTCTGAAAGCTTTGCTCTCCCTGCCGTGTTCCTGGTGTCCTTGAGAGCCAGATGGGCTGGCCGCTGGTGACAAAGCTCCTGCGGGCTGGGAGACGAAACAGCTGATAACGTTAAGTTGGCCGAACCATGGGATGTGGGGGCTGAGCCACAGGAGAGGCGTGATGCGTAGGAGGGAACAGGCCTCTCCATTTTGCCACCACAGGCAAGCGCTCTGATGCCAGCAGTCGCTTCTTGCAGGTGGTTCAGATTTTGGCAGCTCCTTGGGAGAAAAACAGGGCTTTTTTCATCTAGTGGGGACTCGGGGGCTGTTGAAAAGTCATGAGACCTGGGGGTTTGTTCCTCTGAAAGCAGCTGTTGGTTGAGGCTGGGCAGGCACTGGCATCACTCCGGCATTAGCAGGGTCAGGGAAGTCTCCCCGAAGCCACCTCCAGGGCTGGAGGCAGCTTTTTCACAATTGCTGAGCAATGCCCTGAGACCAGAGCCACTGCCGGCTGGCTTGGGCAGCAGGAGGAAGCATCTACCAAACCATTTCTGTTTGCAAAGTGCCTCGTTCGGCTCTTCTCCAGGTTCATTCGCAAAGCAACACTTGGGCTACGGAGCATCCTGGTGGCATGGGCAGGGACCCAGAGTGAGCACCCATGAGCGGGCACCTGGGCACCGAGAGCAGGCAAGGTGCCAACGGGCAAGCCAGGGGAGACCAAAACGCTGCTCTAATCCCACCGGCCTTTCTGGTCCCTCTCCTTATTTGTCTCTGAAGGGTAATTTCAAACCCTTCAAGATGGCCTCAAGTGGTTTCCAAGGCGACCGTGCTAAAGTCATCACTGCCATGGAAACCCTCTCTTTGGCATAATATAAATATTTCCCTTGAAGGAGGCTGGATGAGTGGGCGATGTGCTATTTTCTAGCACTCCCTGGCTGCAACAGGACAATCTCCAGGAGATGGGGGGGTGCCGGGGAGAATAAAATTAGCTCGCCATGCTGGCCAGTGATGGAAAGAGGCGATTGCCAGTGTTTCAGTGCAAAACCTGGGCTTGTTTGTGTCAGCAGGGTCCAAATGAAAAAGATTTGCTTTGTAGGGAGGAAAAGAAAAAAAATGAGGGGGAAAAAAAAAAAGATTGAAAACAGTCACTTTTTCTCATGCTTCTTCAAAGTTTTCCCTTTAGTCCCAACCCCATGTCCCCACTGGTCAGTGCAGGTAGGGGCAGTCCTGGAGCACCCTCCGTGCTGGGTGAAAGACAGCTGAGCCTGAGCCAGCTTCTCCTGGGAGCACGTGCGTGGCCGAGGTGCTTCATTTTCCTTTTAATTGCTTCCTTTCTGTCTCATCAATGCGCCAACACCTACACTTGAGCCAGGGGAGAAGTGCTGGCCCGCAGTCCCCAGCATCGGCAGTGAAGCAGGAACCCCCGAAACCCCCCACTGTGCTGCAGCGTCCCCCAGACCGGGGCTGCCTGCAAAGGCAGTGGCTCTGCCGTGGGCCCCAGCCCCTCGACCCCCCGAGCCCCCCGCCCGCCTGGCTGCACTGTGCTCAGCATCGGGGCACATCTCCGAAGAGGGGCTGCTGGCATGCCTGGTGTCCAGCATGGCAGGGACGCCCTGGCGGACCCCTGTTCCCCCTGGCATGTGGCTGTCCCCGGTGCCACCCCACTGCCTACGGCTCTTGTCAGCCACCGGCCGGGGAGGATTTCCGAGCTGCCGTGGGAGATCCTGGCATGGCAGAGTGGGTGTTTTCCTAAACAGAAACCGGGGCCGAGTGGAGCAGAGGTGCCAGCGGCACGATGGGAGCTGGGGATGAAGTGTCTGGAGAGCCTGTCTGTGCCCGGGCTGGCATGGAGGTGTAAACACCCCCTGTCCCCGAGCAGATGGCTCCTCTCACATTCACGCTCCAGGCAGATACCAAAGGGCTTTCCTAACAAATAAAACTCCCACCAAACGTAAGCACGTTCTGGGCCTGGAGCAGTGCTTCTCGCTTTCCTGGAAGAAGGGGATGCTGGGCTGGACCGCCCAGGCTATTTTTAAATAGCTGTAGCAACCAGAGGATGGGGAGACATAGCGTGCCTCCGGCTGGGGGTGAAGTCCCCCCCTCCGTGCTCTCGCCTGCTGATTGCTGCCCTTAGGCAGGGGCTGGGGATGGACAGGGGGTCCCGGTGGGTACAGCCCCCACCAGCCGGCCTGGCTGGAGGAGAAGGGCTCGCCCTGTGAACCCCCCCAGCACCACCCCAGACATTCTCCCAGGAAGGCAGGGAGCCGCTCTGAGGCCCATTTGCCCTCCCCGTCCTGGGAGGTACTGCCAAGGGTGTTGGGAGGCCAGCGGGGTCAGACCCTGGCACCTGCTTTTCTTTTTCTCCCTTTGGAAAAAAAACAAACAACCCAAACCCAGAGCAAAACAATTAAAATGTTCCAGCTGCTGCCTCGGAGGAGTGATCCCAGATAAAACCCCAAGGATCTGCCAGCTAAATATAGCCTGAGCCCCATAAATTAAACAAAAGCTTTTCGCTGGGCTCTCAGAAAGCCGGTTCCAGCAGCAGTTTTATCTATGTAAGGTATAACTCCAGCGGTATTTGTTATTATTAGCCATACCTCCTCCATGTCACCGACCTCCCCAACGCTGTTGTTTAGGAACATGAATTGTGCAGAGCCAGACTTCTATCTCCCAGCAGCTCCTCTGCTGCGGCGCGATCACACCTCGGGCTGCTTTCCTGCCTTGTCATAAGAATCTACAAACCCATTTTTTTTCTTTTGGACAACTTGTGATTATTCGATATTTGCCCATCTCAGATGTCCCGTGTTTTCTAGGGCCACCCTCATTTAAGACCTGTCTTGGGCATCTGCTTAATTTTTATCCTTATCAGCTGTCCTAGGACCTCTGAACCCTTAAATAAAATACAGTCTGCAATGCAAAGGTGTTGGAAAGCTCTTGTAGATACTCTGCAAGCCAACACGCATGTAGGTTCCTTCTTTTTCGCATCAAGGTTATTAACAGTATCTTACGCTGTTATACATTGTATATATATATGATATTATATAGCCAATGACTTATGGCTTTCTGGGAGTTTTCTTCCCCAACCCTTTAAAGAATTTTCAGCATCCTGCTGCCTTGAGCGCACGTGGCCAGCTCATGAGCAGGAGCTATGCTGCTTGTGTTTCTGAGGATGAGTCCGCACCGCTTTCTCTCCAGTGCTTCCTCCCAGCGAGCTGTGCTTGGTGTGATGAGTGCATCCGACGCCTGCTTTCCCATCCCAGATGTTTAGGCTTTGTTGCTTTTTCTATGGGCTTTTGCAAAAGTATTTCACTTAGGGCACCCAGACCTGCTCCATCCCAAAGCCGACAGCTGGCCCAGCCAGCGTGCAGCACTGCTAAAATCCCGGCCCCTTGCTTCATCCCAGTGCTGGGCTTTGATTTCATTTCTGCATTTGCTGGTAGGTCTATGGCTGAGTAATCCAGCCCACATCTCAGAAAGGTGTGAGAAGGGCTGGCAGCCCAGAAAATCCAAATCGCCTTTTCCAAGTGAAAGCACCATCTCCTCGCCGAGTTTTTCTCAGCCTCCCATCACTCCTGGCTCCCAGCAGCACGACCGGCTCTGCCGAAACCACCCGGCAAAGTTCCTTCTTGCTGAGCTACAAGTGAGCAAGCCCCCACAGGTGCCAGCCTTTCTCTGAGGCCACCTGCTTGTCTCTTGTCCCCTGTGTCATCATGGATCCCCCTAACTTTTTTGGTTCCCTGCAATGTTTTTTAGGCAGATAGCCCTTTCCTGGGCAGGGCGTGAGGAAGAGGAGGATGGAGCTGCCTCCCCTGGTTCCTTTTCAGGGGCTGGAAGCAGCCCAGGGACTCTGCACCAGCATGCCCTCCATCCCTTGGGAGCATCCCAGGGCGGGTGGGAAGAAGGACAAGGTTCCCCCTCCCACCGTCTCCTTGGGTTTGTACCTCTGTTTGTAAACATGCCTTTACCTGCCCCCTCGGCAGGGCACAAAAAAGCCCAAAACCCTAGGCTATTTTAAGTGAACTCACCCCCCCCCCCAAAAAAAAAAAAAGAAGTCAACTCTGAGGCTGTCATGGCTATATTTAGTTGGAACTTTTCTGTCCAGGATTCAGACTCTATTTGGAAACCCTGTACCTTGGCGTGCAGCCAAGCATCTCGGTTTTATACAGTAATCCCTCAGCATATGGCAAATATTTCTCATCTCCTGGTGGCTGCAGCACTGGCCCTAGCAGCCCAGCAGAGGAGGGTTTTAAGCTGAAACTGAGACAAGCTGGCTGGCTGCGGCTGTGGATTCACATCTCAGACCCAGAAGGTCTTTTAATAGAAATATCTTCTTGACGTAGCTTTAAAAAAAACCCAAACCCTGGGAGCATCAGAGCTGTTCCCTGCCCCGGCCCCCAGTGCCTGGTGGGCATTTTCGGGGTGCAGACCTTGGGGTATCTCTACCAGCCACTGGCCTGGGGTGATGCCTGGGAGTGGGTTAATGGGGAGGAAGATGTGGGGCACCCCGAGCCATGCTCCCAGGCCTCCCTGGCTGGTTCAGCTGTCAAGGTGGGAAACAACTTCTGGCTTATTTTTTCCCTCTCTCCACTGAAAATGTCATGAAAATTCCCCTGTTTCACATGCCAGCAGTTCTGGGGTTGACACAACAATTGCCCAGAGCACGGTGTAGTTCCCAGTAACATGATGGTGTTTCAGTGCCAACAATTTTGTCCTGACAATCTACAGGTGTCTGAGTGATGCTTGGGGAAGCAGCATCCTCACATGCCCTGGTCCTTTGGATGAAACAAGGCTCATGACAGCATCTCTCATGGAAACACAGAAAGTAACCGAAAGTAAAACTGCAGGTTCCCGAGTGCCACGTGCATTTCCCTGCTCTGTGGCAGCTGTGAGATAGAGGGAAGCAGGAGCCAGCTGAAAAAAGGTGATCAAATGACTATTTATACAGCCCTTCCAAATATTTTAGACTCGTGACATGCATGATGATGTATAACAAAAATATCTGCTTCAAAACCTTCCAAGTTAAATCCCACATCCTTATTTTAATTCAGGAGTTCAAGGGATTTAAGGAAGTATGTACTTAAAGCGATTCTTATCGCTCACAGCAAGGAGTGCTCCAGCCAGCGCTCAGGTACAACAGGGCAGGCTTTGGGGAGAGACCTACACCCCAGCACCATGACCCTGGGGAAGATGAGCCATGGCAGGGATGCTGTCTGGACCAGCTGTGGGAATAACACAAAGGGCATCTGCAGGGATGCGTGGGATCAATGCCTTTGAGGCGGTTTGATTCAGGGACCCCCCTGTCCCCACCAGCAGCCCTGTGAAGCCTGCCACAGGGAGTCTTGGTGTCCCCTGCAGCCTGGCGCTCCACACTACTCAGCCTAATAGGGTTTCTAACTAAGCTAATTTAATCTCGCTCCCTTAAGAGAGGCCAAAGTACCCAAGGGACCGTTCGGGGCTCTGCAGGGCACAGGAGCTGGGGGCAGCTGACCCCCCAGCCCCCAGCCAGGTGTAGGCAGGAGCAGAGGGGTGCCTTGGGGGTGCCAGTGTCTCGCAGCACCCCAGCCTCGCTGCTCCTCACCTTCCTCGTGCCATAAGCACCAGCACAGCATGTCGAAACTAGAAGTCTGGCGGGCACAGCCGGGAGCAGAAGACGGCAGCAAACAAAGATCCGCCAGCTCCTTCTGACCCCATGCAGCAGCAGACTCCACCATGCTTCCCCAGCGGCTCCACGGATCCCGGGGCAGGGCTGTCCTGGCAAAGCTCAGCTCACGCCAACACGCCACACTGGGACTGCGTGCTCCGGTGGTCCAGCCCAAGGCACCAGTCTGCTGGTCCCTTCCCCTGCCTCGGGGGCGGCAGCTTGTGGGGTCCTCCCCCAGTCACTGCGGCATTCGGTTCCCCTTTCCACCCTGTGCCGTTTCCCCAGCTTTGGTGGGAGAAGCCTGAGAATGGGCAGCAGAGCCCATTCCTGCAATGCCCAAATGTCTGCCGGAACAGAGCCAAGCTTTACAGAGTAGTTTAAACACCCGCTAGCATGTTCCCTAGAGCCTGGTGATTCATCGATAGCCACTTGGTTCAGCTCTACCCCTTCATCATCCCCGAATGCAGCATTTCCCTAAGTCACACGGGCTTTTTCTGCCACTATTACACAGCTGCGGGTCCAGCTGTTCCTCCCAGACACTTTCTATACAGTGCCATCCTGCTTTAAAAGTGCCCACTGCCTGCATGACGTGTCCCGCCTTTGGGCAAGACACAGGTTTGTCATGGCAGGTTTGATCCCTGCAGTCTCCCCACAATCCCTCTTCCCTGAAGACAGGGGTTTCCATGCTGTGCTTATCGCCCCACGCAGCCACCCGTGTCCCTTGCAGCACGGGCATGCAGGACGAGAAGGATGGAGATTCGGATAAAGGACTCTTTATGGATGAAAGGCTGGTGAAAAACATGGGCAGCCCAGTCAGCCCTTTGATTAAGGATGCAGGATCTGTGTGCGCACTCCCAGTGAGATGGGGCAGCCATGGGAACCAGCTACTCCACCAAAAGTGACCCACAGCTAGGTGGGTGTTTGCATGTTGTGCAGGTTCTGCACATCTCAGAAGGTGGAACAAGTTGCCCAGGACCTCTGCTGTACAGCGAGGTTTTTTGCTGTAATTCTGTTTTTTCTCAGTCTCAGCCTGGGAAGTTTGAGCTCACAGTGCCAAATGCCGCCCTGACGTGTTTATTAATGCTGATTGTAAAACCTTGGCAAAAGCATTCACCATCAGGTCTGCAGAAATCCTGCCGGATCCGCTGCCTTCCAACCAGATGGGCCTTATTAAGAGATGTCATAGCGCTAACAACAACTGACAGCTCTTGGACTCCCTTCCCTTCTCTGCTCTGTGTGCTCCGAGCAAGGCAGCAACCTGAGCTGAGAGCTGAGGGGAGGCAGGAGCTCACTGTTCCCATGCCTGCCCTAAGGGCATGGAGCCGGGGCTCTGCCTTGGCATGGGCTCCTGCACCCCAGATTTCCTTCGTGTTCCTCACCTTCCCTCCTCCTCCCGCCTCCCTTTTCCTGCCGGAGCACCCAGCTGCACCCAGGTGTGTGCAATGAACTGTCACCCACAGCATCGGCCACTTGAGGTTGCAGGTGATACATTAATATCTCTGTACAAGAGGGTTTTTCCATGTACTTCATTGAATGTGTGATTTTTCCACTATGCTATTTACTTGAGTTAAAATAACCGCTGGGAGCACAGATATGGCAGTCTACAGAGCTGTTTTCTACATGTTTTAGTAACACAATAACATGCCAACATTAGCAGACACAGGCAGAGCACCTCCTGTACGGCTGGGCTGAAGCATCCCTCATGTCTTTGCTCTGCGTTTACACTGCCGAGGTGTAATTTTGGGGAGCAACATGGTTGGAACGTGGATGGGAAGGTGTGACATTGCACCCTGCATTTCAGGTGTGTGGCTGGCCAGCCCGGTGCTCTCTGCTGACGGCTTCTGCTGCCGTGATGCTGTGACGCCTTCCCTTTCTCACCCATTGCATTGTCACTGTGGTCATCATCTTCTGCAGACTCAAGGTCACTCAAGGGGAAACAGGACAGGACTGATGTTTAGCAGAGCACCCATGGGTGCTCTGACTTGGCTCATAGCACTGCTCTCAGTCACCCGGCTCCCTCCCACCTGGGTTTCCCCAGCCCGTGCTGAGCTCCCAGGCTCAGGAGGAGCCGGTGGCTCGCAGGCTCCATGCCACCAGTTGCCATCTCAGCCTGAGGTCCTCCTCCAGCCTCAGGGAGAATGCCGCTTCGCCCAAATCCCTGACTCACTCGCACCATCTTTCCCTGACAGCAGGCTGGATCTGTGCAGGAGCTGGGCTTGGGCAAGAGCTGCGCAGCCTTGGAGAGCTGCTGCTGGCACTGCTGCGTGTCTTGCCTCTGACTGCATTGCTGCAGCTCTCGCTTGCTGCCAGCCCCTTAGATTCCAAAATCAGAAATATGTCACGCTCCAGAAGGTCATCCTGCCTAAAAGTCATGCCGTTTGGTCTCCAGGTGCAGGAAGCAGGGATGGAATTACCTGGCAGCCAGCAGTGGAGATGCTGTTGTTTCCCCTGCTCTGATGTGCAGCACACCTAGGCAAGAGGCTGGGAAAAGCCCACTGGGGTGACACCAAGTTCTTTGGGAAAACACATGGTAATGAAAGCAGCCAAGCAGCCGAGCAGCCAGCTGTCCTGCCCCACCAGAGGCTTGGCTCGCTGGGCACTGGAGCCCCAGCACAACCCCCGGGACACCCCAAATCACCATGACCAGTGGCTGGGAAGGGGCCAGTTTGATTGCGCCAGCATCTCCCGCCTCTATGGCTGAGTCCCTCTCGGGGGACATCCCATCCCTGCCGCGTTTTCTAATTTCCAGCCTAATCTGCCACTCGCCAGGCTCACTGCAACTTAATATAATGCTGGTGACCACCCGCAGGCAGGAGCAGGAAAGCTCGTCCCTGCTTGTCCTGGGGGGCACCACCACTGAGCAGAACAAAACCTGTAAAAAAAAAAAAAAAAAAAAAAGCAGCCTGGAAATTTCTCAAGTGTTTTTTATGTTTTGGTTTGTGGGTTTTTTTTCCCCTTTTGAAATTTACCATCTTTCCTCTGGTCACTGAGAAATAACTGGGGGGGTGAAGGGCAGGCGAACAGCTTTCTGAGCAGCCTTTGGAGCAAGAGCTGGGGCCAGAGGAGCCTGGGCTCATTTTAATTGTATCTTGACTGCAGTGCTCATTACTCAGAGCCCTAACGGGCTCTGCGGTTCCCATTTGTAATCACACATTCAGTAAAATAATCAAGTTATAATTGCTAGGGATTCCTTCTCTGCTACGTAACAGAGCACAGGCAGGGGAGGTGGCACTGCAACTGAGCTAGCAGCAAACCTCAGCGTTGCCTTGGGTCAATGCTTCAAGAGCAAATTAACCAGAGCTAAAGCAAAAAGAGAGCTGATAAAAATCCCTCAAATCTGCCCAGAAGATGAAATGACACTTTTAATGTCTCCTTTTCTTGTTGCACTGAGAAAAGCATCCTCTTCCTTTTGGGTAGCCCTAAAATAAGTCTTGCCCTGCTTCTGTGCCTCTGCCCATGCCTCCGGGAGCAGCGGGGGCTGTGGAGTCCCGTGGGTGCTGGGCAGAGTGGGCAGGGAAGGGATTTCAGCCCCCAAAGCTGCAGGGACATGCGCTTTCTGCCTATGGCTTTGCCAGCCCATTTGCCTCCTGATTCCCGCTGGGGTTTGGGTCCTGCTGGAGGGGAACAAGTGAAAAAGAAGAAATTACTGAGCATCAGAACAAGGAACTGTTAAATGACTCAGGTTTAAGAAGGACAATTTTTGTCAGGCAAAATGTGATGGCTTTTTTAGACAGGGCTAGAAAACAAGGCTGCAGCCCTCATCACTCCAGCTTTCATTGCATTGCTTGCATTAATCCAGACATCCAGGCTCGGCCAGCCCCGGCCTCGAGAAGCAGGGCTTGGCAGGAGCGCTTTACCAAGGAGGCACAGGCAGTGGTGGCTGTGGGGTCTCTGGCAGGTGGTGGGTCATCACCGATCCGCAGCAGGGAGCTATCGGCATGGCGGGGAGAGTATTGGTAAGCTGATGGGGACTGGCAAGAAGTTATGAATCCCCGGGGGGAGAGATTATGAAACGGCAGCGTCCCCATGTCAGCACATTATTCTTCCCACTGCTCTGGACCCATTTTTTTTCACCTCCAGCGTGCTCAGAGGCTTTGCAGCTGCTGCCAGCACTCCCAGACCACAGTCACTGCCCCCCCAGCAAAGGGACCCTCCTTCTCCCGTGAGTGCAGAGTACTGCAGGACACATGGTCAGAGTTTTCAGGCCTGGGGATTGGTGTTTAAGGCAACCGTAGGTAGCTCTTGTCCACCCAAATCCTGACACCAGTGTCTTTCCCACTAAGGGAATCAATCTGGGGGGGGTGAATCCACTGCCCACAGCCCTTTGACAGAGGTCAGTGTGTGCTGGGACACAGCATGCAGATCTGCAAGAGAGAGACATTTTCAAGAGGGCTTGTGCCTAATCGTAATAATTTTGTCTTTCTATCATTTTAATCTACTAATTAATCCCTGGAAGGAATACCTTCTTGGATGCGGGGAAAGGATGAAATGCTTTCATCTGGATGTTCTGGGAGTGTTTCACCAATAGCCTGGTCAGAGCATTAGCAAATCCAATGCAGAATGGGGGAGTACAGCATCTCGGCTGGGCTATTGGCTTCTCACGGTCAAGCTGGACTCCCTGCCTCAAAAAATATTCACACACTACTCACGCAGGGCCCAACCCCTGGCAGAAGCCCCTGGAGCTCCCAGACATCTGGAAAGCCCCACAGGGGCCGCTGTTGGCCAGAGACCATTGATGGAGGTAATAGCACATCCCTAGTGCATCACTCCCGCGAGGGCCGGAGTCAGCCCTGAGCTGGGCAAGGTTTCATCTGGTGCAGGGTTTCTTTCTGGGAAAAGAACTCTGCATCTGCCAGCTGAGCCTTTGCAGGAGGTATCTCTGCCGGCCCAGCCCGGAGCCCATGTGCCCTGGTACCCTGGGTGAAGGCAATAGTGGGTGTCCAGCCAGAAGCCTTCCCCATTCTTCCTCCCCCTCTTCATCTTTTCCACATGGTTGGCAACCCACCACCTCCCTGTGGAGACACCTCCCCGGGATGGATGAGAAGTGACCCGGAGCCATCAGACAGGACGAGGACAGGGCTGGGATGCTGGTCTCAGGGGACAAGAGATGTCACCCGCTTTGGCCAGGTGCTGACCCAGGTTTACAACTCCCGAGGGAGACGATCGGTGTGGATGGGAGTGGGGGAGCTCGGGGCCCTCTTTCCACTTCTCGGCAAGGTGAGACTCCTCTGTGCTTCGCCACAGCCCATTGTCACGGGCTGGTGGGTGCTTTGAAGGGATGGGCCTCTTGCCTGGGTACAGATGACATGAGTGCCACCAGCTCCCCTAAAACTGGCATGACCCCGGGGACTCTGTCATCCTCAGCATCCCAGCCAGGAGCCTCAACCCATGTCTCTGGGGTCCCAGCCAGGAGGGAGGGAGGGAAAGTGGGGCTGGGAGTGGAGAGATCCCAGGCGTAAAGCGGGAACATCATATGGACTGGCATGCCAGAATGCAGCTATGGCTGTGTGTTCTGATCCTCTCTGTTCGTTTCTCTCAAGAAAGTTTGGTCTCAGCTGTCAGTCCCCTTCTCCTGTTTTTCTTGAAGTTGGAGAACGATGTACATGGATGGCATCTCTAATTAATATAAATATAGCGAAACATAAATAATAGACATGCCTGAAATAGTGTCACCCCCGAGCAGGCAGGCGTACGCGTCATGGAAAGAAAATAAAAATGCGTTTTATCTGTTTCGGCATTTTTTTGTTTGTTTGTTTTCAGTAGTTTGTCCCGTTCCTTAGGAAAGAGCAACCTTTGCCATGGGTGAAACGACTCAAAAGCAGGACAGACCGAGGTGCAGGGAGGGTAAAAAGCCCCAGGGAAGAGAGGGGATGGGGATGGGAATGGATGGGAATGGGGATGGAGATGGGGATGGGGACAGCGGGCGGGGAGCGGCGGGGCACGGTGCGGTGCCGGTGGGAGCTGGGGAAAGTCCTGCTGCTATCGCGGGGCGGGGGCGGAATTAATAATAAATGAGTTTTATGATGGAAACGCGTCTGCCGGTCCTCCCCGCAGGCGGGCTGTTCCCGCCCCGCCGTTTCCCGGGCACGGGGAGGGGCGCGGCGCGGTCGGGGCCGCCAGGCTCTTCCCCGCTTCTCCTCCTCCTCCTCCTCTTCCTCCTCCTCTTCTCTCCCGCCTCGCCCTCCCCGGCCGCCCGCCGGTGCCGGCGGAGGCGGGCGGAGCGGAGCGGAGCGGGCTGGGCCCGTTCGCATCCCCCCGCCCGGCTCCGCCTCGCCGAGGGAACGGGGAGCTGCCGGGCCGTCCAGCGAGGCCGGTAACCGGCAGCCCCGGAGCCGCCGCCACCGGAGCGAGCTGGCCGGTCCCCGCCGATGGCACCGCGCCGCCGCCTCCAAGTAAGGGGACAACGGGGGGGACGGGGGGGGGGGCGGTGTGTGACAACCGGGGACCCGCCGTGGGCTCGCCACGGCCGTGGGAGAATTGCCGCGACCCACGCGGGACCGCCGCTCGCCCAGCCGCCACCTCCCGCCCCGGCCGGGACCGATCCGACGGGGCTCGTCGCCCCTCCCCTCCCCCCCCTCCGCCCCACCCGGTGGCCGCGGTGGCCCCCCGGGCTGGTCCCGACCCCGTCCCGAGGTGTTTGGGCCAGGTTTGGGGAGCGGGGGACACGTCTCCGAGGGGCAGGGCAGTGCTGGGGTGCGGGAGCCGGGGTCCACAGGTGCCCGGGTCGGGGGGGCGACTCGACCCCTGGGTAAAGGTGCCCTAAGGGTCGGGAAGGATGGGGCAGCGTCCCCTTGTCCCCCAGGGTGGAGAAGATGGCTGCCACCGAGCCTTTAACGCAGCCTGGGGAGGCTATGCGATCTTCACTGGTGTCTCGGTGTGTGTCGGTTCTCAGCTTTGCTATAAAACCACACACCCTTTCGATGGGCAGAGAAAGAGCCCGAGTCAGCTCTTCCCCCACGCTGCCAGGCTGGAAAAGCTCGTTAGTGTCTTTCTCGTTAAGTAAAAATTGCTGGGGCCGTTTGTTTTGGAGAGCAGGAGGACCGAGGAGGTGTTCAGCATGCCGGGCCTGCGGAAAGAGGCTGTCTGTGACTTGTTCTTCAGGTTGTTTCGGGGGTTGAAAGGGGAGAGGAACATATTTCAAAGCTACCGGAAAGCAGCGCTATCCCACGCAAGGTGCAGTTAACCCACAGGACTCGCTGCCGCAGGATTCTCCCAGGGAGAGAGCTGGGGCTTCCCTGTGCTGGCAGCGGGAAGCCCTCAGTTTGTAGGTGTGAGGTGATGGAGCCAGGATCCCGGGAAGGATCCCGGGGAGGATCCCAGCCCCTGGGCTGGGGGACCAGCCGCTGCCTCCCTGTCTGGCGTGGGAAGGGGCTTTTCCAAGAGACAAGCTCTGGTCTGGCTGGGACCTGCAGGGGAGGTGGCGAGGGGACGAGTCTCACTCAAAAAGCATCCTAGCTCGGATCTAGTCTGCTCTGAACTCAGCCAGCAAAATTATTCTCTAAAAAGGCAACAGTAGTAAGTTGGGAAGTTGTTGGTGTCCCTAGGGTGTGAGCCGAGCTGTCCTGGCCCTGACGGGCTGATGGCGGGAGAGGGAGGGGGGAGCTCCAGAGGGGCCGTGCTGGGTCCCCGCTGCCCTCACGCAGCTGGGCTGAGCTGAGCTCTCCCAGCTCCCAGTCGGGAGTTGGTACGTCCACAGCCTGACCCTGGAGCCAGATGAGCAGCCACGGCCACCCTCCTCTTCCCATGTCGCTGCCCGGCTGTGTGGGAGAGAGCACCCACCACGTTAGAGCTCGTCACGGTGGTGGCAGATGTCTCTTCTTTGCCGTCAGGGAGAGGGGAGCATCTCTTAGCGTAAACGCTGTTCGCTCGCTTATAAGCTGCCAGGGAAGGATGCCCCACAGCTGGGAGCACGCGCGGAGGCCCAGGAAGGTGCTCCTGGCAGATGTGTGCACGCGGCAGGGTTTGGGGTTGTGCACCAACAACCGCCTCTGTGTTTGCTGGACCGCTGCCGAAGGCAGGGCAGCGGGCAGCTGGCACAACGCACCGAAAAGCAGCTACTCCAGGTGGGAAGGAGCACCTCTCCTCCCACAAGAGGTGCTCGGGGCTGGTGGGCACAGGCTTATGGGCAGCTGCCTGCATGGGTGCTCCGGGCACCCTTGCTAGCACATTTCGTTGCTCCAGTGCTCGGCGCTGAAAGCAACGTTGGTCGAAGGTACCCGGGCAGCGTGCCTGGCTCTGTGGGGGTGGGTGGGCAAAGGGCTGGGGGAATGAAGAGAGCAACAGGCAGGCAGGATGGAAAAAGCAGATCCCGAGTGTCCTCTCGGGCTGGCAAAATGCAGAAAAGTGCATTCTCCTGTCATTGCAGAAAATAGTTTGAGCGTGACTTGGTTGGGGTTTGTTTGCTGCAGTGGGACAGGAGGGATTTACACTCCACCCACCGCCTCAGGGGCCTCTCCCCAGTCCAACACAAAAATAGGCTGATCTTTCCAAAAGATGGGGCGGGCAGGCTGGAAAATGCCATTCCTGCAGGGAACCCCTGTGCTGCTGCTCCCGGAGAAGATGTTGCGAGTGACTGTGGCTTTTAGCGGGCTCAGCCAGGGATGCCAGGGAAGAGATCGGCTTCGGGCCGTGCCGTACCCCACTGCTGTCACAGAGCTACAGCCTCTGCATGTGCACGTGTGTGTATGTACAGCAGGAGCTTTCCCTCCTCGTGACAACTCCTGAAGCTCGAGGAGCTGATGTTTTTCCTTCCCAAAGGGCATCGGAAGAAGAAATCTCCTGCGGGCAGGGCATGCACTTGCGGCCCCATCCGCCTGTCCCTGCAGAGCCAGTTGAAGGCTGGAGGCTCTGCATGAGCGGCCGCTCTTCTGCTGGCACCTGGAGGCTCTGCTCCAGCTTGGGCAGAATTAGGTCTCCATCACTAGCTCCAGTCCCGGAGAGGGCAGGTGGGTGCCGGTGGAATAAGCCCTCCCAAACCCACGGCAAGCCCCATGGCACTGGGCTGCACGCTGGGGGAGCAGCCCAGGAGCTGAGTCCTCCCTCCTCGGCAATGCTGGGCAGTCGGGGGCCAGTGGGGAGGCTCACGGGCAAGGGAGTTTGGCTGGAAAACAGCTCCTCTGCCCTCCCATCGCTGCTCCCGGGAGCCCCCCGCACAGTGGGGGTGCCTGTGGGCAGCCCTTTCTGGTGGATACCAAGATGTGCCTATTGCCTGTGGCTTGGCTCTGTCGCCGCCTGCCCGGGCCCCACTTGCCAGCGGAGACTGGCCCATCGCCAGCTTCAGCCTGGCATCTCCCTTGTTGACGTGAGCATTTCAGGCGCTACACGGCCGGGCCCTGCCTCCCACTGAGCTGCGCCTCTGCCTGCACCCTGCGATGGTCCCCACGGTGCCTTCTTCATCACCCCTCGCCCAGCCCTCAGCTCCCTCGCCTGGCCCCGGGTCTGGCAGGATGCTCTGCGTGGGGGCTTCCTGAGGGCTCCGGCACCAGCTAATCCCCTGGGAGGGTTTGGGAGGCGGTGGGAGCCCTCCTGGCTCCCCCCATCTCCATCCTCCCCCAGCCACTTCAGCTGCCCTGAGTCACACCGCGCCGCCGGTACTGGCAGAACGGCAAAGCCCACGCGCGTGGCTGGCGGGCACGGAGCAAGGAGGGGGAGAGGGGCTGCATCCTGGTAAGCGCTTTCAGGCAGGGTAATCTGGTGTTATTTGTAACACTAGTAGGGGAGCTATTTTTAGAGAGAGGCAAATTTGATATAATAGAACATAATTTGCCGCTGACAATTCAGAGAGTGGCCAAACGAGCAGCAGCTGGATTCCTAAGGAGGCTTTTTCCTGCCCTTCCTGAAATCCAGGGCTGATGTGCCAGAAGTGGCATTTGTTATTCCAACAATTGCTGGGGGAAAGCCCCTTGGGATGGCCCAATTAGCTCTGCTTTGCTTTCCTTCTATTGCTTTGTGCCGCCCCATAACCCGCTGTTAAAAGAAGCGAGGAATATTTTTGCTGCCATCCGTCGCGGGAGGGCTCGGTGCACCCGAACTCCTTTGGGCAGCTGGAGCTAGCCAGGTCCCCCCTTTGCCTTTTCTTCTGCAGGCTGAGCCAGCTCTGCTCTCTCAGTCTCTGCTTGTATAAATTTAGGATGAAAAATAGGTTCTGGTCAAACCAAACAGCTCATTTGCCAGGAAACGGAAAGCCTGTGTGCACTCCTGGAGGGTTTCTAACAGACTAAGTTCTTCTGGACTGGCCTCAGAGATACCTCGGGACAAACCCTTCATCCTGGAAAGGTGAAACACCATATTCCTGCTTGTCCTTTCCCCGAGATGAAAATCCACGGAAAACCTATGCCAGTGCAGGAAGACATTGGGTAGTTTTTTGTCGATCCCTGAAACTGTTGTGTCCAGCCTGTCCCCAGTTGGTGGCATGGGGACAAAGAGCCGCCGGGATGAGCTGGGATGGCCACAGGCTGGAGGTGAGTTGCCATGGGGCCAGCAGGACCCCGGCGAGGGTGGGGAGGTCACATTTCCCTCGGGGTTGTGTGTTCTCCCCACACGAGTGCCCCAAGGACAGAGCAGTAAGGGCACGTGGCATCATCCCCCCAGCCCGGAGGCAGCCGTCCCCCCGCTGCCCTGGGCAGGAGCAGCAGAAGCATCCTGAGGGGGGGGCTCCCCCCAAGCCCCTGCCAGCTTAGCCCCCACCGTGCTCCTGGCAACCTCAGAGCCATGTTGCGCTGCAGCCAAGAAGCCCCAGACCGTGGGACAGGATTGCGGAGGACAACGGCTGTGCCCCCCGGGGCTCTCTCCTGCTAGCAGGGGGAAGTGAGAGCCAAGGGAGAGAGCTTTTCTGGGTGGCAGCAGCACCTGCCCAGCTCTTGGAGAGCATCCTCAGGCGGCAGCATCCCCGGCAGGTCATGGCTTCATACCCAGCAAAATTTGCCACGAGGCAAATCCCCACTGCCTGCCAGCCAACCCCGCATGGCACGTGGCTGCAGCAGCTCCCAGCAGTGAAGCAGGGTGTGCTCTGCGCTGCAGCTCCCGGCTGCTCTCGGGAGGAAAGGGCTGAGCAGGACTGTGTCGTTTAACTCCAGCAAATGTGTGCCTGGGGTTTGATGGGCTTCTCTCCAGGTGTGCAGTCACTCCCCGCTGCTGGAAAACCTCTCGGCTGCATTCTGGTGGGTCACCGTCCTCCCCGTAGCCCCGAGGAGGGGTCTGCAGCACTCCTTCCTCTGCCAACACGGGGCTTTGCCCTTGGGCCGTGTCTCATCCTGAAATACTTGCAGTGGCTGGAGTTAAAGCCAAAATAACATTAGTAAAAAAAATCGGTTTTGCTGGGGACCGAGCAGCGATGCTTCCCTGATCGTATCCCAACAGCCCCATGAAGGGGGTCACATCTCCTTGCTGACACTGGGGCTTGCCCTATGTGGTTGGGATGAAGGAGAAGGTCTATCCCAGAGACCGGCTGGGGGGGTAATTCTGGCAGATGAGGGGTTAAGTGCCTGCCCCCGGTGCACCCCATATGTGACCATCCCTAGGGACACTGGCTGGGGTTGGTGTGGCACATGGGAGCCAGCAGGTCCCCAAAATGACTCGCTCACCTTAATCAAATACCTTTTCCCACAAATGCAAAGCCATGCCGTGGGCAGCCCAGCCAGCCGTGGGGGGTGCGGGTGCTCCCTGAGCATCACCCCAAGTCATGTGGCCCTTCCCAGCTTGCTCATGCTCTGCTTTCTCCAGTCCATCAGCTCAGGTTGGTGGAAACGGGGAGCCAACATATAGCAGGGAGACATCCCTAAAATTGAGATCAAACTGCTGTAATCTGATCCTTGAAGAACAACCACTTCGATGGCCAGTTGCCCTTTTCCCCTGCGACCGATTTGGTTAAGTGAAGATGCTAATGAATTTTGAAGCTTGCAAATGCCTGGGCTGGAGACGACTGCTTGGTTGGAGGTCCTCTGACACTTCCTCTGTGGCGCAGGTTTTTCCAGCCCAAGCAGGTTGCCTCTCACCCAATTTTGAACATAGATTTTAATTTACAATGATTCTCGGCGGTGGAGCCAGCTAAAGATCACCACCAGCTTTGGAGATGGAGGTGCGAGCTGGGAGTTTCCATTCGTTCAGATCCTCTGCCTCTGGGCACCACATCTTCTCCAATTAATTATGTCTGTCCTTCTGCTCCCATCATGCTGGGTTCCCCTGGAAAATGCTGGGGGTAAATAAGGTGACAAGCTTCTTTCCCTGCCCGTGTCGAGCCGCAGCCTCCAGCTGCCGAGAGTTGCGGCCATTGCGGGTGGGACTGCTCTGGCTCCATGGCAGAGGGGGTCCCCGGGGGACACCGAGCCCTGGGGATGGTGACGTGGTGAGGTTCCTCCTTGAGCTCACTCCTCTTTCTGCCAGCCCCCTGCTGCGGCCAATGCACTCCTCTGTTCCTTTGGGGCACCTGGAGCAGGGGTCCACCACATCTGTGGTGGGGGGCCGTCCCCAGCTGGGAAAGCACCCTTGCAACCTATTTCCAAGCTCACGCCCCCACTGCGCCAGCTCTGCTGACCATCACCACCGTGGGCGACTCTTCCCCCCCGAGCGGAGCCATGGCAGGGCAGCCTGTGCAGGCAGGAGCCAGCCTCTGCCTGCTGCAGGCAGGGCGCTGCTGACCCCCTCCTCTCTTTCTATCCCCCCTCTAGGGAGGAAGGTGCTGAGCTCTGAAGCTCCGGGGTTTTGCTGCCCATGGGCTCAGCAGGATGATGCCAGCCGGCCGAGAGCCCCCCGCGCCCCTCGCGGTGCCAATGTGACCAAGCGGCCGGCTGGGAACCGCGACGCCAAGCCTGGCACAGTGAGCACAGCGGCTTGTGGCCCCCGCTTTGGGGCCTGCCACCCAAAGATGAGCGATGGCGGGTGGATCTCGCTCAGCCCCACCGAGTTTGCCCAGCTCCAGCAGTACACGGACTGTGAGTACCCCACACCCCCCACGCATCCTCCCTGGGACAGGGAGAGGGGTTTTACAAGTCCTGTTGATCTGCGCTAGACTGGCGTCCTAGACGTCTTTGGTGTCCTCCTGGAGAACTAGATGACTTCTTAGGTTTTGGATGGGGAGGCTGGGAATGTCCCTGACGTCCAGCACCGACTGGTGGGGCACGGCAGAGGAGTCCCCATGCCTGCGTGCCTGGGAGGATTTAGCTGAGCACAAGCTCCCCCTGCTTTGGGGGACGCACACACGAGCACGGCTCAGTGCCTCCGAAGGCGGCCGGCTCCCACGTTCGTTAGCAAAGCGAAATGCCAATGAGAAAAGCAGGCTGGCTTTTCCTAAACACGCGGAGCTGCTCCATGGCTCGCCTCAGGTTGCCAACCCTCTGCAGTAATTTTACTTAGCGCTTTTGCAGAGCAGCCCTCTCCTGCAGCTCCTGCCGAGGAGAGGAGGTTGGCAGCGATGCTGTGGGGTCCTGGGGCTGCGAGCAGCTGGGGAGGGAGCTTGGGCAAAGCCCAGGGGTCCGAAACCAGGTCCTTGAGGTCCTACCTGCCCGAGAGCCGGCATGTGGGCATGCTTGTTGCAGTGGGCAATGGAGAAGCGGTGCAGTCTGGTGAGGTGCTGAGAGCAGGGCAAGATGGGCAGGAAAACCCAGCTGGGACCATGGGATGAAGGTAGAAGGGGTGTAAAATCATCCAGGGCACTGCTTTGCAGAGGCAGCGTGGCCCCAGGGTGAGCAGACTCCTGTGGCTGCGTGGGAGAGGACTGGGAGGCAAAGGGGACCCCAGGAACCCCCTGGGGCTGTTCTCAGGACTGTTCTTGGGGCTGCTGTGCGTCGCAGGGGCAAGGTGAACCAGGTCAAGGCTGGCAGCATGGGGACGCATGGTGTCCCAATGCAAAGAGCCCAGTGAAGCTGCCCCCAGCACCCTGCCCGCCTGCCAGGCATCCTGGGCAGGGGTGGGCAGGGTTGCGGGCAGAGGTGTGTGTGCAGAATCGCTGTCTGCATCTCGTCCTGCCTCGCTGGAGAACAAGCTTTGCTTTCTTGAATCACAGACCATAAAACACCATCTGTAATGCTGAGCTCAGAACATGTATGGCATCTTCATTTCATTAATCAAAGTGTGGCAAGTAAGGCTGCAGCGTGGGCAGCTGCCCCCTCCCCGGGAGGGTGGCCTGGCACCAGGCCAGGGAGCAGGGCTCAGGGGTCTTCCCACAGGTCCTCCCCAGGCCTGGGGCCAGGACCTGCGTCCTCGAGCTCACACTGGCCCCTGGTTGTGCTCTGCGACCCCCAGGCCTGCCCCAGGCATCCCAGACAGTCGTGGTCCAGCACCAAGCTCCATCCCCAGCATCCCCGGCAGAGGGATGGAGGGAGCAGGAGCCAGCACAACCACCCCGCTTGGAGAAAGGATTTCACAGTAATTAACAGGGCTGGTGTGTCTGAGAGCCTTTTAAATGGACATGCCCAGAGATATGTGTCTGAAGGTTAGGGCTTAACATTCCCTCCCCTTGATATTTTCTTCTGGTTTTCCCTTGTTTCCCAATTTTGGAAGGACCTACGTGCCTCCAGCCCTGAGGACACCCAGCCAGGGAAACTCACAGGCCATTTACTATTGGTGTGGAAGTTTGCACGGAGCAATACCGTTCCATTTCTCCCTCCTGGCACCTCCTAGAGATGTCAATGGGCAGCCCAGGGCAGGCTCCGGCGATGGCTCGGGCTGCCAAGGGGGTGCCAGCAGGCATCAGCTCTCAGCGTGGGGGTGGCCACCCAAAACCTGTGCAGAGGGTCCGGGGCAGGGACGGCCAGGGCATCGCCCCCAGAGCAGCCGGGACCAGGGAATGGTCTGGGCTTTCCTTGCTCAGCGCCGCAGCTTCGCTCTGGGTCTGTGTTTATTTTCATATAGGTAGGAGGAAGAGGACCCATCCCTGCCAGCCAGCTTTACATGTATGTTCTGCTCTCCAAAGTCATGGGGGGGAAAGTAGGGCACGGGTGGCCCCTTCCCAGGCATGGAAGGAACCAGAAATTGTATATCCAGCAGATAAACTTGTCTCCACCATCCCGCTGGTGGCCTAATGGTGAAGGGGGCTTGCTGGCGCCGTGCTCAGTGCGATGCCTTTGTCTCCCCAGACTCCACCAAGAAGCTCAAGGATGTCCTGCAGGAGTTCCACGGGGACGGCGTCCTCTCGAGGTACAACCCCGAAGAGGTATGGCCCTGTCCCCTCCAGCCTCCCCCCATGCTGCTGGCAGCTCCCAGCTCCCTGCCAGGTCCTGCAGCTAAAAGCAGCCGGGAGAAGGCAGGTCTGTCTGTCTGCCCCCCACCTCTCCCCACGGCCATGCTCCTGGGACTGGGGAAGATGTTCTCACAGATTGGGAGCATCTTTCCCAGCCCTCGGCCATCCCGGGGACCAGGCCTTCCGCGTAGCCATCCCACCCAATCCCACATGCTGCTGTCCCGTGGTGGCTGCCGGCTGCCTTGCTGAGAGCATTTTGGGGCATCTCCTTGCCAGGCAGAAGCTGGGAGGGACTTACTCTTTCTTCCCCCCAAAGCAAATAATTTTGCTGTTGCCAGTGTGGGGACAGGGGAAGGCTCTGTGCCTTCTTGTTCTCGCCTGGGGAAGGCTGGGGTTATTTTTTCCAAGTGGTGCTTTCAGAGAGACCTATTAGTGTGCCAGCAGGACAGAGCCTTTCACGGGGACCATAATCACTAGAAGCGAGATGAAACGAGAAAAATCAGTGGGCTGAATGCGACAAGGAGGGGCAGCAAAACTACCCAGCTATTCAAGGGCACCACAGGACCCTCGCTCCAGCTGGGGCCACAAAAGCTGTCGGGAAGGCAATGTCCTGATGCGGTGGGGATGCCCAGTGGGGAAGGAGGAGGCAAGGAGACCTCGGGAGGACGAGAGTCCCCAGGGCTGGGGGTGGGCTGGAGGGTCCCACTGCTCCATGCCTTGCCCCGCTGGAGAGGGAGGTTTTCAGAGCACAGCTCGTTACACCCCTCTGCCTCCAAAAACCCCGGCCTCCTTTGGCTGTTCCAGAAGGTCTCTAGCTCCCAATCATTTGCCAAGAGCTGAGCTCCTGGTTCTGTTGGAGCCTCCTGCCCCTCCAGCAAGCTGCCCACCATGCAAGGGGTCTTCAGACCTGTTGCTGCCCCGCCACCAGCAAATGCCCTCCCACCGCAGCTCTGCCCTTCCCTGTCACTTCCCCTGCTCTGACCCCGCTGCGCGGCTCCCATCTCTGCTCTGAATGCCGCTGGCCTGGCTTGGCTGTGCCTGCCCCCAACGGCCAGCCAGCACTGGGGACTTCTGGCCCTGCTACCTCTGGGTCCCTTTAGGTCCCACTGCTGGGATCTGGGAAGCCGGTGGTTTTTGGGAGGGCTCTGCAACTGATGTGCCCGGTGAGGGGGGGCCCAGGGCATGGGATCCCCACCCTGCCGGCAGCTCTGCACCCCATGTTGTGCTCGGGGCACCTCCATCCTCCTCCTCTGTCTCCTCCCCAGCCCATCGACTACGAGGGCTTTCGCCTCTTCATGAAGACCTACCTAGAGGCGGATGTGCCTGAGGAGCTTTGCCAACACCTCTTCACCTCCTTCAAGCGTAAGATATGCCAAGCCTCCCCTGAGACCCAGCGTCAGAGCCCCGGCGTCTCACAGCTCAACACCCTCGGTGAGCCAGCCCTGCCCCTGCCCCCCAGCTGGGAACATCATGGCATGGTGGCATGTTGGGCTCACCCCCACGCCACCCCATGGGGATGAAGGTTGCAGGGTGGCACCTGCAGTGGGTGGCATCGGGTCCAGCACACGGCCCGACGGATGGGTTCCTAGGGACCCTGTGCTCCTCTGCGGAGGAGAGGGCTTTCCCCAGGGGGGGAGACCCATGGGGCATCATTGCACTGATTCCTCCCTTTCCTCCATGCGTTCAGAGCCCAAGTCACTCAATGCCGGCATCTCCATCCAGACAGAGGTGGCCTATGGCCCTGCCGCAGGTACTGGTGTGGGCAGCCACTGAGCGCACGGGTGGCTGCACCCAGAGCAGGGGACTCGTGCCAGGCACCCAGCTTCTGCCTCCCCTGGCCCCAGCCTGGGCGGATTTGCAGCACGTGGAGACATCTGCTGAAAGGTCTATAAACTGCAAAAGAACAGGGAGAACCCTCCCCGGGTGCTCGGCTGCCACGTCAGGGCTTGGGAACAGCTCTGGCTGGTGGTGTGGGACCACATCCTCCCTGCCTGGTCCCAAGCACAGTGGCAGCTGGCACCCAGGGAGCCATGGGGCCAGGCAGGAGGTTGAGGGGCCGCCTGTGGTGCCCCTCGGAGAGCCCTGGGGCTGGGATGCCAGCCTGCTTTGGGGCTAGCAGAGGACCCCGGGTGAGCGACTGGCACCCGTGTGAGGTTCCTGGAGGAAGGGGCTTGCTGGGCGCAGGCACCCTGGTGTCACGCTGCCCACGAGCATCCGTCTGCTTTGCAGGGATCAATGGGAAAATGCTCCTAAGTGCCCTGGGACGACACCCTCCTGAGCCCAAGAGCTGCCATAGCAACGCGGCTGAGCTGCAGCCGGCATCCCTCACCCCGGCATCGATCCCCAATGCCTCCCCGAGCTGGTCCAGGTCATCCTCCCAGAAGTCCACCACCGGCACCCCTTCTGCTCACAACTCCTCGGGCTCTTCGAAGATCTCCTCCGGGTCCCTGCTCAGCCCTCAGTCGCCAGGTGAGCTTGGCCAGGGCTCCATGAGGGACACAGGCAGTGACAAGCCCTCCCCGGTTTCCCAAGCCGCGGAGCCACACCTCACTCCGGCAGCACAGCCGGTCAGGTGCCCGGTGCGGTGGCGGTGACCTTCCAAACTCGGCGGGTTCCTGGCATCTTGACACCTTTGCTTTGCAAACTTAAGCTGCCGATCCCGTCCCGCAGAGCCCCCCGCCAGTCAATGTCTTAATTACCTGCCAGCGAGGGGGGATCGGAGCGGTGAGTCACGGCTGCCTCCAGCCCAGCTCCTGCCAGCCACCCATGAGGGGAGCGCTGGGAAGGGCCCCTCTGCCAGGAGCAGCCATCTGCCGAAGGCCGCTGTCGGCACGGGCAGCCGCGAGCATGGGGGTGTCCCAGTAGCCCGTCGAGCTGCCCCGCCACCAGCCGAGCTTCTCGTTCCTTCTGGCTGGGTGCTTGTCCCCGGCAGAACACGTCCCCGTGGGCTCCTGCAGCGCTGGCGGTGTAGGGGTCTACACTCCAGGGACCGACGGACAGTTTCCAGCCCTGCTCCTGTCTGTGATGGCACGCAGCCCCACGCCGAATGGGTCCCTGCCCCAGAGTTTACGTGCTGCCAGCCCTGTGTCCCACCTGGGCATGGCTCCTGGCCCAAACGGCCAGCCTTGTGCATGGCCTTCATCCCCCTCTCCCTGCTCACAGGCACGAGGACTGTGGAGAAGAGGTTACCCTTCAGCCTGCGGAAGAGCCACAGCTCCCTGAAAGCCACCCCCCCACCGCCCCCCACCCCCCTGGCCCAGGTGGTCCACCTGAAGGACATCGTCTGCTACCTGTCCCTGCTGGAGAGGGGACGGGCAGAGGACAAGCTGGAGTGTAAGTGGGACCCTGGGGCCACGGGCTACTGGTCATGCCATGTGGAGGAGGGGGGCATCGCCCTGGGGGGGTTTGCCCAAGGAATAGTATGGGGCTGGGCGCTCCTGCTCACTTTTTAATGCTGAAACATTTAAAGCACTTGGGAAAGGCGCTCAGCATTGCTCCTCTGCTCCCGCCTGCTGGGACCTGTGTCCAGGTGGGGACCACAGCTTCCCTCCAATACCCCACAGCCCATTATGGGCTCAGGCCATGTCTTGCCCAGGCTGAGCTGGCATGGTGTTGCTCCCATCCCACAGCCCCGGCTGAGCTGGCATGGTGTTGCTCCCATCCCACAGCCCTGGCAGCCCCAGCACCGAGTGCTGGCTGCCCGGGCTTCCCTGGGGCTGGGCTCTAACCGGCAGCTGGCTTCTTTTCTCCCTCCAGTTATGTTTCGCCTCTACGATACTGATGGAAATGGCCTCCTGGATAGCTCGGTAAGCTTCCCTCGGGAGAGAAAGCCGGGGCCACTTGTGGGGCTGGAGACATGCAGGGCCCTATCAGGGTGCGCACTCCCCCAGTGAAGTGCTCCGAGCTGAATAGGGATATGGGAAGGGAGGAGGAAGGCAGCAGCATTTGCTGCGGGGCTGGACCATGGGGCTGGGGAACACACGCCAGCTCTGCAGCATCCAGCAGCAGCTAGAAAAAATCCACCCACCAGTAACTGGAGCTCTACATCAGGTCACAGTGTTTCAGTAAAGGAAAAATCGTGCACACCCTTCCCCCAGGATGTTTTCTCTTTGTCCTTTGGGTATCTCCCTTGAAACCCATGGCAAATAAAAATCTGTTTTATCAGAGCAGTTTGTCTGAGGGAAAACCCACTGCTGGTTTTCTGGCAGATTTTCAGAGGAGAAAGCAGTACCCAGCACTCACTGAGTAGTGGGGTGTTGCTGGCCCCCTGTGCGGGCAGGGGGCCCGGGGCAGCCTTGGGCGTATCAGGACATAGACCTGATATGTCCCCGGTTTGGGGGCTTGAGGCTGGACACGCCACTTGTGCCCGAAGCCATCCCTCAGCGCTGGGTGCCATCGTCTTTCTGTGCTCAGGAGCTGGATCGTATCATCAACCAGATGGTGCATGTGGCTGAGTACCTGGAGTGGGATTCCACCGAGCTGAAGCCCGTGAGTGCCACGGCTGGGGGCAGCCGGGGGGCCGGAGGGGGCTCTCGGCCATTGCCAGCAGCCAGGGTTCACAGGTGGCATCGCTGCGTCACCACATCTCCTCCCTCCTCCAGATCTTGAAGGCAATGATGGAGGAGATCGACTACGACCACGACGGGACCGTGACGCTGGAGGAGTGGATCCGGGGTGGCATGACCACCATCCCTTTACTGGTCCTCCTGGGGATGGAGACGGTGAGTGCCCGTGCGGGGACCACCTTCGGCTGCATCCAGCCACCCTGCCCGCTCCCTGAGGAAAGCCTGGGGCTGGCAGCAATGGGAGAGAAGGGTGGTGATGGAGGGTGTGCAGGGACCACAGGAGGGCACCCTACCCCCGGCAATGGGCCGCGCACCTGTCCAGCACCTGCACAGCCCCACGCCAGCCCCCGGCTCCCCAGCCCCTGCAGACACCCCCACCCTGCCTCTGCTGACCGGCCTTCACCCCCCAAATCATCACAAGCTCAGTTTTGAGCTGTGGTCGTTGCCAGCTGCCATGCCTAAGCAGGCTGGGTTTGCTCCTTGGGATCGTAGCGCACTCCGGTTTGATGAATATTTAATCAAAAAATAAGATGAGCACCTAAAATGCCAGCCACTCTCCTGGGGTGAGCTTCAAAGAGCAGAGGGGGGGTGGTTTGGGACCCCCTTATTTCCCCTATGTTGCTTTTTCATCCTTTTGGGCTTTGTTTCATTGGGGTGCATCCCTGGCCATCGGGTAATAATTTGCAGGGAAAGTCCAGGTTTTTGCTCCCCAGTGCCTATTCTGGTTTTTGCTTCCCATGGAGAGGCAGGGGGGCAGGCTTTCTGGCAGGAAGATTCAAGAAAACGGGGAATTTTAAGTGACTCCTGCAAAGCGCTTGTGCCTGGACCCAGCTGTTAGAGGTTTGCTTTGGTCACCCCATGGTGGCGGTGGCCTGGCCCCAGATGTGGAGTCACTTTCCCATAGGCCACCAGCAGAGCATTCCCACGGCTGGGCTGTGCCGAGGGGCCGTGGGGAGCTGGAACTCCATGCCAGGAGTGCCAGGAGCCGAACGTGCCTGGGGAGCAGGGGGATGTGGTGGCAGGAATGGTCAGGGGAACAGCAGGGAGAAGCGGAGCAGGGGGAGCCCATGGTCCTGCTGGGAGCGAACTCCCACAGACACGCTGGGGGCTTTTACAGGCTGAAAAGCTGATAAAAGTGGTGGGCTGAGTGGGCTGGGACCCCCAGCAGGGGAGTGACCCCCCTCACCCTCCACTCTCGTGCCGTGCAGAACGTGAAGGACGATGGGCAGCACGCCTGGAGGCTGAAGCACTTCAAGAAACCTGCCTACTGCAACTTCTGCCGCACCATGCTGCTGGGGGTCCGCAAGCAAGGCCTCTGCTGCTCCTGTGAGTCCTGGCCCCCCATGCCCCCAGGCTGGCGGCTCCCACCCCATCCCAGTGCCTCAGGGAGGGGGGACTTGTCCCTGTTGGTACTGAGCCCTGTGGGTGCTGCAGGATGAGCAGGGAGGGGGCAGTGCCCATGCCGAGGAGTGATGCTCACCAATTTCTTCTCTCCTGCCAGTCTGCAAGTACACCGTCCATGAGAGGTGCGTGTCCAAAGATATTGCCTCCTGCATCAGCACCTACGTGAAATCCAAGAGAAACACGAGCGTGAGTAGGCAGCTGGTGTGTTTCTGAGCCCGTGGGTCTCCTGTGGAGCCCTCCCGGAGGCAGCACCACCAGCAGCAGCTGGCCCTTGGTCTCCTGCCTTGGTCTCCCATGGCTTTTTCCCCTGGGATTTGTCCCTCGGGTCCTGGGCAGCAGCTCACAGGCATTCCCAGCATCCAGAGCCTGGCAGCACACACCCTGTCCCCAGCGCCCAGGGACCTGCAGGATCCCCAGTCCCGTGGTTTGCCATGGCTCTGGGTGGAGGACGGGTGTCCTCGATGCGCTGCATGGAGCAGCAGGGAGGGAAGGCGGCCATGTGAGGGGCTGGTTTGGATCAGACAGCACCCCTGGACAACAAGCCACCCTTCGACGTCATGGCAGCAGCCCTTAGTGGAGAGGAGACACCCACAGGTCGGTGGGTGCTGCGCCCGCAGTGCCCCCCGCTCCGTGCCTTGCAGGTGATGCAGCATACCTGGATTGAGGGCAATTCCCCCGTCAAGTGCGACAGATGCCACAAGAGCATCAAGTGCTACCAGGGCATCACCGGCCTGCACTGCGTCTGGTGCCAAGTCACTGTGAGTAGGCGGGCGTGGGGGGCCCAGGGTGTACCCCGGGGTGCACCCTGCAGCGCACCCTGCATGGCCGGCCCTGGGGGAGGAGAGGCTCACAAATGGCCTGGCGTCCCCTGCCCGACGTCCCTTCCTCCCGCTCCCTCCAGCTCCACAATAAATGTGCCTCCCACGTGAAGCCGGAGTGCGATGGGGGCCTGCTGCGGGACCACATCTTGCTGCCTTCCTACATCTGCCCCGTCGTCCTGGTAAGTCCCTATCCTTGCTGCTGGGTGGCAGGGACCTGGCAGGGCATCGCCACGGCTGACCTGCCTTCCCTGGCTGCCGGCGCTGCCTTCACGAGGCAGCGTGCACGTCCATGCCTCTCTTCCCCAAAGGACAGGCAGTCCCACTGCCGGAGATCGGAGAGCGACTCCCCTGCCAGCACTAGCCCTGAGGACAACCAGGCCTTCAAGTTCAACTCCACCACGGTGGATGGGCAAGGACTGCAGGTAGGTTCCCACGCCGGGCTGCCGGTGAGCTCTGCCACGGGTATGCGCCAAGCCCCGCAGCGGCCGGGTGTTCGCAGCCACGCTTTCTGCCCTCCAGATCAGCCCCCGGCCCGGGACGCACCCTCTCCTGGTGCTTGTGAACCCCAAGAGTGGAGGAAGACAAGGGGAGCGGTAGGTGGGGTCCTGCCCGGGGAGACCATCCCCCGGGGGTCGGGGGCTGCCAGTCCCTCGGGCTGCCCCGGCACCTCTCCCAGAGGGGGACTCGCCTCTGCGGCGTCCCTCACGCTTCTTTTGCCTTAGGGTCCTCCGGAAATTTCACTACCTGCTCAACCCACGCCAAGTGTACAACCTAGACCGCGGCGGGCCCGCGCCGGGGTACGGAGATGCTGTGGCTGATCCTCTGCCCCCTCCCGCCGGCCCCTTCTCCCCCACATCACCCCTTGTCTCTCCTGGCTTTCTCCAGGCTGAGCTTCTTTCGGGACACTCCGGATTTCCGCGTCCTGGCCTGCGGAGGGGACGGCACAGTGGGCTGGATCCTAGACTGCATAGGTGAGGGAGGAGCAGGCATGCTCCCGCAGAGCATCGTCCACCCGTGTCCTCGGCGATCTGCCGTGGGCTCCCGATATTTCCTACCCCTGGCGAGAGCGGGGTGGGGGTCCTGCCAACAGCATCGCCTCCGGGCTGCCGGCCGAGGACGGGCATGGAGAGGAGCAAGGAATGAGTCCTTTCAGCCCCAAACCTCTCTTTCCCCTTGAATTGCAGACAAGGCGAACTTGGTGAAGCACCCACCGGTGGCTGTCCTGCCCCTGGGAACAGGCAATGACCTGGCCCGGTGCCTGCGCTGGGGAGGAGGTGAGGCCAGGCGAGCATCGCCCGGAGGGTGGCCGGCCCATGGGAACCATCCGGTGCAGCTGGGTGGGTGCTGTCCTGGGGGACGGAGGGCTCCTGGTTTCTTGGGATGAGGCTCGGGGCTGCATCTCAGCCCTGGTGACTCCTGATGGTGCCTCTAACCCCTTCCAAAAAAAGCAGCTGCTGCTTTCTAAACCCCCACCAGCCAGGTCCTCCCTAACAACCTTTTTCATCTGGGAGAGCCATGCCATTAGCTGAAATCTCTGCCACCGCTGCAAGGATGAACTGAACATCTCGCTGGTGCCGTAGCAGCAGCCCCAGGCTGCCCTGGGTGCTCGGCACCCAACTACCTCTGGCCCCACATGACATGACTGTGCTCCCCTTCATCCTCCTTCATCCTCCTCTGATGCCCATCTTCTCTCCCTTACAGGCTATGAAGGAGGCAATCTGATGAAGGTCCTGAAAGACATCGAGCACAGCACGGAGGTGATGCTGGACCGCTGGCAGATAGATGTCATTCCCACTGACAGAGAGGCCAATGGAGACCCTGTCCCGTCCACCATCATCAACAACTACTTCTCCATCGGGGTGGTGAGTACTGCAGGGCAGGGATGGGTCCTAAGAGCAGCCCAGAGCACAGCACACATGTATTCTAGCTGGAGAGAACAGCACAGCACAGGGCTAGTAATCGGTGCCCAGACCAGCGCTGTGCCGTGCCCTCCGGAGCTGCCTGGCCATAGCAAAGTGGGCAGAGAAGAGCTCTGGAGGCCAGCGGATCAGGGGGGCTGTCCCCTGGGTCCCCAGCGCAGCTGCAGCCTCAAACCCACCTGGATCAGGGGATTCCCAGGGCCATTTCCAACTCAGCCAGTGGGAAATGCCTCGGCTGCCATAAAGTCATTGGAGCGATCCAGCCTGGTGGGTGCGCTCGAGGGGTGCCGCCCCCCCCCCCCTTCCCTCCTTGTCTCCTCCTAGACTCATCCTTAGCCCTCTTCCAAGCCAGCCCTCAGTTAATGCCCGAGAGCAGGGGCTGGTTCCTGGTGACATTCCTCAGAGACTATAAAAGCCTTTCTAAGTGTTTGGTGAAATTCTACATTTCAGCTTGAGTCTCCCAAGCCAGGGACGCTCCCTCCCTGCTCTTCCTTGCTCACGTTCCCACCCTCCCTCCATCTCCTACTGTTGTTTTTCTGGTATTACTGTCATTTGTAATGGCAGCACTTAAATGCATAAACAGGCATGGAATGTCTCTCTTCCCAGCCGGGAATATTGCAAGACCAAGCGTGTGGGGAGCTTAAACAGGGTTTAGAGAAGTTTGGAGTCCCAGGGATGGGTTGAGATCTGCTGGACACCCCACCTGAAGCTTTTGCCGAGACAGCATCCATCGTCAAAGCCCTGCTTTGGTGCTCAGACCTGTGTTTCCCCATGTTTTCCTAACCCAGGGAGGGTTAGGGAGCCCAGGGAGGATGGCAGCCCCATGCCATAGGGCTTTCCCCAGCACCAGGGGTCAATCCTGCGAGTGGCAGGGCTTTGGGTGAACAGCAAAGCCGAAAGCTTTCCCAGGGGCTTGCAACATCTTTGTCCTGGGCCATGGGTACCTGAGCAGTACCACCACGGCGTGGGTCACCCACCCGGCAACGCTGCGGGATGCTTCTAGTTTCACATCAGCTCCTGCTAATGCCAGGGCATGTCACTGCAGGTGGCATTTGGTGACAGCTTCCAAGTCGGGCTTAAACACCCCCCACCTCGCATAGGAGAGGTTGCAAGGAGTTTCAGGAGAGCTGCCACCCTGCCAGGGGAGCTGTCAGGGTGCCAGGTCCTGGGGTGTCCCCGGAGCCCCACTGCCCTGCTGGTAGCCCTTTCTCCCTCCCTCAGCATCACCTCCATGTGGAGCCCCTGCGATGAGGGAAGGAGGCCAAGTGCACTAATTATGTCTCGCTTAACAAGCCCATTCAATGCTTTGTGAGCAGCCTGGCTGAGGGTGCCTCCATCGCCTCGGCATGGCCCCTGCCCTGTGCCCCCGTGCCCTGGGGACCAGCTGCGAGGGGAAAGAGCTGAGCCCCTGTATCCTGGCACTTGCCCACAGGGCGCAGGGGGGGGTTCTATTTCCCTGCTGCACCGCCAACGTCTCTGCGCTCCCTCTCACTGCAGGACGCCTCCATCGCCCACCGCTTCCACGTCATGCGAGAAAAGCACCCCGAGAAATTCAACAGCAGGTAAGAGCTGCCCGTGGTCCCCCCCAAAAGCCGTACATCATGCCAAGGGGACATACTGGAGCCTGCTCCCATCTCACTGGGCTCCTCTCGCCCCTCTCCCCATGGGACTGGCGACAGCCCCGAGGAGGTGGCCCGGTGTTCGCCAACCTTAGGGCACGGGCAGGGGATGCGCCAGGCACGGGCAGGGGACAGGGTCTGGGCACAGTGTGGGTCCAGGGTGCTCCTTCGGGCCCCGTGCAGCGTGGCAGGCTGCTCGAACTTGGCCGCGCACCCAATTACGTTCATTCATGCTTTATAATTAGCACCAAATTCCAGGACCGGCAGGAGCAGGCCAGGCGGCAAGGGCAGGGCAGGCAGCAGGTCACAGCTCGCTCCTGCTGTGCTCGGGGTGCAGGGAAATGGCATGGCAGCAGCAGGAGCTGTGGCTTGCAACCCCCATCCCCATGTTCAGAAATGCCTGCTAGGAAAAAACCAAATGGACCAAAGTGTCAGGCTCCGCTCTGAAATTCAGCTCCCTTCAGCTTACAGCTCCCCCTGGAAGCCTGGCGCAGCAACTGATGCAGGGGGTGAGCAGTGGTCAGGGGCTGCCTGGCAGGGTGCTGGGAGGGTGCGAGGCAGGGTGCTGAGGTGGGGGACATCCCCTCCATGGGGTACCCTGTTCCTGGCAGCCCTGTCGAGAGACAACAGTCCACACTCAGCTCTGCTGAGAGCCGGTGGAGGAACCCCATCCCGTGCTGGGGGACCACCCAGCACCCGCATCCGTCTGCTCCGCAGAGGGGTCAGAGCCAGGTCTGCCTGAGCCAACCCCTGTCCCACAACACAGCTCCCTGGGGCGGTGGTGCCGGCCGTCCCTCCCCATGATGGCTCATGTCCCCATTAATGGCTCGTGTCCCCATCACGATGGCTGCAGAGAGGCTCTGGAAACCCATCCTGCTGCCGGCTGGGCTGGGGCGAGGTGCCGCTCCCGAGCGGGATGTTGATGCTGCTCTCTGCCCCAGGATGAAGAACAAGCTGTGGTACTTCGAATTTGGGACGTCGGAGACCTTTGCAGCCACCTGCAAGAAGCTCCACGACTACGTCGAGGTGGAGGTGGGTTTCCCAGCATGGTCCCTGGCTCCCGCCACAGCACAAAGGCTTTTTGGGAGATGTCACCCATGGGTCCTTTGGGCAGAGTTTTTGGCTGTTCAGGGAGGGGATGCCGCGGCAGCTTTGACCCCTTACGGCAGTAGGAGGATGCGGTGGCTGGCAGGACCTGCTCTTCCACCATGCGGCGCTTGCTGCAAAGCTGGCCAGCTGCAGGCAGAAGAATAGCCCCGTACTTCCCCCTGCGCCCCCCCCCATCTTCCAGCTGTATTTCAGAGCGTGCCTGGAATATTCTCTCTGTAAACTCCGCGTCTGCTCCCAGCCCTCGTTGGATGACATGGAAACAGCCTTTAATTAGAGCGGGGAGGAGGGCCTATGGTTGCTAAGAGCGCTGTCATTTCTCTGCTCTCACTGGGGGGGTTTGGGCCATGCTTCGCTGTAAACTTCCGCCTCTTCTTATCTCTGGATAAACGACCCTTTTATAACTTAGGCTTGAGGGCAAAGGGGAAAAAACCCATCGCTTGCTACAAAGGGTTGGCGCAGGTCTGACCAGGTGGTGGGCACAGGGTCGCTGGCAGTGGGCAGAGAGCGGGCAGAGCCCGGGGAGCCAGCGGCGCGGTGCGGCATGTGTGGCTGTGGGCAGAGGGACTTTGAAGCCTGTTTCTAGGAGAGGAGTTTCAGCCCTTCCCAAAGGCCGAAGGGGGTAGCTGTGCCCTCGGCAGCTGGTGGGTAGGGGCAGGAGCAGGGATACAGCCGTCTCCAGCCCTTCACCGGCCACACACCAGCATCCCGGGGCAGATAAAGTCCAGGACCGTAGGGTTCGATGCTGCCAGAGATGGGCACGAGGTGCCCCGCATGCTGCCCACGCGCTCCCCACCAAGCGCACGTTGGCAGGAAAGCGTTAATCCCGCAGTATTTGAAGTTGAAAGCGGCAGCCTGTCCTCCCTCCGGCTCCCAGGCAACTGTCAGCCTTGCAGAGAAATGGCAGTTTTGTTTTGGAAATTGGCACTCATTCCCCTACAGCTCCTGGAAATGAATTTGCTTTTTTCCCCAGCTGCAAATTTCTACTTCCAGCATCGCTGCCAGCGCGCCGTCAGCTGCCCCTGCTCAAAGAGCCCATTGTAGCTCGCTGGCACGCTAACAGGGGAGGGCTACGCGGGGAGAAATCGCTCCCCGCGTGCCTGGGTGCATGGGCAGACGTGGGCAGACGTGGTCCTGCCCGCCCCACACACCCCTCCGGGCAGGATCGGGCTCCCACAGCATCCCCGGAAATCCCACAGCCCGGGCAGCCCTGGGCAGCAGACTTGCTCCCATCCCACCGCGGCCAGGTCAGTACCGGCCACCTCGCAGGCAGGCAGGAAAGATGCCTGCAGTTGGGGGTGATGCTCGGCTCAGCTGGGTGTGGGATGTGTTGTCCGTCCCGCAAGGAATCAGAGCCCTCTCACTCGGTGTCTGCTGCTCAGAGCGTTAGGGTCTTTTCTGTTCCTACAAATCTCGATATCATTAAGATGTATTGAGAACGAAAGGATTTACACCCTTTACAAGCCTTGGAGAGACAGCTCTTCACTCCCAAACGAGAAGAGTCCTGCCTTTTGCTTTCAAGGCGAGGCTAAAAATAAGATCTCGGAGCATCAGGGGAGGCAGAGCAGATTTGAACATACAGAGACGTTTGCTTGTGTGCGCGTCCAGCTCCACATACGTGCAGCTGGCATGCTCAGCGCTTACCGACAGCGTATTAAAAAGAAGCTGGAGACCTTCACTCTTTGCTAGAGGAAAACAACTGGAGTCAAAGCAGCAGCAGGGGCTCATCAGCCCATTCGCATTCCTCTTGGCAAAGCAAGAGAGAGCAGAAATGCCGTCACATCACCAAAATGCAAGGAAAAAAATGTGCTGGTATTTGCTGAAGCGTAGCGTGGCAGGTAGAGAGCGGATGTATAAAAGAAAATACAAATGCACTAGAGAAAATACAGTTGCGTGGGAAAGCGGCTGCTGCATCCAGAGGTATCTAGAAAGAGGATCCAGTGTCGTCTGGGTAGCATGAGAGTGAGAAGACCTGAAGTTAAGAAATGCATTTCCATGGCTGCTGCTTCCAGTCATGTGGGAAAGCCTCAGGCAACAGATATTTTACCTTCTACAGGGAATTTTCAGCTGAGGCAGTCCTGCTGTATGACAGCAAAGCCCGGGATACCAGTTCTGTGCTGCCTTGCAGTTTTCTCTCCAAAACCTGACGTTTTTTCTTCTTGGCACCTTTCTTATCATTTCCTTCCAGTCTCATTTCTAGTTTCCAAATTGCACTTGAAGAAAAAACTGGTTTGAGTTAGTTTTGGGGCGGTGAAACTTTCTGATTCTTTAGGGTCAATTTGAACAAGGGGAGGTTGGGGAAACGTGTGCTGGAGATGCTTGGATGGAGGTCGCTCCAGGGCCGAGGTGGTATTGCATCCTATTTTGGGTCGCAGCACCGAGCCTAGCCGAATTTTGTATGTGCCCTCATAGGAAATTCTCTTTTCGAAACTGCCATCTCAGACATGTAGTAAAATTCATATTGAAATAGAGGGGAAAGCAGCACAAGGAAGGCGAGATGGTGGTTGTCAGCCCTAGGGAAGCAAAGCCAGGGGGGTATTTGCTTGCACCTCCAGCCCCAGCCGGCCTGCTGGAGCCACCCTGGAGCGGGTTTGCTCTGGGGACTGTCCGGTGGCACACCACGCTCGTGGACCCCTGCTCCTCTGGCGGGCAGGCGGGGAGAGGAGGCTGGGCTCCGCGGGCACCGGGCACCATCTCGCCGCCCACCCCAGGGCCTGACGCTGCCCATGTGCCCGGCAGTGCGACGGGACCCTGCTAGACCTGAGCAACGCGTCCCTGGAGGGCATCGCCGTCCTCAACATCCCCAGCATGTACGGTGGCTCCAACCTCTGGGGCGAGACCAAGAAGCAGCGCAGTTACAACCGGCTGGGCAAGAAAGCGCCGGAGAAGCTGCACGCCACGGTGGTCACTGACACCAAGGAGCTCAAGTTCTGCGTGCAGGGTGAGCGGCGGGGCCCGGCAGCAATTGGGGTTTGCGGGGTGCGGGGGGTTAGCAACAGGGAGCTGGGCAGCCACCGGTTCTGTCTGCGGCTCAGTGCACATGGTGCTGGAGCAACGGCACTGAAGGCTTTGCTATCGGTTCCCTCTCTTTTGGGGTGCTGGGGTGACCCCAAGAATGATCTGGCCAAGCTGGTGAAGGAGGGTGGCTCTGCCTGCCTAGGTATGGCCCAGCACCGCGTTTCTCAGGGCTGGTTATGCCGTGCCATGGTGGCCAGAGAGGACGTGGCTCCTGCGCCCTGCCAGGCACCTCTTCCCCCACCCTCCGGGGATCCCGGCTCGGGGGGTGCCCGAGTGGGACCCGTCACCTGCGGGCATGAGGCTGGGCAGCCCCCAGCACCCCGTGGGGCTGGCAGGCAGCCGCTGCAGGGCTGGGCACCCGCTGCTGCAGAGGAGGAGTCGGAAGCGGAGCTGCAGAGCTGGCACCAAGGGCTTTTGTAAGCATCTTCCCAAGCTCTGCCGCAGAGCTGCCAGCCTGGCTGGGGGGTTTCGGGAACAGCGTGGTACCCATGCTGTGCCCCAGCCGGCACCTCACACCCGCTTGCTGTGGCCGCCGGCGCTGTCCCCGTGGGCACGGGCAGGGCGCAGGCAGCCCAAAGTGTTGGCAGGGTTCCCCCACAGAGAGCAGTGGTTTAGAAAGCAGCCAGCAAAATAGGGCAAGCACCCTTATTTTCCACCCGCCACCTTCCACAGCCTGGGGCTGGGGTGGGAAACAGCCCCCTCGCCGCGTGGCTGCCAGGACGGCTGTGGCGTTGGCCATCCCAGGCTGTCACTGGCTGTCCCTCGCCAGGCGTGCCCGTGGGTACAGGCAGCAGGGAGTGGGGGAGAGCAAAGGCCTGTTCCAAAGGGTAGTGAGAGGCAGTGGGGTGGGTCCCTTGGGCATGTCCCCACTTGCAGGTGGGCAGGAGGGGGGGAGATGGGGGTCCACCAAGGGTGAAAGAGGACCCTGAAGGGAGTGAGAGATGGAGCGAGTCGCCCCAGTGTTGGGCACCTTCGGTGATGGCCCAGAAGAGCAGGAGGAGCTGGGAAAAGGGGTGATGCCCTGGGATCCCTCCCAGGGAGGATTCCGTGGTGCATCCCGGCTCCCGGGGGGCTGCAGTGCCCCAGGGCACCCAGGGGATTGCAGGGGTGCGGGGCTGGGGTGGGTGTCTGCTGCCATTTCATACAACACTGCAAATAAGTGGTCGAAGGGCTGGTGGGGATCCGGGCTGCCACCCTGCAGCCATGGAGGTCCAGGCACTATTTCAGACCAGGGATATTTTGGACAGCAGCATTGTCCAATGCTGCAAACACCCAGCTGGGCAGTCTCAGGGCACAGGGGACATCAGGACATGTCCCCACAGTGCCACCAGCCCCGGTGTGCTGGTCCTGATGTTTTGGATGATGGCAGAAGGCAGGGGATCCCTGGGGACGGGGGGACCAACTCGTATCCTTCTCTCTTGCAGACCTCAGCGACCACCTCTTGGAGGTGGTGGGACTGGAGGGTGCGATGGAGATGGGGCAGATCTACACGGGGCTGAAGAGCGCTGGAAAGAGACTGGCCCAATGTTCGTCCGTCACCATCAGGTATTTGTCCCTGACCGGGCTGAGCGCCTGACCGATGGCAAAAGCCTGTGCCTGTGTCACCCTGTGTTCCCTCTCTTTGTGCCCCGCAGGACATCCAAGCTGCTGCCCATGCAGGTGGACGGGGAGCCCTGGATGCAGCCATCCTGCACCGTGAGTCCTGGAGGAGGGAGTGATTCTGCCACCAGCAGCCGGGGCGAGCAGGGGCTGTCCACATGGTGGGACGGGGCAGGCAGGGGCTGACAGCATGGCAGGCAGCCTTGGCTCCCCATGCAGCGTGGCAAAGCCTCTGGAGTTGGAAGGAGGCTCCTGCGCTTGCTGGTGGGTGGCCGCAGAGCCCAGCCACCTGTGACTTCTGTCTGCACCCATGCCGTGAGTGCCATGGGCAAGCCATCGCAGGAGCCATGCGGACAGGGACACGGTCATCCCTTGCCGCGTGGGTGGGTGCAGTGGGGTTCCCCACCATCCAGCAGGCAGCTTGCCCAGAGGAGAAATCCCTCTGCCCATCCCAGCGCTGCCTGGATGTGATTCCCAAGCTGTTACTCCCATGCAGCAAAGCATTTAACGACCCAGCCGGGGGATGGCAGCAGCTCCTGACCCCAGTGCTGGGTGCTGAGCTGCTCCCGGCTTGCTTGGGTCGCTCCCTGGGGTCCCCAGGCTGGGGGATGCCCAGGAGGGCTCAGAGCCCAGGAGCCCATTACTGAACTGGGTTTTTCACTTCTTTTTAGGTCAAAATTACACATAAAAGCCAAGTGCCGATGCTGTTGGGCCCCCCGCAGAAGAGCAGCTTCTTTTTCCTGAAGAGGAGAAACCGAACTCGAGATTAAGCAGCGTGCAAGGAGCCGTGGTCCAGAGGCACGTGGCATCCCAGACACCCGCCCGCTGCAGGGGGTCCCCAAATCCCCGCTTCAGAGTGGGGAGAAAAAACAACCCCCCAAGCCCAGTGGGGATGCTTTGTCCTGGGAAGGTCTTGGAGGCTCCTTCCCAACCACCACAAGCGTCTTCTCCAGCTGGGATGGAAGTGGTGGGCGAAGGCAGGCCAATGCACAGGGAGTGCCTTCGCTGGAGCAGTGCTATGACTGGAGTTTTTTTCCCTTTATTTAAATAACCCCCCTGCTGCCTGCCCCGGCAGAGCTGCAAATGAACGCGCTCCCGAGAAAACGCCAAGCTTCACTTATTTATTTTTAATCCCCTTGAAAGACACTCGATGTTTTGCTGCACTGGCTTTCTGTCCACCTTGCACATTGGAGAAGTTATTTATTTTCTTAGCCTAGAGGAGATGGTCTCTGCCATGCCTTCAGCTAGCGCTTCTGGGATGGGTTTTAAGCAGATGCAAAGCCAGCCTTCACTGCCGGCCCTGCGAGCTGCCAGGCATGGGATGGGCTGGGGACAGACAAGGTGGTGCCTGGGCCATGGGGGCAAGCGTGGGGTGGATGGGAGGAGACTATGTTTTGACATGGAAGTGGCAAAAAAGGGATTTGGGGGCTGATTCTTGGGATCCAGTGCCCCGGCTCTGGGCTTTGTGTTCATATTTATGTATTTATTTAGCAAACTTTGGGGGGACTTTGGGGCTCACCTTCTTTTTATGAGCCCTAGTTGGACATGAACGCCACCTCCCTTCTCTGCTGGCTGTCCCCCATGGCACTTCCTTCCAAGTGGACTTTCCTCTCTCCTAAAGCCTGCCAGCCTGTGCCAGGGGCTGGGGACCGACATCCAGAAGCTCTTCTCGCTTGGAAGTGTCCCCCCTGGCCTTTTTACACATCTCCTCATGTGCTTCACCAGGCCCATGCTCTCCTGGTGGCAGCTGTGCTGCCTCCGGTGCTCCTGGATGGCTGCAGGGAGCAGTGAAGAGCTCTTGCGCCTCGGTTTCCACACAGCCAGGTCTCCCCCCAACCCACCCCGAAGCCAAGGAGCTTCGCAGATGCCGCTGCCAGCCCCTGCCTGCGCGGGCGCCCACTGCTCACCACCTGGCTGCTCCTTTTCTCCTCACCCAGCCGGGGTGCATGGGCAGGTTTCGGTGGCATCACCCATTATCTCCCACTAGGCGCATGGGGAGAGACCACGGGACGCAGCTTCTCCCCAGGATGCAACAGGGCCCAGAAAACGAATGAATGCATGGAGGCCGTGGTGGTCTAGATGTGTGCCCCGCTTCACGGTGCTCCCAGGAGCTGGGAGTTGGCAGGACCGGCCCACGGAAAGGCTGCTGGTTGCTTCTGCAGGCACCTGCTGCCTCCTGGGGTGGCCCTGCATGGGGGGACACCTGGCTCCTGAATCAGCTCCCGCGCCCAGGCAGCTCCCTCAGGTCTGGCAGAGGCCCCTGTGCCACTGTGAGCAAGCCAGGAGCATGTGCCCTGTGGATGTTGCTGCAGGCAGGAAAACTGCTGCTTGTCCCCGCTATGCCCCTGCCAGGGGTTTGGGAGCCATGGCTGGGACAAGCCACCCTCTCCTCCCCAGTGACCCGGCTCCCGGTCTCTCCTCATGCTGCAGGTTCCCATTCAATAGCATTCCCCTGGTAGTGCAGAGGGTGCTGCCGTCACTATGCTTCAGAGTGAACAGTGAGCTGAAAGGGAGCCGTTTGTCACCCTCCCCAGGCAGAGACAGCAGTGCTGTTGTGCACCCATTCAAGCTTTAGCTCAGGGCTGTTTCTGACAGCAGCTATAGGGCCCTGCTGACAGGGGAGGAGGTGGACTCCCAGCTGGCCTCTAGCCCACGAATCGTGGCCAGAGCGCAGGAGGAGGCTCCAGTGGGCTGCCACGGGGTGGCTCCCTCTCCTCCTGCCCTCGGGCAGGGCGAGGGTGAGCTGGGGGGCAGGTGCTCACTGCAAGGCAGAAGAGCACCGCAGAGCGAGCGGGAGCAAGCATGAGCCCGGCTGGCAGGCACAGGGGTCACCACAGCTCACCGGAGCCGTGAGCTGCGTACATGGGCACGCTCCACCCGCCGTGCATAAATCCCCCCTCCTCCTCCTCCTCCTCATCACCCTGGCCGGCCATTAATGAGTAGCCAGGTGAAAGCGTAGGGGAGCTAGGCCAAATAAACCCCAGGTCTCCTGGACCAGCAGCCTCCATTGGAAAAAAACCCCTCGACCAAGCTTTGCCAGCAGACAGGTTGATGGGTTTGATCTGTGGGATGACAACACACGAGGTCAGCGGCATTTATAGCAGCAGGTTTGGCTCCATTTCCCTGCCCGCTTGGCCTCAACCCAGGGTTTTATCCCAGGCCTCCGATTAGAAAGTGCCTGTATGGAATCGGCAATGTTTTTCACCACCGACCTGCTCCTTGCACCCAGACACGGTTTGCTGGGCTCTGGGCAAAGAGCAGCGCTTGGGTCTCTCTGCTGCAGTTTGCCATCAGTGGTGCCAGAGCCGGGGAATCAAGCGGGCACTGTTTGGCAGCATGCCAGGGGGTGAGGAGTGTTTGTTTGAGCTCAAAGCTGGAGGGGGAGCACCCAAACACATGTCCTGCAGGGTACAGGGAGCCCAGGGCCACCACCCTGGACCACGGGGGAATGATGACACACTGGCACCAGTCTGCCAAGGGTGACGGGCTCCGATAGAGACATCCCTTTCTGATGATCAGTGAGACGACTCCTGCCACCTCCCCCGGGGGACACGGCTTTGATCCACTCCCACCATACCAAAGCCATGGTTCAACGGGCCTGGCAGCTAACGACCTCCTTAGTCCAATGGTGCAAAATCTTCAGCCCAGGAGGGGACCTGCAGGGGCTGGGATGCCAGCTCGGCTGTCCCCGGCTCCAGGGAGAAACATGCCATGCAGCCGAAGGGCACGCGAGGCTCTGAAACCAATCTCCCTCAGCATCTCCCAGCTCAACCCCGTTTGTCCCTCAAAGGCCACGGGATGGACCCCCCAAACACCCCCCCCAGCCCCAGGCATCGGTGCCAGTGCACAAGCAGCCCACCGAGCTGGTGCCATTCTGGGGGACCCCTGATTGCTGGGGAACTATTGCCGTGGGACCCCCAGTCCTGTCCTCCTGCTGTGTGCGTAGCCATGGTTGCCTGCATGGAAATGGTGTCCGTAGCGTAGTGCGTGTTGCTGTGTACACCTGGACTGCTGTGGGCTTGCCTCAAATAAAGATGATGATGAAATACTTGGCTGGTCCTGGGGTGCACTGGGGTTCCCCGATTCCTGGCCAGGCATGGGGTCCCCATCTTCAGGGACTCAAAGGGGAGGTGCCCGATTCAGGGTGCCAGGGGTGAAGTTGTCAGTGGCAGCGCGATGGAGCGGTCCTTAGCAGGAGCTGCAACTGGCTAAAATTGGAGCCTGCAATTTTGTCCCCCCCCCGAGTGGGTTCTAAATTTAGCAGGCGCTGGTTGCCATCCCCCTCCCAGCCCTGGCTCTCCAGGGGCTTTGGCTCTTCCCAAGGCACCCTTGCGGCCTCCCACCCGCCTGCCCCCTCACCTCTCCCTGTACTGGGTGACAGCAAGAGACCCGGAGGTGCTGAGCAGCCCCTGGCCAGCGTGGGACCAAGGCTGCCTTGGGTCACCGATTGTGTCCAGCTTTGTGATGACTGGGCTCGTCCCCAGCAGCCAGCCTTGCTCCCCGGCCCAGGTTTTGCCACCTGCCTGTTCGTGTGTCATCTGCTAATTTTACCAGCGGTGATTTAATCCCGGTTGCCTGCCTGCAGAGGGGAAGTGAGAGCACCAGCACCTGCAGAGCCCCCCGGGAGCCATCCCTAGGCGGCAAGGACACCCCGTGCCCCCTGCGTGCTTCGCCCCCCCCCCCCCCCCAGCACGCAGGCACGTGGCAGGCGGCATATCCTGGTAGCACCCCACCCGCCATTTCACCCATGACACCATGGGAAACAAGCTACCTGCCATTACCAGCGTCATCCCTGGGAGTCGGTGGTGGCCCTAAGGGACTCTGGAAGCTCATCAGTACACCAGAATTGACAGAGGAATTCCCATCAGCAGCCCAGAGATGTGCTGGGCAGCTCTCCCAGGACACCAGCAAGCCCATGACCTGAAGATTTCAAAATGATGATGACAACCCCATACCAACAGGCTTCCAAGCCCCTGGGCATCTTCCCAGGATCCGAGCAGAAGGCTCCTCTCCTTCCCAAGCTGTGAAGAGCAATATGTAACTGAGTACTATTCTTTGTCCCTTCTCCAGCAATTAGTATCCTGGTCTCACTCTGCAACGTGAGGCCTCCACACAGTTCATTTTTCCTGTGCAACCTGCTGCACCCTCCCCGAGCTGCCACTGGCAGGTCTCCATGGCAGGTCTCACCACCTTCAGTTTACAGATGGGGAAACTGAGGCACATGGCAGAGCAATGCTGCGGTGGGGGCCTGGCAGGCCCCCAGCAGCATGGCTCTATCCTAAACTCATTCCCAGTCCTCTGAGCTATTTGCAGTCCTGCAAGGGCTTGTGTCCACAAACCTGCAGCAGGGGGATCCAGGGCCAGGGCAGCCCCAAAGCCCCTGCAGGTGGGAACTATTTTCCTATGGCCTCCTCCCAAGAGCCCTTCTCAAAGGCTCTGCCTGAAGGAGAAAGGCTGCTAAAGCCAGCACTCAGGCGTGGGTTAGCCCCGAGCTCGCAGGGGGACCCGTGTGACACCACCTTGCTGGTGCAGAACCACCTCCCCAGGAAAGCAGAGGGGACCCCACGGCATGTGAGGCCCGAGGTCCGTTCCATCTGCAGAGCTTGCTATGCAGCAGGTTCTCGGGCACGGGAGTGCACGGAGCAGCACGCCCCCGGGTCTGCCACCCACCCGCAAGGCCGTCCGTTAACGCCCCAGCCCCACTCCTGGAGCAGGCCGCGGCCCCTTTAAATCCTGCGCTGCCCCAGCCCCACCCCCCAGCCTCTTCCCCCTTCTATTTTTTTATGAATGAAAAACGTTCTCGGCGGAGCCATGCAAATCGCGCCGCGCCCATTGGCTGCCGCCTCCCCCGCCCACCCAGCCGGCCTCAATGGTGCTCGGCGGAGCGGCGCGCGGGCGGGCGCGCAGCGGCATCGCGGCCAATCAGACGGCGCGGGCGGCCGAGCGGCGGCGCCCCATTGGCCGCCGCGGAGGGTAAACAAGCGGCGCGGGGCGGGGCGGGGCGCGGCGCGGCGGAGGCCGCTGGCTCGGGGGTTGCGGGCCGGCGCAGAGCGGCAGCGCGGACCCCGGTGCGGAACGGCGCCTTCCCCGGCCGCCCCCGGCCTCGGCCCCGGCCCCGGCCCCGGCCCCGGCCCCCGCCCCCGCTCGCCCCGCGGTGGCTGAGCCCGCGGCTCCCCGGCCGGGTACGCGGGGCCTGGCGGCGGGGGGGCAGGGCGGCCCGGGGCGGGGGCGGTGTTTATGAATGGCGCGGGCCGCGCGGTGTGAATGGCGGGGGGCGCGCGCGAGCGCGCGCGGGGGAAGGGTAGAGGAGGGGAGGGGAGGCGGGGGCGGAGTTTATGAATGGGGCGCGCGGGGCGGCGTGGGAACGGGCCCGGTTGCGGCGCGGCTCTGCAGCGCCGAGCACCGGCAGGGGCGGAGGGAGGCGGCCGCCGGGCGAGGCGAGGGGAGGCGAGGCGAGGCGAGGCGAAGCGAAGCGGCCCTGCCTGCCTGCCTGCCTGCCTGCCTGCCTCCTCCCGCTCCCACGGCGCGTGATGTCACGACTGTTTCTATAGAAATTGGGTGACATCACGATCCGGGGGGCTGCGACCCGCCACGGCAGGAGCGGACCGGCTCCCCGGGGAGGCGCGGCGGCCCCGCACCGAGCCAGCCCCGGGGGCGGTGGCAGGAGCTGGGGCCTGATCCTGACACTCCACCCCCCCCCCCCCCCCGCCCAGGCACACGCACCTGCCGGAGCCCGGGCGGGCCCCCTCCTTCCCGGGTCGGCGTCGATGCTGAGCGGGCCGGGGGCACTGCCTGCCTCCCCCGCACCATGGATGGCTTCTACGACCAGCAGGTTCCCTTCATGGGCCCCGGGGTAAGTTTGCCTCGTGCCCCCTCCCTGCCCCCCCACCCCCCGTCCGTGGGGGCACCCACCGCGTCCTTGGGGGTACCCCCCCACCCCGTGGGGGTTGGGGACTCCCGAACCATTCTCGCCCTCGTCCTTGCAGAAGTCCTGTGCTGAGGAGGGCCGAGGCCGGCCAGGGTCCGATAGGAAAAGGAAATTTTTGGAGACCGACCTGGCCCACGACTCGGAAGGTAGGCAGGGCTGGCCTGGGGGGCCATGGCCTCGCTGCAGCCCCGTGAGACCGCTCTCCTTGCGTTCGTCAGTTTAGAAATAATCCTGCGAATAATGGCAGTTTTATTTATTCTTCTGTGGACTGCATAAGTCTTTCACTCTGTTCCAGAGCTCTTCCAGGATCTCAGCCAGCTCCAAGAGGCCTGGCTAGCTGAAGGCAAGTCTTCACCTCCGCCTTTTGCCATGTAAAATCTCTCTGTGAGCATTTTTTTGAGAACCGAAAACGTTGTAAAACCACTTTTTGTTGTTGTTTTTTTAGCTCAGGTCCCCGATGATGAACAATTTGTCCCAGATTTCCAGTCTGACAATTGTAAGTGATTGTTCTGGGTTTTCATTCTTAGGGTGGAGGCAGGGAGGGGGGGGAATGTTTGGGTGCCTGTGCAAAAACTCGCACTGGGTTTGGAGCCGCTTCCTTGGGAAAGCAATTGTTGCTGGGGCTGAAACCGTGAAAGCATGGACTTTTGGGAGCAAGCATGTGTGGTTTGGGTTCATCTAGATGAAACTTGCAATGTCCTGTCTTTAGTGAACGGGGAAAATTATAGCCAAACGCGTGGAAATAGCTGTAACTGATCTCTGGGCTCCTTGGAGCCTTGCTGCTTGTTCGTAGTAATGTTGATTTGCTTATAAACGCTCCTTTTCCTTTTCAAGTGGATGCGAGAGCCCGTGCTGGGCTCCTTGGTTAGCCACAATCTCTGCAGTTTCTGCAGCTTTTTACAGTCCTGGCCCAGCGCTGTTGGCAAGAGCGGACCTGAGCGGTGAAACTTGAGCTGCTTTAAGCAGCATTAATCACTGGCAAGCGAGCGTGTTTAAAAGGAGGCCAGTGAAAATGTAGTCCCTCTCGAATTGCATAAGAGCGAGAGTTGGTTCTGAGCCGTTGTTCGTTGCTGGAACGGGTTAGCGGCGAGGGCAGGGACTGGTTAATGGCGTGTGGTGCTTGCGCGGCTCTCGGGCGCTGGCTATCCTGGCGTGGAAGGCTGGGTTGGAGGGGAAAGGGGGGGGAAGATCAGGATGTTTGGAGTCGTTACCTGGCAAACAGAAGTAGTAACTTGGTGTTGGTGGCTGGGTTTTGCTGCTGAGCCAGACAGCTACAGAACTTAAAGGAAATCAAATTTAGCCTGCAGTCGAACAGATTTTTCATTCCAGCTTTGTCACAGCATGCAGCGAGGGTATCTTCTCCTACAGTAAATGCATGTTAATTATTGCTCTTTGATTACTTCTGAGTGGGAAGCTTGCCATTAAACTGTTCCAGACAGCCCAAGTTTTCAGATGCGCTTTTTTTCCTTGTCTCCCCTGAGATAAAAGGCGAGCCCAGAGTCAGAAACGCAACTGGCTGTTGACATCCTAGTGCAGCCCGGCAGCTCTTGCTTGGAGCGGTAGAAACTGCAGCGTGCGTGGGAGGGTGGCTCTTAGAGCTGAAGCTGTTTCCAGTGCCTTTTGGCAGTCTCTTGTTTCCTTGTAACCTGAAGAGCTCAGAGAGAAGAGACAAACTTTTCTGGGCGATGCAGGGGAGGAAAAAGAGGGGGAAAAAAAAAAAAAAAAAGGCATTTGGTTGAGACTCTTCAAACGTTCTCCTGACCTGCTCGGCCTCTGCAGACCTGGTGTTGAAATGACTTTGTCACTTGAAAGGAGCTCTTCTTGCATGACTCCCTGCTGTAATAACCTTCCTTAACTTTCCTGGGGAGAGAAAGCAAAGGTTTCCCTTGCTGCTGCACAAGGGGCTGTGCTGGCTGTGGGGGGACTCGGACCGCGGTGGAGGGGGATGGGGAGCCCAGCTCATCCATACCGGCACTGGAAAGAGTTTAAAGAGGAGAGAGTCTCTAGCTTACAGCTTTCTGGCCCCATCTTCTCATTTCACTCTGGTTTTGAACCGTTTGCAGTGTAGGAAGAGAGAGAGGGACAAATCTGGTGCAGCCACCCCCCTGCACCCGCCTTTTGCTAGCAGGAACATGTGCTTTCCTGGGCTGGGGGTCATATTGGGGTTCAGTGCCTCTTCACTCCAGGGGAAGGTAAATCCTTCCCTAGTCCATATGGACGTTTGCAGACGTGCATTGGACTCGGTTCTTGCAGTCATATAATTCTGTGCCTTTCACCTGAGGAAGCTGCCGCTTTCTTTTATCCTGAGCAAACCAGCTTCATCTCCTACCCTGTTGCATTCCCAGGGCCAGGCTTCCCCAGCACAGCAGCAAAAAGGAACAAACGAGGCTCAGTTCTGACCCTGTTGCCTTGGGGAATGCCGCCGCCACGTGTGCCGTGTCGAGTCACGGCGATGCTCCGAACTGCAGCATCATTCTTGCCCTGCTAAAAAACCCTCATTGCGTGGGCAGCTTGGCTGCTGCCCGCTCGCTATTCCTGAGTCTGTAGCTGAGGTCCCTGGCAGACAACGGGCTTAATATTGGGGTTTAGCACCAAAGTGCCATAACACACTGGAGGGTGGTGGGTCGCTGCGCTGGGGAGGAAATCCTGCCATGGGGATGGGGAAAGCAGGGTTCCTCTGAATAAGGGATGTGTTGTTCTCAGCGCCGTGGACCGCGGAACAAGAGGCCAGATTCAGTGCTTAGAAGCTGGCTGGAGAAGTGGCAGATCCTCCCGGGAAGGCAAGGAGGCCGTGGGTGACGCTTGCAGAGCTCACCATGCTGGCCATTGTGCCACATCCCTGGCTGAGCATAGGTGCAGGTTTGCTGGCAGCACTGTCCTGGGGAGAAAGAAGGGTATATGTACAATGGTATATCTCGATTGGTTGTTTAAATAACCGGGAAGTGATGGGGTCATGCTGGGGAGATCAAGCATCATGAGAAGTTTTGCCTTTCGCGGGGGTTTGCTCCCAGGGGACTTGTGGCCCCTGGCCTGGGTGGCGCGTGGCTAAAGCCACAGGCAGGGCACGGAGCGGGATTTCTTACACACCAAAATGAAAGCAGGAGGTTTGTTTCTGAGGAAGAGTTGTTTAAACAAAGGAAAGCAGGAGCCTGGTTTCTATTTCTGGCTTCTCTCCTGGCGTGACCTTGGGTGCGTCCTGTAATGCTGGGGGATGGAGGGGCAAGCAGGGAGCTTGGCTCCCAGGTGATGGCTTGAGCGGGTGCCAAGGTCCCCAGCCGGTGCCTGGGCTGGAAATGGTGGTTTTGTTGCCTTTCCCTTAGCTCGGGCAGCGAGTGCCACCAGCAAAGCCAGCATCCTCCAGGCTCGGCCTCTTAGAGGTCCCGTCATGCTGATGCTTGGGAACAACCTGCCCTGTCCCCTGCCAAGGGATTCACCGGCAATTCAAGGCCCCAAACGGCTTTGGGGTGTCAGCTTTCCCACGGGAGACCTCTTGGCTGAAGGTTGGCGTTTGGGGCATCTCCAGCTTGGCTGGCACTGAGGCACTGGGGGGCACGCCTGCGCACCCCCGCATCTTCCCCTCCTGGTTGTGGCGCCTTGCTGGCCGGGCACAGCAGCAGCACACATGGCTGGTCCCCTTGCCCGGCCTCCCCACTGCTCTTCCATCCCCAGGGACTAAAGCGGCGCAGACAGGGGCCGTCAGGCACCCACGGGTGCTCTCACGGCTCCCGTGGCTCAGTCCCGGCATGGGTGTGCCGAGGCGTGTTCTCTGGCCCCGTCTGTAGTTAAGCTGCTCCCTCTGCCTATTTTTATATTTTATTTTTTTTTTAGCTTTTAATTACAGTGCCGAGTGCAGGACTGGAAAGGTTAAAAGCACTCGTGCACCCAACGTGCCGTTGAGGCGCTGGGGCAGGGCGTCTCCTTCCCCGGGAACCCTCCTGCCGCCTTTCCCGCTCCCTGCCTGCCCGCTTGCTGCCAGGGACCCAAAACCAGCTACTTCCCCCCCACCAAAAGCCGCACAACAGGCCTCGGTTCCCCCCTCGAGTCCCACCACCGGCCGCTCTGGCCTCACCGCCCCAGCTGGCCACGAGCTTGGCGGCAAGAGCATGTCTTGCCGAGCAGCGCCGGCCGGCCCCGCAGTGTTTGTGTAAGGAATCCAAACGTTGCACAAAGTCTAGGCTTGGGCAGCTGGTCTCTGTTAGGATCTTAAGGCTCGTTTCCCTTTTCTTGAATGGCAGCGCTAAGCTCTGGGGAAATTTTTCTTTTCTTTTTTCTTTTTTTTTTTTTTTTTTCCCCCCGGCCACATGAATGGAGCGCTCCAAATTGTTTGTGAATGGAGGGTGGTGCCCGCTCGGAGACTTTTTTTTTTTTTTTTTTTTTCTCTCTCAATGAATAACCAGACCCTATTGTACGGCTGGCAGAAAAACAACTCGCTCCAACAACACGGAGCCTGTTAGGGAGAAACATGCCCGCGATAGGCAGCTGGAGCCCTTCCAAAGCCAGTTCCCCTTGCTTTCCTGTGGCTCGCAGGGCGCCCGGGCTTTGCCGCCGCTGTGCCGGCCCCCCATTAGGGCTAGAAATGCTGAGAGCGGCAAAACCTCGCTTGGGGGGGGTATGGGGGGAGAAGGAGGAGGGGGATAAATCCAGCTTGGGAGCGGGTGGAAGGCGTGCGGGGGGCTGTGCTGGCTCAGCGCTGGGCTTTGTGTTTCAAATCCTCCTCGGGGGGTTTTATGCCCTTGGTACCAGCTGTGCCGGGCCCTTGCTGGGGTGGGGGGGAGTAGAGAGGGGAGTCAGCAGCTCTTTAAAGGTTTTGACAAATTAGGGGAGCAGCTAATTACCTGGCAAGCTGTGAACAGTTGTCCTGGAGCTATTTGCTCCTCTCCACTGTAGCTGGGCTGTGTTTAGACTTTGCATGAAGCTAATACTCCACTTCCGATTAGTCTTGGCTCTCCTCTGCAGGCACTATTTAGGTAAAGAACTCTGAGGCGCTTTCCCTTTCCTAGAACGCCTGCTTTTAGAAATTAATTAGGTTAAGTGTATATTACTCGGTTTAAAGTTATATATAGCGAGGGGGTTTGGGGGGGCTGGGAAGGACTGGGGTTTAATGGGACGTTTGCCACCTGAACTCAATACAATTGTGGGACCCTGGGACTGGGTCCCCTTGGAGCACTGTCGCTGCGGGAAGGCGGATCCCATTTAGCCTCTGGCCAGCTAACTGGGAGCTGGGTATGTCCCTGCAAGGGCGAGCGGGTCGCTCTGTCCCGTTCACAAGCTCTTGGAGCTCCAGGTTGTCAAGCCCCCTCATTCCTTGCCCCACAGCTCAGGGAGGCAGCCGCTGCCTGCAGCGCCTGGGCACGTCTCCCCTCACTGACGGGTTTTTGGCTCGGCCCGGGCGCGTGTCTCATCCGAGGCTGTTGTTGAGATGCCTGTTCCCCTCTTGCAGCCCTTGCTGTGCCCCCTCTCACCCTGTGCCGTTCCCCTCTCGGATCCCAGCGGGGAATGACTCCCTCTCTGCCCGCGATGTCCTGGGCTGGTGGGACTGTCCCAGCCCCGGGACCTCTGCCACCCCCTGCAGAAGTCAGCCCTGCCACCCCGCCTCAGTCCATCGGCACGTCAGGGGCTGACGGGGCACCGTCCTGCCGTGGTTTGGTTGCTTGACGCTCCTCTGGGGGGTGGTAATTTGGCACCTGATTCCCAAGCAAAGAGCCCCCAGGGGGATGCTCCCCAGGGGTGACATCCCCCATCCCCTTCTCCCGCACGGGTGAGCCCACATCCTCCTCTGTCTTGTTGCAGTGGTCCTGCACGCCCCACCTCCGGCAAAGATCAAGCGGGAGCTGCACAGCCCTTCCTCGGAGCTGTCGTCCTGCAGCCACGAGCAGGCTCTCTGTGCCGGCTACGGGGACAAGTGCCTCTACAACTGCTGGTAGGTAGCGCCGGGGTGGCCGCTTGCCCGCGGACCCCTTAGGTCACGGTACGGGGACTTGTCTCGTCGGTCGGCCTCCGCCAAGCGGAGATGTCCTCGTTAGCATCGCCATCAGCCCCTGTCCCCTCTGCAGTGCCTATGACAGGAAGCCCACCACTGGGTTCAAGCCATTAACGCCGCCCGCCACGCCGGTGTCTCCTGCGCACCAGGGATCGGCCCTGCCGCCGCCGCCAGCCCCGGCTGTGCAGGCAGCTGCCCATGGGGCGGCCCCGGTCCCACACCCGCTGCAGGAGCAGAGGCAGCAGACCTTTGCCATGCCGCGGCCGCCTCACCCACCTATGCACATGCCAAAGATGATGTCTGAAAACCAATACCACGCAGAGCACAGGTAAGGCTTCCCCCGCCCAAGTGGGCGCTGGCATCTTGCGGGTGTTTATGGGGACTTTGGCCCTCTTGGGATGGATCGGTGGCCTCAAGCTGTGGGGAGGGAAGGGGGTTGCCTGTCCCCTTGCTGCAGTCACAGACCGCGGGCCAGATGTTGCTGCCTGGGGGCCCATGGAAACCAGTGCGGCAAAAATTCCCGCTGGGATCTCATGGCTCTTTCTCCCCACGAGGCAGCTCCCTGCGAACGGGGACCTGCTCCTCCCAGCCCCGGGGCACCGGGCAGACCCTTCGCCTCCCCCTCAGGAAAGGCGAGGGAGGCAGAGGCTGTCACCTGCATCCATCCCTGCGGTGGCAGGCGATGGTGCTGAGTCAGGGCTTCCGCTCTCCTCTCTCCCACCCGCCGCAGCGCTCTGCTATCCAAGCTGAGCCCTGCCGGGCTGGGGAGCTGCAGGCATCCCCGTCCTGCCCCTGAGCGCCCCTGGGCTGAGGGTTGGTCCTTAGCTCCCACGTGCTTTGCGTGGCATCCCTGTGATTTTGGGGCTACGGAGGGAGAGACCCTGCTCCCCACTTCCTCTTCAAGCTGTGCCTTTATCCCCCATCCACCCTGCATCCCTGGAAGCTTTGCCAGTCCACTCCCTCGTCCTGGGTTTGCTCGCACTATCAGTAGGTGGCATGGTGCAAGTCACAGTCGACCTCCCGCTTTGCTTGTGGCATCCTGGATGCCCTTTGCTGTGGTGACGGCTGCCATGTCACCAGCTGTGGGGTGTCCCCTTCGGGCATGGGGCTGGATGTGGCAGCCCAGCAAAAGCCCCGTGCAGCGGGACCATGGAAACCCTCAGGACGTGCCCCCAGTGGGAGAGCATCCCTCCGCGGCGAAGTGGGGCTCGGCTCCGGGCGACCTTCGAGCTATGCGGGGGTTTGGCTGTGACCCCTTGGGAAGCGCAGTGCCAGCATGGGGCTTGGGTTTCACTCAGGAAGGGCAGAGGGACACAGCTCGGAAATGGAGTAATCCCAGCCCGGCAGCTGGGAGAGCTCCAGTTACAAAGCCAAATGGCACACGGCCGGCCGAGAGGAGCCGGGCACGGAGATCGGAGATCGCCTTTCAAGGTGCCGGAGGACGAGGGGGATGCGGCAGCACCCCCTCGAGATGGTCCCTTATCCACCGCTGCCAGCAGAGACTGTGCTGGGGCCCAAGCCGGTGGTGGCAGCACCCCAGAGCCGAAAATAGTGCTCCCTGCCACCGAGTTCAAGGTTTAATCTCAGCCGCGCAGGCGGATTAGCGGCCGGCTGGAGCTGCGGAGTGGATTTGGCTTTGCGTAAGCACCCGCCTGGGTGCAGCATCCCCTGGGCCCCGCAGCTCTTGCCCTACCACCCCAGGGGCAGACTTTACTGGTTTACGGAGACTTTTACTGTTGTGGGGTGGTTTTTTGTTTCCTTTTTCCACTCCTATACAGATATCCCCGCCACAGCACGGGGCTGCCATCACCCGAGGTGCACAGTGCTCTGCAAAGAGCTGGCCCATGTGTTGTCCTGCTCCTCCGGCGGGGGGGTCCTCAGCGCTTGGAGGGGGATGGGGCTCCCTACCACCCCACTGGGTCCCCCCAGACAAGCCCTCGTGGTGGCCGTGCTCCCGAGGAACCGTCCCAGCCCACTACGGGTGGGACACGACGCCACCCAAACCACCCTGGGAGCACCCTGGGCTGAGGGCACCGAGCCGGCGTGGGGTCCCGGTCTGGGGTGGGAACCGGCGGCGTGGCGGCAGGGCTGACCTTGCCACCCCTCGGTAACACCCCGTCCCTTTCCCCTCAGGTTTCAGAGGCAGCTGTCTGAGCCCTGCCACCCCTTCCCACCGCAGCCCGGAGTCCCGGGGGACAGCCGCCCCGTCTACCACCGGCAGCTGTCGGATCCCCTTGGCCCCACTGCCCCACACCCCCCTCAGGGATTCAAGCAGGAGTACCACGACCCGCTCTATGAGCATGGTGGCCCAGGGCTGCCCGGCCCCCCCAGCCATGGCTTCCAGCCCACCATGGGCATCAAGCAGGAGCCCCGGGACTACTGCATCGACTCAGGTGGGTGCGCGTCGGGGTGGGCAGCTGAGTGCCAGCGCTTGGTGTGGGGGGGTACGTGTTACACCAGCAGCACCCAGGGGAGCAGAGCCATCTCTGCTGTCTGTGGCTCATGGGCAGCAGCACGGCGGGTGCAGGGTTGAGCTTCAGGCAGTAGGTGCCATGTCACCCTGGGACTCCCGCGGTGCGGGCTGCTGTTTCGCCTGGTAGATGATCTCTCTCTTCCCCTCCCTCCCCTTTCCTTTCCAAAGCCGGGGTGGGGGGATATAGCAGGCATTCGCCAGATGCCGCACGGCGTGATCCGTGCCATAGCTACGGGCTGGGGTGCCCCATGGCACCCGCAGGGTCCCCCCACAGCCCTGGCCTGGGGCCAGCTGTGATTTCTGGCTGCTGGACCCCACCAGCATCACGGAAAAATCCTCTAATCGCCTTAGGACCTAAAAATACCCTGACCTCGGGATGGAGGGTGGCACGGCCGAGCAGATGGCAGGGGAGGTGCAGCAACGCCTCCCTTCCTGCGGGGCCCGAATTACATGGTGAAAACCCGAGCTGACTTAGACCTTGCTCCCAGTGCTCATTCCAGTGGCCCCCCACTCCCCCTACATCGCGCTGGTTTTCCCTCAAGGCTGGAGGTGGGTGCGTGGCCCAGAGTGTGCTGGGGTGGGGGGAGATGCCCAGGCTTGGCTACAGGATGTGCTTGGGGCGGAAGATGTTGCTGAGCGCTCAGTGGGACCCACGGTACGTACGTCCTTAACGCTGCTTTCATCTCCCTCGCAGAAGTGCCTAACTGCCAGTCCTCGTACCTGCGGGGGGGCGTCTTCCCCAGCAGCCATGACGGTGAGTCACGGGCATCCCCGGTGTGTTCCGTTCCATTCCTCCCTCAGGGCAGGCAGACCCCCCCTGCCTCACACCTGGCAGAGCTGCTGGGCGCTCTGAAAATGCCCACGAGAGCCTACATGCAAGCAGCACCAGCACCACTGCTAAAAATAGGGTCTGTGCCATGCAGCCGCCAGCCCCTGTGAGCATGCCACGAGGGCATGGCACCTCCGTGCCACGTAATCTGGGATAACGCACCCAATATAGCTACTAAGAGGGTTTTGGTTCCCCCAGCTCCCCAGGGTGAGGGGAGGACAGAGCTGCGTGGCGCTCGGCCAGCAAGCTGGTGAGATGCCACTGAAATAACTGGGGATGGGGCTGCTCCTGGCACTGGGGGACAGGGTCTTGGTGCTGGATTGGGCCAAGCCAGAGGTTTTTTGGGGTCTGGCTGGGGTGGTGGAAGGGTCCTGTGATCACCGAGGATCTTTTCCCCCTAGGATTTTCGTTTGAAAAGGACACACGATTGTATTTTGATGACACATGTGTGGTACCGGAGAGGCTGGAGGGTAAGAATCCAGCCCCAGAGGAGGGCTGGGGGGTGACCAGGGCTCACGGAGGGAGATTCGGGGCCGGGCTCCACAGCGGCTGGCTTTTCAGCCAAGCTGTGCTGGCACGGTGCTCTTGAGAGCTGCTGAGCATCATCCTGCACGGCTGCTCGGCGTCACCGCTGTGCCCCGTCCCCATCCCTGCCACCCACTCCGCGCCTCCCCTGCTTGCAGCGCCAATCCCAGCACCTCTCCCCTCTCTGACCCTGTGGCCTTATCCTGCACGGGGGGGTCCCAGCACAGGAGCGAGCCCAGTGTTGCTGTACGTGTCCCCAGCCGGAGGCGGCACAGCCCGGGAGGGGGGCAGAGCTGGGTTGTTTAACCAGCTGTGTCTCTGTGCGGGCAGGTAAAGTGAAGCAGGAGCCCACCCTGTACCGCGAGGGCCCTCCCTACCAGCGGCGCGGGTCCCTGCAGCTCTGGCAGTTCCTGGTCACCCTCCTGGACGACCCCGCCAATGCCCACTTCATTGCCTGGACTGGCCGGGGCATGGAGTTCAAGCTGATCGAGCCCGAGGAGGTACGGGATGGGTCCTGCTCCAGTGCCCAGCGAGCCAGGGCTGCAGCCTGGGAGCAGCCGCGGGGTGAGACTGGGGAGGTCTGTGGGGGGGCCGGATCCTTCCCATGCAACGCAGCGGCTCACGCTTGAAGCGAGACACGTGTCTTTACTCTCTGAGCAGCTTTTGAGGGTGAGAGGGGAAAAGCCAGTCACCCGTCTGCGCTAAGCAGCTGTAGAAATTTGCCCTTAATTTCCTCTGCTGCCTCGGCACGGCACGCGCTCTGCTCCTGGAGCCGCTGGCGGTCACCAGCCACAGTGGCGTTGCTCCCGGGCCCGCCACTCAGCCATGGCTCCCTCCCTCCCAAACTGCTCCCATCCTTCACCCTGGGTGCCCAGCGACAGCTCCCTGCCGGCATGGTGCCGTGCTGGAGCCGTGCAGCTCTCTGCAGGAGGGTGACACAGAGGAAGAAGCTGTTTGGGGAGTAATTGAAAGCAGCTGTAGTGCCGAGCTGCGCATTGTGGGTAATTACCCGTAATATCTCTTACGCCATGCATGGAAATTGTGGTTTATTGAAGCGGCTTTTTTGGCAGGCTCCCCTAATCAAATGTCTTTTGATTCGGCTCCTGGTTTGGTGGTGGCGGCGTTGTGGCAGCCGCCGCTTGGAGCTGGAGCAGTTATTGCAGCAGGCAGAGAATTGCTCCGGGACCGCAGTGATGCTTTCACCCCTGGCTGCTCCAGCGCCCAGAAATGAACCCCTACCCCACATTTCCATTGTGATTTCCTTCAGGGATCCAGGGCTAAGCCCTGCTGGAGCCTTCACGGCTGCTTCCTCTCTCCCCGCAGGTAGCGCGGCGCTGGGGCATCCAGAAGAACCGGCCGGCCATGAACTACGACAAGCTCAGCCGCTCCCTGCGCTACTACTATGAGAAGGGCATCATGCAGAAGGCAAGTGACCCCACTACCACGGTGGGGTGGAGGATGTGACCGTCCCCTGCTGTCACCCCAGCATCCTGGGGCACAGCAGGAGGGGGGCTAGGTTCAGCATTTGTCCTGCTGTGCTTGTTATTCCCCGGGGTCGGGGGGAGAAGGCGCAGGGCACCTCTCATGCCCTCCTCCTCCTTGCAGGTGGCCGGCGAGCGGTATGTCTATAAGTTCGTCTGCGACCCCGATGCCCTCTTTTCCATGGCCTACCCCGACAACCAGCGTCCCTTCCTGAAGACGGAGCCCGACTGCCCGGTGCCCGAGGAGGAGACGGTGCCGCTGACGCACTTCGAGGACAGCCCGGCGTACCTCCTGGAGATGGATCCCTGCGGCAGCCTTCCCTACGCGGAGGGCTTCGCTTACTGACTCGCTTAACTGCCAGCCAGCAGAGCCACGAGCACTAGCGCATCCACTTTGGGCAAATACGGTTTTGTAAAGAATATTTTTTGCTGTTCATAAGGAAAAAAACCAAACAAAAACCAAGAAACAAAACAAACCGTGCGCGCACACAAATTGGAGGAATCTAAAAGGCCTGGTGTGTGTCGCTGCCGAATTTCCACCCTTACTGTCCAAGGGCTAGTGCGTAGGACTGCCCACAGCTGGCACCTCCCGCCAAGCATCGGCGTGATGTTTTGGGGTGACGGGAGCTAAAGATGCAGTCTCTGACCCAGGCCCCGTTCCTTGCCAGCACCGCGAGGGCCGACGGCTCCGGCAGTGCCCCGGGACTGGGCTGAGATGATGTGGCCGCCTGGCCAATTGTCACGACAATCTGCTTTGCATCGAGCACGATCTGCGTAGCTGCCTTGTGTGGTGGAAAGGGCTTTGATTTGCACAGAGGAGGGATGCGGGGCTGGGGGGGCCGCCTGGGCCAGCACCCCGGGGCTGATGTGCGCAGCATCCTACCCCAACCCCGAGGAGCCTTCTGCCTTCTTCCCAAACCACCCCTCCCCACCCCATCCTCGTGATATAACCTGATATAATGGTTTCTCAGCCCCTCCCAGGTCCTCTCTGTCCCCCTCTCGCTCTTCCTCCCCAGCTCTGGCTGTGGGCCATGGGTTGCATTTCAGGGGAGGAGATCCTGACCTTTTTTTTTTTTTCTTTTCCTTTTTTTTTTTTTGATGTTTTAGGAGGAAAGAAAAAAAAAAAGGTTTCTAAACTGATTTTTGTAGATTTTTTTGTATTTTAAGGCAAAGCTTTTTTTTTTTTTTTTTTTTTTTTTTTTTGCAGCCTGGCTGCTGTTCCCAGAGCCCCTGGGGACACCCCCCTAGCTTTTCCAGTGGCATGCTTGCAGGGGGACCCCTCGGTGCCCACAGCTCCCCAGGATGGCTGCTGAAGTATCTGGTCCACTCCATTTCACCGCTCCAGTCCCGTTTCCCAGGGGAGCCGGGGCTGAACCCCGGTGCCAGCTCAGCTGCGCTCCCCTCCCCTGCTCAGCATGGCCTTGGAGCTGGGCTGTAAGGCTGCGGGCGGGCAGGGCCAGTGGGGTCCCTCACCCTGCTTCCCGGGTACCCTGCTTCCCTCCAGCTCCCCCCTCCCAGCTGCACCTCCTAACACTCCTCCACCACTCATATATCCATACCTGCCTATCCCCCTCCCTCCACTGGCTACATGTTTTTGTTGTAAATGCTGTATAGGAAATTTTTTCTCTTCCTTAGTTAGCTTTGGTTGGATTTTTTTTTTTTTTTTGACTGATTCATTCTTTTTTGGGGAAGTATGAAGATTAACTCTGGGTAGACTCAGTTGCTCTCCCCACGGTGGCTGCAGTGGCTTGTACCAGTGGGGAGCATTCGGTTGTGGGAACCCTACCTTGGGGACAGGGTTTTAACCATTTGCTCAGTGTGGCAGGTCTACAGTGCAGAAGGGGTTAATCTGAGGACTGATTTGAAATAATCTTTACTAGAGCAGGGCTATGTATCTCCTGCAAAGCTGCATTACATTCTGTACTGTGTACAATAAAGGATCTTGCTTTCTGTTCCTCCCCGGCTGCCTGGGTCCCTGCTTTGCCTGTGCTGTGGGATGTTGCCGGGGCTGGGAGGGAGCCTCTGGCTGGGCTTGTGGGGGCAGAAGTGGTCCCAGGGTACAGCCCATCACTCAGGGCATGTGGGGCCATCTGTCCTTTGCAGGAGCTGGGACCAGGTCACCAGGGCAGGGCTGCCCTCTCCCCAGCCCCAGTGCTGTTGCTCCCAGGTCTCGATGCGGCCGTGGCTTTCACAAAGCCACATCCAGTGAGAGGATCCATTTGAAATGGGGGCAGCTTCTGCCCAGCAAGGTGCAGTTTAATATTGCCTCCTCGCGAAGGTTTCTCAGCTGCCTCTGTCCCCTTTGCTCTCCCTGGGAAACCCAAGCTCCCCACCATCGCGCAGGGCTAAAGCTGGTGGGGACTTCTCAGTGTTGAACCCAGAGAGGAAAGCTCCTTAGATGCTCCTGGCAGTGGTTCCCCCAGCACTTACTGGCCCCCTTTCTAAGCAGGGAAAAATCCCCATGGAGCAGCAAGGTCTGTAAAAGGCTGCAGGAGGTGGGTGGAGGGCAAGGCCCTACTCCATGAGGACCTGACTCGGTTGAAGCGCCTGTGTTTCCCCTGACAGGCTGGAGAAAAGCTCAAATGCCCTCGAACTGCCTTGTCATGTTGGCCTCTATGTTAGTTGGTTAAAGCAGGTTCAGATGGGATATCCACCAGCTCCCAGCCCCATTGCCCGTGGTGGGGTGATGCTGCTGGAGACATCAATGGCTCTGCTCTTGCAGGCTGTTTTCACAACCCAGCCACACTCCATCCCTAGACATGGCAGTGGAGAGATGGAAGGTCCTTACGTGCTGCGATGCTCTTTGTATACTGCACCTCTCCTCAGTCCATGCCTGGCTGCCAGCCATGTTGCTCATAAGTTCTTGAGCTGCTCTTCTTTCATTGTGCCCAAAGTATGAAGCTGAACAGGGAAGCGTGGCTGTCTCCTAGCCCAGGCAGGGCAAAGCAGTCTCCCAAACACCTAGCAAAACCAATTAACCCAGCATGAAGCCTTCCAGGAGTTATATCAGCTGCTCAGCCCCTGAAGACATCTCCTTGCACTCCCTAGGCAGCTCCATGGCACCAAGCCTTAGTGTTTGGCAAGCGAGCCCCTAACTGATGCTCACATAGGCTCTCCTGTGTGGGCAACCTGTGGCCATTTAGCAGCAGGGAGCCATTTGGGTGGGAAGGAGCTGCAGGACGAGTCCTCCTAGCTGTGCTGGGGCCAGGGGCTGCGGCAGGACTGCTGGGCGACCGCAGGCGGCAGCTCTGCCTGCACCCTGCACCCACAAGGGGCTCTCAGTACGGTGAACCCTGCCCCTAGCCCTGGGGCACACATCCATGGCTCCTGCCAGCCTCCCAGCCCTACCTCATTGTTTTTATTTTCTACAAAGCTTTGTCCTCTGCCTATGGCCACAAAAATCAAATTAAACAAGAGGGGATGTGAAGAATCTTGCTGGCAATCTGAGCTCCAGACAGCGCCCAGTAATCCCACCTCGATGGGGATTTCAGCAGACTGAGTCCTGGTGATCAAGATGGAGCAAGGGGAAAACGGGGCCACCGGCAGCGCAGCCGGCAGGCAGATGGCCCGGGGCGGTGGGACCTCAACCTGGCTGCAGCGTATTTGGGACCGGTTATGGACAGCGAGGATGAGCAGATCGGGCAAAGCCTTCACAGAGCAGCTTGGCATGCCACAACCCAACTGGGCCTGCAAATCCTACTGCAGGCAGGGCTGGGGGGGCCCCAAGACCATCCCATGTGCTGCTCTTGCTGAAGGGTGAGGATAGGACAAGAGGTGGTTTTGGTTTCTTTTTTTTTTCTATTCCAGCCTGTCAGTGTGGGACAAAAGGGTTAAGACCCCAGAGGGTTTGATTCCACACTGGCTTTTAAGTGCTCAGGGCATCAAGAATTTGCTTCTCCTTTGAGCCTGCTGCACATCACACCTCCCTCTGCTGCACACAAGAGGCTTTTGCTCCCTGCAGAGAAGATGGAGCTGCCTTGAGTGCATAGTCCCACTCATCTCCCTGCCCCAAGGCTGCTCAACGTCCTGCCTGCAGGCTCCCAGAGATGGGGACAAGAGCTCCCAGGCAGCCCGGAGGCTGGGCTAGCATTTGCCAGGAGTTGGGGAGATAGAGGGGAAGCAGAAGGAAAAGCTTCCCTGCTCTCTGCACACCTCCTGCCCCATCAACCACTGCTCCAGGGCATGGGGACAAGCCCTCCTTGGCCACACTTTGGCATGCAGTGGAATGGGGATCCAGGCCAGGGAGCACTGTTGCAGCCACTGCTGCTTCCCTCCAGGACCAGGAACGGCTGGGGCCACCACCGCTCCATCCCCTGGACCGGCCACCTTGGTCCTCTCCCTGCACACCCCAGCACTGTCTGCCTCCTGCCTTCCTCTTGCTCCACCCTGGCTGCTGAGGATAAAGAGGAGCGAGCAGAGAAGATGGGAAGGATGAAGCAGCATTTTTGGGGACGATTCAGCCATCCAGGCTGGGCAAAACCCTGATGCTGGTGTCAGCCTCTGCAACCCTTCACATAGCAGCTTCCACCTCCTACTCAGGTCGTGTGGTAACAAGACCATCGGTGATTCAGGGTGAACAACAATCTGCAATATTGTGTGAGCAGATAATAAAATGGCAGCTGGTACTGAATGGGAATAAGTGTGTTTTTCCTATTTTCTTCTCTTTGCAGTCTTATAATGTGCACCAAGCTATTCCCTCCCTGGAATAAGAGCTGAGCTTTTACCAGATAGTTCAAAAGCTGTTCAAATGAGAGGTGCACGTTAAAAATCATTTGGGAAAGAGGAGCCCGTAAAAGGTAGAACATCATTACAGCCCTTTACACATCCATAATTCACTGAGAGCATTTCTGCTCTCCCCACCTCAGAAGGATATAGCTAGACTGGAAAAGGTTCAAAAAGCAATCGAGATGATAGCCGAAGGTCTGCAGTGGCTCTTATACAGGAGTGTATAAATAGACTAGCACTTCCATCTGGGGCAGGATTTGTGGCTCAGGGACTTCATATTTAATAGCCCATGGTGGAGTTTTCCATCCCTGACTGGAAGAGCATTTGTGGGAACGATTAACTGCCCACGCGGCTTGTTCTTATGGCAGCCGGCAGGACCGGCAAACCTAGCGCGGCCGCCAAGACCAGAGGTGCCGCATGGTCAGTGGCGGCTCTGCACGAGCAGCGAGCCACGGCTCCCACCTGGCCAACGGCCCTTTGTCCCTCACGGTGGCCTCATGCCTGGGCTTTGCAGTTTGTGTGTGCGGCTGCTGGCTGCCCTGGCCGGGGAGGTAGGTCACATCGCAGCAATTCTTCTCTTCCCTATCTTGTCAATCACTTGATTTTTTTCAATAAGTGGGTTTAATTTGGCTTTTAAATACCTGGAGCAACATGAGTGGCTGCATGCCTGAAGGCAGCTTCAATATGGGTGAGCTCCAGCAAAAAAATATAGCAAAAATTTGGGCTGACGAGTAATTAAAACGTGAGGACCGTCGACCCACCAGGCGCTGTGCTATCCCCCCGGGGCGTGCAGGGCACACAGCTCCCTTTGCATCCGTCTGGCACCACCTCGTGGGTATTCAGCTTCTGCTCCTGGCCACCATGGTGTTTTGTGGCCCTGTAGCACAGCTGGAAAGATCTTTGGTATCGCAAATGTGCTTGTGTTCATACCCACAGGCTGGAGCATGGTGGGGAGGACTTCAGCTCCAGCCTTTGTCCTGGGGCTTTATTCTGCTTTGGGTCTGGATCACCAGCTCCAAGTCTCCCACTCCTGGGCAGGCTGTAGGTAGAGGGAGACCACGGAACCCACCTTCTCCTCTGTTCCCTTTGAAAAGAAAGCAGGGGCTGCACCTTGGAGTCTCTGAGCCCTCCAGTGTTGAGTTTCCAGCCACTCACAAGGCAATAATACCATAACAAGGCACTAAGTGGCTTCTGAAACCATTAGCCATTTGCTGCATTAAATGCTCACGTTGCCACAGGGGAGGCTCCGTCATTCCTCCACCCTTTTTCAGAAAGGGGATCAACAAGAAGCTTCCCAGAGGCTCAGGTTGCGGGGGGGAGGGAGGGTGCCCGTCCTCATTGCAGTGGGAGCAAGCTGGGGTGAGGGCCCTCTGGCATTGGAGGGCTGGGTGCTCACCCGGCTGGGTGCACAGAATGGGGTCCTGAGTGGGGGGAGACTCACAGCATGGGCAAGCCAGAGCAAAAGGTGCAAGTAGGAGGTTTTTGATTCTGCTGGCAATGAAGTCGGGGGGAGGGACCGGAGGAGGGAGCCAGGGACTTGTCTGATGTACAAGTAATCAGCTGTATCATCTTATTTTGAAGGCTTTTTAGTTTAACATAAATAAAACCATCCTAGAGACAACAGGTAGCAACTGAGACCAGAAACCAGGAGTGCCCACAATATTGGGCTAGCATAGCTGTTACCCTTGCAAGGGCTAGCCAAGCCGATCATCCATCTTTCTGCCATAAACTTTGCTGGGAGCCATGAAGGGATTCAGAGAAAAAAAGGTCTTCAAATGGCGCAGCCAGGCCAGCCTGGTACCAGCCTGGGCAGCATCCCTGGGCCTGGCACCCTCCGAGGGCCGTTCCCTGCCTGCTGCCCCAACGCTTTCTCCTGCAAGGCTGCAAGAAGACATGCCAAGGGGTGACCTGCACCCAGGCTTGCAGGAATCTTAAAAAAAATCATCTCTTGCCTTCTTGGCTGTCTCGGACCCAGGAGAGGGCAGCAGCAGCCCAGGCTGCAGTCTCAGCTACCCTTGCCAAAGCTGGTCTTCAACTACTAAGCTGCTCAGAGAACGCTGAGAAAGAAAAGCAATGCATGCAGTGAGCAAGCGGAAAGCAAAACCGCAGTGAGCAGGCTAGTGGTACTCTCTTGGGCCTCAAAATTGTTTGCTTTCAAGGTGGAAGTGGAAAGAAAATGATCTTTCTTTGAAAACAAACTGGAGTGCCAAGGCTTTTCATGGCAGTCTTTCCTTCTTTGGCTATCAGTCATCACTGTATGGATGCTTTTTACAGCACCAGAAAATAAGGTGGCGATGCTGGGGCTGTTCCCAATAGAGGTGGAAGGTAAGCACAGGCAATGACATGCAGTGGGTGCACTTCACACTGTTGCAGAGCTACTAAAAGCCCATGAGATCCTGCTCTGGAGCTATTGTGGCTTCACTCAGAGCACTTCAGGACAATGGAACATGATTACCAGCACTTCATGGGCACGCCGGCTGCCTTTCCCTTGCTGAGCTTGCTGTCCCTGAAAGGGGGGGTTGGAAACAGGGGAAGTTTCTACTTCTCCACCTTGGTACCCCAAGCACAGGCTCCCTTCCAGCCTGGTCTGAGGTTCACAGCAGACTGCTGTGAAACTCTTCCTGCACATTTTCACTCACAGCATCACCTTTTTAGGTCAGCATCTTCTGGTGCAGCTTTAGCCCTGCCTTTCAGCCTGGCCAGCCTGGTAGCACCCTCCTGTTTTTACTGAATGAGATCACCAGGATGAGTCATGTAGCAGGTGAGAGGGAGGAGGACATCCTTACAGCCAAACTGGAATCCTAGTCACCCCTTTGACAACACGTTATGGAGCCAACCTGGCTTTTGCTGCAGGCACTTCCATTTCTGCATGTGTCGGTCTTCCCTGGGGCAGCATGCGCCTCTCCTGGCTTGCAGCATAAACCACGTGGCCTCCATTCTCAGTTGAGCTCAATTGATTCTTTTGATTTTTTTTTTTTTTTTTTAGTTCACACCCTCTGAAATCACAGCAAAGTGCAAAATTGTTGCTTACCAAAGCTGTTCTTCTGAAATGAGTCATTAAAGAAGGAGCCTTGTCATTCTGCCAGACACAGCCTGGTTGCTTCTCTAGATGTAAGGACACAAGAGAACAGCCTGCTGCTCCGTTTCTTCAACCTGCCTGCACCCTGGGTGTTACCCAGCGTCCATAGAGAGCCTGGACAGAGTAAGTCCTGCATTATTCCCACCTCTTTGGATGACCAGCCCTTTTCACCCCATTTTTGGGTGGAGGCCACACATGTCTGTAAGGTAGCTCGGATTCAGTTCCTTTAATTGTGTGTGCATCCAGGAGCTCTTGCATGTCTTTATGGCTTGAAGCCCAGCGGGTGTTCATCAGATGGGGGGGGATCTGCTAAGGAGATCCACATGTCCTATCGTGTGTGCTGGAAAGCCTTTGTGAGCTACTGAACTTGAAGCTGTTGGGCTGATGAATGCAATGGTCCTCAACGCTTGTACATGTGGTAACATTTTGGTGATGCCGTGCTTTGTACCAGGCTAGCAGCTTGTTTGGGGAGCTGCCTCTGTGTCCAGCACTCCTGCAAAATAGATCTTTTGTTCTTTTATTCAGAAAACCCTTCAGCCAAACTCAGTCTTGCCTCTTCCATCCATCACTCCCTCCCTAGTGGCACCAGGGCAGAGGAGAGGCTGTGGAGGGGAGGAGCAGCAGTAATATCTTCACATCTGATGCTGCGTCCACACCAGCTATTGGGAGACATTACAAAAATCACAGCCAAACTTTTGAACCTCTGAGCGCCACCAGATTTATGCACTACATACAGCCTGACATTCTTTTTCCCCTGAGATGATGTCCTAAGTCTGCAAAGTCAATGGGAACAGTGTATTCTTGCTGTTTGAGAAAAGCCAATCTGCAATATTAGATATCGTACTGCAATTTGGAGTTTAGTTTTGGATTTTTAGTTTGATGTTTTGGACTTCCCCTCCCTGGCATGCATGAGGTTTTCTTCTTAAATCAGTACCAGAGCCAGGAATCAGATATGGGTCTTTTGGAAGCTTGTCTCGTGTGTCTAGTGTGAGACCCAAGAGCACATGTGAGGCTAGACCTACTTTCCATGACTGCTCTTAGTTCCCTCTCTCCCTTTGTAGTCTGGAGCTGACCTGGCCCCAAAAAAAGCATTTCTGAGGTGTTTTGTGTTCACCTCCACCCAGCTGTAAGCAGCTCACAGCAAGCTGTAGAGCACAGATCCCTGAATTTTCTTTCTTCATTCTTTCTTCTTCCTCCACAGACACTCCCCAGCTGAATCCTGTGATGGAACCCCTGTCCTGGATGCTGGGCACCTGGCTCTCAGACCCGCCAGGAGACCATACCTTCCCTACAACAAAGCCCTTCCAGTACCTGGAAGAAGTGCACATCTCTCACGTGGGGCAACCCATGCTCAACTTCTCCTAAGTCCAGAGGTGTGTTGGCAGCAGCTTTTGGATCTGAGCAGGTATGGCTCCAGTGAGATTTGTTGGCTTTGCTTTTTTTTTTAAAGCAATAAAGTAAACAGGTTTCATCCACCAGGTGAGAGGATTTGACAAGTTCTGGCCTGATAATTTCATTTTTCTTTAAAACTGCTGATTGTTTGCAGCCCTGTTGAAACATGTCCTAGGCTGCACACCTGCAGGCAGCTAGCCTAAAAGCATGCCCACATAGCTGAGCATTTAAAAATTAATTCATCCCTTTGTCATGGAAGAGACATAAATGGACAGGGTCAGCAAGGTGATCATAATTTGAAGCCTGGGGCATTATATGGTGAAAAGTAGTACAGGACAAGCAACAGAAGCGTTGGAAGGGAGCTGAGAAGTGGAGTTCTGTGGGCATCACATGTATCTTAGAGCAGCCCCAAAGCTGCCAGAATGGCATTGCCACCAAGAATGGCATCACCTGGGACTTTCTTAGTGCAAAAAATGAGGAGCCAAGTATCAGGGCACAGCCTTGGTTCTTGCTTGAGCAAATACAGTCAGTAACAGTCTTTGACAGCTCAGCGATTCTTCAGCCGAAATCTAGTGTGCAGTTTTGCACGGATTAGTCAAAAGACAGGCTGTGGAGAAGATGCCCTGCATTCCCGCTGCACACTGCTTGTTGTGACAGAGCTGTCAGCCAGGAATGGGATATTTTTAGCCTGGTTTCCAAAGGAAACAAAGCTCCAGCAACCATGCTCCATCTGTCAATTCCCCCCTCCAACTTTTGAACGGTGGCTACTTTTAAAGACTTTTTTTTTTTTTTGCTGGGGAGATACAGTTCCGAAACATCAAACACCCATAAGCGTCAGGGAAACAGGTGACTGGGTAGAGGTAGAAACCCCTCTTCTCCTAAAGTCATGGACGTGCTGCCACCTGACCCCACCGCCCTCAAATACCCCGCACGCTGAAGAAGTCTTATGGATGTTCAACCCATGTTGGACTCCAGACAGTCCCACCACGACGCAGGACGCCTTGCTTCACCAGCCGCAGAGCTTGTGGGCTGGCATGGATGCTCCCCAGCACAGCTGCCATCCTGCACCACCGGCACAGCTCCTTCCCCTCCCTTGGTACAACCGGGTGGCCGTGGTTAGGAGGAGACATCCTTCATGTACAGGCAAAGCCAAACAGGAGGAGTAACTTGGGTATGTGCCCCCAGGGGAGCCTGCAGCAGCTGCAGGCACCCAAATTCCTCCTTAACAGCATGTCTTTGCTGTGTTCCCCCCCACCTTGCTTCCAGTTTCCCAAGCACACAGATTGCTTGCAGAGGTGCTCTGTGCCAGACCTGAACTGTCAGCCTTTAGGAGACATTGATTTTGCAGGATTATTATACCTTAGTTCACATAAGGAACATATTCTTTCCACTTTTCAGCTCTGAATGTTTCAGCAATGGATAATTTCACCCAGTCTGCCACGTGGCAGCACCTGGACAAGGCCCCTGGTCAAGCTCTTCTTGTGTCTGTTGCACATTTATCCCATTACCATTGGGGTGGCAGCTGATGATATGGCATATCCCTGGTCCTGGGGCAGTTCATCATGGCCAACGGGACTGGTGTCAGCCCTTTCCAGCAGGAACATCCCAGTTGCATGGAAGAGGCACGTATAGAAACTGCTGTTGCATGAGGGAGTCCTGGGCACAGATTTAGCAGCAGCAGCTCTGACGTTGCCTCTGTCTCCTTTTCCACAGAAGGACACAGAGATGGAAATGCTAAGAGGAATGAGATGAAAAGCAAAAAATATTCTCGAATAAGCACGTAATAATGATGCACGAGTAGAGTAAGCCCAGGGCAGTAGGGTATGGAGGCACCCAGCCCCCATCAGTGCATCTAAGCCTTGCCTTCATTAGCAGAGGCCTGGGCAGACTCAGCAGTACCGTAGCACTATAATGTCAATTTTCTTTATATGCAACTTTTATCAGCCATGGTATGGGTGACCAAACACCCAGTCGTAAGGGCTGTTGGGGGATGGTCACGTATTTGAGTCAGAAGACTTTGGTTTTAGGGGAAAGAAAGAAATCTGTTCTGCTATTGCTTCCAGCAAGTGACAGATGAAAAAGGCCAGACTTGCTGCTAAAAAAAAAAAAAAGGCAGCATTGAGAAAAGGGAATATTTGGGACAGAGTGCAGCCCCAGCCCCAGTGCAAGGTCAGGCTGCTCAAGGGAGCTCCTCAGCCAGCTGCTCAAGAGACTCGGAAGCTATGGAGTATCTCAAGCCTGAACATAAATAAGCCTGGCTACAAGCACCAGCTGTGCAAAAAAGGGGACTTCTTTTTTGTGCATTTATGTCTTCCAACCTTGAAATATTATTCTCCTGTTGCTTCAAGCACTGGTATATCCAGACATGGAGATTTTTCTTTTAATCCTGCATTCATTATCTAAGTACTATGAATGATCATGTGTTTAAATAAAATAGCATTTCCTCTGAGACAAGACCAGGCTAAGCACTGTGGGTTTTTTGCAGCACTACAGCATTTTTTGTAACGTGATTCCATGCATCCAGCCAGAAACCAGCAAAGCAATGCACCAAAAGTGTAGATTCATCCACCTCAAACCTGACACAAGCAAGGTGGCCACCACCAGCTCCTAGGGAGAAGCCCAGCTTCCTCCTGCCCCACCAGTGCAGCGGCAAAACCAGTGCAATCATTGTTCTTTAATGCTGTTTTCAATGTGATGTGGAAAATTATTGGGCTGCTCTAAAGGGTTCATCCTTATATCTCATCAGGGGGTTCAGCATCCTCTACTGGCACTAACAACATCATGTCCAAAGCCCCGCATTTCCAGGACTGGCTGCATGCCTTTGCCCAGAGCATTTGGCTCAGTAGTTCTCTGGTCACAGTAAATCAAAATATCACTCGTGGGAGACACGAGTCTCCTCTCCTGAAATGATAGCTTGGTATTTCCAGAAATAGTTTGCAAACGAAAAAAAAAAATACTCAGTGTGTAGCAGGAATCGCAATCAAATAGAGGCTGGAGTCTTCAGGATGGCAGGTGACGTGCACATCACCTTCATTGTATCCTACTCTGCTTTCCTGGGAGGGGGACACATACAGATACAGCACTGCATCTTCCCACTGCTCCTGTGAGTTGCCATAGTTGACTTTTTGGTAGAAATAGAGAGGTACATGCCTTGGTTCATGAGCTCCTGGGTCTAGAGTCCTCCTTCTACTGCTAGTGTCATATTTGGCCAGCTGCTCCTTCTAAGCAGAGTCAGGTTTAACAGCCCACTTAAGCTGCTGTCAACACTCACCATATTTGATTCTCACCGTATTTGATTTGCAGGGTAGAGCTTGTGGCCCTGGCAAGGTGGGGCTGTGGTGGTTTTAAACCCCCTTTGCAGCCTCTCCATCCAGGAGTGTTTGGTGTGACCTGTATAGCAGGTTCCCTATTAGAGACCTTGCCCAGGCTGTGGCACTACCAAGAACCTTCATACTGCTGTGACGGAGGGTTTCTTCTGCTCCAGCCTTGGTATGATTGAAAAGTAACCTAACCTCAGCATGGTCCTCTTTTTTGTCTCCTAAACTAGGAGAATCCCCCACTGTCTGGAAGTGGTGCCTTGAATGAGGGCATGGATTTAACCTGAGTTACTGCAAGTAAAAGAACTTTGAGACCCAGCTGATGCCCAAGTTTGGATCTAATTACACATTGCCTTCAGGAGCTCTTGGAAATATTGCATAGCATCCTTGCTTATCTTCTCCATAACAGTCTTTAGAAGGTATTTTGTGGATTACAAGATGAGAAGGGATCATTAAAGCAACAGCTGCCACGCTGAGCCAGGCCAAAGACCTCTCCAGCCCAGATCCCATCTCCAGCAGCAGTCAGTGGCAGGTCCTTAGGGAAAAGACTAGGAAAGTCTTGCCTCAATACCTTCATAGGGCAGTCGAGTGCATTTGTCAGTGCTGGTCTTCTGGAAGGACTCGAAGTTGAGGGCATGCACAGGGAGGACGGGGGTGTCCACCAGCAGCTCTCCCTGGGACACGCTCATGCTCGCCGGCCCGTGTGCTGGGAGGTTTAGCTGCTTTACGGGCAGGAGAGCCGGACTTCCCTGTGTCAGCTCTTGATTTCTTCCATTGGAGCTCCAGCTGTCTCCAGGCCCTTCCATGTCTGCTCTGCAAACAAGTCCTTCCACTTAATAAACAACTTCTTGGGGTTATTGTGTTTTTTTGAATAAATTGTGTCTCTGGAAAAATGAAGACAGCAAAATTCCCTGCAGACTTCTTTCGTGTGGGATATACGGGAGCTGCACAAGTCCAAGAACAAGCTCCAACTCCTGGTCTGATCTCATAGCTATAGGAATGTAGTCACACTTTTATGAGTGTGTATTTTATTTTTTATTGTTTGGTATGGATTTTTTAATTTTGTTTAGCTTTTTACTGGACTTTGGATCTGGCCTTCAAAGGCAATCACAGCCGTTAATGAAAAACTCTGGCAGACCTTAAAAAATAATTCCAGAATTTCAGAGATTCTCAAACTTTTCTTGCAGTTTCCCATAGTTAATTAGCGGGATTATCTTGTGCTTCCCTCCTGCTCGCTGCCCTCACACAGAGTCCCTGAGCCTTTGAAAGTTTTGGCAGCTGGTTGACTTTCCAGGGCATTCACATGTTGCTCCTGGCCCTGGTCCCACCGGTGGTGGCTGGTCCAGGCTGGCAGCTCTGATCTCACTGCCAGCTCTGATCCATGCTGATCATCCCTCTTACTTCTTCTTATGCGATAGCAGCTCAGTGTGACACAGTGAAGCCAGTTTTGAGGCACTGCAGACTCTTCTTTGCCTCCAACCTGTCTGTGTGTCTGAAGAAAGGTCTGGCAAAGAAAGGGTGGCAGAGCCAGCCTGGTAAGATCAGCAGCTCCTTGAGGCTCAAAGCTCTGCTAACTTCGAGTTGAGAGTCCTAAGTTCCCTTTGCATCATCTGGGTTGAGAAATGTTCTGACCTGGTCAGGGCCAAAGACAATAAAATAAGTTATGTCTTTTAATTATGGGGTTTTGGTTCTTTACAAATGAAGGGTATTAAAGAAACTGTGCCAGTTGTGTCTTGTTTACAAACAGAACTGCTGTGGAGAAGGTTTCTCTGGGGTTGCACTGTTGGTTTTAAATGAATCGCACTACAGAGCTTCACCAAAGGCCTTCAAGGCAGCTGGCCTCTGCTCATGCTGCCAGGTGCCCATCTCGGCAGGGAAGGCTGCCCCAGATCTTGCTGCTAGTGGCTTCTCTTCCTCTTGAAACACAGCCACCGATGGGTCTGTCGGAAAGGCAGGAGGACCTGCCCTCCTATGGCTTGCATAACCCCACACAGCAGAAGCAAATCTGCCCTTAGGATTCCTCTCCCTTGCTCCTCTGATCACCTGGATGAGTCATATCAAGCTTCTCTGAAGCAAGAGCTGCATGTTTTCGTAGCCTGTCTGGGTGTCTGACAACAAGGGTGATGGGTGGAGGGTCCCAAGAGCTCTGCTTTTCTCTCCCGCAGACTGGCCATGCTGCCCCACCACGGGGATTTTCCTGGCAAATTTAAGGGAGATTAAGGAAGACTAAGTAGCAAGCAGACAAGCAGTTCTGGACAAATTTCTTCAGGACAGCATGGAGTCACACCTGCTGAAGGCTGGATACTAACTGTAATGGTTTTTATTCCCTTGTCCTAACTATAATGGTGTCTGTGCGTGGAGGCTTGCGACAGCCCAGCTGCTTGCGGCAAGCAGAGGTCTGCCACCGGCCCAGAGCCAGGAGAGCTGGCTGCTGCCGCACCACCACCGCCAGCATCCGCGTGGTGGGCAGAGGGCACAGCTGGAGTGCCAGCGGCCGGGCGCGAGGTTGTGCTGGCCCAGCAGCGGCGGAGAAAAGCAGGTAGAAAAGCTAAAGGGGCATTATCAAAATGAGTCCGTTCTTGCATCTGCTTTGCTTTCTTGAGCACACATGGGCCAGGAGAGCAGGGTGGCTGCCGTCCGAAGGGCACAAACCCCAGATTTAATTGAGGGTTCAAGTTTGTGCAGATAACGTCAGGGTGGTAACTCTGCTGCGTAGCGTCAATTGCACTCACAAATGCCTGCCCATAAATGTTTGTATCTGCAAAAGCAGCATCCAGAGCCTGGAAAGGCAGCCCAAACTCTGCTTCCTTCTGGTGCACAGGTTTTTTGCTGGTTTGTTTTGTTTTTCAAGAATGGCAACAGTGCCTTCTTTATTTCATGGCTTTATTTTTAATGCTTTATAGGACGCACATCACCAGGGAACCAGAGCTCCTAATTACAAACATTTTAAAAGAAAATGAACCATCTTGCTGTGGGTGGGTCTACTTAGCATCACTGCTGCTGCCAGGGAGGCAGACAACTGCCTGGCCCCCTGCCTGTGGGCTTTAGGACTGGCTTGCAGAGAGCAGAGCTGCACAGATGAGGGTGATATTTTGGTTCCCAGACTGCTTTTTAAGTCTAATAACATATTTTCAGCAGGTTGAACCGTTACTAAAGGAGAAGAGAAAAGTGTGGGGGGGGTTCCAAACGCACTACTTATGATCTCCCAGGAGCGCCTGAAGAACAGGCACGTTTTTCAAATGTTTTTACTCTTTCAAGCTATTTTTCTCAGTCTTCTGTGCACTCTTGACACTCCCACTCCTGGAAAGTAAGGCCAGGAAGCCGACAGCTGTAAATCCCATTTGTCTGTGCCATGTATACAGACCTCCGTTGGGGACCGAGCGCTCCCCGACATGCACCGATGTTTCTGCCTTCCCCAGCGTGATGGTGGCAAGACAGCAGTGTGCACGTGAGGTCTGCAGGGACACAGTGCCGGGCTCTTCCCCAGCTCTGGCTGCGGGAAGTGGCATCGGAGGCTGCACACAGCCTCCCCTGGACAAGCTGCTGCTTTTTATCACACCAGGCTTTTAGGGCAGGGGCGGGCAGGCAGTGTTGCCCCCTTAAACCTGTCTTATTTTAAGGGGGCAGATTACACCCTGCGCTGCTCTTAGCCTCTCGTGCTCTCGCAAAGTCCACACTCAGGAGCTGTCAGCCAGGCAAAATGTGATTAACAACCCCTCCCATCACAAGAGGCTGCTTGGTCTCATCCCATTCAAAAACCAATACCACTTTGGTTGGTTTAATAGCCCAGGTGGTTACACCCAAAGCACTCATCCCTCTCAAGACAGCCCTTTGCTTGCCTTGGAGTTTGAGGTGCTCAGCAAACCCGGCACGGCACACGGCGCTGAGCAGGAAGAAGACAGAAGAGCTCATTTTTCAACATCATGCAGAGGCTTAACACTGTGGTGTCCCAGCAGCATGTCCCACCTTCTCACGAGCCCCACGCCTCCTCTGCACTGCCATAGGTGGTGGAACAAGCAGCTCCCTCAAAGCACCCAGGGGACACAGTTTTCTGTAGAGGGCAAGGATGGTAAATAAGCATGGAAGAGCCAGCCCACATTTATACCCAGGATTAATCTGAGAGGCTGTTTCGTGCTATCACTGTTGTATGGGATTGCTGCACTGGTGTCTTGTGTGCTGCTCCCCTGCATTTTAAGGTTCGTGTGCTGCAGGGTTGCTGAACCCTGACTCCTCCACACAGCTCTGTGCCTGCCATCGACTCACTGCAGCTGCAGCTTCATCTAGGCGTCACACAGCATAACTGTAGGGCAAGGAAAATTTCTCTGCTAGAAATCATTCCCTGGTTGCTGTGAAATTCCTGGGATTTTTTTCTTTTTGACAGCTTTGGCCCAGTTGTCTTTGGGTTGTCTCCCAGTGCTACCAGCAAGTGACAGCATCTTCTCATTCTCCTCTGAGCAGCTTCCCCATGTGCATCGTCTGACTCCTTGCTCTGAGACTTCTGCCCATCTAAGGGATGCGCAAAGCCAGACAGACCCATGCAACCTGGCACTGAGAGCCGTAATTTTTTCCCAAGCATTTAAAGCCAGTGTTGTGTTCCTTAAGTTAGACTTAAGTCAGATAAGGTGGGGGAGACAGAAAGCAACCGGCTCATGCTTAGAGGCTCTTGTCCCCTGTTGGCATCCGCACAACAGCCAGCCACCGCAGCAGCTCAGGCGTGCTGCCTGGCTGCAGCACCGGCACTGCCCAGGAGCCCCTACCCGGCCCAAAGCTGGCACCCTGAGCACTGAGCCACGGGGAAGAGCCTCCCTCCATGAACAAAGTCAGCCTGGGAATGACGCAGCCTGCAAAGGCAGGAGCCAGCTATGCTGTCCTGTTTGATCCCTCCAAGGGGTCACGTCTTTTGTACAGCATCAGTTGTAGGACGTTAAGTCATCCTGTTTGCTCCCTTAGTGCTCCTTTCTTCCTTCACTGTTTGGTTTTGGTTCAGGGGATGGGAGCAGTTCAGCACTACCAGCGGTAAGGGATCAGGGCAGGCCATGCAGAAACCACAGCCCCGTGAAATAATTTCAGCATGAGAGTTTAAGGTAAGCGCATTTTGTGTTCTTTTTAACGTGCCTTTTCCTGCAGAGCTAGTTCATCCCTAGTCGCTGAAAAAGCCAGGAAATACTGCAGAACAGTCCTGCTCCTCCTGCCTGCTGCCCCATCCACACGCCCACGCAGCCTCGGCTACCCCGGGCTCCGTCCCACAGCTACCAGCACGACACGCTCGGCGCTGCCTCGCAGCCCTGCCAAGACACAAGCCGGAGGCCAGCCGCAGCCAGGGGAAGACTGGGGAGGAGGTTGCAAGCATGGGAAGCCTCATCCCCTTCTCCAGCTGACCACAGCTACCTCTCAAAAGTGTTTCCTCGAGACAAGCTGCCCAGCATTTCACTCCTTCAAAGCCTGAGGACATCACTGTCCTTGGAGAAGCTGCTGAAGTAAATTGGAGGCACTTTGCTAAATCTTTTAAGTGAAAGATAGCAGGATTAAATTCCACTTTTGATATAATCCTCAACCCCATCTTCAAGGGAAGTGCAGCATTGCCTCCAGCCCCAGCTGGTGCCTCCATGCTGAATCACTCTGATCCCAAAGTAAATAAAGCTCTTTGAAAAAGGGCAAATGTTTTCTCAGCTGCTCTTCTTCCCTTCAAAAGAAGGGCTGATTGAAATTTTTATGTCTGCAGATATAAATATATGCAGTCAACAAATGCTTCTTAGTAAGAAGCTATCTTCACAAAATAACTGGTTTTTGGAAAGCACACTCTAAATCCATGGGACACTCCTGGACCACACTGCTCTCCTTACAGCCTTCCCTTCTCCTTTCCTTCCGTGCTGCACATTTTATGAACTCCTAAATGGGCCAATTTAAGTCACTGCAAATTAATCCTAGCACGCTGTCAGTTCAGGCTCCTGGTGTCCCCAAGACTTTGCTTCTGCTCAGCCCTGGAGCTCCGTTTGCCGCAGGAGACGGCAAATATAAACAGCCCCTTGGCATAAGATGCAGGAACGATCTGAAGGGCCAAACCTCCGCAGTGGGTGCCAACCTGCCTTCTCCTGCTCAGGGAGCTACTGGGCCCTTACCCAACCCCTGGATGGTTGTATGTTCCTTCTCCTCCAGCTCCAGTTCTGAAACTAGAGCTGAAGCCTAAAGCCAACGAGGCAACCTTTCTACCAGCTCTGACAGCAGGCTGAGGGCAGACTTCCAGCGTAGGCTGAGCTCAGGGCTGAACACTATGAATCCCAGCCCAGCTCTCCTACACTTTGGAAATTGGTAGAAACTAGGCATGAGCGTTCACTCACACAAGTTCAACATTTTCCAGAGTAAGAGGGCGAGTTCACACCACGCCAAGTCCTTGTGCAGCACCGACAGACTCACAGCTTGCCTGCACAGAGGGATGGGGACAACGCTGCCCATCGAGCCCTCTCGATGGATGGCAGCACTCTTCCCTCCTGCCCCAGGGCTGAACGTTGCCTGGCTGCAGGTACAACCTCAGGCTCAAGCCCACTCAGGCCGGCTGCTCTTACCACAATGCCTCAGCCCGGCGCAGATTGCAGAGAGCCTGCCTGGTTTTGAAGGCTGCCTTGAAAACGCCACCCAGTACAGAGCATCTCCCTGAGCCTCCAGCCAGCCCTGAGCCAGTCCCTTGGAGGCCAGGCTGGCCCGTCCAGCTTGGACGCTGGCCCGCCGTCTGCAGCAGCAATATTACTGCGACTTTTACCTCCCCTTACGTGGCCTTCACAGCACCAGACACGTAACTACTTCACAGCAGCTCATTGTAGAAGAAACTAATCTGCTTAACATAGAGACATCCCACTCAGCTACCCCACTCCATCCAAGTCATCACCCCTGTGGAAAACCTCAAGGCTGCGAATGCAATGTCAAAATAACACAGGGCATTCTGCTAACTTTTTTTTAATTAAACAGCTTAAATTTAAGCAAAGCTGCTGTGCAATTTTTCCAGTCTTCCCACTGATGTGCTGTAGGGTTTGAGAAGGGTGTCTCATAATTTAGATCTAGCTAGTTACAGACTCCAGTAGGTTTAGTGCTTGTAATAATATACAGCCTTGGCTCAACTTTGTGAATCTATTGCTCTCCCTCAGAGACAAAATGTTATATTGCAACACATTAAGTATTTTTAGTAGTGCTGTTCTGCTCCTCCAGTTAAGTCATAAAAACCAAGGGCACAGATATCCAAAGCATCTTTTCCCAGCTTCAAGTAATCTACCATTAGCCACTAATTACATGCTCACAGGATGCATCAGCCCAGTGAGTACCAACAGGAACCAACAGCACGTACCCAGACCCTGATGGCAGCAACCTTTCAGCAGAAAGGAGAGCCTTTGAACACAACACAACGCTTTCAGGGTTGTTCGCTCCCTTTCAAATGCCAGTCAAGCTTTCTCCTTTTCCATCCTGTATAAATGCATGCAGCCAGCCCTAATAAAAGGGAAAATATGGCAGGCAATGGGGCCATTGCTGCAGGTACGATGCTGTTCAGGACAGCACCCAACTCTGCCATAGCACCAGACATTTTGGAAAGGGTTGCCTTCTCTGGGAGAGAAAACAACCTGCTGGGTGAGATACCTTTCCTCAGGAGCTCTGGCAGCAAACCTACATTTCAAGCATTGAGAGGGAAAGCCTGACAGCACAGGCAAGGGGGTTTGCCAGCAGAAGCTCGCCAGGCTTAAAAAGGGCAGTCTGGGCATCTCCTGGCTGAGGAACTGAGAGCAAAGTATGTTCTAGCAAGCTTACCGGTGATTTAATTTTTCTTTTGAAGTGCCAAGGAGATCAAAATAGAAGGCTATATTTGGGGTTTGTTTTTTAATCCCCTTCCTAGATGATCAGAAAATACAGGCTCCATTCTGGTGGGAAATGGGAACAAACTATCCCCGTGGCAGCCACTGCACAGCCCCTGACTCACACCTCCACGTTGGGAGTAAAAAGGTGACACTGTGATGCTGAGAGGGCTTCAAGTTTGACTTTTGGGTGGCTTTACATTACCTAGACACTGTCACAGAGCATTGGGAGAATGGACCGGCTGTGGGAACTCCAGCTGCTGCCTAAGGAAAGTCAGGCGAGAGAGGGGGCGAGGGAGTACCTCGTGCTGCAGGACAGAGAGCGCCATTGCAGGGCCTGATCCTGCCAAGTGGCCAGTCCTCTCGGCTCCCATCAGATTAGCGATGATGAAGGTCCTCAGTACTGCCTGTAGTCCTCCAAAGTCCAAAGCAGTTGCCCTACAGTTGACTGAAAGGGACTTGGGGTCAAGCTCAGCGCAAGTCATATTCTGGCAGGGGATGGGGGTGTTCTGCAGGTAGAAAACACACCTTATCTTGCTTAAACACAGAGCTTAACAAAAGTATGAGTGGAAGTCATGAGATAGGGCCAGAAGTGGAAATTTTAAACAAGAGGGAATTGATCTCTGCAGTGCTTTTTTTCTGAGCTTAGCTTCACAATTCAGTATGTGACGTAAATGGAGATGTGTCATCAAGTCTTCCTGCAGTGACGGAGAAGACAAGCTCTAGTGCTGTCTGCAGGTCTATGAGCAGAGGAAAGAGATGAAGTTTCTTCTGAGCTAAAGCTGTGAAATACGGTTGGAAGGAAGCTGGAAATTCCCTTCCCAACACTTTTTTTTTTTTTTTTCCTTCCCCTTCTGTGAAAGGGGAAACTTTGTTTTCATCTGACCTTGCCTGGACATGGACTGCATGTCATGTGATTGACCCAGGAGCACTCCATTTCCCACAGACTCTGCTTGAATGTGCAATGCACTTCCAGGTCCTGGGTGACGGTGTAAAGTTCAACCAAGGATCACTCTGTTTAGCTGTGCTAGGGGCTTGTAATCCCAGTGGGTCAAAATGTTTAGATTTAAAGAAGGTTACAGGCTTTTCTAAGGGAGTACTTAAACTCCATCTGTCAAACCACTTGCATAGAAGAAATTTATAGACTCTGCCAGCAGAACATTAAATTACTGTTTTCTTGTCTCTAATTTAGTAGCATGCATTGTTTTCATATTGCCCTAAGAGAATAATTAATCTGTGGCAAATATATGCCTATAAAAATTATAAATACTGGATTTAAAAACAACAACAACAACAGTAAAGAAACTCAAGGAGACACATGTTGATGAGAGCCACATCAAGAAGGCTCTTGGCAAAGCTGTCGGAATGCCTTAAGGGCCTGATCTTTTCAGAAAGCTGTCTAAGGACAGCTTGAAACCTGCTTCATATTCAGTTTAACTGTGCACAACGCCCCCTCCCCCTTCCAGACTTTGCACATTAAAAGGAGAATTAAAAAAATTAATAATAACAGGCACCATTTTTTCTCAGGGTCTAAACAACAAGTTTGAAAATGAGGAAGTTTGCTATTGCAGTTTTCCAGGAAACCTCAATGTCACTCTGCAATGTTACTGTTCCGTACTGCAGTATATAATACAGATGCAAGCCTGACAAATTAAGGGCTTCACAGATTGTTTTCTTTCCATTTACAGGAGAAAAAGCAGTGCAGGAACACAAGTGACATCTGCTGTGAGACTGAGACCACTTCGGTTTTTCTAGTTGCTTTGAAGAAGGTGAACCTACTGCCAATGTTTGACAAGGGAGAGGTATAAGTAAGGCTGTGGTTGAAGCAATGTCAGGTCTAGGACACGATAAGGATTGCTCAAATGCCCGTCATTGAAATACCCAAGCCAAGACGGCTTTTCTGCTCCCTACCTTTTTGATAAAGCAAATATTTCCATTGTCTGAATGTTGGTCTATTACAAAGAAACAGAAAATGAAGATGGTGCCAGGGGGTGTGTGGGGGATAATCCTTACAGGAGCAAGTTCTTCTGTGAACAAAGGAGTCCTGAAGCTCAGGTTCCGGCAGGCTCAACTCTGACCTTGACATTCCCCACTGTAATAATGCACAGGCCACTCTCATCTGCAAAATACTCCACATACACTAAAATATTCAAGATGCCGTTTCCCCATCTCCAACCCTTTTCCCCTCCTCCCGCTACTCCCTAGGCATCTCCTGTACCTCCACCCGGCCCCCACTGCAACAACCTCACCTTCCCCCTGTGCACCCAGTTCTGGTGAGACAGGAGGTGGCAAAAGCTTGGCTGGATTTTACATGTGCCAAGTGACTCTGCCTAATGGGGTGAACAGCAGCCACATTTCCCAGTGCTAAAATGAGGTCTGTCCCCTGACCCTGTTGTGACTGCTGCCCTTTAGCAAAAGGGGATGAAATTGGGCAGTGGACTGAAAGGTCACTGGGGACAGGAAGCAACCCCCAAGACAGTTTGTTCATAGGTAAGTCTCACTTAGAACATTCAGTATGAGCAGACAGCTAAAAAAAAAAAAAGAAAAGAAAAGAGAAAAGAAAAAATTGAGGCAACTTTCACTACAAGCAATTTTCTCAAGCAGATAATTGGAAACACCAGGATAAAAAAGAAAGGTGAGATGGCTAGTTTGGGGGGTTTCAGTTTTTGATGCTGGAAGAGGAACAACAGACAGGCTTTCAATATGAAGCAGCATAATAGTACTAACCTTGGTACTTACATTCTTGGTTTTCTTTAACAGCTAAATAAATTAGACACACTCCTAGGACCTTCACCAATCATATAAAAGGAAAATGTTTATTGGGGTGATAAACAACCAACCCTGATGTCTTCCATCAGGTAGGATTGGCCAAAAGGGAAAGAAAAAAAATCACAGAGCCTCAGAACTGTTGAGATTGTAAAAGACCTCTGGAAATACTCTGAAATGCCAAAATATTACAATTAAAACTGAATGCAACATAAATACTTGGCTGAATCAGGCTTGCCTGTTTCTTCCCAAATGCACAGCGGTGTGCGCAATTCTGTTTGCTGTTTATTTTGGTAGCAAGACTGGTGCCGATGTGGTTATTGCAGAATGAGTGAGAAGGGTAAAAATATCACCCTGGTTTAACACTAAGTGCAAGACAAACAGCACACTGTTCAGCTCCGGTAGGTAGGCTGCAGGGATTAGCAAATGCAACAAAAGACGAAAGCCAGGGAAGTCTGAAATCTATTTGTGGGGAGCTCCACCACCTCTTCATTATCAGCAATTTCCAGACTGAGTCTTTGTCTGCCTGCCTCTGTAACCCCCTTCCCACCCACACACATTCCTTTCCAGCAACTGGTTTATTTGGCTTATCATTATCTTTTTGTTAAACCCACTTAATTAGCACATTTAACTCTTTATGTTCCTTAATAGTTCCCCATATCACTTGTTTACTGAAAAAGCAGTCACAGCCTTAAGTATTACATTTCAAAACAGCATCTAAATTGAGAAAGGTCTTGACAGTCCCAGTGTACGACTGTGCTAGCTCTGTTAATTCACATACACTTCATAAAACACTAGGCATGATAAGGCAAGCTGGACTTTATGAGCTGCGAAACCATCCAAGCCAAAGCCTGCGCACAACCAGGGTATTTCCAGAAATCCAAAGTCTACTTTTTCATAAGCTCCTTTAAGACAAGGAAGCTGCAACAAACTATGCTGCTTTTACTGCATCTATTGCAGCTCAGAGGGAATCCTCACTGTGCTGCTCAAGGCATAGATTACTACACTGTGTATGCTATACCTGGTCTAAGTTTCCATAGCCAGATCTATCAGGAATCTAAGGAAGAAAATCCCAAGTGGGAGAGGTGTCAGCAAAACCCCTAATACCAATATAATTATGTCAGGAAAAAAAAATTCCTTTGGCAACTTGATTTTATTTGGGGAACTGCTGCAAGCTTTACACATACACAAAAATGCACCAGCCCCAGGGCACCATCAGCTGCATCCACACTGGGAACTTTGCCAGTATAACCCCCCGCAACTTTTAATAGCGTAGCCAAAATCTGCCTAGACACTATCAAAGGCAGCACACAGCTTCAATATGGAACAGGAGGCTTTCTCCTTCTCAGTGTTTTTATTGGGGGACTGGGGCAAGAGGAGGTTGTCTTAAGGGTTTTGCTCCACAAGAATTACTTTACTACTGAAAAAGTACTAGTAGACTGAGCTGGTAGAGCACCATTCACTGCGGGTGTAGTACTACGTGTAAAGCTGGGGCCAGCACCCATATGTCAAGGCATCAGCAGAGTGCAAAAGGCTAGACCAGTCAAAAGCAGGACCGTGCAAGAGTATAACCACCTACGTATCCTCTGCCAGTGGTTCTCTTGGTCAGAGCACAACACTAGTAACTGCTAGCAGAAACCCTTCGCACAGATATAACCAAAAAGTAAAAGCTTTGCTTCATTCTCAAACCCATTTGTAACTTCTGGATGGAAACAGTAAAGCCCCTCTAAACACAGGGCGTGGGAGGGAAATCAGGAAGAAAGCCCAGCAAAAACTCCTATAACGCCACATGTTCTTAATCCAGAAGAGTGTTTTTCTGCAACGCCACGCTCCCGGGAGCAAGGCACCAAGCAGGCTGTCTCCTGCAAGGCTTTGGCAGAGAAAAGGCTCCATAGCCTTCCCCTGCCGATGGCAGGGAGGCCCCACTTCTGTTGGTGAAAACAGCACGTTTCTGACATGGTAACAACATGGGTTAAATTCCTAGCATGAACCGGGTGAGTTGTAGTTTTAACACGTTAACACATTCTACCAGGGGAAAAGCTGAAGTATTTTTAGCATGGTCCGAGTGTTTGTCTCTGCACTGTTCTGGCCTTTTTTGGAATTTTTAACTCTGGAAACAAATACAATACCGTTTGCAATAGTGAAACACTACCTATTTTCTTTTATTGTTTACCACAAACACGACTGCAAGTTGTACTTCCGAAGACATTAAAGGAGAAACATAAATCAGCTACTTTTGACACAGCTTTCCCCCTTCACAACACCACACAGTTCACTTACTGTTTCCCTAATTCCTGCCCATGCCCCCCAGCCTTTCCTACTTACATGCTTAGCTCTGACGAAATCTCAGTGGAGAAAACATTTTTCTTCATTATGAAATTCAGTCCCTAGTTGTTGCTTGAAGGCGTTGCCCTTTGCTCTCCTGTTTGAAACAGCGTGCGAGCACAGTAAGACAGGTCAACAAAATACACTTGCAAACGGCATCCCATGCAACTGCCCTCTAGTCCTGCCCTTCACGCACCCACTCAGTCTGATTTCCAAGATGTGTCGGGAAGAAGCATCTGATGACAATATGTTTGGTTTTATCATGTTAAAACCCCACAGCTGCACTATCCCCTCCACCGTGCTGTGCTGGGGCAGAGCCCAGCAAGTCGGAGTTAAGTACAAAGGAGGAGATGGAGTTTAAGCACAGATGTAACACCAAGAATCAATGCAAGGCGAGTCCAAGGACTGAAGGGGGAACTATATGGAGCAAGGGAGGGAGTGTCCCCCTCTCCTATTCTCTATCCCATTTCAAATAATATCCCCTTCCTCCTCCCCTCTGTCTGGCACTAGCCTAAACATGCAACACAGCTGTAAGGACCAGATGTCTGACAGTCCACGCTGCACACAGCTGCAATCAGGGTGCCCGGGGACTGGCAGTGTCCAGGCCACACACCCAAGTCACCCAGGGAAACAAGACTCTTGAAAGGATTAATGGCAAAAGAGGCTTCTGTGGCCGCAAAAAGGAGACTGTGGTTGATCATCTGCTCCCAGCTGAAGGGAGAGAACAAGCCTTTCATTTGTCCTGGTTCTTCTCTTCCTCCTCTTCAGATTGCCATTACCACTGCTTCTGGAGCGGGGGAGGAGATGGGGTGGGGGGGCTGCACTTGGCGACTCAGATTCATCTCTCGGGCAGCAGGACGAAGAAGATAGCCTTGAGGAAGTGACCAAAGCTGCAAACAGCTGCCACGAGCCAGTGAGAGCGAAGGCTGGGGTCAGTATTCACCACACATTTTGTGATGTCTGCCTAATGAGGAGGGAACAGAGATCGTCAGAGAGAGATGCTCAGAACCACATCAGCCACCACTGCAGACTCTCCTGGCCCCACAACCCACAGCACTGTGACACCACGGCACTACCACAGCTGCAGCACCGCTTTGCCAGACCGTCAACAGCCACAAATGCTTGCTCTGACACTTCCACACACTGCAAGTTATTAAATCAGGCTCAAGAGCTCTGTGAAATACACTTTCTTCATTCTGCATCAACAAGGTGAAGTATCCCCCTTTTCAGCCACCCTTGGGGGAAGAAATGTTACAGATCATTATCAAGCATTTTCCATTTTGAATAGCTAAATAAAAGAAAGTTTCTTCCCCTTTTGAAAAGGGTTAGGAAGCCTTGGCAATATTAGCATTCTCATCTTTTTCTATAAAGCAAGATGCTTCCCAGAGGTTGTCCTGCTTAGTATCAGCAGCAAGCTACTTGCACTTTTTCTCTTGCCTTAATGTTTTATTTGGAACTCATTCAAGCAAGCCAACCCCCAATTTAAATCTAAAGCAATACAAGCTTTGTTTGTGGAAATATGTATGCTGGCAGAGATGCCTCCCAGACGCGTGGGCCAGATTTAAAGATCACTTGGGCAGCTGGTTTCAAGTATTAACAAGAATAGAAGCTGGCCTGCAATGAATAAAAAATAACAACAATCCAGCAAATTCATGAAGACAGGATCTCAGCTGGCATTGGGAGGAGAAGGTGGAAAGTATCTGGAGGGTAAAGTGAACAGGACAGAGGTAGATAGAAAATTGCACCTTCTGGTGGGGGAAACAAATTAAAGTTCTGCCAGCAATATAATTGAGTTTGTGGTTAAACTTCAGCCTAGCACAAGGAGATATGGACTGTAGTTCTGTAACAGAGGGAGCACTGTTAGCATATCAACTTGATGCGGTTTTCAGAAATGGCTTTTGGGTGGCAAATGTGAACAAGAATCGGGTCACAAAGAAGGTAAATATTCATCAGCCCCCAAAGCTTTTTCATTACAAGCTTAGCTCAGCAGTCTTCCAAGTTTGCCTTCTAACACAAGTGTCTCATTGACCAAGCAGAGGGAAGTCAGACTCTCAACCCTGAGATGATCCTCCCATAAAATGGGACACAAGAGATGCTGAATGCTGCAACAATACTGCAACCAGTATTTCCCCTTTGTTCAAGACATGGGTGAGCCTCGCCTGACCCACCTTGATAATAATTACAAGAAAACAAAAGGGTAACTGAAGAGTCAAATCCCTGTGTCTGGTTAGTGAGTACAGCTGCACTGACTCCACCGTCATCTACAGACCAAAGGTCTGTTGACAGCAGCCTCAACAGCCTCCCACACAGTTCCAGCAGTTCCTCCCTCACGAGGAAGTCTGAAAGGCTGGCACGCTGAATCACTCTGCACCACTGTTCTGCGGGGAACATTAGGAGATGATGAGCCCACGAATAACTGACAAGTAGAGATTGCTGGAGGAATGAATACAGGCATGCAAGAATGGGAAGAAACACGATGACAGGAGGAAGCTGAATCAGCACATGGACTGCTCCTGAGGCTGAACACCAAGGTGTGGAAATGCTGCTGCCTATAGCTACAAAAGCACAAGCAAACGTAGCAAACAGCCAAGACAGCACATAACAGAAGATGCTGCAATGTAGCACTGGTGGTTATAGGTACTTTCTCTGTATTGTGGAGGAAAGTAAAATGGGTCTGCCTAAATGCTTTCTGTGATAGCTTAGCAAACTCACCCCATTTGCATTTGAAAAAAGTCTGAGCTGATTCAGCCTGTCCAATTTTAGGGACTGGCATGGCGTCTTATTTAAAACAGTTGTGTCATGCTGTCTCTTTTCTCAAGAAAAGTCATGATGTGCAAGTACCTGTCTGAACATGTAGTCAGATGTTAGGGTAGCTGATCAATAAGAAACCTAAGCTCTGAAGGGCGTTAGTGCCTCATGTGAACCAGTACAAGGCCCAAATACGTGCAGAGGGTTAACTTCCAGGTGAGAATGTGTGAACTCCTTAAAGCTGTGCTGTGCCCTACCAAAGGCAATGACCTCACTGCAGCTAATCTTTGCGGCTAAGCAAGAGGAGCTGCAGTCAGAAGCACTTACAAATTTGTATCGTGTTTGCTTAGATAAACAAATTGCTCAGCTGTTTAACAATTGCCTTAGCTATTGTTGTCCAAATAAAGCATACCTGATAAGGCACTGGAGTTGAAAATGTCAAAGCTACTTAATAAAACAGGTCTTTGAGTCTTGTGAGGCATTGATAAACTGTTGCAATGGCAGTTTGATCCTCACCTGTTAATTATTGAAACAAGTTCAAGTCTCATGCTCCTCTGTAGCAAATGTATGTAACAGCTGTGGAAAAAAATAATAATAATAAAAAACCCCTTTCTATTCTACTGAAAAGCCACTACTGAGGCTGCAAACTCTCCCCAGGGAGAGATGATGCCTCAAAGGATTAAACATTTCTTGTTTCTCCCAAGAGGTTTGTTTTGGGTTGGGCTTTGGGGGGGTAGGGTCTTTCTGCACCCTGTGGAAGCAGTATGGGAACCTACAGCTGAGTGGAGATTTTCAAATGCCTTTCCAAGGTCTCCACAGTAGCTTTTCTGAAACAGCTCGGAGCATAGTGGCTCCTTTTGGCAGCCTCAACCTGAACCAACACGTAAGAGACAGGGGCCATATGCACAGGGGAAACAAGGACTCCATGCCAAGATAAACCAACAACCAGCTAGGTCAGGCAGCAGATGAAAAGGTCCCCTCTACAGAGCTGTTTCGCCTGACCCATTTGTGAACAAGGCTGGGAAATTTCACACTGCAGTGCATAGATCAAGAGGAAGAACATTCAGGGAAGCACAGCACAAGATGGCAAGAGGATTAGCAGCCTTTCCCCAGACTGAAGGAACCACTCATTTCTAGAGGGAAAATATCTCCTTGTTGCAGCCCGAAAGTGCTGATAAGGATACTGGACACAGGCCGTAATCAGCACAACCCAGCAGCTTTTACAGTCGTTTTGTTTGACTGGGGGCAGTGAGATTGGCTTCCCTTTCTTAGGGCCAGATCCCAGGAGCAAGCACCGTAGGTACAGCAACTGCAATAGCAACGCGCTGGCCATCCAAAGAGGGATGATCAGCAGAAGGAGCTGGCAGTGGACAGGACTTATCTCCTCAGCTGCAAAGAACCATTTCTGGTCTGTGGATGGGTTTTGCAGCTTGTTTGCTATGCAACAACCTTTCAAAAAATATCCATTTGGAACTATCAAAACACCCTGTTTTGAACTCTAACAATGTAATACAAAAATTAAAACAAGATGCTAACTTATCAGAACATGCATGTTTTACCAAAACAAAGAAAAAAAAATTAGTTGGAAATTAGGAGGAGACACATTCCTATGCCACATTTCAATTTTACTGCAACTGGATTTTTTCCAAAGGAAAAATGGTTTCAGATAATATATTTCAACCAGCTCTACAGGTACCCAGTTAAAGTAAGCCTCAAATGATACTGAGGCAGGGTTTTCACAGGCAGGAACGGTGCTACTTACTCAGTTGCTTTCCCAGGATATCCTCTTCACCTACTTCGGCACAATTATTTGTGCAGACGCAAAATGAAACAGATCAGGGCATTCAAATCAAAGGTTACTTTTCAGCTCAACCAAACAGTTCCCTGACTCAGTTGGCCTCAAGGTCATGCAGTTTTAGAGAGGGCAGGGATGATTTAAGGTGGCAATTACACTTAGTAAATGCAAGGGATCCAAAATCAGAACAACACTACTTTTCCAGTTGCCCTTCATCAAAAAGGTGCCTTCATTCCTGGAGAAACTAGGTGACTGAATCAGCTACAGGCACACTTGGGAAGTCTCAGCACAGAGCAGCAAAGCTCAGTTTAGAAAAGACATCTCCCTCTCTCCAGGTCTGTGCAGAGTGGGGAGCCTGACCACTTCCTGACGGCTCAGGAATAAATATCACCTCTTGGAAAGGAGAGAGCTTGCCACTGTGGCTCAGTCTGGAAAGAGCGTGTGCCTTGGGAACAAGATGTCCCATGAGCTCAGTGCTGTCATATGGCAATATTTAGCTCCAGGCAGCATCTGCCAGGCAGTACACCAAAGTGCTTTGGGCTGTATCGCTCCAAGGAGTGTCTATATCCCTGCCAGAAAGGCACAGAGACCCTGGTACATACATCACCCAGCTGCCAACCGCTAACATAGCCAACCAGTCATCTCAGTCTCCTGAGGAGGTCACTAGAAAGGTGTCTGGCTATTCCACAGCACCAAAGTAAAGCTCTTACTCTGAACCATCCTCCACAGGAGCATTGTATTTCCCACTGAGTACAGGGAGAACCAAAGAAATCAGATGCTTAAAGCCATATGATATGGAGCTACCCTCCAATGCAGAGCAGCACCGTGCCTTACCCACAGTCTCAGAGCAGGCCAGTGACAGAGCCATGAGCCCCCCCACTGTCGATGGGTGTTATGAGTGCCCTTCAAAGCATAAGTGTGCTACAATTTGAGCTACATCAGAAGGACTTATTCATGGAGCGTAATCAGGGTCAGGTCAAGGAATGGCACAAACTATCAGGTTTTAATATCCCTTTAAAATTCCTTATAGTGGCAAGTCACATTAATATACTAAGCTTTAACTTGGGGAACTGTGGGGCAGGTGAAAGGGGAATTAAGTTGGCAGGACTCATTTTTTTCAGTTTCTAGAAAACAGCTGCCCAAGAGAATGATCCTTATTTACAGTCTTCCACTATGACTGGCTGGCAGCTCCAGGGATATTCAGGTCAGGAACAGAAGAAGCCCTGGTGGGTCAGGATTGAATTTGTCTGGCACAGCTATGCAGGAAGCTGAGGACCAGAATAGCTGATGTTGTTGAGGATGGGACCATGAGGCAGTAACAGAGCTATATGGAGTCTAGCACAGGGGCAAGTAGGACAGTGGTGGCCACAGGGCTATAGAAGAGAATCTAATCCATTTTTTTTTCTGCATAAAGCTGCAGTGGGCACACTCTCATTAACCAGGATATTTTCTGGTCTGCATATGTGGAAGCAAACTTGATCAGATAGCATCTCTTACCCAGCCTCCTCTCCTTTTCAGCCATGTCACCAAGGTCTTGCGGACAAACTCTCCCAGGCAATCTACAATGGTGTGAACCATGGCTGGCTGTGCATGCCGCACACAGTCCACTGCCAGCCCAGCTGCCACAGCGTAGAGAGACACAACCTTGCCCCATGTGATGCCTATGAAAAGAAGAAAGGTCATTCAGATTTACACACGCACACATAGCTCAGTCTTGAATAATTAAAAGGAAATGGCTCTCCTTCATTACACATGCCCACACGGCATGCGTGCAGCTCTGAGTTCAGGTGCAGTCACAGTTCTGCATGCTTTCCACCCTGGTGGAAAAGAAATACTAAGGCACCAGGATTGGGGAAAACTCTCCACCTGGAGAAGCAGAATTAAATGATCTGCCCTGGGCATGCTTTGACCCCCTCTGAATGCTGAGTGCACAGCTTTGGAGAAAGCAGCCCAAAGGCATCATCAAAATAGGGAAGATGTGCATGGCTGAGAGTTAATGGCAATATAAACCGTGGTGGTGCACATGCTGCACAAGAGGTGATTGAATTCAAAGAGTTTGAGCAACCTGGGGGTTTTGTCACCAGCACAACTCTTAAACATCCTTAAGACAAAGCATTCCTGGGGTTTTTTTCTAGATCAGAGGAGACTGTTCCAATGTGACACACAAAGCGCACATGAGATAGGCATCTTCAGTCAGTTCTACCATGACACAAGCAAAAAAGGGAGGCAAAGCTACAGGGCCAAGATGGTTGCATCCTCCTTGATGTAAGGAGTACACCTCAGTCTCCACCTGAAAACCAGGTAACTTCAAGAGTTTTGCCACTCTGCCTTCAATACTTAACACTGCATCTCCTATCCCACTGAAGGCAGGGCAGGGACAGAGTGTCAGTCAGTTATCTAATCTCCCAGAAAACAGCCTTCCTGCTAGGGTGACCTGCCAGCAGTGAATGCTCCATGGAAGTTGTCCCAGCAGCAGTCATCTTCCTGTTAGTGCTAGCGATAAGCGCTCGAGCTCAGCTCTTGGTACCAGAAAACCTCCCTGGGTCTCCCCTGCACTTTACCAACAGCACTGGGCATAAATCCTCCATGCTTGAATATTGCAGCCAGCAGTCCCTCATCAGGCTTTTATCAGGACCAGTGACCTGGAAATACAACCTTTCTGCACCCATGCAGAACAACTACAACAGCACAATGGCACATGGATTTCCTTTGGATCCGCTAGGAAGCTGAATTCCCCCCTCACTTTATTGTCTGGAATAGCAGTATTTGACAAGTATATTGTGAAGTATTTTACAGTGTTAAGTCTCTGTGGAACCTGTCCAAGGTCTCTCCCAAATGTAGTCAGAAGCCAAGTTTCAGTATTTAAAAACCACACAAAGCTGTTCTTGCTGGGCTGCAACAAGAAAGCAAGCAGGTGAGAGGAAGGAAAGATTAGTTCAGTCACTAGCTCTAAGGACCAGAAGGGCTTAAACACATGATCAGAAAACTGGATGCACTCAGCAATCTATCAGCTAAGAAAGCAAACCCTTAAACACAATTTAAATGCAGTGAAGAGTCTCCCTCTTCCCTTCATTGCACTCCCAGATCCCAAGGCACCCCGACCCTTCTCTTTGGGATGGAGCTCCAGACTCCTCATGCCTGTTCACAGTGCAGCAGAGCTCCCCGCATTCCTTTACAATACACACAGGTTTCAGAGCATTTCCACAATCCTTCCACTTAGTGCCTCAAAAGGAATGCTCACACTAACGCTTTTAGGAATTCCTTGCCTTTTTTTTTTTTTTTTTTTTAAGCAAGTACTAACCTTCAGAGAAACTGTTAAAATGTCAGCCACAGGAATGGCTTGTTAGACTGAAGAAAATCCATTCAGTGTTCCAAAAAAGCCATTTTTCACTCATGACTGATACAAGATCAAAATCTACAGATGATCCTTTTGTGAGGCTCTGTAGCAACAGTAACAGCAGTAGCTCAGAGTCTCCTGTGATACTCTCCAAGATCAGAGGAAGTTACTAATATAGCTAAATTGGCTGTTATTCTGATTTTATTTTCTGAGTAGGCCCTGCAACATCCCTTCCCCAGAGCTGCCACTCAGGAAGTTCACTGCCTGTGTGGTATTCACACTATTTATCTGTCTTTCTCACATTGCGTGTCACCATGACAGCCAGCAGAACAGGCCAGGAAGAGGCTATGAAACCACATGAGAAAACACTAGACAGAGGGCTTCTCCTGGCAAGAAAGAGGCTGTCCTGTTAAAAGTCAATACCTCTCCACCCAATGAAAGAGGCCTTAAAGGTTACCTCTTGCTGACCACAGCCTCCTGAACCAGAGCTTCAGCTGGCTTATACTTATACAGCTTTAGTGTAAGTCAATTTTTTACAGTTCTCCACCCCTGCCGAAATGTGGCTCCTTGCATCTTCAGTGACATGAGCCAAAGTTACCCAAAATTCCAGGGAAGAGTTCACTTGTCTTATTCCCAAGCTTTTACTGACAGCGCTCTTTCTTAAGCATCTGAAGCAAGTCCATTAGCTTTGAGACATTTACATGGCAGTAACTAAGACTGACGGGGGCTGAGGCCACCCTGGTAGGAAAAGATGGCTGCAGTCTCAATTAGCTTTGTTTTAAATCCAAGTTTCTCTTTCCAACAGAAGAAAAGTGTATCCACAACCTAGACCCATGATTTCACTAGTACACAGGAAAGCAGTTTGCTCTACAGACATATCAGTCCAGGGATCTCCTCCCAGCGAGGATGGAGAGAAAGCCCTTCAGCTCTGGGTTCCCTGCCAAGGTTGCTATGTAGTGTTGCTTGCTGCAGGACTTGCACGAGGTGAACGCTTCCCCAGCACACAGACAGAGCCCTTCTCCATTTCACACAGGCAGCAGAAAGAGGGTAAGCTGTTGGCCAATGCTTATCGTGGTGATGGATGTGAAGGGCTCAGCGGTCACTTCCCATTATCCTCCTCTTTACAGAGCATGCCTGTAAGGGTCAAACCAATCTTTCAGTCTGCTTTTCCTGTTACTGGCAGAGCTGGGCCATGGGGGTGAGGGAGGAGGAAATCCCCTCCTGATTTCTCTGCATGGAAACTCCTATTGCCACTGCTGGAAGCAGAAGATGGAAACAGCTGGCTGGGCTCCTCACCCGAGACGGGAGGGCTCAGCTTATGCTCTTGTTTGCACAAGACATTGTAGGGGAGGCCTGAAGCAAGGGAAGAGCAGACACCCCTAAGAGCTGCTCTAGATCGAAGCTGGGCCATGCCTGTGGCCAGTCCCTCTGCCCCAGGAAGGCTCTAGCAGCCACCCAGCCCCAGGGGAATGGGCCACAGCAGCCCCCATCTGCAGTTTTCCAGGACACCAGCTCCATTAACTTTTCTCTCTCAAGGACCCCCTTGGCAGGGGTAGAGGAGCACAACCTACTGAGAGAGCAGCGCCTCTGCCCTCTGTGATGTCCAGACCAGGGTCAGGGTGATGCTAGCTTGATGTGTCCCTCAGTATAAGCTGGAATTGCATCTGGCCAGTGCACATGAGCAGAGAAGACGCATTGTCTTGCTGCAAATTCCTCAAAAGGTCTGGCTGCCATCCACTTTGGGTGAAATGGGCACTCATCACCAAGCGAGACAATCTATTCACAGCTTCCTGCTGTGCGGACTAGCATGCACAGGAGCTAACAACAAGAGGGAATGGAAAACTGGTCCAGAAAGGAGTGATAAAAAACAGAGAAAGCTTTGAAAGTTCTGCTCACAGAGATGGAACAAAAGGACACGGAAAAAGTGAAAAGCTTCTTAGAAGGCATTTTAAAAAATAAGAAATACAAGTTTCAGACTCAAGGCCAGTCATGGAGCTGAAGGCATGTAAACACTGGCGAGCCCAGGGGAAAATGAATTAGCAGGAGAGGACCGCTCTTGAAAGTGTTCCCACTGCATTTCAGCTTGCCTGCCCCAGGGGAGAGCTCAAGAAGCCATGAGACATGACTGTGCAGAGTCTCAGAGCACCACACTATACACGGTTACTCAAATAAACTTCCCTCTGCTCCACTCAGCATCAAAACCTAACTTGCAAATCAGTCCTAAGAGAAACATGATCAAAGTGCTACATTTCAACAGCTGGGAGAATATAGCCAGATACAATATACTTTCCTCTGGTGGAGAGAAAATGCCAAGAGGGATGTACAAAAGGCAGGAAGCTCAACTCATAAGGCCTATGCAATGAGGAACCGGTGGGATGCATTTCTAACAGCATTTGCTCCTGCAGGGGAAAGTATTTTCTCCCAAGAACCCATTAACCATGCATCCTTGTCGTACAGGGTTCACTTCAGCCCAAGCACTCTTGATTAAAAACTGACAAGCACCCAAACCAATACAAAATCAGGATGAAAGCTTTTAAAGAGCCCTCATGCCTAGCAGCCCTTACCAACTACAGGAAACTGTTTCCTTTAGGAAAGGAAAATGCATCTCCCTTTTCTGCTTGTTTTTCCACTAAGTGACCCCATCCTTCTGGGATTTATTTAAACAGCTCAGCCAGGCCCCAATCCAAAGCCTGTTAAAGTCAGTGGAAAGTCTCTTGCTGGCTGCAGAGCAGCTTTGGACCACACACCAGAGCCACCGGTATTGTCACAGAGGTGATGCTGCTGCAGATTCTTCAACATCCAAAGCAGGTCAGGGCTCTGCAGTGCCAGTCTCCACACAGATAAGCTCTCCTTGCCCTGAATAACTAACAGGTTGTATGGAAACAGGGAAGCAAAACACAACTTGAGCCGTACCATGGTCTGTGACCTGCTCCCTTTCTGCCTATATTCTCAGCTGTTAACCTCGCTATAATTGGGATTCAAGCTGTCCTTGCTACACCAGAGAAAAGACAAACCTGAGATAACTGGAACAGACAATGCTCTAAAGTCGAATATGGCACAATGTACCTATGCAGTGGGACCAACAAGTATGCCAGATGTCCTCAGTCTTGCCTTCTTGAGAGGTCTATGTAGGGCTTGTGCTTAGTCAAGACTTGTAGACAGCATGGACAGAAAGTGAGCACAGCCAGAGCTACAGTGTGAAGACTCAAAACCAGACCAGAGTGTGGAAGAAGGCCATGTAAAAGACTGAGGAGATAACTTCTCCAGCAAGATAGGGTCAAAATCCCCCACTCCCTTTCTGGAAAGGCATTGCGAGTGACTAATGGGGCTCCCCCAACTGCCTAGGCACTGCAGTGTCAGGCTGTAGCTGTTTTCTTAATAAACTGGATAGTGAAAAATATGCTGAGATGCTTTAGCCATTGGTAATTGGCATGAAAACTCAGACTGCACTTGAGTCTCTGGTTTCTTTTGCTCAGTAAGAGCCTCTTTCCTCTGAACTCTGAAAAAAAAATAGGAATGAATGTCTGGCTGCCACAGCCAACTCTGATTTGCTGGATTTAGCATTAAATGCTGAGTCTTGAGACTGCAATTGGGATCCAGGAATGTTAAAAATCAGCAAACTCCTCCCCCTCTGCCATTCAGCACCCTTCTAGCAAAAGAAGTTACAATACCGAATTGATAAAAGCAATTGAATACACAGCCCCAGCTTCACACTCATAGGTTATCCTGTTAGCCACTCTGAGGCAGAGCTGAAAAAGAACAAAAAACAGAGCATACAGAGCACTGGGAAGGTTTGAATCCATCCCCTGCGCAGCCAGCCACCTGCCAGCCATTTATGCAGCACGGTGTCCCCAGATGAGGGGCAACACTAGCAACAGAGCTTGAGCCTGGGCTTCTGCCACGTTCCTAAAGACTCTAGCATTGCTAGCCTCAAAGGGCTGAGTGCAGATCCCATTCTTACTAACCTGAAAACCCCAAGTTTAGAACCAAGAATTACAATTTCTAGCTTTACTTTCAACAAAACCATTTTAAACCATCCACACTTTTCACTTCACTGCTGAGCTGAGAATTTGAAGAACACAAAAAAATGCAGCTCTCAATGAATCTGTCAATATACATTGGTGAGAGCAGGACTCCCAGAAGCCAGTAGGGCTTTCTCCCCAGCATCATGTTTATGCAGCATAGCAGCATGCACAGTCTGCTCTACCTGCAGCCATCCACCTTTCTGGCTTAATTCCCTGTGTCACTTCAGCTTTGGAGGTGGGCCAGTTCTGATGTAGTCAGCTATAGTCATCTAAGAAGATAACCTACTTACCTGCAATGCAAATACCTGAGCCTGTAGACTTGAACTTCATTTTTCTATAAGCTTTGATGCAAGTAAAGCTCTGCACTAAGTGACAAGACAGGGCACCTGCACTTTGAACACAGCCATGCTCAGACATTCCCGCCATACTTGCCCAGCTCTTGCTTTCCAAGCCCATATGGCTTTCCAAGCCCATATGGCCTCCCAAGCCAGCCAAGCACAAAGGCAATCTGCATTCCAGGCATGCTCTGAAAGGATGCTGAGGGCTGCAGAACTAGCCACAGAATCCAATTCCATCCATTTCCTATGACACAGCATCAGTTTCCCTGATCTGGGAAGTTTTCACACTACTATGCTATCAGCAAGTAGTTGTCTTTGTTTTTTTTCTTTTTATTCATTTGTTTGTTTCCAGTCTCTAACACCTACTGTTCCTCTCATGGACAACACAATGAGACATTGCAGAAAACCTACAATGGCGTCAGGACTTGCCTGACCTAAATCTCCATCTAAAATGTTTCTCTTCCCTTGATTCCCCCAGACTGCATTCCCAATCACAGGCAGGGACTGTTTTCAGGGAGGCTGAGGTTCCCTCACAGGAACGTAGCACAGAGCGTATCTTTGCTTTTGACAGTCACCTCTGGGACCAAAGAGAAGCAGAAGAACATTCATGTCTAAGCAGTGAGAAAGCTCAAAGCACCTGCTTGTCTGGAACAGCTAGCCTCGAGGGCCAAGGCTCCTGTCTCTCTGAGTATGAGAAAGGAGAAGCAGCAACTGGAAGCAGCAGGCTCCATTGCAGTTCTGGCTATTGCTGGGGAAAAGGAAGCCAGAAAGAAAGGAACTCCCTTGTGATGAGTTGGTTCTGGCTCCTAGCATCAGCAGCATGAGCTGGAACATGGGAGACTCCCATGTAATGAATCTTCTCTGGTTGCCAATGATGAGCAAAGGAGCTTGGAATGAGTGACCTCCCTGTGCAATGAGGTAATACCACCTCCTAATGAGGAAGGGCAGGAGATGCCTTCTAGAATGAGCGAGAACCTGCCAGGAGGATATAATAAAACAGGGCATTTCCCTGCCAGAACCACAGAGCATAGAGGAGCTCTCATTAATCATTAAAGCAGGGCACACTGCCAGACTGCCCACAGCCCTTTCAGAAACCAGGCCCCATCTTGCAGGCTATCCCAGAAACATGCCTTCTCCAAGGGGCATGGCTCCATCCTGTTCCTTTCTGCCCAGCCCTGTCTGCATATCTGTCAGGGCACAGTACCTGCAGTGAAAATCTGCGCAGCTACTGCCAGAAAGGCGTCCGTCACCACCGTCTCCGAGTGCAGCGAGATGTTCAATTGGCGGGCGATATTCCGGTAGACGTTGGGGCGAATGTATTCCAGCTCATCCCCTGGAAACAAAGTCAGGAGTCAGCACACAGAACACCAAGTCCTGCTCTCACTGTGTAGGAGTTACAGCTGGGGCCACCCCATGTATCCCTTCAGCCAAAAAGATTTAACGCCAGCTCCACCTTGATTTAAACAGGCAGCAGAATGCTTGGGGTCATTTAGATGCAACCCCCTGCCACCTGCACCCTGCTTTCCTACTATCCTCTGCACCTGGGACTTCTAAATGGCATGGGGACAGGCAGTGGCCCCGTACCAGTGGAGTGGCTGCAGTAATCCCTGATATAAGTGATGCTCCCAGGCTGGCTGCCTGCCTTTCCTCCAACACAGGAGGCCTCAGATAAGCAAAACCATCTCATTTTTCTTCGGAAGTGAAAAGGAGGCATGTACATCTATGTAAGCTTTTGAGAGATACGCCCTTTCTCAACACCCCATCAGACTTGTACAAAAAAGCCTCATGATAAGAGCGACTCAAGAATGCTGGAAGCTGATGAAAGCCAAGGATCCACCCAGAACTGCACAACATTAATTGAGCAGAGAGACTATCAGCTCAGCTATATTATGCTCACACAGGCACCGAGTGATGATGTGGATTTCTTTCTCTCTGCCAAACAGTTAGAGATGTTCGTTTGCCTGGCTGACTCCTCAGCAACAAGGTTCCTGACACACACAGAGACACGTGCTTTCACCTCCAGGTTGTTTCCTCCCCATCTGGGAAATGGTTGGAGGTGTTAGGCTAGCTTGAAGACCAAGATGGACATACCAAGGACAAGCAGAGAACCTCCTCCCTCCCACAGGTTTGCACTATGGAGCCTGGGCAAGAGCAGTAAAGCTTTTCCTCTGTAGCAAAACAAACCATTTTTGAACAGTAGAATTAATAAAGCCCAGTTTCCAATGGATTTCTCTCTCTATAGGGGTTCACAGATACTTAACAAGGGTTGCACAGCTGCTGTAGAAGCGTTACACGATGCAAAGGTTGCATGGGACCAAGGCCCTTTGTGCACGGAGAGTCCTATTTGGTTTAGATTTAGAAGGATGCTCTGCATCCTCCTCCTGCACAAGGGTGCTCTGGGGCACCCAGGGGAAGAGGAGAGCTGTCACAACAGCTTTACATCCCACTGCAAGACCCAGATGACTTGCCCTACTCAGAGGGCAACTGATCCTCCTGAAAATTTCATTTAGATGGGGACCCAAAAGGAAGATGACACCCCAGTCAGGAGCTTGTTAGAGAGTCATTAGCTACTGTACCTTGATTCATCTAACTGGTAATTGGCACGCAGCACAGTACAGGCAAAGCCCAGCTCTACAGAATTCCACAGACAAGCTCTCCGGGCCCTTTGTGTGTGTGGGATTGTACCACACAATCTGATGGCAAGAGGAAACCCTGCCAACACATGGTCAGCCCTGATAAGGGGAAACATTACTTGCACTACTCAACAGCTGCTTTCTCCTCCCAGGGAGCACACAGGCTTCCCTGTAAATGCAAGGAAATGGGGATAGCCCTGCCCGCGGTTAGCCGAGAGGGAGGCATGGGAAGCTGGGATCAGCACTTGGTAGCCTGCCACCATTACAGCTTTTAACAAGCAGTGCCTGGAGGCCCCAGATGAGATCTGGTTTTGGTTGGAGGCACATATGCTGCTAAAGCGGGCCCTGCCCTGCAGCAATGCACAGGGCAGACAAAAGCAAGCAGAGGAAGAAATGCACAGGAAAAGCAGAAGAAAGCAGTCCCAGGCTCACGGAGAGTCCATGCCCTGGCAGCCCCAGGACTTCTCCAGCAGCACATTACATCGGTGGCCATCTTTGGTTTCCATGTTCAGATGCCCAACTGCGCACTTTGCAACATTTAGAGCAATTTCTATGCTTCTCCTCCTTCCTCCAGTAATCATGGAGGAACAAGTAGGGCAGCAGTGACAGTTCCCACATGCAGAAGCTCAGTGCAGAGGTGAAAGGGCCCTTGTCTGGGTCTTGGCCACAGAAGAGACAAATTCAGATAAACCAGACCTCTGACACATATGGCAGGTTGGTCTGGAGTGTCTCATTTGGCCATACCATTAGGTTTTGCCACCTCTGACTCATTAATTGCACTAATTAGCTGTTAAGCCTCACTGAGCTGATGGGCTATCACTCCCCAAGACTGCAGCTGCGTTGCCTGTGCCCAGCACCTCTGCTGGCCCACCAGCCAGTTCATCGGAATCTGTGTGCAAGAGGGCTAGGAAATACTCCAACTTCTCATCTCCACAGGCTTCTCAGCACTATCATGGAGGAAAAACTGGTCTTGCTTGTTGCACTGCTTAGTAAGCAGCAAAGAAGGTGGCTGGATACCACTCAGCCTTGTACTGGTTATAACAGCAAAGGGGAAAAGAAAGGGACAGGCCATGTGGCAGGTGGAGTTTCTGAACAAACAGGACAGAAACAACTCTTCATCCTAATAAGGAGGACTGCTCACCCTTCTTGTTGCATGGGTACCACATGGCGCTCTCCAAACAGATTTGCTCAGAGAAGGCGACAAGTTCCTGGGACTATCAGCCAAATCTTTCCATCTGGACACAAATAAGTAACAGGAGAGTCACCCAGAAGACGCCTTCAGATCCAGTCTGCCACCTGTTTGCCCTTTAACATGCTCCTGGCCACCCACAGAAGATCTGGTTGAAAGCAAACAAGTCTCAACCCCAACCCAGGCAGAGAAGAAATGGAGAAAAAAAGAGGCAGTGAGATTGACAGAAGAACAAAAAAAACCCCAAAGACCAAACAACCACTGGTCAGCACAGGAGAGAAAAAGAATAAATGAAGAAAAAAAAAAAAAAGTCAGTTAAAAGAAACACAGCTATGCCTTAAAAAGAAATTTGGGATAATATCAAACAGAAGCAGAAAGAAAGGGGAGAAAGTGGGGAGACCAGCCTGGTCCTGAGTTCATTAGGCCCAGCAAAAGGTTACTTCACCAGACTTATTTGAAAGTTGATGTAATTAAATCAGATGCAAATGCTAGTGGTAGTTTCCAAGCCAGACATGAATTAATATACCAGCCCGCAGGCAAAGAGGGATGTTGGAAGCAACTTCCAAGAATGAGGATGTCAGCATCCCAAAAGACAAATGGCTGGACTTGAGCACACAGGAGGCTAAAACCTAAAGCAAAAGGCCAGGCAACTGTCAGCATTTAGAGGGTGCTCCTGATACAAGCACAATCCAGAGCATGCCTTCATGAAGCAGCCTACAGGCATAACCTTCAAATTGCTCTCCCTGCAGCCCCGGCAGTCACCTGGCCATGAAGGGGGCTGGCTAGTTTGGGCACTGAATGGCAGTGTAAGCCAGGCAACATCAGCCAACTCCTTCTTGCTCCAACAAAAAGCAAGAAAACTCATGTCTTGTTGAATGATTAAGGTAGGCAAAGGAAAATTAAACACACTGTCAACACACTGTCATTGAAAAGCAGCTTTTACAAATCTCCAGTGCGTATGATCTAAGCAACTACCCCCAAATTAAACGTTCTTGCGGCTGGGCGAGCAACGGATGAAGCCCAAGTATAGAGGTAGCAGTACTTTACTAGATGCCAGCTTGGGCTGCATCACAGCAGCCAAGTCACCTGCATCCAGAGAAAACACTGCAAGACTTGTTAAAATGCCAAGCTGAGAAAGACTAGTGAAACTACTGTGAAAACTGTTACACAGCTGGAGTTTTATGCAGATAAAATTAGTTTGCTGTTGGGCTTTCTTGGACTGCATCATGCTTTTAAGTTATTGCAAGTCCTCAGAAAAAAAGTAGCTCTGCAGAAACACTGTGCTGAGCAGTGCTCCAAGGGACTGAGGAAGTGCAAGTAAAGGAGCTCTTTAGGGAAGATCACCAAAACCAAATCTAAATGCCCAAAGCAGAGACGAAAAACCTCTATATCATCACATGAAAAGCCTCTTGGCACTCATCAGTTCCACAAACCTTAGTCTAGTCTGAATTGCTCCATATAGTTTCAGTTCCCACCCATACCTGCAGGGACTTACCTAGTCGCAGTAGTATGGCGGACACCTCGGCCAGCTTACCACCAGGCACTGGTGCATTGCACTCAGGTTTGCTCCAGCTGACACCCGCTCGAATTAGCCTTGAATTTATGTAGTCTCTGCAGAGAGCCTTGGCTTGGGACACAAGCTCCTTGTCAGTGGGAGACCTGTCAAAAACCTCCATCACTTCTGCAGCAAAGACTGAGGAACGGCGTAGCACCTCCATCCTTGGCTGCTGAACCCACACCTCAGCATACACTTGCTGGAAGGCTGAGCCAATGCCTTAGATGAGAATCTGCAGGAGCTGTGTAGTAATCCTCTGGTCTCTTGGTTTGTTACAGCTCCCAGCAGCTATTCTCAAAAGGCCAGTTTTTCATTTTACCTGGTGAATAAAAGCATCTGTAACTCCTCTAGCATTGCAAAGCTGTAAATCAGAAGCCCAAGTATTATACCTTATAGTTACGCTAAAGCCAGTAGTATCATATTTGCAAAACATCTGTCTCTGCATCTTACAGACAAGGGGCAAAATCTTCCGTCTCTCAGCAACTCTGACTTTCACTGGCAATATGACCCACAGAAAGGCTGCAGTTTTGACCTGTCAAGGTGTTTCCTCTTTTCCAGTTCAGATTCAGCAGTCCTAGAATTACCCTTCAGAGAGACTAGATGGTCAGAGCATGGAAACAATTATAGAATGTGTAGACAATCTCAGCTTGTTTCAATTAAACTGGAAAAAATACTGAATCCCAAATACCAGCTACAGTAACCTCAACCAGATGTCAACAGACAATCCAGCTCAATAGGTCGTGGATCTTTCTGAATAAATGGCACTATTGCAAGAACAGGGGTACAGGAGCATTTGAAATGTCTGTATTGAGACAGTTTACCACACTCTTTGGTTAGATTTTGGTTCTGCTACTCTTTTTCTCTTTGTCTTTTTTTTTTTTCCAAAGCAACATGCATACCATTTTCCAAAAAGCTTTAGCAATAGCAGAGAAAGCAAAACAGAAAAACAGATTTTTTAAAAAAAAGTTTCCAGGTATGATTGCCTAAGGAGAAAATTCAAAATTTCTTCAGAGGCACCTGAATTCATCTGTTGCTCTGACTTTTTAACCCAGTGCTGCTTTTGAAGTCAGTCAGACCAGTCTTTATTCAGATGTTAGTATTTTTCAGTCCCCAGTTTTAGACATCTACTTACAATCACAACTTGCAAACAAAATAAAGCCAGTTATTTTTCTTTGTTCCAATGAAAAACATATTTACCTCTCATGTTGCACTTTTCCCCCCCCTCAGTGATTTCTTTTGGGGTTTGGTTTCCTGTTTCTTTGGAAGATCTGCATCAATGAACACCTGGTTTAGGATTCTGTAGGATACAGTCACACTTCTCTGGAGAGCCCCAGCCTTCTCCGCAGGGCTCCCACCAGTGCCTCCTTCCCCATCGCCCTCAGCCTCGCATCCTCCGCTCCACCAGGATCCTCGGGGCTTGCTCTGCTGCTTTTAAAAGACCCAGGCGGCAGGGGAAAGCTTCTAGCTTTAGCCTTGTAAGGAAGATGAAATAACCGGGAGGTGGGGTTGCTATAGCCAGAGAGCAACGCTTTCTCCTCCCTTTTCTTCTCTCTTAAGGAGGTTCTCTGTTGTTCTACTGCAAGCGCGCAGAGGCTTCGTTCAAGGACTTGTCTCAGGGGTGAGGGCAAGAGCAGAATTTCAGGAGCAGGTTACCCCATGTAACAGGGAGCAATGAACGCACCGCTGAACTAGGAATAATAGCTGCGGGTGAATTCCCACAGCGGCTTTTGCAGAGTTGATGTTGGCCGGTCGTTTTCAGCCGGTAGCCGAGTCGGGCAACTACAGGATGTCATACTTCAGCAGTGGGCTAGTTCAGTCCAAAACAATGGAGGTGATTAACAAAGAGAGCTGCAGGTGCGGGCTAAAGCCAGGGGTGCTTGCACTTCCCGAAACTACGAGGAGTCTGGTTAAAAAGAAAAAAAAAAAAAAAAAAAAAAAAAGGGTTTGCTGATAGCAAAGAGTTTGTCCAGAATGAAGTGTTTTGCAGGAACATGTCCATTTCATCTCAGTGTGTTAAGAAAACTCACATACAAGGTTTAAGGAAAACATTTCAATTTCAATTCCAACATACTTGGAAATTAATTTTAACATCAACTTCTTGTTGCAACATTATCATATTGAAGCCACAATGCTCAGCTTTTTTTCTGTGTGTGATACCATTTCAACTCAATAGACCACATACAAATGTTGGATTTTTGTGTTATGATTTGAAACCAAAGAAGTTTTTGAAGTTTCCTGCAGACAAGAAATTCTACCAGCCCAAACACAAATTGTCCCCAACAAATAGGAATTTGTAGATTAACAGCTGGGTATGTGGCATGGTCAAAATACAGCCTTTCCAAAAGGAGGTCAGAAGCAAGAAGTAACTGTTGTCATCCCTTGCTTGTCACCTTTGAGAAAAAAAACAGAGGTGAGTACACCTCTCCAAGGTGTTGATCACAAAAAAACCCCAAGCACAACCTGCACCACTGCCAGTCGCAAAACTGAGAGATAAAAAGGAACAAATGAACCGTGTGAAAAAGCCTTATTGTATGATGTAGCAAATACTCTGGCCAGCATCCAACACACAACTCACACACAGGCTTATCACAGAGCATATGTTTTGGTCTGCCATTAACTGGATTGCTAGAGACTGCTTTGCTGCATTGGGACGGGGGCAGTGGTAAAGTCTCTTCTCCCTCCAGCAACGTGATCCTCTTTCTGACCCGGCTTTTCCTGGGAAAGGAGCTGGGTTAAGGAGAAGTATGTGTATGCAGTGGTAGTCAGCTGGGGACCCCAGCTTAGCTTGATACGATCATATTAAGATGGCAATAGTGACTGTGCATCTCCAGCACCAGAATTATTTGCTCAAGGATTCTCTGAGAAATTTGGGGTTATCCACTAGCCTTCCTCAATTTTAAATATAGTCGCTATAGACAGAGGCCCATCCCATAGAAGCTGAAATCAAGACTCCAGAGATCCTGTGCTACTGCCCATCACCAACCCACCCCTTCTCTGAATAGCGTGCCTGATGGTCTCTTGGAAAATCATATTTTTGCCTCTGCAACTCTGAAGGCTGAAAAATCATTAAAAATTATGTCATAGCTTCCTGCAGCAGCTGACAGCTTGAAACAGTAGTCCTATTTAAACTGCCCCTATTCAGTAGGCCTCTGAAACAAAGATGAATGCTTAAATATCAGTATTGCTTAACTAATGATAATGTTTCCCAGAACTCTGGCAAATATGCAAGTGCCACAGTGCCTCACAGCTCTCCGCAGGTGCCAAACCCATCCCACGTGTTCCCTGCCCGACTGTCACAGTATGCAGCACCCCCTCAACTTCCACCCTGCAGCAGACACAAAAACTAGAAACATGAAGGCTGTGTATAATAAACCAAACTTTGTACAAAAAAGTCCCAATAGTGCATGGTATTCTACCTATATTATTTGCACACTAAAAATACAGCTTCCTACTGAAAGATACCTTTATAAGTAAAAATAGATGAAACCACAGCATATTTCAAAGAACAGCATGTTACAATCCAAGGAGCTGTCAGTGTAATGTGAGCCTCTTTTTCCATAGTATGTTTAGGCTACAACACTTCGAGGCTAGATCTATACTGGAAAAACCCTTGTGGCAAGGGAGTATCAGGAAACAGTGTGGAAACACCTTATATCACCCAAACCCACTGTTCCCAGTGTAGCTATTACTGGCATGACAGTGTTCTGGCTGGAACAACAGGATCCACACCACAGCTCCTGCCTATCTCAGATGGGGTGACCAAAACAGCTTGGAGCATTCATTTAGTAAAACCAGGGGACCACAGAGATATGACTGTGTTTTATAAGTCTGTCAAGTGGAAACAAACGCTGGAGAACCCACATCAGCAAGCACACAGCAATAGTCTAAACATAGACAGCTTATGCTCAATATTAGAAAAGTCTCTGGAAGGGCCTTTTAACAGTTGCAGTGGAAGCAAAATAGCTAGCTAACTGTGAGCCCACTAAGCTTACGAAAGGGTCTGCATTATATGGTTTCCTACAATAGCACGAGAATAACCCTGAGTGCCCTAGGAGGTAATTTCCAGCCTTGTGTTCACACAGCCTGGTTTGTCAGAGATATTGTTTTGTTTCGCCTCACAGTGCCAATCCCAGCCACTTCACACAGCCTACAATTCCAGCAGAAACTATACACTGTAACACTTAGATCCGATGTTCTAAAACCCCTGCAGAGCAAGGACTTAGAGAAGCAGTGGGATGCCAGAGATGCACAGTTAATAGCCAGAGAGCCTGGGAATCAACCCTGCTAGCCCCTGCCTGCTACAAGAGGTTTCCCTTTAGAGAGAAGATGCTCTGGCAAAACACTGGCACTGTAACCAGACCAAAGCCTTCCACCAAACCATCCCTGAACCTTCTTTTGCATTATGTCACCCGCTGTCTCTTCCTGTCTGATTTTTGCAGCAATATTTCAATCCTGTGTTTGTGAAGTTATCACTTACCACTGCGAAAACACCTATGATGTCAGGCTTTAGGCTGCAAAGCCATACAGGAGGAACAGGGAGGCTAGAAGAAACACTTCTTTTTATACAGAAATATTTTGCCAGCTGCAACAGGAAAACAATACATGGAAGTAGCAGCTTAATGGGACCCAAGCAAAACACTGAGGCTTTTTGAACCTCTCTTTTGCCTCTAAAGGGCTTGATTCAAAGCCTCCTGGAAGCCAAGCAGTTACTTGTATTACTTGCATGATGGGATCACCCTGGAGCATCATTCCTGGAGCAGGATTTTGCAGTGCCAAGTGTCATGTGCCAGACCAAAGAGGCTGTATCACAGTGAACTCCTCTTCCATGGCCTTTAGACTCTTCTCCTTCATGAGGATACGGGTCTAGTGACTTAAATGCATCCAGTTTAGCAAGCAATCCATTACTTAAGTGTCAGCATAGATTATCACTGATACCCAATGTTTTCTTCTCTGAACCCACTGCCATGCTCACTACCACTGCTTCTACACAACTTCCTTGCTATAAGTATGTTTTGACGAAGACAGAACAAAGACATGGCGTACTCCAGAACTGATGTACAAACACGCTGAAGGGGAAACTGTAGCAGGAATTGAATGTTAGCAAGCAGTGCTATGAGTTGAGTCACAGAATGTCCCTACTTGTAACCAAGTATTACTACTCAGGTATCAAGCCAGCAGCTGCCCACTGTAAAACAGAAGCTTCTAGCTAAATCTAGGACTAAATGAGGCTGCGTTGTCAGCTTAAGAACCTAATTAGATATAACAGTAGATGTAACTGGTTTGGTTGTTTCATATCCTCTAATTTGCTTCAAAATTACATATTTTACTGAACCAATCAATTCATAAGCTAAGGCGGCAGCAGGCACACCAAAGAAATAAGAAATTTTAAGTTGTTCCAACAACTATAGCTTTGTTTTGAAACACAAATAAAATATTTACATACTGTACCACCAAAATAGAAAAGGCAGAAAACCGCTAATGAGGTCACTATCCCCAAGAGAGCAGAGACAACTCTTCCCTTTCAAGCTCTAACCCACAAAGGCAGAGGATGAGCCTTTGTCTCATTCTAGCGATTGATCACCCACAAGGTTTGGGAATCACTTCCACGCAGGACACGTGCATGTGGACAGGCAATTGCCTCTGCCTGCAATAAGCCTGAAATCTCAAGAGCCTGAAGTGAGTGCAGGCACTTCTGCACTGGTTCAGCAGCATTTACAAGCTCTGACGCATTTATCTGCTGGTTTGAGACATGTGCTGGGGCACAGACATGTCCTACACAGGCAAATGGATTGCTGGATCGGATAACCACAAGGCAGCAGTCTTTATCCTGCACACATCTTCATGCCCTAAACAGGCTCCGAGGGATTTACACTCAAATTTTGCATATCCAGAATGTAGTCCTACTTTTAATTAAACCCTTACTGACTTTCAGAAAGGCTCTTCAGGTCCTTCAGTCTTAGCCTCTAGTGCTGTGCAGGGCAGCAACTATGCTTTTAAAAAATCCTATCTTCTGAAGTTGTCAGACAAGGCGGGTAGGCTGATGTCTCTAGTCAGCACAGATCAAATTCAGAGCACATGATTCCTTCATAGGCAGTTGATTATGCCATGCAACATTTCAATCGTTAGGATGCAGTTCCACCCTGACTACCAGCAAAGTGTTTCTACACACTTGATACACCTCAAGAGTTTGTGGAACTCCATGTTGACAAAAATTTTCTTCAAGACTGCTTTGGTTAACAAGATTGACCCCTCTTACCCAGTGGGGCAGTATAGGGCTGGTTTTTTCAGCAGCAGCCGAAAGCTAAAGCAACCTTCACCTCCAGCTGCTCATACCCATTCCCAAATTGTCCTTCCTAATTGCACTGCTGTAATTTTGTGTTTGCTAGCACTGTGGACTGGTTCCAGGAGCTGGCTGGTTATTTTTCATTCATATGTGATAAACCTTCCATCCAAAGCACATCTGCAGACAGAGTTGTATTAGTACAACCAACGTAGCTACAAGCAGAAGGAAACAATTTCCACTTTGCCATCAAGACAAATGTCCATGAAACTATAGCACTAGTATTGTTTCTGCACATAAAAATGCAGCTGTGGTGATCTGGAGCTTCCTAGTCCACTGAGAAGACAGAGAAATCCTGACAAGGTAATCAGCAGATCCTTCCACAAGAGCAACAATTGCTCAGCATGTCTGGGTTTCCCAGAAATTTTAAGATGATAACTTTCATGAGTTCTTATGGAAGAGACTTTAGCTAAAAGAGGAAAAAAAAAAAAAACAAAAAAGAAAAGAAAAGGCAACTTTTTGTTACCTGACACTGAGATACTTAAATCAGGCACATACAATAGCCAGGACAACAGCAATTCCTTCCTTCTGGCTGAAACATGAGCTTGACCAGGTAGGTGTCCAAAACAGGGTTAACTTACATTTGTTGACTGAAATCCATTATCTCCCTTACTTCCAGCTGGAAACCTTTGGGCCAGTGTTGACATGACTCTGAAAGGCAGTTGGGTGCAAGTAGCTGCTCTGAACGTTTGAGACGGGGTGATACATACGGCCACCCCTGCTCAGGGAAAAAGCAAAATCCACCATCATCGTTAGTGGTCCCTTCCTAGGCTTCACAGAGCATCCTGGTTATTTTTCTGGGCTCTCAGGAAAGACCTGCTACAGGTCTTGGACCATTAGTTCAGCAAGGGCCAGGAAGCTCTTTATGCCCTGCTTCTTGCGCAGCCTGCACATCTCCTCCAGTGTATCAGACTCTAGCACTGTGCATTGGCATGGCAACAGAAAATAACTGGCCAGATGTTAAAAGCCATTGCCAAAGATGCTGAGGGCAGACCCACTTCAAAGTGATTCAAGTCAGTTTTAATCATATGTAAGAATCAGCAAGCAGGAAATCTTGTTTGAGGTCACTGATTTTAATCTGGGTTTATATTTGTTTCTAAGAGAGGGTGAGTCTCAGACTTGCAGGAATTAAGACCTGTTCATTTGCATCTGAACACAGCTCAATGCTATGCTTTTTTTCCTCAGCTATAAAGGAAGAAAGTGATATGTATTTAAGCAATTCTACAGCTGATAGAAATCAGAAATCTGAATGTGTCCAGGGTATTTTCTACATTCATGTTGCTAGTGTATGCCCCTTGAACATTCACACAAATGCAATTAAAAATATAGAAATAAAATGATGTCTTTATGCGCCAAATTAAACTTGCAAATATGAAGTTGAAAAGGTTTTTAGAATGCAGAAAGGCACCTGAGGCAAAAAAACCCCACAACAACATAGAACACTTCTTATTCAGCTACTGAACTGAGTCAACTGTTGAAATGAATAAGCAGCTCGAGACCAATAGCCTTTTCTGGGAATAAAGTCAAAACTTCAGAGAATTTGCAGTCTCAGAGAAGTCTTTCTTATTGAGCTAGTTCAGTTTGTAAACTGATTATGAGGAGCCAGAGAGGCAAGGAAAAAAAAAAATCAACTACATATTGGTCAGGACAAATTACTTTTCACAAAAAGCCTGAAGAACAACCTCAACATAAGCAATGCTGGTTGCTTATATTTTGCAAGACATTCGCATACCACTCTGCTGTGCTTTACTTCAGAATTTCAACAGATGCTCACAGCTCTAATATTTTTGGTTTACAGCAAAGAAAGGGCTTAAATTGGACCTGATGACCTCAAGGGTCTTTTCCAACCTAAATGATTCTATGAAATATTTACTTACCTACCTGAGTAAACTCTAAGTGAAAACTTGCACTAAAAGTTCCCTTGAACATTTCAGAAATTTCACTTGAGGGAGGTGAACTGGCAGTAAGAGTGCAGCATCCCACAGGTCATACAGGGGCAAAACACCGGCAATAATCAAGCCAGCTTAAATTTGAAGTCACTCAGCAGCAAGGAGGAGGTTAGTCAGTGAAACTAGACTTAGGGGAAGTGTTTTCAAAGAACGAAGTAGAAATACATACAACTACAGTTCTGGGGAAAAGAGGTTTCGCACTCAAGCGACAGCTGAAGTGTGTAGTTACTTCAGTAATTTTAAGTGAAGGGTTAGTGGTTGTAAGGAAGGGAGTCAGTGTTGTTTAGCATCATTCTGTGTGGCGAAGACAGTGAGAAATAATACATACACAACTGGATCATACATTTAAGAACAGCTGCATTGGAGAGGAGCAAACAATGCGAGAAAATCTCCCATGTAGTGAGATTTCCTCTACTGCCAAGACACTGGGAGCAGTTAAACATATCTCCTCTCACAGCCCTCTATGAGGAAGACAAGTAGCCACTGTGCTGTCTTGTATGCTTCCTGCCAAAGGTTTGTTGTTTAAGGGACACAGGTGCCCCTCTAGTAGAAGTTGGAAAGTAGGGTAGGTGTATGGCATGAGTCATTTAACAGACATAGCTTCTTGATTAAAAAGAAGTAGATGATGCTCATTGTGAGTTATCAGAGCAAAAAAATCAGCTTCACACAGACCTGCGCAGGGTATATGCCCTATTTCTCTTGCATACTCCCAAAGCATAATTTCACTTAAGGTCTGATTTCTCATTTCCTCGTAACCACAGACCAGTTTATCTGGAGAGAAGCCAAAGCAGCACAAAATTTCTTGCTGGCACTACCATACATAGAGCATTTTGTTAGAAGAAACACAATCTTTGTGATTTAAGGAGAACTTCAGTTCTAGAAGGAGCCATGAGATCAGGCCACTGCAGTGTGAGACCAAAGAAGTAATTTGCGTAAATTATCACTGAACCTTGCAGAAACTCACATGATAGAGCTGTTAATGGTAGCTTTGGTCCAGACAGCAGAGGCCAAGGAAGTATTCATTAACAAACAGAAGTTTGATGCTAGCACTAAGCCCCTCATCAGAAAGAGCCATAAAAGAGCAGGTAGCTTTGCACCTTCTTGTTTTACAAGAAGACAGAAAACGCTTTTCGGAATCCTAATTCAAGCAACTATGCACTCAATCAGGTAACTCTGCATCTTCCTGTTTAAAAATATTTCTGGACAAATATGTGCAAAGGGGTGTCTTTCCTTAACAAAACACAGATTGCTAGTTTTCCCTTCCACAAGGTGTCTCGGATGCACACCACAGGAGTTCTTTCCTCTGAAGAACATGCATCTGAGAAATTAGTTTTATTTAGTATTATATTTTAGTTTAATGGCATGAAAAACATGTACTGATAAGAAAAAAATTTCCTGTCAGCAAGGGGAATAACAGCTGTTAAGTCACCTGGGGACAGAAAGGAGGGTTTTTTCTCTGTAAGACCTTGCATACTGAACTCACACCCAGGGATCAGCACTACAATGGGTTTACTCCACTGTAGTTTTCAATACACAAATGAAACCATGAGTTTCCTTTCCAAGGAGTCTCCAAGTGGCTTCCACACATTGGAGCTGTCCTCACAAAGCAGGTCAGCTCAGACAGTAAAAGCTTCAGAAAGACACAGTGGAAGTTTCACAGAGGAAAGCTTGAACACAGAAGGGGTCAGAAGCATCTCAGAAGAATGAGTGAGGCTATCATTTTGAATTGCGGAGATCTTTGGAAACACAAGTATGACCACACTGTGGTTTTACCAGAATTACAGCTGAGGAACTCCTGTTCCTAGTTTGGACATGGGTGAGGAAGCAGGTGTTCAGCCAATCTGCACAGGCAATAGGCAGGCAATTAAACCAAGCTGCTTTTCTCCAGCAGTTCTGGATAGTGCCATCTCTTCCTCCTCACTTTCCTGGGTGGATAACTCCTGAGTGGATTCAACCACATTTAGCAGCTCCAGTTTAAAAGCTGGTAGGTAACTGAAGCACAATGTCATGCCATCAGTTCCAGCAGAGCATTTTGTTCTCTGTTTCAAGGAGCATTTACACTAATTTCCATAGAGGTACTGCATGGTTCCAGACAGGAGTCACTCTTGAAGTGCTCAGTGAGTGCCAGGTCCATCCCCCAGATAAACTGTATGCCAGCACCTATCCTTTGTCGCTCAGTTAAACAGGGGTCCACCCACTCCCCTGCAGACAACTTCCAAGGTAGTTGGAAGAGACTAGCAGGAAGGCAAAAATCTCTCCAGGAATGACATTAGCCACTTACATTCCTGCCTCAGCACAGAGGTCTGCAAGAGCCCAGGATTCTGCTTCATCATAGAATCACAGAATATTTTGCATTGGAAGGGACCTTAAAGATCATGTCGTTCCACCCCCCCTGCTATGAGCCGGGACACCTTCCACTAGACCAGGTTGCTCGAAGTCTCATCCAACCTGGCCTTGAACAGTTCCACAGAGGGGGCATCCACAACTTCTCTGGGCAACCTGTTCCAATGCCTCACCACCCTCACAGTGAAAACTTCCTCCTTACATCTAATCAAAATCTACCCTCTTTCAGTTTAAACCTGTTACCCCTCATCCCATCACTACACTCCCTGGTAGAAATTCCCTCCGCATCTTTCCTGTAGGCCCCCTTGAAGTACTGGAAGGCCGCTATAAGGTCTCTCCAGAGCCTTTTCTTTTCCCGGCTGAACAGCCTCAACTCTCTCAACTGTCTTCTACCACTAGACAGGAACATGGCTTGGAAGAACCCTAGTTTAATTTAGGGACTAGTCACTGTAGGAAGCAAAGGGGTGCTGAGCCAACAGGCAAGTCAGCTGCACTTCGAGCTTTACAGCTGTAAGTATCACTCAGGCTTATTCCACTTTGCCAGCAGAATTGTGAGATAAAGGCTCCTTTCTTTGCTGAACACTCAAGACAGCCTTAAGAGCCACAATATCAGCAGAAAGCAAGCCCCATGCAGTCAATATTGCAAGATTTGTAGCGATACAGTGTGAAAGCAAGTAGTCTGCTTTAGCAGTCTACTGCAGTCTCCATACAAGCAGGGATCTCACAAAGACCTATCATCAAAGCAAGTAGATACCTACAGTACCAGCTCAGTCTGATCTATCTTGTAAGGGTATGGATTCTTCTTTGAATTCCCTCTTGCATTCCTACAAGGAGCAAGGTTTAAGGCCTGGAGCAGTACATTACTGAGAAAACAAAGCAATCACTTTATGCTTATCAGTAGCTGTGATGCACCCAGGTAGAGCAGAACGAATCAGCCCTATGCCTCACACCAAAGGGAGGAGCAATTTAGATATAGAGCACTCTCTGCTACTACTTTGCTTTGCTAAATTCAGGTAAGATACTTACTGTTGCAATTCAAGACCTTCACCAAAAAGAAAGGGGAGTGGGGAGCACAACCCCATTTAAAACTGTCAACAAAGCTTGCAAGTTCAAGCAAAGACTGTTTTGGCATGAGCTTGAGTAGCATCTGGTATACAGTAGCTCAGTGGCCAAGCCCAGATGCAAACTATAACCCACAGCAGAGAGGAAAACTGCTGCTGAAGTCCAACTCTTGCTTCTTTCTGTACAAGTGCATTCTTTCCTAGGGCTTGAAAGCTCCACTTTGCACTGGGCAAAAGCATATAGCTTGAGAAGGCGACAAATTCAAAAGGATCTTCTTGTCAGGAAGACAACTTTCTTTCTGTTCTTGTAGGGTTACAGCTTAACTGCATAATGCAGCAATAGTGCTCTTCCACATCACAGATCTCCAGAAGTACAATACAGAAAACCACTTCAGCCTCTCAACATACTAATGGAACTAGAAATAGCTCCTCTCCAAACAAGAACTGCAGCATTGAGAGAGTTATTCTGTTGCACTTTTTACAGTAAAGTTTTAACCCATCTATCCTGCTGAGTAACTCTACCTTCAGGGAGGGTACTTAACACCTAGCACACCCTCTAAGGCTAACTGCTGTGCTCCACAGCCCTGTTTACACCAGGAAAGTACTACCACTTTTCAGGGCTCTCCAGGCTCAAGGTACATAAGCCACTGCTGCAAAGAATGTCCCATAATGACTCCACAGAGCAGTACAGAAAAAGCTGAGGCGCCAGACCTCATGTCATCCAGCTGCCATGTAACCCAGTCACTTAGCAGCTGTTTCCATCTCTATGCACATTGCCACCCTCTGTGACACACAATTCTCTCTCTGCTGTTTTACCCTCGCTGTGCCTGAAATGCTATTATTGTGCCCAGGGTAGACATGAGAAACTGAACCAGACTTGTCCTGGGCCACACAGCAGGAAACCTCAGAGTCTCAGGGTAGCAATCTAGCCACCGGCCATCACCTCCCCTTCTCCTTTGCGAGCAAGAGACATGCACGTCAAAGCTGAGTGAACAGTATTGAGTTACTGGCTTTGACCACCACCACTTCATGCTCCGGCACAAAGGGCTGCGGGAGGCAGACCGTGTGACCCCACGCGGGAAAGGAAAGAGCAGCTGCAGAGTAACAGGGATTTGCCAGGAGTGGGTGCTGCTACCTGCTGCCTTCCTGCAAGGAGCCTGGCCCTGCAATGCGCTGTTGCCACCTGGTGGCACCAACAAAAGAGCAAACCAGGTTTGCTTCTAAAACCACTTAACCAGCCTCGAGAGCCACAAAAGCTCCCAGACAGCGCCATTTGTCTGGCAAAGGTGCTGGAAGGGCTCTCGAGACCCACTGCAGGTGTGGGAGGGGGAGAACAGCGTGGAAAGCCCTGAGCTGCTGCAGGCAGAGCCAGCGCCAGGACTCGGGCAACAGCCCCAGGCTCACATGCTCGTCTCAAACACGGACTAGCTGCCACCCGCCCCAGGGACCAGAGGACATCTCACAGCCAGGCCGTACCATACCGCTCTGCTCAGCTCCCCGAGAGCAGTGTCACAATTAATTTCTCAAGAGGTACTGAACAACATAAATCTGGATGTTTTGAGTAAATCATACAGAAAAATTTATCAGTGCTTGAACCAACCACAAACAGACACTTTCTTGGAAGTTTCATAAGCCAGAGCAGGTAAGATGTAAAGCAATAGCTCTTGAGGTCCTTTCCTCATGTTTTGGCCATAAATAGTTACACCTCCGGGCAAGCCTCCAGAGGCACTAGATGCCATCTACTCAGCAGCATTCTTTGCTTTTATCAGTAGACTGGGCTCCAGGCTGACCTTCCTTAAGATGTCTTACCACATTTTTAATCCTCTCCCACTTTCTGTCTGACCCAAGTAAGCATGCAACAGGTGGGGATACATTAATACAACTGCAGCACTTTTACCTTCAAGTGAGGAAGCAACTTTGAGGTGTCTCACTGAAGAGTTTCTTGTTCTCAGAAGCATCTGGTAAAGGGCAGTGAACAGCAGGAGAGCAGGCTACAGGACCCCTCATGATTCACTCAACGCTTCCTAGCAAAAAGTAAAGGCTGTATTACTTTAGCAGAACATCTAAGAACACATCAGTAGAAGTTTCTTGTAACAACTATTCACGCTTTTCTCTGGACTTCACAGAAACAGCCAGGTTTATCAGCTTATTGGGCAAAAGTTGTAAATGCCTGTGTCAAGATTTTTCTTTTATGAGAGTATTACATGGGTTATCTCAAGCAGTGTTTATGCCACACTGTCAGCAGAACACAACAGTTTTCTGAAGTAATTACTTTTTTAAAGAGAGAATGTTAAGCAAATGTGATCCCCTCATCTCCAACAAAGGCTCCAGTTCCATGGACAGGAACGGAGCAGGCTTCAATCAGGCAAAACTTGGCTTGGGAATGGGGACTGCAGCACAGCTTATTTCTAAGCAGTTTGCAGAATTAAGGTGGGGTTTGGGGGCAGGGTGGGGGTGTTGAGCAGAAGACTTGTTTAAATACTGCATTTTTTTGTCACCAGCTTTTAACCTAATTTTTATTCATTCTGGGTATTTATCCTTCTGCTTTAACAGAAAGAACTAGAAAAGGGAGGAAAAAAATTAACTAAACCAGCTTATCCCCTTGAAAATAATACTTTAAAAAAGTTATTTCTTCTCTATTGTGAGAAGGAACCCCAACAACATACACAGCCATCTTTGGGTTTTAGCCTTATTTCCCCACAGCATCCAGGCTTGGGCAGCCGTACAGCACACACAGATAGCAAATATACATGTTTACACACATATGTATTTGACTCTTTCCTGCTCATAGTTTTTGACCAATTTTAATCAGCTTGGGAAAAGGAGTAGGAACCCCCAAAGCACAAAGTTCCTACAATTTTGTGAAGCAGAAGGTAAGAACAGGTAAGAACTTACTAATACAGCTATGAAGCAAAAGGCAAACCAGCAGCGTCAGAACTGGCATAGAAGAAAGGGATGGCAGCAAGGCTGGCTTTGCTCCTAGAGCTGCCTGCTCCATCAGCCATACCTCCTTTCATGCCTACCTGCTTCAGGAACAAGATAGTCCTCCATACTACCCCAACAGACCCAGGAGGAGCTGCCTGCTTACACTGATGGCCAGAGTCAGGAGCCAACACAGTCCTGCCAACGGCTCCCTTTCCCATAGCCCTGCTTCCCAGGGCCAGGTGAAAGCTTTAACCCTAAATAGCAAGCCACAGACCTTTTGTAGGCCTGGGCACTCCAGCATGTAATTAACTCTATGCTGCTTTCCTCTAGCTGAAATATTTCCTCCTTTGCACTTTCTTAGCTGGCTTTTTTAAAACATTGATCTCTTGGAGGCAGGGACTGGATTTCTTTCTGTGGAGGTGCAGATTTCAGTGCAATGCACAGGCAGCTTCTGGATGTTGAAGCAACAATTACGTAGATACAACTTGTAGTATGATTGTTCTGTAATCACAGTCACTAATGTTAACAACAACAACAAAAAAGCTGGACTGCTAGGAATACAGCACCAACTGAAAAACAGGGGAGCAAGGAGTGTAAGAAGACATTTCTATTTTCCTTTTGCTCCAGTTGATATATTATGAGAATCAAATGGAGGTGGCGATGGACACAAACATAGCATCAACAGCCACAGAAAAGTCAGGGAAGCCTGCTTCCTCGGGGTCAGCAATTTGTTTCTGCATTCTTTTGAGCACATTAATAATTCTCTCCCCACACAAGAAAGTCAACAGAAATAACTGCCTTGCAACAGAGTAATCATCTCCAGCCCTACACGTACAACTTGTCCAAACCAAAGTGACCAGCTACTGACCCACATATGGTTTCTTCTATGTGGTGACCAGACCACAATTCCCACACAACCTCTCCTGCCCATCCATAGACCCTGTTGCTACGAGGCAGGTTGCCCACGGGCCCCAAACAAGGAGGAACACTGGCCTACATCCGAATCCCCTCTATCTCCTGTGCTTCTGGGCCAGCTCTAGAACAGCTGACCAGCTTTTGCAATTTGAGATGGGCATACCGTGCTAATCCCACAGGCTGATCACCCTTATTAAAGACTTACCCTAAATTAAGCTGACAAAACAAGTTAATTGCTGCTCCTCCCTGCAGTCGTTACCAGCTCCATGCTACTATTATCCTGACACTGTAACCACCCTGAGGTCTATGCGTGAGATTAGTAAGACAGCTTTTTGGTGTATGTTCAGACTTGGCACGTTAATTAACATAAACATTTTTTTTGTGAGACTTTTGCCCTCTTGCCTGCTGCCAAGAATGAAACTACATGGCTAAATTAAAGAGTGTCCATGACAGGAGGTGGAGAGCTGAGCTGTTGGGGTGAGATGATTCCCAAGTAACATAGACAGGGACTCACAACTTACCCTCCTACAGGGTGATTTCTGTGTCAAGATTTCTCTTTTATGAGGGTATTACATGGGTTATCTCAAGCAGTGTTTATGCCACACTGTCAGCAGAACACAACAGTTTTCTGAAGTAATTACTTTTTTAAAGAGAGAATGTTAAGCAAATGTGATCCCCTCATCTCCAACAAAGGCTCCAGTTCCATGGACAGGAACGGAGCAGGCTTCAATCAGGCAAAACTTGGCTTGGGAATGGGGACTATGCATCCAGAGAGGGGATGGCTCACCCCTGGGTCCTTGCAGCAGAACTCCCTTCTCCTTCCTTTCCCGCTTCACGAGGAAGCTTTGATTCCTCTGTGCATTCCTAGATCTCCTAAGTGAAGGTGTTGTGCTGGAATAGGGATGTTTATCAGACACATTGGTGTGGCTAGAAGGTTAGTCCTGCAGGTATAAACTCAAAACTCAAGCAATCCAGGGATCTGAAAGGCAAGACCTTTGTTGAAAACCCTCCAGCCCAGATACAGTTCCTTTAAATACAAAAATATTATCTCATTACAGAGGTATTTGATGCCTGGCCTCTATCTAATTGATGTTTTCACTCAAGCACCTCCAAGTGCCGGATGGTGCGATCAGGGGGCAGGGAAACAGAGGGATGGGAGAGGGCTGCTCGATGCAGCCGCGACCCATCCGTCCACGCAGCAACCTGTGTCACAGGGTTGTTCCGTTTGCTACGGCTCTTCACAAAAGCAGCACAAATCCGTCATCAGAAGAAACGGCTTTCGACAAACACCGTGGGTGCAGGCAGCCACGCCAGAGGTTGGTAAAAACTTGTGTCTTGTTTTGTTAACTGTGGGCAAGAAAATTTAAGTCCAGTTTTAAAGCTGACTGGCAACAGAGCGGGTGAAAACGATTTTTCTGCTGTGAAACCGCAGAGAAAAAACACAACCCCACGAGGCAAGCCCTGGGAAAAGGGCGACGAAAGGGCCCTCGTCCCCCTGCCCCTCACCTCCCCCGCTCCCGGCCTTGCTCCGGCGGGATCCCCGCAGCCCCTCGGGGGGGGCCCCGGCCCCTCGCCCTCCCGGGGGCGGCCTGCGGGCAGGAGAAGAGCTGCCACGGCGGCGGGCTGAGGACGGGGCGGCCCGGCGGGCTGGCGAGAGGCGCCGCCGGCCTGAGGGGAGGCGCCGTGAGGTGGGAAGCGGAGCCGGGAGGACAAAGGGAGGGGGCTGCTCCCGCCCCCACCGGAGGGCAAAGGGGGGCCGCCCCCGCCCCGGCCCCGCCCGGCCCCGCCCGGCGGCCCAACGTGGCCCCCGCCCCGCCGGGGAGGGGCCCGGGCCGGGGCAGCCCCGCCCGCGGCGCGAGGGCCGCTGGGATGGGTAGTCCTCGCCTCCCCCCTCCCGCGCGGCCCCGCGCCGGAGGACTTTCCGTCCCAGCAGCCCCCGCGCTGGCGCCCCGCCCTCCCCTCCCGCCGTGCCCCCGCCCGCGGCCCGCCGGGCTCTGTAGTCCACGGAGGCGCCCCCGCGGCCGGCCGGCACGGCCCGAAAACTACGCCTCCCGGCAGGCAGCGCGGCGCGGCCTCCCCCGCGGCCCCCGCCGCCCCCGCCGCGCCGTGTTGTTGCGCCCGGCCCGGCCCTCCCCACCCCTCTCTTCTCCTCGTCTCTCCCCTCTTCTCCCGGCGACCTCGCCGCCGCGGCCGAGCTCGGGTGTCCCAGGGCAGCCCGGAGCGGCAGCGGCTCCGTGTGCCGGGGCCCGGCCCGGCCCGGCATGGCACCGCGCCGCCCTTCGCGCGGGGACCGTTGGCCGTAGAGTGCGGCGGGCTGCCCGGGTAGGTGCGGCGGAGCCCGGGGCCGGGAGGGCCCCCAGGGACTGTGCGGGGAGGGGGATCCGCAACAGGGGGGGCCTGAGGGGGCCGTGCGGGGCGGGGGGAACTGTGAAGGGGGCTGGCGTGGGGCGGCTCTGGGGAGGCCATGATGGGGCGGGGGGCCCTGGGGGGGGTGACTGGGAGGAGGGGGGTGGGGGTGAGGTGGGGTGAGGGGTCCCTGAGCGGGGCTGGGGGGTGTGGGGAGGGCCGTGGGGCCACCGTGACGGGCGAACGCTGAGGGTGCTGTGGTGGGGAGCTCTGGGGTAGGGGACACCGGAGAAGGCCGGGCCGGGAGTGCCCGGGGCTGGGCTGAGGGGTCGTGCTGGGTTGGGGCCCTTTTGTTGCTGGGGTGAAGGGGAGCCCTGTGGAGAGGGTTGATGAGGGGCACAGGGTCTGGGGGCAGAACTGGCGGGGGAACGCCGAGGCGTGGTGTGAGGTTGGGGCTCCCTGAGGAGAAAGAGGTGCACTGGGGAGCTGAGCGTTGCAAGTGGGTGTGCTGGGGAGAATGGGAGCGGAGGGCTACCCTCCGTGAGAGGATTACTGGGGAACAGTAGGAGGAAAGGGCTGTCTGAGGATAACGCTGTGGGCTGTGCTGGGGAAGATGCTGGGAGTGGTGATGAGGGGATAGTGCTTTAGGGACAACTATAATACTGGGGAGTATGCTGAGGTGATGGTGGGGAAAATGGTGCCTGAGGCTTTGTCAGTGTATATCATTAAAGTGAGGTTCTTTGATACATCTGAAAGGCATGTCTGAAAGAATTGAGAAATGGGGTTTGCAAGGAGGGGCTGGCATACTTAGAATGGGCTGGTAGGTTCAAGGAGAACTGCAAATCAAGGAGAAGAAAGATGCAGCTAGCTCTTTTGGGGAATGAGCCAGGCTCTGAGAACCTTGAGTTATTGCTGTTGTGTTCTTGCTTGTTGCAGTTGACCAGTGGATGAGAAAGTATCGCTTTCCTGCTGTGCTACGGCGTCCCAACCCTCCCTGATTTTGCAAAAGCGGATGTCTGACCATCCTGTAGGCATGGCACACTTGAGAGAATTTGCCAGCCAGGTAAGTGGCAATTAAAAATTTGTTTTAAATTCTTGTATCAAGAGCAAACTGTCTTAAGTTTGCTCTTGAAATGAGTTTAAAACAAATCACCAGAAAATCACTTTTTGCCACTCTTTATCTCTCTTGCACGTGTCTCGGTTTACTCCTGTTAGCTGATTGATTTGTGTCTTATTCTGTGGTGGCATTGGACTGAGAGTGTTAAGTTGCCAGTGATATAGAGAGGGAATTCTTCACCCAGCGTGGTGCCTTTCTCTGAAGTTAACTTTGCTCTTCTTAGGGAGACGGGAATCATTGGCTCGCTGAGTATTTTGGGGAGGGGAGGTCTAGAAATGGGAACAGAAAAGCTGTGTGCAGACTGTGCCAGACATAACGTACTGAAGTGTTCATAGCAGTAGCCTGAGAAAAATGGTGCTTGTAACCCAAATGCATAAGAGGTAGTGATATTTAATACTGAACGTTTAACTTTTCTGAGAGAGATATCAGCCTCAGTGGATGTGGTTAAATCCTGTTGTTGTGATGACATTTTCATAAGAGGAATGTGGAAGGATGACGTCATGACTTGGGACTAAAAGCTAAACCACATTGATAGTATTGGCTAGAATCTTCTTTCTTCTGAATTTGGTTGTGGTGTGTGTTTGATTATTGGCAGATGTCAATACTGAATGTAGGTCTTGTTAAACCATGTTTTGTGACAATTTTTGGCATTTTTCTCTTCTGCTCCTAGGTATAGGGTTATAATATTGAAAGCTTTAGTGGTTTGAGATGATGCTTTCTCCAAGCCTTTTCTGATTTAAAATTGATTTGGAATGCATCTTAGTTTGCATGCTGTCTTTCACATAAACTGTTTCCTCAAAGTGAGTATGGAATTAAATGCAAATACAGTGCCTGAGTGAGTCATAGTACAGGGAGAGAAATGAAAGGAAAAGGAAAGGATACTGTCTGGTTAGGGCTGAGAACTGAGTTCTGTAGCTACAGAGGATGTTGCTCTGAAGCTTTTTTGTACACAACATTCACTAATGAAGCTTATCAGAGTTCCAGTGGTCTCGTCTCTGAATTTATTCTGCAAATGTAAGGCATTCTCAGATTCTATCATCCCATGACTCTCTGTCTGGTCCTGGAATAGGAAAGCAGTCCATGTTGTCCATTCCTCAGGGCTCTTCAGAAATCCTTGATGGGACCTCCTAATCTATGTAACTGAGGCTTGCAGTCGGAATTGGCTCAGAGTTCTCTTCACCAGAGTTGAGGGAGTGGTGGGAGGTACTGTGAAAATTGAGAGACTAAGACTTGGACTGGGATGTCAGAGGCTTGACTTGTCTTTGATTCCCAGTTCTGTTGCTGATGTGCAGGGTTACCTTAGGCAAGTCCCCAGGTTGCTTTACCTCTGTGCCTCCATTTTCCTGCCTCAGCTAGTTGGCTTTCTCTCTTTTCTTGGCTGCTCTTTGCTGTGTACATAGAGAACAGTGGATCTCCAGTCTTTATTGGGAGCCCTATCTGCTAGACGATGTATTTGTGTCACTGTGTTTAAAGCTCTCTTCTGAGCTCTGTTTCTAGTTTTGTTGTTCCTTATGTGACCTTGAAGAAGCCATTCAAGTTCTCTGGCTAAGTAGTGCTTCACTCCCTTGAAGCAAATAATACTATCTGTGGAGCAAGTTGGGCGTTTCAGACAAATTCGTGTGTTTCAAAGTGTTGAACACAAACTTCCCTCTTGTCTGTACTCCAGAAGTTCAAAACTGTCTCAGGTTTAGCAGTTGAAAAGAGCCATGTACAAATTTCATATAGACAGGGAAGCTTCCACATTTCCAGATACAAAGCTGATTTCCCCAAAGAGAACATAGTGCCTGCTGCAGATATCTCTGTTGGTGGCCCAGAGGTTAGTGTGTAGCATGCAATGTGGGTAAATGCTGGATGGGAAGTTGGGGAGGAGAGGAGGCAATGAAGGAAAGAAGGTCAGTAGTTGAGGTTTATTAAAACCAACTTCCTCCTTCCACTGCATTTGGCAGAGGAAAATTATGTTTGTTTGTTTGTCTGGTTGGAAAGTGCTCTAGTCAGAAATAACACTAAATGCCACTGTAGTTCCATATAAACCTTTGGAGGCTGCTAAACTCCCAGTCAGCTTCAGCTCTCAAACTACTATGTCCATGACAGTCTTTTTCTGTTACAGACTTCTCCCATATAGAACAGTGATTCTGATACTGAACTGCCCCAGACCAAGGAACTCTCACTTCTAAAGGGTTTCAGTACCTCTCAGTGTTTTATGCGGCAGATGCAGGTGTGACTCTTGCTCATGGTGCTCAATATGACTCTTTTGAGAGTGAGATCCAGCCGGACACAGCCCAGAGGGAAGACCTTGAGCTGGTTCAAAGGGTATTTGCTTCTGTTCCCGGTATGCAGCTTATCTTTCCAGGTGGTGGCTACACTTTCCAGGGTAGCTATTTACCCTTCTTCTGTAGTCTCTCAAAGGCTGTGGATATCACGTCTCTGCAGCTGGAGGTGTCAGAGCTGCCAAACCCATTCTTTCCCCATGAAGCAGCTGGTGTTACTGCCAGGCTTGTCTCATAACACACTGCAATTCTTAATTCCTGATGTCTGCAGTGAGTCGCTCTGTTTTAAAACATGGCATCATCAGTTGTGATGGCAAATGCTCCCACACCTGTCATGACAGAGCATCCTTCTTTCCTGTGCTGTGAGATTAGATCCTGGAGGGCAAAAGTGGAGCACATTACTCGTAGATTGTCCTCATCCCTCTCCTACTTATTCCCTCCCCTTCCTGTGGATACAACCAAGATAGTGCTTTGTGTGCTCTCCCCCCAAAGCCTGTTCATGCCTGACTGAACCATCTCTAGTGTCTGACTGCTCTCAATGGGGAGAAACAGCATGAGGCGCTTTGCTCCAGAACTGCTGTGTAATTGACATTCAGTCAAGCAAAAAGGTACAGTGAGGTGACTATCCCTTAAAGGCTTTACTTATTGTAGTAGAACAAGGAGCAGCAGCTGGTCAGCTAGCTCTTCAGACTCTGGCCTGGAGCTCCATTTTGCAGCCCTGGTGGGTTCTGTGAATGTGGAAGAAAATGGAAAGATCCCAAGCTGGTGAGCAGTTGCAAAGTTGACAGGTGCTAATAAGCTTCTTTGGGTTATCTGTGGTCACTTATGCAGGTGTAAAGCATTTCATCTGGATTCTCTTACTTTCTACTTTGCAGCCAGGGTGATTATCTGATAATAAGGCTGGCACTGAGATTAATTTGTATTTAGAAAAGGGGTAGATTGTGCTTGTTAGACCCTTCATTGCAGTGCTCTGCAGGTGCAAATCTATTGGCGTAGGGGAGAGTCAGGCTACACAGAACATGTTCTTCTCCCATGCCCCCCACTTGAGCCCCCCACCCCGAGTGCAGCAGCGTGCTTCTCTTCTGACAGAGCGGTGCACTTGCATAGCTCTCCATTCCTGGCATAACTACATTTGTTCTGCGGTCTGGTGAGTGCCGATGCTTCTATGCCCATCGATCTGAACATTTGCTCATCAGCAGTGAGTTACCATGTGGCGGCTCAAACGGGAACTTTTTTTTAATGGACAAGAGCTTTTGAGCAGATGTCCTGCAGACTAGCATCATTTTATCTATCTTAGTTTGTCATGGGAATTCAGGAATGCTTTCATGAAAATGCCATCTGGCAATGTCTTCTGTGCTGTCTACAATGGTAGTTCACAAGGTGTTCCACTGGGCAGACATTGACCTGCTTGTATTGGGGATGGGCCTGTTTCCTCCTCCCTGTTTACAGAAAGTGAAGAAGTTCATTAGCCAACTCTGGTACTGCAGCAGGTGTCCAGGAGACTGTAACCGTGGCTGGAATGACTCTCTGCCACTTTGCCCCATACTCACTCACTAGGTTCTGGCTGTTGCTGGGTATGACTTGTGTGATTTTGGCAGCTCTGTCAAGGGACGCATGTTCTGAGGCCCTCCGTAGAGTCATACTCTTGCCCTGTCTCCTGAGAGCTCTGAAGCATTTCCAGGTCAGTTTTGAAGTGACAGGTACTGAGAAGGTAGATCCAGTACCTACAAAGTTCCGTGTTCCAACCTAATGTGATGGGCCTGTCTCTTCTGCCCATCAGAGTTGTATCATTTTCCTGAGTCCCTTGGGTGAAGTTTCCATGTGCTTGTCAGGAAGGTTTGTCTCCTTCACCGCCCTGACCTGAACTGCTTTGTTCCACAGAAAACGGGATAAACCGACATTGAAGTATGGAAGCTTGTTTACAAAGCTGTCCATGATCACAGAGCCCGATACCTAAAACGGTGGTTGTCCCAAAAGCTGCCTGCAGTAGCTGGTGCCCTTATGTTTGATGTCCTGTTCTTGAAGAATCAGTCCTAATTCTTTCGTGTGCCATGCCAGGCTGAGGAGGGGAGCAGTAACTTACACCTTGCCATTTCTTTTCTCATGGAAAAATTACTTACTCAGGAGGGGAGGAAGGTTTTATTGCAGGGTTGCTTCCTGGCAGGTTTCATGTGGATAGTGTTTCCTTTACCAGCTGAGCCAGGTGCTTCTAGGAGATGATCCTCTTTCTCTCCCTTCTCCCTGATGTGTGGGAGCGGCTGATACAGTGAGTCGCATTTTTACAGTGCACTAGGTGACTGTTGAAGGTAACATCTGGGCCACCTTGCTGCCCCTTCCTGTAGGTTGGTCAAGAGGTGGAAACTGCTCCTGGCCTCTTGTGAGCCTGGACTAGCCAGACTGTTCTCCCTGTGCTGCAGTCGTCATTCTCATGTTGTCTTCTGGCATTTTTCAAGCTCAAAATCTCTTTCTTTCCCCCGCCTCACTCTCTCCAGTCCCTGTTATGTATCTCCAGTTCCTTTCATCTCTGCATATCCCCTCCAGTCTGTTTCCAGTGCATTTGTTCAAAGTACAGCCTGTTTGGGTGTTGCCATGGATGCACAAGGATATTTGGTTATCCTTCTGTGTCTTAGACTGGAATGCACGTGGAAATCCTGTTGAGCGAGCTGACTGTAAAGCTTACTCTGGGCCTGGCTTACTCCATATAGAGATGCACTGGGTGCAGAAGGCAAACAACCTGTAATGACTGGCTGGCTTAATCATTAAGGAGCGCCTAGGGCTGCTCAGTGATGGCCTGCTGCTAGATCCTGGTGTTGGATGGAAAAATGCAGCTGCCCTGTTCTGAGATAAAATCTCTACCAGCTCAAGTCCCTTGCAAGGTAGCGGTCCCTCTGGGTGACATTTTGGAGGTGAGACTGAGAAGTTCTGGGTGTGGAAAACTCAGTGTAACAGCTTGGCTGCTTCCTGTAGGTCAGGCCATATTTTCCAAGATTTTTTTTTTTTTTTTAAACTAGACTTATTTTTTAAAAAATGCAGAAAAACTAATCACAATGAGCCTTTTAGTAGCATGAAGCAGAACAGGACCTCCTGGTCTGCAGCTGGACAGAATGAAATAGCATCAGAAAATGATTCTAATTTCTTCCCTTACTTGTCTGTATTCATCTTAATAAAGAGTTAACTTTTGAAGCTGCTGTTAAAGAGTCAGTATTTCTCTGATGATCCTGTTGGTAGCTTCCCAGTTGATGTGCTTTTCTAATGAGGGAAATGCTTTTGCATCTGGGTGTGCCAGCCAGAGGAGAGGCTGTTCCAGAAAAGCAGGTCTGCAGATGGAGTGTCCATTCAGCTCTCTTGTCTCCTCTGGGATAGGCAGGTGTCTGGCCTACTTGCTGCTGACCTTCCAAAAGACATGAGGCTCCCCCTGCAAACATCTGAAGAGAGCAGGGCTGGGTGCTGCTTGGAACTCAGGCTGTAGCAGAGAAGACAGCTAATGTGAACTGGTACTTATATTACTGGAGTATTTCACCCTCTAAACAAGTAGGGAAGGGTGCAAATCTTTCAAATCTTGCCAAGCTTTGAATGCAGGAAGGCAGTCTAGGGAAACATCCTTGTGAACTTCCTATGGCCTCTTGCTTGTGCCCATTTTCTCATCTGGATCTTCAAAAGCTGGCTGGTTCTGATATGCCTTGCCTGTCTCTATTCAAGTGTGAACAAGTGCTTGCTCATGGAGCTGCTTTGGCACCAATTTAGTGCCTGCAGTTGAACAGTCCTGTCCCAAAGGTGCTGACACTTTCTATAGAGATACTTGCTGACATTCTCCTTCCGGGCTTCTGTCCCCTTCTTCCCCCACTGTGGTCTGCAGGGGCAGAAAGCCCACGTAAAAGGTTTCTTCAGTTCTTCTAATCTTAGATATATTCTGTGTTAAGCTTCTCAGCATGTGGAGATCTTTTAGGATATGTGAGTTTCAGGTGAATTAAACAACACAGTAGATGCATAGATAGGGAGATGAGCTGTATGGGTATGCACGGTGCTCTGCAGGCTGCCGTGGGACTTGATGGATGTTTCCCATCTCTGCTTTCTGCTTTAGCACTCCAGGGTGGATCCTGAGGAGCTGTTCACCAAGCTGGAGCGGATTGGCAAAGGATCGTTTGGTGAAGTCTATAAAGGGATTGACAACCGCACCAAGGAGGTGGTTGCTATCAAGATCATTGATCTGGAGGAGGCTGAGGATGAAATTGAGGACATCCAGCAGGAGATTACAGTGCTCAGCCAGTGTGATAGTCCCTACATCACCCGGTACTATGGCTCCTACTTGAAGGTAGGACAAAGCCATGGTAATTCTCTTGCCAGAAGTTTGGGAATGGGGTGGGCTTCTCTATGGGTGCTGCAGCTGATGGTGGCATACAGCACTGAAAGGTGCCCAATCTGTGAGTGTCTGTGGCAGCAGGAACAGCAGTGGCTCTGCTCACTGCGTTTATGTGGTCTTAATAGGAAGCTGGGCTTTAAGACACTTGCAGAGCACATGGAAATGAGGTGCCTGGTACAGTGTGGTCCCAAGAGCAGGGCACTTCACTGGAGAGAAAATTATTTGTTGAAGAGGCTGACCTCTCCCCGGTTTGACCATTCTTGAAAGGAAGTTTGTGGAGTACTTTTCCAAAATACCACAGTTTTAGGGTACTACCACTGGGGCCTTTATGCCTCTGGAAAGAAGAGGAGTTTGAAACTGTACTTTGTGATCTTGTGATCATCATTTCATCAGAAATGGTGAAAAGAACAGGAACTGAGTCTTCGCAGGAGTGCTGATTCCACTTCCATTGAGAAGAGGTTTAGGAATCCCCAATGGAAGCTACTAGTGGTCATGACCAGAAGTGGCCTCTGCATGCTGGCTGCTGGAGGTATATGTAACACTGGGTCTGTAGCAAATAGTTCCTGAGCTCTTTGGATCCTGATTATTCCTTGTGTATTTTTCCAAAGGCTGTAATGCATTTTCTCAGCCTTCTACTGAAAACACCAAGCAAGCTCTAGTTTCTTGGATCTGCTGCTTATCTCCTACCAGGACCCTGTGAACCTGTCTGGAATTCTCTTCTCTGAGGAGTAAGAGTGTCTTGCTGATTGTACCCTTCAAGCTGGCAGTCCTGTTAATGAGATCAAAGGCTGCAAAGCTCCCCTGTCATTGTCAAGAGGGAGATGTGCTAGATCTGTTGCAGCGATGTTAAATGGCTCCAGCTTGAGAATATGCTTATCTCTGTGGGCTGTGTAGTCTGGTGCCTGCAGGGCCACTAAGCTTGCTCAGATAAAACTGCAGACCGAGAGAAAGAAATGTACTGGGGGCAGGTCCACTGCTATAATGCTGTGTCAGAAGGAAAGAGGGATTTGGGAGCTCCCTTCTTAAGCCTCTGAAAGCTGTGGTGTGCAGCATCTCTTGGATTGTGTACAGGACTACTCATGTGTCTTGTTGCCTCTGGGGTGTTTCACCTTTCTGCCTGCTTTTTTTACTGTCTTTCCTCTTGATTTGTGCTCTTGCTTGCAGGGCACTAAGCTGTGGATAATCATGGAGTACCTAGGAGGAGGTTCAGCCCTGGATTTGGTAAGTATGTGGTAAGCTCTGGACCATGACAAACATTGGCTGGAGCCTTAGTTTGTGAAGTGCCCATAAGCTGGACACTCACTTGGTATACACCATCTTTTTGACAGCCCTGTGCCTGAAGGGTAGGCAGTGCAGAACAGACATGCCGGTTATGCATATCACAGGACAGAGGAAATGTTTGCACGGAGCTCAGCTGTCAAAGCACTGTTCTCCAGCGTGCTCTGCTGCTTTACAATGGGAAGAGCCAGCAAACTGAAATGTGACAGCAGCCAGTTGTTTTTGAGCAGTGTAAATCCATACTTCACCTAATAAGAGTTCATCGTATTGTTCAGTGCTTGCATAGCATCAAGCTCAGCAGGGACCTGGTCTATGATCAGGATTCCCAGCTGTTTGATAATACAAATTACATCTAACAAGTTACCCCAGATTTTAAGGGAATACAAATGCAGAATAAACGCATGGGCAAAGTTCTGCCATGCTGTATTCTGTCACAGGATTTTGCTTTTCTCCTTAGGACAATAAAGCCTGTTTTTCCAGAGCAGTAACTAAGGTCATGTAGTGAAAACTGCTGAGCCTGCACTGACTTGGAGGAAGGGTGTAGCAGAGGGGCTGTCATCAGCAGAAGTCATCTTAGTGTCAGAACCTCAATTATTGCACTGAGAAGGCAGGACTTGTTTAGAGGAGAACTGATGGAAAGAAGAGCTTTGATACAAAACTCCATAGCCAGAGGGTAGAAGTTGTCTCCAGGCTGTTGCAGTGGCTGAAATTCAGTTCTTGCATGCTAGCAGAGAGACTTGAACAAGAGAAGCTGTTAAGATGTTCTGTTCACCAATGTATTTCCAGGCCAAAGCGAGAGATGAGCATCCTGCTGTTTGTCTGGGAAGCCTTTAATAGACTAACAGAAAATCCCCCAAAGATTTTCCATTTAATGTTGCCAGGTGCAAAGTCCAGCATTCTGCTTGCAGGACGTGCACCAGGCATGCAGTAGGTGTTTCCTGCTGAATGTGACCTGCTTGGCCAAGGTTTCCAAGTAACAAACTGAAAGGCTGGAAAATCCAAAGCATCAGTCACCCTCCTTTAAGTCATCTTTTGCCCTTTATCAGCTGAAGCCGGGACCCCTCGAGGAGACTTATATAGCTACTATCCTAAGAGAAATCCTAAAGGGTTTGGATTATCTACACTCTGAGAGGAAGATCCACAGAGACATCAAAGGTAAGAGGGGAGAGCTCAGCTCTCTTTCTTGTAAGGGATGTTATTAACGTAAGATTTAGAAGTATTATACAGCAATAATCTGAGAAGTATCAAAGACTGTTTCTCAGTGCTGCTTTTCCTGTTGGATTGCTTGTTTCTGAATCTGGTGCTTATCATTTTATTGCAAGTCATGTTTTTCATGTCTTTAGGGTTTAGAGTAACAGTAAGGATCTGTAGCTCTTCTCTGGCATTTGTAGTTTGGACAGGCAGGGGGCTAAAGCAAAGGAGTCAATGAAAGGCAAGCTTAAATATTGGCCGACTCTTAGTTATGTCTGGACATTTGCTTTACTGCTGGACCCCAAGGCGTGTGTATGCTGGTTATTATGGTTATAACTTATTGTGAAGGTGAGCTGTCCTCATGCAGGGTTCACAGCCCTAGAAAATCAGGGCAGCTTGTGTCAGCTTATCCTGTTACTGATTTTTATAGTCATTGGCCTTATGCAGTGTAGAGAGACCTGGCATCTGCCTCCCGACAAGCAGTCTCACACCGAGCACAGAGCATCAAAGGACAGCAGGAGGGTGAGAGGACAGTGCTGTGGAGATGTGGCCAGTGTTGGATGCTAACTGCTCTGACCCTCTGCAGGAGGGGATGTGAGCAAGCAGAGCAGAGAAACCTCCTGCAGGGAGATACACAACAGAATCTTTTCTACATATGTGAGACTACACATTTCTAGTGCTGCAAGCTGTGCAGGACTGTTGGCCACCAGCAGACTTGGGAAATGCTGAAAGTTTGTAGGTAGGGTCTCTCTCAGAATGAAAAGTCCTACAAAAAAACCCCCATGGCCCAAAACATGAGCAATGTTGCTCTCAAGCTGAGTGGGTGGGAAGCAGTACAAGACCAGGATTTGTGAGCTCTTTAGAAGGACCTGCTATTTAACCTGTGCTGAATGCTACTCTGAAAAAAAATCAAGACCATTTGAGGTATCTTGGGCCATGTCGCCCTCTCTTCTTTGTGTGGCCAGGAATCGCATGTAGTTGATTGTGTGGCCCTTCACATCTACTCCTTGCTGCTCCCCTAGAAATATTCCCCTTCGGATCCAGCCAAGTGGAGGAACTTGTTCCGTGTTACCCAGCAGAGGTCAGAGCATGAGAATGAGTCTGAGGCTGGAAATCCAAGCTGAGCATTTTCACTGGGGCAAAGGAGGATGTCACAGGAGGTCTATTCTCAGTATTCAGTTCTGTGTGTGCTGGAGATGATTCAGAAACCAGTGGACTTAATGCTTATTTGTGTGAACAGCTGCCAACGTGCTGCTTTCGGAACAAGGAGATGTGAAACTGGCTGACTTTGGGGTGGCTGGACAGTTGACAGACACACAAATCAAGAGAAACACCTTTGTCGGGACTCCGTTCTGGATGGCACCAGAGGTCATCAAACAGTCTGCTTATGACTTCAAGGTGAGCTGGGAGCAGGAGGATCGCTACTTGGTGCTACTATATATGAGATGGTGCTAGGGTTAATACAGGGATTGGAAGTGCTGCTTATTGCAAGAATGATACTTTGCTGTTATGGTTCAGGGTCTGTTGGAGAAGTTTGTCTATTAGACATGAAACACCCTATCTGATTTTATGTGATCAGCCCTTTGGCTGTGCTAAAGTTGCATGCTTCCATGTTGCAGAATTGCTCCTTGCTGTTCTGTGCTGTCACTGTTCTTGCTCTTCTTTCAGGCAGACATCTGGTCCCTTGGAATTACAGCCATTGAACTAGCAAAGGGAGAGCCTCCAAATTCTGACTTGCATCCTATGAGGGTTCTCTTCCTGATCCCCAAAAATAACCCTCCAACACTTGAGGGTCACCACAGCAAGCCCTTCAAGGAATTTGTGGAAGCCTGCCTCAATAAGGATCCTAGATTTGTGAGTATTGCTGTCCACCTGTGAATTTGGGTAAAGTATTGCAGAGGTCAAAGATTTATTTAGCAGGAAGACCTTTTGGTGCAAGGCTCCTGGAGAGGAAGAAGTACTGAGCTTGCCGAATAGACGGGCAAGCCTGGCGAGAATTGAAGTCCATGCACTTGTGTGTTTAGTGTATGGAGATGGTTAGATGTAGCATGCTTTCCTTATTTGCTCCAGAGGCCAACGGCTAAAGAATTGCTAAAGCACAAGTTCATCACACGCTACACCAAGAAAACCTCATTCCTAATGGAGCTGATAGATCGATTCAAGCGCTGGAAGTCGGAGGGCCATGGAGAAGATTCCAGTTCTGGTGATTCTGATATGTACGTACATGTTCTGCATGGAGGGGTGCCTCTGCTGTACCCTGCATGCCCTGGGGTGGCCTACTGCAAACAGCTCGGGTCTTTTCCCCACCTTGGTTGGAGATCTTAAAGTAGCTCAGGGAGACCTGTGAGCACCTGTTTGTGGGAGCAGGTGACTGCTGCCTGAAGAAACAGGCTGTTACCTCCTGTTCAGTGGGACCTGGTACTCTATTCTAGTCTTACCCTGTGGAGCCTCTTTGAGTGTAAGGAATCAGAAGTACTAACAAGAAATGTCTAGTCTGTGTGTAACTAGTAAAACAAGGCTCTTGTTGCCTTTATTTTATGCACATTCAGTTAAATGCAAGAGCTACAGGCTTCAGAAACTGTGGTAACAGCTGTGTATGTGTGTTTGTGTATTCATGAGTAGAGAGCTTTGGTACTGATGTGGAGGATAATGAGGCTATGAGCCTTGGGTGAGGAAAGAGCGCTTTGTTGCCAGGCTGGTGTCACAGATCTTCTCTTCACCTGTAGTGGCAGCGACTCAAGTGACCAATGATTCTGGGAGGTTGGCTTGCAATATCTAAGCCTGGCCCCTCAAATTGTGCGCTTGGATTGTCTTCAAAGTCTCCTAAATTTAACTAGCACTTGAAACTGTCTTCAAGCTGGCTAGAGCAGAAAGGTGGTTGTGGTGATTTGGAAACGTGATGTAGTACTTGGCTCAGATCTCTGTTGTGCTGTATATGGGCTGTAGAGGCTGAAGCGGTTTCTCTTTAGGATTTTTGCTGGGATAGGGAAATGCCTGTGCCCCCTGTGGTGATACGACAATCAGATGGGGGAGAGCTTGTGACTATGGGAATGCATGGGTAAAACTCCCAGTGTATGGAGCTGAGGCTTTGTCTTGACCTTCCCCTTTTCATTTGCAGTGATGGAGACACAGAGGATGGAGACCAGGGTCCAATCTGGACATTCCCACCAACTATTCGCCCCAACTCCTTGAGCAAGCTGCACAAAGGAATGGCTCTTCATGGTTCCCAGAAGGTCTGTTTGCTATCTGTTCTTTCAGAGGTGGACTGAACTAACACAAGTGAGGGTCTTGGGGAAGCTACCAGTCACTCGTGTTCTGTCTAAAAATTTACTTCAGTCTGGTATCAAGGGTTAGTGCCCCAGAGTTGCCTCTTCCGCATCATCAGGGTTCTGCAATCCGTGGCTTTCGTGAGACCTGGTGAGGGGACTGCCATCGAAGTGCTGTGAATTTACCAGAGGCTTAGTAGTTTATGTGCCCTGGGAGCCTTTGCTTATGCTTATAACTTCTTTCCATGTTGCTTTCTAGCCAACTGAGCCCATCAAGAGGCAGCCACGGTCACAATGTCTCTCCACACTTGTTCACCCAGTTTTTGGGGAGGTGAGTAGAACCTTCTTGGTGTCTGTGGTGGCTGGAGATGAAGTGGAAAGCGAGTATGTCCCTGGAGTGTCCTCTCCAATACACTTGTGTTCCTAGAAACATAGCATTACTATGTTGTCTTCTGGTGAGGATAAGGTAGAGGAGTACCTGTTTCTTATCCGTGTCTTAGGCTTGCTAATGCCTGGGTAACTCTGGAGTCTGATGTCCCTGGCCATCATGGCTGAAGTTCAGCTCCTTTTAGGGCAGGCAGGTATTTGAGCTTGCATGTTGCTGTGCATGTTCCCTGCCCTCATGCTATAGGCTGCTGTCCACAGCGGAGTCACTGAGGGAAATGTGGGTGGATTAGAGCAGGAACTGGCTTTGCCAGTTACTAGGCTGCCTTCTTGATTTATACACGCCTGCTATTGCTAGCATGCCGAGGCCAAGGAGTTACCACTATATGGCCTGTGGAAGGTAGACAGAGAAAATGCGTTTGGAAAGTCCACCCTGTTTCCCTGCCTTGTGTTCTGGGTGGGGATGCAGAGTTGAACTAAAAGCTACCATTAATGATGGGATAGTGTCTGTATCAACGGAGAGCTGAATTGTCTTTCCAGCTCGGTGATGTTTTAAGGGAGGAGAAGAGGATGATAATCATAAGGGGGCTGCTGGCTAGGTGCTTCAGTTGCTGTTTCCAGCAGGAGTATAGGAAAGGTGGTTCTGCTTCAGAAGAAATCACTTAGACACTGCATGGCAGGGTTCTTTTCTTGGGTTGCTGGGTCACAGAGACCGTTTCTCTCATCCTGATGACTTGCTCTTTTCCGGATCTTGATGTTGTTCCAGGGGTGGCCCAGCAGAGAGCTGTGCTTTTTCAGGGATAGTCTCTGGGCTTAAATCTCTTTTCTCGGGTCTAGTGCTATGTGGAAAGAGGGTTTGCTGCAGGGCAGGAAGCAGAAGTCACTCTGAAAAGCAGGCTCTTGAGACAGCACCACTTTGGAAATTGAGAGGTTTAGCTAACTGGCTTCTTCTGTACTCCACTGGGCTTGACTTTCCAGAGGTCAGAGCATGATGCAGAGGGTCTGGGTCTTGTAGGCCTAGACCCATGAGAGAAAAATGGATAAAAATAATGTTGGTTTCTGATGCAGGCAGTTTGTTTGTGCAGCATAATCACTGACATCTGGTTCTCAGTCCTTTCTGTTTAGCTGCCTTCTGGGGGAGGGGGTGGTCAGAGCTGTGAGTTCTCCAAACCAATGGGTACATCTTCGTGCTTCTCCTTACCAACCTTGCTGCACCAGTTCCAGGCAGAAAGTGGCTTCCTGGATTTTTCATTTCTGCTAGTTTGACTCCCTTGCCCCAGATTTGCTGATCCTCCTTTCCTTTGCTTAGACTTCCCTGCTGGCTCTGCCCATCCCACTCAGCAAAATCAGGTGCAGGAAAGGTTCTGGGCAGTCTCTGAAATAACCTGGCTTCTGTGTGCAGTAGTAGGGGGCTGGAAGAAAACTCTTCTCTAAGTAGGAAATCTGCTTCACTGCTGGTTGCACGCGTTGTTCTTTTCAGTTCTAGTTTCCTACCAACAGCAGACTTTCTCCTTCTCACCATTGTATTATTGCCTCTTAGACCTGCTAGGTTTTGATCACCTCTTTCCATAAAAGGGCTGAAGCTGGGCTTTGTGAATTGAAATCTTACTGAGATGCTGTTCATAATCTTTTATATGTCTTCCCTGCCTGTGTATTATTGGATGTTAACACTGAAAATGACCCATGCTGGGTCATTAACACAGATGTGGGCAACTGCAGATCTGGAAACCTGTCTGCCCTTTCTGGGGCAGGGAGGAAAGGTAAGGTATTTGGGGCTGGAGGACTAAGCAGTAAAATAAAAGCCAACCTGTAATTCTTTGCATGGTACAGCTCTCTAACCCCCTGCTAACCTACAGAAAACTCTTCTGCAGTGGAAAGTGGCAGGGTAGCACAGACTGCTCACATCACAGGCTGCTGGGCAAGCTAAAGGTCAGTGGCTTGGCATCAAAGGCTGATGATAAACTGGCAACTTACCTGCAGGACAGACCTTGTGTCTCATTTTGCTCTGAGGCAGGCAGTCTTTGATCGGGTAGACGTTAAATCAAATCCTTGGCTTTAGCATCACAACTATTTTTGGCCTAAGAAGTCTGTATCCTTGATGTGTAATGGTGTTGCCCTCTGTGCCCCCTGCCACTTCTGAATGAGCAGAGGCATGTGTGAGTTGCTGTCACAGCTGAGGCTTTGTGTTAGTGAGCAATTACCCCACTGAAGAGGCAGCAGCTCTTTTTGGCTAGGAACCATTTTGTTTCCAGCAGGGGACTTAGAGCACTGGGATGGCTGCAGCTGGGGATTAGCATTCATATTGTCCTGCTTTCTGGACCATGGAGAAAAGGTGAGCTCCAACAACAGGAAAGGCTGATCCTAGAATTGCAGGCAAAGAACTGTGAGGCTTATGTAAAGCCCTTTAATCAGCGTAGTCTAACGGGAGCTTAATTGAACTGGACAGTGGTTAGCTGGCAGACATTGCGTGTTCAACAAAAGATTTTGATTTTTGTTCAGCTCACTGTGTAATGACGCGCACTAGGGAAGGGCCTGCTGCATGAGCTGCTTGTGAGAAGGAGGTGGGAAAATGCTGCAGAGGATGCAACTGTGGGTTTTCTGACGACAGACTCCTTCAGGCCTCAGCATCAGTGACCTGTAAGGAGTTTCTTAAGGACAGACGTGTAGCTATTTCAAATTAACAACTGGAACCATGTGCAAGTAGACTTGTGGCTGGTGAGGCCTAGTCAGAGTGCGCTAACCATGATGGATGTGAACTGAGGCTTTTCATCTAGGGCAGATGCTGCACATGGAGGTCTTGGTGCGTGGGCTTCATTCCCCAGCTCCCCTGGGGAAAGCTCGCTCTTGGGGAGGAGTGTTGGAGATCAAGTGGCTCAGGATCCATAGCGTGGTAGTAGTCTGCCTTGGCCTCCCAGTCACTAGAAGCTACTCAAGACTTTTTTGTGGTTATTAAAAGTGGTGATGACTAACTCCGGGTGTTACGATATTTTTCTGCCCTACCTGTCTGCAAGCCTTTGTGTGCCTCTGGGTGCTAAGCTGTTGTTAGCAGCAAGAGTGACTGTACTGGTTCAGATACCGCTGGAGTTCCTTGTTCTGTTACTGCTTATGGGTTTTCAGGGCTGTCGATCCATTTCTAATATCATTTAGTTTGTTTAGGAGTACATCAGGGCCTGTTTGTTAAGGACTTCAATTGCTATCAGAACCTGGAGGAAAGTTGACACAGACAACTGACATTGGACTTCTGTCTTCCTGACCTGTGAAAAGAGCCCTTTTTCATTTTTTAAGAATGTTTGCCCTCCCGCACCCTTGTGGAGTCATACTAAAAGGGAAAGGGACTTAATGTCTGTACTGCACTGCTTGACCAGTGCTTTCTGCAATGAGATAAGGAACTAATGTGCTGTTTCTGGGTTGCAGCTTAAAGATAAGCACAAGCAGACTGGAGGCAATGTGGGAGCTATGGAGGAGCTGGAGAATGCCTTTAGTTTGGCTGAGGAGTCCTGCCCAGGCATCTCTGACAAACTGATAGCACACATGGTAGAGCGGGTACAAAGGTAAGTGTCCTCTAGAGTGTGAGCTGGGCTGGAGCTGGCAGTCAACTGAACCATTGTTATACTCCATTGCTATAGTAAAGGTTGGTGCTGAGCAGTCAAGACACCCAACAAGTGAATATTGATGACAGCTGACCTGATAGTCCCTTAAGTCACTTCTTTTAACTTGCTTTTCATTTAATGGAAGTGGTTCTTCCTGCCTCAGAAGTCCTTTCTCACACTGAAAAAGTTTCTATAGTGTAGATGAATGTTGCAGAGCATGGAAAGATGCTGCTATTCACCTTCATCTTGCTTAGATATATATAGATATATGATGTCCTGCTGGTCCCATTACCCAGGTAGCGAGGACTATGCAAAATGTCATCGGGATTGCTTCTAATAGTGAGTATCTGTTTCATCGTAAGGAATGTGCTTTACAGCACTACCCGCAGCCAGTCACTCTGCTTGCTGAGCTTCAGGCAGCAGGAAAGTGTATTTTTCCTGAAGTGAAGTCTCGTAGAATTAAGTTCTTTGCTGCTCAGCAGGTGCTGCGTCAAATTTGCCTCCAGTACTGGCGCCAAGTTCAGTCACATCCATGTGTCGCAGGCAACAGTGTCAGATCCTGATCACAGGTTTATCAGGCTTTATTTAACATTAATTTTGCTTTTCTCCCTTTCACAGCAGGCTGTCTTAAATCTCGCCCTTTCCTCACCAGCTGAGTAACGTTAACATTTGGCCCCTCACTGGTTAGAAGGCTGGAAGTATTTTGCTATACATGTGACCAAAGGAGCCATTCTGTGCTCAGGTTTACAGTCTTTACACCCTTGAACTTGGGCTTTCTAAGCATTTATTTCTGATGGGTATAAGCTGTCATAGTTTGTGCCTTGTAGCTCAAGTATCCATTGGATGCTGTCAAAGAAAAGCCTTAGATATTAAGGACTGAAAATAACTGGCCATCCTTGAGGGCTTCTGTTACTAAGTCATTCAAGCTTTCAAGCAAATATGCTGTCGGCCTGTTTGTTTAGATTCCTACATCTAATCATCACTTAAAGCCCGAAAGAGAATACTCTTATCTCTTCTGGCTGACCCACAGAGGTGACAGAAAGTGTCCTGGTGATGCCTGCAAAAACTTTAGCCTCTAGCTGAGCAGGAGGTACTCACAGCTGGGTGACATCAGGGCAGCTGTTTCAGTATCATTCACTTCTATTGGCCTAGAAGTGGCACTACTGGACGGTGCATAAGTGCAAGATGCTGGCGTTTTTTTGGAGGATTGCAAAACCTCACAGACCCTGGTTGGTTTCTTACTGTAAAACACTAATGCTCAAAATTTCTTACTGGCCTAAAATCGAATCTTAAAAGCCTAAAAAAAGTGCCACCTTGGTTTTTTTGTTAAATTGCTGTTTTTTTTCTTTCAAGACTTCTTTATCTAGAAAACTGACAGTGGCAATGGGGGTGGGGACAAACACATCCACACTTACTTACCTCTTCATCCACAGACAGGCTGCCTGGTGCAGTGTGTGTGGGCTGTCTTCCAGGTGAAGGCTTGAAATGAATAGTAGTGACCAGCTTCACCTGTTATTTTCTTGCAGGTTTTCACACAGTCGGAACCACCTGACCTCTGCCCGCTGACGCCGACATTCCCTGGTGCTGTTTTGAGGGGGGAAGGATTTTTTCCAGCTTCATACCAACTACATCTCTAATCCAGACTACCATCTGCTGTTGGATGTAACATTGTGTTACGGACTCCGGGACATTTCAGAGCCTCCATATTACACGTGTTTCCATGATAACCCAGGGTGGGGTTTGCAATGCAAGTACAATTTAGACCTTTTGCAGAACCCGAGATGGGTGGTCTAATTGTTTTTACAATGTAATCAATGCAGTTTTTAATTGTTTCCCTATGGATGTATCCATTTTGGCTTGGTTTGATTCACAGCTTGGTACTGGTAAATGCCTGGCTACTGGAAAAGAGGGAGATTCTCTTCCATTGAGATACGTTTCAAAGGTGAGCCTGATGGGTTTAGCCTCCTGCCCTTCCTAAAGAAGTGTTTGTGAGCAGTAAGTAACGTGTGAGTGCAGGTATGTTTGCAAGCTCTCCATGCATGACGGCCTCTGGGAAAGTGAGAGCAGGTCTCCGGTTGTTCTGGAGGATTGCTTCAACTCCTTCACACACTAGTAATGAAAAGCTTTCCAGTATAGCAGCAGCTGAGCGAGTAAGCTGCTGCTCTTTCCCAGCTTGTCATTTCACAGGAGGATGGGTTTGCTGACTGTACTTGTTTTTTGGCTCTGGGACATCAGTTTGTATTAGGCCTTGGTTCATCTAATTCAGGCAACAGCAGAACTTGCCTTGGGTCTGGAGGGACTGGAAGGCAAAGTGGTTACATTTGGTTTGGGAGCTGGTGAAGTTCCTTTCTGTGGTGCTTTCTGCAACTGAAGCAACTAGATACACAGGTTTGGCAGTCCTAGTCTCTAAGTCAAGCAAAGCAGACACTTACTGTGTGTGCCCAAATGTTGCAGAAGGATTAAAAAAAGGCAGTGGGGGGGAACACAACAGCCAAAGGCGCTGATGGGGCTTCAGTGCAAAAGGCAGATTGACGTTGTGCAGCAGTTCTTGAGGCAAGAAACCTGTCATCTACAGAAAGGTATAAGTTGGATGGCTAGCAGCAATGGTAGCTGTGTGGTGTTGTGGCTGGGGGTTTGCAAAAGCTGCTCTAGGCCTCCATCCCCTTCTTCTCAACTTTCCCTTTCTGGGTCTTCTTTCAGCCTGGAATCTCAACTCACTGAAGCCAGGGCTCTGCTCCAATTGATGAGCTGTGGTGGTGTTTGCTAGTAGAGAAATTAAAGCATCTACTGCCATAGTGGCTGCTTAGGGTATTCCAGTGGAACTGTCCCCAACTAACTTTGCTTTCTGTATAATACTAGTTTATAAAGCAAATCTTTAATTCAGGTAAATGCACAGATCTTAAATCTATACTTCAAGGGTCTACAAAAAAAGACTTAGAAAAATAACTTCTGGATAGCTAGTTGCTTAGAGATTGGCTCTCTAACTGTAAAGATATTCCCATTAAGTCAGCAAGACCTTTGCTATCCAGATCTTTCTGTCTGGGTGTTTGTGTGTGAATGATGTGACTCACCCCAAAGCCACTGAGAACAAAAGCTGTAGCTGTTCAGCATTTTTTTTTTTTTTTAAGATAGGCCACTTAGTAGCAAGGCTTGATTTTTGGTACTTTGATTCAGACCTGCAGATTGTAAGTAAGTGCTGGGCTAAAAGTAGCTCAAAAGGACCATACATTCCCTCCTCCCGGTGTGCAGTGTTCACTGTAGCTTATGACTATCCTTTACTCTTCCTCTCTGATGGATAAATACAGGCTCAGCAAACACTATGAACTTGTCCGGTAGAGAAGAGGTGCTGCTGTTTGATCTTGCTGGAGATCTGCTGCAGAGCAGCATTTATCTGTGGTGAGAGCCATCTCGGAGCCTGTATTGATGAAGAACAAACCCATTTTTTTTCCTCAGGAGAAAGGAGTTAACATATAGACAGGAAACTTACTGAGGTGGAAGGCAGAGGCTGCAGTCCAGCAGAAAGGCAGCTGAAGGGCTCCTGCTGCTTTTAAAGTTGCTGTTCATGACGGTAGCAAATCGTGTCAATAAGGTACCCTGTGTTATTACTCACATGCACTGCAGTGTAATGAGTAAACTTTTTAAAGAAAACAATCCCCACAAACTTTGTCCAGTATTCAAAGAAACAATGGTTTTAGTTTTTAAAAACATTGAAAGGGATCTGCCACTTTCAATAAAGTAACAAAACAAATGAGGCTGGTGTAACTTTGTATTATTAGGGAAAAACTATTTGTTCAAACTGCTTTTCTCTGCATTCTCCTTAGTCTTCCCCTGCATCTTCCTGCCTCACGTACAGTTAACGGTGACCCGTGAGCCAGACCCAGTCTTAAGTACTTTCAGTGCACAGAGGGAATACAGTGAAAGGCACATTACGTTACTCCTTTAGCTGTTGCACACCAGCGTTAAGGGAAGCACACACTGTTCACAAAAGGGTAGCTGTACTCTGGAGAATGCTTCAGTGTGGTTTCTGCTGGAGTCTGTTTATTGATCTGGTGACAGGACTGTGGTGATGGTGCAGCCTTTCTCATCCGCAGCTGAAGTGGGGAAAGGGTAGTTTTAGTGCAGCACTTTGGGGATGAGCACGCAGAGATACACAGGTGGGTACAGCTTGTATTTTGTGGGGGTGACTGAAAGTCTGCCTTCTAAAATGAAAGCTCTGACAATTAATGTTCCCCCAACTGTCAGAGTCTCTAAACTTTTACAATGAAGTACTTACTTAACTTCACTGCATGCAAGCCGTGCTCCACTTGCACCCGAGCAGTTTGAGTACAGTTGGATGCTGACCACCTTCTGTACATGCATGTTGCTGACACTTCAGCAGAGATAAAGCTCTGGTGATGTCACCAACATGAAAGAGGGAGGTGAATTATCAGCTGTAACAGGAGTCACTCTTGTAACTGGGGAAGACAAAGGGAGCAGTTGCCAGAACAGCTCTGGTAAGTTGCATTAAACACATGGTAGGAACTACTGCAAAAACTTGCTCTGGTTTCTGAAGCAGTGAAGCAGGACTCTCTTACACTGAGTTAAGGACAGCCAGCCAGCCCCGCGGGAAGCAGGGAACACGGGTAGCATTTGCCAGAAAGGATGGCTTTTTGAAATGAAATGAGACCACGGATATTAAGCCATGAGGTCCCAAGAGCGTGGGTTCATCTCTTCCTTAACATACATCCTGCTAGCAAGAAACCAATGAGTAAGGAGCAGCTGTATTCTGTTCTTTCCTAGTGCTCTTTAAGGAAACTGCTCATGATTGTAGCAAAGACAAAAATACTCCTGCAAGGTTCTGGTAAAATTAAAATACTACATGGTATTGCACAGAAGAACTGCTATGACACTGAAATCCTCGTCCATCTGAAAGCTTGCCAAGGTAAGAGGTAAGCAGTTTTGCCAGGAATAGTGAAGTTTCTGGCTTTTAGAGCCTGTGCTCCTGCATTTTAAATGGTATTCTCCACCCGAGAAGGGACTTTTGTTGCCTGCTGACCTTGGTTTCTGGTCAGCTAGCACACACATCCTCAAGACAGGAAATATTGAGCTGCAGGTTAATACACATAAGCAACTTGAGGATCATCTACTCCTCAATTGCCCAAAAATCTTAAGGAAGGACTTCTGCTCACTGCATCTCTCCTGCAACAGGAGTTGTAACAGTACTATTCTGCTACATGGATGTGACAGGAGGATAAATAGAGCATAGGTGTTCAGTCTGTGGATTAGCCATGTAAGTACTTAACAGTCATGCACCAACACCTTTAGGGTGTGTCCTTCCACTGTGTTCTTTCTTTGATCATTTTTCTCAATGTCTGAAGTTGTTTCCTTGTGTTCCAGGCTAAAGCAGTGTTCCCTATGATACGAGATGGAAAAACAAGTGTGAGGGGAAGAGACTTGGCTGGAACCTGCAAGGGAGTGTACAAAAGCCAAGCCTCCATGGTGCTTGCTGAGGGTGAGGCCATCTTGTACAGTTCCTTCCGTCTACCCATAACACCTGGTACATTTCAGTCTGATCTTTATGCAGGATGCTAGGGAGACTGACAGCTGATTTATCGAGGTAGCTTAGACAAAGTCTAGCTGATGTTAAGCAAGTAAGCTACCTCTGTCAGCTAGTTAAAAGAAAAAAAAATTAAAAGCACCAGGGCCACCAGTGCAGAAAACACTGCACACTCTCTTGCACTGCACTTGCAGAAACATGTTTCTCCTGCTCTTCTACCCTTGTCTCTTCTGGCAATTAGCCAGGCCTTGCTTTCATAACACACACACCAGAGCATGTGCACTGCCCTTCAACACAGCTTGCTTTTGGGGACCCCAGGGCCTCTGCCCCAAGCCTGTGACACAACTGTGCAGGCCCCAGCCTGTGCCACAGAGGGTGGCATTTATCTTTATACTTTGCATTTATCCTCACTGAATTTCAGGTGGTGTTTGTCAGTCCCTTCCTCCTGCCCTGCCCTGGAGCTGTCCCCCTCCCCAGGCAGGTGGCACTTACAGGCTCCATAAAGGCAGCTCTGACACCTCCTCCACATCATTCTGACTTGGTGCTGTCTCTCTGCTGCGAATGGAGCAGAACTTGATGCTGGGTGAGCTGAGAACCACAGTCTTGGAAAACTACTGCGTAACTTGAACAGTAAAAAAAAATAGCTTGAATCCTGGTGCTAGAAGGCCCTGCTACAGTAGGTGAGTGCAACTAGAGGCTGGGTAAGTGCCAAGACCCCCAGCTGCTGACAGAGACCCTGCTCCTCCTCTCTGCGACTTGCTCCTGCAGAGCTTCCCTGCAGGAGACCAGCAAAGGGCAGTAATTGCATGGGAGAGCTCTTGTGAAAGAGGAAAGCACTCCTGCTAAGTGACTCCAGTATGTGACTGTGACAAAGGAGCGGTCAGCATTGTCCAAGGAAAACCACTGAATGCAAAGACCCATTAATCAGCAGAGTGAAACCTCTTCTCAGTTCCGAAGAACAGCACTGCTCCTGCACAGATGCCATCTGCCTCCCCACGACCGTGGCCATGGGTGGGGACGGTGGGCTCAAGAATAAGAGGCTGAGAGACTTTTATACCAAGATGCTATTTACTTTCAACAGTCATAGTCAGCTGCATTATAACATGTCTAGTCAATCCATACGTATACACCTACAACAGTTAATTAAAAAAAGACACTAATAAATTAAGTACATTTAACTTACATGGGACAATGGTCATTGTGACAGTGGTAGTGAAGGCTGGATCTGCAGTCACTTGTCTTCTCTAGGATGCAAATGCCAAGTGAGCGGTCTGGAAAATCCCTCCGGAATCCCCTCCCTGCAGTCCTCATCCCACACGTTTCAGACCATAACCTGAAACAGCCTTGGAGAATGCACATGCTGGCCTCTGTGCTTCCCGTTTTCACAGGGATCGCCACATTCCTCCATCCTCACAACATGCAACACTTTCCTTTTTCTTTCACTACACCACTCCATTGATCCTTCTTCTAGTACACAAATACTTTTCTATCTAATATAAAAGCCGAGTCCCTAGAGCCCATCAAAGCCATGTCCAACAGCATTTTGTGGCACTTAGCTTATTTCAGTCCTTCTGTGGAGGCAACCAAAGGTGACAGCTTTACAAAAACAGAACGAATTGCAAACGTTTCAGATTTAATACAGAGATTTAATAAAGTCCACAGACACTAATGCTCCATCTGGAATCCAGTGACTTTTACACCTTCACGAGAAATGGAAGATGGATCCCACCCCAAATTTAAAGGTAAGAATAGGGATTTGCAGGAGTCTTTACGTGACACAGAAGCACAAGCAACAGTGACTTTCAGAGAAGCTTGTTCTCCTATATTGCTCAAATGCCTTGAAAACATCACCCATGTATGGGTGGAGAGTGTTTTGCCATCCCATGCCTTAAATAATGCCTACTACAGGATAAAGAAACTCTGGAGCTGTGATAAGAGAATAGCGATTGACCCTCTCAGCATGCACCATAGCAGAGATCAGAGGAAAAACCATGTGCCCTACCTGTACTGACCCACAATGTACCAATACCTCAACAGCTTAGCAGAGGTTCAGTCCTCCTGCTTCCCGGGGAAAATTGCCACCATGGCAGTTTCCAAAGAGCAGAGCTGTTCTATGAGAGGTGCAGTTTCTGTTCAAAATGAACTGTGTTTAAGTTAATACACCTGTGGATTCCGATAGTCTGAGACGACTGTGCTGGCAGGTTGACATTAACAGCAGCAAGACAGCAGTTGTATAGCCAGCCATGCCGAGCATCGGGGGAAGGGAACTTCTGGGAGCCAGCAAGCCCTGGCTCCAACAGCTGTGAGCCAGTTGCACCACTGACAGCTGCTATTTTTCTTCCATATATGCTGACCATCCACATCAAAATGTAAAAACAAGGTGGCATTTGCCTTCAGGGCAGGCAAGGGTATTACTGTACAGGTACAACCGGAAAAATAAACCTTCCACGATGTGTGCATACCGGAGCTCTGTGGTTGTTAGGTTCTCTCTAAGTAGGTTCAACTGGAACAGACTTGACCCTCTTCCATACCACTGGGAATGGATGTGATCGCCATCTGCAACTCCCTTGCTCCCACTTTCCATACCAGGTGGAAATGAGCTTCCTGGTTCTTTGCTTTATCAACTCCAGAGACTCCTGTTTCCACCTGCCTCTTTTGTTGATGTTTACAGCAGATCCAGCTCTGCCCTGCTTCAGTCTGTGTGACTGTCCTTCTCTTCCTTTGGAAGCAGCAGGCTCGACCTGGCTGGAGAGCTGGTGGCTCTCTTGATCACCTCCATCCACCTGGTAAGAAAGGACAGGAGAAATGCTCAACTCCTCGCTCACAGATGCCTAATCTTGTCCTTCAGTTACGAGCTGTACCCCTTTCACCAAACCTCACAAAACATCCATTTTGTACTTTTCTTTTACAATTCTTTTAGGAAACTAACTCTTCAAATGAATAGCCTGAGATGTGGCAAATACACTTCAGAACACAGTTGCCTGTCCAAGTAACAGCTCTACAGTGCTTTGAGCTCCAGAGAGCTCTTACGAGAGCACACTGTATTCTCTTCTAAGTGTACAGAATGTGTTTACTGGGGAAGACAGGCTGACAAAAATTTTCCTTAGTCAATGGATTGCTTTTCTTACAGTAAATTATGTAACAGACTTGCTTATATGGAAGAAAGCAAAGCAACAGTGAAAAAAGCAAGACAAATGTCCATTGTGATTTAGACAGTTTTTCCTTCAAATCACTACATGAGACCAGTGGATTAAAGAACACAACCCTGCTGTCTCGGGTAGCTGGTCTGTACGTTGCTCGCAAGTGTGTAATACTCTCCCAATGAAAGGGGAAGTATGTGGCACCTTCTCAATAAAACCACACTCCAAAACAATTGCTACTCCCCTGTACAGCAAAATGCAATGCAAGGGTTTTCAACAGCTAATGTAATAGCAAAGTTTTGTACGTGATGCATTTCAAACATGATTCACTTTGGACCATGTGTAGAAGCCTCTAACAGCACTGCTAAACATCATTACAGAGAAAGCAGTAAAGTGAAAAGCAGCACTGCACTTGTTGCTCTCAGCCTTGTGTTATAACACCTGTTTCCAGAGATCAAGAGGAAAAACAAACAAAAAAAGTATTCTTGCCAGAACTCTCATTAATCTAGAAATCTGACTCCCAAGACCTTGTGGGGTGAAGATCTCACAACCCTTCCACCCATGCTGCTCCCCAGCTCCAAGGAAGCCCCAGACTCCTGAGACAAAGCGGAGCCTACAGCTCTAAGCATAACCACTGGCTTTCCCCTGCAAGGAGGACAGTTCTGTCCAAGGAGGGATCTCCAAACTTTGGTGGTAGGAAGAGGAAGGGAACTTTATTACTGAGAATGTGCTGTAAGGTCACTTGGACTAGGAGGTAGTCAGGAGAAAAGAGAGGGCTCTGGATGATCAGCCAGTGAGTTAACAGCATGTTATACACCAAGACAGACAGACAAAACAGAAATTACCTCTCAAAGGTATATTTGCTCTCAGCCCTGAAGAAATACACATGGGACTTGAACTGCAGCTTGAAGACATAATCCTTCTGAATGCCGTCTGCCTCTACAGGGGAGCTGACTGCGTAGCCAAGCAGTGGGAGACTGGCCAAGGGATAATCATCCTAGAACAGCCCAATAGCCCAGCCCTTAGTGCAAGGCATCCCCGGCCACACAGTTCAACCCAACGCACACTCACTCTTTTGCACTGTACAGGTAAGGTCTTTGTATTTTTGTTTAGGTAAGAACGGGAGGAGGAGCAGTCTTTATCTTTTGCGAAGCTGCCAACAGCTTATAATAAAACCTTCCCCCCAACTCCTGAGTTACTTGCTTCTACTCCCCTGCCCGTTGCTGCCTCCTGGGCTCCCCCCTTCCCCCTCCACATCCTCTCTCTGGAACCCCAAGCACAAATCCAACACGAAAGTTAAAATATCCCTCCCAAAAGAAATGTGCCCTCAAGGCAAGAAGCCTGAGTAAAATAAACACAGTTTATTGGGTTAATAAGATGAAAATGCACAGGTTGCACTGCAGCACACTCCGTTACCAAGCAGGTACTGAAGGCACCATGGGCAGAAAAATCCCCAATCCATGTTAAACTGTACTGAAGCCCAGCAGGGAGAGAAATGGACAGAGACTGACCAAATGCTGCCAATTCCCTCATCTCCACTAGTCCCTGCCATGCGGAGACATTTTCCCCCTCACCCACAAAAGGTCAGTACTATCAAAAGAATTGGAAATCCTGATTAAATTCTGCAAAAAGGGCCCATAGCCTTACAGAGACCAGCTTTGTTACAAACTACCTCCTCTTCCACTTGTCGCTCCCCTTCAAACAGCAGTGAGCTGCACCCGGAGCAGAAAACCAAGGACCTCCAGGTTCCCCCCAACAGCCCAAACACGGTCCCCCCTCAGCTGCATTTGCTCACCTGGTGCGTTTTGTAGAAGAACAAACAGAAATTGGTGAAGACGACCCACAGTTTCTGCCAGCCATTGCTGTTCTTGAACTTCCTCAGCAAGTATCCAGAGAGCTGGTTCTAGCACAGAACAAAAAGAAAACTACTATGAAACCACAAGCTGCTGCCCTTCAGAAAAAGACAGCAGCTACCGCAGATAAAAAGCTTGAGGCTGCCTGCCATAACCAATCCTGCACTTGCTTTTCTGTTGTAACAGGCCTCCCAGGTATTTCACATGGTGACTGACTTTGTATGTTCAGTTTACCAATTCACAACTATCTTCTTATGAACCAATTAGTGATTTCTCTCCACTAACAGCAAGTTCCTCTTTACATTTAAGCGCTCGCTGTATCTCAGCACAGTGTCAGGCAGCACACAGGATGGTGCTGCACTGACTTGTCCCTCCAGCGACCGCTCTCCTTTGTGGCCTACGGTCAGGGGAACGGTGACAGCCACGAGGGCGTCCATCCCTTCAGCCACCCTTTTTTATGTACAGAAAAACCATGTAGAACACACTGTGTGAGCAGGAAAATAAAGCAGAAGAGGAAACAGAGGGTGCCAGAGTTGCGGACAAGCTACACGTGGCAGCTATGCGAAGCCAAGCCTGGCATGGCAAGCAGGCTGCAGGGAAGTTGAACATTGCCACCTTGGGAGTCAGAGTCACCCAGCGCTTGGGCAGCAGGATAAAGAAACCTAGGGCATGGAATGACAGCAAATGGATTTTGTAATTGGAGAAAAAGACTGGAGATGCAGCAGATTTACACAGAGAACCATTTTGGGAAGCATAAATAGGAGGAAATCCTGTATCAACGAGGCAACGTTACAACTCTGCTGCTGGCTGGCTGGGGCATCCTCACGCCAGCACACGTGGGCTCACTGCGCAATTACGAAGCAAGCAGCAGTACATTTTCCTTGGCATCCCATGGCTCCTCCCCACCAGCGCAGAATCTGAGAGGCATTTTTACCTGGATCATGCACAGGTAATCAGACAGGGATAGGCTCTGGTTCCGGTACCAACAAACATGGGTGATTGTGTTGGGCCGTTGGGCCTGGCCCAGCAAATAGCGAGGAGGAAGCTCTGGAGAAACAGCAAGAGAGCAGAAAACTGAGCAGAGAAAAGGGGGAGAGAAAGAGAAAAACAGAACATTAGGATAAGAGAAGCGATGCGATGCGAGAAAGGTGTCTGTTAAAGGAAAATGGATTGTGAAAAAAATGATGGTATTAGAACATGGAACAGATGAAAGTGAAAGTGAGCTGCAAGAACTCACACGTTTAAGTCCCAGAGCCTGTAGCACGATGGCCTCGTTATCCAGGTACAGAACAGCAAGATGGTGCCTTTCACAAGGGTATCAGCAGGGAAAGGAAGGCTTGTCCCCTCTGACAGAAACTGCTTTCTTTGCTAGCTAAAGTGCCCAACTTCTGGACCCTAAGCCAAGGTAACACCTGCAGGACCTCCTTTACTGAGCTGATTGATAAGCTCTCTACATCATGAAAAATCAGGAGCTTCAGTGCCCAACTTTTAACTCCTTTCATTAAACAAAAAGTGCCTTAATGGCAAGGGCAGGGAAGGTAGGAAGGTACAAACACACAGATGCAGCACCCTACCCCATTGCCATTTGTCTAGTTAGTGACCTCTTTCTCTTCATGGTATTTAGGGTCCGTCCCACTCCTGGAAGCCTTCCAAGCATGCAGATGTCCTACCCAACCGACCTTGCCAAACTGCCGCCTGAAGTGAAATCGTAGTGCCAGTGCAAGCAGTGCTCTGCGTAAGGAATGCTGAACACACATTTGTTTCAAAATCTGCAGGATTCGGTACCAAAACATGCCACCAGCACTGCATCAAGCCATGCTGAGTGGCAAGACCCAAGGTAACAGCAGCTCAGCGGGCACATAATAAATCTCTGTTCAGCATAACACGACACTGCCGTCAAATGGCACTTTCTAATGCTTGCTGCTCACTCCTGCCCATGAATGAAGGGCAGAGAAGTCATATTCCCACCAAACTTAAAGCACTTTTCTTAATTCTAGGTGCAGTACAGCAGCTAACCAGACCTCAGGATAGCAGAGTCAATCTCTAAAGTGAAATATCACAGATAGGTAACTTATCCTTCAGCAAGGCTGATGAAACCCAAAGGAACAATTCAGTCCTAGGATATCCTGGGTTTCCTGTAAAATTTCTCTCCTTCAGTGCCTTTGCCGAGCAAAGCCCTGCTGCAAGAAGAGCAGAGCGTGCGTATGCGGACACACAGACATGCACAGAGGGGAGCAAGCATGCAGTGGCCTTTTAATGGCCCATGCTCTCCCATGGACACAGAAATGAAATTCTGCCAAGGCGAAATGGGAGATGGAGGATGAGCGGCTGGGCGGACAGAGTGAGATGTGAGAGCTGCACCCTGCAGGTACCTCGACAGCCACACTGTGGTCAGTCATGGAGACGCTCGTGTTGCGGTACCAGCACACGTGCATGGTTGTGTTGGCACGGTGGTGGCTCTGCCTGTCCAAGGAGCTACGAGAAGAGTGTATGTCATCTTCGGACTCCTGTTCTAGAGAGACCTCATCAGAGGATCCTGGGGGAGGAGAATTCAGCAGCAGTTTAAGAAAAGTGTGCAATACAAAGAGCAAGAGAAGCAGGGATTCCTGAGAAAAACTGTTTTCTCTTGCAATGGTTCATTTTTAAAATACATTAACTTGAATTGGTTGGTTACACAGCTCCTAAGGGCCACTCGGAGCAGATCGTTTTGGCTTTCATTACTCAGCTCTGCTTGGGACAGCTGACTCAATGCTGTGTAAAACAAACAAACATCTCCACACTTCATCTTCAGTAGATTCTTAGTGAAGAACAGGAAGAAGTGCTCCATGAAGGGACACTACATGTTTCACCAGGTCCACAACACCACCAGAGACAGGCAAGAGAATGCTGGGCTATAAAAGCTGATCTCCAAAGGCACCACATTTCTGGACAAGAAAATACCCTATGTGGTTAAACTGAGAAAAATTTAAGTAAGAGATTAATAAGGACCTTATAAAATTAACAATTCTGCAACTGGGGCATCTCTGCTGCATTTAAAGCTACCAGAACATCAGTCTATGAAGACAAGCATATTTCTTTTGATTAAAACAAAACAAAAGCACAATTAACTCTCCATTACCATGTGAATTATAAAAATACTCCATTTATGTCATCAAATTCACCATCGGAAAAATGAAAAGGACATGACAACTGATGCTTTTCAAGAAGGCAGGAAACACCACTTACTGTTGGAGCGATTGCATACTGAGTTTTCCAGAAGCATGTCAGATTTCTCAGTAGATTTCTTGGCCATTTCAATTGCCATGTTTAAGTCTTCCATCCACTTCCCCATCTCCAGACGGGTACTGCAAGACAAACAGTGCTAATGGAGACCAACGCAGCCAGGAGCCGTGACAGAGTGCTAGGTTGCTGAAGGAAGGCACAAGTCACTGCCCAATACAAGCAGCAGTCCCTTTCCAGTAAAAAAGTAAAAATAACATAAAAATTCCTCCAAAGCATGAGCTTTCCAGACAGGAAGCTGACCTCATACAGCCTTCACATCTACTTTCAAGACTTGAAACAAGACTGAAATAACCATTAAAAACTTGGGACTTCATAGCAAAGCAAATGAATAGACAGCCAGAGGGTCACATAATAGCACCCTCTGGAGCTATCGGACTCAGAAGAGGAATTATGGGGTCTAGGCCATCGCTGTTCTTCGTACAGAGAGCTTCATAGCTGGTGGGTTATTTCAAACATGAAATCATGTTTTCCCTGCAAAAAGCAGGAGATGGGTGGTAGGACCATACCGGAAAGGATTTTTTTGCAGGATAAAAGGCAACCTGAAAGACAGCACATCTTTTAAAGGGGACAGAGGATTTACGTTATATCTCAAGCAAGCAAAACACAGAGTGCAGGAAGATGAGAACTTCTTTCACCCCACATAGTTTCCATTATGGGTTATGTGGCTCACACCACGATTACAGGGTAAGAGCTTTACAGCTCATATATGTGTATCTATATCCACCGGCATGCGACAGCATAAGTTTTTCCTTCAGACATGGCCATGGCATTTATTTTTTACCTCTGGCTACATTCGCTGTGTGCACAATTGTTGTTTGAACTGCTATATACAGTTACACACTCTTGTGTTTGCTTGGGAGGGTCTGTGGGACTTTTTTTGGTAACTATCTCTTTTTTCTGCAAGTTTTTAATTTAGACTGAAAATTCCATGCATGGTCTAAGCCCAGAAGCAATTTTTTTTTTTTTTGACAGGTAGGGAGAGGTAACATAAGAAAAACAACCACCTTTGAGCTATTTCTAAGTTATGACAAGGTAAAAATTATATCTATTTTTCCAAATATAAGAACCTTTCAAGCACTTTTTGATTCGCAGCTGCTGAGAAGCGGTTGATCTTAAAAATAATTGACATTTTGAGGCGTTAGGCTGGAATTAAAAAAAAAAAGTTTTGCTTGCCGAATATGTCTGCATACCAAGAAGTATTGGCTCCTATGCCACTACATACCTGATTTATAAATGTTCAGTCATGGTTATTTTTCAAGAACAGGTTATCAAACAGTAAATAACACTATAAATTTAAGGTTGAGATTTAGTGCTCCCATCCTGCATTCTTAGCATACCCAACTCCAGCTGCCTTTTAGGGGACCTGCAGAGGGACAAAACCTTCTAAAGCTGATCCTGAGAGAACAGATTCAGTAGACATCCTAAATATATTTCAGATATAAAGTAAAAAAAGAAACCAAACTCACTGTACAGGGACAAGTTACACTGAAATGGTAACAGTTTTCTCTCCCAAGCCAGCCTTTAATTTTTCCTCTCCCTTCCCCGCTTCCCCCATGAGATCCATGCCAGAATTCTCCCCTCCTTACATCCATTTGCATGTTCTGGATTTTAATTCTTTTGGGGTCTCTAAAATACTTGTACCTTTAGATTTTGTTTTGTCTCCTGCTTTATAGCAGTTGTTTAAAGGATGACACCAACAACTCGGCTAACTAGAAAACAACACAATGGCAACATTATCGCTGCTGCTGGGTGTTTAATAACACACCATTCAGTGACATAAACTACTCCTTCCCAAAACACAACACTGATAAAGGAGTTGTGAAGTGTCCTGTGTTTGTTTTGAAGTCATGCTTTCCAGAAGACACATGAAACACCACCCTGGCCCTGCACCAAACAATTGAACAGTAACTCTCTGGAGAAGGCATCTATCAAACCTACAGGCAACTGAGAAAATAAATGTTACCTTGCTGCAACCACTATGGTTTTTTGTGCTGAATAGATGGTGAAGCAGTGTGGGACAGCCCATTCATTCTCACTCTCCTCCACCTGCAGAAAAAGAAAAGGTTTTTCTCATCACTGCTTGGTGACTGATAAACACTAAAACTGTCCTTAGCTGGCTAGGAATTTGAGTCAAATATGATTACAACCCGGTTGCAGTAAGTGCAAAACAGCTACTCTTTTAGGAATACCACCTACTTCAAGTCTATTTTGGCTCTACATGAAAATCTATATTGTGCGTTTCTACTGCCGCATCTCTAGCGGCACAGCACCACATCCAACAGGGCAAGAAAAGGAGGGTTCTGAGCAGGATTCAGCTTATTACTTACCGGTGGGTCGAGCACTATCAGCTGCAAATCAAACACAGAAAGAACAGTCCCATTAGAATAGGGGGGTGGGGAGGCAGGAGGACTGATTATATGCCTAGGTGTGTGCACAGGGGAAAAACACCAGGACAAATCCCAATTTCCAGATCAGCCTCTCACAGCAGCATGAAAAAGAATGGTCAAAAGGGTGTGCTCCAGCTGTTTTGCTAATGCGATGGAAGGAACAAGCATAACACCTGCAGACAAGTCTTTGACACACAGGCTGTGGCACGCAAAGGTCCAGTCCATGGCCAGCAGCACCACAGGCTGCCATCACTGGCCTGGGAGCAGCTTGCAGCGTTGGTCCTCGTTCCCTGAAGGAATGCCTCAACCAGCCTTAAGGCAAAGTCATTTCCTTAATGCTGTGATTCAACTTGAAACCACTTACCAACATGCCATGCAGAGGAAGATGTCCATGAATTTTGAACTGATTTGTCCCTGTAACTCCTTTGCTTGTGTACAGTAACATATCTGAGAACTGAAAAAGGCAGAAAGAATACAATCAATATTCTGAAGACAGCAGGTAGGTCCAAGTATTTTTTGACATATTTTTAAAAATCTGTTGTTTAAAGGCCACTGTCGACACATGAAAAAAAACACCATATCTCAAGTCAGTTTGGCCTACTTTCCTTAAAACCACTCTTTCATTTACTTACAAAGAGAGACAATTAGTTTTTAAACTTCTCTTAAAACTACGTGCCATTAAGGAAACAAGCTGAACAGACAGTATTGTCACAGTCATGCTCTATCTAAAAATCCCTCAGAGTGAGGGATTGCTGATTTTCATCACAAACACATGAAAACACACTTTCACAACAACTTTATCTTGAAGACTTTGGGTTTATGAAAACCAGAAGCAACACCCACCAGGAAGAACATCCGCTGCTGTAAACCCTTCTTAGTGAGCTTGTACAAGCAACCTTCCCGGATAAACTCCTGCAGTGGAAAATAGGAAGTTACGCAAAGCTTGATCTTTCCCAAACACAGAGAATTTTAATGGTGGTTTTCTCCCATCCCAGAATATACAGATGTTGATTGGTACCCAGCAATGATCGCCAACAGATTTGTTAAATGCCAGATGACACCTTTCTTTCTGTTTTGTACCATGAATCAGCTCCTTGCTGCAGCCAACATTTAAATCAAGCAAGCAAGAGAAGGAAAAGGAGCAGAGTTCCTGTCGGACACCAGCAGTTCACCTATTACACTTACATCCCACTGCAGTGATTGCCATAGCATCCCAAAAGCATATGCGATGCTCCTGTACTTACGCTCAGTGTATCTATCAAAAACAAAGAAACAAAAAACCAAGCAGGAACTAAACAAACTCCTAGAAAAACAGAGTCACCGATACTGGTTTTGCCCAGTGACGTGGCTCTCGCCATCGCTACATTCTCCACGCAGTCTCAGTCCGCAGACAGACATAAGCAGACCTGGTAGTGGATTTCCTATCAAGTACATGACATGCTGCTTCCTACTCAAACACAGAGCACCATACCCCAGTATACCCAGAATCTGCTGTATTGTCAACACAAAAGCATAGCCAGAGTCTAAGGAGAAGCATTTTTGATCTATTCTCTAGGACATCACCAAGACCTATGGGACCTACCACGAAGACAATTATACAAAGACTTCACAGTCATTCCATAAAACAGAGAGGCAGTGATGGCAAATACATGGTTGAAAGGCACCTCCTCGGCAATAAAAACAATAAAGGCTCTAAAAAAAATGAAGCAAAGGTACTTACCCTACCAGGTGCCGTGAGATTATCTATACCAATCAAGTCGTGCTGCAGCTCTGTCAGCTTCTGGAAATTCTCCAGGCGGATGAGACTGTGCTGCAGCCGAGATGTCATTTCTGTGACTTCCTTCAGTGCATCTGTAAGGAAAATGGCACCGAGGGGATCAGAACAGAGCAGACGAATCCCGGCCACCAGTTTTATCCCTGGAAAACTGAATCTGAAATTCATAGTCAGATTTAGAATAGGACAGAATAGTTCAGTTGGCAGGGACCTACAACGATCATCTAGTCCAACTGCCAACTTCTTAAAGCATATTTTATAGCTACCTAGGAGTAAAACGGAGATGAGCAAGCAACTTCATAGCACTTCCTATACTTCTGGAGATTACTGGGTATCTCAGATTTTGCACATATAATAACTATTTACCGCATAGCCAAAAGTAAATTAAAAAATTGAAGCCAACTGTTTCTGCCAAAGATTACTTTATAAATGAATGGAATATACTATGCAAGTTTTTGACACTACAAAGCAATTATTTTTTGTCATGTTTTTACTTATAAATGACGAAGAGTTCCTAAAAAACCCTACTTTTTTCCCTGCTATAAAAGGGGACAAGAAAACGACTAATTTTCCAGCTTTGGTTGAAACATTAAGATCCATCAAGATTACCATGAGAAAACCACTTTCTGGAATGCCAGAAAAAACATTCATTCTATGCGAAGGGAAGAGTCTACATCTAAGTTATGTTTTTCATTTTCCAAACTAGCAGTTAAGGCAATTTTCCATCTATTGCAGAAAGTTTTGAAGCCCTGCACCAGAGCACAGCAGGAGGGTAGTGAAACCTGGTACCGAACACCTTGAAGAAAAACTAAGTTAGTTTTAAAACAAAAACTAAACTTTTTTTTTTTTTTATTTAATTAAACTGCCTTCTGTCAGTTTTCTGCTGTTCTACTTGGTGTGTTCTGTTTTTTTTCCCCAGGATATTTAAATTACAGTATTCACTAAGCAGTTGTGTTTTCAGCAATCTAAATCAAAGTTCCTGTGTATTTTGCAGACCTGCATGCAAGAGTCAGAGAGGTCCTGAATGGAGAAAAAGTGTTTACATTGAACTTGTAAATGTAAAGCTTGTTGTCTCCCACAGGATATGGGCAAAATTTTCTATGTACATGGGAACGGATTTCTGCCTTGCACATATACAGCTGAGTGCTCACTCACTCCGGCAATCTGCAAAGTCCCGGTGCTCTGCTGTGTAGTGCTTGCAAAGTCTCGCCAGGATCAACTTGTAGTGCATCAGTCTCTGGATTGGTTTGAGCAGAAACGTGTTGAGAGGCAGGTAGCAAACCTTCTGCAGCTCAAACTCCTTATAAACTGTTTCCAGCTTCTTTAGGCGTTTAGTTGCTTTCTCCAGTTCTGTCAGGACCTCATCATGCTTCTGCAGATAACTAGTAAACTCCTGTTGAACCATACAAAAAATTACTCGATTCAAAGGAAAACAGTCTTTCATAGATTTCACAGTGAGTAAGAAAAAACATCCAATCCCAGCTCTACTTTTGTCTCTGACCATGATTATATAAGCCAAGACTGCATATATTCTCATAAATACTGACAAAAATAGCATTAACAACATTATGTTTCAACGACTTCATTAAAAAAAACCAAAACCAACAGTATCAAAAATAAAAATATTTGCTTGGTTGTCCTCTGTTTGCTGTTTACTGCAGCTGTGCCTTCCTGTGCCACTGATGAGAACAGCCGGTAGCACCACCCAGTAATACTTCACCAGTCTGAGACAATTCTTGTTGATTACAGACTTTTTTAGGACAGGCAGAAGTGAGCTGAGAGGGTTGTCTCATCTAGGTTTATCTATTAAAGAAACTGGCAGGCAGCTGCCAGTCAGGGTCAAAGTAGGAGTCTGTGCAGCACTGTGCCCATGCCTGCTGCAGATATCAAATACAGAGAGCGCTGATAGTTGGAATAGCAGTCACACACTTCTGCACTCCTATTCAAGCCACTGGTTTTAATGGAATAATTACTTCACTGCTATAGCAAAAGCGTAACTGTCCCATGAAGGCACTCCAAATAAAGGTGACTTCATTTCAGAAGAAACTACTCTGCAGTTAAAAAAAAATTTGGATTTTGGAATTAAACCACCTTATGAAACAGTGTTTCCATAGGGGAGAGTTCGCGTTGTGCAAATGTAGGAGAGATGGTGAAACTAATTAAATAGTTTTTCTTTGTCTTCTGCTGAATAACCAATAAACAAACAACCTTTTCTCAAGATAAATGTAGGTGGTTAAATAAGCAACAGTGGTATAAACCCTTGCTGTAGATATTTTATTACATTTTCTTTTTAATTTGTTTATCAACAGTAATTGTTTGCAAGTCACTTCAAGTTTAGTGGAAATACTAAACACCTTGAACTCTCATCCTTGACAAAAGGAAAAAAATGACTCAACAATCCTGCGATTCTATTTTTTTAATCCTTTATCTACCTTTAGAGTACGCATATTCCTGAGCATGACATCTCCAATGCGTTGATAATCTCCTTTCACATGAGCATTGGTTTTTCCTTCCCTGAAACACACATAAGGAGATAAAATAAGAAGGCACAGGACATGGGAGATCAAGAAATGCCAATTTCATCCCTCCACCTTCCCCTGCACTTCAAGACATAATCTTTACGAAACACTTCCTGGGTATCTGTGTATTTTAAGGACTGCTTTAGTAAAATTAAGGGAAGCAGTACTAACATTAATGCCTTCTCTATCCATTTTTAACCACTTCACAATCCCATTTCACTCTTAGGGTTGAAAACTTTGTACAGTAAATCTGGAGGCTACATAAAATAACAAAGCCATGTTTAGAACACTGGGAAAGGAATAGAAATGAATTTGTGTGAAAGTCTATTTGGGAGTTTAACCTCTCAGACTTCTGAATAAATGTCACAACATGATCCCACCTGGATTTATGAATTTATTTTTGTTCGTACTTCATTTACATTAACCACCTCCTTTTGAATGGTAATTATATTCTAATATATTACATCTCAGGTAAGGAGAAAGTAATAAAAAGGTTAAAAGACTAAAAACATGCTTTTTGAAATAAATTGTGCTGCAAGAACTGAACTCTAATCTTAATTACAAAAAAGTGTTTCCTATATTTTCACCTGGAGATTCATTAACTGGAAAGTGTTGAAAAATACACACATTCTCTTTTTGACCTTGTGTTCCTCCTCTTCTCTAAGGCTAGAGAGACACCACCAGGTTATATTAATGGTTGGACTCGATGATCTTAAGGGTCTTTTCCAACCTAAATAACTCTGATTACAAAAACCTTGGTCTGGTGTACAATTCATGCAATATTATGTACAAGGCAGTGCATGAAAAATGGGCTTTGCAGACTGTATTTAGTACTGTTTTTAAAACTATAATTTATTAAAAGACCTTTTCCTTGATTTTATTCATGCAGAAATACCAGTTCAAATATAGATTAAGTACAATTTTGACATGAGGATGTAGGAAAAGGTCCCCCCACTCGTTGCCCATGCGCTGCACTATTAACACTTACCAGAGCGATAGCCTCTGCTCAATCTCTTTCAGGAAGCCTCGATGAAATTCATAAATTGGGTCTATGTTAGAGAAGAGTAATGTCATCAGGCCCTCTGGCATAGCGTTCTCCTTGATGACTGCGCTGCGAAACCACTGCCAGAAAAATCATAAATTATGACAAATTTTTCTATTTAAGAAATTAATCACTAGCATACAAATTTCTGCTCCTGCAGCAGTGGGGGAGGAGAAAGTGTGTACACAGGGAAACAGCAGGAAGGAAGGAGAAATATTTAGGGAAGACATAATCTGGGAAAGATGAAAAGATGTAATTTCTTTCCTTGCCAAACATTACAAATATGAGGCTTACTGGTTCTGGGCACAAGCAATGATGAGATGGTTGGTAATGGCTCTAAACTACAGTCAGTTACCGAGTGGCTGCCACAGCTGATGTTACACCACTGCTTTCACTTCAACACAGATACAACTGCTCTTTCATAAAACTTGGAGCCCTGTGCAAGCTATTCAGTAGCTAGAGACATCTTGTTGCGTGTCTCATACTGCACTTTTAATCACTTTTGGTTCCCTGCTTTCTGGAAGGGATGTGAATATTACAAATCAAAATGATATGCAATGTAGCTATTGGAGCTAACAACAGAAGTCCAGAGAAAATATCTGCTCTCCCACATGAGGACCTACGGAACAAGGAGGGTAATGATACATGGCTCATGGATTATGCTTTATCATAGGACTTTCTTCTGCTACCTGGAAGAAATTCCAAGTTTTCCAAATTAACAATTACAAATCTGTTAAGAAAAGGAAAAGCATTAAAGAAAGTTAAAAAGCCCTTACCACTGTAATAACTTCCAGGTCCTTTAGATATGTCCGTTCTGTAGCAAGAATCTCCTTTGCTATGAAGTATGCCTTGTCAGTTGGATAGCGCTGAAAGAACAGACAGTAATCAATAAGTATTCAAATATAAACATTCTATTCATTACTAAGCACAAGCTCAAACCCTACATACATTTCCCCTTGCTGTGTGCAAATGGAGCACTTGATTACTAACCGTACATCTCTGTATTCAGTACCGTATTCTCAGATACTGACTTTGCTATAATATTTATATTTCAAGATTATTAAAAAATAATGTCAATTATATGCCAGTTTTATGAACTGCTATTTCAAAATCAAGGGACCACTTCACAAAAATATGGAAACAGTTATTCCAAGTCTCCTAGGAATTAAACACTTCTTTAATCAAAGTACAGCAGATTTGCAAGACAGTCCTTTTCCAGGACTATTCTATTTCCATGCACAACTTTTACGCAAATCCTTTGAAGATCATATTAGTTAGTTAAGAAAACACAAAAATCATACTACATCATTTGTTGGCTGCATGGTTGCTCCAGGGCTGCTATTTAAAGAAAAGAGAAGACAGAATGGACATGGAAGCACAAAGGAATGAAATGGTGAAGAGGCTATGTTCTGCAGTTGCAATGAACCAAAATCAGAGTTAACCTGAAAACATACATTATTAAAAAAATCATGTAAATACTATTAAGGAACTAATCACATTCCAAGCTAAGATGCTGCTTTGTCTCCTTAGCTCACTATGTCGTGCCACAGTTTTGTGCTAAATACTCACACAGTAAAAATAAATGACAGCAAACCCATTCGAGTTAAGTTAAAATTTGGCCTCCATCTCTGCCCCTCCTGAGCGTAACACAGCTTTGAAAATTATTTCTCCCTTTTCCTTGTACGTACCAAGTTAATAAAAAATTCTCTTTTGAGAGATGCTTTGAGATGCCCTCCAGTGCCATCAGCACAGCTACTCAGTGCTTCTAAATCCTCCATCTCAATATTGCTCATGGAGGAGACATTTTCCTGGTTGCTCAGTAATGTATCAATTGAGTCCATCTTAGACACATAGAATCCTTGGAGGTGTGTATCCCCAAATAATTAATTTTGAGAAACTATCCAGCCTCTTTTCAGGTTATTTTATGCTAGTTAGTGTAGTCCCACACATCAGCACCCTCCCTAGAGGAACCAGAGGACACACTTCTATTCCCTCCACAGCCATCCTCTTAACTTCAACATACCTGTCTCAGGTACCTGGTGTCAGGGAAGTCCTACCTAATCTTGGCTTCAGGTATTTTTTTTTTTTTTCTTGGGCTATTTACCTGACTGTAGCCTCATAAACCCTCAAAATGCTGTTGAACCTCAGTGGGCATCCTTCTCAAACAACGTCTTCCCAAAGGAAAGGACATCATTTTTCTGACCTCCCTGGAGACCGAAGTGACACAGATCTTTTATCTCGCTTACCAGCTAGCTTCCTCCTGCAGTACTTACCTGTCGTGAAACACCCTGTTTATCAACCAATGAAATCAACCAACACACACTAGCTTGACTATAACTTCAACTGCCTCTTACATGATATGAGAATTACTGCCGAACAGGTATGTTTTTTGTGTAACGCAGCTTTGTGTGTGCCTCCTCCCAGGCTCTGCACAGGATATTAGAATGCACAATGCCCTTAAGGGACTAACTTCTACGGAAAAAAGAGTTTCCCAAGGCAAAGCAAAGCTGGGTTATGGAATCAACCACAGGCTGTGACAACAGGAGATCTCAGGGAGCCTCATCTCTCTAGCCTCGGCAGAGATGACCCTGCTGCGAGCTCTGCACAGCATCACTGCACACATGTGCATCTGCTGGCTTCATCCCTCTCCTCAGCATCACCTCTCCTCTCTTGGGACTCCCCAGCAGCCTCCCAGCTCACCTGGACCCGCCACCACCTCATACCCATTTAAACAGTTGCTTAAAGAGTTACCCTCAAGCAATGTATATCAACTAGTATATTCTTGAGAACCCTGGAAAGGACCCTGCCTATCCTCCATCCATACCTTGTGCTTTGGCCCTCACTCGAGTGCTTTTTCCCCACTCTCAGAAATATTCTTCTGGATTGTTTCTTCCTTGAAAACTTACAGAACATGAAGGCATGAGAAAACATACCATGCCCACAACCTCACGCTTTTCATAGCCTGCATGGATCACCTTTGAGCACTTCTGCAGGTTTTCACTTTATTCTCCAGCTGACGTGTGCTAGCTTGAGGCACAGAAGATGCTTTTCATTTCCCAAGCATCTTCTCTTCCCTCCTCCCTCTCTACTGCATCATCACTTTCTGTTTACTCTCTGAAGTTCCTGCTGCTTTCCAAATTGCTCCCTGCTGATATTTAGTGCCCTTAATTTTCTTTTGTTTGGTCTTGCACCAGTCCTAACTGAATCCCCTGTGCTGAGTCCTGGCAGCAGCTGCTAGGCAGACCCTGTACCAGAAGCACCGAAAAGCAGTACAGCTGTCACAGTGCAATAGGGGCTCTGTGAAACACCTTCATTACCCATCAGGCACTGCAAGAGGAAAGAAAATCAATACATGTCTGAAAAAAAATAAACACAAGAACTCTCTGAGGAGGCAGTCTGCTTCCAAAGTCCAAAGAAAACATTCCTACAATCATAGCAGGCATCAAGGCAAATATCCCCACTTGGAAAAAGTAGTGTTCCACTGTATTGTGTGCCCACAATCCCACCTTTGCTTGTGGTGAGATTTCTGTGTGTTTCCTGAGCAGTTGAGAGTCAGGACATACAGTGCAGGGATCTCCAGATCATCAGCTGAGACAAGAGTGAGCAAGCTTGCATCTGCCAGCACCAAGAAGTACCCAAAGACATGGTGAAGATAGCAAACAGCATGGGCCTGTGACCTTCTTGCCTGATAGATCCTGACAGAGGTAAGACAACCAGAACATTGGATGGGGCGAGCAGAAGAGCAGGAGTAAAGAGCACACAAGGTAGTTTCTTCGAGGCTGCACAGAAAACTATAAGATTACAGTGTGGCTGCTGACTCCATAAGGAACTGAGTTCGGACGATGGAGCCTTCCTTGCACTGTAATGGAAGGTCCTGGATCCTTCTCAAGTACCGAAGAGTCAATAAACCTGGCTGCTCACTCTCGCTCTGCAAGCACGCAAGGCAAGGGGAGAAAAGCAGCTTGCAGAAAAATGATCATGGAAGTCTGCTGTTAGGTGGACTTCTCTATCTTACCAGGAAAAATGCAGTGTTCTGTGGAGTGCAGTTTGACAAACAGTATATACCATGCCCCTACAAAGGCAAAGTCTGGTAGTTTGTCATCCATATCTGAAAAGTAGTCAAAGAATGCATGCATCAATGTATATGCACACACGCATCTATTTCTCCCAAGTGCATCTAAATGCTTGGAGTCATTGCTTAAGAAAGAGGAGCTGGCCGGACTAGAAGATTCAAGAGGTCCCTTCCAACCTCAATGATTCTGTGGTTGCAGATTCTTGTTATTGCTAGCAACCACTGTGAAAGCCTGATAACATGGTGCAGTGTGGATAAAAGAGAAAATCTGAATCACACACTGACATGCCATCTCTATCATTTTGAAAAACTGTCGAGGCACCTGAAGCCACTGCTTACCAAAGCTCACGATCAGATGTCAGTATGAAGCAGTACACCAGCTTTGCTGCATAGGCAAGAGGAGGCTTGCTGCAAAGAGTACGTAAGACTCTGGAGAAGCTCCCAGGAGACTGTGGTCAGAATCTGTGGACTACCACCACTTCCTTCACCTTTCAGAAAGGCTCTGCAGCATTCCCGTGCACAAGAGGCACTGGGGCAGAGAGGCCTTCAGTGGAGCTGAAGAACAGAGTGAGGAGCTGAAGCTCATGTCTCAAAGACTAAAGGTGGAATCCTTCCAGAACAAAAACATTTTATAATTAGGATTACCTGAGAAAGCAAGGGTAAAACCTGAGCTCTACATGGGGGCGAGGAAAACCCCACATTGTGTTGGGGAGTTTCCAGTTAAGGCAACCAGTGCTTACCGGTGGAAAGAAAGGAAAACGGCCTAGGCAAAGGATCAGTACCTAGACATAAGCACATCTTGAAGACCTGAAGTTGTTCCTGCTTTGAGACTTGTTGCAGCCACAAAAGTCAGAGGTATTTTTGCCCCCCTCTTTTCAGAAAGCAAGCCTCGAGCTTCTGCAAGGCCAGAGCACTGTCCACCTTTCACCAGACAAGAGTCAGCCATGGAGGGGGCAGCTCCAGTGATACAGCCAGCTCTGCTGAACAAGCCCATGACTGGGTGTAAGAGGATGCACTGCAATGCCTGCTGCTGAGAAAGCTGAAGTTGAGCTCAGGTCCTCTACAGCCCGAAGGGAGATACCTCAGGACCGCTCTAAAGGTCCTGTTATGCTTAGAAAGAATGGCTTGGAGGACGACCGTATGGCGAGATGGACCAATGAGATGTGGTAAGACTGCGTGGGAAGTAAGGAACCTAGGAAGAACATATCTTATATATTAAGAAGTGGTAGCTCTGTGCTATTCTCTATGCTGGTAAATGAAATTATTTTAGAACACATTTTTATTAGTGACACACAGCACTTTGCACAGACAGCACAGTCCAGTAAGCTGACACGGATTAAACATGACAGCATTCAGCAAAGACAAGGCCAGGTTCAACGTCACCACGTGACACAATTTTTCATTACTGAATGAGCCAAAGGCAACCCATTTCCAGAACTGACAGCACAACCGATTTCCAGAACTGACAGCACAACCGATTTCCAGAACTGACAGCCACCTCTGCCACCAGCCTTTCAGACTACTGCCCTGGCAAGAATCACCATGAACAATTCACCTGCTTTGCAGTGTCCATTCAATAGTCTCAGCACAAAAACAAGGGTTTTTTTGTATTCTAATGTAATAATTACAGCCCAAAAGGCACCAAGTGCACTGCTACTGTTTTACATCAAATACATATCAACTGTTTCCCCCCAAACAGCTCACTTAAGAAGCCATGCCTCTTAGAATATCTCAAGTTGGAAGGGACCCACAAGGACCATCGAGTCCAACTCCCTGCTCCTTGCAGGACTGCCTAACACTGAACCATACGACTAAGAGCATCATCCAGAATGCAACTTGAACTCTGACAGGTTTGGTGCCGTGACCACTTCCCTGGAGAGCCTGTTCCAGGCACCGACCACCCTCTCAGTAAAGAACCTTTTCCTGATGTCCAATCTGAACTTGTTTCCATTCTGGGGTATAAAAGGCAGATTTCAAGCATAGCTCCTTGCCATGCTGGGGCCCTGGGCAGCAGTTCCTGCTAAAACAGCAGAAGGTTGTCCCAGCAGCAGATGCCAAGACAACCCCTATGTCAAGAGGGCAGTGGGGACTCTGGCCACAACAGCAACATACACAGACCCGACCAAACCTTCAGCACTGGAGTTTTTAACACTAGCCACCAAACACATCTGTTCTACCACAAAATATAATGCAACCAACATTCAGTGACCAGCAAGCACAGGTCCTCACCTGAAACCATCACTTTTCTCGTGACATAAATTCCCAGTCACGTCATCATCTTACCTTACGTTTCATTTCATCATCCTCTTCTATCCTGGCACCGCCAGCATCACTGAGGACAGGGCTCAGAAGAGGAGATGAACCCTGGCCAGCTGCGTTCAAGTTCACCTGAAAAGCTGGGTTCAAGCCCAGGGGACTCTTCAGCATGAGGGAAGAGAGCTGAGGATGGTCCACCGGGATGCCTGGGTGGGAAGAGAACAAGAAGATGGAGTGGAAAAAGAAAGAAAATGGTTTCAAAGACAGTGCATCTAAGACGATTACCCACTGTTACTGTAAACCATAACTGCAATCTTATAATTTTAAAAAAGGCAAAAGAAAAAAAGGCATATACATCCAAAGACTTAAGCGTGTATCTCAAAGCAAACGGAGTGTTCCGTGCAACCCAGCTGTTACGTGGCAGCACAGTAAGGACAGACACCTTTACAGCTGCATTTAACGGAAAGTATAAATTGTTTAGTGTCTAGGAAGAAGCGCTCAAATCCCACTGGATTTTGTTAATTAGCAGCAGGGTTTGCAATATAGGATTATACTGCAGTAACAAGAACACAGCTTTTAATTTTTCCTTTTTAAAATAAGAATTACTTTTCACCCCAGGGAAAAGTTACAACAAATCATTCCACTACACTCCAGAAGATAAAGCTCATTCAGAAATCAGGGAATCTCCACAATTGTACCAATGGGAGAGGAAAACATATTGCTATTCAAAAAGGCAGCATGCAAGAGATTTAATTCCTGGCTCTTCTAAGCATATGAATAATCTACTGATCTCAAAGGACAACAATTTTGCAGCACTGAGTATTAATTGGATGGACACAATCCTCTTGCACAGCAAAACCTGTCTGAAGCAGGAATAACATGTACTGGTTTGCTTTAGATTATTAACTGTCAATCTTCTTTTTATACTATTATTCCATTTGTGGACCCTTTAGAGATTTCTGACACCATTACAGTAAACTTAAGCCTATGAACAGTAGCTCCTCTCCTCTCTTCTGCAGACTCCTTAGAAAGAGCATGCGGACACCCCTCGGGTGTTCACAGTGAAAATTACTGTTCAAGAAGCTCTGCTTTTTGGGACCAAACGAAGGCAACAGACACTCCAATTACTCACACTACGCCCACAAAATTCCTACCTAAGCTCACCTATTTTTCTTTTCTGATCTTCCCTATGATAAACAGACAAGCTTCATCAGATCAGGCAACTGAAAGGGTACCAAGTGCTTCAGTATCTATGGCTTTCACCGCGCTGTTCAAACACTCAGGCACGCTCGCAACCCTCCCTGGCGTGATTTGTTGCGCATTACAAGCAGAGAGCAAGGGCTAAATCACCTGACCGAAGGCAAACAGAAAAATGAACGGTGAAGCCAAAAATGCCAACTTGCCAGTTCCCGGACTACTTCAAAATCACCCCAAAAGGCTTTTAAAAAGAAAAAAAAAAATCAGCCCCCATGGATATCCAGTATCTCTCGACACAGGCACAGGGGACACGTGCTGGAGGAGAAGGCGTTAGGAGCTTTGTGATTCACTCCTGGAAGGAGCAGCTGCTGCTCTCTGGCTCAGGAAGCAGAACCACTGCAAGGCACCCGGCAGCATGACAATGGCGAGGGAGCCCAGGCGCGTTTTTTCACATTGACAAATGCAGGAAGCTAAACAGTGCTGCGCTCGGTCACCTGGAAGAGATTCAGATCATTGAGGCTGCGGAGTTAACTATTAATACGCTAGTTGAGCGCAGTCATTCTGCAGCAGATTTTTGTTTCTGCCTGAGCATTTTCTTCATTCCCACCCATTTTATTATTAGCACAGGAAAGCAATAAAGTCTGGCATTTGTTTCACCTATACACGGACAGGAGTTTACTGGAAGTTTGCTTTTACATGTCAGGGATGCTGAAACAACAGCTTAAAAACAAATTATCTACAAGCTTACAGGGGTGTGGAGCTTCTTTAAATTCCTGGAATTTAACACAGTGTAGTGACACATTCCAGAATTTGTAATTTGAATTGTATCTGGACAGACCAAATGTTCAGGGGAGTGAAAGAGAGGTAACTTGCTACAAATTCCACTGCCTGCCTATTTCAATCGAGTTGTTCTAGTTTTTATCACCTCCAACAGCAGAAGCTGGCCATTAAATTCATTTCGAACACTTGCTCATTTGTATCTGACAGCAAGAACCCTGTTTCCTGAAGCCAGAGTGATTTATGAAAATGAGAGGCACATTCAGCTCCTCAAGCAGCCTGAAACAAGCAGAACAAGCTGCTTTGGGAGCAGGAGTGCCCTTCCCCTGCACACGGATAGCTACAGCAGGACACCCTATAGCCTGCTGTTTATTTTCCTAGGATGAAAGCAATGTAGAATTCAGGAAGGAGCTGTTACAGCTGCAACATGTAATAAGCTGTCAACTTAACTGGCACATTCTGCAAAGGGACTTTCTGAGGTCAAATTCTAAAATTTGTCTTTTCTAGAAAGGACTATAAAATGTCATGGAGCAGCTCTGGTTAGCTTTTTTGCTAACGTTTAAGTGTTTGATGTAAACTCAATATGATGGCGTATCTTGCCAGATGACATTACAAGCGTGTACTGAAATTTTCATTCTTGTAATCCAACGGCATTTCTCCACTAGAGCAGCAAGTGGGGAGCTCCCAGTCAAGCAGGTAAGATGTACAGCGATTCTCTATTCTCCTGGGGAAGGATGGTGAAGGAAGAATCCGTGGAACAGTCGGAGCAGCCATTGCCACTTTCGACAGCTGTTCTGTGTAGAAAACTCCTAATTAGGTAGAAATATTGGTGCAAAGATCAGAACGTGTGAATGATTTCCTCCAACATCAAACCCTGGTGCACCGAGGTCTTCCCTGCCCCACAGGCAGCAGCATCCTCCAGGTATATTAAAGGGGACTATTCTTTGAGAGGAATGTTTCCATGTTTCAACATCCTGCATGAAGTGGAAATTTGTTCTCTACGTGTAAGTCATAACACAAACATCCCGAAGTGGGAAGCCTCGCTGTAAGCAGGAGTCAGAGTTTCCATGCAATGACATGGGTATTCAACAACGTAAACCAGATGACCCTCACTGACACAACTGCATTCTGTACATGACAAACTTCTGCTTTCACATCACACACAATGCACTTAACTCAATGCAACATCAAAAAATGCGACAGTTCTGTGTAATATTCCACATACTCAAAGATCTTTAAGAATATTAATACTTCTTAGTTAATTACACTGTGTAGTTTTAACCATATATCCTTAAGCAAACAAAACCAGAGTTTCATAAAAAGACTAGCATGCATGTAATTGAAAAAAAAATAATAAAATACTCAAGTCTAACACTAAAACATTGCAGAAGCACTGCAGTTTGCATGAACACAGCTATGGACTTCAGTGAGTATGCCAGCCTTATCTTTCACAGCTACTGTATAATATTGTCAAACTATTTTATTATTGTTTCTGCTGCCTCTTCTTTTGTCCAGGCATAAAAATGTGACAGCCTCTGTCTAATGTATAAAAATATGACTTAACACAAACATTTGTCCACTCTACTTTTTACTGAGAGGATCTTCAGTGTATACAGATGTGAAGGTTCATACTCAAATTTGAGAAATACGTTTAGAATACTATACAAAACCAGTCATTAGAAGTTCATTATGGGATTACAAAACAACCTTAAGCCAGCTGCTGTAACCATGACCTTACCTTGTATTTCTTCAAGAGTATTCGAATCCCATCCCTCTCACTGACACTACAGTTAACATGCAATTGTTTTCTTTTTTTTTTTCTCTCAATACATCTATTTACTGTCCAATATCCAAAATCCATTCTTATTTGCCTTGCTAATAGAAACAGAGCAGACATCTTCTCTAAGCTGTCAGGCATTTAGCAGGGAATACACTTCTTCTTTACCCCTTGCAAACTTCAGAGAGGTGGGTAGTGAAGGAAAATTTTGGAAAACTATCATCTGACATCAATCAGCAATGCCAGAGAAAGCAAGAAAGCACACAGCAGCCGGGTTTTAAGTCTGACTTGTAATTTACTACATTAGCATAAACCAGTTTTGGGACAGCAGGGACAGCAGCAGGCGACATGCTAGGGAGATGAAACCACCTTCCCCATCAAGCTTTGGGAGTAAAAAGGAACCGATACATGAAACATTACAACTGGTTTCTGGAAAAAAGAAAAAAAAAAATCGAGGAGAACAACCTGCTAGATTACTTTCTTAACTATAACATTAAATTTTATCATTTGAACCTTCATGAGCCTCTAAATTTCTGTTGTCTGAAATCAGTCGTGTGATGCTTTAATAAACTTCTAGAAAACATCATATATATACACACTAAGACTTTTTTATTTTGCGGTTATAAAACAAACTAAATTGAAGCATACTTATACAATAAGTAAGGGAAAGGACATTTCATGCCTTTGAACTCCCACAAGTAGAAATGGGGGGTGGGGGGAAAGACTTAAAATGGTGTATATGAGTTTTAATTGCAGCTTTAATTTTAAAAGTGGCTCTGGAAAACTGGCATGCTGAACCCCAACATCTCATTTTTCTGTGTGCCTTCAGAAGTACATCAGCTGACATTCAGAAAAAGCTTTTGCTTTTCCCCTGCCATCCCCTTGTCAGTACTCTACACTGTTAGAAATGCGAAGCAAAATTTCTTTGGAAAAATCCTGGTCTATGGGAAACATTCAGCTCCAGCAGGAACAGGGAGATGGTCCAGGGTCTGAGGCAGAATCTGGACTAAAAACAAAAACAACAACAACAAAAAAATCACTGCAACCACAGTGACACCAACTGAAAAGATTCAGATCTGAAATATCAAATCTAGGGTCTGTCATACCTTACATTACTCAGATCACTGGCTATCTGTTGTTTTAGAAAAAGAGAAGCACACAGCTCACAGCTGTGTGGGCTTTCCTCCCAGATTAATACAATTTTAAATGGTAAAAGCTCTCACTAAGGGACTAGGCCAGTTTACTGCAATACAGGTTTTGCTAATTATATTAATATGGACTAGCTTTTACTAAAAGTTTAAGCAGGACCAGACTTCATTTGGTTTACACTGAGATAACAAGCTTGATAATAAGATAATAAGCTTTTGACATCACTTCTCAGTTATTTTTCAGAGGATATTTCTGTTCTTCAATCTAAATTCAATCTCTACACATAAAGCCAGATTTGAGTGCAAAGCTTGACAAAACCAAAATGCAAGTACTGGTTTTGTAAGCTTTATGCTTGAATGCTCAAAACAATTCAAAGACGGACAACAAAACAGTATCCCAGTAACAAAGAGCATTACTGGATGTACTAAAAGTTATGTGAGGTTCAAAGGTTAGCAATTCAACTCCTTATCAGAAGGGAGTGCCCCTTGCATTTCACTGGCTGATTCCCTTTAAAGAAGATGTACTTTTATTAGTATTATTATTATTACTACTACTACTATTACTACTACCTCTTCAAACAGATGAGATTCTTTTTATGCTAAAGCACTGCAGTGGCTGACCAGAAGAGGATGGGAGCTGGCTCAGAGCCCCCTCCTGCCCAATGCCCTGCTGAACCCATTCCTTGCACAGACCAAATTATTAGTTCCAGAGTGAAAGTGTTCTGCAAGCTAATGTACTACAACTGAAATCCTGGAATATCCCAAATCTTCCTTCTTACAAAATATCATGACTATTACATTTCCCCCCTGCAAATCTTCGCTTTAAAATAATGAGGGATAGTTGGGAGATCAAGAATCTTGGAAAAAAAAAATTATCTAAGAGACTTCAATTTCAAAGATTTCTTTCTTATCCTCCAGCGGGTACAGATCACATTAAACATTAGAGCATGTTTATAGCACTTGGCATGTGCCCCAGTGAAACCGTATGTACCTGTGAAGTTACACCTACACATGATACTGTAGGGGAGTCCTAACATTGGTCCCAGTTTCATGGTTATGTCCACGATCTGAAACGACCACCCTTCTTTTGCCACCTTTCCCCCTCTTGTAAAGACTACGCTATTTATGGGCAAGAAAGAATATGTATCTGTTATTATAGACTACTTTTGTACTGTCACAGCGTTAAAGAGAAATCTCTTTATGCTGTATTGACAGCTTTGACCTGTCTGTGCTAAAACTACGACTGCACAAACCTCTGCAGGATTGCTGAAATGAATGGTCAGGGTTTCAACCTAAATCGCTTATTTACATCAGGTACATATTTTCCTTAAGTCTACGTAAAATTGGTTTAACTTTGCAACAAACCAATCAAAGCAAAGTTAATCAAATTCAACCCCTGTAATAAAGTGTTATAACATGCTACAGTCCAAAATCTCCTGATGTTCAAAATGAAGTCAGAGTCAACTCTGCCCAATAATTCCTCCTTGCTGAAAAGCAGGTTTTTTGGAGTGTTTTCATTCAGCAAACATAATATGGAGAATAATTAAAAAAAAAATAAATCAATTCAAACTAGCCTAGAAACCTGGTCAGTTTACTTCTGCAAGTACTACTGACTTTTTTTAAGCAAATGTTTACATGATTCAGGAAAAGAGGATTTACCCATACATTGGTCACAGACTCCTGAAGGAGAACTTTCAACCTAGAAAACATGCAACTGCCTCCATATCCTATGTTTATAATAAAGGACAGGCTTCCAATAAAAACAAATATACAGGAGAGAATTCGAGGGACATACCCAGTTCAAAAGAAAGTATCTCCACAATAAACACAATTCCTATAATGAAATCTGAACTTTTAGTCCCATTTGTATGCCAAGCAAAAGGTTTGCACAAAACGGTAATATGAAAACCACACACCAATATTTGCCCCAGCTGTGCTCTACTTTCAACAAAGGGGTACAGGAGGAAAACTGCCTGGAGAAATCTGGTAATAAAACTCTAAGATGCCTTGGCTAGGAGAACAAATATTTATTCTATTTCAAACAGAAGGGTAATGAAAAATAAAGCTAAAAAGCCCATGTTGTCATTTATATCAAAGTTTTCCTTATTTTATTGCATAAACAATTAAAATTATTAATTAATACAAATCTGTAGGTTCATAACCGGCAATCTGAACAGACACAAAGATATTAAAAATCCCAACATGTAATTCAATAAAACATTTGCCGTATAAAAGATAAAGTTCAAGAGATCAATTAAGAAATTCCAGCCCTCTGTTTTCTTAACGTAATCCTTTCCTGAAAAGAGTAGCACCTATTTAATCGGGGAGTCACTCTAACCAAGGCACGCATATCCCTGTACATATTGATAAATGGGTATTTCGTGTTTCTTACCGATCTGCAGGGCTGTCACAAGCCACGCTCTCGGCTGCCATCTGAGCCTTGTGCATTCGAGCAACAGCAGAATATTGTGACTTCGGAAAATTTATAGCAACACCTTCTCCACAAAACAGGTTTAATAAACCATGCTCCAAGTTTGAAACCTGCAAGGCTACAGCTCACCTGGTGGACTAATCCTATGATAGCCCAAGAGCAGATAATAAATTAAGTGGATTTTATGACACGTTTGGAACTGTAAAGTCTCCCCATATTCATACAGAGAGTGTATATGTATACCCATACATATACACATAGCATTTGGGACAAGTGCGATGTAAAATCTACTAAAAACTAGAGATTATGACAGCTAAAAGACTATACTGAAAATCGTATCATTCATTCAATCAATACCTGATAATTATGGCTTAGAACTTTCTGCAAAATGACAATAATGGGAATGACTTACCGACAGGTTTGCACCAAAAAGCACAAAATTATAATTACTTTTATTAGTGTCTCCACGAAATCTTACCCTTATCAAGATTTGCAACAAAAACTACCATCACCAAAAACCAAACAAAAAAACCCAACAACAAACCAAAACCAAGCCACCAACCAAAAAAAAAAAAAATCCCTTAAACAAAATCACCTATGACCACAAAACAAAGATACACAGGAAAAAGGAGATCAATACTTGGTATTATCCAGCAACTCTGAAATTCACTGGAAATCAAAGTGAAAGTTGAGAGCAGATCAATATATCGCCCTATTCTATCCTAAGATAAAATATGATAAGTCCTGGGAAATATACAGCATGTATTACTTGAATAATGAATGAGTACTTTAAAATTACAAAGTCTACATGCAATAGATAACACAGGATAATAAAGTTTACCAAAGTTTAACCGGGTGATGGATAGGTCAGAGAATATTCTTTGACCCATGTTTTGTGCAAATTAAGAGTTCCAGTAACTGCATACACAAAGATCAAAAGTGTTCTGATGTAGTGCTTTACATTTAATAAATGTGTTTAAGCATAGAACAGTTGTAAAGCATACACGTACAGGATTACAGTTACAGCTGGTGGATGCACAGTCTGGAGCAGAACAAGCCTGAAAACCCCAGTGGTTCTCCATACTGGAAAAACACAGCACTAAAAGCTGTACGTTGACTAGAAATTTAAGTACCTATATATGTCCCCCCCCAGCCTCCCACAGATGGGGGAAGAAAGCAAACGTGAAAGAACATACCTGCAGAAGTGACAGTGTCAGGGGGAGGAGAGGATGACCACTCACTTGCCATGGGCAAGTGAAGGTTTGCACCTAGGCTTTCATCTGCTCCTACCACAGCTCCTCAAAATGCTTTCTTCTCAAGGTGAGCATGCATGGGATACTCGACAAAGATCTTCTGATTTTTCCTACGTAATCTCCTCCCTTTCTCATGCCATGTGATTCCCACAGCAGCTTTTGCTGCTCGGGGTCTGCAAGGGTCCCAAGCTCTCTCGGTTAGGTGGCTGGCACCAACTCCCCACCTGCCAGCATCCTACTCACCTTCCTGAAAAGAAAACTTGTGTGCTCAGGAAAGAAACAGATATCAGTACCAAGAACTAAGTTTTAGTAGTATCAACACTGTAAAGAGAAAACAAAACAAACCTTAAGAAGTAACACTGAAAGCTTAGCAGCATCGCTGGTACTCAGGACATAACCACACTGTACCAAAGTTCACCAATTCCCTTATGCTACTCAGAGACAATACAGACAGAGAACAGAAAGCCCTTCCTTCTTTCATCTTCCGTCACCGCAAAAGACAGCTGGGGGAAAAGAGGATGCCTGGCATGGCTCTGCTGCACTAAAATAACTCACAATTGGTACTTGAATTCACTGTGAAGCACTGGGCCATCCTGTTCTCTTGAAGGCAGTCTGTTTTTATCTCCATCCCTATTGGAAAGTGAATCTGAACTTTTCCCTCTGGAGGAAATGAAGAACCTTTTCTCACAGCTTTCTTGCTATAATAAAAACTCTACTTACGAACTAAATTTAATCCTCTTTTGTGCCTATCTGGGAAACCATGAATAGAACAACAGAGCTAAGCATGCAACTATACCCTCAGAAGCCCTATAGCTTCGAAAAATCACAAAAGCCCAGACAGAAACCACAACAGCTATATGGTGTCAATTAGCAACAGCAAAGATATAACTCGCAGGTGGCAGGGACACAGGCAGCAGCACTGAACTCTCACACAACCTGCAAGTACACCGCAGTGTGCAATCCCAGCAGGGGATATCGGCTTGTAGTTGCTGACCAGCATTGTTTTTGCACAAGCATCCCAAATCCAGGTATACAGGGGAGTCTGATGATGTGAAGGCTCAGTGTTCCTGGTAAAACCCATAACCAAAACCCTTCATCTGAACAGCTCCATATCCAGGTCAAAGCTCTCCCCATGCCACCACCCTGTCCTCACCTGTGGATCCACACACATCTTGCTCTAAGCTAAAGGACAGAGATCCTAGTCACTCCCATTCCTTTAGAAAACAAAAGGGGCATTACATTAAAACTCTTTATTACTTTTTTTTTTTTAATCCCTGAGATTTAAAATTGCCAATAAAAGATCTGCATAGTTGCAAAATACAAAAGAAACATTGAAGACGCCTTTTCAAACTAACTGCAATGCAAGAAAATGTACTGGCAAGCCTTCTCTCAGGATTGCCAAGCCTGTTTATTGAAAATACAGGCAGCTTTTTCCCCAAGATCTTTTGAAAATCTAGAGAATTTAGTTGGATTTATTCCCATATTAAGCAATTCTAACACATTTAAAGAGAATGCTTGTGCCTGATGCACAGAACATGAAATGGAGGCAGACATGGTTATATGTAAATAGCTGAATCCTAATTCTTTTTTTTAAAGATCAAAGAAATTAACAGCCTTTCTCTAGATGTTTATCCACATATTTGTCCCTGACTACCACTGGTAAGAGAGTTTGCAGAGAATTCTGCCTTTTTTCTGTTTTTCTTTTTTAAGTTACATAACGTAGTTAGCTGTGGGAATGAAATCAGACAAACTGCCTAAAAACATAGTTAAAGGTACCAGCTTTGGACACAACTGAAGACCTCCTCCAAGTGCCTATTTAGAAATGTCATATTACACATCCACAACATCATCTCCACAGGTACCAATAAAGTCACACAAAGAGCCAGAACACACATTCAACAGAAGAAAAAAAAAAAAGTAACGTATAGCATTTATAAACAAAAAAAGAACAATCAAACTGCTATACATTCCTGTAGGTCCAAACTAATACTTTGTACTAAATGTGCTTTGATTTTCTGTGCCACTAGCAAAGGCAACAGGTTTCTCATGGAACAACAGTGATTCCACTCAAACACAGTAACCACAACATAAAAGCTAGTGCTGTGAACAATAATCATACTTGGAAAAAAACTAAACTAGAAGAGGTTTTACCTCCTCATGTTCTAGCATACATTGAGAGGAATTCCCTTGAAGTTTTAGTTATCAGAATTTTGAGAAATAGTGTTTTTTAAACATTTGATTAAAGAATGAAGGTCTTTTAATGATATATCACGACCACATTTAAGAAAACTGATGTGAGTAATATTGAGCATAAAGTTATACTTGTAACTGTAAACTGCTCATTTTGGAGGTGTTGATTGTACTAGTACGGCTCTCTCTCTGCAAAGGACTGAGAGCTGGGCAACAGGGAACCCCAAATCCCAATGGCTGAAGGAGATGATGCTTTCCATTACAAGGTTTTGGTTAGGTGTTATGTATTACACATTCTTGCTTGTACAAAAGCAAAATACTCTAAAAAAATGTTATTTCCAGCTGAAGCTCAGAATTTCACCCCCCCCCAATCCATCACATTGGCAGACAAGAAGGATATTTCACAACTTTTACTGTTTCACCTCAATAAATGTTGCTAAATTAGATGTGACCAGTTCAGTAACTGTCTTTTCAATTAAGCTTTCAAACTTACAGATCAAGTCTCACCTCAGTTGCCTGACTAAAAAAAATTTGTAAAAGCAGTGAAGCTCTAACTGTTCGCTACAGTACTCACTCCTCCTAACACCTCCATTTCTCAGAAAGATTATGGTATTTTTCTGAATACAGCCCATATTTTAAAGAAGAAGTTAAAGCTATCACTACGATTACCACCACCTGCCTTCCACAGATAAAGGACATTTTTATGAATTATTTTGTAAGCATTTTTATGCAGAGTGATTAAATAAAGAAAAAGAAGGTGAGACAAAATGCAATGGGGATTAAGTGCTTTTATAGTCTATGCATATATCTCCAAACTGCAGCAAAGCAGAAGTGTACTTGTTTGTTGCTGAGCTGCTGAAGGCACTTTGAGGTCAGAAAATACAATGATTGTCATCACAAGAAGTTTTGGCAACTGCTATTTTCATTTAACTGTGTACACATTCCCTCTTCTAAACTACCACGTAGGTTATTTTCTCTTCAAAGTATACTGCAGACATGTTGCATAGGTTGATATTTTAAAACTTTCCTTCATAGTTGATTTGAAGATTGATAATTTTTTTGATTGTGAAAACAAAAAAAAAACCCAAACAAGGACTCTCACTGCAGCACAGAAAAACAGCTAATTTACTGGATGCTGCTGCTTGTTAACAAGCATATGCAAAAGTGACTGTTGCATTCGGGTGCTGGAGGAACAGTGTATTATATCAGACTCTTACAGATACGTTTATAGCCAAAGAAATCCTTCAATATACTGTAATCTGTGATGTCTGCATGAGACAGCTGATGATACCTAACTTCTCTGAAATCAGTGGGTTTTCCTAAATGCAGTATTTTGCGAACATGGTAGCCTTTTATAACACATTCTGGATGTAGTGCAATGCATATAATGCAACAACAAAGCTAGGATGCTTTGAGGGAAACTGAAGAGGTATGTGAAAAAAATTTTTAAAAAAATCAACTACGTTATGTGATTTAAAATTCAGCACTGGTTAGTTTTCTTGCTTAAAGTGACTGACATCACATCCTTTTGACTTCTAAGCCTGAACAGCATAGAGGGATCCACCGCAAAAATCAAGAATCAATCAATTGACATGTGCCTTCTCTGTCCAGTCTTCTTGCGTGAGATTTTTTAAATTATTCTGAAAGTCAAAAGCAAAGTTATCACCAGTGGCTTGAGCAAAAGGGTTACTAAAGAAAAGGTTTACATCCAGTGGCGCAGCAGTTTCAGAGTCCCAGGAGTCCGTGTCTGTGCTGCTGGAGTCTTCTGTGGTGGTAGGCGGATAGCTCAGCTGTTCCAGCTGGTCAATAATGTCCGTGAACTGAAAGGCTGAACTGGATTCGGAGCGGACTGAGTAGGCGGGGAAGTTCACCATGGAACTGGCCTCTGAATGGTTTGCGGAGCTGTACGCATGCAGGGAGGACGTACCGTTCAGCGGCAAATTATTGAGGGAGCTGCACTCGGAGCGGTTGTTGATGAGCGAACTCGTTTCAGATGGGCTCAGGAGGCTTTGCATTCTGCTTGCTTGGGCCTTCACCTCAAACAGCTCTGAAGTATCTGATGGTCTCTCATTGCCATTGAAATCGCTCCCTTCTTCAAATTCAAACTCATCTTCCATATTCATATCTACTGCTTCAGTTGAGTACCTGTCAGGGCTTGACTGAGAAGAGACTGGATTTTGCTGAAGGGCACCTGTAGTTAAGCCAGGCAATTCCGACACGCGTTTAGAGAAATCAGAGCCCTTTAACTCTAAACCACTGTACACATATGAAAATGCCTCAGAGCCCCCAGCAAAAAAGGAAATTTCTGCTGGGTCATCATCAATAAATTCCTCTGACACCTGTAACTGTGAATTTGTCAATGTGAAAAGAGGGGCACCCCGACTGCTGTGCTGATGCTCTTGTTCAGCAACAGAAACACCTGTGGTAAAGTCATCCTCATCATTGTCATTTTTACAAACAGCAACCCTGCTCTCCCTACTACTCCGCTCTACATCTAGATCTAAACCACAACCACTCTCAACAACAGGACAAGCAGGGTTACAGTTTCCTGCAACACTACCAAACCCAACACCTTGGAGCATGGGAGATCCAGGCTGCTGCATCAGTTTCCTCCCTGCTGCTTCTGCTGGCGCTGCAGTGTTTTTTTCTGGAATCCTTGTGTATGGTGCTCGGGGGTCCAAAGAGGAAGGGCTGGTTTCTGCAAAGATGGGCAGGACAGGAGTAGGAGTGGACGATGAGTGAACTGAGTGGAAGGGGACAGCTGCTGAGGCAGGAGACCCTGGGGTTCTCAAGCCCTCAGTGAATGGGACACTCTAAGAGGAAAAAAAAGTAGAAACACAACAGATGAAAAGATTTTTATAATATATAAAAACAAATACAACACCCAGTTCCTGATGCAGAAGGAATACATGCTTCAAAAGAGCTCACTTTACAGCAAACAAAACATTGCATACAGAAACAGATCCAGCAGCCCCAGTAGAAGGCAAGACCTTTCTTCCTGAATTCTGGTAACTGGATGGAAAATTAAATCCATGTATTTTATAGCCTCTGCTGAAAGACCATCCATAAGGGAAAGTAATACAAAACAGTGACAGTGAAATCCTGTGATGTTTCCTTAACCTCCTGCAGGTAAAGCAAGTGCATTCAGTGAAACACTTATTTCTTGCCACTGATTGAAGAAAGCATCTATACAATGAACTCAACACTTCCACAGAAAGCAGTTAGATAGTACCTGAAGAAAAACCGATCCTCTGAAATAACAACATACTAGAAAGTATGAAATTTTCTTTTCAGTTAAGCCGAACTCCGAAAAGGAAAATATTACTCACTTTAGACTCCACTGCCTACAACTACCAAAACTGATACCACCCGCAAAACCAAGAAAAACTGCACATCAGGGACAAAGATCAAACGGTGAAAGTGATTCCAGACAAACAGCTCACTCAGATGACCTCTCCTTTCACCATCATCTCCGAAAGCTGGTTGTCAGCTTCCCTGACTACAGTATCAAGAGTACTGCAGAACTGACCTGTTTTGGCACGTCGGTGTTCGAAGCGCGAGTGGACGCTCTGACTTTGCTGTGCCTCCTGCAGAACAGAGAGCATCCTGTGAGTTTCCAAGCCATGAATCAGCCTTCTCCCTTCCCCATTCAGCTATTTCCATTCTAGTAGCCAACAGAAACATCTCAGGCTGTATTTTATCATGTTTTGTTAATAACTAGTTCAAGATTTTAAAAGTCACAAGAGTTGTAAATTAAACAACGCAGGAGTAAGAAACATACAGAAAATTGAATCAAGCTAGATCCAGGTCATCCATACCACTGAAAGAGAACTCAAGAGCAACTCAGGGCAGAAGACTAGACCTAATAGCACACTTAGTTTAACTTCTTCCTTTGTCACCAGTATAAACATCTACAAATGAATGGCTTCAAAACCAGAGTGAGTTCATCTGTAACAATTTTACAAACAATTTACGATTCAGTCAACCCTATAATCTATGGCACATAAACATATGTTACACCCCAAAAAGTGGTATCCTCTATCACACTTGTGGTTAGATTCATTCTATGTCAATAATTTACTAGAAAATCAATCTTTCATACAGAAAAGAGCTCAACTGTAGTCCTAGACATTAAAAATATTTATTAATAGTAGATTAAGGCAAATTTCTTAAATATCCTGTTAAATTCCTATAATCTTTCAGATTAAAGACTACGAAGGGTTTCCCACATGTAGACAGGATTGTTTCATATCAAAGTAAATGACAATTCTATAATTAAAATGCACATTCTTAATTTATTTATATGTTTAGAAATGAATGAGTATTTAAGGTCACAGTTTCAGACTTGCAGATCCCAAGTTCAATTATGTGCTCTGCCACTGGCTAGTTGCATAGCTACAGTGACATGCAGACAAGTCCTCACTAATTTCAGTGAATCTTCAAAACATACTGACCTTCTAGATGGCTAAGTCACACATTATCCACGGACATTAAAATGCAATACTGAAACTTTCGTAAGCTTCTTTACATCAAAAAAATATAAATTTTTCTAAATTTAGTTCAGCTACCTTAAATTTGAGGTAGACCTTAGTAACTAAGAAGTCAGCAAACGACCATGCCTCCAAGCATCATTTAGAAAGACTGAAGTTTAGGAAATAAGGGCACTGTGGAAGTCTCAACTACATTTCACTTTAGAAAACGATTTGTATTTACCTTTCATATGGGGTTTTCTTCATCCCACTGTCCTTAATATAATCTACTAGTTGCTTCTGTGTTCGTCCACTGTGAAAGCACAAAAGTACAAACATTATGAAATGCAGTGGATGAGAATTATACATGGAATGGCTTCAGAATACTTTTTCCTTTTGATCTCATTTTCTAAGATATAAGGAATTCAGCTTTAATAAATCTGTTGTTTCTTCCTACCTGTATCTGAATGATGACCCTCTGGTGAAGAACACTGCTTTAGCCTTTGGCTTTGGCTGATCAAAGAGCCTAAAGAATGTGTGATATTCAACACAGATTTTCCAGAAGTTTTTACACTCATCCCTACTTCCCAAAAGAAACTCCAACGTATCTTGATACGGGCCCTGAGAACAAAACACAAAAGCTAAATAGCTAATGGCAATGCAGGAGAAAAGGAAAGTACAAATAGGTGCCAACAAAAAGGCTGAACTCCAGTGAGATGCAGTATTTTGCTAAGTCACTTCTCATATGCCTTAAAGCAATAGAATTGATTCTGAATGCAGTTTAAGTTATTTAATAGCTTTCAAAAGTATTTGTTTACCTTGAAACTGTAAAAGTGTTTAAAATGCACTTGACTTTAGAAACATGCTCAATATAATCCACCTTAAGAAATATGGATCATAAAGTTAAGAATTTGAAAGAAATTAAAATATTTAAGTGAAATAGTAGCGATTTTAAAATACTTTTTCCTTAGAAGTTCTAATGCTTGTCTTACTTCCTGAGATTTAGAGGAGACTGGAAAAAATTGTGTATGTCAGAGTACAGTTATCACATGAAATGTCTGAGGGTATCTTTGTGAGACACATTACTACACATGCAGACAGTGTGTCCTGCTTCAGCTTTCCTTGATACACATAACTATAGCATGTCCAAACGTTTTTCCCCCCCCATTTTAATACAAGCGTATGTTGAACGTAATCTAGTCATCCAGTGTGGAAGCAATAAAAACTTTGATGACATTTGCAATCCAAAACATCTACTGTAAATCAGCCAAGCATGAAAAATAACAGAAAAGATAAGGCTGTAGCAAGAGTAATCACACAGTCCTTAAAATTAAGCTCCAACAAATATAACCTCAGCCATCTATTCTTTCCTGAGGTGTATCAGGTTATTCATATTTGAATCAAGGGACTCTCTACCAGATTTCTCATTCAAGCAGCACATATTCAAGAAATAGCTGGAGGAAATAGTCATATAAAGCAATCACTGTTTGTATCAGCAGTGCACTAGAGTGTTCTTTTAAGGAGCTATAGCCAAAAAGCACTTCCTAACACACTTTTACCTAAACAACAGAGATTTACTATTTCAATTACTAAGTTTTGGGGGTTTTTTCAATTACTAAGTTATTTCAATTACTGAGTTACCTTAGTTCATTTTGACAATAATGGATCAGAGAGTTCATGAGAGTGTTAACCTCCACTTATATCCAAGGGAAATATTAAATGTAACTTTTTCAGAGTTAAAGTACTGAGACAGGAGGCACCAAATACTTGGGTTTGGGGTTTTTTTTTCCTATCTTACATTCACACATGTGTATGCTTATGTCAAGGATAAGCTGAGGCTGACACATGAAACCTAAAAATCTAAGATGATAGACATGAGGTGAGAAAGGAAAGATTTTTACTTGAATGATGAAGTCAGGCCTACCCCACTGAAGTCGTTTTATAAAATTACAAACTCTAGAATTTTCCATAATAAAATTAAGTATATGTATTTTTTTCAACACTGACCAGCCTATGATTACAGTAAAACTTACACAGACCTCTGGGTGGAGTTTAATAAGGAATCTTTTCCTCTTGAAGCTTAGTTTACGGACCTTCGACCAGTTGAAGGTATTGATTTTCGTATTACCCTGAATTAAAATGGTAACAGTTAAAAGTTGGCAGAAGTTTCAGAAGTAAGAGCAGCAAACAAAATTCTGTTGCAGGCATATAGATGCGTGTGTGTGCGCACATACCACCCCCGAACTCATTCTGTTGGATTTTTATTTCTGGTGACAATATTCCCTTAAACAATTTTATCTTTCAGTACAGGGATAGCTACAAGTGCGCGATGTCTGTCTGTCCTGCAAAGACACTAGAAAACTGAACGAAAACCTAGAAAACCAGATGGGAAAGGAATGCTTCAACTCCATCAACATTCAGGATACTTTATGGTATGAACAAGATGAGGGTTTCATTTTATTTCGATGCTTTCCTTTTCCTCCAGACAGAACTCTAGACACACTCCTCCAAGTCAATTTTTCTAATTTGGCAGTACAATATACTGAAGAGTACTTGCCACACGCGTGAGGAATCCTGCCAAGCTCTCTTGCTCACAAGCCTGCTTATTTGGCTAAAACCAGGCTCTACCTTCACTTCACCCTGCTGCCCCACACCAGACCTCCCCTCCCCATACGACTGACTCCCAAAGCCTCAGGGAAGGACCCCATCAGCGCTTAGGACCACAGCAATTCTCCTGTCACCCTCTATGAGCAAAGGGAGACAAAAAATGGTACTTCAAGAGAAAGACCCAAATGAGCTGAAATGATGGAAACCTCAGGGGCTGAGAGACCACTGAGGAGGATCAAGAGGAACTGCAGGACTGCAGTGGCTGATGCACCTCCGAAGAGAAGCTGCCCCGCAGTAACGAAAGAACAGGTAAGACACAAAATGAACAGAAAACAAGTACCCAAATGGAAATATTTCAGTAGGTTGGCTGGCTGTGTGTTTTGGGGGGAGGAAAATAGTATGATTGCTTTCATAAACAGAACTCTGATCATCAAGTCGCTTATTTAATACAACAAAAGTAATTCTAATTCTAAAAGTAATTCTAATTGGTCCAATTACTTCAATGAAACAGCACTTCTATAGACCAAGAGCAATGTTATCCCAGCAAAAGTACACTGTAACATTAAAACAAGGGAAACTGAACCAAAATTCCAGGATTACAGACCTTTTCCAGGGCTGTACCAAATGAATTGATGATTTTCTCTGAACACATACATAACTTTCAAACAGAGAACAAAAACCCTTCTACTTCACTGTCACTGTTGGTTTTGATGCTCTTCTCTCTGCACCAACAAGGACAAACTGCATGAAACAGTATTTTGGGGGCTTAAATGAAACTCCCTTGACCATAAAAATGTGCTAAATTTTAAAATCATCAGAGCCACCTAAAGTTAAAACAAGAGACTTACTCCCAAGACACGCTAATGGAAAGACAGACACACATACCCAGTCCGCCCTCCCCACCTTACCTGGAATACCAGCACACCCATGTGCGAAACAGCTAGATTAATTTTGGTGCCCTCACGGTCAGATGCAAGGTGAAATCTGATGCCATACATCTCCAGTTTCCGAGCAATTTCAAGCACTTGGAAGTCTGATTCAGCAGGAGTTTGACCCCTATAATGAGGAAGAAAAATAAATAAAGCTTTAAGAACAACCTGGTTCTACAATATTACCAACATGGCTAATGCACTTGTCAACTCTGGCACTAAATGAGAATTTTCTATCTCATCTAGTTAGGCAGTTTCACTCCAAGTTAAGCATTACACTGAAACTTTTGTAATAGGAGCAATGTGCAATGGCAGATGACCAACCTAAAATGCATCCCATAGAGGCACTGAAACAAATGCTAACTAGTTCAGAGCCTTTTCAGTTTAGAAACAATAAAGCTGAACAAATCCAAATTCAATCCACAATGCTCCTTCTCCTGCTTGCTTGTATACAAGTTAATATTAACCAGCTATAAAGTGAGAGATGAAAGAGCTGCACAGCCAGAAACAAAGTAAATACTGCAACAGAACGACCCACTTCAGACAGGGCTTCAGGACTACATGAGAATTATTACACTAATACTATCAGGTGCAATGCATTCCCCCAGTCTTTGGCTGTATTATTTCCTCCTTGCCAAGGAATCCTGAGAAGGATTTTAAAAATGAAGTATCATCTGCTGTTGAAATGACTATGAAAACAGGAGGACAATGTACACACATGAAGCACCTCCTTTTTGAGTGTGCACAACGTCCAAACAAGCAATACAGACTATTACAGGCTCTAGCATGCACCAGTCACAGATTCCGCCTTCATTTACTTCTCTGCAAGTTTGCTGAAGCAAAACAACTGACATTCTGTTTTCCTGCATGACAAAACAGTCCTGTATCGTCTTTTTTTTAATTTTCCTTCCCCCTCCCCACCATTATTCTCCACGAGGGGGAGTTTACTGGATTATAGTGCATTTTTCAGCTGGCTCTCAGGAACAGGAGGGGTGGCCATGGACCGTGCATCCAGGCTCGTCACCAGAGGCAGGGCAGAGAAGAGCCAGCAGCCACAGAGCAGGAGAGGTGCAGTGCCTGAAACGTCTCTTGCCCAGGACACAGAAAGCAATGCAGAGCACTCATGCCACCAAAACATGCAAGGGCCAAGACCCCAAAATATGGATGAGCCTGAAATATATACTTTCACAAGCCTTGAAATGATCTAGTGAAGCACTGGTACTTGTATTGACGAGACCTTTTCCCTACAAGTCAAAACTGTCTCTATCAGTTCAGGGGTCCTGACAGGGGGTTTAGGATACTCCAAGAACAAGCAAATGCTGCCATGGAAATGAAGGAGTTCTTGCTTCTGAACGTGCCCCAATTACACTGCAAAGTAAAAAAGTCCTTATTACAAATACAAGCCTGTTACCTAAGGTAGTCTCTGAACTAAAAACATACTGCCAGGCAACACTACCACCCAATTTAGGCATACAGTCCAAGAGAACTAGCTAAGGCAGGAGACCCCTCTCCTGCGCTCACTTCATGGAAACACAAGCGGCACAGGACCTGCCCAGGGCACCGGGACCAGTGAGGCTGCTTCAGCCACAGCTGTATAAAATGACCCCTGCATCCCTGCTGAAAATGATTTAAAATAATAAATATTACATTACTTCCAAGCAAGTGCCACACAAGCCACCTACACTAGCGCACTGATGGAATTGTTCTTGCAATGTGCAAGTTCGCTAGGATAAATGTAAATGTACAAGGAAGACACACAGGGGATAAAAATTTATTATTATTCTATTTACACCAACTAGTGATGAAATCAGATTAGATTCCTGCACACACAGTCAAAGACAAATTTTAAAAATCCTCATTTCCAAGAAATGGCTTTCCTTCCCATAAAACTGTATTTCATTTCATTAAAACAGATGATAAACTATTTGTAGCATGACCTATTTTTGTGTACTATGTAGTGCCAACCACAACATTGGTCCTAAATAAATTCTCCTGCTATCCTAACTTGCCTTTCTAGGTATGCTCCTTGAAAATACCTCCTTCTACCTGCCCATAGTCCTGTTTTAGATTAAACAGCTTTTTTGCTCCATATACATTTCTTTTAAATATAAAGAGAATATTAAAGTAAATGATTATTACATTTGAATTTATCAGAAACAAGGATGATGACAATACGTATTAACTGCATGTAGGAACTGTCTCTAAAATTCAGAGTGCAATTATGAAACTTATTTAGTATGCTAACATTTTAAAAATGGAAGTTGTCAGAAGAAACAATGCTTCTTTGATTCTTAGTAAAATGCTCCTTAGACTAAACACACACATAACACAAAAATGCACTGAGAAAGCAAGCCTGAATGCACATACATTTGACGATAGGATTTCAACAGTTTTCTATTGCCTTATTCATTCTGGAAGGAAAAAAAAAAATTAAAAAAAAATCTAAAACACTACAACAGGAAACCCAGAAACTTTCTTGCCAACTGGAGAAAGCAGGGATTCAGTGAAGTTCCTAACTTTACAAGTTCGGTCCATATTTCAACCTTATCCAAATGTCAGTATTACATGACCATGTATATATAAAGGTATTGTAAAGAACACACACAGAGGAAGAAAAATCTGATTTCAAATGGAAAAAGAAATGCCAAACTACATAAAAAGTCTTGCAGTTACACTTCTACCAGGGTTAACACCACATGTACTAGTTATGTCTAAGAGCTTACTCTGGAAAAAAGATTTCTCTTCCCCTTACTGAAATGAGTAATGCTGGAACAAGTGTTGTTATACTGGCATTAAGTGTTACTAGCATTTCTTCCATAGATCCTTAACTGCATCAAAATAGCTGAAGTACCATGGTTCCTGTTTATTAAACATATACAAGACAAAAAAGATAGATCATAAATATTAATTTTGGCCACAGCTTTCTGAGTTACACTCTAAGAGCACTGCATGTAACTCCCACCCACACTAATTCCTGCTATAATTCTTCTGAACACAACGACATTAAGAATGAAAGTGGTGCTTTGTCTTTTAAAGAGGATGCTGAGGATGCTAAGGTTGCCAGAGGTTGGGAAAGGGGGTTGGAAGGGAAAGGAAACAAATATTTGTTTAAAATGGCAACTAGAAAAATAGAGCTATGTAGTACTAAAAATTCTTCATAAACAGTCCAGTAAAACTGATGCAGAATCACTGACAGTTATCATATGTTCCATTAGATATGATCCAAGGCATAGCACATCACAGAAAGAATAAACAAAAAACCCCAGAACAATTTTAGGAGTGTTCTCATGCACACAACCTGCCTGTACCTACCAAAGAGGAAGAGCTCTGAGTGGGGAAAGCCGTGAGCAATGCTGGGCAGCTCAGGCTGCACCACAAACAGTTACAAATGAGAAGCAGTTTCAGAGTAATTACCCTCAGCTGTTTGCTGCAGACTAAGCTGCACAGACCAGCCTGAAAACAATCTGGTCTAATTTTGTACATCCATTAAGCAGATAAATCTACTTAATCTTCCCCAGGTCAATGGACAACAGACTATCTATTACATGTATTTTCCAGCAAAAACTGCTGTCAATGCAACAGGTTTTAGTGTAAAGGTTCCTTTCATACATCCATCTAGACAAATATTGGTGGTGTGTTACAATATTCACATGGCAATCAGGGCGACTGATTCAAAATAAATGCTGTTAAATGTCAGGTGATTTACAGAGCATTTAAAACCAGTGATTAATATAGAATTTTAAAGATGAAGTGTCAAAACACTGCATGTGTAGAAATTGTTTAGACTACATAGCAACCTAATGTTATAGTTCTTCTGATTTACAAACAATTTAAAGAATTTAAATCATGGACAACTAGGCTAACAAGTTGTGAAAAGACATGAGGGATAATGTCACTATAAATGTATCAAATCTTCTATTTCTTTCCTGGTTTATGTATGTACACACAAACAAAAAACCCACAGCCATCTGAAGGCAAGCAAATTATGTTATGTTTAATTCTGGACTACACTCACCCTGCAGCAAGTATTCTACTCACACTACTTGCAGGAAGGCAGTAAACATTGCATTTTGAGTGTCTGGGGTGCTAGGATTTAACTGCACCACCACAAATACACCATCTTCAAAATATAAAGTTGTTTTTTTTTTAATAAACTACAGAAATAAAATAAGTAAAGTTAATTCAGGCTCTTGCTGAAGCAACTAAGTAATGTGCTATACCAAAAATATAACTCATCCTGTTTACTGTTACTACATTTGCAAAGTTAAATATAAAAACAATATTTCTATATTTGTGAAAGTAAAAGAAAGTATTTGTAAAAGTGAAAGAAAAAAATAAAGGATATTTAATAGAAAATAAGCTTTCAATTCCCATCTTTCTGAATACAACATTCTCAAAATATTTTATCTTCTTTTGATACAGAATGGATTAAATACACAGATTCTGTTTTATTCGGCTTTATGTTCTACCACTTCTAATAGCTACAGTGAAGCAATTAAAAAAAAAAAAAATCAAACCGCAACTTTCTGATGTGAAGAGACACTCCATAGTGTCATCCAAAGAGACTGAGCACCCTCTGCAAAGGCATACACATCCTCCTGCTCCCCCAACTCATGTATGGCACCAGAAGGCGTCCTGCTGCAACTCCAGCCCGAGAAAGGCAAATCGATGCTCCCAGCTTGATGTGACAGAGAAACCCCCTGTAAACTGGTGTATGAGTAAGTGTATTCAAGGCAAAGCAAGGGCTGTAAAGAAGGAAAACTGAGGCAGGAAGAAGATGATGCAGTAGCAATCTGGAGATGAGCCATCCTGCCAGAAATGGGCTTCTTTTCCTGGAGACTCTGTTTATATGAGAGGTCTCTGTCAAAAGCAATCATCAGTGGAAGAAAACATCAGTCTGCTACAGGTAAGTGGGGAATAATAAGGTCAACTGAAGGAAATAAAAAATGAAAATAAAACACAAAAATGAAAATATGACACGCAAGGATGATGAGAGAGAGAAGCATTTTGTCCATTTAACCACACTGCACATCGCCAGGAAGGAGACGAACGCCCAAGGCTCATGCTCCTGCTTGCTCCTTGGAACAGAAATGAGGAAAAATTTGTCTAAACTCTGAGAAAACATGGGACCTTCACAACTCCAACTAAAAATGGAAAAGGGTGGCCAATACTCCCTGGGTAAGGGAAGAGAGAAGAGACATGTAAGGAAGTCACAGCTATTTTTAGGATTGCAGTGCTTCCAAAATTACATCTCTAACAAAAATTTTTCCAAAGGCACATAGGGATTTAAAACACACATTCAGGGTACTCAGGTATCGCTAACCTTCCATTGGAACCTTTCCTAACCACACACCTCAGCTTTTAATCTTACCATGGTTTGAGCATACACTTCTAAATAAGATTTGCAATGCTTTTAATATGGCTGTATTAGATGCAATTCTCATTAAACTAATGAAAAGTACACTTATGAAGCAAGGAATCTTTCTTATTAACCTTCCTCTGACTTCTCCCTGACAAGCAAGAATACAAACTTTCCTTACTGTAAAGAATGATTAGAAGTAACTTGTTTGAAAAAAGCTCAAACCCAATTAATAAAATTACCAGTTCCTGACTCACTCAGAAGACAGTCATGACCTTTCCATCAAGAGAAGTAAACCTAGAAAACATCAGAAGCAACCCAGTCAGATCCAGGCACATGATTAACAAAGGGCTGTTCTGTGCATGGTCTGGATGTACTTATCCCAGAACTACAAAATCACACATTTCATCTCAAATTTGAAAGCCATCAGCCTATACTGCATAATGTCATCAAACCTTTTCATTAAGCCATTTGTAGATTTAGAGTCCACAGCATCTTGCAACAGTAAGTTTCACAATGTTGTTAGGAGTTGTATGAAAAGGATGTTCCTCTTTCTTCTAATTTGCTTTGAAGTTACTGCCTAATTGTTTCAGCACTTTTCTTTTGACATGAAAAAAATAATGACATATTTCTGTGCAATTAATGGTTTCCCTCACCCAGTTACTTTCTCCCAAGGTGAAGAATCCTAGAATACATTTTAATTTACTTCGAAATTACTTCAAATTGGTTTAAAACAACATTTAGTTCGTTCCTTCATCATTTCCACATGCACCTCAAAGGTTCAAAAGCAGCAAAAAAGTAACAAACCCCTGATTTCATCAAGAATCAACAAAGCTGAAGTTCCATCAGTACCGCTAATTTCAGTACAACTGAAAATGAGTCACCGTAAAAAGCAAATAGTTAAATACTGAAATTCTCAGGAACTGATTTTCTAATAATACAGGATGTGTCTTAGCCTTAAACACAGAGACTGCCCTGAAAAATCTCCTTGTTCTGTCTTAAAAGAAAGTCAGTCGACAATAATCCCCAAGTTGACCCATGTAGAGCAAAAGGAAAATTTAAATTTCTAATATAGTATTTGGATTATAACACATAACCATGCACAATGAACTGTGGTGTGGATATTCACAACAAATAAAAGCACTTCAAATTGCTAAATCCTAATATGCAAGGTCTCAAAAATTACAGAAAAGAAAGACCTATGAGTCTACCTCTATCCCCATTTTATCAAACACCTCATCTTGATTTAACCTGTCAGCTCTGAGAACTGCACAAGCAAGATTAGGACCATTATGGCAGGTAATGGTCTGGAATTTCTCAGCAATATCAACATTGTGTGTTTAAAAGCCTATACGAACAAAGCTGTGGCAAATACAGATCATGCAACACAAACCCTGATCTTCCCCGTAGTATTTTGGTCACAACAGATCCTCCCCGTAGGCTGACTTCTCTTTCATAAGCACCATGTTGACTGTCTGCTCCAAATCTTCTTCCTTATCAAAATATTTTACACTGCACATACCAAGCAGATCTTCACATTTTAAGACCAGCCAGATTAGACCGTAAAACACACAATCTTACTGTACACTGAATGCGCACGGTGGGAGTAGTGGGCATTTCAAATAACAAAGCACTCGTTTCTGCAGTTCCTGACTCCATGTTGGAATTAATTTTATATTTGTGGCAAATAGTTTTTTTTCCTTAATAAACTTTACTTATTTCAAAAATACTCCAGCTGTGAGATTAAATAAATTCTGATGAAAGATATTTCTCCCCCACTCCCTCCATCCTTCTCCATCTCCTTTATGCTTAATGAGTTCAGAATGAGTACAATGCAATTGATTTCTAATTATTTAAATAAAAACAAGACCTATGCATTTGATAGCAAGCTGAACGTAAACTTTGTAGACTGGAAATTCTGAAGAATGATTTTGCCTAAAACCATTATTACAAGCTCATGATAGCTTTCTTTGGTATGTTATTAGAGGTGCACTGAAGAAAATCCCTTGAGAAAAACTACTGCCCAACAACTCTGTCCTTACTATGTAACTATTGCTACATCCAACTTTTCTTGCTAGATGTAAATGGTGTTTAACTTATACAACTTATATCATCTTATCGCACAGCATGCTCAACCTCCACCATGAGAGTTCACCTGCTCCCCAGGAGTATACATTAGCAGTATACATTAATCCTCACTTACACATGCTTCCTGTGGAACTCCAGAATCTTTCCTTCAATTCTTTCCTGGTTTGGCAAATACTGGTTTGTTTTAAGGTGTTCTCGATCCTCTGATTCATCAAAATCCCCTATTTCGGCTATTACAGAAAACAAAACAATGTTAGAATAAGAAACAACAATGCAAAAGGAACAATGGCAGAAAATACTTGCTAAGAACTTCAGAGACCCCAAAAGCCAGAATGTATTTTCCTTTAAGTGCTTCAAATTTGTGCATTATGCTTTGTATCCAGCTTCATTTTACAAAAACCTCACATTTACCCCAAGCAGACTTCCTGGGGATTATAGCAGTATTTGAACATCATTTTGAAAACTTAGACTTCTTTACAGTCAAAGATGTGGGCCTTGTAGAAGTCCTGTGAGGTGGTCTAAACATTTATTCCTTACAGATAGCTCATACCAAACCAGGACATTTCAATTTAATTTTTCTAAATATATGTAAAATAGTTATGGACAAGCCTACTTTGGAAGAGGGCAAATTTAATTTTAGGAATTGTCCAAAAATAAATACATAGCAAAAAGAGAAAGCAGTGTTATGAGACTATTAACCCCCACAGTGCCTACATCTTGAGTTTTGGTCTCCCCGTCACATATTCACACCTTTCAGAAATGATGCTGTGGATTTAAGAAGAGATTTACAGAAGAAGAAAGCATGAAGCAAAAAGTGCAGAACAGCTTCCATCTGATAAGACAGAAAAGACCAGAAGTCTTTAGCTTGGAAAAGAAAAGCATGAGGCAGGCAGAACATACAGCAGATGTATATAAAAACTACAAAGTTGAATAATAAAGTTTTTAAAAAAGTTATTTACTTTTTCTGATAGTAAAATATGAAGTTACAATATTAAATTAAAATGCAAAACTTTTGAAAGGACAAAAGGATATAAGTTATCCTACAAACCTCCCCAAAACTGTGAAGCTCATTTTCACGGGAGGATGCCAAAAATATAAGCAAATTCAAAAGTTAGACAAATGCATGGAAACAAAGCTCATCAAGGGCAACCAAACAAAGAGATGCAGAGTCAATCTTTGACTTAGAAGGGCCACATGCAAAGATCACTGGATGGATGCAGCAAAGGAAGTATCACCATATGCTTGCTCCATTTCTGAGGGCTTCCCCATAGCATCTGCTATTAACTACTGTCAGAGAAAGGAGACTGGATTAAATGAGTTAATAATCTCATCCAAGGCAGCTGTTCTTAAAAAGAACACAGCAATATCCTGTTTAAAATCAAGCCAGCATATGAAACAAGAAAAAAAAAATTTGAAAGGCACTTTTTAAAAGAAATTTGTGTTAAAAATAATCATACTCTTTCTCACTTCTAATTTTCTAGTAGGTTAGAATCAATCTAAGCAAGGCCAGATGCTGAGATTTCCTCACCAGCTCCACACTGCACTGCTGGAAAATCATGAGCAAATTTTAATCGTGTCACTCACTGATGGCACACACACAAGATAGATTTGCTTTTCCAATAAAATCACCATAACTAATATTATTATAATTGTATTATTATATTACAATGCAGAATTATATAACTACTAACTATTTAGCAGTGAACATGTGAAGTATCATTTAATAGCTTTTGTTTCAAGCCAGCAGTGAGGCACAAAAACCCATTTCTGCAGCTCAGGTTACAGATTTGTAAACACTCTATGATTTGGCTGCTGCTCGAGCTGATTTGGTGTCTGAACCCATTCAAGGTTTTCAACCTACTCATCTTAAAGGCCACATTTTTAGGTCTTTAGGCACGTACAGACTGAGCGAGCAGCAACATGGAGAGCTTCCAAACCAACTGCTTCCCATTTCCACTTGCAATCCCAGCAAGGATGAAAGCTGCTGACAGCCCTACTGTTGAACTTGTTCTAGTTTTATTTCAGCCCAGTCTATACACTTATCTCCCCCCAACCACAGGGAAATTGAGAAATGAAGCCAAGGAAGCACAGAGGCAGATGGGAGCAGCTGTCTGGAAGATGAGGAATGCTAGTGACTCTGTTTGCAGACCAGGGAAAACAGACAATACGCAAGGGGTTTGGTTTCATATAGTCTCCACAAAGCCAAAGTTATCTCATACATAAGCACCAGCTGTTCCTCACCACAGCTAGCCCTGATGATAATCCAGTGTTATCAATGGGTTTACTGCATGTACAGAAGGAAATACCATGAGATGGAAAATGCTTTTCGTTACCAAAAGCTTCTGTACACTATAACTTGGGTTAGCAATGGCAACATCACCCGATGTCACCACAGTTGAGATACTCACACTGCAGAAGGTGAGAGACCAGAAGAGCAGCCGTGTTGTCACTGCAGGTCAGTCGTTCCTCTGCCAAGTCTCTCTTGATTTGCAATGCAAACAGGTACCTGAGAGAGTTACAAGTACCCCCTTGACACATCAAAGAATGTTAAAACAACTGAGCAGTCCTTTATAAAACTAGCATCTCCTAATTCTTCCTTTCTCCAAGAACAAGGTAACACAGAAACCTTGCTACCACAGACGGTCAAATCAAACCAAACAACCCGTGACTAATCCAGTGCAATTTATCAGCATAAATGAACACACAGGAAGGAGGAAGCAGAAGAAAAACCACACCTTTAACAAGTTTGATCTGTGAAGTAAGGGCAGCTGTAGTTTTTAGCTGGAAAGAAACTTAATGAATAGTTCAAGTGACTTTATCTATTACAGCAAAGATGGGAGAACATCACTGATCCTAGAATCTTGTTAGGAAAAACAACTGAGTGTTTCTGCTAGCACTCAATTTATTTACTCAGTGGTTGTATTTTCCAGGACTGTAATGTTAGCAGCCTACAAAGACAGTAAGAAATTAAATTTTGTTTTCTTAAACCACTACACTCATTTAACTGAAGTATTTCCCAAATCAGTTGTTAAAGAGGAATAGATTTCTGTGTAACAGTTTTGTGTAAGTGATAAGCTGCCTGCAAAACATACAAGGATAGAAGAAAAACATGGCAGCCTTGAAAGTGTGCTGATAAGGACTGACTTAGTAACCTAAACCAATTTTAATACATTTTTATGAACGTAATGCTGCCAAGTCTTTCCTGCTTTCTTTTTTACTTGAAAGAAGTTGCAATAAGGACTCCAGTAAACAGGTAACAACTTATTACTATAAACCTTTGAACTGACAGACTGATCAATATTCTTTACTGAATTACAACCTGAAAGAGAACAGTAATTTTTTTAAAGAATTGTAAAACATTATGTATCACATTCTTGAGCCAAAAGATAATAAAAGGTATACATTTTTAATGTGCTTTGTAAAAAAATTTTGAAGTACTGTAGATATGTATTAAAGTCTATGTAAAGTATGCTGTTTTCTGCGTATCTGACTGAGCTATCTTGGTTTCTTCAACAGACTCACAATAACATGTATGTATCATTAACAGCATTATGAAATACCTAGACACTCTAAGCACAGACCAGAATTCCATGATAAGTACTCCATAAGTAGACAAAAATACAGTTCCTGCTCCAAAAAGCTGTATTCCTAATGAAATTCCTACAAGAAACAGCAACTAACATAAGAAAATGGGGAGCAAAGGAAATATTTATATAGTATTTATCATAAAAGACAAGCACATTGCATCACAGCAGTTACCATGCTGGTTTGCTCTAAAATAAGTCTTAAGGATTATAAGGAACCTCTGCGGATCTCTCAAAGGAATTCCAATAGTAGTAAAACTGGGAAAAGCACTAAATGAGATCTTTAAACACTAAAATCTTGGATAATGTCCTTGTTACAGGCACAGGCTTCAAACCACATTCCCAGGTGCTAGCAAGTGGATAGGTCAGCTTAATTTACCAAAAATCAGTTAGCAATCAGCAGAAGCGACCCATGATGAGCATTGGTAAAAAACCTGAACAGTAAAGCGTGTTTGCTAGTTGTAGAATACTTAAAGCATGGTCTTCTGAAGTTTAAATGATAAATTATGTACTTCTTAAATTTATAAACAGTACCTGTATAAAATAATATTTCCTCTATACCCTGTCTCTTTTGACACCGTGATGTTTGGCAAGCCGTAACCTGCACTGTTTTCTGTTTTGAAAAATGTTTTTTCTGATAACATTCATCTGCCAACATATGTCTGCTAAAACCATTACACTAACAAAAAGTGCTCTTTTGCTCATCTTCAATATAAGTTTTGTTTGGAAACAGATGCAATGTCCTCCTACTCCGACATTCCTTTTATTTCAGTAGGTAATGCAAATCAAATTTATCAAAAAATACTTTACCTAGTATATTCCTCTTGCAACTGACCCGGGTCTGGAGGGAAAAACTTTACCGCTAGACGAAGCATTGTAGTCTTTGGTCCTATAAGAAAAATTAGTCATTTCACAAAAAAACCCTTGTTCTTCATAAGCACATGCATATTATGTTTTCCAACATGCAGAGAAATACAACGCACACAAAGCCTAGCCAGCTTTCAGCTTGCCAGCCAACTATAGTGGGCCTATGGGGTATAGATTGTCCATGTCAACGGAGATGCAGCAGGTAAGTTTGCAGAGGAACTGTCTATACTACTTCCAAGGCAAGTCTGCAGTCTGAATGCTATAAAAATAGTTTTGTGCAACATGAAAGCTATAATACCCCAAAGCAACTACTTGACTGCATACAAAAGCATTACAAATGACTCAGTGAGAGGTTCCCAGAAGGGGAAGAGGGTGGAGACACATCCCACAGGCTCTCCCAACAGCAACTGCCACCGTCAGAGTTGTCAATGGACTGAATCCACAAGCCGGAACCAGCTGGCTCCCCACAGAGATAAAAGTGCGTTTGCAGCCTGCTCCCAGCATGCCCGTTAATACCCGTTTCTTCCCAATTTTAACACTGTTCTTGTCAATCTCAACAACAGGGAGAAAACTAATTTAACGTTTAAATCTAAACAGAATCCTAAGTAACTATTTGAAATAGTCCATAACACTCTGTGCAACATTTTACAACAAAAAAATCCAACTGCAACTGAACTGCATTAACAATTTCAGCGTCATGACTCAGTCTGCTGAACCAGCTGACTCAATGCCCACATTTCCCTGTTTCACCAGTATTTTCAGAGAAATATTACAGGGGACCACAATTGCTTATCATGCCACAACTGGGCACCACCGTTCTGCTGCTTTTTTTCCTGTCTTAAAGCAGAAAAGGCTGAGTATTTTGCAGGCAGGCAGAGCAGTAGCCAACCTGTGCTTACAGAAGCCTACTGAGCATCCATCTCACATCTGCAGCATCCCCCGGACAAGAGGACCGCCGCTCATCCACCGCAGCCCCATGCTCCACCGACAGCATCTACACCCAACTGAGACAGACCGAGACCTGTCCTCAGTGTGCACCTTCCCACGAGGAGCAAGGACAGTCTGCCTTGAGTGTGCTGAGCCAGAGAAAGGAAGGGCAAACCGAGGAAAGACGGACCCCCTATAGAAGGCAGAGGAAGACCTGGGAAGGTAAAAACTACAACCCCTCTTCTTGCTAGACTCTTCTCCTCTGGGTGCTATGGGCAGCATATCCACGTATTTCATGACCTGACTGAACCTCAAAGCCAGCCCTGCTTACGCATGACCTCCAGAGGTGCCTTCCAGCCCCATCCACCCCAGGACTCTGCATGCTGCTGCCATTTCAAAGGAAGCTTAGCCAAAAAAAAAAAAATTTGTTTGAGCATGTTGGTAAGCACAAGCCAGCCTGCTTTAATTTATTTTAAACACCAAGATCTCTTAAAGCTTGACAAAGTCCAATTTAACCCCATCAACCCCAAAGTACACTGATTTCTTCTGTCTGGAATACCTGATTCCCATACGCCAAATGTTCCTCCACTCACTCACCCTTTCATTTGCTAACAGGGGAATAACAAACTTTGCTTTCTGCCAAGTAACTGGGAGAACTAACTCTCAGACTATCACAGCTGTCAGAAAAGCAGCTCCCAGCCTCTGATACCAGAATTACCAAAGCTTTGGTGAACAAAAAAAAAATAAAATCCACATTCTAATTACCGTGTAGTATCTAGAAATGAAAGGAGGCTGGAAATAACACCCTATAATGATACACAAAGCTCACATTTGGCAGAGACTAAAACCTTACTAAGGATTTTGAAGTTCTTGAGATGTACCAAATGAGGAAAATAAACAGTTTTAATGATTCTGGTAAAAAGACCAAAACTTTACATCAAATTTCTGAAAATACTCTGAGCCTTTGGAAGACCTTCACAAGGTTAGGAACAGACCTGCACATTATTCACACCAATCAACTGGAAGGTATTGCTGAGGGAGCAATTTTGGCATTGTTTTGAGCATCACTTACATCAAATGACAGTAAATATTAAAAATTAAAAACATAACACTACATATTTGCTTCTGTAGCACAACTTCTCCTCTTTTTGTTTTTTTTAATCTCACCTTTCCTCTATGAATAAGTCCCATTCTAATTAGGAAAAGAAACACTAGCCCAGTCTTAACCAAGATGCAGAATTTATATTAAGAGGCCAAATCTGAGCAAAACCTAGAACAAAAACAAACAAAAAAAAGAAGCTGGGAAAAATTACCCATGTGGGTATGGTGAACACAACACCATACAAAACACTGGCAACACCTCAGAGAAGGTATCCAAATGCCAACCTGATATTGTGCACCTGTTAGGAAGGCGAAAATTTGGATCTAAACTCCTTGCCTTCTGGAGTGGTTCGGTATTTAAACTGACTGCATTCATTTGAAATTAATGAAAAATAAAATCCTCATCATACAACACAAAGTTCTATATATCTCAGAATAGATCATAAGCCAAGACTAATTTGAAGGAAATGTTAATAACCTAGAGCTTTTGTTTTAGACAGCATGTCAAAGACTCAGAACTGCACACCTACAGCTACACAGCAATCGACATCAACATAAACTAACAGGTTTGAGCTGTACTATCTTAAAGCCCATGATAACATCTAACATTCCCCTACTGCTGGACTAAAAGTTACACAGTTAACTCCAAAATCATTAAATTACAAAAAACTAAACCAACCCCCCAAAAAAACAACAAAAAAGAACCTCAACAAAACTTCTTAAAGTGAGAATATAGGAAGGACAACATGAGCAAACTCACCACATCTCATTCTTCCAGAATTTCACTTTTCCCTTGGGAAACACCCAGCAGCTGCACACAGAGCAAGGGCACACAGAAAGGAGGAGACTGCCTTTGTGTGCATCACTGCCAGGATAGCCCACCTACACCCAGCTGCTACCCACGCCTGCAGCAAGCCCAGGCAGAGGGGCACCGGGGAAGGGCAGCCCCAGTATGGCTGGGGAGCATAGAGGCTGAAGCCACAGCAGATGTGGCTAGCCTTGCACAGCTGTATGGTCAGAAGTAAATGTCTTTCTGTTATTGCAGCTTGCTTAGTCCCTTACTCCTGAAATGTCCACATTACCAAGTAGTTAAATTAATTCTCCTCTTAACGCTTTGTATTCAGCTGTACTGTCAAAGGGAAGTTTTAGGAACATGCTCCCGTGCAATCATGTCAGCTACTGGATTCAATGAAAGAACAGCTTAAATTACTATACATGCAATTAACGTTCTGTAAACATTTTCAAGGCTTTCTACAGTCCTATCTCATTTCAATTTTAAAAACAGAAGAATGCCAGGAAGGGATTCAACTAGCATAAAAAGAAAAAAAAAGGAAAAAAAAAAGATCTCTCATCCGAGCTATCAAAACTTTACAAATTTAAAACTTATTTCAGAACTTGAACATGTGCCAGACAACTGACTGGGGTCTCCTACAGATTAAGATTAAAAAAATTTTAAAAGAAATCTTTCAGTGTCACTGGCAACATAACATGGGTGGTAGATCACCAAGCAGCAGAGCAGCCATAAATTTCAGCACATCCCCATAGTTTTAGACGATTTAAGAACAATATATGTACCATCAGGGAACACAGCCATCAGTCTATGGTCTAAGACCAAGCTTCCCCAATTTATGTGGTATAGAAGAGGATGTAGAAGGAGTAACTAAGCAGCACCACAGACCTGTGGTCCACCAGATCTTCTGACTAAAACATAATACCTTATAGCCAGGAGCACTGGAAAAATAAACCAAGCGTAACTGCATGGAGTATATAAAAATATGGCACCCCAACAATGGGGGGGGAGGGGGAGGGGAGGAGGGGGAATAGAGAGTGAAAGACTTCCTAAGGAAGCCTTCTTTTATAAGCTTCTTCCTAAGGAACCCTTCTTTTATAGCTGATTTGGCTCTTCTGCTTAAAAAACAACGTTGGTAAAAGTTAAAACCATGACCTTAAAGTCAAAAAAATCTAACCAGAATTTGTGATTTTTTTTAATTTTCTGGCAATCAGCTTTAGGCAGAAGAGTAACTAAAAACTATCCCCCAGCACTGATTTTCAACATTTTTCAATTAAGATTTTGAAATGGAGTAGGAATCCACCACACCCTCCTGATCCTTGCTCTTCCACAAAGCCTTTACAATCAGAAACAGAAAACAAGCAAACAGCTTAACCCTGTTCTAAAGGAAAAAAAGTTTGAGCTAATCTTTCAACACCAGAAGAACTAGCATATTGTATTCTTCAATTATTTTTAGTCTTTAGAGTGCACTTCATATTACTTTTTAGAGTAGCATAAAGCAAACATGGCATCACTACTGCAATATCCTCCTGGCCAAGGAGCAGAAACAAATTTCACAACCGAAGCAAAGGGAACTCTGAAGCTGCAGCCACCCACCAGTTGCGAGATCCCTGCCTCTGCTCTCTTAGCAAAGCTGTTCCTGAGCACATCGAGAGAGTTTTTGAGAATGAGATGGAAATACCCACCCCGCTGAAACTCCCTGCATGTCAGCAAGCCCTGAGTGCAGCTTTTTATAGCCCTTCTGAAAGGTGCATCAGCTCTCAGACAGGATCTCACGACTGCAGATGCTACCTCCTCCCGTGCAACGGGTACAATAAGCCAGAATACTCCTTTTTCTTTCCACCGTAAGACAACACAACTTACAAAACCTCAGAAATGGCAAATGTCATGTATCACTTAAACGTAACACCAGCTGACCCAATCTATCTAGGTATTTATCACAGAGGAAGAATCATACCTTCATTAAGTTTCCATTCCACCCACTCCATACTACATATTAAAAACGTCAGGTTTGCATGCCCGAACAGGAACCACTATCACTCCTACCAAGTACAATTTTCAGGGAAGCATAACCAGTAAATCAAGTAATAATTGTGAAAGCAACCCACATAAAGCAGATGCAAATTAAGGAAAACTTCCTTTTTTAAAACTACTTACTCCGTACTTGTTTAATAACAGGTTTCATAGGTTCCAGCCAAATCTGAAATTAAAGAAAAAAAAAATTACAAACTGACATTTGTATTTGAATGCAATATGAAAACATCAAAAGTAAATTCAAATAAAGCAGTAATTTATGAGTATACATTTCTTCCTCACTGCAGTAATGCAGCAATTCCTTTGCTTTAAAAAAGTGTACTTATCTATTTGTACTGACATTTATCATGCAGCAATAGAAAAACCACTGATCCGTGGTTAAAGCTCATCTGGACAGAAGAAGAGCCAAGTCAGCAAAAGCACACCATCACTGCCAAGAAGACAGAAATCATGCCAAAACACACGACCGTAGACAGGAGCCAGACTACAGAGTTACAGAAGGTCTGGAGAACATGACAAGGTCCAACTTTTTTTGCCTTTCATGCTTTGTCCATCTCTCTTACCTACCTACTTAAGGTTTTTTTACTCAATATTAATTTCCCACAAATTTCTCTCTTTTGACAAGCACATTTTTAAAGAAAGACTATTGTTGTTCTTGTAAAAGGAGTATCCATAAAATTAAAGCAAATTATTCTGGATGTTCAACTTTTCCCCATGACTCCAAACAAAAAATTGTAACAAGACAATTATGTTTGGTCTTCACTAGTTACTTCTCTGAGAGAGTGCTGAGGATCTTAAGAACCTTATTAGGTGCAGAAACACTTTGGATGCTTTGCAGAAGAAACGGAAACTAAACAAGCTTTACTGTATTTCCTTGGCTTAAGAGCAGTGTGTATTAGTGCTATTAGCATTCTCTATGTTCTCAGTCATATTTTCTGTGTGCGAGTCCTAAAACTAGAAAAAGTAATAGAAAAAAACAATGAAGACACAATTTTGGAAACATTTTTTCATTTTGAAGCCACATTGTCCTCTTCGCAAGGTACAGGATAAGCGACTAGGAGACTCACAGAGTGTCAGTATTTATCTAGATCAATGATTTAAAAAACTTGCAGGTCTGTATGTCTGCTGAGGTCTCTCTTTCTTAGAAAGAGGTTCATAATGGCCCTTCAGGGAAATTAATTGAAGACTGAATTAACTGAAGAAAAATATGAACACTACCAAAATTACACATTGTAATACAATTTTATAAGTGCTCCACAGACTACACTTTGAGTTGATGTTTCCCATTTCAGAAGGAGGATTTTATCTATGTCCCTGAAGGCAGAAACATCAGCAACTATTTAACTGCTTTATAGGTTTTTTGAGATTTAACAAGGAATAGAATGTGATTCCTCCCCTCTGTTTTATTAGTTGTTGTTGCTCTGGTGAGCGAAGCAGATTTCAAGAATCAAAGAGACAATCCTACAGAAGACTCCAGCAGACTTTGAAACCAAATTCATCAGGGAAGTGTACATACCCAATACGACTGGATGTTCTGGAACTCAATCCCAAAGTAGTCTGATTCAATCAAATTCAGGTGCTTGTAAACTTCTGTCAGTAATGTCTGGCCATAATATTTTGACTAAGGAAGTAAAAAAAACAAAATACAGTGAGATTAATATGAATAAGTTTACAGCAAATTAAAAAAAAATTATGGCATCTTTAGAAACTGTAGAAAAAGATCTCAAAAGTTTTTCCACATCACTCTTGTCACTTTAACACGCAAACATTCAATATACAGGCACAGGTCCATACAAACAATTTCCACAGAACCAGAGGAACTCAAGCTGGAAGGGGCCACTGGAGGTCATCTACGTCCAACCTCCTGCTCAAAGCAGGGTCAGCCATGAGACCAGACTAGATCAGCTGCAAACTATTTGCAGCTCCTTCAATAAACCAGCACCATTTATTTGTGTAGCTGGACAGTGTGGCTCTCCCCGAGCTGCAGCAGACTGAAGCAGGGGCTGCCAAAGTCCTGCTCACATGCACACCTCCTCGCTCTTACCAACACCAGGGACCACGCAGCCATGCATAACTTGCACACCAGCAAGACCTGCAAACATATGCAGATGCTCTAAGCAGGCCCAAGACAGCCAAGGAAGGCTGGCACAGGGCAGTTTGCGCCCAACCAGGATTTATCCCCGACCTAGGAAGCACTGGCCAGCCCCGCAGGAGAGCAAGAGCTGTGCAAGCAGGACTTTACAGGGCCAGGCTGACCACTGCCAGGGATCACATTGACTGAGTGGAGGCTGCTTATCACAGCACATGCAAGGCCTTTGCTGACAGAACTAGAACTCATCTACAAAGGAACATCCTTCAAAAACCCTAACCCTAACTTTTTTCTTGTAAGTGTTCAAGAAAACCCAAGGTGATAGTATTTATTCTGTTAACTAACAAATAAACAGGAAGGCTATAGTTCCCTGACAAAGAAAGCAGTGGGAACCCAAACACCCTCCCCTCACACCATACTTTCTGTGTACTCATTTGCAATGAATCCCTCCCTTAAGAAACCCAATCACTAACCCTTTTCGCAGTCAAGTTAGGCACAAAGCCACGAAGCAAACATCAGCAGAAAGCAGCTACGGTAACACAGGAGAAAACGGGAAACTTTCATAGCACACCCAAAACAACTATGCTTGGGTCTGCTTATTAAAACATATGAGCTTGCTCTCAGCATCTATTATTGCATGACTGTAGCAGCCACCACAAGAAAAATAGCATTTATGAACCCACACATTAGTGCATGAAAAGAATTCAAAGGGCTTTTGCATCGCTCGGTACCTGTTCTAGCAACGCACAAAAGCTAGCAGGACAGCTAGTGTAGGCTGCAGAAGGAGGTAGCATGGCCACTGATATCCGTGTTCTACCTTGGACCGTGCAGTGATCCTGCAACTGCAGCGACAGGGTCTGGCATCACTCTGGTCGGCCGGGTGGTCTGACAGAACACACCTCGGGCATTCACGCCACCAAGGACTTGCTTATTTGGAAAAGTCGGAGTGCCAGAAGACTACGACTTTCCCATCAAAGCAGGCACAAAGTACTGTAATTGGCTCTTTAAACTCAGAACAGCATCCCTTTTAAAAGTACAAGGCATTATAATAAATTAGTAAAAGAATAATTTAATAAAATGTGCAAATGAAAATATCTAACAGAAAGAATGGGCCACTAGGTTAAAATAAAGAGGGTTTAAAAAAGTAAAAAAGATGGTGAAAGTTGGGGAAATTGTTTCACATTACTGAGATGTATAGAAATTCAAGAGTAATTGCTTCTTACAGGAAAAAGAGATTAATTGTCGATGTTTTTAGAACTGTGCAATTTAGCTAAATACCTCTGTACTACTTAAAAAAAAAAAAACAACAACAAACTTCAGTGAGAAAAAGTATGGCAGCTCTGCAGTACTGCAAATCTGAAATAGCTTTGGTAATTGCACTGCTGTGAATGGAGCTGACTGAATCCAACACTATAAACAAGGAGGAAAGTAGAGAAACAGAAGGACAGAGAATGACATGAGATCAGCTCATCCTTCTCATTCATGCTTTCACAAGTCACGGTTATCTATATGGGCAAACATGGGTGTGAAGCATAGGTCAGGTGAATTCACCTGGTACAAACACCACTCATTCATAAAGTTTCTTGGTATCATGCTGGATCAGGCCACTGACACTGAAACCCCCAAATAAAACTGCAAGTCAGGAGAAATGATCCAGTTCTTCATCACTTCAGTGGATACAGAGATGCCTGGTTGGCAGATGACACAGTATGGTGAGGAGCAGCGCTCTCCTCTTTTTCTGGACAAGTTTTGTGATGTCTAAAATGGCATTTTCTTCATAAGAACACAGCTGCTTTTTTTTTCTCTTTTTTTTAGCCAAAATCTGTGCTTGCAGAAGACTCTGTGGGTATGGGTTTTGTTTTTTTAAATGATGACAATGAAACAAGGAATGATACAGGTAATGGTAAGCCACACCTTCAGTAAATATAATTCTTGCTTTTCTGTCTACAGGCGTTACAGACTGCTTGCCACAGGACACACATGCTCCTGGAGAAATGCATTTTGAAAACTGAATTTTTAACTCTCAAATGAAATACATTTCTTGCTTTGCACTTGTGAATAAATCTTAAAATAGTAACAAAAGAAGAAAATATCCTTAACTATAGTAGGACCCCTTTTTTTTTTTAAACAGAAGAAAATACCCTTAAATATAGTACGGCTTTTTTTTTTTAAAGGTATAGATACACATGTATATATTTATTATTGTATTGTATTGTAAAACTGTACCACAGATTTGAGAAAGGAGTACTTTTTAGCCAGTGATCACTGACCAACATCTATACTTCCATCTGCAGAAGATGGGACACGCCCACCTGCCATTTCACAGATAGATCTATTAACCTCTAGAAGCCATGGACCAGGAGATGTCCTGTGACCCCAAGTTTTCAATTTTTCATTTGTGAAATAAGCAGTAATTCTGGTTCCAACCACCATCTGTTAGAATCGATAAACTTGGATTAGCTTGTGAAAGATGTCTGGTAGCAGTTAGACAAGTTTTACAGTCAAACAGTGTGCTATGTTGATTAAGGAAACTGTGTCCTGTCCATGGCTAGTCATATACAGCCATTAAAATTATCCCAATCAGATTGTAATACACAACTTTCTCCCATGCACGGCATTTAAACTGAGTTACGCCTCTGTGGCTCCACCAGGCTCCATGCCCGATGACAGCCCAGCTGCCTTCATTTCTTGCCAAAAGGGAGGCTGTATGGCATACACGCCCCTGGCACCTCTCTCCTTCCACTGTCGAGCCTGCGCTCCCTTCAAGAGAAACTGGAGATGAAGAAATTAAGATGGTCAAAGCTGGGAGCACTTTGCAACTGATTAAATTATAAAGGTGCCATTCAAATGTTAAAAGTGTAAAATTATTTTGACTGGGCCAACTATAACTTTGGGTGTCATTTACAATAATAAGTTATGAGAAGCCTCATTCTAAGCTGAATGCCATTTCATAGTACTTCCTTCAAAGTATAAAGCAACAATAACAATGCCACATTTTAAAAGAACAGTATTAACTTAATTTGATTTTATTTTTAAATTAAAATTGGTTACAAAAGCTTGAGACAGAACACAATCTTTTATTATCATTATGTCTCAAATGCCGTTGGAAGACTCTTCTTAGAGCTACTTAGTTCCTCAAATTGTTTGTTACACTTATAACCATCCTTTCCAAAAAGCTTCTTTAACATTTTGAAGTTGACAAAAATGAAAGTTATATAGCAGGTAGCTCCATGTCATTGTTTAATCTGGATAAAAGCAGCACAAAGCAAAATCTTTTAAGTAATTACTTAATTACTGCAATTTTGATGTCAGGGCAAGAAGCTGCATGAATGCATTTCAGAAAGGTCCCGTTTTCAATACAAATCCACAACACGGCATACTTTCCATTCCAAACTTCTCAATTACTCTTTATATGCTGCCAAGACGACTACTGATATTACTGAATTACTGAATTATTCCACATAAAGAAAGAGAAAAAAAAAAAAAACACGGTAAAAAAAAATTAAATAGACAGCTAACAAAAGCTTTCCCTAGTGACCCTACTCTAACTGTACTACAGACTATTTTAACAAGTCATCATTAGAAGAATGTTCAGTACAATAGATTTTTTTTCCAAATCAATTTGAATATTCAGATCAAGCTTGAAAAGATCCCTCAGAGCTGTGCAAGCAGGGTAATCTGACAGGCAGTGATGCTACAGAGGGCCCTGCGCTGGCAAAACACCAGTGTGGCAATCCCCTGCCCACACGCAGCAGGAGTAACGCCTTCAGAACAGGCTCAATGCTAAGCCAGCATCAGGCAGGAACATAAATTAGTAGGAACAAACATTTTAAGCTGAAGTTTCTTGACTGAAGGAGGTATCTATATTGTTTACTCAGCCAGAAAAGTAAACATATTCAATGTTAGCAATTTTTAGGACAGAGGAGTCAAATATAAGTAATAAGAAAAAGTTGGAACGACAGCTATTTTTGTTTTATCACCCCAACTGCTATTTCCTATTTTCTCAAATATCACTACCTACATGGCAGATCCTTCCTCTTCCGTAACGTTTTAGCTTAGGAAGACAGAAAAACAAACTAGGAATGCACAGCCTATGATTTTCAGTTGACCACAGTTCAGTATTATCGAAATCAATTCTTCCTCAGTAACTCACAAATATGTCTTCCAGTACATCTTAACTTTCTGCTTCCACGTATCTTAACTTAAAAACAAAAAAAACCCAAGTCTTTTCATAATGAGTAGTATACTCATATTCCAAAACAGACAAACTGCCCTTGCTCAAACTTTCCAAAAATGAAATCCACATTTGGCTGCAGTTAGGCTGGGGGGGGGGGGCGGCGGAAGGGCCGGGGGGAAATCCATCCAAAAGCCAAGAGTTTGGAAAAAAACGAAGAGTTATAAAGCAGAGGTATAGAATGGAAACTCTTGTGCAGCCAGAGCTGGAGGAGCCACTGGCCCCCAATTTCAGCGAACACCAGCTGACCTTGGATTTTGTGTTACAGAAATCTGCAACTGCCGGGAAACCAAATCCTCCAGTAAACAGTGTATCTGCATGAGAGGAAGAAGTTTATGTTTGACATCATCACTGACAAGTGGCCAACATGGAGCACCCCACAAGCAAAGAGAAGCGCAGGCATGAAAAGTAAACTGAACTGATTGAAATAAAGACCCCTTCACCATTCACAGATATTTTTTTTTCTTTTCATGTACTTTAGTGGTCTTCCTAAAGAAAAAGTGATTTCTCATCTTTTGGCAAATTAAAAAAAAATACAATCGGCAACTAAACATAGTATTTACACTAGACTTGTTACTTCCTTTCTTAACCAGAAATATACAAACATTTCAGTGAGTTTATAGCTCTGTTCATCTACAGCCCTTCTGTAATCTGTTAGATCTCTGTCCAAATGCAAAGCAAGACATAAAAAACACCTTCAAAACTCCCTATTAATAACTATCATTAATGCCACATATAAACAAAAACTGCATTTATGAATACAGGGCGTACATTTAAACCACATTTATTAGAAAGAAGGAAAAAATATAAGATGGCAAGGAATACCATTCATTAACTTCTTGTTTTCATGGCTAAAACAAGATGACCTTACAGCTCCATATCAAGTTTTTAATCAGCAAACTGGAAGAGTAAGAAATAACTGTCTTCTTTTTCAGTACTTTATTAGTTTCTTCAATTTTGATTGGAACAAGTAACTCAAATGAAAACGGTCCCTGCCTCCCCACAAAAATGGGTACCTGGTAACAACAGACATATCAACCTCTGGTTTCATGTGCTCAGCCAAATACTGCTTAACTACTATTTCATTTTGATTATCTGAACATTTAACGGTAACTTTCAGCTTCAGTTATTCCAATCTTTCTTTAAATATATATATTTGTTTTATTCACCCTTACATAGTGACAGGTCCCAACTACAGGTTATTTTACTAAGACAACACCAGAAAGAGTTTGCAGTGCATTTAACAACTTAGAGAGCATTGGATGAACAGCCTGTGATATCAGGGGATTTGACTCCTTGTACAAGGTCCTCTGCGCTGCTGCACACCTCTGCAGTCCCCACCTGCCACTTACTGAAGATGACAATCCTGACCTCTTCCAGAATTGGGTCAAGAGCTACAGGAGTCAACCCAGCACATAAGGTTTGTGAAACTTCTTCCAATTTTCCACCCTAGTCACTGGCATGAACTACTTTTTTTTTTTAAAAAAAACAACCACTTTTTTCCTACCCGAGGGAGCACAGTCCAGCTGCCAGGGCACTACTGGAGGTCTCCCATTTGCAGCAGCAGCCTTTCTACATGGCGCTGGGAGAACCCCCAGCTCCTCCCGGCTCACTCCGAGGAAGCCGAACCCATCGCCAGACCTCATTTCCCACGCCTGCTGCCTGCACTTTCACTGTGCCAGCAGGGCAGCTGCTGGACACTGGAAAGCACCACCATTGGTGCAACATCCAACGAACATCCACATCCACCTCAAGCTGCAGCCACGTGGCATTTCTTATTTCACGGTCACAGACTGAACTCTGGGAATACACCGCCACCCTGAAAACAATTTTGTAACTTCTTCACAAATTCAGATAGCGTACATTTTCACCGTGAAAATGTACTTCTGTTTTTTAAATATTGTGCATCATGGTATTTCTACATGGCGTTGAAATCCAATTTACTCAAATATGGAAGCTGCAAAAACAAATACAAATTTCTGAGCTATTTTAAGTTACATTATTACACTGCATATTGGGCATAATTTTTTGTTTTTAAAAAAATTGTAAGAGTCCCCCCTCCCCAAGATTTTTTTGTCCTAAGATTTCAGTGGTTGGTTTTGTTGTGGGTCAGGTTTTTTTAAACAGAATCCACAGCCAGACAAATTATTCTAGAAATGTAAGCCTCTGGCTCATTTAATTAAGGTTAGCTTTAAAACCTGTGATCATTTAAAGGTTCAAGCAGTGTTAAAGCACTTCACTGCCAAATGAACTAGCTCTACCCAACAAACATGCTTTTCCAGAGTGGCTAGACCTGCTGGATGCCTGAAAGTAGGAAAACAATAATTTGTTGACATGGGAAAAGATCCCCAAGAGGGAGGGAATTATGTGAACGAGATTGGGAAATGTATACTTAGGTAGACTGCATGCAGAGACAAAAAATGGTCCCAAGTTCCAAAAGCGCTCTCATGCTGAAATACCTGGAGCACTTGAAATAAAACACACTGTGCTCAGAGGAAAACAAAAAGGCATCACGGTTAAGCATTCAACCTACATATGGTCCCCAAAGCACTATATACAAACAGCACACAGAAGATCCACATAAAAATTATTAAGCATCAAGCAGAACTTCTCAGTCGCTTTCAATACCTGGAGAGAAAATACAAACATGCACCCCCCAATACCTCTGCTTCATATACACTGCTTTAGACCACCTGGGGAAGAGGTAAGTCACCCAAATTAAAACCCTGGACCTCATCACTGCAAAGAGTTCCGCAGGACACTACTGACTGACGATTTGCCACCAGAGTTAATGCTTGCTAATCATCAAACATTCAGACGACAGAGGTGACAATATCACTGAAAGCAGCGGCTTTGGGGTGGCTGATCCCACGCAGATGCGAAGATTGTGGCAGTGGAAATGCCAGAAAACTCCGCTAACGGTGATGCTGGGGCTTTTTTTACAACACATACTATTTCAAATAATCTACAAAGGGCCAGAGCCACACCACACCAACAGCCCTCCTCAAACATCAAGGACACACTTGAAAGGGCTCAGCCTCGTCAGCACGCTACATTAAGTAACTGCACTATTTCAAGCCTTTAAAGAACTTGGTGGCTGAAATAACCAAGGACAGATACAAGTGCCTAGTTATAAAAATGGCCTGCTGTCAAAATGGGCAGCATGCCATTTATAGCCATTATCAAGAAAAGCCTTTTTCCACTTCAAGAAATTAAGGTTCATAACAGAATGTCTAAGCACCTACTTTGTTCATGCAAGCTGTACAACAGTATAATAAAGCTAAGAAACTACAAGTTAGGAGGCTGATATCTCAATTCTCCCCCCTCCCCCAAACTTTGCTACAAGACCCTACACACTTGTGCAAACCACTGCACCTTCCTACACCTGCTCCCTCTAACGTGCCTGGCCACTTCACACATTTAGATTGTAGGTATTCTAGGAACTTGCACAGCATCATTTCATATGTGTGTATATGTATATAAATAAAACTCTATGTTTTTAAGTCATTTTAAACACAGACATTACTTTGCTTCCCTTTGTTCATTAAAAAATTACCAAAATTGCTAGTTTTTCTCCATTAATTATGCTTTTGCTCAAAACCATCATCCATGCCCACATCAACCAGATTTGATCTAGGCTTTCCCTGAAAGGCATTATGGTACTGCAGGTTGGTACACCACTTTGAGGAAGCCCGCCCAAAGAAAATAGTTTAAAGCATCAAGGAAATAAGATAGACATAAAGATTCTTTATATAAATTAGGTATTTTTACAGGAAAGGCCAAAGCTCTCTCTTGTTTTGCGCAAAACTGAAACTGTACCAGCTGTCCTATCACTCCCCACTGTACTTTGAGCAGAGCTTCGATACCATGGTGATGGGTTAATAAATAACTATAGACCAGATTAGATAAGGCCGAAGCTTTGTTAACTTCCCCCTTGCCAGCAGGAGTCTTTCCTACATCTCTGGCTTTGGGCTAGCTGCCCAAGAAGCAGGCTGAGAGGCACAGTGATGCTTGTCCTTCATTTCAGTTGAAGATACGTCAGACAGGCCTAACACAGAGTCTCTACAAAGTCCTCTTTCCTTTCTTTAAACTAATATGGGTATTTCACCACTCCCGTTTTGCGCTCAGGCTCCACCAAGTGCTGTGCCCAAGCCTTCTGCCATGGGTGGCCGACGGAAAACAGCAGCAGCTCGGGTAGCACAGATGTCAAACACGTCAACTTGGATCTCGCTGCTGGCAAAGCAGGCCTGCAACTGAGTTCCCATCATTTCTCTTGCCTGAGCAGTGAGGAGGCATTAATAGTTAAAATACTTCATCTCCCATTCCTCTGCCACGAGGCTGGGAAGAAACAACTTCTTAAGCAATGTTTTCAACTCTGCTTTCACCATCACGAGAGCACTCCAAAACACATGCATGCGTGTAAAACCCAAGCACGGTGCTACAAACGCGTCAAAAAGGCATCACAAGTTCTACTACAAGTGAAAAGAGATTACTAAAGAGCAATACACTCCAATTTAGAGAGCCTGATTTTTGCTTCCCCTTGTTTCCTACCTGTGGGTTTCAACCACGCAGCTCAGGTCAGGGCAGCAGCACATGCAGAAGCTGCTGAAAGACTTCCAGGAGTGTCTCTGAACTCACAATACAGACTACTTGACAGCTCAATACTCTTTTTTTTTTTTTTTCCTTTCCTTTTCTTCTCAATTTCTTATTTTTATTCATGAATGACTGCTCTGTCAGACAGATGGGTCTTCCCCCCTCCACATCCAATATCACAGCCTTAAAAAATAAATCTTTTACACTAGGTATTGTCACCAGAGCAGTTTTTTAAGTATTCAATTTATACGGTCTCCTTCTTACACAAGTAGGCAACGTGACCCTTGCCAGAAAAGTGTTTTGTTGCAAGGAGAAACAGATGACACACAGGTATGCTTTTGCAACCTTGGTTATTTAAATGCACGTTCACAAGGCTTTGCTTCTCTAAACACAGCTGGGTACCAGGTGACGCCATCTTTGCTCAACATCAAGTCCCTTTTTTCAGTAGGCACTAACCTAAAATTTTTCCGAACTGCCTCTTAGCACACTGCATTTCTGTAGCTGTCTTTAGCTGACTGTGGGTTATTTCTTCGTTGGTTTGGTTTTTTTCCCCTTTCAGGCTCTATATATTCTACAGAATTATCCATCTGTGGAACCAACTTTGAATGTCATCCACACCCAGATGAGGCTTCCACAGAACTACCTTTTTCTTTTTTCTTTTTTTTTTTTTTTGGAATACAGCATTTCTTACAGTTATTTTGATAGAATGGCATAATAATTTCAACGGATTTTCACTATCCTTCATCACTAGGTTATGAAAAAAGAAATGAACAGCTGCATTCTGCAGGAGTGTTTAAGAAACTAACAGTATTTCCTTTATTAGTGATGACAACACATTATTTGAATTAGTAAGGAAGCTAACAGATAACAGCTTTTTCTTTACAAGGTTGTATATCAGTTAATTCCTCTCAGGTGCCTTCTGAAGTAAGTACAAGAACTGTACCACTGCACACATGCCAAGACCATGAAGTTATGCATTGGTTTGTTTACTTTATCAGATCTCATCCAGACAGAATGATTACAGGCAGAAAGTTCTCAGTAGGTTTACAATAAATTAGAGAGCCTGAAAAGAGTTCAGCTTTACACCAACTCAGTGTTAAGCTAAGTAAATATGGCTCTTGTACCCTCAGTTCACTCTTCTGAACCCGTACAAGAGAAGTTTTTCATTTATGCACTTTGTGTGGTGAAGCATACTCACTATAGTATATCACAGCCATACAAACAGTTACTAACTCAATCCATTACATTCATATTTCAAGGACTGTGATAACATTTGATCACCATGTTACTAAATGGTTTCTACGTTTTAAGTTACAATATGTGCATATAATAGACTTTTCATACAGGAATATTCAGATTGTTTCTCCTTCGCTGCAGTATAAATCAATTTTCTTTTCACATAATAGGACACCTAATGTCAAGAGAACTGTAAAGTAGTAAATTGTTTTTATAATACAATTTAAGTTCACATCTTCCCTTAAAAAAAACCCAACAAAACACACACCCCAAATGTCTCTCATAAAATGGCTGCATTTTTACCTTTCCCCACCCAATGCCACATTCCTACATAGCATCAAAAAAGTCAAGCCCCCAAACACAAAATAACAGGTCTAAGAAATATATAGTAGAATCAAACAGTATACAAACTGCAATGCTTCAATTACTTTCTTCTTAAACCCTATAATAACTTCAAATTTTAAATAGTGAATTACTAACTTGCTTTTCTGAGGTCAGACAAAAATAAGTCCTAAGGCAGCTTATTTGCCATATTTAGGAGAGTCAAACCGGAGCAATGACAAACATCTGGCTATGATTCTTTCAGGAATTCTGACCATTTCTTCCCAGCCAGGGAAGAAAAACACTGAGCTGACTAACAGAGAATCTTGATTCCTTCAGCATAGCACTTAATAGGATTCAGAGGCAGCCTGTCCTCCCGCTTCCCACATATTTAAGCTGTTAATACTTTTACAGCACAGAGGGGAAAAAGCCTTTATGAAAGGAAGGTCTAAGCAGGCGAAGGGAGAGCAAAGGAGAGGCAGGAGGGCAGCTATGCCAAAGCCTGGCTCTGACGGAGAGCCGGCGGCAGGCTGCCCCATCCTGCTGGAGAAGCTGCGGTGCCGTAACGCTGGCCATGCGCTCACAGTCCACCACGGCTCGCAGTAAGGACAGCCTCTCTGAAATACCATTTCAGAGTAAATTTTTTTTGGTGCTCATGAGACGCTCTCCATTTTTAACAGAAGGACATTTCTTACTTAAAACTGCTCAACAGCAGCATTTTAAGCCATGTAATTTCTGCTTCAGCCCCAACTAAGTTCTTAGGGGTACTAATGCTACCATAAGAAGTTACTGATAAGCAGCATTTTTCAGTGTGCATGAGCTGAAAACACTCCCTCCAAACCACAGGATGTCACAAGGAATGTACAAGCTGTCAGATTGCTTCCTCCACTGCCCCAAAAACCTCCTGCAGTCCCAGCCCAGCTCCTGATTTCAGGGCCCCGGACTGCAGCGAGTCACAGCTGCAGACTCCCATGGCTGTTGGAAACAACAGGCATCTGAAGTGGTGCCTTTTTCACAACACCTTTTCAATTACAGATGCCTGCAAACTCCACATAGTTATTCTAAGCATACTGGTGGAAAGTAACTTTGCACTTTTAATAATGCAATTTGTATATTTAAATAAACGAAGGAAGAGTAATATAGGTGGCCAGCAAAGACAGCATCTCTGTCGGACAGAGTAATCATCAAGTAGCTGTTTTCAACTTAGTATAGAATAAGCCACTTAAATTTTATGGTAATACAACAGTAAGTTTCACAGGGTACATCAGTAAACTCCAAAACAGACATGAGCAGTGAGAGGACAATACCTAAGAAGAAAATACAAGTGGGGAAAAACTAATCTTATTTGACTAGTCTGTTCTCATGAACAGCAGTGGAGTCAAGCGTTTCCCTCCCAGGCCACCCACTGGTGTCGGAAGGAGAGGGACACATCGCACAGTGCCACAGGGATGCGGAACCAGCTCCATCTTTCACGTACTTGGTAAGAAAATGAGAAAAAATACAACCACCTTCAAGAAACTGAGTCACGCACAAGGAAACAACAGGCCTGGTAGAAATACAGAAAATAGGAAAAATGCCAACAAAATGAAAAGCATTTTCCTAAGGGCCAGCTCCATGCTCCAAGGCACAAGAATGCTTGCACTAGCCTGACCCACGGAGAACAACTTCAGAGCATGGTGAGACTGCAGGACAAAACCCAAATCCCAGGACAAGTTAATTGAAATCTAAGGCAAATTCCAACCAACATAAAGCTAACTCATACTATTAACATGCTTTATCAATAAGTTAGTTCATTATATTTAAAAAAGAAAGAACAGACTTGTGTGCTTAAAGCAACCTGACAAAGAACATCATGAAAGAAAAAATTCTAGTTTAAGTTTTCCCATTGAGTAAAACAGGCAGGCAGACCCACCTGGTTTTGCTGAGTGCTAAGAATTGTGCTATGATTTTATGATGGCTATTACAGTTCTACAGAATGCATTCTCCAGTAGATGAAAATAGAGAAAAATTCAGCTGTAATATAATGCACAAGTATTTCTCACTCCCAAAATTTATTTTATTTTCAAGCGGAAGAAGAGGAAGTGCGCGCAACTGAAGAGGTGCCAAGTTCTCTGCAAACAGAGTTTGGTAAACTTGAAGCATAACAATCTAAACTTCTTTTTCCAGGGCACTTCCTCATAGCATAGAGCATAATTCAAGTAAGAAAGCAAGCACGTATATTTCCTACATAAGGAACAACATATAGACCAAATATTAAACATCACGTTGTGGCAGCAATGCCTTACATGTCTTAGAAGCTACTGCAAAGAGAAAACTGGGTCAGAGAAGCAGACCTTACAGTCTGCCTGCCTACAGACCCCCCAAAAAAGTATTGCATTGGAGAAAGCACTGGAAGATGTTGCAAGTCTGACCCCTTTCTTGTTGACTAAACCTGCTATTTCACTTACCGGGATTTTAAGACAGCACCAGACTCTCACCTACCATCAGTACCACCCTCCTTCCAACTATGCCATGCAAAAAGACCCCTTGTTTACTCTAACCCAGGTGCACATGCTGTACTCCATGTCTTTGACAGCCCATACGTCTGTCCCTGTTGTTAATACACTCTTCCAACTCTACTACAAATCAACGCAAAAGCTTTCAGCAAGTATAAATCACAACTTCCAATACCCTAAATTCCTATAGCCTAAGTTGTCCTTTGTTGCAGCACTTTTTATTGTCTTCCATACCCAGCACCAGACAAGTATAATTTTACCAAGTGGTCATTTTGGCAAATTAAACCCAGCCCAGGCCCTTCTACTTAACAGTCTGCCATATTTTTATGCTGATCAAAGGCCTCCAAGTTTAATCTCTTAAGAAAATCGGGAAAGCTGGCAGAACTTCTATTGTAAAGCCCTGATTACTTTGATGTGCCCCTGGTCTGAATTAAATTGAATTTTCTGACCATTCATCTAGTAGTCTGCAAAACCACCCATTTGGACAGACTTAGCTTGGAGGGACAAGGACAGGTACCCCGTGATATGGCACAATGCAAGATTTGAACTAAACAAGCTGGCCATAAAAAGGGACAAAAACACAACTCATGAAAATAATTAATACTCCAGCCTAGCTTTGGATGGATACGTTTCATTCTCTTTTCTGTTTTGAGAGGGAAAGAAGAAACCATAAATACCCAATTTTCAGTTTTTTAAACTCTATAAAACATCTGAGCATTTCTCCATCCCCTAACATTCAAAACAGATTCCCTGGAGAGGAGCTCTGCCCCAGCATACTTTAAAGAATAGCTCCCTCTTACTGATTAATGAAATTCAGTTAGAAAGAAAACCTTACAGTACAGATGGTGAGAGCAGACAGAGACAGTGGGTTTTAGACAAAAGGCAGTGAAATGCAGCTATATCGAACTTCTAACACTGTTCTAGATACAACAATAACATGAAGGAAAGACTGTCCTTTCCTATTTTGTTCACATCCCATCCGTTATGCCACTTTGTCAGCTTCTTTTCTTGCTCTTTAGCAAGTTAAAAAACCCAAGCAACAGGGAAGAGCTACCACACGAGAGTATCTACCAACACGAGCCAGGAGATAAGCAAGTGTTTTAAATGCATCTTGGAGAAAGGAGGGGATAACAAGGAAAAGCTGTATGGATTAAATCATTATTGTGGCTACTCTGTTTATCCCATATGGCTAAAACTGCTGATGTGGGTCATTTTAGGCAGCTTCGCAAGCAAGGCAGTACAGGGCTCCTGTGTCAGCTTCCCTACCACGCTGCACAGAGAAGGCCCCTCTCCAGAAGCTGACCACTATGCCTAGTCAGTCTCTTCCACCGACACACCACTTCTCTCAGTAAAAAGTTACTTCCCACAGTTCTTAAAGACAGAAGGGAAAATGATTTTAAGAGGGGAAAAAAAACCCCACCTTTTGCCATAAGCTACATCTCCATTAGAAGGCAGTGGCCCCTATGAGAAAGGCCTCAGTGTCCCACTACACTGAAAAACTATTGCTGACTTAAATCAATAAACACAAACCTCATGAAGCAGGTGATGAAGACAACACCATCTCTCATTTCCACACCCAGTGAAAAAAATTGCAAAAGCAAAGAGGAGCGGGCAAGCAGCACTGCAATCAAAGCCTCAATCCCTCTAGGACAGCTCTTTAACCATGAATTTCTCTCATTGCTTTTTAAAAAAAAAATAATCTGTGCTAGCCCACACCACCTATTCAGCAAATGTGGCTGACACTTCCTGATTCTCACCCTCAATCCCCAGGTGAAAAATTTCAATTTTCCATCACAAACAGCAGTCAGCAGTTACTGCTATCCCACCAGTCCACCAAACAAATTAGGAGGCAGAGGGTTACAATTTAATACCTCATCCCTGTTTGCTATCATTTGCTACCTCATTTAGACAAAAATGAAAAGCGATGTAGGCAGTGTAATAGTAGGACTCCAATGCTACAGTTGCTGACTACAGACCTTTTTGTGCTCAATGCTCTACAGATGAACAAAGGATGACCCCTCCTCCTCACCGCTTACAAAATCAGGCAAAAGTTTCTCAGTTGTTCAGTTCCAACTGACCTCATAAAGAATAGTACAATGTTAAGTATGGCCTCAGCACGCTAGCTGCCCAAATTCGGGTGTTTCTGTGGATGTCATAATCAGAGAGGGCTTTCCAGGTAAAAAGAGAAAACTAAGATAGTTCCCAATTATGGGAGACCTCTCATCATGATGGGAAAAAACAACAACAACAACAAAGGTACTGCATTGTGGCCCAGTTAGGGGATGGAGCCAAGCACCTTCTTGCACGAGACTACAGGTAGGGCCCTGAAGGACCTTGAAAGCAGAGATAAGCAACCTACGTTTGAAGCTACAAAGAGAGGGAGCCAGTGGAGCAATGCAAAACTGGTCAGGCAGTAGCAGCTGCTAGGAACGATGACTGAGTGGGTTGCCTCTTCCTGCAACATGCAAAACAGGTACATACTCAGCAAGACTGGAGAGGCTAAAGCCAACAAGAAGGTGATCACAACAACAAAGGAGTGAAACAAGGTGGTCCTGGATGGGATGAGTGTTAGCTGTTTAGTTAAATAATACCATCCTAGAGATTGTACAGCATGCCTGCAGGAGATGGCCTGATAAAGGAAATGAAGAAATTGGAGGTGAATAGAAACTACATTATTGGTCAGACAGGTGAGACGGGAGTATGACTCGCAGCTGTCAAAAAAAATAGTGTGAGCAAGGAATTTGTGAGTTTTTTACATGTCAAGCTTGATGTTGACACATAAATATCAAAACCAAGTTTCATCAGGCAAAGGCTGATTTTATTTAGAGGCAGGAGACAGTGAAGAGTTGAGACATCGTAAAGAACTGAGCCACAACTGAATTTGATTGTAAGACTAGCGACAAAGTGCTGTAGGATAAGACTAGGGCTAAAGGATGAAGCTAAACCAGACCTGCAATGCAAGCCAGAGAGCAATGAAGATAACTGGAAGGATATACAGTCAAGACTGTTTCAGCAGGCAAAGGAGAACCAGGTCAAGACAGTTTCAAAAAACAAGGTATTCTGAAAGCAGTGAACTGTACCAAGCAGAGAGGAGAACCAAGGGGAACCAAGGGAGGGTGCCCAGAGGTTAGAAGACAGCAGAGAAACTAGTGCAGAGCTCCAGGACAGGACTGCAGGGCCACCCGAGCATTGGCGAGCCTGAAGATGAAAAAGGATTCCGAGGTTGTCTGAGAGGCAAGTGTAGTCAAAGGATTTCCCATCAGCAGTAGATCAAAAGACAATAAAGCAGGTTTTGACTGTGTCAGAAAGAGCCAGATAAGAGTTATAAAGTAAGATGAAGAGGGTAAGGTTACTGAGGAAAGTGGAAGATTTGCATGAGAAGAGCAGACAGAGTTGGTACAAATATAACAAGGAAGAGAAGGAAAACATCTATGCTAATACACAGGAGATTTCTAATCATTGACTTCATGCAATAAAGCAGGAACTAGGAGTTATAAATTCTTTCTTGATTTTAACAGCTTACAGTAGACTTGCACCAATTTTCAAAATTACAGGTTTGGGGAGGGTTGCTTGGTTGTTTGGTGTTTTTTTTCTTTTCCCTTTTTATTAAAATCAAAACACAAAAGCACCATCTACACCAATTTGAAAAAAAAAAATCAGACTTCAAAAGAACCAAAGTCAGCAGATTATTTTTTTTTAATATTCTAACATAATTAAAAAAAAAAAAAAAAAGCTTTTGTGTTCTATGCAGTAAATGAGGGATGGATGGGTTTGCTGTACCTTCTGTGTCCTCAGGTAGGGGGATACAGGCACAGCCTCACACTCAACGTAACAAAACAAAACAAAAAAAAAAATCAGATTTCTTGTTTGAAAGTTGAACAGCTGGATGGCAATCTGTAGAAGACATCCCCAAAAGCCACTCTTTCTTCAGAGCTCCACAGACATCTTTTTCACTCTATTTGGAAAAACCTGTTTAAGTCTATGCAAGAAACTAAGGCTACGACTGCTAATTATGAAGTCAATTTGATACTAATGTAGAATATCTGATAGCTAAGTACCTTCACTAGAATAGAGCTCTCTTCTAACAACAGATCTTCAGGCAAGCTAAAATTAAAGTCTGAGGTTAATGTTGAGAATGAAACAAGAATATGAAGAACAAAAATTTTTGATTGTTTAAAAACAGAACAACCCCAATTTGAGCATGGTTTGTGTTTCTTAGGCAGATTTCCTCAATTGCTAAGCAAGCCTGGGTTTAAATACAAATTTTCAGAAACACTGCCACCCCTCTGGTGCCTCCCTCCCAAAGTGTGGCAACAAGCAAAAACTTCCAAATAGGAGCAAGTTTACTTGAAGAGGATACAAACCATTAAAATAATTAATAAAAAGTAGTAAGTAAAAAAACCTGTTCTGCTCTCCCAGCTGCCAGATCGACAAAGCTGCATGTGACTCAGGGAGCAAGAACAGTTTGGCAGAAAATAGATGGTGTTCCCCCAAAGCAAATAACAGTTAAAGCTTCTTGTTACAGTATGTGCTTGTATTTAAAGTCTGTTAAAAACCCAAAACATCCATTATACTTAAAAGATTTTAAAAAACAAGATGTGCTACTCATTTAACTACTTGTAAGTATGTAAAATCCCTACAGGAATCTTTATTCAGACACTGCCTCAAAATGCCCCAGCTCTGTACAGTAGCACATCCTGTGAGCTTTACATTATCAAAGGCTAAGTGTACCTGAAATCAGATTTAAACCTCTCTTACCTCAATGTCAAGTACTTCCACCGTGTTGTCCAACATCTTTATTTTGATCGGTAGGTCCCGCTCGTGTGTTTTGGCAGGCGATGATGCCATTGCAGTAGAGAGGTTCTGTCCCGGCTCCAAGGTACTCACTCCTGTGGTCTTTTGGACACCCAAACGAGAGCCAGGAGTCTGCAGGACTCTGTATGTTCCTTCTATCTCTCCCATTTTTCAACAGCAAGCAGAGTCTAAAGAAACCTAGAAGAAAATAGAGGATTACAGCCTGAAAGATAGTTTTCCACCGATACCCCATATGAAAATGCTACCCACCAAAACACAGTCACACACAAAGTCCTTATCTAATGCTCTTCATCCTGCTGTCGAAACCAATAATAAAGTTGATGAAACACTGGTCAAAAATCCAGCTGCTGGGAAGAAAGATAAGTGGCAAAAAAAAAATAACTCTTCCAAAACAGTTAGGAAATAGGATACTGAAACCTGCGCCCTCCACCCTCCTTACACACTGACATTTTAATTTCCAGTTAACTTTTCTGCCAATTTACCTCCCTAAACCAGGTCACCACAGTACGAACACTGCTGACAGCACAAGAAAAGCCACCTGGAGCAGGCCATGGAGGGAAAGACAGGACTCTGCCTTTCACTGGTACCTAGCCGTCCCATTGACTTTGCTACAATATCGGACCACACCCCGAAATAACAGGAACAATTAACTTTTTCATCCCCCAAAATGATGACTCATGCAAAATCGTAACTACTCCAACCAATGCCGGCAGCTCAGAGCCTTCGTAACGCAGATTTCTGCTGCAGATAACAGTTCTTCACCTTATTAGCAAACCTGCACTGTACCCAGACTAAGTCAGTGGGCAAAAATCTCAATTACAAACATCTATGCTAGTTCAGGTAGACCAACTCCTACATTGTGATCCTTACTTTCATGGTTTCGTGGCAGTTGTTACAGAGCAAATGTTTAATTTGACATGGAGAAAAAAAAAATGCGTGCCTCTCTCTGGCTCTCCTGCACCACAGGAGCAGTGGCAACATTTGCACCTGGATCGCAGCAGGGTCTACGTGAATGCGAGGCATGTGTGCTCAGGATGCAATGCACCCAACAAAGCCACTGCCCCACACGCACCACTGGCACGAAGTATTTGGCAACAACGTGCAAGGCGCTCAGCAGAAATGCACATGGAAACTGATAGGCTCCTTGGTGCTTTTGGTTGCATTTCCCAAATACCATGCTCTGTCTGAACAATCAAAAGTATGTGGTTACTGACGCTGGGACAGCCTTCGCATGGCCACCACACTACAAAAAATTCAATGAAGTGTTAGATCATTGTTTTGTAATAAACGTGTTTTGTCTAAAAAGGAGAGAGGCAGATCATGAAAACATTCCTTTGTCCCTCTACGCTTTGAGTAGGTAGGCAACCCGCTCTGAGGATTCAAACGGAGCCAGCCTTACACGTTGTTACAAATTTGGGGGGGGGGAGAGGAGGGGGTTAGGTTTTAATCCTTGCACACATTGAGATTGGTCAAATGTCTTCCTGGCTTGCAGATCAGTGGGTTTCAATGTTATGGGGTTTTTTTGCTTTTTAAACTTGCAGACCCCTGTACAGATAAACTTGTCACAGGAGAGGAGACAGATGCCTCCTCCCTAATTACACCTACCACAAGGCTTGTTAGGCTTATCGGTTTCTCAGAGCCCTTGCAAGCACTGCAGAGCCCTGCCTGAGCAGCACAGCTCAAGACCACTGCAGAGATGCCTCCAGCCTCCCGGCTGATGACACACGTGACAAGAAAGCGCGAGAAGGATGATCTCAACCTTAAAAGTGTATGTATGCTGCCCAGTGCCCGACCTACCAGTTTTAGGTGACAAATTAGCAGAAAGTTTCTTTCTCAGACCGTTTTGTGCATATCCTTTCACTGAACTTCCCAGTTTGTGTGGCCACACAGCCAAGGAGAAAAACTTTTAGGTCATAAATTTTAAAGCTACCACAACAGCAAAAATCACCAGAGACAGTTGCCCAGGTTACACCTCTAACTGCTAACCTGAATAGAAACCATAGCTCAGTGTCATCTATATCTCCTTGATACTCTGTCCCTTTTAACTTAACTGTATGGTAAGATTTTGCTACTGCCGTTCAGAAGCTTATGAGCAACTGAAGTTGCCCAGAATCAGCTATACTCCTCACAAGGCTATTTATTAGACAACCGCTCTTCAAATTAGCACTCTATGAACACATTCACCCTGTTTTGAATAAACAGCTACTGGAAGGCATAGACCCTGCAGTTACTCACAGGAAAAAGATGTGAGCAGTGACAGCTGAGACAGTGCACAGAGCAGCCCTGCAGCAGAGAGGCTTTGGTAGCCTCCCCTCCAGCTGAAGCCAGCCAGTTCCCAAAGGCAAGGCAGGTAGGCCACCCAACTCTGGACTAAACAAGGAGCTCCTGGGTACTTTTACTAGCTTTGGTTACTAGCCAGGAGAGACTAAAGTCATGTCAAGCAGAAACTGGAGATGTCAAAGACCTTCCTCGCAGGTGTTAACAGGAAAAGTGAACTCAACAGGGCTCGACCAAGCACCTTGCTGATGACACATTCCTAATGACATTTACCACTAGACTAGTCCCCAGCCAGCATATATTCAGATTTTTAAGGTCTAACAAGCACCCAGGCAGAAAACACAATGTGCAGAAGCAAGGCACATTTCCCTAGAAGAGCAGTGCCCTGCCTGCCGTGTGGCAGTTGTGAGCATCTCCCCACGCCACATCCAGTTCCCTCCCCATGCATGCTACTAATGCCATTACAATTATTAAAAATTCCCAAATAGCCTGGCCTGCTCCAACTGCCTCAAAAACCAGAAGCGGGAGAAGTATTAACCAAGCCAAGCACTACTTCCAGTTTCACCACCAATTATAGTTACGTATCATGTTTTATGTAAGCTGACTACAAATGATGTTTCTTAACAAAAACCACTGTGCGATGATTTAGGAAGCATTTCAGTTTAAGGGGCTGACTAAAGGAAAGGCTGAGGAAAATGAAAGAGTGAAGCCTAAGATGGGCTGCAAGCATTGGGAAGAAAGAGAGGCTCTATGGGCAGAGCAAAGAAAGCATCCAACAGCACTGAGAGCCTCCCACCCCAGGCGAGCCAGAACAAGGTCTCATTTACCTCCTCACCAAAGCAAAACTAAAATGCAGTTACCACAATATTAGCGGTTCTAAGAAAAAAAATCTTCATTGCATTCACCCCCCCCCGGACTTCTTCGCACCAAGTGCTTAACCTGATATTTTCCTATACACCAGGACCAGGCATCAAAGCTAAATCAGCTCCCTGAAGCACAGTGACAGAATGACTGTTGCTCTCAGGCCCAAGTAAAGGAGCAGCTGGGAACACAACTTACAAAATTGAGGTAGCTATGTACTTTTTGTTGCCTTTTTGAAATGGCTTCAAAGTCACAATGAATTTTATCTTCTACTTGGATGAAATAAACTTATTTTTCAGAAGCAAGATAGCATTTTTCAGCTAGCAGCAAATCTGGAAAGGCAGCTTACACCCAAGGATATGCCTGTGCAAGATTCCAAGGGGTTTCAAATGAACTCCTCTGAGCATGGTATCTTTCAGTCAGTCACTACAATGCTCCATGCCTCACCTAAGCAGAAGGCTGGTCTCAAGTAACACCAGTTTCCCAGCTCCCAGGTGTGAGAAGGGTGATCCCTTCCTCCTGCAGGAAGAGATCCCCACCACCTGCGCACAGTGGAAGCCCGCACAGAGCAGCAAGGAAGCACTCTCAGCAGAAGCTCTCAAAGCAGGTCCCTTCAGTCCACCAGAAGCAAACTTTAATTTACCTTTTTCACCAGGCAATAGCATCACCACACCGAGGTGGCACCAAGGGATGCATCAGGAATCCAACAACTGCAGCGAAGAGGGATGAAGACTATGAGTGCCCCAGCCGCACCAGGAGAGACATCTCTCCCTGAAACCCGGAGCCCTCACTCCCATTACAAACACCGAACACCATCCCTGGTCACGACCGCGTAAGGGGTCTCACGGCTCTCTCCTGCAACGGTGCAGCAGCACCGTGTGCAGGGGACCACACGCTTGCCTGCAAGGAGATGGATGCGCAGGGAGGATGGAGAACGACCGCAGCAGGTCCCTGCCAGATGAGCGGGGCTTCAGGAGCGCTTCTCCAACTGATTACAGGGAATCAGCGGGGCGGTGCAGCACTACCCCCTCACACCCCCGGCACTGCGCCCGGCCGGCGCCGGGGGTCCCTCGCAGGGAGGCGGATGCGGAGAGGATGGGATAGGCCGGAGCACAGGTGCGCAAACGCTCCCAGCCCGACAAGAAAGTGGCGAAACCGCCCAGGCCGGGACCCGGCAGCCCACTGGGGAACACGCTCCCGAGCACCCCGCCAGCCAGAGCCCCCCCCCCAGGGCTGAAGGAGCGAGGGCCGCAGACCCTCCGGCGGCGCGGGCAGGGCAGGGCAGGGCCGGGGCCCCTCGCGAAAGCCTCCGCCCGGGGCCGCAGCGCACGGCAGCGGCCGCAGGCGGCGGAAGCGCCCGACGCGCAGGCGGGCCGGGCCGGGCCGGGCCGGGCCGCGCCGCGCCGCGCCGCACCGCGCCGCTGGCCTGGTGCGCCGCTCGCCGGCAGCCCCCCTCCCACTTCCCGCCCCGCCGCCCGCTCCCCCCGGCCCCGCCGTCCGGCCTGCGGGCCCGGCTGCCGGGACGGCTCGGAGCCGGCCCGCGGGGAACGCCACGCCGCGCCGCGCCTCACCTCAGCGCCAGGGGCCGGGCCCGGCCCGACCGCGCGCCGCAGCCCCAGCCCCCTCCCCGCGCAGCCCGCGCGCACTGGCCCAGCGCCGGCCCCGCCCCGCCCGCCGCCATTGGCCGGCCGGAGCCGGGGGCGGGGCCGCGGGTTCCGGTGGCGGCGGCGTGGCGCGGCCCGAGCTGTGCCTCTGCCGCCGGCAGCGGGCGTGTAACGGAGCCCCGGGATCGGCCCGGGGCATCCCGGCCCCCGCCCTGCTCTGACTTCCGTCTGAGTCCCCCAGGGAACGTTGGCAGCGGAGGAGAACCCGTGCGGCGGCTGCGGGAGGCCCGGGGGGATGCAGGCCCCCTGCGCCCCGAGAGAGATGGAGGGAGGAGGGCTGTCCGTCGGCCCTACCCGCTCCACCCCCACCCCCCTCCCCCCAAAAAAACAACAAAACAGAAACCTGGAATCACGCAGCCGGACGGACCGAGGCACCCCAAGCCGGCCGGGGCTCTGCCTGGGGCAGCAGAACACTGGCAAGTGCAGCAGCTGCTGAGATCCAGGCAACACAGCTCGTAGGTTTTGCCTTGAATAGCGAAGATCGCGGGTTTCCAGTTATTTTCACGAGCAGACCGATTTTAAATAGGGATAGAAAGAGCCGCAGCGCTGCAGAAGGGGAGAGCAGACGTGGGTGCTGCACCCATGTGCCAAGAGCCGGCCCAGCAGCATCGGGCGCTGCAAAGGGGCTGAAGAGCATCAGATCATCCTCCTCCTCCTCGGTCCCCAACCAGCGAGCCGGTCTGCCAAGTACCACAGACAAGAAGCAAACGCTGTAGGAAATTCAGCGCAGGATGAAGAGAGTTCTGCCTGAACACACCTTTGCACCTTCGGCGTTCGGAGTCTGCTCAAAAGCAGATGGCAAGGCCTAGCGATAATGGCGCGGCCAGGGAAAGAGCGGTCCTTGAAAAGGGGTGCCTTTGAGAAACACCCCCGGTCACCCAGAGGGACCGCACCTCCCCGCAGTCTGCTCTTCAAGACAAGAAACAACAGATACTTGGATTTCTCTAGGAAAGGGTTGATGGCCAATAGCACAAGAAATGCCAAGAGCCACCTTGTTTCTGAGAACTTGACCTTTTCACAACAATTTGAAAACCAAAATATTAGCATAGCATATGACTTTTATATTAACAAAACACATAAATAATGCAGAACAGCCCTTTCAACCTGGAGCAGCTTCACCACTCTCACCCACAGAAAGAAGCAACTCACAAATTTAATGAGTAATTCCTGACTAGCAACATTCTCCTCTCTTTAAAAGAAAAAGGACACAAGGTTTTAAAAATATGTCCCATTATCTCTTCTCCTTAAAAAGTGAAATGGAGCTGAAGAACCTCATGCATACAAAAAAAATCAGGAAAGTTGCAAAAGTATACACAGCATTTTAGATAACTCATTCGTAAAAACATTTGTGATTCCAATAAACTGAAGTGCTTTCATAAGTGAAATAGATGTTTCGGTATCCTGGTTTGCCTAGCATTTGCATTGCTCTTCCATAGGCAATGAAAATGGAGTAGTTGATTTTATTTGCAGCTTAAGCACTAACACAGTTTCACATCCTTTAAAGTGTAGACACTTCAGAGTAATCTTCCTTTCTGTCACTGACTTTAACATCTAAAAAGAGCACAAAAACTTTCTTTTGCAAGTTGGAGAACAAATCTCATGTGATCACTTTAAAAGCAATCAGAGAGGAAGCAATAATTACAGATAGAGTAAAGTCTTTAGAAGCGTCAACACCCTGCTGTTTATGCTTCGCTGTATATTGCTAACTTTTATTGCTCACACAAACCACAGATAATTTACTGCGCTGAAACAATCCAGTAATGAAAAGGCACCAAAGGTTGTGTGTGTTCGAGTGTCCACATACCCAGTACCTCTGTTTCTACATGCACCTCATTTCTAGCCTTTCTACGTACCACAGGCAAAAAAATTATTTTTTGTCATAGCATGAGGAGTTTAGCAGGATGCACAAGTATTCCTCCGAGACCAGTTTACTTGCCATGAACCAGAACCTTAAGAAGTCTGTCCTTTTCATACCCTTTTCATTCCCAATTCTTCAGGGCAGACAATACCATCCATGCTGATGGTACCTGGCAGCTATCGCTACCTAGATGCTAAAACCTTTCTATAACAGGTTTTCTCATATATGTGTGTGTGTGTGTATATATATATATATATATATCTCATAGAATCATAGAATGGTTTGGGTTGGAAGGGATCTTCAAAGATCATCTAGTTCCAGCCCCCCTGCCATGGGCAGGGACACCTTCCACTACACCAGATTGCTCAAAGCCCCATCCAACCTGGCCTTGAACGCTTCCAGGGATGGGGCAATCACAGCCTCTCTGGGCAACCTATTCCAGTGCCTCACCACCCTCACAGTGAAGAACTTCTTCTTTACATCTAATCTAAATCTGCCCTCTTTCAGTTTAAAGCCATTACCCCTTGTCCTATCACTACATGCCCTTGTAAAAAGTCCCTCTCCAGCCTTCTTGTAGGCCCCCTACATAGAGAGAGATATATATAAGAAAACTATAACATACATACAAGTCACTGTAACAGGTGACTTCTCCCTCTTAGAGAAGTCACCACCCATTTTCACACTCCTACCCGCGTGCTTAAGAAGCAGGCTATGAAGGGACATGGCACCACCTGTCATCTTCAGTTCCTTCCACCAGAAGCAGGGGAAGGGACAAGAAGGGACAAGACTCCACTTTTACGAGCTAGAAGACAAAGACAGCTCTGCACTCACTGAATCGTTTGGCAGGGAACTGGCCGTGAACAGATGATGCAATTCCTGCTCCCAACCAAAAGGGTACAAATAGGAAGTGCCTTACCAAGCTGAACCTCTGTGCTACACACTTGGTTGTTTACAAAACTGCTCAGCAACTGGAATGCACAAAATGTGCTTGAGATATGGTGTTTGGTGACTGGATCTGAAACCTAAAAGAGGGAATGGATGGTTATCTAACCCACTACACATGGACTTGGCAATATGTTCCTCACAGCTATCCACAAAGACCTCTGAGTTTCCTTAACTCCCATGAAGGCAAATTTTCTGACCATCCAGGCAGTTATGTTTTAATCCTTTACAGGAGAAGGAAGTTTAGAGAACAACGCTAGAAGAATAATGTCATTACACATGAAAGTCAGCTGTTACTGTTGGAAGGATGCTGTGTCAGGACAAAGTACAATTTTATCCTTGTGAGATAAAAAACTGATAATGAGGTGTAACTCATTCACTCAGCTAATATTACAGATAACCTACACCATATTCTCCTCTTGGCCTGAGTGGGACAATTAGAATTACCCTTCTACTACACTATGATGTCATCACTTTCTTTAATCACCCTCTGGATGAGGGTGAAGGAAGTCTTCAAAGTAGGTTTCTTATCCAACCAAGAAACACAGCAGCTGGAAAAGCTTCTTCCTGTTCAAATCCTTCATTATGGCAAACAGAAACTCTGCAGACTGAAAAATTAGACTTATTGCTAATTTCATTAGCACATATTTTCCAAATACATAATACAAAGTTTTGTTTCTTAGAGCTCTCCTATCTCACAATGACAAGACAAGCAATTCCAAAAACTTATATGATGTCTCCCCTTCTGTCTATAGCAGAAGATAGGTACAGCCAAGAATAGAAATAGTTACAATCATTTAAGCCAGCATTTTGTACCATGTACACCATGCTTCCCCACTTTAACTGGGCTGCTCATCACCAGTTCACTTCTCTAGCATGTTGCACTGGGACTGTATAATGACAACACGTGTAGACGTGCCAAGGCTGAAGATGTGAAGATGAATTGGTATGGGTTTCATTGCAGGTGGGCCAACCCAAGCACCAGAATCCCTGGGGGGAGCAGGTTCACAGAGCTTTGAATGCCACAGTTCACTGCTGTTGTCCTACTTTGGTGGTTCAATGTAGTGCAGTGCATTGTGCTACAATTCTCCCGTCAATTACTACCTAGAGATATTCAACAATTTGCTGTACACATCATTAACCTAAGCCTAAGCGCAGTGTTAGTTAGGACCAACTGCAAGGGCTGATAGCTTTCTTCACAGGATGATCACTCTTTTCCCATCACCTTTGAGGACCTGGTGTCACAGTACCAGCTGTAGAGCATCTCAGTGTCCACCAAGGGAAAAATTCTCATTTCCACAAATGTGTTCATATCTTTGGCTGACTGTCATGACAGTTAGTGACTACCCTGGTCATATTCCTGATCTGAAAGTGTTTCATCCTGGAAGAGCTCAGTCAACTACTTTCCAGTTTGTAACGGTCGGTGCAGCAGAACCAGACAGGAGACTAGTTGTCTTGTCCCACTAAACCCTTCTCTGGATTGCCTTCCACATTGACTCAGATATCTCAGTAGAAACTGCGTTACACGGATTGGCGAATCATTCCTCAACCTGTCTCATCAGTGATAAACAAGTTCTCTACCTAACAGCTCAGAATTATATCAGACCACTTCTCAAATAGGAAAACCAAGCCAATTTCAGCGATTATAGCCAGGTGTTGTTCTGTACTCGCAGCCCACTTGTACCCCAGATGGTAGGAAAATATGAAAAAGAAGAAAGTGAAATCACAGAATTTGATCAATACACTGATTTGATCGATACAATGATCATAAGCAAAGGGCAAAAGGCTCAAGCCAAGGCGAACAGGAATTGCTGGGTACCTGAAGATTTGATTGGTGTGATCAGCAAAAAGAATGAGTAACACAGACATACCTGTACATATCATTTTCTGGAATTCCTCTCTTACACCAGGTTCACTTACTGTTAAAGTTGACCTGGAGGCACAGGAGGCATACTGTTCTTCAACACTTATGAGTGAAGATACTTCAAAAACAGGCAGAATGCACCTTGTTCTACTGGCAGAGATACAATGTCAGAGGTACTCATCATTAGCAGCATCTAGCTAAACCAACTACAGAAACTAATTTCCATGCTACAGAAACTTGTAGACTCTTTGAGGGGGGGTTCCACTTCCAATCTTAACTACTTCTGCCTCCCCCACCCCAGTCATGATATAGCACTTCTCACAGGGAATTGAGACAACCCTTCTGGGCTTTTCAGGTTGCTCCCCTCTGAGGCATTTTTTGGGAGCCCTTCTACACACACTCTACCTAGCAATTACATTGACCTTTATAAAGTGCAAAGTCCACTAGCCTCAGACTATGACCTAGAATTAAACCTTCAATATTAACCAATTCTTTAGAACAGGCATGGGCACTTAAGTGCAGGAAAAAAATTCTGCTACTCTGCTAACAGAAAAAATTAGTGGATGCAATCCTTTTTTGCAATCACCTACTTTGACTTTCATCATTGTATCTGTATTTTAAGTTAGCTCTCATGGTGAAAGTGGCAATTACACCAAACAAATTAAGCACAACATATGTTCATACCTGCGTGCGCGCGCACACACACACACGCAGGCACCTGCTCTGCAACTTCTTTCAGTCTGATTAATGTACCTGCCTAAACATGTTCTTGCCCAGAAGGTTCAGTCTATAGCCAGCAGCAGTTCTGAATCAACAGCACAAAAACGAAGAGCATACACAAGCTACAAGCTGCAAAGTAATACGGCTGCTGAGCCACAAGACTGAAACAAAAGTCCAGGCAAAAACTGCCAACCGTGGCACCTATTTTCTTCATCTATAGGTAGCCGCAAAAGAACAGGCACAGTCCAATCGCACATTGCCCCCATGTGGTAAATCCTTCCTATTGCAGAAAAGCATAAATATCCCTAGAATTCCCCTAAATTTGCTTTAAACTGAATCCCAAGATTTTCCAATAGATGTTAATTCTTTGACTGTAACAGCCTAAACATTAACGAAAGAGTAATTTTTACAACATTGCAATTTATTTCTCTTCTTTACTTAACAAAACCTGCACAGTGAGGTTAACCAAGTATGTCTGAAGCAGCAAGGCCTAAAAAAAATACCCCATACAATTGGGAGTGTCAGAAAGCTCTCCCCCCCCCCCCCTTTTTTTTAATCTCATTGAGTTTCATCTAATTTCCCTACCCATAAAATCAGACTAGTATTTGTTATCTCAGAGGAGCTGCACAAGAGTTCAATCCAGTCACGACTTGCACAGTGCTTCAAAGATCTACATCAAAAACTTCTGTAAGTGGTTGGAGAGGGAGAGGGTGGGAAACAAGACATCACCAAACAGAAACCACCACTCCCCCAAAATCTGAAATTCTAACAAGAAAAAAAGATCATCTCTTTTTCACATACCAATAAACTTTAGTCGACACAACTACATGAAAGCCCGATTAATGTACGTTTCGAAAAAAAGTATCATAACTATAAAGGAGAGAAAGGCCTAGTCCTATTTCATAGACAGGATACTTCAGAACAAAAAGAAAAAACAAACACTAATCACAGATAAGCGTGGCAACTATTTTACCACCAAATAAACCCAACTTGAGGTTTTCAGTAACACTAACTGTGCTACCTTAAGTTACTTTCCAAAAAATGAGGCAACCGAATGGTAGATTGCTAGCAAACCAGTGAACTGTTAAGATTCCTCACTCTGCCCCCCAAACCAAGCAAATTGTTCCAGCTGTTTGTGCCAGGAACGAGAGGGCGTAACTCCCCACGGACACCGAAAGGCAGAAATCGAGCATGGCCCAGGGCTGCGCACAGCTTGTCAGACACAAGGACTGCCATTCCTGCAACGCTGTTTTTCTGCGTTTCAAAGTAGATGAAGTAGGCAGCCTGAAACTGTTTGCTGGGCATGCAATGAAGACTAAAACCAGTTTTCTTGCTCTGGGTATAAACTTCCCAAAGAGAGTGCTAGTCAGCAAGCTAACTGCTTCACTGAGATACCACTGGCAAGCCAAACCGCATGTTCTCTTCAGGGGAAAAAGCTCTGAACTTGGAGCAAGTACTGCTACAGGAACAGCTTGGCCTGGGTTTTAGGCTCTTCCTTATGGAAAAGCTTCTTAAAAGTAAAAATTAATCAAAAACATTAAAACAACAGGGGAATTGCAAATTACGAGGCACAGGAGTGGGCACGTTCTGAACGAAGTGCTTTACTGTCAGTGCCTTTCCCTTTTTTTAATAAACATGCTGTCGAAGCAGCACAGTATCTGTTTTAATGAGTGTTTTGCATTAGCTCTCAGGGTGTGTTTATTTACCCATTCTATAGAATATGCTGAGTTATCTTCACATAACTTGGGAGCTCCTCCATTTCCTATATGGGAATTTTCCCATGAATTTTTGGCTTCTGCTTATAAAAATGAGGCGATTCCGTCTCTTTGCCCCACCGGCCTCAATTTGTTTCTCAATAAAAACCAGGACAGCCAGCTTACAGCACTTTAAGCACGATACCTCAACACAGCAAAGTTGCTAATGGCTGGCATGTCTTATAACTCAAATATCTCTGACTTTTTGCCATACTTTCCTTCCTGCGACTTATGTGGTTGAGCAGAAATTTGTATCTGGCAACGTGGACCCCTCTCGGAACACAGCCATACCTTAAATCTGATGTGCCAAGCACCGATTACATCACCTCAGAAGATAGGTGCAAAGCTGAGGATCTGAGAAGGGCTGGCTGAGACTAGAGCATAAACAATTAGCTGCATCAGTCTTACCAAACCATTTATACTGGGTTTCAAAGTGAGCAGGAGTAAGCCCCAGGCTTGGCAGAGTTAGTAACTCTCCTTGTTCTTTTCCTATCAAGGAGCTCAGTCTTTCCCACAGCAATCAAAGCACTGCACTTCTTGCTTTGTGGGACCTGTCTTTTATGACTGAACAGGCTGTCTGCAGGGCCGCCTCTGCTCTAGCCAGAGGTAGTTTCCGAAAAGCATGTTGTTCTCTGTCTGAGATAGCTGGACACCTCCTCCGTCTTGCTAGATTTACAGGCTCTCATTCCTGTGGGTGGAAGGAAGCTTCATTTGTCTACTGCATTTCAAGCACCGAAACTAAACTTGCAAACGTACAGCTACATCAGAAGATCTTGCCTTGCTAAACACTGTAGAAACTCCCCAACGCACCTGAAACTTTGACACACCCTTACATGGCTATGAGCCAGACCCAGGCAATTCTGTCACGTCTGGGCTGCACTGTCAACAAAGTCAGCCATCAAACCACGTCTTTGCCAAACTTTTTCTTCCTTCTCATACTCCCTCCATTCCCAGTTTCTGGACTCGACCCAGAATTACACCAAAGCTGACTTCACAGCACACGCTCTCACCTGGTTACTGTGACAACAGGCCAATTTCAGCATCTTTCAAATCTTCACATAAAAGGACACATGAGCAGGTAACAGCACCTCCCATTTTTTGGATGCTGAAGAGATTCCTTAAAGCGCTGTGCTCTGTAACAGTCTGCCTGTGTGCTCCGCCAGCAGGGTGCCACACGGAAGAAAGCTAGTCCAGTAGGACACAGCTACAATACCAATAGCTGCTCTACTACAGGGAAAATACCTGCCTCACTGGTAAACCCGACTGCATTCCCAGCCTTTTTGCCTTCTGGGCTGCCCAAATGAATAGGACATGCTGTGGCCCAGAGCCAGTATCAAGCATCTCTAGAAAGAAGCAACAGATAATGGTGGGAACAGGGCTCTAAGACAACAAAGTTGTTAGCAGAACTGTTCATTTTAACACTCCTGAGAAATGCACTCTGGAATTGTTGCCTGTGGGAAAAGGTCTACAGCAAGTTGAATTATAAAGTGGTTTAATCACCCAAATGAAACCTTTCTTTCCACTGCAAGAATCCTTTAAGAGTTTTTTTCTGGCGCTCTCTCACTGTCTGTCAAGCAGGAGCCCAGTGTTAAGCTCTTTGTGCACTGTTCCATACACAACGTTGGGAAAACAGCAAATACAGAAGATCATATAATTTCATGGAGTTCTTTGTACTGAATTCTAGTAGAATGTCTTTCCAAGCGACAGTTTCAATTCTTCCCAAAGCCTTTACAGATTATATTCTTGCACATTCCCCAGACTGTCACCAATCAACAACCTTGTTTGCCCTCTATTTCAGATACTCCCATAAAGCATGCAGCATTTCATGATCTACTACCAAGTGTCCAGAAAAATGCAGAAAAAGTGACATTTTTCTTTACACAGAGGTAAAGAAACAGGAGTTAACAGATATTTTGTTCACCTTTTTTTTTAAACCACTAAATCTGTGAAACAAACTAGCAAAATCCTGATGGAAATCCTCTTTCAGGGCATGGATGCAAGATAAACCAGCAAGAATGCCCCTGAGTAGTCAATGAAATGGATGCATGAGTTGTGCCTAGCCACATCCATACTAGACGCTCAGAAAGAACCATGCAATATTTGTCTGGTTGACCACATGATAAACAGGACTTTGTGTGGTGCAGGATAGTTACCTGAAAACAAGACACTTCTCTGCACTCATGCTGTCTACTCAGATATAAACAAAGTTACAATTCACAAGTCTGAAACTTCATTTCTTTCGGAGTCTTGTGAGGATATCCTACTAATTTCCAGCTTTTTTTGAAGATAAAGCAATAAAAAACTCCATCCCTTTTTGCATTTTTGATACTGCTGCCCAGGATAGTAAACTGCAAGTGCATTGTTAAGAGAAAGGCCAAATATATAGTCCTTTTTGGTAGAATTTGTTAATGAAATGCCAAGCATTCTTTTCTTCTAGCATCACAAGAAGGCTTTCTTCTCAGTCACTTATTCTGAGGTCATTAGAGTGTTTATGAAGAAAGAGAGAGCACTATGACTAATTCATCCACAGGTGTCAACTAAATGGGAAGCCTAGGAGCAAGTGGTGTAAATTTGATCTCCAGCCCAACCATCCTGATATTCAGAATGACCTGAAACAGGTACACAAGAGGCTCTAAATGATCTTCTTTCTCATTCCTTGCTGAAGAGCCCAGGGAGCAAGCTCCAAGTACCCTCTTTAGAAAAGGGAACACTTCTGTAGGCAAGCCACTGTCACTAACTAGAACAAGAGGAATCTACAAGAATGTTACCCCAAAGGTGTGGATGAAATACAAGAAAAATGCTGGAAATTTGCAGGATATCAAATGGAAGAAGCAAAGGGCAGGAGTCTAAAGACAGAAGAGAAACATCTACTGAATAGCACAGAGACGATCAGAAGAAAATAAAACCTAAGGACACTGAAGAACGGTAACAGTGGGCGAAAAGGACTGGAAAAGAAATATTCATAGAAGCACGGGCATAAAGTGGATGAGAAATGAATTCAGAGAAAAGGGTTAAAAAAGATACACATACACAGTTATACAGAAAATCTGCATCCAAATATATTCAGCTGTGTTATGCTACCACATATAAAAACATGAGTTTATCTGCATAGCCGTATACTAACAATGCACTGCAATGCCTCCAAAATAACGGGATCGCTTAGGCTTATTAAGAACATTTAAAGTAAAATAAAACTTGTTCCAGCATGTCAGCACACAAGTCAACATGCTGCCTAAAAAAATGCATTAGTGTAACACTCCTTCCAGCACTGTCAATGGCAAAACAAGGTACAAATTACATTATCAATGTGGATAGTGAGGTTTATAATGATTTGAATAATGTTTACACCAAACCATCATAATCTCTTAATTATTTTTTTTCAAGCCCAATCTTCCTTTTTCTTCCTATGTCAGAGTGTATAATAGAAAGGTTGGAGAAGACCACTGGCACTAATCCACACATTTCTGAACAGAAAGCGTACAATATGTTTACCCAGTTTTGTGAGGTGTTTCACATGTCAGTTTGGCATGCTATTTCAGTCGCTGTCCACAATTACCATTCTTTTTGTTTACGAGCATGGAACTAACAAATCTGGAAGATTTTTTTATAATAAATTTTCCAGTAATTATTTCATTGTGCAACTCTTAGAGCAATTCTTTTCCAGCACTCCATTCCAAAATTGGATTTGAATTCCACAAAAGTAGTCTTCCATACCTGGCAGAAAGGATGTCATTGTGAAAAAAATACAATCAGTACAAACAAAAAGTCTTCTTTCAAAAAGCAGGTCTGACATATTCAGGATGCTTCCTTGCCTCTTCTCTCACTATAGCCTAAAGATGAATCTTCCTTTAATGTATCAGTTCCACACCAAATACTTCAGATAAATGAAACATAAACATACTTTAAAACCATACATGAAGGGTCACAACATGCATAAGTTGCGGTCTGACTACATAATGTGTGCCCCCCAGCAATGCAAAGCAATCCCGTACAGCAACCCAAAGCAAGCTGTCCAGACCAGGGCACATGCAAAAGCAACACATTCCAAATTTAAAGTACTGCTGTAAAATCCTCTGGTATTAACAGTTAGCTCAAGAATCCAAAGACAAGGTGTCCTGGTTTCAGCTGGGATAGAGTTAACTGTCTTCCTAGTAGCTGGTACAGTACTATGTTTTGAGTTCAGTATGCGAAGAATGTTGATAACACTGATGTTTTCAGTTGTTGCTAAGTAGTGTTCAGACTAAAGTCAAGGATTTTTCAGCTTCTCATCCCCAGGCAGCGAGAAAGCTGGAGGGGCACAAGAAGTTGGCACAGGACAGAGCCAGGGCACCTGACCCAAACTGGCCAACAGGGTATTCCATACCATGGGACGTCCCATCTAGTTTAGGAACTGGGGAGTGGGGGCAGGGAATCGCTGCTTGGGCACTAGCTGGGTGTCGGTCAGCGGGTGGTGAGCAAGTGCACTGCGCATCATTTGTACATTCCAATCCTTTTATTATTGCTGTTGTCATTTTATTAGTGTTGTCATTATCATTATTAATTTCTTCTTTTCTGTTCTATTAAACCGTTCTTATCTCAACCGACGAGTTTTACTTCTTTTCCCGATTTTCTTCCCCATCCCACTGGGTGGGGGGGAGTGAGTGAGCGGCTACGTGGTGCTTAGTTGATGTCTGGGGTTAAACCACGACACAAGGACACAGCCTGGTGCTCTTAATCTGTAACAGCCACAGGGGTCACTGAAGTTGTTTCACAGGAAAAGGAACCCTAAATTATTTTGGAACATCTAGAACAAAGATCAAACACCCTTTCCCTCTCTCCAGAGATGAAGCACGATTAACTGAAGAAAACAGTGACCCTTAACACTTAAAGCACCACCTAACAACAAGTAGTTTCATTCTATGCTAACATATTAATTAAGGGACATGCAAGCTTGGTGAAAGCTGCTGAAAAAGCAAGATCCCATAGGCAGGACTTTGGCAGCTCTGGGAACACCCATAGGGAAATGCACTGTACCAATACACTTGGAGCATACAATACTCAATGACCATATTTTATGCAGGTTCATCCATGTGTTCTCTTTCAACCACATCTGCATTCCTCCTGTCTATTTAAGACATATCACCACAAACAAATTCATATTGCCAGTGTTGATTATAATAATGAACCACAACAAAAAAGTGTATTTTAGCGTTTTTTTATTATAGATTTGGCTAATGGCAGTACATAAAACAGAATATAACAGATTTTTGTACCAAGAGCAAGTAATTTTTGCTACCAACTATAAAGCTCTGCAAATTCCAAAGTATTTTGACTCCTAAAATAAAAACCGTTACAATGCTGTAACAGAAAAAAATTGTGGCCAGTTCAGCAAGCCACCAAACAACATCTACCTTTTGTCTCTGTCTTTCTTCTACCACTAGCTGAGTCTGTCTGAAACAATCTGAGAAAGGTAGTCTCACTTTTCATGTCTTACGATGAAACCATTAATTACAAGACCATCACAAGAAAAGTGAAGGGGAAATAGACCTTCAGAGACATCAGGAACACTACAAATGATTGCCCCAAAGACTTGGGAAGAAGAAGCAATTAGCTGTCTTAAGTATTTCAGTTAAAATGGCAAGTGCCATAAACTTGCTTTTTCCTATTAAAAAACAAAACAAAGCAAAACAAATATGAAAATATTTCTCCTGCTAGAATTTGTAGATCAAAAATTATTTGCCCAAGAATCAAACAGAATACTTTATCCTGATCAAATATTTTAATAGATACAAGATATTTCAAAGAATAAGACATTGCTTAAAATAATTCCACAGGTAGTGACCAAACAGCACTAGATGCATGGACAATCTGCTTTTGTTCCCATGTTAGAAAATATAGGAAAAAACTATCAAACCAACATACCCAGAGAAAGTTACATGTACAACCAGTCCCCCTTTACGTACATTTTAGATTTCACAGTTTTTCTTCAAGTACGGGTTCATAGCACTATTGCAGCTTACCATACCCTACCAAGCTTATAGGTGAAAATATGCATGTCCCAGAGTTGCTCCCCTTGGCAAAGCAGACAGTGCCTGAAGCATGCTGTGTTTAAAACATTTAACAGAGAGATACCAGACAAATAGCTTAGAAGTGGACAAATACTGTTATCAGAAACCAGATTTGTGGCAACTGAAGAACAGCATGAGACTTCACAAAGTATTTGATGACTTAAGTTTACAGTAAGTTTTTTTGGTAAATTTATGACAACTGATTCACAAAAATATATCAAAAGAAATAAATAAGTTGTTGTGGAGTGTTTTCTGACAATACTGCCACATTACTTTGTTTCTACACATTCTTTCAAAAAAGCAAGAGAAGAACTTAGAAGTGCATGTTTTTCCATCTAAGTTTCATATGTAAATATTTGACAAAATGAGACTTAACACTTCTGTGCATCTCAACATACAAAAAGGTTCTCATTTTCAATTTTCTCAAGGTTAGGGAAGGTCAAATTAGTTGTGCAAAACTTTGACAGTAATTACTTTTGAGAAGAAAACTGGAGCTCCCTAGCAAAGGCTACGATGCAGGATTTTACTTCACATTTTTCAAAAGATGCAAATATAAACCAATTCATAAGCAGTAGTTTCAGGCAGCTAAAAATTTCAGTTGCCTAGCAGGTTTACATTTAATCTAGCCACTTAAGTACCACTGCAATTATACATTAGCTGTAGAAATCCCATTAATTTTTTCAAAGAAACATTAAAAAAATTATAAAAGTCACAGCTGCACCTGAGCTCAAAGAAGAGAAAGAAGTTGCAATTCTACCTATTTATTAGCTGTTCAGATAACAATGTTTTGTAACAGATCAGATTAGGAAATCTGATTGCTGGCTTTATCAGAAGTGGTAGAAAAAACAACCACAGTGTATTACTGCTTACCCTATCAGCTACCACCTATGTAGCTGTATACTATAGCTGTTATTACGTACTGCAAATACAATACCAGATATGATATGTAGTAGAAGTCCAGCCAAGCTAAAAACCAGTCTCCTTTACTATCAGTGTTAAGGAAAGTGACCTTGGCCTAAAAAAACCCCAACAACTGTAACTTACCAGAGTCACTTCCAAAGTAATACTGCTAACTCCATCTTGGAGCAAGACCTTAAAATACAGCTTGCATTGATCCTGTCAGGCACAGATCACTTTATAAAAAGAGAAGTGTGCTAGTATATATTTTATACTACAGTTAACAGTTTGCAATGCCCTAACAATAGTATGAAAATACTCATTAGGAATGATAGAACTTCTTACACATTTGGATATAGGAAACACCCATGCATAGAAAACTACTCTTTGGGGGGTTTACCTCATTTAACAAGATCAGCATTATTCAAGTTTATTTGGCTACAGTAATGCAAGAAAATAGCAAGACTGATTTGGGCTGACCTACAAGAAACTCTTAAAAATTATCTGCAATAGTATAAGAGATTTTAGGCAAACAATAAAGAATATACATCCCTCAAGGTTAAATCTGAAGGAAATAATGCCTGTCATCTAAAATACAGCGTGCACCTTAAAGAGGCATTTCCTCTTATTTCTTTTGTTAAGACACAAGGCATGCTTGAATTTTAGTTTGATACTTGCAGAGGCCAAGGAAATCATCCGCACTGAGCAAAGACAGAAAAAGGGCTGATGGTCTCACAGACACACACCTGTAAACACTGCAAAAAGTATAAAATTAACCTTGCAGGGATCCTTAGTGAGGCGACTATCACATGCCACTGAACAAGATATCACTGACAGCTGTTTACTTCTAAATGTGATACAAAGTTAAAGGCAGGGAGCTAATAAGCCATATTAAAAAAAAAGCAATTATTATCTAACGCCATACCAGGCTAGAAAAGTTTCAATGTCTATTTTGTATCCCTAATACAATGGGAAATTGAAAATAAGCTAAATAAGCTCAATATAAGAATTACTAAACAAAAACAAAGTCAGATGTGTATAATATATAAAATACCCACTGACTACATGTTATGAAATACGTATCACAAGAGTTACCACAATGCATTTCCACGTTAAACTCTAAAGCAAACTCCAAGTCACATGTTCAGCAAAAGGCTTCCTTTCTGGTATAACACCACCGTAATTCAACTCCAGAAGTTCTCTTTTAAGTCAGGGTATAAAGTAATCTAAAAACAAGACATAAAAATACAATTTAAGATCAGCTATCTTCTTACAGTTAGAAACCCAAAAGAACTGCACACATTTTAAAAGTCACAATGAAACAGTGACTTCATCATGAGTTTGAGAATCACCTCTTTACACAATTTCAAAGACTCCTTCCATGATTCTTGCCAGCATATATTTTATTGACTTTCTGGAAAATTTGAGTGTGTGTGTGTATATATATATATATACACACACACACACACACTCACACACACACAAAACCACGCTAATATTTAGTTTGGCTCCAAGCCATTTCACTCCACAAACAACAGTTAAACCTTAAAAATTAAAATTAAGACTGAAACCTATACAAACCCACCTTGCAAACAGTTTTCCAAAACTTCTTAATACCAACCACAATTACGAGTAGTTAAAAGAAAAACCCTTTAAGTGGCGTCTGAACATCTTACCAAAGACTTTATACATGGTGTCCATGAACTGCACTACTATCTCCTTCTCCACTTTGCATCTGCATCTGCATCTGTGCCTGCATTCTCGCAATCATCTCCTGCATGCGACGAAGCTGGAAAAGTAGCACAGAAGAATTCTGTAACCTAATCTCACCTCAGAATAGGATTCTTTGCTGCCACCACACTATTAATTATTTATATTAAAGAGGGTACACATATCTGCATTATCTTTATCCAACAGGTAACAACCTCAGGTTATGGCATCCTCTACTGCTCTTCTTCATCCCTTAAGAGGTTGGAAATTTAGTGACTGAAATAAGCAGGCTTTATTACTGTAATTTGGGATGAGATTTTTAAGCATCTCTAAATGGAAGTCTCTGCTTCCTGTAAAGTTAAGGCATAAAAATGATGGTGCTGAAGTGCTGAACAAACACTTAGAGTTACCAAAGCTTATGACCAGAAGAAAAACAGCTTGTTTACATCCCTCCAAACTACACCTGTATCTGTCACAAAAAAAAATTGGCAGGATTACTTCCCAACTCCCTTGCTAGTGATGACTAGGTGGATGCAAGTATTACAGGCAAATCATCCAAGGAGACCTAAGCGTTATTAAAAATGGTTGAAGCTCAATTTTAGAGCACTGCAACATTTAAACACAGGGTAATCACGTAACTCACTACTAAGATTAATTCAGCCATGTTGCATGCACGATACTTAAATTCTTTTATGGTACCCAACTCTGACACGTGGGAAGTCAACCTCACTACTGAAAATATTTTTGGGTGTCTTTGCCTTTGTGCACCTACACTTTAAACTCAAACTAAAGTGTTAAGCTTAACAATGAAAAGTTAAACCTGTGAAATGTTTACACTATTCTTTTTTCATATTCCTTGAAACAACGACCCTCTTCACTTTTAGTCTAGTTATCTTTTGGGACTTGGGTAGCCACTAAGACCACTGGTAGAAGACTGAGTGTCTGCTTGTGCTAGGGCTGACCAAAAAGTCCATCTAACTCAGCCTTTTCTCCAACACTGGCTATTAGCAAATGCATGGAAGAGCCTAACAGCCAGATGCACACACCCAGTATTTCCTGACATATGCTCTCGAACTCTAGAAATCTGTCAATTCTGAACTTGCTAGACCAGAAAATTCTACCTTTGTGTTTAGTGAGCACATTCATGGAGAAAGTAAAACTCCCCAGTCTCTCAGCATTTTTGAGCTCATCTGCATTCTTGCTATGCACAAAATTCCATGCTAATGAGTTCCACAATTTACAGACTATCTTAGAAGTATCTTGCTTATTTTAAATCCGCCACCTATTAATCTCATGAAGCGTGACCTGTTTGTTGTAGATTCCCATTCATCCTCACCCATCATCTATGACTATGTAAAGCCCCTTACTATATCCCTCCCATCTGTCATCTACTTCCCAACAAGAGCATTAACCGCATCTCCCCTTGTACAGGATCAGGTCTCCACTTCAGCCTTTCTGCCCACTTTTTGCTATTCACTGTACTTTTTCTAGTCTTGGCCATATCATTCTTGGGTTAGGGAGACAATGCAAACAGTGTTAGAGCTATGCACTATGGATTTATCATAGCAGCAGAATGAGAACTTCTGTTTTCTTCTTTATTCCTGACAATACCTACCACTGTTTTCTCTTTTGCTGCAGAGCTGAACTGACTTTTTCCCAATCTGCAGTTGCTAACTTTAGAACCTTTACTCACGTGAGGATGGCTCTCCATCCCCACACAACATGCATTACATCCATCGCTGATTAGTACAACGGAATCAGGCATTTTACCAGATTCCACCTGTTCCAATAAATCAGTATCCCAAGACTCCTCTACACCTCTTCACATTCAGTTTTGTTACTGTACCTCGAATAACTTTGTATTAGCAAATTCTGTCTTTTCATTTACAAATTACCATGATCATATAAATAATTTGACCTGAAATAGTGATACAAGAATAAAAATTCCCCCATCACAAGAGTAGAGTTCTGTCATCTTACTTCAGCTTCTTTTTCAAGCAGAATCTGGTCTTTATTTACTTCTTCATCTTCTATTTTCCTAAAACAAGATGGATATTGTTCAATAATGTGCATACATTCCAGATTTTTAACTTCCAGAGAATGCTTTGTTGACAAAATCAAGGCTCTTAGAACACATCTGATGTGTCAGAGTTTCAGAATACAAACAAAATTCCTTGAAACACGTTCCCCATATAGCTGCAATTCATGTTTTTAAATTATTTTTAAGATGCCAATTTATCCCTTACTCCTTCATAAAGTTATGCCCAGAACAAGTACAAACTTCAAAACCCATTCCAGCTATGACTTTAAAATGCGACAGATCTCTGCCTGTAGGCATCAATACAAACTGTTTCTGAACAGTATTCAAGTATAACAATTTACATGAGCATAACAGTATCTTAACCAATTGCAATTTGAGTACCACACAGCTGTAGCAAATTCAAAAATACTGCAAACATATACTCAATTCTTCTCTTTCATTGGTGCAATAAATCAATACAACTAAATCAAATTGTAAGTTCAAGGTAATGCTGGACAAGATGTTAACAAAAATATGGAAGCAACATGTAAAATAACCAGTGCTCTAAGAAATTCTGTATCTGGAAACCTGGCTACCTCCCAGCAGAACCTTCCTTTGATGCAGTTCTAGCCCATCTCTAACTTCATGAACGATGTTTGCTCCCAAACATCTGAAAAGCTCATAACCAAAACCATAGAACACAAACACTGTACATATCTGGAATCCTTCCAGTTGGAGGAACTCTTTATCCTCTGCTCCTCTTAAGACTTTGAGGTTTGATTATTTTTCTAGTATAGTCACTTTTGGTTTTTTTTTTTGCAAGTCCAAAAGATTTCTTTTGTATAACATGTTAAAGTATAGTACGCACATTGATTACTTCTGTCAAAATTAAGCAAATGCTCTCAACCAGTATCTCAGCAAACTCTTGCGTAATTGGGACATTCCAGTTTTACATTGAGAAACCAAACATAAGAATATTTTTATGTACTACATTTCCAAGATTACCTACCACTTTGTAATAGATTTCTCCTATCCCATGTTGCAATGGGGAAGATCTGCTAACAGATCTAATCACACAAGTCCCATCAAAAGTGCAAAGTGAACAAACTGATGCTTGTTGAAAGGTTAACAGAGAAAGGTTAACAGAGAAATAGATTGTCAAAAAATCCTCTGTGCCCAAAAGCCTCTGAGAACATTAGTGAATACAGTCAACAAGCACTAATTGCCAAGCACTGCCTCTGGGATAGGTGCAAGGTTGAAATAAATTCACACACGAACTACCCTCACTTAGAGTAAACAACTACATTCTAGCACCACTTCAGAAATGTGAAAACAAAGACATATGGGCCACTTAACTAGACAAGATACAAAAACATGTTTTAGTTTCACAAAGAAAGATACCCCAACTTAACAGCAATTTACTGTCACAGGTCCTTGGCAGAGGCAACTTTAAATCCTCTAAAAATTGCTAAACATTATTTTAACTCTGGATGACCCTAGGTTACATTACTTCTAAGACCTTTGTACATACCTGTTGGATAACAGGCACCAGAACTTGGTAAAAATATTATTTTTTTTAGCTTGAACTTCAGAAGACAGGATTTAGAAGTCAGGGGAGAAGAGCGTGTCATCTTGCCTGAAGGGTAAACTGGACTTCTAGGCCAATGCTACAGGCAGAGACAAACTCCTTTTCCTGAAAAATGACTAGGCACCTGACAAACCCTATGTCAACAGCATGATGGAAAAAGCTTTGCAAATGTATCAAACCCACTGAAATGTGCAATTATGAAACCCTCTAGTGGTTGAAGTAAGAGAAAGCAACTGAAAAACCTAAACCAGGAAACACCCAGTTTTCAACAAGAACTCACAAACCCAACTTCACAAACCCTGCTATTTTAGTTAAAAATGGGGTGTTCTGCCTGTCTCTCTTACCAGGAGAGCTGTGCCCTACCCACCACAGCTCAAAATAGGGTTGAAAGACATTATCCTATGACTGCTATGCAAAGAAAATTATTTATGTATACCACATTTAATAAAGCAGTGCAGAAGGACTTGAGTTTCTCTTTTTAAAGATGCAGTCCAAATATTCCAGTAGTTAATTCTGAAAAAAAACCCTTTTTTAACATATCAGCACTGACCTAACTTGCAGATTTTTTAAGATAACCTTTATCATAGACATCTGCCCTACTTACTTACTTCCAAGATTCCAATCCAACTGTGTTCAAGCCTTAAAACAAAGCAGAGATCTAACTATCCCCTTTTAATGCCACAACTGTCTCTTCAGATTTAAGTAATACTTTTCCTTACACTCAGTGTAAGCTGGTTGACTGAACTTGGTGCTGACTGGAGCTAGAGAGCTGTCCATGATCTACCAAATCCTAGCAATTAAATGGTAGGAGAGACAGCGAGAGACAAAAAAATCAGAAGAGAAAGAAACAGCATGTAACCATAAGATGACAACCTGCCACCTCGTTTGAGCCTCTCAGAGCGGAAGTTCTCATAGTGGAGATCCTGGGTCACCTCCTGAAGATCTTGCATATGGGTGCTGGAGGAAGAAAAATAATTAAGAGAAAACATACTTGTGTCACATCAGCTTGCTTAATCAACTCTCACATTCAGCACTGTATTGGATGTGTTCAGCACATACACCCATTTAACGTGCTAATTTTAAAGTCAATTTAAGGTAAATTGGTGCAATAAAAGACATATACAGAGACCACCTCAGACCCTGAGGCAGCCCTGACATAAGCTGTCCTCCTGGGTGAGGTATTTGATGAAGCAGTGCTGGGCAGGGGAAACAGAGTAGCAAAGCCTGGTGGACTTTTTAACTTTGCAGACGTATCTACATACAGTTATATTTAAATTAGCACAAGGTGTGAAGCAACCTGGTTTATGTTCCTGGGGATCTGAATAGCAATATAATACTCTGTTCGACGAAAGATTATTTTCACAGAATCACTGAGTAATTCAGATTGGAAAGAACCTATGGAGCCTATGTGGTCCAGTCCCGGCCTAGGCTAGGCCAGGTAGGTTGAGGCTGCTCATTGCCTTCTCCAGACAAATTCTGAATGTCTCCAAGGACTCCACAACCACTCCAAACCCCCAATACAGTGTTTGAGTATCTTCCTGCCGATTGTTTTTTAAACTACCATACAAATGGAATTTTCTAACTTACATTAACATGGTCCTCAGCTTCAGGAAGTCATTATGTTCCGGATTCTCCACTTCAACTACACCCCATGGGTAGAGTCGACCTCTAACTTTTTTACCTTTGGCTTCAATGAGTTGATTGGATCCCACTACACAAAATGGAATGCTGGCCTGAAAGCCAAAAATGCAAAAATTACTAATAATGAACCAGAATAAACAACTCCAAGAACAACTCCTGTTCTGTTCAGCACTGCGTATTATGGTAATAAGTTCCTAATGCTTTTAATTTGAAGGTGTAAAGAAAAAAAAAAAAAAAGCAATTGTTACCACCATCTTCCAGATAGGGAAGCCTGGGCACAGAGACACAGTGACTCACTCAAGGCCTCATCGCAGGTCACTCACTGTATGTATCTTGTTCTAAAGCCACCTGAGCAGTCCAAAAAGATACAGTATATTTTCCACATATGTAACCTATGAAGCCAGTCATACCTTCAGAAGTCTGGTCTGCTCTTTAAAATCTTCATCCTCATCTGATTCGGCATCAGGCAGGTGATAAATCTTGATGCTGTGCTCTTCTATTTCATCCAGAATCTGAGATTTATCATACAAGAAATAGAGTTAATATACATGTAAAGTCAGTACTTTTAGATCTTAAGGTAAAATTACTTAATCAGTTATAGACAGTGTCTTGAGAAATTTGGGCCTATCTCACTGATCCAAATTACTGAGCAAGTATTTTTTTTTAAACACCATATTTCTTCAGGATATTCAACAACTGCTTGCCACAGACTTTCAGACAAACAATAGCGTTCAAATTAACACCATCCTTTGTGGATTACACATAAGAAATTGTGCTTTTTTTAAACCTTTGCAATTGTTTTTTTTTTTTAATTAGAAAGCATTGACTCAGAAGTCGTAATTGCTTTGAACAGCCTAAAACTCCTTGCTCTTGCCTCTGAATTACTATTTGGGGGGTAGGGGCAGGAGTGTTTAAAAATCTAACTAAGCTACAGACACAAGAAATACTTTATTCTGTCTTCATGACTGCTAAGAATGGCATCTGCAGCTGGAATCCATTTGCCATAAACCTGAATTTTGCTCTTTATAAAAAAATTTTTAAAATCTTTAGTTCTGCAGAATTCTAGCATAACACATATATCAAACTAAAGTATATGTCTCTTTTTATTGCAAGTTGGGTAAGATAACTATAAGGATGTTCAGAATAACTGAAAAAACCATAAAGTTTTAAATATTACAGCTAAGACTGGATCAAGTGTGCCTTCTGGCAAGTTAATTCTAACATTTCTTTCTAAATTTCATAGTTATTAACTTATGATGGTTTGTTGCATTCCTGCCCCCCAACCCCACCTCAGCAAATATAGCATCAAGTCCTGCAAGACTGAATATGTTAAGGGGTCTTGCCCACAGAAGAAAAAAATGGAATGTATTACAAGAGGGTGACACAAGGGAAGAAAAACAACCCCAAAATCAGAAAAATCTCTGAAAATCTTATTTTTCAATGATCAGAATTCTGACTGGGTAAAAAAATACATGCACATTGTAGATGCAGATACCATCTCTGCTTTGTGACTCATTAAACAGGTTAGGGAGCAATTACCATTAGCAAACACATTTAAATATTTTTCCAAAGTTTCAAAAGTCACTCATCATGTAATTGTAAATGTAGCCAACCTGCCATTTCACAGGCAACATTTTAAGGACAATTTCTCAGTTAAATACATAATAAAAGAAGTTACAAGATATCAAACTACATATTAAATAATGTTACACTGTACATGACATTATATTTTTCTTGGCTAGGACAGAGGAAGGTTAAATGAGAATGCCCCTCTCTTCAGTAACCATGCTACTATAAACAAAGTACAACATTTTTCAGCAAGCTAGAAAAATACTTACCCTTTTCTTTAGTCTTTCTCGCTCTTTCAGAGAAAGTGTATCAGCTTTTGCAATCACTGGTACAATATTTACTTTGTTGTGTATGGCCTTCATAAACTCAACATCAAGAGGCTTAAGGCTAAAATTAAAATACGGAAAATTTTTAATCTAAATTACCCAAAGGCTTAAGGCTGATTAAAATACGGAAAAAGTTTAATTTATTTTTAATCTAAATTACCATTTTATTTTCACACCAATAAGATTTCTCTCCTTACAGAGAAAAAGGACATACCAAATTAATTCCAGCTGTTCTAGGACTTCCTTAAGTAATGGCAATCTGATTCTGAAAATTTAAGTCAACAGGCACAAACCAACTCCCCGAAGTAAAATAATTTAAAAAATAAAATGACAGAGAAACACCTACCCATGACCAAATGGTGAAATGAAATAGAAGCAGCAATGAACCCGGTTATCTATGATATGCCTTCTGTTCAAACCACTCTCATCATGCAGATATCGCTCAAACTGCTCATCAATGTAAGAGATTATGGTCTTAAAACTGTAAAACAAATATGGATTCAAGAAATCATGCTCGTTCCCAAATGGCCAATAATTTTAGTGATGTTTCAAAGGTAATATTAAAACAGCAAGACATCCTTCTGATGAACCAACCTGTTAGTGGACAAAAATTCATTTACTGGTGCTGTAAGACTGTGAAAGTAGAAGAGCATAAATCTTACATTTTTACGTGAATTCCAGAATAACAAACTACTATGCATAATGTTTTTTTTATTAAGGTAAAATATACAAACATATAACACACATCTTAAGCGCTACAGCAAATTTATCTCGGGTTAGTCTTTTGGCTAGTATTAATTACACATGCTAAAGATAATCTAAGCTTCTTGTTCCAAATTGATTTAAAATCACAGAATGGTTTGGGTTGGAAGGGACCTTTAAAGATCTTGTCCAACCCCTCCCTGCCATGGGCAGGGACATCTTTCAGTAGGTCAGGTTGCTCAAAGCTCCATCCAACCTGTCCTTGAACACTTCCAGTGACGGGGCATCCAGAATTTTTCTGGGCAAGCTGTCCTAGTGTCTCACCACCTTCATTGTAAAAAACTTCCTTCCTTATGTCCAGCCTAAATCTACCCTCTTTCAGTTTAAAACCGTTGCCCCTTGCCCTGTCACTACAGGCCCGGGTAATAAGTCTTTCTCCTATAAGCCCCTTTTATATATTGAAAGGCCTCAGTAAGGTCTCCATGGGGCCTTCTCTTCTCTAGGCTGAACAACTCCAACTCTCTCAGCCCTTCTTCATTGCTGTTCCAGCCCTTGGATCATTTTCATGGTCCTCCTCTGGACCCGCTCTAACAGGTCCACGTCTGTCTTGTGCTGAGGGCCCCAGAACTGGATGCAGGTCTCACAAGAGCAGTGTAGAGGGGGAGAATCACGTTCCTTCACCTGCTGGCCACACTTCTTTTGATGTGTCCCAGGATACAAATGGCTTTTGGGGATGCAAGAGCACATTGCCGGCTCATGTCCAATTTTTCATCCACCAGCATCCCCAAATTCTTCTCTGCAGGGTTGCTCTCAACCCATTCAACTCCCAGTCTGTATTGATATTGAGGGTTTCCCCAACCCATGTGCAGGATCTTGCGCTTGGCCTTGTTGAACTTCATGAGGTTTGCATGGGCCCACTCCTCAAGCCTATCAAGATCCCTCTGGATGACATCCTTTCCCTCTAGTGAATCAATTGCACCACTCAGCTTGGTGTCTGCAAGCTTGCTGAGGGTGGGCTCAATTCCACTATGTCATTGATGAAGGTATTAAACAGTATTGGTCCCACTACGGATCCTTGAGGGACACTAAACACTCCTTAGCAACAACTGAAAACATCAGTGTGTTATCAACATTCTTCTCATACCTAGCTCAAAAACATAGCACTATACCAGCTACTAGGAAGACAATTAACTCTATCCCAGCTGAAACCAGGACAAAAGGCTAAAAAGGAGGACCCTAGGAACTACTGACCAGTTAGCCTCACCTCTGTGTCCAGTCAAGGATTTTTCAGCTTCTCATGCCCACCCAGCAAGAAGGCTGGAGGGGCACAATAAGTTGGGAGGGGACACAGCCAGGACAGCTGACCCAAAGTGGCCAACGGGGTATTCCATACCATGGGACGTCACATCTAGTATAGGAACTAAGGGAGGGTGGGGGCAGGGGATCACCGCTTGGAGACTTAACTGGGTGTCGATTGGCGGGTGGTAAGCAATTGCATTGTGCATCACTTGTATATTCTAATTCTTTCATTATTACTATTGTCATTTTATTAGTGTTATCATTATCATTATTAGTGTCTTCTGTTCTATTAAACCATCCTTATCTCAACCCACGAGTTTTACTTCTTTTCCTGATTTTCTCCCCCTTCCCATTGGGCGGGGGGCGGGGGGGAAGTGAGTGAGCAGCTGCGTGGTGCTTAGTTGCTGACTGGGGTTAAGCCATAACACCTTATTAAAAATGGGCATGATGTTTCCCTTTTTCCAGTCAGTGAGGACTTTGCCTGACTGCCGTGACTTTTGAAATGTGATGGAGAGCGGCTTGGCAACTACATCTGCCATAGATAACCTGACGAGATGGGATGCATCTTGTCAGGTCCCATAGACTTATGTATATTCAAATTCCTCAGGTGGCCTCAAACCTGATCATCACTTATGGGAGGGACTTCAATTCCCCAGTCCCTGCCTTGAAGTTCAGGGGCTTGAGAGATCGGGGAAGAGGGATTACCATTGAAAACTGATTGCCATTGATCTCAAGATTATTTTTCAATTACTTATTATAATGTACTTTTAGTACTTTAAGTACTCAATTGCTTATTATAATGTAAATTTCTCAAAAAACCCCAACCAAACTCAAAAGATGATGAAAGTGCACTTAAAAATGAAGCACAGAATCTGAGAATGCTCAAATCATTATGACAAGATCTAAAGGTGGATTTTTACTTGCACTAAAGACTAGATGAACTACTTTCTCAGAGTATTGTTGAATTTCTTGTGTCCCAGTGGTTCCATTGCTTTCTGACTATAAAAATGTCAAGGTCACTGTTCACTTATAACTCTTCCAAACTTAAAAAATATCCATGTCACAAAATTCATTTCAAGTTGTGTGGAAGTTCTTCATGCCTTTTTACATGTATCTGAATGAACTCATAACACTTAAATTAAGCTTCCTCAAAATTAGAAAACATGCCCATCTCTCCAAAAATCACACCTCAAATTCAGCACTTTGCATAGCACACCAAAAAAAGGGAAGATAATGACTTAAGAGTATAATTTGGAATGGAAGCATTTAAAAGAGCTAGGGTTGCCACTTGGGCCATCCTACTTTGAACTGCATATCATTATTAATATAGCCCCACTTCAGTTACTTATTCCCCACCCCCAGAACAAATAGGAAATGGATGTTGGTCTTCATACATAGATCAATATATACCGTGTACATACCAGTCTCGACAATTGATAGCATCCCCATACCCTGGTGTATCCACAACTGTCAGACGTAGTTTCACACCCCTCTCTTCAATTTCAACCGTTGAGGCTTCAATCTGCACAGTGCGTTCAATCTTTTCTAAAAGACAATAAACTTGATCTTTCAGAATAGAATTCATAAGACTATGTCATTTTGAGACAGACTCAAAAGATTAATTGGCAGATGCAATCATATAAATATTATTCCACGAATTACCTTTTAAGGCCTGATAACTTAACAGCAAGGCTCAGTACTTAAATTCTTCAGATTTTGTTAGCAGACTGTATGAAATTTCATAGTGTTCTTAAATATAATGTAGAAACTAAGGCAAAAAGGACTGAGAAAAAACTGTAGGTAATCAGGAATTTGGAGAACAATACTAAATTATATGTAATGGATTTTCTTCCTAAGGTTGAAAGTGATAAGCAATCATCAGCTAACATGATAAATTATTAAAGCCAGTCATTCAACAAGTAGAAAAGAGGGAAAAAAACAGCATCTTCCTCTATTTTCTTACAACATTCTCTTTTGCTGGATTATTGTATGCCTTGGTTAACAGAATAGAAAAGGAACAAGGGACTGAGGAAAAGGAGGTGAAGTTCACATTCACTAAATATCAACCCAAAGCAAAGGAGTCAAGTTGCAAGTCCAAGCAGACATAAACAATGCATATGTTTAGAACTGCAATAGGTTAAAAATTAAAGGAAGTTTCTGATTGGTTTAGTTCATTATTTATCTTACTGTGACACAATGACGTTTTTTAAGCAAAAGAAGGGATCAACTTTCTAGGCGCCAATATGAATACATCCGAGGACTAAACAACAAAGACCCCATATACATCCTGCATATAGAGGGAACCAATTCTATCAAACAGTTCAAGTATAAGGAAATACATTCGCAATTATTAAAGCTAGAAATCACTACTGGCTGTTACTAAAATCCAAAGACAAAAGCATTCAACTCCAAAAATATCAAGAACAGAGATACTAGAACAAAGGTGTGTTTACCAGCAGCTCCTGGAATTATCCTTTCTGGGTAGAGATCTGTCAAGAAGAGGCTGTTTATTAATGTAGATTTTCCCAATCCAGATTCACCTGTGATTCAATATAAAGATAAACTCAACATATTTACATAAATAATTTCAACTGTATCCAGACAGTATCATCTGACTATACATTTCTTCATGTTAAATGTAAATCTTTCAATTTAAAAATTTACAGTGTATAATTTTGTATTAGAAAAGTTTGCACACGAAGGTCAAATAACAATTTTTACATCTCAGCTTTATAATAGACTTTCTCAGAGCTTTCACTGATGACTTGTAATTAAATCTGCTAGTCAAGTGGAGTTCTGATCAATTTAGACTTAAAATTTCCCATTTCATGTTTCCTGATTTTTTAAGGCATGCTTTTCTGCTATCAATCCAGAATGTAAAAGATCATACACAGTGAGAAACTAGATCCTGCCTAGGCTATATCATGAATTTAAACAATAAAAAAGGCACTACTGAACTTCTGCACAGCCAGCCATCACAAACTGTGATTTACTTCTGCTTTTTATACTAACACAGCAAACAAGAACCCAAGGGAAGAAGAATATGACATGGCCACTGAGCATAGACACAGAGCCATTTTTTTCACTCATGAAACTGGGGATTACCAAAGTGTACCATAAATATATTTTTGTTCTAGGGCTGCCGACTAAGCCATGAGGAAAGTTCAAAAAATGTTCACAGCATAAAAAAGACCAGCAACTCAAAGTGCTCAGTACTTGAATTCACAGAACAAATCTTTTTCTAGAATTTTGGTTTTATTTCAGGTGTTGATAGAATTAATTAAAAAATTAGATGTTAAAAACCATGGGCCGCATGACCCCTCTGAGTAACACAGACTATAGGAGTCTGACAAAAATATCTGAACAAAAGAAAAAAGAAATGGAATTATTTTTTAAATAAAGATTTGACTAGGAGCTGACAGTTTTTAATGCCTTACAGAATGCATCTCTCAGATCAGATTTTATCTGTGCAGCCTTCACCAGTGAAGAGACATGCAGCCAGAGAAACTCTACCGTAACATGGCATCATTTCAGCAAAACCAAAAAAAGTATGATTTTAACCAGTGGCACATTCCATACTTTCAGTCTGGGTAAATATTACATGTATAACAAAACAGTTTTCATAGTCACTGTGAAGGATTAATGAAAAGAGTAGTTATTCTAACTACTGGCCACATTTAGTTAAGAGTTTAGTGACTCTCTGTATTGGGTTTGTGTGGCAAGGTTTTGGTAGCAGGGGGGTTACAGGGGTGGCTTCAGTGAGAAGCTGCTGGAAGCTTCCCCTATGTCCAACAGAGCCAATACCAGCCGGCTCCAAGACGGACCTGCCGCCAGCCAAGGCCAAGCCAATCAGCAATAGTGGTAACGCCTCTGTGATAACATTTTTAAGAAGGAAAAAAAGTTGTGGGGCACACAGAAAGAGCAGCCGGAGAGAAGAGTGAGAACATGTAAGAGAAACAACCCTGCTGACACCAAGGTCAGTGAAGAAGGAGGGGGAGGAGATGCTCCAGGCACTGGAGCAAAGATTCCCCTGCAGCCCGTGATGAAGTCCATGGTGAGGCAGGCTGTCCCCCTGCAGCCCATGGAGGACCCCATGCTGGAGCAGGTGGGTTCCCGAAGGAGGCTGTGACCCCGTGGGAAGCCTACGCTGGAGCAGGCTCCTGGCAGGACCTGCGGATCTGTGGAGAGAGGAGCCTGTGGAGCAGGTTTTCTGGCAGGACTTGTGACCCCATGGGGGACCCACGCTGGAGCAGTGTGCTCCTGAAGGACTGCATGCCATGGAAGGGACGCATGCTGGAGCAGTTCATAAAGAACTGCAGCCCGTGGGAAGGACCCCCATTGGAGAAGTTTGTGGAGGACTGTCTCCTGTGGGAGGCACCCCACGCGGGAGCAGGGAAGAGTGTGATGAGTCCTGCCCCTGAAGAGGATGAAGCAGAGAGATAATATGTGATGAACTGGCCATAAAGCCCATTCCCCATCCCCCTGCACCGCTTGGCGGGGGTAGGTAGAGAATCCGGGAGTGAAGTTGTGCCCAGGAAGATGGGAGGGGTGGAGGGAGGGTGTTTTGAGATTTGGTTTTATTTCTCATTACCCTACTCTGGTTGATTGGTAATAAATTGAGTTAATTTTCCCCAAGTCAAATCTGCTTTGCCTGTGACAGTAATTGGTGAGTGATCTCTCTTGTCCTTATCTCGACCCACAAGCCCTTTGTTATATTTTCTCCCCCCTGTCCAGCTGAGGAAGGGGGAGTGATGGAACGGCTTTGGTGGGCACCTGGCATCCAGCCAGGGTTAACCCACCACACTGTCAAGTGAAATAACTATTTAGATGAAGTTACAGCTTAATGATGAGAATGAACATGAAATTGTTAATAAATGCAAGTAGTTAGGATTTCTTTGGAAGCAACACAGTCAAGCAGCCAAATTTTTATAAACCCCAGCTCATATTGTCACAAACCAGAATAAACAATGGCAGAAAAAAACAATGCAAAGAAGAAAAATAATTGATTAGGACTCTGTCAGTGCAGATAGCTTTTAAAGAAACATTCTCCTGCTCAGAAATTAAGAAGCATGGAAACTTAATGAAGAATAATAGTTCAATACAGGCATTGTGATATAGCCCGCAAGAGAACATACTTAAACCCCATGCACATTTCAAGAGAAAGAATTCACATTCCAAACTGTTGAAACAATCAACAATTTAAAGCACAGTTTATTTTATCCTACATTGACTGCCTCCCTCTGCTAGTGTATCGTAAAATATCACTCCAAATTTTCAATGAAATTACTTTTCTCCAAGTTCTCTTCCTGTACCTTTCATTTATCCCTTAAAACACTGGCAGGCAATGACTGTAAAGTTAAATTTTATTCTGAGACATGGGTGGGGTTAATTGCCTTTCTATTACTCTCACACCATGTAATTTTCTCCCTATTTTCTCTTCTACAAGAGGCTAGAAAAAACTGTTTGGTTTACATAATTTTACACAGCTTTCTGCCAGAACTGTTTCATATAGGACTATTTGCAATTAATCTCAAAGAGATCTGGAAATTAAGTTTAGCTGCAGCAGAGAAAGTACATCTTTTGTTTCTCAGAACTGTTCAGATTTTTAGGATCACTGAACAGTAAATTCTTAAGAGTCACAGTAGATACCATAATGTGAAGCATCTCCTTATAGTTCGGCTTTACCCTTAGATTTTTATGATCCATTATGATATTATCCTAAGCAAATCCAATGAAAGATATAGTAAACAACTATGATAAAATTCTAGGAAGACAAAAATAAGGGCCAAGTCTGCCCAACACTGAAGTACAAAACAGAGAAACAGGATAAAAGGAATGCTAGGGCTGTCATTTGGCAAAACTAATGAAAGGTTTGAGCACAGACTCTTTCTGTAACTACTGGAATCCAAAACAATTAAGAACTTAAACATCTCCTATCACATACTGCCTCACCTCTCCAGCTCATTGCAATGACACTGTGAAGTCTCTTGGACAACTCTAACACACAAATGGGATTTACTTCTTGTGATGCCAGGTAATAAAGAACCTAATTCTATTAAGGTACTTTTTGCAAAGCCTATTTTAAAAGGGACAATTACAGAGTTCAAACACCAAAACTCAGAAGTTACAGCTCCCAAGCAGTATGACGAAGAGAGATACAGAAGATGCCCAAGCCTGATGTGGGAGCCTACTTAATTTGCAAAAATAACACCAACTTCTCAGAGGATCAAGGTATTTCTGCAGTCACACTAGATTTTTCTTTCAATTCCAGATATCAACACAGATTCTCAATGAAATATTGAATAGAATTAAACTTTAAGTTATAATTGCTAACAGAAAATCAAGATCAATTTAAAGAGTAACAGCTTGCATCAAAAACAACTAATCCAATCCTCATTCTTCTCTTACAAGAGTATTTAGAAGGGGTGTAAAGACCAGTGTTCAGATTCTTTTGAACCATGGAAGCATAAAGAACATTTTAAATAGAATAGTCTCCTTAATACTAGTCTCTTAATCAGGACATGCAAGCAAATAAAGATTGTATTCAAATGCAAAACCAGTTTAAAACTATATTTTAAATAGAATGCTTGAATTCTTTAAGACAGGAGCGAAGGAAGGAAGTAATGACCACTGGAGTGCACAACAGAATTTCTCCACCCACAAACTTATCATTGTATTCAAACATGGTATGTAGTGTGGAAAACAACTGCTGCATGAATTAATAAACTATAAAAGAAAGTTGAATGCTACGGCACAGAAGAGCTTTCTGAGGCAAGCTGAAGCCTTACAATGGTGGAAGTAACATTCATGTTAATTCCAAATTTCCTGTGAGCAAGTACTAATTTTGAGAAAGACTATAAAATGTTTCCTTACCAACTACCATAAGAGTAAATTCAAACCCCTTTTTCACAGACTTCCGGTGAACCTGATTGGGAAGGTTTGCAAATCCAACATAGCCAGGGGTTTCTGGATTGGTAAACTGAGCAGGCTGTTGCTAAAAATAAAAAAAAAAATAAGAAAATAATAAGCAACACTCAAGACATACTTGTTTGTATAACTGCCTTCCTCAGTTATTTCAAATGGTTGGAAGCTACATGACATACAGAGAGAAAACTACAAGGGTGTTCCTACTACTCAGGGGTTTCACAATGAAGTACAGAACAACTGCATTCACCTAGAGTTTACAAGAAAAGAGAAAAAAAAAAAAAAAGAATTCATTTAGTCAGCCACCCAGACAGGATCACCTGAAGTAAAAAAGAAACAAAAAGCCAAACATTTATTCATTCAAGTATAAAGCGAATTCACAAATCACACACTTTTTAAACAGTGTCTTCACACACATTTGAAATAAAAAAAGCTTGTGTCCCATGTTTATGGACTTAAATAAGGTGACCATTTCTAATCTGTTTTTAGTACATCCAAATGAAAACCCTGGATAGCCATTTGCTGGAAGTCCTCTTTAGAGATCTCTTTTAAAGGGGGGTGGGGAGGGGGAATTTACACAATAGTGTTTCAAATGCCCACTACTACAAATACTGCAGCGAAATCTTTAGCTCTATTAGTTTCCCTCTTCAAACACATTACTTAGGCACCCTTTATCATTCATTTCACTCCAATAAGCTAACATGGATGGTTTACCCATTATACCAAATGCAGGGGACCAAGAATTAGATGAACGCCAGCATGTCAAAAATATTTTAAGTTATCACATTGTTTTATGAAGGATTTTACTGGAAGATCAATTGATGCTATTAGTAAATGAAGAAACTAAATCTAAGAACATCCTTTCTTAAATGATTCCTGTTCAAAACACAGTAGCAGAATGGAAGTTCCAATGAAAATGCACCAGGAAGCTTGTATGCAACTCCATGACCAAAACTAAATCCTTCCAAGAGTATTAGTTAATTCCAAAGGTTTATACTTGTAGGAAACTACTTTAATATGTTTTACATCACTCAACCTTTCAATGTTATTTCTTCTAAATGTGAATTCTCTCTTACTTATGACCCAAAATTTAGCATATGCATCACCATCAAACACGATGCAAGTTACACATTTTGCCCTTGCAGATTAATATTTAAAATCAAAATATCTGTTTCACATTGTTACACTGGAAGATAGAAATGTTGTTCTTACCTTGGACATTTTTATGGAAGGTCAGGAACGAATCTGGAAAAATAATGTTTTTCAGTTTATTGAAAATCATACAAGGAAAAAAAATGCAAAACAAAAAACCCCCACAAAACAATATAATATCCACCATCGCACATAAAAAAGAAACATTCTTGATTGGATGTCCAGAATATGAAACAGTGTCAATTGCTTCACAGAGTACAAGTATTTGACTCTTCGGTATTAACGAGGGACAAAATTTTCAGCAACCATTGTTCCTATTATCATCACTGGGCAATAAATTCAAGCAACATGAATGCACGGTGCTAAAGGCACTAGATGTACAATAAACCATTTTGAAGCCTAAAAAAGAAAAGTTCACATCCTTTCCGGAAACTAACCAAACCAAACACACTGCTTAAAGACATCTTACTATTTACAGGAAACAGTTTTTTCAAAAATAAAAAACCCAACTCGGGTATTATTTTTTCTTTTTAAGCCTCCTTCCCCTCAACATTTCCTTTCATGCTCGAGTGTTCTGTGAAGAGTCAACAGCTTCAAAATAAAACATTTTCTCTTCCTCTCTTGTCTGGATGCTTGCAAACTCAGTCATTTTAACTTTTGTTGCGAAGATAAGATTTTCACATGCAGCTGCATCACTTTGAAATACAAAGCAGACACACACACACACAAAAATAATCTCTCATCTAACACCTCTATGCAAAAAAGTCTCTTGACAAAGACCTGCCAACACTTCTATCATGTTAACTTGCATGACTTCAAGAGATCATATAAATTACTATGACAATATAAAAATGTCAGCATATGCTGTATCTTCAAGTGATCAGTGCTCCAAGTCCCCTTTCTAGTCCCTCCACTGGCTTGCCCTCTAACCAAAAAGGTATCTGTTCCCACTCACAAAGTCCACTACCATAGTCACTTCTTATCTATCTAGCTCACTCCCAGTTTCATTCTACGTATTTGAAATTATCACCATCTGATTCTTCCCGTCTTCCAAGCAGATTTTTGTCAGTGAGTTCAGCTTCATGTGAAACGACACCGAATTGCTTCAATGTATGACACTCCCATCAAAAAGCCATCTTGAAGTCAAAGCAAACTGCCCAGTGTCAGATGGACAAGAGCCCAACTTTCTTTGTGCCAGGCAGAAGGCAAAGTTGTTTGCAAATTGTTGATGATTTCCAGCAGCTATGGCATTTGCTTCTCAAAGCTGCTGGATATGTATATATCTAAAAGTGCAACCTTCTTTAGGTTTATTAAGATGCAACTTTTTAGCTCACCATCATTACGCATCCTGATTACACACACAGAAGAAAAACTGGGCAACATGCTTCTCAAGTGAAATTTCATGCTAAAAATAAAATCTAGTATCTGTAATGTCTGTGTTTCAGTCAATAAGCTGGTCTATGACCTATAAAGCATTCAACTATTGAAGGGGTTATTTCTGAGACCTTTATCACCATGCAAGACTGCTCCAATAGCAACTCTTCCTTCCAAGAGTGTTTCCTGCCGAGTGATGTCATTGATCCCTGCTTAACCATTCTCCATGAGAGATTTTCAATGCCAAACAAAACTAGATCCCGCCAGAACACAGAAGAACATTCTTTTAATTCACGAGGCTTGTCTGTCACCCAACTATTTCTCAGAGGCAGGCTAAGAGCAGAGGAAAGTTTCTCACAGCTACCAAGAAACAAAGGAGAGCTACTTATGCAGATGGCTGTAGTTACATTACGTTTTAATATATGGACCAACAGAAGCACAGAAATCTTTCACGAAGGATCTTTCCCATAGCATTCCCTTCAGGGCAGCGGCTGAGCACTCCCACGCAGGCAGGAGCAGGCAGTCTCAAAGCAGTCCAGATTTTCCTCTGGAGCTGGTCGATCATGTTCCTTACCCTCCGGTTTCAACAACCCGGCTGGAGTTTTCTACGAGAGCGTCTCATGAAGCGTGGCGCGCAGAGTGCTCCGGAGCGACTACCTCACCCCCTCTGGAAAGAGGGAACCGCAGCTCCGAGGCCCTCCCGTCGGCGGGTACTTCAGGCGCTCAGGCGACCACAAGGCCCCGCGCTCGGCGGAGGCAGGCCCGGCGCTACCTAACCTCTCCGACACCCCCAAGCAACTGGCGGCTCTACAGCCGCCGCCCCGCCCCGCAGCCCCCATCGGCCCACTTCCTCCTCACCAGCATCTCCCCCGCACCCCTCCCGGCCGTCCCGCTGCCTTCCCTCAGCCCCTTCCTCCCTCAGCCCCGGCCCGCCGAGCGCGTCCCGCGGGAGCGCCCGGACGGGAGAGCCGGGGAAGGGGCTCTCCTTTACCGCCCCTCCAGAGAGGGGTCGCGCAGACGGACCCCCGAGCCCCACCGAGGGAAAGCAGCGCCCCTCACCTCACCTCACCTCCCGGCGCCTCACACAGCCAACGACCCCAACCTCCGCTCCCGCGCGCGCGCACCGTCGGGGGGGAGGGGGAAAAGGAGGGGGGGAGGAGCCGAGGCCCTCCGCCCCGCCCCGAAGGCCCCGCCCCCGGGGCGGGGCCGGGAGGCGCGGCGCCGTGGCCGGCGCGCATGCGTCCGCCCCATTCCCATAGCAACCCGCCGGCTAAGGGTACGTGGGGGAGGGACCACCCGTATGTTGGTAGGTCACGCACAGCCCTTTTCTTTACCAAGATGGCGGCCGGCCCCTCGGCCTTGTACCCAGCATAGGCTTCGCTGCGGGCCTACTAGAGGTAAAGCCGGTCCCGGTGCCCAGTGGCGCCGGCCGCGCGGGAGGGCGGCGGGAGGTGGGGAGCGCTTCAGGGAAGCGGGAGGAGGGCGCGGGCCCGGGCCCGGCCCTGCGGCCGGCCGCGTTCCGCTGCCTCCAACAAGATGGCGGCAGCAGAGAGACGGCCTCCGCGGGCGGAACGTCTAGCGGGCGCCCGGCTCTGCTCTATGGTCTCGGCCTTCCCGATTGGCGCCGGGTGGGCCACGTGCCGCCGGGGCGCCCCCCACCCCCACCATCGAGAAGGGGTGCGGAGGGGCGCCGCTTCGCCGGCCTCCCCCGCCGCCGGCCTCCCCCGCCGCCGGTCCCTCAGGCAGCGGCCGCCCCGCGCTCCGTCGGCGACGGGGAACGCTCCGGTGCCAGCCGGGGAGCGGGCAAAAAAACATGAGTCATGCCCCGCTTCCCCTCCGCCCCGCGGCTCAACCGGCGGTGTTCCCGGGCCGGCCCTGAGGGGACGGGGACGCGGACGCCTGCAGCCGTGACGGCGCGGGTGCGGCCGCCACGCTTCCCCCGCCCGCCCCCTTGGCACGGCGGCGGACCCCGTCCTGTGTCCCCAGGCTCGGTCTGCTCCGGAGTGCTTGGAGAGGTGCAGCAGTCCCCTCTCGCAGCGCCGGTGGGCCCGAAAGCCGAGGCTCCGGTCACGGACTGCTCTGGAGAAGGGTTTCTGCCTCACCTGTGGCTCTTCAGGTAGAGCCAGGCGCTTCTGTGTGATAGAGGGGATATTCTGCCTCTTTACCGGACTGCTCTCTGGTTCTGTAGGGTGGTTTTATTGCCGGTTATTTGTAGAACAGGGTGATTCTGAAGAGCGTTAAGCGTGGGGAGTTCATGATTCTCGGGCCCAGCTTGGCTATAGCTGAAGTGGCTTGACACATGATAAGTAGTGCTTCCCATTGCTGGCCTTCCCCAAACAGTAGGAAGGATTCCTGACTGGCAAGAGCAATTCATTCCACTGGAAGATGAGAAGCAAGAGAGCAGGTCATGCTGGGAATGTTAGTAATAGCGACAGCAGCTCACTCATAACTGATAAGATGAGCCACGGTCCTTGAATTCACAGCTCTGGTCTAGAATTTGAATGCCAATTCACAACTCTGCAGCTGGGAAGTGAAGATTAGAGACATTCAGTCCCAAGGAGTTTGGAGGAGCCATTTCTTTTCCTATGCTGTTGTGTAATGACAGAGAAAATTCTGCACACAGATACATGCTGCATTGGTTTATTGCAAGTTCTCTGTTTAGTAAGGCAAGTGAAGCTGCTGCCTGATGATTTAGTCTCCATTTTTCCTACTGTTGCTATCCAAATGCTACACAATTGTTTTCAGTTAGAAGACAATTGAACAGCTAGTATAATGGCTTTCTCCCCCCACCCCACCCCAAACCAGATTGGAAAGTGGTGTTTCATGTATCATTTCATAGGTGGATTGGATATCCTTCCCTCTGGTAGAGGAATATACATCAGAGGCAAGGCAGGAAGGGAAGCAATAATGTAATTTATAGCTGTGTGTCTGCTAAAGCTCTGTTTCTCCAACCCTTTGTTTGTTTAGATTTAAGCTGTTGGAAAAAACAGTCTTCCTGTTTGTACATGGATTTTCATACAGCATGACCCACATCATAGGCAGGGCCACCCACATACTCAAGCCACAAAAAAACCCCCAACCTTTTACTTCCAAAAAAGTCCACAGTAGTATAGTTTTTCACAGATCAGAATGACAGGCACAGGAAAAGCTCTCGCTAGATGTGGAGGTAACAATATCTGGAGGCCTGTAAAATGTAGGGTAGAAGAGGCAGCACGACCATCTAGTCTGAGCTTCGCCACTACAGCAAGACATAGTAAACCTGGATCATTCTCAAAAGACTGTTTTCTAAATGGCTTCTAAGAAGTGGTTAAGAAAGATGCTCTGTTTGTCCTATATAAATTGTTCCAGTGTTTCGCTCCTGATAGCGTGACACATACTCACTCCTGTCTCCTCCTTTGTTGCAAGTTAAGCTGATTTCTTGTTGTCTTCTTTCCCTCCTCTCCCCCAATTCTGCCTGAAAAGGTGAAAAATTATGGCATTACTTCTTACATATTAAAGGTTATTGTGTTCCCCACTTTCTCACTGGTCTCGCTTCTCTAGGCTGGGATGATCAGGGAAGAGATTTCCCCTTGATCTGGAAATGAATCATAACATTATCATTGTAGCATAATGGTAACAATAGTCACTTATTTTTGGTAGGATAAGGGCAGTTGTTCTTAGTCAAGTAGCTAGTCTTTTTTGCAGTTTACATTAAGATGCTCCTGAAGACAGTATGGTCTACTATAAGAGCGATCTGTAACCTTGGATTTCATAGCTGTTATCAGAGTGGAGAGCCATCCCAGACAAGCCAGCCTGTGCAGTTTATGCTTTTTCAAAAAAAAATGGGGTGTTTTATCAGTTACAGTATTTCAGCTGATACTGCCTTTCCCAAAACATACTCTTCCCTTTGCATATAGCTGGTACAAATGCACTTAGGGTTGTGCTACTGTGAGAATTCAGGTAATTCACCCAGGTCACTACCAGTCAGATGGTTAGAGTAGTCAGCAGTGGCACTGAGACTGGTCTACAGTGTTCAAACTGAATGCAGGTATGTGGCTGAAAAAGTTCATTCACCATGACTGAGAGGTTATCTGATAATTTGAGGCATGGGTTTCTGTAGAATATGAGATTTATGTGAAAGTGTTGTTTCTCCTTAAAAAAAAAAAAAAAGTCATTCAACAATGGTTCAACTTTGGTTTGTATTCAAGAATTCTACAGAAGGAAATCCTCAGGCCTATACTGTGCAGAGCTTATAAAATGAGCCTTAAAGCAAAATAGCAAGACTGGCAAGTGTCCTCGTGGGTGTTTTGAAACGGGCAAGCAGTAAAGACAGGGTCTGGAAACTGCCTTTGCACTTTCCTTGCCGCCAGAAAGAGAGAAGTTGGCAGATAAGTCAGTCTCATCCTTAGCAGGAGTAGGCACCCAAGCATACCCTGGCAAGACACGGTAACAAGAAATACAAGCCTTTTAGCGCCCCGTGGACCAAGCACAATAATAGCCTCCTCCCTGCAGTGTTACCTTTATGGAAGTGCTGTTACAATCTTAACAAAGACATGCACCCTAAAGAAGTTGCAACAGGGGTTTTTAAAGTGGGCTGAGAAAGGCATGTTCACCCAGGATGTAACGAGTCTAACTTGTCCAAGAGCACGTTACTGAGAGGCCCAGAGCCTGTAAAACTTTTGCAATATGGGTCTGTGCAAGAATGAAGTAGGTGTTATTTGTATTAAAATATGAAAACAGATAAAGAAGAGATAGGAAAGTAAAACCCAGCTGCAGGATTAGGCCTCTGTTCCTCTTCCTAATTACCCTAACCTTGAAAGGAGAGTGTTAGGCTGTATTGTGTAGCGTGGTGGGGCTTGCTGGTGGTCTTTTTGTTTTGCTTATTGGTTTTTCTGGGGCTTTGGTCTAGAAGCTATTCCAGCAGAGTCCGTGTTGCCAGGAGGCTGTGGTATTTATCATGGGCTGTGAGACTTCGTTCGGAGTGGAAGGGAGGGTCCTGGTCAGCAGGGCCTGTCGGGGGGGGGATTGTGTAGGAGCTCAAGGGACACTTAGAGCTGGTCTGCGGACCCCAGGTGCTTGTGCTAGGCTGGTAATTCAGGCAGGAGTCTGGCATCCTGAGTTTGGGGCTTGTTTCAAGAGCTCTTTTCATTTTAGAAATTCCTAGTTTTAGAAGAATAATTTTGGCTTACAGGTTTATCCTGGATGTGGAATTATACCTGAGAGAATTCAGCATGTGGCTTTATATTTAGGTGTCCTTTAGCTTTAAAAGAAAGACTGTTTATGTACTAAAAATCTTTTGATTTACATTACCATTATAAATGGAGGAGTCCTGCATACCTAATAATTCTCATGGCCTTTTTCCCCATCTTCCTTCTGTGAACTGATGTTGCCCCGTAGCTCTCATGGTGTGACTTCAGTGGAAGAGAATCAGGGAATGGGGTTGAAAAAAGATGTATCAATAAACCAGGAGGAAACGCTCTAGCCAAAGCAGGGGGAAAAGCTGCTTTATTTTGAATATTTTATGTGACTTTGGGTTGCTAGAAGATTTATGTCTTTAAGGTTTTAATTCTAACCAGGAAAGGTAGTCAGGCTGTGATGAGTGTTCTGGGTTTATTTTGTGTAATAAGAAACTTACATATGTTAAAGCCAAAGTGGTTCTTTTTTCCATCTTTTAGGTGATCTAAAGGTGTTTCTACCCACACAAGCTCTGGTATTTTCCCAGCAGTCTCACAGAAATACAAGTATCCTTTCTAGCAGCTACCATATAATACAGATACTTGTGTTTGAACTTGCTGGTCAGCTTCACTTGTCTCTCATGACTGGTTCAATTTTGTTGAATCTTGCATCTGGTAGGTCTTTCAAGCTTTGAAGTTATCTAGTAATATTTTGCATATTATTACTAGATATATTAGCATGTAAATACCTTAGGTACATTTATACCTTGCAGTGTTAATTTCTTGACTTCAGCTGATTGAAAAAAAAACATTTGGTTTAATCTTGGTGTACTGTAACTTTGGCTTGGTGTCTGTGTGTTCCTGTGTTTTGGGAAGGGCTAAATAGGTAGCTTCTGCAAAGAAGATGGGGCTGTGCATTTACGTACGCATTTGTGTATAAGCAAGCTGGTTGGATTTCCGTTTACTGCTCTGAATAAAACAAAATGGTATTTAGAGGGGGGAGAAAAACTTGTCATTATGCTTATGGGTCCTAGCAATGCTCTTACCTCAGTGAAGTCTCTTTAATCACACATTTGGTAATTGTTGGACTTAGGAAGAAACCTCTGGCCCCAGCAGGAGCAGCATGTGGCCCCAGTGCCAGGAGCAGGTTCCTGAGTGGAGCCGAAGGGGCAGGCAGGTGGAGCAGGGCAGTCTCAGTCCAGCGGCCGTACGGGTGCGGAGGGCTGACCTTGGCCACAGCTGCCCATACCGTGGGAGCTGGCTGTGTTGCTGAGGCAGCGACGGAAGCATGTCACTCTTTTGTGAGGAGCAGGGGTTGAAGCAAGGAGCTGTGTCCAGCTACAGTCACAAAAGAGGCGCTTGCAAAGCGGCAGCCAGAAAAAAAACAGGGAGAAACCTGAGAGAAAAGATGGACCACAAAAGGCTTGGTTAGAGGAAATCATAATGAGTTTAACTTCAATGGAAAAACAGCCCTGGAAGAAGGGAAGGGATTGGTTCAGTAGCTTAAAGACACCAAGAAATGATGATTCACAGGAAAAGTTTTGCCTTTGAGAGGATTGAATGGCACAGTAATATTCATGCAACCTCCCTTAAATGATGCTGTTTATTAATTGCAAAGTAAAATGGATTTACTTGTTGATGCAAAATGGAAGTAGTACCAGATTCTCTTACACTCAGCAGCACGGTGTCTGGAACTGTTTTCCAGCAACAGTTCTGTCGTTTCTAAAGATTTTTCACTGATGAGAAGGAACCATTTGGGAAAAGTTTGGGGCTGGAAGCAATGGATTTAGTCAGCATTAATGGAAGAAAAGAAAACAAACACCCAAGCAAACAAAAAACCCAAAACCAACAAACAGAATTCCACAAGTGACTTGCATATAAACATATGTCACAAATCAGGGTGATTCTGGTAAAAGCATCCATGCATATAACTTGTGTGTACACCATACCTTTTACCTGCACAAGAAATGCCTGTGAATGAAAATTTCTGGAAGCAAGTGCTATTATCATGACAATTGATACTCGTGTGCTGTAGTTATGCATTTAGTAGTCAGATATCCCAGCAACTGACTGGATTTTAAGGAGGAAACACTTGGAACTCTGCCATGTTTTGACTATTACTCTTCAGCTTGGAGGTGGCAGGACCCAGCCTTTTCTCTCTGTTAGTAAGCTGGTAATTGCTTGTTGGGGTCTCTGTCAAAGCCCATAAAAGTGCTGTCTGACCTGTACATGGGCCAGGTCATAAGGTGCATATCAGGACCCTGGTTTTAAAGGAAGGTTACTGGTATCATATCTCATAACAAATATCATAAGGCTGGTATGGCTAGCTTTCATAAAGCTAACCTCTAGCATATCCAACCCTAGCAAGGGTTGGATAACTGGAATAATGCTTGATTTAGGATATTGGCATGTAGCGTGGGCATCGCTCCCCTGTCCCTTTTCCCCCACCCCTGCTAGTTCTGGTTGACTGGTATTTAAAAGGTTTTTGCAGTGGGTTGTCTGAAAAATCAGCAAAGGCCTTTTTTTAGAGGAACACTGAACACCTTGATGGCTGTTGCTCAACTTGCGTGATGCCAGCTGCAGTAGTACCACTTGCTGTTTCTCTTCCTGTTGTTTCCAGTATGGTGTTTCTGTCTGTCCCTGCGTTTCTGGCACTGAGAATTAAACTGGATATTTCACAAAATAAACTGGATATTTGCCAAAGATGAGTGGCAAACAAAGCCTAGGCCAGGCTGTGTGGCAGGAACAGGGACCTCAGGCATGGGACGAGTACATGGGTTGAGTTAGGAAAAAGGAAGAGTGTAAGGGCCAGAGTTGAAGCAAGGAAGATTTCCCCACTGGCAGAGGCAAAGCCAGAGAAAGCTCCAGCGGGGCAAGAGGCCAGGAGCGATCAAAATGGGCTTGCTGCTTGCCCCAGCTGCAACCTTGGGTGAGGAGCTGGGGGCATTTGTGTCTCTCCAGGGGGCACTGGAGATGGTGTTGGCTGTCTGACCGCCCCTGCCCTTCCTGGAGAAGGGAGCGGGGCTCTGCTCTTTGCAAACCAGGCCCCGACCATTTCCATTGCACAGTAGAAAGTAAGTTTGCTGTTATCTCTGCTCAAGTGATAAAGCTGAACGTAAACCCGTGTTGGAGCAGTTGAAAACTGAGAAGAACAACTCACAGAGCAGGCAGGGTGAGAGTACAGATGGAAATATGTTATGGCTGGCCTGTTATTGCATATGCTTTTGTTTTCAAAATGAATACTTCAGCCATTGGTATAGCCTGCTGGGATTTAGGCACGTGGTCTTACAAGGACCCTTGAAATCTCTGGAGAATAGCAAGTGGTAGATCTGTGACTCTTGCTTAAAAGTAGAGCTGGTTAAGTAGCATTGAGGAAACTTTAAAGTTCTACACCTGCTCTTATAAATAATTTCATGAAATTAAAATACTGAGTTGATGGCTCTTTTGATTGCAGCAGAGTTGTGGGTAAAAATGAGAGCAAGCAACGAATATTTAGAGGAGTTTAGGAATTCTTGGAAATTTAAGAAATGATAGCTCCTCTTTTTTTATTTGAAAACTTGTATTGCTCAGGGCACTATTCTGTTAATCCAAAAGACAATAACAATGTGTGGGTGGAGGACTGTACAGTGTGAGGTATCAAAGCAAAAAAATTTGTACCTAAAATGGCACGTGTACCCTTCTAGTTCAGCCCGAAGATGAGCGGGGTGGAACTGGAAATGATTCAGTTATGAAAAGAGGTTTTAAGCATAAAATAATATTATTTGTAACAATTAGTGGAAATACTTTTATTCCGAGTTCTCACTATCTCTCTCTCTCTTCTTTCATAGCAGGCTTAGAGTGGCCTTGCAGATTTGGAAGAGAAGACTGTCTGGTTTTTTCACTGTCAGTTTAGATCACCGTGATGTAATTCTGTCTAACACATGAAGAGCCTTTTGCTTGGCCTAGTAGAGATTAGGAATTAGTGCTTGTCTGTGGATATGTTGAGCCCCTGTTGCATGTGCTATGAATAGGACAAAGGGAAGGCTGTGCTTAAATAGCGAGGGTCCTATCATTGCTTTTAAAAAGTGGCAGTTGGAATCAGTTATTTACTTTAATGATTTTTCAAAGGAATTGTTGCCAAACTGAGGATTTTCTTTTTCAATTTTAAATAGCTTCTTCCCTCTCCAAACAAAGCTTCCCTGCAAGTTTAATTATTTTATTCTTTTGAGGTTTTTGTCACAATAATGCGAACTTTTCTGGATCATATTTTCAAAGTGCTTATTGTAACTGAAAGATAGAAGTAAAGTAAAAAAATTTACAGAATTGGGGAGTCTTGTGAAGCCGTGTGACTTGAGGAACTGGAACTTGGGAGGAAAACATACCAGAGCATATAGAAAGTTTATAAAAATGGAGCTCTGGCATTCTCTTAAGTCTTTGTTATCCAATAAACATTAGTAACTGAGGAATCTTTAAAATCTTTCAAGGAGCCGTGAACAACCTTGCTTAGGTTTTTCTGTACAATACCTAGAATCAAAGTAGCTAAGCAAGATTTTTAAAAAATGAAACAGACAAAAATAAATTTCTGTTTACAGTTTCCATGCTTAAGTTGCAAATTGTCCCCTTGCCCCCCTGAAAAATGTCGGTTGGGACATCTCATCTAGTTTGCCACCTAATTTTTTTTTTTCTTCATTTGCTGTATATATTTACCTGAGTCTCTCTGAAAAGAAGTGGTTGTCATCTTTATAAACTGCTGTAAGCAGGTCCTTAAATCCTGCCCTGCAAAACATCAGCCTAAGAGTACCTCTAGGAGGGTCTTGGGGAGTGTGGTGACACATTCAAGCTGAGGGACACGGTCAGCTTTGAATTTTCTGAATATATGACACTTAATGTGAAAAAAGGCAAGTGTAGGGCTTGCAAGTCCCTTGCTTTTCCAAGCTGTGTGATGTGTAGTGCATGACAGCTTCTGGCAACATCTCTCTAAAAAAAAAAAAAAAATTGCCACGTGTTCATTTTATATTGCAGTTGCCAAGGGAGAGGGAACAAGAGACACTGAAAAGGTAAACAAAAGAGCTCCAACCCTGTAGCCAAAGGAGGGTGAAGTGAAAGTTTCCTTTTGAAGAACAGAAAGGAAATAGCGTGTGCTTTGTTGTGCAGTATCTCTGCAATCCTCTCTTCTTGGGTAACTGTGATATTAGCAGGCTTTGGGAAGTAGCTCTCAGCTAATTATTTGTTGAAGATTTTTTTTTTTTCTTCTGCAGTGCAGGTTGAACAGAGAGCACTGCTGCAGCACCACTCTGAAAGCACCTGTGTATGATGAGCACACAGTGTGGTGGTAATTTAAATTAAAAAGCAAGTTCAGATCAGCATAAAGAACCAAAATTTAAATTAAAGGTTCTGACTGCAAGTAAGAAACCTCTTTCACTGGTAGGATAGTCAGGTGTTGGAATAGGTTGCCCAGAAAGTTTGTGCAGCTTTGAAGTTTTCAAGACCTGACTGAAGAAAGCCCTGAACACCCTAGTCTGACCCTGCTTTGAGCAGGAGGTTGGACTAGAGACCCTGGAGACTCAGACCGCCAGCCTGTTGCAGGATGTTCTGAACTTCTGTTATTTCTTTCATTTCTGCTACTCTGTGCTATTGTCACTTTCCAGGCATTGGGAAATTGGGAATCTTTGTTTTCTGAATCTCTTTTCCAGTTCTTGAGTCAAGTCAGTGTTTTGCTTTACTGTGAAACTGTAAAGCAACACGGGAAGATACTGTATTTCATTTTGTCCCTCATGTTTAAAAAGTATTCCTCTTCGAAGTGTTTATTCGCTTCCCAAGGCCAAGAACTTGAAATTTGCTTCTACATTGACAACCTTTTCAATCCCTAAATTTGCCTATAACCACCTCCGAAATACAGGTGGGAAATTTGCCTCAGTCATTCTTGGTCTGAATGTATTACTACTGTTTTCATCTCATTCCATTTTATCTATGCCATTTTATCTTGGTTATTTGAAATCCTAACCTCTCCTGAAAGCCAAGTTTGTGCTAAATAATCAGATTTCTCTCCCAGTATAAGTGGAAGGACGGACTCTGACCTGTTCTCAGTGGCTTCTCTTTGTTTTGCTTTTGGATTGATTTTTATTAAACTGTCCATTGACTTTCTTCCTCATCTCTGAAATGGCATTTGTTTTGTCCTAGCACCTGGCATCCCAGGATCACAGCATTCTGAACAACCTGAAATGAAATAATGAGTCCACAGAGTAAATCAAGACTGCTGTGTGTGCGCAGCCAGGGCAACCGAGAGAATTTCGCTGGTCAATTCACCAAATCAGCAGCAAAATTAAAGAGTAGAGCTCAAGCCTCTTGACTGGTTTGTCTGCATTAACCACTAAATCTAGTTTTCTCAGTCTTCTCGTGTAAAACATGCATATCTATCACTTAACTAGCAGCTTTTCCTCTCTCTGCAGCCAGAGGTCTTGAAGCTACTTGTTCACACTAGAACTCTGTCCACACCAGTAAGTTGCTTCTGTTCTTCCTACCTATTTTGCTTGCCCCTTTTCATAGAGCACCCTGTGATAGTCTAGGAAGGGCAGTGTATATATTTTTTGCTGGCTGATGGTTGCATAATTTTATTGTCAGGGTGCCCAGGAAATAAGTCTTTTAACCATTTTGGCCTGAGAGGCCTGCTGAGGTTAGTCACCTTCCTTCAATGTCTGGTCAGCTCTTCTTCTGCTTGTGCAAGAGAATTACCCTCCATAAACAACATAGGTTTATGAGGAGAAAGGCAAGTGGTGTCACACTACCCTGGGATCCCTTATTTATACCACCTAGGTCCTGTGTGAGACAAACATGTGCAGTTGCTCATCTTCCATCTCCCTCCCTTCTTCACATGACTAAATGGTTGGAGTTTCTACCAGCAGTTCTCTACTTGGGTATTTACAGTGGGCTTCTGAAGATGGTGGGGTTGCATTAAGTACAGCCAAGGGGCAGAATTTAGCGTACAGAATAATTCCTTCCTAGTACTGATGTGTGAATGGGGAAGAGAGGTGCCTGACCTGCATATCCCTGGAAGTTTCCTTCCTCATGGAAAAATAAAGAAATCTGGTCTCAAAGTCACTGAGACATAAGCAATGTGGACTTGCGTTCAGTCATTTTTTATGATGAAACTTTTTTTCATTCTCTTAGCAGAAGGATCTCTGTAATTTGACCCTTAACTTCAGTTTAATAGAGGTTTTCCTGTAGAAATAAAAATATTCTATCAGAAGATCCCATGGCAAGCCATCATGATAGCTTTAGAGCCAAGAGGCATATCTTGCTTGCTCGGGCTGAGAACCCCAGTACTCCCTGGCATACAAGTGCCCTGTGTCCTGAATCCTCTTCCATTTCTTTTTCTAGTGTGATCCAAAGTATTCCCCCACTGCTTTTCTCTTCATGCCACTGGTAAGGGATGTGCTGAAATGGATACTTTCAGGGGTAGTCCTTTTGTGGTGTTCTCTGACTTCAGTGTGTAGGATAAGCACCCAGAGTACAAAAAGCGTGCTTATTTGTATAGTTCTAGAAATCTGGAGTTACATTTAACAGGAAATAAAGTCACAGCACACACTCTTTGGAGCATACTTAGGTTGCTTTCCAAATAAGGTTTGCAGTTTCTGGCAGGAAAAATAGGGATCTCTTGTAACAACAGAAAATAAGAACAGGCTAGAAGAAATCCTTTGCAAAATCCTAGCTCAGCTGAGGGCGAATGTGCCAGGAAAGACCAACCTTTTTGTGGTCTTTGCTCCAGTGGTTTAAGGAGCTGAAAGTTTCCTCTCCCTTCCCCAAGACTCCTGGGGTGGTGTGATTATGGAAAGCTTCTTAACTCCTCAGCCTTTTCTTTCACACTGGTGAACACGTGTTCCAAAAAACAAATCCCAAACCTGTTCAGTGTTAGTTTTATCTCTGCGTGCGTTCCATATTTTTGCTGGTCCATTTCTGTGTCCTCCCTCAGACTGGTGATAAGAGCTGCCAATTTGATAAGCCACGGAAACTATGTATTGCCCAATCCTCCACCCTTTCTGTCACACATTGGTGCTCTTTTTGGGAGGCTTCCTTTTCAGTTGTTCTCACAAGTCATGAGACCAGGGTCTGTTGTAATGTTGCCAAAATACAGGATGCTAGGGGGAGAGGGGCAGGTTAGTGTTTGTCAAGGGGTTGGGTACCACCTTCTGTCTCCTTTCCCCTCGGCTACCAAAAATTCCTACACCTGGCTTATAGAGGAGCCATTTTACACACATCTCCATGACAAGCATCCTGCTTTGGGTTTTGGGGTTTTTTTGATGTGAGATTGCACCTGTGGACAAGTAGATGGAACACGCACCAAGCAGCCCCTGCAGGCTTCTCTCTGCCTGTACCCCATTGCCTTGTTGAAGAAGAGGGACGGGGTGGGATGCAGATGGTCAATATTGTGCTGGCAGGAGGAGAGGCAGGTTGAAATAGGCCTCCTAGCACCCTCTAAATGTGCTTTTGACCATGCGCAGGACACTTCTGTGCTTACTGAATGTGTGACAAAAGGTGAGCTCTCCCCGCCACTACTGTCTTCCTCCAAGGAGAACAGCCCATGGCAGGTTTCCCTCAGCAGAAATCATTATTTGAGGGTGGCACACAGTGAGATGCTCTAGGCCTTCCAGTAACTTCTGGGCCTGGCAGGCTTCCCTCCCACCACTTGCAGCTGTAAATAAATGAAGAGCTGCAGAAACATGCGGGGAAGATTCCCTCTTAAACAGTCCTGGAGAGGAAGCTGTGATAAAAGCCAGAAATCCATAATGTCCTAGCAACTCCAGTGGCTGCAGCAGCACTACATAGATGGAGCAGGAGAGGGGCATATGGTTGTCCCATAGTGCCGAGGTGTCATGTCCCCACAGAGGGCCCCTGCTGAACCAGATAATGAGGTGGAGTTGAGGGAGAAGGATGTTGGTGTTTCAGTAAGGTGCTCTAGTCTGGGGGTTGTGATGCTTCTCTGGTTCCCTGGCACAGGGGATCACAGTACTTACCGATGTCAGAGTTAATTGGATGCAGCAAAGTTAGAGCGTTGAAAGGAGGCTGGTTGCTTTGCACTGGGGAGATAAACACAAGGGATTGAAAGCACCAGAAAAGCATCATCCACCTCGACCGAGGTTCAGAGTGCTAGGCTCCAAGTCCCAAATTACAACCCCCTGCACTCCCAGCTGCTGCATGGAAGCAGAAGTGTCTGAAGTCTGGAGGTGCTGTGGTTTGCCCAGGTCCCCGAAGCTCTGCTTTTGCATGAGCCATCTCTGTCTCGGTAGGCACCAGCCTGCTTGCATGTCTTACGGGGTGCTGCTGGCATCTGCAGCCTAGACATTTTTTGTCGGAGGAGCCTGAGCCAGCTCTTGGAGCATATATGACGTGGCAGCAGTGGTTGCTGCTTTTCTGTGCGGCAGCCCCATGCTTGGAGCAGTATCCCTGCATCCTCACAGAGACCAACAGACTTTTTGAGGAGAGGCTGGGGCTGGGGGAGATGGATCATTGTGGTGCCTGGGCAGGGTGTCAACTCTTGACGACTCTTCTCCTCCCTTTAACATACTTCTTGATTTCACTCACAAGTTTATTTTTATTTACAGTGATAAATTGTTTGTGTCAAAAAGTTAAAATGCTTTAATGATGTCCTTCCAGCTGCAGGATTAAGAGAGGAAAACCGGAGAAATTACTCTTGTTCAATAATACTAAGTAATCATAACTTTACTTAGGGCTAAACACCATCCATGTTTCCATAAATACAGCACATGAATATCTCTAAAAATTACTGCATGTAATCAAAAGCAGTTATTCCAAAGACCTCAAATTTCTGTGGTCAGAGCTTCGCAAAGCAGGTTCTTACGTTTAGTTTGCCAGGGTCTGGGAGAGAGCAAGGCATGAATGAGAAAACCAGTCACTAAGTGCAAGTTATGAATGATGAGGAAAATCAGTCCTGTGTAGGAAAATGGGCAGAGACCAAGCTAATGCAAAAATCAGTTCAAATTCCATGTATTTTTACACTGATGTGACTTTTTTTTTTCCTCAGTTCCCTGAGGGTGCAGGGCTAATAATTAAAAACATCTATATTGCACAAACTCTAATAAACATCCTCACTGCAGGAAAGGAGGGTATTGTGCTCGCTGGCTTGCCTTTCCCTTCCTTCACTCTTCCCTATTGCCAAATTAGAGACTGGAATAAGGAGAGGGGTGCTCTTTTTTTTTTTGGGGGGGGGGGGGGATTTTATTTCATGTTTTTTAATCTTGCTCCTACTTTGCCCCTTCCCTTGTCTGCAACCTCCACATGGGGTAGCGGCTGCTTTGACACAGACTGCGCAAGAGGAACAAGTGCCCTTCTGGGGCTGGAGCCTCAGTGTCCCTCCCCGCTTGTGGAACAGGGCAGAGGCCCCAGGTGTTTGCTGCTCTCCAGTGCCAGCCGTGGTTTTAAGACTGATCGGAGCCCTCATGAGCTGCTCCAGCTCGCTAACCCTGCACGAAACCGGTCTCAGCTGAACAAAGTCGGTAATTCGCAGCTTCGGGGAGCTGAACTGACTCCCAGGACCGCAGAGGGGCCCGGGCCGGTGCCGGGGCCGGCCAGCCGTGCGGGCTGGCTCCTGCAGCAGCTCCAGCTCTCGCGTCCACCCGGCCCACGGCCGGGAGGCGCTTTCCGCCCGTGAAGCCGTTGTTTGAGGGAAGGGGGCCGGGGGCTTTCCCGCGGGTGTCAGCCTGGGGCGGGGAGGAGGCGGCGGCTCGGCCCCGCGGCGCGCAGAAGCCACCCGCTGCTCTCCTCCCTCGCCGTGAAGCCCCGCGGGCCGGGCCGGGCCAGGCCAGGCCGAGCGGCGGGAGCGGGGCCGCCGCCAGAGCCGGAGGCTCCCGGGCCGGAGCGCTGCTCCGCTCCTCTCCGCTCCGCCGCGGCGGGCAGGCAGCGGGGCGCCCCCGGCGGCGCGGGGCACGCGTGGCGGGCCGGCCCCGCCGGGAAGGGGCATGTCCCGCTGACGTGCGGGCCGGGGATTGGCAGCGGCCCGGCCTATATAGGCGCCGGGGCGGGCGCCGCGCCGCTCTCCCAGGAGCGCTCCGGTTCTCCAGCAGGGCGGGCGAGCGGGCACCGGCCGGAGTGAGTCACGGGGGACGGGGGGCGGCCCCTCCGCCGCGGCCGACGTGGAGGCTGGCGGGGCGGGGGGGGGGGGGAGCGGCCCGGCGCGGCGCGGCCTCGCTTCCTCCCCTTCGGCACCGACGCGTCGGCGCCGCCGGGAAACTCCGGGCCAACTTCCCGCCGGCCGGGCCGGGCCATGTCCGGCGGGGTGGGGGGGGGGGTTGGGGGTCCGGCCCGGCGGCGCGGCCTCGGCCGCCGGTGCCGACACGGCAGTGCCGGCCGGCAGCAGCTGCCGGGTTAGCGCCGGGGTGCGGCGCCGTCCCGGGGCCGGGCCGATGGGGACGCTGGGCCCCGCGGATGCGTGGGGAGGGGGCGGCGCGGAGCGGGGTCCCTCTCGCCGGGAGGAGAGGGGTAGCGGCGGCGGTCAAGGCGGCTCCGCGTCGTCCCCGGCGGTCGGAGGGTTTGCGCCTGGTACGAGCCAAAACGGTTCGGCGGCGGGCGGGCGTCCGTCCAGCGCCGGATCTGCCGGCGGAGAGCTGGCGGCGGGCAGCCTTCCCCCGGGTCGCGGGGGCCGAGCGGCTCCGCTGCTCCCGTGACTAGAGGGGCGGGCGCCTCGGGCCACCGGCGGGGGCGAGCGGACGTCGGGAAGGTGCTAACGCCGGACTCGGTGCCCGGCCGCGCTCGAGGGGCTGTCACGGGGCCCCCCGCGGGAGCACCTTTCACCCCCTTGCGTGACGCGGCCGTCCCCGGCCTGCAGCCCAGAGGGCCGGGCCGGGGCTGCTGCTGCCGCCGCCCCGCCCGCCGTGCTCCCGGCCCCGTTCCCGCCCGGGCGGTGCGTTGAGGCTCGCCCATCTCCCCCCCCCCCGCTCAGCCCCGCGCGGGGGGCGCGGGTGACAGCGGGGCCCGGCCGGGCCCTTTAAGGGCGCCGCCCCGCCCCGCCGCGCCGCCCCGCCCCCGGTGCCGGCAGTGCTGAGGTGGCGCTGGCGGCGCCGCCCGGCCCGGCCCGCGGGGCCCGGCGGCTCCCCCGCCTCACCTCAACCTCGCCTCGCCTCTCCTCGGCGCGGCCGGGCACCGCGGGGGGTAAGCGGAGGGGCGGCTCTCCGCCCGGCTGCGGCGGCGCCCCTGCTTCCGCGCTGCTCCGTGCCGTTGTCCCGGGGAAGGCGGGCGCTCGCCGAGACCGGCTGCCCCTCTCGGTGCGCGGCCGTGGAAGCACTCCCCCGGGCCCCGTGAGAAGCACCGACGTGGCCTGCCCCCGCTCGGGGCCGGCCGGGAGGACGCGGGCGGGTGCGTGTTCTCGTCGGCTGGGCTCCGGTGAGCGGCTGGGCAGGCACAGAACAGCTCCCGTCCATCCAAGGGCAGGACGTGACGGGGGAAGGTGACCTGGGGGAAGGTGGCAGGTCACGGCGATAGTGGAAGAGCAAATAGAGTGGACGGACAGGTCAGGTGTAAGCCTGGCTGCGTCTAAGGCACCGGTCGTGTTGCGCTCTCAGATGTACTGCTTCAGGAATCGCTGCGAGGGGAAAGACTCCGTTGCGCTGCACAGCAGCTGGCTGCCTGCGTGATCCCTTCAACACCAAGGGGCCTGGGCCTTCAATATCTGGGAGAGCCAGTTGGTTGTCAGAAAGCAAGTATTTTCATATGTGACCACTCACCTACCAAGAGATCACCCTGCCCTGCGTGAACATCTGACAGAGGACGGTGGCTGCCACAACCAGCCCAGCCCTGTTGCTGCATGCGATCCTAGCTGCATCTGACTTTAGCTACCTGGATTAACAAAATGCTAATATTTTTATTAAACAGAGTTTTAAATAACACGTAACTGACATTTCTGTCCACAAGTACTGATTGTATTGGCAGTGTAACTCACGACTTTGCTTTTGTTTCTCTTCATACAAATGTTTCCCCTGTGGTTAGGTCTGGCCCTTGCCGAAGGTTATTTTTAGGATGATTTCGTTCTCTTTATTCTAAGTGTGCTCTAGACTTCTGAAACTTCTTTTGGCGCACAAAGCCTGTGCTACAGACAGTGCATAAACTAGGCAGTTCAAAACCTGTTGACCCAGTCAGCCACACGCTAGCATGACGCAGCTGTAACCTTAGTTTCAAAACCTAAAGTGGGAAGTCGAGGAGGTGTGGGCTCCAAATGCAATGCCTGAGCTGCTGGTTTTGATGTTACGTTTTAACATACCATTCTGATGGCCGCCTCCAATTTTGGCCAGAGATGAATCCCTGAGGCCTACAATGTTCCAGATGTTTGGGGTTACTGGAGATGAAGAGCATTTGTTCTTAGCTTGCTGTATGGGTGATGAAGCAGAAATTCATATGGATAAACACTGCCCTTAGATTTCTCTTTGAATGTCTGGCTGTTCTGTGAGGTGGAGGCTGCAAGGAAGATCTCTGCAGCTGGTGTGGATACAGTGAAACCAGCAGCTGTGCCTTGAGGTCGCAGCTCGCAGGCAGGTGCTATATTGGGTGTCGTTCACTGACTTCTCATCCTTACCCTCCTCCTCTAAGGAGCAGAGCACATGCAAGATGAGCCAGGTGGTGCTTTCCTGAGAATTGAGAGTTATAAGCACATCCGTGCCATTAGCAAGGCTCTAGCCAGACCTTGGCAGCTACTTGTGATGTCTAGGATGCTTCTCGTTCCTGCCCTCGTTCCCATTTGCAGCTTGCCATGAGGTGGTGGCACCCTCAGTAGTGACCCAACGGGCTGGAGGAGCCGACGGCTGAGTCTGCAGGCCTTGCCAAAATAGTCTGGGACAGGTGCCACGCCGCTAATGCGCTTTCCTTGGTTCTGCGGCAGCTTGAGCTGCGCAGTTGTGTACCCTGGACATGTAACCACGTGTTACACCATGGTGTAACCATGGACAGCAAGGAGAACTCGGGTATTTCTCTGAGATCAGATTACTGGCCGCACTTTTGTGTATACCAGCAAATGCCTTGCAGAGCCTCTGCCTGCTGCAACAGCTGTGCTACAGACAGCATGGCTGGCTGGCTGTCCTGGTAGCTGCCACCTCGTAGTAGCAGATCCTTACAGGATTAATTGCAACATTAGCTCTGTTGCTTTGATAGCACAGGTGGTGTTGCCTTATGCCTGATAAGAGGTGTGTTGAAGTAGGGGGAAACACTCTGACCTTCACTGAGATGCAGATCAGGCCTGTATGGCCCAGTTGCGTTCCTGCTCTGCTTGCTCTTCCCTCCTTTCCTTCTGTTGCTGTCCCCTTCCCTTACTGTGCTACAACATAAGCATGATGTGAGACACCTCATCAGCAATGCTGTGTTTTTGGGACCTGTTTCTGACACATGGGGAGGTCAGAAACAGCAGCTGTCAGTTTACTGAAGTGTCTTGAGTTTGGTGGTCAGACAAAGGTCCGAGCAGCACTGCAGGGTTTGTGTGGGAGAGGGGCCTTGTGTCCCGTGTGCAGTCAGAGGCACTAGATTTTTGGAGACTGCAAGCCCTGTGACAGCACACGTAACCACTGAGGGGGACTCCAGGTGTGGGAAGCTGTTATACATCTGGCAGAGTGTGTACTGTACCAGCTTTTACATTTTTACTTATATTCCTAAACACTTTTTTCAGTAAATCTGCAGATCCAGATACAGAAGATGTAAAGCTCCCACCAACAGTGTATTTTTTTTCCTGGTTCCATCTTGTGTACACATTTAAAATAGTCCATGTAAACCAGCATGGGTTTTGTTCTTCCAACCTGCAGACTTAGGCCTGGAGACAGAGTTCAGTGCCTGGTGCATGATCTTATTACACTAAAAAAATGAAGATGTGGACTGACCAGCAGCTGTGTGTGGAAAGTCCTGAGTGTTTGCCTTAATTTGTGAGGACGTCTGTGTTGATTCACCCAAGCTCCACTAAACTACATTCCTAACTTCTGACTGATGGCAGTGTTGTTGGCAGGTTTTCAGGTTGTTAGTCTCCTCTGACTAGATGTTGATGCTCTTGCTTGCAACCCTGAAATTTCATGTCTATTTTGCACATCTGTTATTAATTGACTGTATTTTTGCCTGATACTGGATGGCTGCTCTTGTAGCCAGTGTGATGAAAGAGTAGCTACTCTAGGCTTCCTGCTGTGACGTTTAAGTAGATAGTGGTGTTGCCTGTAGCTCTAGTGACAGGTAAAGTATAGTGAGATCTGACTCAGTATGAGAACATTTTGGATAGGGTGCAAGTTTGAAACACACTACAGACAGTGCTCTTTTGAAAGTTACAGTAACAGGGGTGTCATGTTTTCCTGTTGTCTTGGAGCAGTCACATAATTTTTTTTTTTTTTTTCCTCTGTAAAGCAAAAGCTGGCAGGCTGACAAACGGGCAGCTTACAGGACGGACTCCCTGGCTACTGACCATTTAGCTGGTAAGTTCTTATTTTGGGAGAGCCAAAGATCTTGCTGTTTCTGAGCTTGCTTATCAGAGTGGCTTTCTGAGTGTATCCCTAAGTCAGCAGGAGTTCAGGCACCTAAAAAGTCTTTTTCAGGAAGAGGCATCATCCTAGGTGCTTTTTGTTTTCTCTCCAGGGTTACACGATGGTCTTGGACTGACTATCCAGACCTTCAGATACTCATTTAAAAATTGCACACCATTAATAATTGATAGATTAATTAGAGTATGCTTTAACAACTTCTGGTGTCCCCCTTTCCAGTGACCTTCTTAGGTTGCACATCCTCTGCCTTCTTAATGAGGAGCTCTGGTTTTGGTGACTACTGTGCTGTGAAGAAATAGTCCCCCTGAGTTCCTATCTGGTTCAACAAGAGAACTGGGCAGCTGTTCTGGCTCTATAGGTGCTTTTTGAGAGGCTGACTGGAAAAGTGCTCAATAACACATACTTTGTCTTCCTGGAGTGACTTTTGTGCATCTTGAGTGGTGTTGGTAATAGTGTTGCCACCTCTGTCTCTTCCAGTGGCATACCCGGATTGTGTGTGGGTGGGAAGTCGACAATGAGCTCCGTGGCAGTTTTGACCCAGGAGAGCTTTGCTGAACACCGCAGCGGCCTGACTCAGCAGCAGGTGAAAGGTGAGAAAACACAGTTGAGTTCCTGCCTCTAAATACAAACTGCACAGGCAAGGTTCCTTGCTGTTACCCAAGCTCGCTCCATGTATCCGGTTCCCCACAAGTGCGCAGACATTGCATTCTCCATTCCTAGATTGGTGGCCCACCAAACTCTGGCTTTCCACCACCAGCAGCACAGTGGTGATGCTGCACAGTGCAGGGCCAGGAGAAGGCAAGCCTCAGATCTTCGTATTGTTCTGGCTAGCAATGCTGCTAGCTGTGGGATGGGGCACATACAAGAGTGGGGCATTGGGCTACAAGAGAGCCTCATGGGATCAGTGTGCTGGGCTGTCATTTCCTTCCTCTGCTCAGCCAGGTGCTGGGGAAAGTCAGTATAACTGTATTAACTGACTCACTGATGGATTTCGGCACCCATCGTCCAGCTGCAAGCTGGCCCACTTGGCATGGCCCAATGCACAACTGAGTCGAACATAGGGTACAGGCTTTCCCTGGACTCTGCCGTAACTGTAGTGCTTCTCTCTGCCTTCCTCTTGGGTGTATGTTTGTGTTACCCGCTTCTGACCTGCAGCCTTGCTCTGTTCCTTTCACTTCTTTCTGTTCAGCCTGTTCTCCCCTAATTAAGCCCTTCTTGACAAAGTTGGCAGTAATGTGCTGTTTGCTGCCACCATTCACTTGCACGTTTGCTTCCTGCAGCCGTAGTGCCAGCTCAGACAAGGCTGGTTGTTCATGGCATCTACTGCAGTCTGTGCTGAGGTCAGTTGGGCTCCGGACTTGGCTGCTCCACAAGCATAACTGTAATAGGATTAATAGTAGTGCACGTCATTTGCTCTCCCTTGTTAGTAGTGCCTAAATACAATTGGGCTGCCTATGAATAGGGGCATTTCTGCTGGGAGAGCATCTCATTTACCCTGTTTGCTTCACCCCAGTTACAGCTTTAAACTCTGAAGAAGAGAATGATCCTCCAACCTACAAGGAAGCCTTCCCTCCGCTCCCTGAGAAAGCACCATGTTTGGAAGCTGCCCAGGAACCTGCTGGGCCGTGGAGCAAAATCCGACCAATAAAGGCTTCTGTCATCACTCAGGTTGGTGGAAGTGGGTGGCTTTATCTCCCTCCTTTTCCTTCCTCCAAGAAGTAGGTGAAGTGAAGCTTTCCCTGGAGTATGAAATCCTTAGTGTGTCAGATTGACAGCCTCTTTGCTGTATCTTACCCTGGGGCATGAGGAGGACTGCAGCCTGAGAGCTAGGACTGCTCTGGAGGGGAGGGATGCATTGGAAAACTGTCCAGAAAAAACTCTGCATCCCTGTTCCACAAATAGCTGGAGCAGGCCTGAAAGGAGGACTGCAGAATTCAAGTAGTGAGCACTGATCCATTAAAGTATTCCCTCCATAGCATGAACTTTAGGAAGACACCCAGTGTGGGGCAGACTGCCTGCTGCAATGCTCTTGCACTTTCCCTGGTTGCAGCTGGTGTCTCCACTGGAAAGCTGATGGGTTGCACAAACCTGGGAACTTAGTATGCCAGTAAAGTCCTGTATGGCAATAAGAGAGAGAGGCACTAGCAATCAAAAGCATACTGACTGCTTGCTGTGCCGTTCTTTTATCTGTCGTGTGGCTGCGCAGGTGTTTCATGTGCCACTGGAGGAGAGGAAATACAAGGACATGAATCAGTTTGGAGAAGGCGAGCAGGCCAAGATCTGCCTTGACATCATGCAGAAGACAGGAGCTCACCTGGAGCTGTCTCTCGCAAAGGACCAGGGCCTTTCGATCATGGTCTCTGGCAAGCTGGAAGCAGTCATGAAGGCTCGAAAAGAGATTGTCGCTCGGCTGCAGACTCAGGTAAGGGCATCTAACTGTTTCTCACTTCATCTTTGCTCTTCCCCAAGACTCACAAATGCTTTGAGACCCTTGGGCATGTGTGCTTATAAGCCGAAGAGGTGTTATTAGATGACTAATTCAGCTTTGCCATGTATTTTCAAAGCACACAATTGGCAATTTGGAATGGAAATGAGGCTTAAAATAGGGTTCAAAGCTAATTACAGGCCATGGTGTTGCATGAAGGGTGGAGTCTGCAATCTCTGAACACTTGAATTGCAAACAGTGACTTTGTGCTGAGGTGCTGGTGCTGGAGGGGGTGCAGGCCCCTCACACAAAGCTAGTAGTGTGAATGGGACTGTGCTTTCTCTGAAGTCCTCCAGAGAAGAATGTGGAGGGATGGGAGAAAGAAAAGTAGAGAAGAGGAAGTCCTGCCAAAAGCTGAAAGCTTCAGGTCAGGGTTATGGATTGTGTAACTCAAGCCACACTGGTAAGGAGCTGGAGCCCTGTTGTTTCAGTTGCTTCTCTTTTCAGTCCTCTAGGTTTTGATTTCTTACCTTCAGATTCTTGAGTTCATAATCAAGGTGGTAGTTCTTGTTAAGATATATCACAGCCAGGTCTCAGTGTGTGTTTTAAAGTGTAATGTCAAAGGTAGTTAATGCAATAGTTAATACCATCTCTGCTTAGTGCTGTTCAGCCCATGTGTCATACCCTGCCAGAGGGACGAGAAAGGGACAATTCCTATGTAATGTGCATCTGAAAAAATAGTTGAGGATGTACTGCCACAGATCCATGACCCACTGTCCTCTAATATACCTCCTACTGCCCTGGCCCCAGGTCTGAAAGGTGTGTCTGTATTCCCAACTCCTCCTAGGCTTGGTTAGCTTCAGTACAGGGACACAGAGCTGAAGAGTCACACCAAGTGATCTTTTTTGATTTTTTTTTAATATTGTAGCTTGAATTTTAAGTATCTAATTACTGTTAGTAGTTACATATTCACAGACATGGAGAGCATGGTAGCAATCATAAGCTACCAGGTCAGTAAAAACTCGGTGAGAAAGGAAGAAGTCGAGAATCCCTGTTACAAACCAGCCTTTTAATGGTAGGTTGAGAGAAGCTCTTGGGACTCCTTTTCCAAGAGGGGCCTTCTAGAAGAGCAGCATGTGCTACATTGAAGACACCTTAGTGCTTAGTAGCGGTAAGCATCTCCTAGTTGTCTGCCTGCTGGAATAGGTTTCTGGTGTTGAATTTCTGTTTCCTAGGAGTTAGACTGTGTGTCCTGTTCTCTGTAGCCTTGGCAGCAGATGTCAGAGTTCAGATAACTCCACCTATGAGCCATCATCTCAGTTGCTGTCTGGTACTGCTCCAATGACTTGCACTGGAGGACAGGCACCTCCTCGTCTGTGCCTAAAGGCCTGAGCTAATTCAGAGTACTACTCCTGTCTAAACAGAAGGGGGTTGAGGGAAGGGTGGGGTTTAGACTCCTAGTATACAGGCACTGTAGATCAACTGTTCTGGTACAGTTTCAGTCCTTGAACAGAACGTGCTGGGAAGGCATTGTGTTTGCTCCTCAGTGAGTACTGCTAAGCATTTAACTTGCTTCCCCTGGCTCTGTTCCTGTGGATCTGCCAGTGCAGGTGCAGGTTCTCACAGATGCTTGGTTCTTGTGTTGCAGGCTTCAGCGACAGTTGCCATCCCTAAGGAGCACCACCGTTTTGTCATTGGAAAGAATGGCGAGAAACTGCAGGACCTGGAGCTCAAAACTGCAACCAAAATCCAGATCCCCCGCCCGGATGACCCCAGCAACCAGATCAAGATCACCGGCACTAAAGAAGGGATTGAGAAGGCCCGACACGAGATCCTGCTTATCTCTGCTGAGCAGGTACTTCAGTACTGTGATCGCTCTCATGGCATTAGCTGGACAGCCATTTTGCTTCTGCATGGTATATTAGATGTTTGTAGCCACCATGACCACAGTCAGTGGCTAATATTTTAGTCTGAACAGAGACGTATACTGTGCCACTGGCTGTATGAGCGCTGCTGCCAGGTTCTGCAACTTGTGGTCCTCCATTTTGTCCATCTCTGAAGTCAGATAAGCGTGTTTCATATTTGAAGTGAACCATATTAGGTGCCAGCTGAGGTAAGGCAGGAGATTACAGAGGTGAATATCATAAATCAGCAGCAGCAACAGCAGTATTTACAGATTGAAAGGGTTGGAGATCTACAAGCCTGGAAACTGAAAAGGGTGCTTGGGCCAGAATGTCAAGCAAGACAACACTGGGGACTTAGCTGTGTCTGGCAGTGACTGTAATACAGAGGGCAGTTCCCACTGAGGTCTGTTCTGGGCTCTTCTAGGATAAGCGTGCCGTGGAGCGGCTGGATGTGGAGAAAGTGTACCACCCTTTCATTGCTGGCCCTTACAACAAGCTGGTGAGCGAACTCATGCAGGACACAGGGACGCGCATCAACATTCCTCCACCCAGCGTCAACAAGACAGAGATAGTCTTCACAGGAGAAAAGGAGCAGCTAGCCCAGGCCGTGGCTCGTGTTAAGAAGATCTATGAGGAAAAGGTATGGATGGTCCATAAAGCTTCCCATCTTCCCCCAACCTGCTCACAGTCCCTCTTCTGTTCTTGTTCTACTTTTGTGCATCCCTCTCTTGCATCCTCCTCACGTCAGCTCTGGCTCAGCAGCCGTTGCAGTACATGGCCCTGGATCTTACCATTTCCTCGCTCAGCAGAGTGGGACTTGGGGTGATGCTACCAGGGAGGTGACAGATTTCTCACTTTTCTGTGTCATGGGAATTAGCAGACCACAAAGAGCTCCCCTGGCTCTTGTTCACACAGGTGCTACTAAGGAAGGAAGTATGAAGTCTACAGTGGTGGCCATCTGACAGTATCAAAGTTGCTACATAAGTAGAAGTTGCTGAAGAGTGACTTTCACTCCAGTTTATTTTCCACAGCCGATGTCACAGTGAATATCCTTGTGGATTGTTGGGCTGTTTTTCCTCATGGTTAGGTCTGTATTTGTACCAGTCTGGATTTCAACAAAGATAATCAGCTTATAGCCTAGTAGCCTACATGGTGTTGCATTACAGTACTTCCTAGGGGACAGCTGGGTGTTGAGCCCTGTTGTGCAGGGAGGGGGTGTGTGTATGTGATCTCTTCCATGTAGTCTTCCAGGGAGCTTGACACGGAATATGAGTTTTGTACTTCACCTGTGAATTTTTGAGGACAAGGCTTTCTGTAGGCAGGGGCCTAAAGGGTGCTAGCGTGCTGCAGAACCACTGTGCTCACCTTTGCTTTGCTCTTTCTTGGGTGCAGAGTTTCACTGCATCTTGTGCCTCTTCCTTTCGCTCTTGTCCTTCCCTACCCCCTTGTGATTGATGCCCCAGTGCCTCTGTCCCTACAGAAAAAGAAGACTACTACCATTGCAGTGGAGGTGAAGAAGTCCCAGCACAAGTATGTCATCGGCCCCAAGGGGAATTCCCTGCAGGAGATCTTGGAGAAAACTGGAGTCTCTGTCGAGATCCCACCCACTGACAGTAGCTCGGAGACGGTGATACTGCGAGGCGAGCCTGAAAAGCTTGGGCAAGCATTGACTGAAGTCTATGCAAAGGTATTGATGAGATGGGCTAAGCCTTCTTTGAAAGTCCTATAAAGATACATCCGTGAGCACTGACAGGTGTGGGGGCATGGTCTCTGTTGGGCTGTTAGAGATGCAGCTTAGATGTCAATACTGAGGGTGCAGCATAGGAATTGGAACTGAATTTTTGTGAAGACATCTTCCAGTCTGTCCATCAACCAGCTTCTCTGTTTTTCTGTCTCTCAGGCCAACAGTTTTACCGTCTCCTCGGTCTCTGCCCCCTCTTGGCTTCATCGTTTCATTATTGGAAAGAAAGGACAAAACCTGGCCAAAATAACTCAGCAGATGCCAAAGGTATGGATGAGCCAGTTAGCTTAGCACCCTCTGATGTAGAATATGGTTTAGTCCAGATCACTATTTGTAGAAGAGAAATGTATTCTGGTGTGGGTAAAACCAGGGAGGAAATGACACAGATCTTAATATTAAGGGAAGCCTCTCTTTTACTGCTGCAAACACTGCTCATCCTATGTTATTCTCGTGGGTTGAGCCCTTCAAAGGAGGCTTTATATGGTACTATTTTGAGAGTTGATGTAGCAGGACACCTGCAAATGCTGACTTCAGTGAGGCTTCTCCCTGGTGAGTTAGATGATATCTAGAGAAAGGCTAGGTGAGTAACTTCTCCAAGGCCCTTGCAGACTCCAGGACAGCACCAAAGCCTTGGGCTCTAGACACTGTGAGACGGCCAGGATTGTAAGTTACCTACTTCTGAAACCATGGGAATGATATGTATAATTCGTGGGAAGGAAACCATCTCTCAGTGGCAGGGCTTCATAGCGTAGGCCTGACTAATGGCATTGACCTGGCTTGTATCTTGGAAAATTCTTACTGGATTCATTGCCTTGTGTCTCAAGGTTCACATCGAATTCACTGAAGGAGAGGATAAAATCACTTTGGAAGGACCTACAGAAGATGTGAATGTGGCTCAGGAACAGATTGAAGTCATGGTCAAGGATCTGGTAAGTTGGTGTTACTAGTTCGAGTAGATAAGAAGAAAGTGGAGGAAGAAGAGGCAACAGAGCAGAGATGATGAGGTGTCTATCACATCCATATGATGTCTTGACATGCTTAACAGAACTTGCAGAAGACAAGTTGTGTGGTAGATGGATGAAATCCTTGGTTACGAAGCTTGTCCATAGCATTCTTAAAAAATCAGCAGCAGGTCTTAAATCTTTTGATGCAGAGAAGGAAAGATTCTCTTTCAGTCGTGGCTGGAGAGGCATATGAGTCCCTTTAAATGTTTCACAAGCATGGTGATCTTGCTCAAACCAGAGGAGTGCTTCTGCTTTGCTTAATAGCAGGAGGAGTGCTTGTAGCCAAGTACTGGAGAGTCAGTGCCAATACTGGCAGTAGGCAGTTACTTAGAGCACAAGTGGTGGCCTACCCTACCTAGCCCTACGTCCTGGTTTCAGCTGGGATAGAGTTAACTGTCTTCCTAGTAGCTGGTACAGTGCTATGTTTTGAGTTCAGTATGCGAAGAATGTTGATAACGCTGATGTTTTCAGTTGTTGCTCAGTAGTGTTTAGACTAAAGTCAAGGATTTTTCAGCTTTTCATCCCCAGGCAGCGAGAAAGCTGGAGGGGCACAAGAAGTTGGCACAGGACATAGCTAGGGCACCTGACCCAAACTGGCCAACAGGGTATTCCATACCATGGGACGTCCCATCTAGTTTAGGAACTGGGGAGTGGGGGCAGGGAATCGCCACTCGGGGACTGGCTGGGTGTCGGTCGGCGGGTGGTGAGCAATTGCACTGCGCATCATTTGTACATTCCAATCCTTTCATTATTGCTGTTGTCATTTTATTAGTATTATCATTATTAGTTTCTTCTTTTCTGTTCTATTAAACTGTTCTTATCTCAACCCAGGAGTTTTACTTCTTTTCCTGATTTTCTCCCCCATCCCACTGGGCGGGGGGGGAAGTGAGTGAGTGAGTGGCTGCGTGGTACTTAGTTGATGGCTGGGATTAAACCACAACACCCTATACAATTCTTTATAGATCAACCGGATGGATTATGCAGAAATCAATGTTGACCACAAATTCCACCGACACCTCATTGGCAAGAATGGAGCTAACAGTAAGTGGGGTGCCTTTCTAATCCTTCCCATGCTGGGCCTCTCCATGTTTAGTAGATCATATCAGGGGCTCTGCAGCTCATCCAGTGTGCCATCTCCGTCACATTTCCTCTGATCTTCTAGAGTGGTCTTGGCACAAGGAGATAAATGGGCAGTGAGGCCTTGGGATGGCTTTAATGTGTGAAAGCATCTTGGGAGGTTGAACAGTAGTGGGATCACTTTGCCGTGTCCTGGAGAAAGTTTTTTTTTTTTTGGTTGGAGAATTGTGTCGTCTTTTTTTTTTTCTTTTTTTTCTTTTAAGTTGCTCTATGTGAATTACATTTTAGCAGCTGATTGGGGGTGGTGGAAATCTGCTTGGTGAGTTTCTCTGCAAGAAAGAAATTGGGATTAGAAATGAGTGGTCATCTTCTGATCTAAATGTGGTGCTGTTTGGGGAAGAAACAAATGCCTCACTCTAGCAAGTGAACAATTGGCTCTGTAGATGCCACAGTATTTACTTGTACAGGTTCTTGTGTGGCACAGATCTGCTCTCGCTGAACTCCAGGGTGAAGAGGCACTTTCCCCTGTTTCAACCCGACCCCACTGGCCCTTTCTCAGAGGCTGGTTTACTTCTTAAAGAGCCTTTAAGCAGTGATAATCAAGGTGCCTTGCTTCCAAGTCTTGGCCTAGCAGACTGTGTCACCACAGTCCTTGCCTTGAAGTTAACAGGATTAAGGACCTCTACAAGGTGTCTGTGCGCATTCCCCCGGACAATGAGAAGAGCAACCTGATCAGAATTGAAGGAGACCCACAGGGGGTCCAACAGGCCAAGAAAGAGCTGCTGGAACTCGCTTCCCGTATGGTGAGTAGGATGTGATGCTTGGGAGGCTGCAGGGTTTGGGCTCTTCTGTTCCCTCATAACCTTCTGGTGCAAGTGTGTTCCCCTTACCCACCAAGCACTTGGATCTCATGACAAGTGCGAGTTCCTTTTCACAGATGTGTTCCTCTATTCCCTTGGACACCCCTTCTCTGTCAACCTAGAGTGAATTTTGTCTAGAGGAGAAGAGGGACAATGCTGGCAAGTAAACTGTCAGGCAGCAAACTGGTAAATAAAAGTATGTGGCTCTCCTGCTGAACACTCAATGTAAACTCTATTCTCATCAGGAAAATGAACGCACCAAGGACCTAATCATTGAACAGAAATTCCACCGGACCATCATTGGGCAGAAGGGCGAGCGGATCCGGGAAATCCGGGAGAAATTCCCAGAGGTAAGGCTTTCTAGATGAGGGATCCAGAGAGGATATTTCTTACTTGGGTAGTAGACACATCGTCGCTGAAGTCAGCGGCTTTAGTGGCTCTGTATCTAGTATGTATGAGAAGATAGTTCTTTTGGCCAGAGGCTGCTAACATGGTTACCCTTTTCTGAATGGGAAAGGGGATGTGTAGGATCCCCCCAACTTTTGCATGTGTCTGACACAACAATTCTTGCATTTGCTTGAGTTCGCTATAAATGACTGCCTCCTGCAGGTTATCATCAACTTCCCAGACCCTGCGCACAAGAGTGACATCGTCCAACTTAGAGGTCCCAAAAATGAGGTGGAGAAGTGCACCAAGTACATGCAAAAGATGGTGGCAGACCTGGTAAGGGGGACTTCAGTCTGCTGTTCTCTCCTGCATGCCTGAATAACCCTGGAATAAAGCAGAGGTGTACTGGATTGGCTAGGGCTGAAACATCTCAAGATGAGGGAGCTGTGGACACTGTTCTGGCTGGCTGGGGGCAGGGCAGTAATACCTGGTTTTTAAGGGCTATAGGGGAAGGTACTTGCCTTTGCTTATTCTTGCAAGTCTTTCGTACAGAGAACTTCCTTGGGACTAAGTCTGTTGTGAAGAGCTTGTTTATCAAGTCCCTGGGACGGGGCCTGGCTTGCCATGGCAGTGTAATCTTAAGTTCTCCCTTCCTTTCTCCCTTAGGTTGAAAACAGCTTTTCTATTTCTGTCCCCATCTTCAAACAATTCCACAAGAACATCATAGGGAAAGGAGGTGCCAACATCAAGAAGGTGAGATATCTTTCCTATCTCCAGTGCTCATTATGGTCACTGCCTGCAGCTAAATCCCGCTCGCTGCTCTCTCCTGCTCATTGGTGATGTCAAATGTAACCTCCAAGGGCTTTTTTCTGACATGGGACACCTCTGAGATTATTTTATTTTTTTCCTTTGTGGCAGATCCGTGAAGAAAGCAACACCAAAATTGATCTCCCAGCAGAGAACAGCAACTCAGAGACAATAGTTATCACAGGCAAGAGAGCAAATTGTGAGGCTGCTCGCCACAGAATTCTTGCCATCCAGAAGGAGCTGGTAAGTGAAATAACTGATGTGTTGCAGATGAGGGACTTGTATATGTTGCTAGAAGACATAATTACAGAAGTGCTTGTAGTGGGGGAGGGCAGGGAGGAGACAAATGTGAGTGTCAGTCCATGATTGACTCTTGTGACTGCTCATGTGTCAGGAGTAGCCAGTCTCAAGTCCCTCTGGTCAGGCATTTCTTACACACAGCTCTATAAAGCTCCTAGCAATGTGGGAGTAGGAGCGTAAGTAGAGTGGGCACAAACAGATTTCTGCAGCTTGACTAACAGCCTAGTACTGTCTTCTCTTAGGCCAACATCACAGAGGTGGAGGTCTCTATTCCTTCCAAACTGCACAATTCCCTCATTGGCGCCAAAGGCCGCTTCATCCGCTCCATCATGGAGGAGTGTGGTGGAGTCCACATCCACTTCCCCACTGAGGGCTCTGGCAGTGACACTGTCACCATCAGGGGCCCAGCCCAGGATGTGGAGAAAGCCAAGAAACAGCTGCTGCACCTGGCAGAGGAGAAGGTGAGGCTTGTCTCATAGGGAAAGGAGCAGATTGGTTTGGCCAGCTGTTTCTTTTGGGGGGTTGAAGTGATCCCTTCTGTCTGCTGGGAGTCCTCTGGCATCAGATGGCCTAATCCTCTTTGGAGGGATTTGAGTACAGATTGGATGATTAAAAGAAAACTATGCTTCCATCCTCATGACAATGAGTTCTTCCCCGATGGGTGGAAGAACTGGCTGTAATGCTTCTCTGCCAAGGCTGGGGATATACTCAAAGGGTTAAGGTTCCCTATTCCTGTGGTTTGAATGCTGTTGGGTATCCACACTTCTTTGAAACAGCTTACTCTGCGTATCTCCTTTATTTTTTTCTTGGTCTCTGAATTCCAGCTCCGGTTCTTCTATTTCACTGGTTTGAGAACTTAGGGTTACAAGACCTTGCTCTGAGTTGTGGCTGACTGACTGGTCATCTTAATAGCAGGAAAAAACCCTAATACCAGCATGTGAACATGTTCTCCTGATCATTAGGTGCCTCTGCTGCCTGGCTTGCAAATGGTTATGCTGTCTTGTGTGAGTGTCAGATCCTTCTCCTAGGGAAGTCTTTTCTGTTCGTATTCTCACCAGTCGTGCTGAGTGTAGAGTTAGCTTTTCAGCCCTGAGAACATCTTCCGAGTGGTTGTTTTAATTTAAGACATCATACACCTTTTGACTGCGACATCTACCTTGCTCTTGCAACACTGTGTATGTGGGTGCAGGTAACATGCCTACATGCTTACTGTTGATGCTGATGTGTATTTTCTATATAATGGCATGTTCCGTGGGTATCTGACTCCTTTCAGCAAACAAAGAGTTACACCGTGGACCTCCGTGCAAAGCCAGAGTACCACAAATTCCTTATTGGTAAGGGTGGTGGCAACATCCGTAAGGTGCGTGACAACACTGGGGCCCGCATCATCTTCCCAACCTCTGAGGACAAAGATCAGGAACTGATTACTATCATGGGAACTGAGGAGGCTGTCAAAGAGGCGCAGAAGGAGTTGGAGGCCCTCATCAAGAACCTGGTATGAACTACTTTTTCTACTTTCTTGCCTATCACTGTAGTTAGATGTAGCAAGTCAGTGTGGAGGACCTGCTTGTCCTAAAACCATCTGCTGCCCTTCATGGGAGCTCGGGAAGATCCTTCTTGCTGTTACTTGTTGGGGTGAGGTTGTAAACTGGTTGCTGTTATGTGCAGCAAACTTTTGCTTAATACCAGGACAGTCAGGGTTGACTGGCTGTCATCTATTGGCAGGATAATGTGGTTGAAGACTCCATGGTGGTTGACCCCAAGCACCACCGCCACTTTGTCATCCGGAGAGGGCAAGTTCTGCGTGAGATTGCAGATGAGTATGGTGGTGTGATGGTCAGCTTCCCACGCTCTGGCACCCAGAGCGACAAAGTCACCCTCAAGGGAGCCAAGGACTGCGTGGAGGCAGCCAAGAAACGCATCCAGGAGATCATCGAGGACCTGGTATGTTGCAGGAAAACAGTTTCTTCTATATTTTGTTGCTTCAGTAGTGCAGGTTCAAGGGAACCTTGTGTACAGCCAAGCTTTACGTGAACAAGTCCCACAGTAGTTCTGGGATTTGAAGCTTTGCTGTCTTTAGACAGTGGCCTGGGGAATGGCACCTGGCTCCTTAATGGCAATGCTATATGAAGGAATTGCCTCCTCTGACCATCTTCTTGGTTTTTAGGAGTGGAAATAGGAGACCCTTCCTCGGTGTACTTCTAGATGTTAAAAGATTTTGTGCCTTCTTGTGCCTCTCCATGCCTGGCCTTGGACAGTGGCTGCTCTCTGGGGTTTCCTGTGCTGTTAGTATTGGCTTTTGGAAGCAGACAGCTGTCAAACCTGTTCTCTTCCCTTCCTTTCTTCTTTATCTTTTTCCTTTCTTCTAATGCTTCCTGCCCTTCAGGGTAATAAAATAGAGAGTTTGAGCTTTGGTCTTGGAAGCCTTTAACATCATGGATTGGAGGCAGCCTTCATTAAGAAATCCTCTGCTAACTTTTCTGAGAGGAAGGATTCTGGGAAGCTTTCAGTTCTTACCCTGTCAGCAGCTATTATCTTTTCTAACTCCTCTCTATGTCCATTACGGATTTCGCCATGCACAAGCATCCTGTTTTCTGGTGTGAAAGAGGCTGCATTGCAATAGGGCAACTCTGCTTTCTCACAGGAAGCTCAAGTGACAATTGAATGCACCATCCCACAAAAGTTTCACCGCTCCATTATGGGCCCCAAAGGATCCCGGATCCAGCAGATCACCCGGGACTATGGTGTCCAGATCAAATTCCCTGACAGGGAGGAGAACCCAGGTATACACGTGGATGCATGTTTGCCTGTAGTGTAGCCTACACTCCATATCAGTGGAGGTGTTCTACTTAAAATCTGTGGAGAACTGACCCCAGGTGTTCCCTACAGTCCTTGAATCTGGGCTTAGCATCAACCTTGCTCTCTTGGGAAGAGGGGACAGCTTTAGGAGGTAAAACCACAGACCTGGGTGTTCTGAATGTGTTCTCACTGCAGAGTGCAGGGAGTACGAGGACCTGCCTTGGCAAAAAGGGGTCTACAGGCTTACCAAGGTCTCTCTGAGCCCTCATGCTCTCATTGCTGGGTGTGCTGAATGCAGCACAGCTGGGGCCTGTTGGATACTCTGGCCTAGCACCAGCCATCCTGCTCTAACATCCAGTGCTGTGCTGGTGAACTTCCCGGTTGGGGAAGAAACTGCCAGCTTTACTAGTTGCCTCTGCTAACGTAGGAATGCAGCCTCTGCTGACGTAAGAGTGTGGCCTCTGCTTCCGTAGCACAACTGCAGGTCCTTTCTATGCAGGCAAAGGCAATATCAGTGCTCTGCAGAGAGGTGTTGAGCAGACTGTCTCAGTGGATGTTCTTGTTCTGCTCATTCCAGGCTAAGCCATGGCAAGCTGCCTGTACTAGGAGTGACCTTCTCCGCTACGGTCTGTAGTGTCTGACCTCATGTGGCAAAGCCCAGGCTGACCCTGAGGATCTAGAGGGGCTGATAATGAGCAAGGAGAGGGCTCTGTGCATTTAACGTGAGATTTTCCATGTTTCCAGCCCCTGTTGCAGAGCCAGCTCTGCAGGAGAATGGTGAGGAAGGTGGGGAAGGCAAGGATGGGAAAGATGCAGATCCCAGCTCTCCAAAGAAGTGTGATATCATCATCATCTCTGGCCGCAGGGAGAAGTGTGAGGCAGCAAAGGAGGCACTGCAGGTATGTGGCTTTCTAAGCCCCTTAGCCCTGTGATGTAGTGATGCCCTGATGCAGGAAGCTCACTGCAGGTTTTAGTGGTGGTAATAAAAGCTACTTAGTCAAGGTTGCAATCCAGCTGGTCACTGATGCTAACTGTAGAGGTGGTCTGTACCACACAAGGGAAGTCCTCTGCTCTGTGATTTAGCCTGACAGCTTGAATCGTAGTGCCTGACCTTGCAATTGCTAGAGCTTGTAGGCAGCCCTGAGTTACTTGCCATAAAAGCATGACATGCTTGTTTTATGGAGCACAGCTGGAAAGTCTGATTGAGGCTGAATCATTCTAGCTTTAGCAGACCTTGCCATGCTCCCTTAGTGATGTTTTCCAAGTCTCTGCTAGATGGAAGCCAAGGATATGAAAACAGCCTGTCCCCAGAGACGGAGTTTAAGATTGCTTATTTGGAAAAAATGCTTTAACACCCAACAGGTCATCTTGGTGTTCGCAGCCATTCTCTCTTCCTGTAGTTTGTATCCTGACTACAAAGGAATGTACCCCAGTTCAGCAACACATTCTTTTGGGCAAGTATGTGGCAAGCTGAAAGACAGGAGAAGTCTTTCAACTGGTAAACTGTGCTCCCTCCCCTGCAGGCTCTGGTTCCTGTCACCATTGAGGTAGAAGTTCCCTTTGATCTTCACCGTTACATCATTGGCCAGAAAGGAAGTGGGATCCGCAAAATGATGGATGAGTTTGAAGTAAGTTGTTGCCCTTCCTTCCATATCCTCTGTCCTGGAGAATTTGTGAGTGACCATGTTTCTGTGGTGGCAATCAGTTGCGATATACTCAGGACTGTCATAGCTTGACTGTGGAATACAGGCTCTGTAATAGGAAAATGAGACCTGTGTGATTTAGTCCCTGGCTCTGGGGCTCGGTAGGTTTTGTGCTGAAGCTGTGTTAGTTGATGATGTGAGTGTTGCATGACTTGCTTGGTGCCTACAGAGATTCCTCACCAGTGTGAGAGTTGTTTTCTTCCTAGGCCATGGGAAACAGCTCTGCCGTGCCTGCCCATTTGGGAGAACTCCCCAGAAGCCCACAGGGACTCTTGGGGCTGATGCAGATTGACTGCAGACAGCGCTATTGAACATGCATTTTGTTTCCTAGCCTCTCCAGGCCAGCACAAGGACTGTTGGGGGCTGAAGCCCCACAGCAAAGCAATCTGATAATGGCTGAAGAAACAGGGTTCTAGTCAAAAAAGTCAAGACATGGTCCCAGGCAACTGATTCTAGGTGGCCCTGCTTGAGCAGGGGGTTTGGACCAGATGACCTCCAGAGGTCCCTTTTAACCTCAGCCATTCTGTGGTTTAGGCTGTCTGGGTGGGAGCTGGTCTTGGCGGCTGGGTAGATCAGCAAGATGCCAACCTGCAGTGATAGGCATCACAAGTGATGCAAAATGAGCAGTGATACAAACCAATAATCGCTACTTGTTGCTCAGGTGAACATCCAGGTCCCTGCTCCTGAGCTGCAGTCGGATATCATCACCATCACTGGGCTGGCTACCAACCTTGACCGTGCTAAGGCAGGGCTGCTGGAAAGAGTGAAGGAGCTGCAAGCTGAACAAGAGGATCGGGTAAGGCCTGTGCCTTTCTTCTTCATTCCAGCCAAACAAGGCTTCAGCGTCTTGAATGTTCCTTTCAGAAGTTGTGCAGACTCCTGGAACCCCTCACGTTTTAAGAGCACCCTTCGGGCTCTGGGTTACCCAAATGTAACTCATTTAACGTGAACTGACAGGAGAGTTTTGGGATTCTATTTTAGGTAACTTTGGACTGTCCAGGGCTCTATCACACCTTCATGTACCTTCAAGACACCGCAGGGTGGGAACTTCACTGTGCTAGGAGTGTCTCTGTACCTATTCTCATTGAATCATTATCACAGCTCTGAACAAATAGGTTAGGGATGAGTTGGATGGTTGTTTGCTACTTGTAGTTTCCTGCCGATCTTGGCGAAAGCACAAGGCCCCAGCAGATGGATGTCTTGGGTGCCCTTCTGTAGCCACATATGCTCAAGGAGGACCCTGCAGAATCTGTTCCCTCATCTGAAAAGCCAGAAGGAAATGCAGGGACTTAGATGGACATCACTAGACCAGCCATAGTGTGTTCCCTGCTGTTGTAGCTCACTCTGCTTCTGTTCCAGGCCTTGCGAAGCTTCAAGCTGACAGTCACTGTGGATCCCAAGTATCATCCTAAAATCATTGGACGGAAGGGAGCAGTGATCACCCAGATACGCACAGAGCATGAGGTCAACATCCAGTTCCCCGACAAGGATGATGAAAGCCAGGTGAGAGGTCAGAGGGGGTACTGTCATGGTTTACCCCCAGCCGGCAACTAAGCACCACGCAGCCGCTCACTCACCTCCCTCACAGTGGGATGGGGGAGAGAATCAGAAGGGTAAAAGTGAGAAAACTCATGGGCTGAGATAAAGACAGTTTAATAGGTAAAGCAAAAGCCGCACACACAAGCAAAGCAAAACAAGGAATTCATTCACTACTTGCCGTTGGCAGGCAGGTGTTCAGCCATCTCCAGGAAAGCAGGACTCCATCACACATAACGGTTACTTGGGAAGGCAAACGCCATAACTCCCAATGTCCCCCAGCTTTATATACTGAGCATGACATCATATGGTCTGGAATATCCCTTTGGTCAGTTGGGGTCAGGTGTCCCAGCTGTGTCTCCTCCCAACTTCTTGTGCACCCCCAGCCTACTCGCTGGTGGGGTGGAGTAAGAAGCAGAAAAGGCCTTGACTCTCTTTAAGCACTGCTCAGCAGTAACAAAAACATCTTGGCATTATCAACACTGTTTTCAGCACAAATCCAAAACATAGCCCCATACTAGCTCCTATGAAGAAAATTAACTCTATCCCAGCCAAAACCAGCACGGGTGCAAAGAAGGCTGATGGTTGTCTCTGAGCATAGGAAGCACAGCATCTTCTCTAGGGCTCTGAACGCCCTGCACTGTCTTTGGATAAGGTGGAGTGTAAAAGGGATTAGCAGGGAGAAGGCTTGCTCAGCTGCTTATGAGCCTTGTCTCTCACGTATTTCCCTGTGCCCCAGGCCCAAGACCAGATCACCATCACTGGCTATGAGAAGAATGCTGAGGCTGCCCGGGATGCCATCATGAAGATTGTTGGCGAGCTGGAGCAGATGGTCTCTGAGGATGTGACTCTGGACCATCGCGTTCATGCACGCATCATTGGTGCACGTGGTAAAGCCATCCGCAAAATCATGGATGAGTTCAAGGTGAGCGGTGGAGCGATGCAGCACAGGTTGGACTGGGGCTGGGTGGTCAGTGGTGCCACTTTCTCCTGTGCTAAAAGCTTGGTAGCAGCTTGGTGCTAGGGGCTGAATTCAGGAGTGTGTGGCTCACATCTTGTGGTCCTTGTGTCTTGTGCCTGTTGAGCACCTTGAGCTGGAACAGGCACAAAAGAAAAGCCAGTGCTGTCCTGCTCACCTCCAGCTCTGTCACCACAAGCATGTGAGCAGAATCCCTGGGCCACGGCACCCTGGTGTGCCCTGGGCAGCTGGGCTATCTGGACACCACACCCAGATGCCAGCTGAAGCATCCCCACATGACCTCAGCTGTGAGTCACCCTTCTTGTGGGAGCCAGGCAGGGAGAAGGCTGAGCTCTTCCTGTCTTGCTGGAACACAGCCAGAAGAGGAACCTGGAAATGCTTCCTTGGTGCTTTGGGTTAGCCCTGCAAACAGCAGTGAGCCCTGTCCCTCTGTGCAGCCATTTTGGTGGGTTTCTTGGAGACAGGGTCCCAGATGCCCTTCAAAGGGAGGAACTGGTTATGTCAGCTACTCCAGGTACTGGAAGTGGACAGCCAGGCCTGTTGCAGGGGCGCTCTGGGAGGAGACTGTGCCCAGACCCCCTCAGCTTGAGCTTAACTCAAGGAAATCCTCTGGATGTCTTTGTCTCTCTCGGCCACTGTTGATTCGCTTGACTTTGGGAATCTTGACACACTCTCAGGGCTCCAGATTTCGCAAAGTCCACTGACTCTGGGAAGGGCAGGGACCTTTGCCCCTGACAGCATGTGGCAGCAGTAGTGTGCTTTACCACAGGGGCAGTAGTGAATGTGAATCCAGAGTGATGAGGCCTTGGAAACTTGCATCTTGGCTTGGCTCAGTTGTTGAAATAAGCTGTTTGGTTCCCAAATGAGCAGCCCTTGATTTTGGTCCTGTCTTATTTGGCTTCCCTGCACCCATCTGGAAGGCAAGCTGTGAGAGAGCTCAGTGGCTGTGTATGGGGTACACTAAGCCAGCTCCATAAAGTGATTGTCAGCCAGGATTACCCTATCTGTGGAGGAGACAGGAAGCTTATTGTGCTTCATGCTAATGGCTTGATGGTGAAAATGCTTGCAGCAGTGTGAGGACACTGTCTGGAAATGCAGACCTCTTCTGCCTCTACTGCAAGTGCTGCACAGAAAGCAGTGGGCCTCTCAGCAGTGAGAAGAGCAGAGGCTGAAGATGGGTCATTACTGCAGGCTCTGTTCTGCCAGGCTTCAGGGCCAGGTATGCCAGTGCACCCCACAGCGTCTGAACTATGGAGGTCCTAAACAGACTTGCAGTAGTGACAGATCAGGGCTTTTCTGTGAATCTGATGATGAGGGTCATGGGGAGTCTGTGGCTTTTCACATGTGCAGATGTAAGTCCCATCCTGTTCTTGCGTTGCAGGTGGATATTCGCTTTCCCCAGAGCGGAGCTCCTGACCCCAACTGTGTGACTGTGACAGGACTCCCTGAGAATGTGGAAGAAGCTATCGATCATATCCTGAACTTGGAGGAGGAATATGTAAGTGTTCAGCAAATCTGTGCAGGGGCTTAGCAAGGATTTCCTCTGCCACAGAACTGGATGACTGAAGTATCTCCATGTGGTATTTTCTACCACTGCATTGGAGAACTCGAGCCCTATGCAGGTGGCAGTTGGCCCTCATCTGCAACTGTCCCTCAGACCAACTGGGCGCAGAGCCCCAGGCTGTGCTCTGCGAAGCAGTGCAAGGACTGGCCCCACTGTCCAGGAGAGGACAGTGAATGAGAATGCTGGGACACCGCCAGGATGTGCACATGCTTGCCTTGCTGCAGCTTGCATCAGTTAGGAGTTGGTGGCCCTCAGACTAGTGCAGAAACAATGTGTTCAGTCATTGTAGAATGGACCATTGGACAGGTTGCAGCATGGTGAGGTGGTGGCAGGAAGGTGTGTTATACCAGCTTGAGGAACTATCAAGATCCCCCCCTAACTGGGCCATGTCACTGCAGCTTGCAGATGTGGTGGACAACGAGGCAATGCAGGTGTATATGAAGCCCTCTTCACATGAAGAGTCCAAGGCCCCATCCAAGGGCTTTGTGGTGAGAGATGCCCCCTGGGCCACTGTCAACAATGAAAAGGTGAGTGCTGCTTCTGCTACAGGCCTGGGGGCACAGGGTGTGTGGCAGCCTCTGCCAAGGACTTACTCTGAGGTCTGGCCCTCCTATCTCGGATGGGGAAACAGAGCACTCTCCCTCCCTTGGTGGCAGAGAAAGCAGTGAAGGGCCCTCCTGCTCTTTGTGGCCTCTGCAAGCTGAGAGAGGGTCTGGGCTCTGCCTCGCCAGCTTCCAAAGCACTGCTGTCTTATTTCTTCCAAATGTCTTGCCCACACTGACTACCTCACTGTGGAGCTGTTGGGGAATGGGGGACCCTTACCTTACACTTTCTAGTGTTCTGCCAGGTCTTGTTGTTTTTTAGGGGTAGGGACGAGGCCCTGGGACTTCTGACTCCTCTGCTGCAGCACAGAACTGGCTCAATGTTTGCAGCTCTGTTCTGGCTGGGAGCAGCAAGCTGGAACATGTGGCAGCTCTCTCCTCAGCTGCCCTGGCGCTGCTGCAGGACTGGCCTGACCCCACTCCAGTGATCGAGTTACTGAGGTTGGACCCTCGGAGCCCTTGATCCGCCTGCCATTTGCTCCTATTTGCACCCTCCTAAATGTCATCTCTAGATGGCTTGACTGTCCACCCTGGGCAGTCCTAAGGACATAATGATCCTTTTCAGCCCTCACCCATTGTCTCTACTTATGGGACATCAGAAATGCTGCTTAGCTCAGGGGCGCACTGTGCAGGTTCGCAGGGCAGGAGCTTAACTTGTTCCCTTTTTGTTTGCTCTAGGCCCCTGATATGAGCAGTTCTGAAGACTTCCCCAGCTTTGGGGCTCAAGTGGCCCCCAAGACTCTTCCCTGGGGACCCAAACGATAATGACCTGGAAGCAGAAACTCCTCCAGCCCGCTGACCTGACACTAACCTGCCACAAATACTTCCTGTCTGAAATCTGACCCAGCGGCTGGAGCACAAGTCAATTGCCCCAAGAGGTCTCCTAATGGTGTCTGGAGTGCTAGACCCCATCCTGCTCCCCTCAGCTATCACCGTGGCTAGGACCCACCCTCATCTCTTGATGGATATTCTTTCCTCTTTGGAACAAGACTTCCACTCAGATTCAAACACTAAATGTGTGTGGTTTTGTTAGAAACTTCATAATTGACTCAAAGTGGCTAAGATTTGCAGCTTCCCAAGCGCTAGCAGAGCAATCTGCTCTTTTGAGCATGTCTTACTAGGCATTCTCGCCTTCATTAGGAGACCTCCTTTACTGTGGCTAGGAATCTACTTCCTGTCTCATGACCTCAGGAAATAAATTTCCTTGACTTTCTAAAGCCAAAACGTTTGCCCTCTTTCCTTTGTGTTTATCCCAGGCCTTACCTTACCTTTGTAGAGTGCAATCAACTTTTTTCCTTTTAACTGCCAAAAACTCATTTAATGCTGATAGCTGACTGTGGGGAGAGCTTAAAATAATCTAAAAGGTCAGAAACTTGCTTTTTAAAGGAACAAAACCTTCAATAGGCTGTAGAGGCAGCAGAGATGGAAGGGACCAGAACAACGTATGGCTACCCTGGTCAGGTAAACACCTCTGAGTGCAGCACGTAGTGAGTGCGCCCCTGCGCCACACCAAGCACAGCCCCAGCCTGCACGCTTGACGAGTCTTCCAGCGCGTGATGACAGACCCTGCTCCTAGTTCCCCGCGCTCCCTCATTCACCCTTCCCAACAGCCAACAGTGTGAGCAGGCAGGCGCGCCAGCACATGAAAATATTACCGGATGGGACAGATTTGGGTCGGCCAAGGTTGCTGCGGTGGCATGGCCCAGGAGAAGCTGGTGGGAAGCACAGCCTTGAGAAGCTGTAGTCCTCTGCTAGCACTGCAGCATCTAGGTATGAGCGGTAGGGCTACCTATTACTATTGCCTTCTTTCTACCTCAAAAGTCAGTATGATGGTGGCCTCTCAGTATAAGTGGGTAAGCAGCTGTTCCAGCTCTTGCCCTGGCACCCAGAGCAGAAGTGTGGAGGAGAAGCAAGAGGAGCCTTTTGTCTCCAGTGGCTGTGGGAGCTCCTCCGGAGGGAAGCTGAGCATGGTGACAATGAGGCAGGCTGTGAATCAGAGAGAACTGTAGGACTGCTTGCTGAGCTAGAACAGGGCTCAGCCCCAAGGCCGTAGGTGCAGCCTTGCCACAGCCTTCAGCTGCATAGGTTGTGAGCCAGGCTTCTGCTCTGATGGCATTGGGGGGCTGATGGCGTGGTGCCTTGAGCCCTCCCCGAGGCCTCCATCGTATGGGTAGTAGAGGGTGATCCATGCTCTGTACTCTGGGCCGCTTGCACCTAGGCCCTACCATGGCTCGCTCAAAGGGGGCTGTGTCCAAGGTCCTCCAGCCAGTAAGAGGAAAACCACATCTTTGTGGAGGGAGGCAAGGAGCGTGGGATTTCTGTGTTCCCTCCTTCCCCTGCCTCAGTCCTACAGAGGTTGTAGTCTGAGCCATTCCTCTATCCCAGCTGCTTCAGCTCTTGTCCCTAGCCTCTCTTCTCTAGTGCTGCTTTCGGAGCAAAGGCCCAAAACTCTGGCAGGCTGAGCCCAGCATTCTTGCCTTTCCCTCTGTCTGGCAGGCCTGACATGCTGATGCTTCTCCTTCCCGTGCCAGCTCTTCTTGGAAGAGGCTGCTATGCAGAAGTTGAACCAAAACCTCACAGTGCTCTCCTTAAGTTTGAGAAATGACTGAAGCTGACAATGGCCCGTTGCAGGGCACCTGGCTGCCCCTGAAGGACAGGGTGGCCTTTCTTCCAGCACGGGAGACAGGGTGGGTCAGGCAGAACTAGGGTGACACCTTCCCATCTGCGTCTGTCAGAAAATGGTTATTACCCCTGTAGCTTAGGTCTGTCCTACATCACTGAGCCTATCACCCCCCTCTTCCTCTTTAATGCCCCCGCCCCCCCCATGCCCTCACCAGTTGCACAGCTAGGCTTGAGTTACATTTGGGGCACTACCATCTAGGCTCGTGCCCCACAGCCCGACCCTCCACTCTAAAGAAGGTCATGAAGTGATTGTACCTAGTACTGTCCCCCCACCACCCTCCTTCCGCAGCAGACTGTGGCATGTGTCCATTTCCTCTCTTTGACATCTTCCATATTGTACGTTTCCATAGCAATGATCCCTTGGCCTTAACTTTGGAATTTGGAGACTATATGCAAACATGTAAAAAGGCTCATGAGTATGGATGACACTGGAATTTTATAAATTCTAAAATAAAACCTGAAACAGCTTGGAGTGTCACGGATATTATTTCTACTGGTGGGTTGAGATCCAAGGCAGCCCTTGCTTGGCTGGGTTTAGCCCAGTTTGAGGAGTTGTAGCTTGCATGCGTGAGCTTCTGCTGCGGCGATGCCCTTGCTGAAGCGAGACTTGCGCAACAAGCGGCTGGGTCAAGGGAGGAGGTGAGAGCAGCACCGGGCAGTGGTGGAGGCTGCGCCCTCCTTGCGGAGAGCCACTGACCTGCTCGCACCCAGGGAGGTGGTTCTAGGGATGCTGCCAGCATAGGGGAGGAGAAGGCGGCACCAGCCATGGTCTTTTTGCTCACCTCCTCCATAACCAGAGCCTGCCATCTGCCTTCTGCGACTGGCACCGCCGCACAGCACCCACCAGCCGGGGCCAAGCTGCTGCTCTCCGATAGACGAAGCTTGGCTCAGGGGCTGCCGTGTTGGACGGTCACAGCACGCCTCTCAAGTTCACCCGCTGTATCCATAGCTCTCCCCCTCCCACCAGCAGCTCAGCCGTTCCCGCTGTACCTGCTGGTGCTGGCAGGAGCAAACCCTCCAGCTGTGGTTACTTCCAGCACAGGTGGAGGCAGGAGGGGCAGGAGCCGGTGCAGGAGGCTGTAGCCCTACCTTCGCTCGCCCCGAGTGGCAAGTGGAGCTGCAGTTGCACTGACCAGCGGTGCGGTTGCTGTGGGCAGGCGCTGCCCTGCACTAGCCGAGCACGGCCCAGGGATGTGGTGTGGCCAGCCTCCTTTAATTGGCTCCGTGCCAGGTAGTTTACACAGCGGTGGAGTTACCTTGCAGTGATACCGGTTGGCTTGGACAAACGCCCAGCACCAGCTGCGTCTCTCCCTGCCTTTAGCAGTAGCCGTCCCCAAATGCCCGTGTGCCAGCTGGGCAGGGAAGCCATGCCTGCTGCCCCACGGCTCCAGGCTGGTCAGCAGCCCTTCAGTCCTGGAACCGTGCCACGGGCCTCGGGGCGTGCTGCGGCACCCAGCTGCTGGCGAACTGCTCGGTTTCCCAGTCCCTGCCTGCGGCCAGATCTGTGACGCTGGCCTTGCTTGTCTCCCGTCTGTCCAGAAGGACCTGAACCACAGAAAAAGGGAGCTGAGGTTTGCACTAGTAGGAGCTGCCGCCTTGCTTGCCTGTGGCTCTGCACAAGTTTAAAGCAAAAAAGGCTTTAAAGGAGGAGGCAGAGGAGCTGCCACAGCCCACCTTGTTCTCAGCCAGGGCCTCCTTGGCCAGGTACCGTTCACGCTTCACCTTGACCTCCACGGACTCAGGAATGTCAGGTACCAGCCACGCAATCACATGTCTGATAAAGAAAACCACACGCTAGAAGTGAGCGGGGACGCGCAGGTTCGCCAAGGTGGCAGGTCCTCACCCCCCGCCCAAGCACTGTGCCCTGGGCCACCCTGCAGGGCTCGGCAGCTGCTACCTCAAACACGATGATGAAGCCCAAGCGTACAGCCAGCAGCTGCCAGTAAGTCAAGGTCAAGTTGCCATCCCGGTCCCTAAACGCTCTGTATCTGTGGGACCAAAGTGCAGTTGTTGCTGCCTCTGTCCCTTTCTTGGCGGGTGTCACCATTGCGCATTGCTGCCGGTGCTCTTTGATCACGGCTCCCAGCCGGGTGTGCTAGCCCTGGGCCAGCCTCAGCCAGGACCCAGGCGGCTGCAGGTAGCCCAGCCCTGGGGGACTTTGTTCTTTGCAAAAGCACCTCCCTCCACGACCAGGGAGCTTTTGCTTCAGCCCCAGGACCAGGCTGGACAAGCGACTCCCCACCCCCCAACTGCCCCACACACGGGCACATTCGGCGCATGCTCAGCCCTGGGACGAGCGAGGGCCCCAAGGGTCTCAGGACTAAGTGGGTGGACAACCTGGACCTGGCTAAAGGCCACTGTGCTAAACAAAACAATTGCTGTGGTGGTGGCAGAGAAAACCAAATCCAAGCATAAGCAAACGAGGAGAGGAGCCAGACGAGGCGGGAGGGGGGTTCTCACCTGCACGTGGTGTTACTCTGCAGGACAAAGTCCCATGGTGCATATGCCAAGGTGAAGTTCACAGAGCCGTGCAGGCTGCTGTCATGGACATACTTGCAGTACACTTGGGGCAGGAAATCGGAGGTGAAGGCGATGAGGAAGGCCTGGGAGCAGGGAGATGTGCTGCAGCAGGTCCTGCAGCTGGGGGACACCCCATCGCCACTGGCAGGACCTTCTCCACACCCTGTGCTCCTGAGGTGGCTTTCTGCCTCTCTTTGCCCCCAGCCTGACAAACCAGACATGAAAGCTGCTTGGTCTTAGGAGCAAGCTGCTCGTGGCCGCTGTGTCCTGCTCTCACCCCTCGGTTAAACCCAAGCAGGGCCACATGCCCCAGATGGTGACAGTTTCCCACTGCCCGTGACTGGAGCTGTGCCTTCTGCAAAGGTCGACCCACTCCAGGCGCTGCAGCTCCCCTCGTCACTCAGCGTCCTGCAGTGGCCAAACGAGTTTTCCCCCCCTAATTCCCCTACTCTGCTTGCAGCCCCCTCACCACCTGTCTGCCCACCCAGCATACGTTGCTGATGATGGCCAGGTGAGCGATGGCCTCCAGGATGGAGAACCCGATGCCGATGCCCTGTGCCCGCTCGGCCACAGGCCGCCGGTAGTGACAGACAAACTTGTGAGCATACAGGCTGATCTCCACCCAGTTGTTGAGCAAGGCAAAAAGGGGTGCCAGGGGACAGGCTGCCACAAAGATGGTGATGAAACTGAACTGCAGGACTGGGAGGAAGAGGAGGAGGAGGTTGAGAGATGGCAGCAGCAGCTGTGGCATCTCCCAGCCCTATCCTGTGGGGAGCAGGGCAGCTGTTCTCCCTCCAGCACCTGCAGGCTGCTCAGGGCAAAAGCTCCCGCAGCTGGTCCCTTCCTCCAGGGAGCTCCTGCAGCTCCTGCCTTTCCCCGCCGGCTTTCTCTCTCCCAGCGCTTCAGCCCTCCCCAACCCAAGGCTGGTCCCTACCCATCTCCAGGTACTCGTCAAACAGCCCCTCGAACACCAGCAGCTGGTGGTCCATCACCCAGGGCACCTGCTCCACCAGGACCGACTCCCCCTCCTTGCCTGCTTTCTTGGGGGAGAGGAGCTTGTGCTTGTGCCAGCAGCACTTCAGCTTTCTGGGGAAACGAGAGGGGCCGTGTCTCCCGCTGCAGCCTGCCAGCACCGCTCAACAACCCCTCGGTAGAGCCCTGAAGCCTGGCAAGCCCCAGCGTACTCATGGGATGGCCACCTCCTGCACATTGTTGATGATCTGCTTCCCCACCATGATGACCAGCAGCTTCTGCACCAGCTCGGTGAAGCACCCACCTGGGCTGCACTGCAGGGAGAAAGGGGCCCTCAGCCTGCTGGGTCCGGCACACAGGGATGGGAGAACCCTGAGCACAGGAAGGCATCCCTGCAGCACGCACCGGCTGGGGCGGCCGGCTCGGTGTCTCTCCCGCCCAGCACTCACCTCCTCGTTGCAGACCCCCAGAAAGCTCAGGTAGTTCCCAGGGAAGCCAATGAACCTGCAGGAGCCACAGCAAAGCCATGAGCTGGGACCCCAGGCGCTGAGTCCGGGGATGCATCTGGAGCGGCCCCAGGGAAGGAAGGGCTTTTTCTGGTTCACCCAGAGCCCTCTTCTCCCTCACCAAGGGGTACAAAAGGGCTGGCAGTGGGTGCCTCTGATGGAAAGGGTCCCCCAGTCCCAGACTGGGACCACCTGCACCAGTTAGCCCACAGCAGGCTGGCACTGCCCTCATTACCAGGCGTCCCGTGGCCCTGTGAAGGCCCCCACTCTCTGATGGGACCGTCCCTGCCTGCCACAGTGCTCCTTGCCCATGATGGCAGCAGCACTTCCCCGTCCTTCAGCCATGCAAAGCCTGGAGGCCTGGGGTGCTGCAGGAGATGGGGGAGACCCCCTGCTCCTCCCAATGTCCTTACTTGCCCTTGAAGAAGGCGATGTAAGCGGGAGAGGAGTAGAAGGTGACAAACTGGAAGACAAACACTTTGAAAGTGAAGGCATCCTCATACTTGGTCTGGGTGCGCTGCATCTCTGCCAGGGGGAAGCACAGGGACATGGCCCTACACTGCTCCAGGATGCTCTTCCACATCATAGCCAAAGTTACCCCACATCACTTCACTCTAATCAGCCCCCACAGCACAGGGTCCCCAAACCTGCTGTGGTACCCGTGAAGGCACCTGCCACTTGTTCAGTGTCTGGAGACATCCATCTGCTTTGCACCGAAAAATAATCTTCCTCCTCTCCACTCAGTACAAACAGGCTTTGTGTCTCATTAAATACAACAAAAATATCCCACATGCTTTTCTCCCCCAGACCTCAAAAGTCAGCTTGAATATTTTCATTGAAATCCCCCAGAAAAGCTTGAGCAGAAGTTAAACCTAACACTTTTTTTTTTTTTTCTGTTGTCAAAACACTTTTCAGTGAAGGTCTTATTTTCCCAGTTCTCCTCTCCTCCATAGCCATCACCCTCTTGAGTGTCAGCCAGCCTTCCCTCCAAGGCTGTGGATGGAGCTCGTGTCCCAGCAGCAAGCTCACTGTGTTTGGTGCTCTGCCCTTACTCACCACTCCTTCCCATCACCATCTGACTTGCAGGGCCCTTGCCAGCTTACCCCACTTGGTGAGGAAATGAGCCAGGGAAATATAGATCTTGGAGAGGATTAGGATGAAGATGAGGTTCACCACTGAGCCGGTGATGCTGGCGATGCGGGATGCCTGCAGGGAGAAGCCACATGCAGAGCACAGAGGGTGGTGAGCAAGCCCAGCAAGTGAAACAGGTCTGAGAGTGGCTCTAGCCACCTCTTACCAAAGCCACAGACCAGAAGTACCCCGAGCTGGAGAGAAGGATGGCGACCACTGCTCAGTAGAGGAAAATGGAGACCATGAACATCACCACCATGGCAATCTGCAAACAGAGCACGTGGGGTATGAGCAGCTTGTGTCGGGAGGGAAAACTCCACCATTAATCCAGGGCACTACAAGTCCCAGGGGAGCTCCAGGGCAGGCAGCCAAGCCTGGGTGCAGCGGGGTGCAGGCTGAGCTGGTGGAGAGCCACAGGTTCCAACATGGACCAGGGACACCCATGTTCATCCTCAGCTTAACCCATGCTCTCTTACCCCAAACTGATCCCATCGCACCACATCCCGCTGCCCTGGGACAGACGCTGGGCAGATGCTGCTCCAGCCCCTGCTATCTTACCATCATTGTAATGACCACTGAAGCAGCCAAAATCCTGTGGAGGCGTCTGCGCTTCGGGAAATATGGCTCGTCTGCCCCCATTACAGGGTTTATTATTGTCATAGGAGCCATGGCTGCGAACTGGGGCCGCAGGCGTTCCTCAGAAAGAGGAGGAAAGGCATCAGGGGTGCCCGGTGGCTTTGGTCCATGCAATTTTGGAAGGTGCTGCAGAGGGCCAGACCCACCTCGATGTCCTCAAACTCAGAGCAGTCCCAGTGGTGAGCCAGGGACGTATTGGTCCGCTTCCAGAACTCCAGGAACAGCACTGCCCACAGCCACGAAGGTGCTGAAGAAGAGGGTCCCGCCATGGTCAAAGAGCCGTCCTGCCTGTGGGCAGAGTGGGGCTGAGGGACAGGCAGGAGACCAGGCAGGGCAGCGGGGGGCTGCCCTCTGCACAGCTGCCATGGTCCTCGGTGTGCCCAAGCCATGGGGCAGGCAGGGAAGAAAGGTAGAAGGGGCCACCTGGGAGCCTTCGCCAGGGAGGGAGGAGTGGGAAGATGGGTGGGAGAGGAAGCTCCGGGGTAGTAGGGAGCAAGGGCAGGAGGCAGACTGGGACAGCACAGGCTAACGCTGGGGTGGAGATCTCCACCCTGGCCTTGAGCTGCCCTCCAGGACCTCACCATGAAATTCCTGCAGATTTTGGAGAGCTGCCAGTAGGGACAGGTCTTGCAGAGGGGACACATCCAGTACTGCTCTTCGCTCACACAGATCTGCCTACGGGCAAGGAAGGAGCACCAGCAGCCTGTCAGGGCTTAGCCTTTCCCACTGCTCCCCGTTGGACCATTCACTGGCAGTTTTGCACCAAGTGCTGCGGTCGAGCCCCAGCAACCAGCCAGCACCAGCACATTCAGGGGTGCAGGCACCCCCCACCCTCCTCCCCACCGCCCCAGGTGCGAAGGGAGCATGGCCCCAGGGAAGGTTGCGAGTGGGGAGGTCGGGGCACTTACGAAGGTACGTCATTGATCATCAGGAAAATGCCAGCAATGAACACCACCGTCCCCACCACCACGGCAGGCAAAAGCCATCCTGTGTAGAAGCCTGGAGACAGCAGGGATGGGGAGCATGAGTTCTGCAGGCCTCCATCATGGCCACCAAGCCAAGAGCGGCTCAAGCCACCAAGGATGACACCTGCCCAAGTGCAGCATAGCACCAGCCTAAAACCACACAGGGTTTGGAGGACCTGAGCATGGACCCGGGGCTGCAAAGTACCCGTCAGGCTCTACCTAGTCCTTTTAGGACACATGGGGCATAGCTTGTGTCCTGGTTTCAGCTGGGATGGAGTTAACTGTCTTCCTAGTAGCAGGTACGGTGCTATGTTTTGAGTTCAGTATGCGAAGAATGTTGATAACACTGATGTTTTCAGTTGTTGCTCAGTAGTGTTTAGACTATAGTCAAGGATTTTTCAGCTTCTCATGCCCAGCCAGGGCACCTGACCCAAACTGGCCAACGGTGTATTCCATACCATGGGACGTCACATCTAGTTTAGGAACTGGGAAGGGGGGGGCAGGGATTCGCCGCTCGGGGACTGGCTGGGTGTCGGTCGGCGGGTGGTGAGCAATTGCCCTGCGCATCATTTGTACATGCCAATCCTTTTATTACTACTGTTGTCATTTTATTAGTGTGATCATTATCATTATTAGTTTCTTCTTTTCTGTTCTATTAAACTGTTCTTATCTCAACCCAGGAGTTTTACTTCTTTTCCTGATTTTCTCCCCCATCCCACTGGATGGGGGGGGAGTGAGTGAGCGGCTGCGTGGTGCTTAGTTGCTGGCTGGGGTTAAACCACGACAGCTTGTGGTGCCACCACTCACTGCCCTTGAAACAGAGAGCATTCCAGGTCAGACCTGCATCTGCATCCCAGAGCAGCCAGGAGCTGCTGCCCACAGCCCCTTACCCCGCACCAAGAGGCCGAGGGAGCCATTCCCTGGGAGAGCCGAGGGCTGCTCTGGAGCAGGCAGGACTCACCCAGCCAGGCGAGGTAGAAAGCAACCTTCTCCCCAAAGTACCTGCGGACATGATCCAGCGGCTGGTACTTGCTCCACTTCCCTCAGCTGGCCCAGTACTGGAAGAGGACTTGGCGCTGGCTGAGGCTGCCGGCAGCCAGCTCCCCTGGCCAGAGCTTGTAGGGACCCTGCAGGGAGAGGCAGGGGGTGGGCGAGGGGCTGGCCAGGGGTGCACGGCCAGCTGGTCAGCACGGCTCCCTGGGGCATGGCAGGGTCTTGCCTCGTGCAGCGGGAAGGCAGCAGCGAAGACATTCTCGCTCGGCAGCCGGCCCACCCTCCCTCCTGCTCCCCGGAGTGGTCGTACTGTGTTTTGGCCAGGATCTCGTAGATCTGCCAGGGCAACACCGGGAGAGGTGAGGGGGAGATGCAGCCATCCCCCGCGATGGGGAGAAGGGTCCCCACCACCAGTCGGCTTTTCTGCTACCAGCTCCAAGCCTGATTCCCAGATGCTGAATGGCAGGAGGAGGGTTTCCATCCAAGCCTTTTAATCCCCCCTGGAGTTATTAGCACACAGCAACCCAGTCTGGGACCTTTGAGACCATGACAACACACCCACTCACAGCACTTCTTCCCCAGACCCCACAGCCTACCCGGGACGGGGGAAGAGAAGCCGTAGTGGCCCCAGTGCTCACAATTTGGTGCCACTGGGTGGTGAAGAAGAAGGTGTCCTGCTCATTGCTCCCCAGGAACCTGGAAGGGTGTGGAGGAGCAGCTCAGCAGAGCCTGGTGCTTGGGAGGGGAGTGTGGCACCCCGTCCCTGCCGTGCCCGCCAGATGGGGACCACCTCCCGACACGGGCCCTCCTGGGGTGCTCACCAGTGCAGCTTGTTGGCCTTGAAGGGGCATGTGTAGTAGTCCAGCCGCAGGTTGGGAACCTCCTGGGCCATCAGGTTGGGGATGCCCAGCCGCTGCAGCACGTTGGCCAACCAGTTGGAGGTCTGTCTGGGCAGTGCCTGCATGGAGAGTGGAAACATCTCAGGAGGAGGGAGCGGGATCAAGATGGCAGCCAAGCTGGGGAGGAATAGCGCCTGGGCTGTGCCGAACGCAGGAGCCTGCTCTTCGAGGGCCGGGGAAGGAGGGGATGGGGCGCTGGAGGAGAAGTTCAGAAGGGGAATGAGGTGGGATCCCATAACTGTGCATGGGACAGGACTGGTGACAGGGGACTGCTGGGTACACTGGAAAGCAAGGAGGCATCAGAGACCCACAGCAAGCACCTGCCCAGCCTGTCACCCAGAGTGGGATACCTGGGAGCACTGGGGGCACCATCCCCAGTATGCTTGGGCACCGCAGCCCCTCACCTGCAGTGGCACACGGAGCTGGAACTCCTCAGCGTAGTAGCAGAGCACACTCCAGGGCTCACTCAGCAGCAGGTAGTGCACCACCTTCTTCTCCATGCGGGTCACGTGCTGTTGGGACAAGAGGACCCCAGCAGACATGAGGCTGCTGGCACCCGTACAGTCCCCACAGGAGGCACTGTGGTGATTCCACGCTGGTGTGGATCAGCCTGGCAGAGCTGATCCAGTGGAGAAGAGCACAAGCATATCCCACCCCGTGCTCTAGCTCGGCTGCCTGGGTTCCCCTCCCGTGCGAGGGCCCCCACAGCGTGGCATCCCTCTGCCCAATTCACAGAGCAAGGCTGCAGTTATCACAGGGGGGTAGAAGTTCGAGGTCAGTTCCCCAGGTACCTTTTCCATGTGGATTCCAGCAGCATGAAGCTCATCCCGAAACTTCTTCCGCCAGGTCCTGTGGATGGTGGCAGATCTCTCCTGCAAGTCCCTGTTCTTGCGGCTGTCCTGCTGCCCACTCAGCTCCCAGGGAACAGTTTCCCACGCCAGGACAAAGTCTGTGGCAAGGAAAGTGAGCTCGTGCCCACCCCACGGCCAGGAAGGGCAGCAGATCCCCAAGCCGTCCCTGTCCTGTGTGTCCCTCTCCTGCAGGACTTGGTGCTCTCATGGGGCTGGGTGTTGTGATTAAAACAAGGAATCGAGGGAAGGACATGCTTGGTCTGGAAGGGGCTGCCAGCCACCTCGCTTGGGTATTTCTAGCGTGGGAGGTAGGAAGCTAGAAGACCCTATTAACATGAGTTAAGGATGGCAGCTGTCTTGCAGAAGGTAAAGGCTTGAGCATCCGAGCAGGGCAGTGCCTGCCATGGCTTGCAGGAGGTCTGATGCCTTCTGGACGTGCTGTACAGATCAGCTGCGGTCAGCAGGACCTGCTGCTGCCAGGTCCAGCCATGGAGCCCGGGGGCTTTCCCCATCCTCCTCAACCCAGTGGGCCCCATCCAGCCCCAGCCTTCTCGCCAAGATGGAGAGGAACCAACCTCCAAGACCAGCCTTTCTCCCTCACCTATCCTCATACAGCCATCGCTGGAGACGTTGTCTGTGCTCTTCTGGTCCACGGCTGTGTCGCTGGGCTGGAAGTGTGATGGGTTGACCCTGGCTGGACGCCAGGTGCCCACCAAAGCCGTTCTATCACTCCCCCATCCTCAGCTGGACAGGGGAGAGAAAAATATAACAAAAAGCTTGAGGGTCGAGATAAGGACAGGAGAGATCATTCACTAATTACCGTCACGGGCAAAACAGACTTAGCTTAGGGAAAATTAACTCAATTTATTACAAAACAGCCAGAATAAGGTAATGAGAAATAAAATGAAATCTCAGAACACCTTCCCACCACCCCTCCCTTCTTCCCGGGCACAACTTCACTCCCGGATTTCTCCACCAAGCCCCCCCAGCAGCACAAGGGGGACAGGGATGGGGTTTACGGTCATCACACGTTATTTTCTGCCGCTTCACCTCCTCAGGGTGAGGGTTGATCACACTCTTCCCCCGCTCCAGCATGGGGTCCCACCCATGGGAGACAGTCCTCCACAAACTTCTCCAAAGAAGTGGGCCATTCCCACGGGCTGCAGTTCTTCACGAACTGCTCCAGCATGGGTCCTTTCCACGGTGTGCAGTCCTTCAGGAGCACACTGCTCCAGCGCAGGTCCCCCACGGGGTCACAAGTCCTGCCAGAAAACCTGCTCCGTGGGCTCCTCTCTGCAGATCCGCTGGTCCTGCCAGGAACCTGCTCCAGCACGGGCTTCCCACGGGGTCACAGCCTCCTTCGGGCACCCACCTGCTCTGGCGTGGGGTCCTCCACGGGCTGCAGGTGGAGATCTGCTCCACCATGGACCTCCCTGGACTGCAGGGGGACAGCCTGCCTCACCAGGGTCTTCATCATGGGCTGCAGGGGAATCTTCGCTCCGGCGCCTGGAGCATCTCCTCCCCCTCCTTCTTCACTGACCTTGGTGTCTGCAGGCTTGTTTCTCTTACATGTTCTCACTCCTCTCTCCGGCGGCTGTTTCTCACTCTCCCAACTTTTTTCCTTCTTAAAAATGTTATCACAGAGGCATTACCACTATCGCTGGTTGGCTCGGCCTTGGCCGGCGGCGGGTCCGTCTCAGAGCCGACTGGTATGGGCTCGCTCTCTCTCGAACACAGGGGAAGCTTCCAGCAGCTTCTTACAGAAGCCACCCCTGTAACCCCCCCCGCTACCAAAACCTTGCCACATAAAACCAATACAGGAAGTAAGTAAGGCATATGGGGCGATGAGAGCAGCGATTCCCCAGGCAGCTCAGCTGCGAGGGGGACAGACTGCAGCCACCTACCTGGGGGATTTCGATGGCTTCCTCACTCAGACTGCCATAGTGAGTGCCTCTGCCATCCTGCCCCACCAGGCTGCAGTGGGCATCATCCATGGTCCTCCTCTGCTGCATGGCAAACCTTCATGCCCCTCCTCTGCTGCATGGCAAACCTTCATGCCCCCTCCTCCTGGTGCTGAGAAGCAGACCCAGGCAACTGGCGCCCACCCGCAGTGCATGGACACCCCCCAGCCCCACCACCCCTTCCGGCAGTGCTGGAGCCCCAGCACTGGCAATGTGGCCTCGCTTCCTTCGCTGCCAGCCCCTCAGCTCCTGCCCACATATGGTGAGACCTGAGACCCTGCTCTGCCTACCATAGGGAATGCTTCCAGGTGGAAAACAAGGAGATATGAGTGGTCAGTGGCCTTGTGCAGTGTCCTCCCTTCACACCACCACCTAGACCCCCTTCAAGGGCCCCTCTCTTCTACCAATAAGGCCAAAGACATGGCGAGGAACCACCCACCCTTGCACCTTTTCTCAACTGTTGGCTCTGTCACTGTGGGGAAGGACTCTCCACCACCCTCTCCATGCGGTGACCCAGCTCGAAGGCATGGCCACCAGCACGCATGACCCCATGATGGAGAAGCCAGGGACCCCCTCTCCACCCCAGAAACCAGGTCCAGTCCATGCCCAAGCACTCTAAGTCCAAAAGACATCGCAAACTGAGCTCCCCCAGCTCTCAGTTTTGGAACTGGAAACACCTCAAGAAGCCAAGGTAGGAGATGGGAACCTCATGCAATGGCTGACACTGGCTGAGACACATGGAAGTTGAATAATGAGCCAGAAAGCTGCCTTCTTCAGAGGTGGGGGGACCAGGAAGGTGTCACAACAGCATCAACAGCAGCCTGGCAGGGAGGACATTGCACATGGAGCAAAAGGAAAAAGTTGTTCTCTTCCAGTGCATCCTCCACAAAGGAGCCTGGGAATCTCCATGTGTCCTTCATTAACATATTTTGTTATCATGAAGACCGTTACTTATCAGGAGCAAGAGCTGCTGGTTCAGTTTTGTGCTCCTTGAGTCAGATGTTTGTGTTTCAGCTGACTTGGTGGTGCACTCCAAGGATGCTGGATAAAAGCTACCAGCAGCACTGCCAACAGTGAGGACTACACGTTAGCCAGGGGAACCAGCTCTGTCAGTAACAGACTGGGGTAAATGCATTCCCATTTCTCCAAATCTTTGAAGGGGACTGGCTCAATTCATTTCCACCATCACACAACGTGCCCACAGCTACGGCCTTCTGCACTGTGGCTCTGAGTTCGTTGCTAAACAGCAAGGAGATGGAGTTGGCCTTTCTAATGATGTCAGGTTGCTCCTCAGAAATGAGGTGGCTCTTCATCATTACTTTCAAGACAGGTGGTGTAAAAGAAGAAATGCCAGCCAGCCTCAGTTTCTCAAATCCCCACGTGCTCCTGGCCAAAAGCAAGGTGGACAAAGCCTCCCTTTGCAGAAACCATTGACAACCTGCACCAGCAGAGCTCTTCTGATACAAGAGTTTCTTCTGAGCATCCGTGGAGCAGGAGGAAGACATCTACTAACTCCACTTAAAAGCATTAGAAACTCATTCCTCGAAGCAAGGAAGTGATGGGAACAGGCTGGGCCTCTTGCTCCTACAGTAAGGACTACTTAGTGTGGAGATAAAACGTGCTGGGACCGTGAAGAGATGTCAAGGTGCCATGAAAAGCCCGAGCTTCTGAATGTTGCACCACCCAAAATGTCCCCAGCTGGGCTCCTGGAAAACGCCAAGTCCCTCCTGGGAAAAATGGCCCTGCGACCATGCTGTGACAACCCACCAGGTAAACCACATGAGGCAACCAGCAAGAAACCCGCACGACAAGATGAAGACACACCTGAGATAGCAGTGAACATGAAGTCAGTCATGCTGGGAGGATGTGCTGCGGGCCTGGAAAACCAGGAATGTGCTCAGGAATCAGGGCAGAGCCCTGCTGAGCCGGGCAGAAGCGCAGGTACCAACCTCCACCCAATTGCCTTCCAGCACCTCAGCCCCCCAGGCACCTTCGGCCAACCCCGTCTAAACTTCCACACCTTGGGCCAAATTCTAGCTTCACTTATACCCTTTGCATCTCCTACCAAGTCAAGGGGGTTGCTAGTCAGCACCAAGTTTTGCTAGGTTTGGGTCCTGTGACCTTTCAAAGCCCCGGTCAGACTAGCCGGGAGGGTTGGGGCAATACTTGCCAAGTGCAGAATCTCCCTGAGGAAACACACCCATGTCCTGTAAAGCTCTGGGCTGACCTACCCCCTGAAAAGCCTCCATCACGCCCAGAAGTCCTTTTGACAGCTGGAGCACATGGGCACGCATCTCTTCTGAGCAAGCAAGTCTGGACCTAGCTCTCTGGAGCACCTGGCAGCAGAGTTCCTTTGGGTGCAGCATCTGGTCATCGCTCCCACCAGACGGTGATAAAAACCTCAGCCGACCTCCACGACAGCCCAAGAAACAGGCACCTTCAAGCCCTGCTTCGGAGCTGGGGAGGGAGAGCGTGGCGGGGAAGCAGTGGCAAGGCCAGGCCGGTGCCGGGGAGCTGGATGAAGGCACAGGGGTCTGCCGCATCCTGCCCTGCTCCCGCAGCTTCCAGTGAGATCCCCAAACCTGCAGCTTTTTCTACCGTACCTGCTGCTAGGGCTCCGGCCGCGCTTGTTCCTCCCACGGCGCCAGATCCGAGCGCCAGCACGGCACGGGGCAAAGGGGTCCTCCCACCCGCCCTACCGCCGCTCTTCACCTGCTTCTCCTCGGGTGGGGAGAGAGCGACAAGTGCCACCCCGTCACGCTAACCCAGCAGTCGATCTGGGGAAACACCAGGCTCCCTGCGCAAGAGGGGTAGAGCTTGGGGAGAGGAGGAGGAGGGGAGAACGGGTTTGCAAGTACCTTCCTCCAAGCAGCCCGGAGGAGGCCCTGCCTTTGAGCTGGAGGTGGGGACCCGAATGGCCCTGAACAAACAGGGTTTGGCAGAGCTCGGGGCCACGCGTGCAACATGCGACGGACAGGCAGCGAGGGGCAGCAGGTTCCCCCCCTGCACCCTGGAGTCCTGTGCCTGGCCAAGGCACAGGGCTTTTGGGTTGCCAGGGAAGCTTTAAGCACCGTGCTCACCTCACACCCGCAAGAGAAAAGTTTCTGCTGGTTTTTGCAACATTGGGGAGGAAAGAGGAAAAAAAAACCCAGCTCTGGTTTGCCTCTCAGGTGCTGCCAACCAAGGGGCAGGCCGCCAGCCAGCAGCCCAGGGGACAACGTGGGCATGCAACGGTGATGGCCGCTGAGCAGCTGACACGCTGGTTTTACAGTCCCCAGGGAGAGCTTGTGGAGCCGAGTGGGGTGGCTCAAAGAAACTCACCCCACCAAACACACACACCTGCGGCAGGATGAGGTGAATCGCCCCGGTTCAGCAGCGTAGCAGGGTGCAGCTCCCCACCAGCCAAGCCTGGCACCACCCCACCACCTCCAGCAGCTTCTGTGGCATCACAGTCCGAAGCAGAGCTGTGCCAGGTGAGCAAAAGGAACCCAGCCTGCAAAGGGAACCTCCAAAAGCTTCCACAGGGCCACATGGTCCTGCTTAATACTGCCCACCTCCTGCTAAGAAGCAGGGATTCACCCCACTCTTTCAAAGATCAGAATGAATACAAGTACCACCAAGAGCAAATTTTTGAACACCCCTCCCATTTTTTTGTTGTAGTTCTCCATCGTTTGACAAGGCAGCTGGATGGAACGCAGCTCTGATGGGCAGTGGCCCAATGAAACCTTTGAGGCTGATGTGCAGAGACCAGCACATCTCCTGCTAACACCGACACCCCACCCGACCAGAGCTATTGGCTCTGGTCTGATCCCCAACAGAGGGAAGGGATCTGCTTCCTTAAAAAACAGCCAGAATTTGCATTTTTGTGCCAGAGAACTTGCAAACCTACACACTCCTTGAACAGCTTTCATATTTAATATAAGTTTCTTTGCTATGTTCCTCTGCAAGCGCTACGGACCACATTGAAAATGTCTCCCAGCTACCTCACAGGTTCACTGAACAGATTGGCACGCACAGAAATCTCCGCTGTGCCTGCTGCAGACCCACTCACTCAATTCTTCTCCCAGTCAGCACACACTGAAACACCCACACCGGCCCACCCCAGGCAGCGGCTGTTCCCCCAGACCGATGACACAACTGTTAGACAGTCACAGGTGGCAAGTGCTTCCAGGGAGGTTTTCCAGCCACTGGAGGTATGAAGTTCAATTGCTCAGATCCAACATGGGTGCAGAGAGATGGCGATGCCGCATTGCCGTATTTACTGGAAGCAGGACATGATTCATATTGTTTCCCAAGTGTAAATACCATCTGTAACAAAGTGCTACCAAACCATTACCTTGCTGACCAGTAGCATTAGTATATTTAATATATTAATATCAGTTGTATTAATTCAGTATTAATAACAAGCAAATGATGATGCTAAGACAATGCTGAATACATTGGCTGCAGAACAGACCTGACTAATTCCTAAATACTGCAAGAGGCTGTATTAACAAAAGTGCTTAAGGACTCCTATCACAAATAAAGCCTGCTCCAGCAGGCACTGACAGCCTGAAGATGACAGCTGTCACTCAGCAGAGGTCAAATAACTAATGACAGACATATGTACAGCAGTGAAACAAGCAGCAGCTTTACACCACAGTAATCTTGCTGTCTCCTCCCACATCAGTACAAAGCCCTTTTTAGCCCTTTATAGAGGGCTAGGCCTTATTCCTCTCTATAGTCATGCTGCCAAAACTGCTGTCCAAGTGTGTGGCACTCCAGGCAGGTGGGCTTTATAATGAGTTTCTACCAAGGGACCTTGATGGCATTTTTAAGATGAGGGACATGTTTGAAGTCATACTACATCAGTGGCTCCCTCTGGAGTAGGTCCACTCATTTTCAGTAACAATCAGAACGTTCACTGAGCCTTTCAGCTTTACTTCTGGCTGGGGAGATGTTCAATACAAGCATCGAGGACCTGCAGGCCACATCCAGCACTCCCCTATTCTGGAAGGGATCTGGAAGCAGCCTTGGCTTTAGCCCAGGAAGGATGAGCAACACACCTCAGAATCTGCTGTGCTTTGCTCTCAGTCCTGGGAAATCAGAAGGTAAATGAAGCCACAACCACCAACAGAGAACCTGTAAGCACAGACTAGACCCCTCACCTCCTCACGTGGAATCCATAGGCCCTCTTACCTCACTCCTTTTAACCCCTCTTCCAGTTCCCACCTCTGTCTACAGCACATTTAAACATGGAAGCCCTACCACTAGTGGCTCTGTGAAGACTGGTAGCTTATCCAGGCATGTACACCCCCACACTGCTTTCATACTTCAAGCTACATGTCCTCAATCCTCTAATGAGCTTGCAGCCATGTTTAAAAAAATAAAACCTGCTAACCTTCCCCCCTCCCCGAGTTTTACAAGCAGATATTTAGCCCTGACTCACACCTGAGAACCTGGATGGGTGTCTCTATCAGATTCCTCCCCACATCAACACCGTCACTGCCTTTTCACATTTTCAGACCACTGTTGAGCCTGATCTGGAAGCGATGTTTGCAAGGACATTACTAACCTGAAGGTGTGTCACAGAGTCTACAAAAGTCAGCAAGTGGCTCCAGCCTGTTGCAAATGCTCACTGCCAAAACCGCCCCCATAAATAACAGACACAAGCACAAGGAAGCCTCTTGTGTTAAGATTTAATAATAATAATAATAACAACAACATTTCAAAAACAATGAGTGCATTGTACACAAGATCTGGTATTCAGTGCTTTTTATTGACCATTTGCTCTGCGAGTGTCAGTGTACTGAAGACCTGGGGAGTGGTAAGTGGATAAAAAACCCAGCTGGGACACTTCTCCAAGGAGGGCAGGAGAGAGAGGGCAGCAGGAGGTTCAGAATCGAACAAATGTGGCATCAATCTGCCGGACAGTCGGGAGGGCCAGCATGATTTTGCGCCGGTACTGGGGATCCTTCTGCAAAGGGTTTCGCTCCAGATACACAGTTTCCAAGTTCTTTGCTCCTTTCAGGTCATCCAGGTCGCTCCAGCTCTCGATGAGATTATCGTTCATCTGCAGAGCACATACAGGCACACTCACACAGATACTTCCAAGCTAAACCTGGTTAGCAGGAGCCTAGCCCCACTGACACTGCTCAGGAGGATTACTACTACCCAGGAGCAGTAACACTGTACAGTCTTCACACACATATAAAATGACCCTGTCTACATGATCCTTCTCCCCCTGGAACCTCTGAGATGTGCTCTCCAGTCACACACTCCAGGCCTCGCTAACCATCTCCAACCTCCCCATGCTGTCCAAGGCCGCCAGTCAAATGTTCCACCCTTCAGACAGCGTATCCAGTCCAACTAGTATGCTGGGAAATACCAAGCAAGACACTGAGACAGTCTCTTTATACAGTGTCCCAGACCATACGCTGTCCATTTAAGGGTTGGAAATCATTATGTGAAGATTTTCTTCCACTGTGACATCTATCTTTACTTTCATGGCTTCCCAGGAAACATTAAAAAAGGTCCCAAACTGATGTGAAAAGTGGCATTTTCCTCTCCCCTTCACATTACTTCCCCACAAAAACTGTTTCTGTACTCTGCAGAAAGCACCAAGCTCTCCGATTCCAGTTCTCCTCCTGTCAGCCCTGGAGCTGCCCCACTGCTGGCACTGCAAAGGAATTCCCATGAAAGGGGATGAACGCTTCAGCTGCCTGGCAAGGAAGCAAAGAGTGCAAGGTGGCCATGTGCTCTCCAACCCAGAGACTTCAGCCACCCTTTGCTTTTGGATACAGAGGCAGTCACTACAGCAATACCACCTTTAAATAAAAAATAAAAATAATTAAAAAAAAAAATCAACAGATTGGCTCTGGCCCCCCTCAACAACTGTTTTTCCTCACATCAGGCACCCAACAGTAAACTGGAAACTTTGTGCACCCTGTTTACTGGGTGGCAGATAAGCACCTCTATTTTCTCCAGCTGCCTCCCTCCAGCTAGTTCAGTGAAAGAAAACTGCTTCACCATTGGGACTGTCAGCGTCCCAGCTGGAGATGGCTTTGTAGTTAAGTCCCTGGACTAAGAAGCTGAAGAAAACCTGCTAGCTCTTTCATTCTGCTACAGCTCATCACAACATTACTTCGGCCATGCCACTTGACCTTCAGATGTCTCAGTCCCTCCACTGAGGTGGTACTAGGACACTGTTAAAAGATTCCCGCTGTATCTAGGATGTGAAGTTCTGCTTCCTTAAGGTGTTAAAGGACTTTGTTATGTGGCTTCAACTCCACAGTCAGTGATAAAATATAAATTAGTAGATGCAACACTTGTTCACATCAAAGGAAATCCTGCCCTGCTCTTTATCAAAAAGCACATAACCTTTTTTTTAAAAGCAGTGTTAAAGTGGAAAAAAGGCAGAAGGGCATTTTCTGGGTTCAGCTAACAGATCTGGGCCAATGCTCTGCTTTGACAAAGGCACTCATATTCTTGCAAAGGAAGTCCAATGAGGTTAGGATCTTCCCTTTACTTTCTGTAAAACAAATGGAAACAGCTGTGCAACGCCTTCTTCTATAAGCAGAGCAACAGCAAAGAGGAAGACTGGAGGAAATTGCAAAGGATCACAACAGGTCCTGCACCAGCCACACTGCACTGTCTCATTTTTACCACCCAAAAGATGTCATGTTAAACGGGCTTCTCAGCTCCTGATTTAAAGAGTTCCTTATGGAATAGGCACAGCCAGATAACACCACTGGCCATCTGCTAAGCCACACTGCAAGATGAGGAAAATGATCGAGGTAGCCTGGACTCCAGGCTCTAGCTTGGTTTCATTTGCAGCTGCTTTCTACTCCTTTTATCTCAGCCTCTGCCCAAGAACTGAAATAACTGAACTCCAAATGACACACATTAAGCAGCACAACTCTTATTCTCAGCCTTGACATGCAGAAACTCTACAAGAGCTAAAGCATGAGCCAACTCATGGACATCTGCTGCTTTTTCCCCCCCAAACTTCAGCAGATTTGTGCACCGCTCCCAGATATGGCAGGGTACAGATGCTTCAGGAGGGGGGTGTCTCTGCAAGTTTCCTCCCCAGACTTATCAATGACAAAGGGCTTAGCTATTTAGGGTGCCAGTAAGAAATAGAAGCAACCCTAAGCAGTTATCTACCTCATAGGAATGGAAGTAAACCGGAAGATGGTTTCATTTTCTTTGTATTTATAACGACATGAACATATCGACTCTGCTCTAAACAGGTACTGTGCTCCGGTGCAGTGGTGAGACAGTATCAGCTTCCCCCATACACTGTCATGCTCACTTAAAGAAAGATGAGATCTGCAAAAATAGGACACAGTAGGGCTGTTTCATAACCATCACAAGCAGGAAGGCAGGGCCTATTTCCTAGGTAGAGACAGGCTTGTTACCACTAAGCAAAGCCCTGCAAAGACTTTTTTAAGCTCAACTCTTTCCTTAGAAGAAACCATCATATAATCCATCCATGTACACTGTTAAGATCTTAGCTGGTCACCAGCACAAGAAGAGTTTACTCCAAGACATACATGTACACCACCCTCCCAGTGCTCCCCATCAGAAGGGTTTCTTTCACTGTTGCACAGACATTTCAGGGAACAGCTCCAGCCTGTGCTTACCCAGAATTCCTGCAGCTCTGTTAGGTGACTGATATTTTCAATCTTCTTGATTCTGTTGGATGCAATGTCCAGCATTGTGAGTTTGTTCTAGACAAGCAAACACAAAAACATTAGACTGGATTTCCTTTCATCTTCTCTGTCCCACTTTTTTCAGGCCCAGAGTTGGAAACTGTCAGAAGCAAAGACATGTTATTGCCAGCTGCTTACATACAACACAAGACCTCTCACTGCCTAAATATAGCAAGGAAGACTGTTTTTGATTAAGCTGGGTTACTGACCTCCCAGAAGCCATGTGACAAAAATGAAAGCAATTACTGGCCAGATGGCAACTGCCAGCCAAGGGCTCCTAAAAAGTGAGCTTTCCTCATAGTACATTAAGAAGAGGAATCCATTAAAAATCATATCATAAGCGTCCTCTCAAGCAGCAGAGTTGAACAAACTTTTTGCAGTGGCAAAGCCTACAGGTTTAGAAAAAGGTTTTTTTCCTGCCTTGCACACAGCCAACTAAGTTCCAGATTGTCTCTGCTCTCTGACAATGCCATCCACTGTTCGGTCAGAATGAAAATGCTACAGGCTTCCGTGAAATCAGTCCCATCCAGAAATCTCAAATGTATACTGACACGAAGGCAAGCCACACGCCACGGCTTGTCTCCCTTACTCCCAGCTCCAGTTGTTGTCCTATTGAAAATAACTCATGATTATCTATAACCTGCTGTCTGAAAGGCTGCAGCAGAGACAGCCAGCTGTGGCCATCAGCTTTTCCACTGCTGAATATCAGCCAGGCCACTGCATTAACCACACCTTGTGCTTCCCCTCCCCAGGTCATAACAACAATTCTACTCCAAAAGATCTGGAGGAGCTTCACCCATGCAAGATATTTTAACATAACAAATACTTGGATCTTTGTGGTCGTTTCAAGAGACTCGGGACCCCCCATGTAACTGGGGAAACTGAGGAACAAAAACTTCCAGAAAAGCACAGCCACTAAGGGGAGCAGCTTAGGGCAGTAATTCTGTCACACAGTTAGCAAGAGCCTGCTCACATTGTTCTCCAGTCCCTCGATGACTTCGATGCCATTGTGGCTGAGGTACAACTCACGCAAATTCACCAAGCTCTGCAGCCCCTCAATCTTGGTCAGACGGTTATTCTGAAAGTGTAACAACGGTTTAAGTCTACTCTAAACAAACCAAAACCCAAGCGAGTCATTGGAGAAAAAGCATTTATCTGAAGTATGGATGGGAAGGGGAAACAGTCTGCTTGGATCCACATTGATCTCATGAGCTCAGTTCATTTGATCTCTCTACCACCGATGCACCATGGGAGTCAAAGTCTAAGTTTAGAAGAATCAGACTCCGACCTTCCCATCAAAAGTTGTAGCGTGAAAGTTTTCCACTTGGTGTCTTTAGAAACAATAGGCCTACGCATTAATAGCATTCATTTTGTAGGTCTTTTTAATGTGATGGGTCAGAATGGAAGTTGCAACACTTCAATACACTCTGCTGTACATAATTCTTTATGTCCTAATAGAATACTGATGCATACAGGTACTACCATATGTAGCAAGTATGCCTTTCTCGGCAACAGCTGTAAGAGATACCGGAATGCACTAGCATTGGCATATGGATGAGAGGGAGACTCAATGAAAAAAATTAGTTGAGTATCTTTCATCCCACCTCTTACAAAGGAATAAACTTTCCATAAGCTCATTAAGGACGAATTTCACTTAGCACAGGCTTGTTCACATTTCTTCCCTCTTCAGGAAGAAGGTAGTGACACTGAGCCTGCTGCCACTATAACAACTTCCCTGGCATAACTCATTTGATGTTATTGTAACATATTAGGAAACAGTACATCAGGAAGAAAATGGGGGATAACGTACATTTCCTCTTCTCTCTTCCATAAAAATCAAACATTTTTTTATCATTTTATCAGTGCCTGTCAATCTCATTTAGTATTAAAGGATGAGAAAAGACAGCACAGAGAATATCACACTTCCTTCCAGTACAGGAGTTTGACTCAGACACTGAAGACCTGCTGATTCAGAAGAGCTTAGCCTAAATCACAAGGTGGTTCATCTAACCAAGGCTGTTCAAAACATAACAGTACAAAGTAGAATCAATACCTGTATACTGAGCACAGTCAAGTTTGTCAGCGCATCCAAGTTCTGGAGCTTGGTGATTTTATTCTTTCCAAGGAACAGACTATCAAGATTAGCCAAAGTATCGATGTTTTCAATTGCCTGCAAAATGACCAAAGGAGACAGCGTTATCGCTGTGATGCAAAACTCCAACCTGTGGACGTGGTTGGCATTTTACAGCCTTGACCCATGGAGCTGCGCTCCTGATAAACATGAGCCTGCCAAGTCCACACACAAAGCGTGCAGAAAGTAGGACCTCCCTTGTGACCCAAGAGCAGAGTAAGTGCAGGACTTTGTGCAGTGACAGTGAACCTCAGCCAGTGTGACAGCTGGCTTGTGGCACTACTATTCACTGATTTTCAGCGAGGGTCATGTTGCTCTGTCCCAGCTGTTGCCTCCACTGTCCACAATCAAGGCAGCAAGAGCAGAGAATGAAAAGGCTCAGGGAGCACTGAGAGTGGCATTCCCTGGGCCATAAGGTGTATCCAGGGCAGGAGATACTCATTTGTGAAGCAAGAAAAATCTGTCACTAGTGAATGGAAAGAGAATCTGGGAGGAGAAAATACCATTTGCAAATTTAGTCCTGACCATCAGTGACTGTATAACACAGAGGCAAGCTGTTTAGCTTCTCTGCACAACAGTTTCTCTGTCATAAGCAAGGTTAACTGTCTCATGGGTGTATGTGTTAATATATTTAACTACTGGCTACATATTCGTGCTACTGACAAAACATACACATATCAATTTAAGTGATGTACATGTTTTAAATATACACGCTACTGGCAAAACATATACACTATACCAGTTTAAGTCCTGAGCTCAGCCTTCAGTGGGAGAAAATAAGAATCTCTGTGAGGCATCAAGAACCACCATATTCTTTATTTACAAAGGACAGGGCACCAGAAAGCACAAACAAGAGAGAGAAAAAAGGGCAAGAAAAGGGGAAAAGGGTGGGCTTAGAAAAGGCTCCTGTAAACAGAAGGAAAGAAAACACAATGTTTTTTTGCAGGGCAAAGCCTCTTAATTAAAAAAAAAGTGCTGTTAAAAGAGACAAGAATTTTAAAAAACATACTTCAGCTCACAGAAGAACAGTAATATGGACATAGAAACACACACTGCTGTGCATCTGTGCTCAAGTACCTTGTGACATCTCAGCTTTTCCACATCCTTCTTGCCTGGCAGAATTTCAGGGACTAGCAGTGCTGGTGAGACAGGCCACTGCGTCCTACCACCACTTAGTACTCTGTGTGTGTGTGCGTGTGTGTGTGCACATGCATGTTTACCTGTGCGTGTATAAAGAAAGGAAGAGGAAGATGGACACAAACACACACACACTATGAATTTATAGATACACTCTGGAAAGGAAAGAAGCTTTTCAACCTCTATCCCACAATTGCCAACAGATTCAACATAAGGTGTTTATCAGCTCAGATTTGGATTTACCCTCCTTCTAGCCTATGGACTTACCCCTGTTTTGACCTTGCAAGAAAATGATATATTTGTTGCTCATTGTTGCTCCCCCAGCCCTGAAGAGGAAATATTTGTGACTCTAAGGACACTGAGAAGAAACAGTCAGGTGAAAAAAAAGCTACTTGAAGCTATAAAAAAAGCCACACTTAAGTGAGAGTATGAAACAGATGGACACGAGGGGAAAAAAAACCTAAGGAACAAATAAAGAAGTGCTTGCCTTATAGTTGCCTCAGTCCAACTTTGGAAAAAAAAAAGCATGAAATGTCACAGCTCAAGCATGAAGTTCTGCTTCCCCACCATTCATAGAAAAGGAACAGAACTACAGTACTTATTAAGTCATGACAGACTCCAGGGTAAGTGTGCTCCGAAAGGTTAGAGTGCGTGCAAAATGACTAAGACAGCATCACTGCAGAAGCTTTAATGCACAGGGGATGAGTATATCAGGCACCTCAGAGCCAAGAAAGCTGCCTGAACAGAGAGTCCATAGGCTTTTACCCTAAAGAGTTAAGGATATGCCCATCTGTAAAGCACATAGCCAGGCCACCCCACCAACAGAAAACTATTACAAGAGTTCTAGGTGCCTCCAAATAACATGAGATGTATTTCTTCATGCCTAGCCTAGGCACAGGTTACTCACTCCAGTAAAGCAATTAGAAGCATAGAGCAGTGCTATTTGAAGAAGCCAGAATACAATTAACAGATAAACAGAAAAAACCACTAGTTAGTGTGCTTCCACAAGGCTTGAAATACAGAGGAAAAACAGTTCTTTTCCCAATTTGCTCCTTCAGCATAACAAGTAATTTTTCAGAGTTTGTAAATGGGGGTGCCAGCTTAGAGAGTTTTCAGATTGAGATGCACTCCTCTGTTACAAGGATTTTCTAAAGCATATATAATTGAAAAAGCTTCTAAAAAATTAATAGTTTACTTTGCACGTTGCAAGTCTTTTGTGTCATCTGTTTCACCAGTTCTCTTACAAACTGGACAATATGCAGAAAAGCATACCTTAGGGACAGGAGAGACTACTCAGAACTGCTTCCCTTTATGTGGCATAGATTTTAAATCACCTAAATTGAAAAAGTCACAAATTGCACTATAAAAAAAAAGTAATCAGCAGCACAGTACCAGGTTTTTCAGGCATTTCAGAGCAAAGCCTCAAGAAAATCTTTTTCCTGAGTGAGACCAATGTAGCAGGTTATCAATTACACACACAAATCAAACTAGAATTAAATTTGCATTCAATAGGTTTTATCGACACAGCTCCAGCCTCTAGGAAGGTAAGAGAAAACAATAATTGCTAGTTTTGATAGGCTTGGCTCTCTTGCAGGAGGAAACTGTCATCTGCAAACGGCAACACACAGGGGATGCACAAGTTCATTAAAGAGAGAAATTCATAAATAGTAATTTAGTAGCCAGGCAGTACATGCATACATAATTAAAGGATCCAGCATGTGCAGCAATAAGCAATTACACATTAAATGACAGGAACAATAAAAAAGAACAAAATTGCAAGTAAAAAAATCAATGAAGTGCACTTTCAGAAAAGGCTAATCCCAAGCCAAAGAGCACAAAACTCTCCAGCTAACATCTTGTAGAGCAAGCATACCCGAATTCGATTGGATCCCAACTCTAACATCTGTAGCATCTGCAAGTTGCTCAAATTCTCAATTTTGCTGATTTTGTTGTTGACAAGGAAGAGTTTTTTCAGTTGGGCAAGACGATCTAGTCCTTCAATGTGTCGCAGAACGTTAAAGGAGATGTCCAGGATCCTGAGATAAAACAGAACAAAGGTCTCTTCAGTCCATCAGGCATGGATGATTCTGGAAGAGGCACTTGTAAATCGGTGGGGAACCTCACTATCTGCAGAGATCAAGCACTTTGCTAGGCCTTGAAGCTAGAGCCATAAGTGTCATTTCTTTTTATCAGAAATGACAACAAATATAATTTTCAAAATATTTCTATTGTGTGTCAGGGAAAAAAGTAAAAAAAAAAAAAAATCTGTCACATGCAGAAGATAGCTATCCTTTTGCTCAGCCATGGAGCTGCCACTGTGGGAGGCAGCCAAACTTCAATACCACATATTTCTTGGGAAAGGTATGTGCCTACAAGATCTGCCTCTGACAGGACAATGACAAGGCGTCCCATAAGCACGAAGCAGTTATGACTGTGGGAAGTAGGTTAGTCCTCCTCACCGCAGTGGGAACAGTTTTGTAATGTATCTCCAGAGTGATCACAGACAAGTGCCAGAAACTGGGAAAAGCAGTACTCCTTCCCTAACACCCTCCAAAAAGAGTCCTAATCTCACCTGAAATCTCTTGTCTTTTTTTGCAGGAATAAAACCTGTTATATGGAGCTCTTGCTGCCAAGAGCAAGGGGTACCTGAGTGCTTCCACACCTGCATGGAAGCTGCAACCACCTATCATTCTTGCTGCCTTATACAGCACACATTTCATTTCCAGCTGACTGTCCCTGGTGAGCTTCAGGATAATGAAACTGGTTTACTGCACAGGTTAACTATCAATGGAGAACAGACATTATCCTTCACAGAGCACCCAAATGAATCATAAGAAAGGCCTGGGTGATAAATACTGCAGTTAAGTACAGCATGAGTAATTCAGTGAGTGGCAAACCACCCTCAACCTGATCCTGGTGATTTCCCCCAGACTCACTCAAGTTCCACCAGAGACTCCAAGTTCTCAATCTTCCGAATTTGATTGTCATAGAGATCCAGTTCCCGCAAGGTCTGCAATTGCTCCAGGTTCTCAATGCGCTTAATCAAATTCTGACGGAGACACAGAGTCTAATAGTTGGGGAAAAGTTTAAAAACAAACAGGAAAATGGATATGAATCATGGCATGTAATGCCTTTTGGCATACAGACAACAAGGTTGAGGTTTTTTTCCCCATTAAGTTTTAGGGGGTTTTGTTGGGGTTTTGTTTGTTGTTGCTTGTTTGTTTTTTTTTTTAAATAGAATCTTTTCTTGTTTTATTCCAACTCTACAGAAGAAAATCTTTTTACCACAAAGATGGTCAGAAACTGTAACAGCAGCCCCAAGAGGCTATGTAATCTCCATCCTTGGGAATACTCAAGAGCTTGACTGGAGAAGGCCTCAAGCAACACGCTCTAATGGGACCTACTTTGAGCCAGCGTTTACTAGAGACCTCCAGAGGTCTTTCCAAGCTGCATTATTGTATGTTAAGCCTGCTGTGCAAGTACAGAATGTATCTCTTAGGATGAGCCCTCATGCATCATCTCTCATCCACTTCCAAAACCAATCTGCAAAACCCCAGGATTTTTATTACTGCTTGACAAATGGGTAAACACTACCTCCTTCAGTTAAACATGAAGCGAACTCATTAGGATCTCAGTTAAAAAGAGACTCCTGTATCTGTCCTCTTATAGGTTAGCTATGCAAAATCTCCAGTTCCAAGAGGCATTCCCTATTCCTTAGGACTGTTACCTTCACTTTCTTGAGCACCTCAAATCCTTCAATCTTCCCAATTCGAAAATGATTCAAGTCAACATCCTGAAAGAGAAATGGAGGGATTCAACAGTTGTTTCAGAACACTCTTCAAAGACCAACCTGGTACTTTGTTCTAAGGAAAACTAGAGTCTTACAAAATGTGTAGCTCATTAAAACTTCCCTTCAAAGAGCTTGTGAAAATTGGGTTTGGCACATGACTTTACCATCGCAGGTGAAGCATGTGGCCTAAGCTTGTCAACTGCAAACACAGCATCTGCGAAAAGGCAACAGCCCTTTCCTGAGTCTGAGCATTGTTTCGCCAAAATTAGAAACCTTTTGCAGTAAATTCTGAATTTACTGAGACAGACAAATTCTGCTGTCTAGCATGAATAAAGCATTGCATAAAATTCTCTTACCCACTTTGCTAGGGCTTAGCTGGAACACACCTTGCTATTTCCAGTTCCAGGCCTCAGATGAACAGGAACCACTGACAGTTCAAATATCTGGTGGTTCTGTGAACATTAACTCTGCACCGGTGATCAGCTGATGCACTTCACATCTGTGCTGTCCAGCCCCAGATGTTCCAGTTTTGCAGGTCAGTCAATCAAAAATAAATAGAGCACTTCACCACCCAAGCTCAAAAACTCTCCAGCTAACAGGCTCATGAGGCTGCCAGTGCCAAGGCACAAGGCTGGTTAAGCAGCTGTGCCTATTACAAATCATGGGTATGACAGCAGCAATCAGTTCATTAAAGATATTCTCACAAAAGCTCATAGCCCGTCGATAATGCTTGCAGCATAGCTCCACTTTCAGTGCTTCCATGCTTAATTTAAAATTCTAAATTACTAACAAAAAAGTTTCAGCTACTGATCAAGAATAAAACACCTCTACTTCTAGTCTAAAGGCTTCGAACCAATTCCAGGGAAGATCATGGTAGCCAGCACCTTCAGAAGAATTAGATCTTTTAACCAGGTTTCAATACTTGCCTTTGCCCACCTTTTCTTCCCGCTGTATAAAGTCCGTAAGGACAAAAATCTGCCTTTACCTCAGCTTCTGGGTCCAGGCTAATTGTTTCCATGTCCACTGGTGTCTCTGCTTCTCCTGCAGGAGAAGCAAATATATTATAAACTTCTGCTACCTGATAGCTAAAGACAAGATGACAATGGCTAACATCTGGAGAGGCAAGGCAAAGGGAGCAAATGCTCCTCAGAAGAAAAAACACGAGATGCACAGTTCAGATATTCTGATGCATTAAAATATACTTTACCTATTTGGCTTTCATTGTGACAGCTAGTCGTGAAAAAAAAAAAAGCTTTCTTAACAAGAAAATTTCATGCCTAGATGGAAAAGACAGAGAAAACAGCACGTTCCCCAGTCTGCCTGTGTGGCTGCTGAATAATGCTGGCTCAAGACTGATTTGGGCAGGATTCCTTTTCTTTATGCTTAGGGCCATCATCCCTCTGAATATACACCATCCAAAGTGCCTGTGCTCCTCCAATAACCTAATACAACATTGACAGGAAGGAATCTAAACTGTCTAGTGATAGTGCCGGGAGGGACCAAGCATCTCAGCAATCCCACCCTTCAGCTTTTCTTTCATAAATACTGCCAGTTTATGTCAATGTTGTGCACGCTTTTGCATGGATCCCCCTTCTTTTGTTTGGCTGAACTCACTAATATGCTAGAAAACATCGTTTATCACACTGCATACATTTTCTTGGGAAATGCCTTTATAGCTCTGGAAGACAGCCCAACATTTGCTGTGCTTCTATCACTGCACAAGAGGGAGCGAAGTTTACCGGATAAATTCATGCTGAATAATTCATGCCCAATTCCCATTTGTTGAAGATCATGCGCTGGTTGCATCGATTTCCAAAGAAAGTCTAATTCGACTTTGAAAAACAGACATACAACACGCAACCCCTTTCCACTTCATGTGTGTAGCTTCTGTACATACTACCAAAAAACCAAGGAACTTTAATTATGATCAAATCCCAAATGCTTTGCAATAACTCCTGCATTACTGTATGCAAGCTCATTCCATTAACCCAGACGTAATGACTATTTTTATAGCCCAGCACGGTTACAACATTCTTGTAAATGACCAATGTCCCCTATACTTAACAAGTGTTTTTCCTACTGATGCTTGGCATTGTAAGTAGTATTGTAAGGATGAACAGTACAAGCATTACAATCTTTGATACTACTATCAAACTCCAAGTTTTTGATAGCTCCACACACCATCATTTACCTTGCTGTATTTAGGCTACTGCTCTTGCCTGGGCATTCAAACAGGAACGAGCACTAACTGAACTGACTCACAGAAGTTAAGACTGAAAAGCAATCCTCTTCCCCTCATCTTTTAATATGCTTTATAGCATAAATTAGCAGGGAGCATGAAGTATATTTTGGAGATGCAAAATGAGCTGGTAGGCTTGGTGACATTGAACAGCGGTATCGAAATGCCACCACAACTGACATGCATACATATGCCTGTCAGCATTTTAGCAGTGGGCAACGCTTGAATTTTCTTATTTTTCTTCCAGATCAGGAGCCATGCACTTCACCAGGGAACTGGGGTACCCTACCCTGCTGCTACCAAGGTTGCATCTCCTTGACCTATGTCTAGGGTACAAAGGCTGCCAGCACAAAGAGCTCCAAGACAAACAAGCACCCTAGCTGAATTTACAGCCAACAGAAACACAGCCCAAGTTTGGAATAACAGTTATTTGAGATAATCACATAAAAACCCAAACTATTTCCCTTGCATTAAGTTGCACTAGCAGTAAGTTAATGCTCATGGTGAAGAAACTTGTCCTTTTGAGACTTCAAAGTTGTCCAACAATAAAGCCAGCCATGCACTCAGTGAAAAAAAAACAACAATCTTCAACAAAAGAAAAATTCAAGCCAAAAAAATTCTTCAACCTGGTTCGGCTGGCAGGCTTCTCTATAAAATTATATGTGTCATCACAGCACCCATTACAGACCATTTATACACATTTGGTTTTGGCAATGGGTTAAATACTCTGTTCCAGGATCTGTCAAAGGGTAGGTAGCTCCTTGTATTTTTGCCATATGGCTTCAAGTGACCAGTCCTGGTAGAGCCAACGTGGGGAAAAAAGCACTCAAGTCCGAAGGCACAAAACCAAATCACACAGGATATGTATACCGAATTCACTGAAATAAAAGCAATTTAAAACTGAACACAGAGGCAATAGCATTTACATAACAAGATCAACTCTCATAAAGTTTATGCAGTGTGTATAAAACACTCTCCATATAGCACTCTGAGTGAGATGTGTATACTGAGAACACTCATAATTCAGTCTTGGTATTAGAATGCTAAAATACATTTTCTCTCAAAGAGAAAGAAAAATGGTTCTAGCAAATTTACAGTCCTATCAATTGTCAACCTACATTTTATTTACGAACCAAGTGGACATAAAGCACCCTAAACTGACCCTTCTACAATCACTTTATGAACAAAACTGCAATTTCACTTGCATGCAGTAAGTACGCAGACAGCACTTCAGTCCACGATTTTTAATGCAGTAGGTTTCTCAAGGGGAAAAAAACATTGCTCTGGCAGTGAAGTTACTTAAGTGAATTTTTGTGTAACCCATGCCTGCAAGCTACACAGCTTTGCAGATGTAGGAAAAAAATACGACATTCAGGAAACCCAAATTCCGCAGTACGGAGCAGTAGTTACTGAGTTACGTAAGTTCACAGTACCACAAGCATTTAAAGCAACTAAAAGCCTAACTATACTTTTTAACTGCATATGCATGAAAAATATTATAAATAGCTAAGTTATAAGATTTCTAAACAGAGGCGCTATTCCTCAGATAATTAGCTAAATGATTAATTTGAAATTTCAGCCGCCTGAACTCTTTCTATTTATGATCTTCTGTGACAAATGTGGAAAACTCTTCATTTTCCTTTCACTGAGAAACTCAAAGCTGGCTGCGGAAATTAACTCAAATGTTCCAAAATTTTTCCTCTGCTTGGTTGCTGCCCTAGTAGAAGTTTTCTGAATCCTAACAGTTTGGAAGAAGTAGTAACAATACAGCCATTAGATTAAATAATACCCAGTGTAACTCAGTGACCAAATCGAATGTGTTTTTCTTGCTTTCACTGGAATAAAAGTACGCCACTTGAAATATTTTCTCTAATATTGTAATTCCTGGGGGAACAACATACAGAATATAACCTCAAACACACAGCTAAATTACGTCAGCTGAACGCTCAATATTACACGCATGCAAAGGAAAACTGTGACTGACTGATCTTCATGGTTGTATTAATCATATAGTGCTTGGGATGTACAATTTGCAAGGTGTGCTCTGACACTTTTACAGACATCACCACAGCATTTTTCCATTAATATATAGGATTTTTATATGGTCAACAATGAATTAGACTAGATAGAGTTCATTTAGTTAGGAGATGAGATTTAAAATTCTCATAATAATTTACTAGTTTGGAAAATACTTTTGCAAATTCTAACAGGCAAGGTTAAGATTAGGGGGGATCTGCAGCAGACGCACAGTCAAAAAGGATTAAAGTTTGCTGCATTATTTCACTTCCATTTCGACCAATAATAATCACACAAGCATCTCTATCAAAAGGACACTATTACATCTCAGATTGTTAGCTAGCACCAAAAGTCCAGATCATATTGCCATACAGGGTCTTCAGAAACAGATCTGCTCATGACAAATTCTATGCAAGCTACTGAAAAGCAAACCCTTCCACCAAACATGCACAGGCTTAAAATAGTCTGTCTACGTTTCTACCCAATGTTCTAATACAAACAGTAAATACAGTAGCAAAAGTTTAAAGTCAAGAGGATTCAAAACAGATATAATTTTGATAGGTCTTAGAATTTTTAAATTTAGAAAATAAAATTGACAGCTTCCTTCAATCTATCTAGAAATAGTCATCTTTGCCTTCCAAACGAATCTGGCAACTCTTTAGGTAAAAAAACTACATACACTAAAGCAGAATTATGAAAAGCTGCTTATGTTTATTTCTAATGAACATCTCCAGCATCTTTCCACAGAAAGTTAGTATGTTTCCATAACAAAAGTATGAATAAAGGTGTTTTGCATTTTGATATTAAAGGTTTGAAAGGGAAATGTGGATGGATAAATAAGAAAAAACCCAAAGGTCTAATATCAGTGGTTCCATTAAAAGAAGGCAGCTTTATTTTAACAATAATAACACTATCATGTGTTTATTTGTAGAGAAAACTGCTCTGGGGCAGATTCACATTGTTCACTAACATTGATACAACCATCACACAGCCACAAGAAACATGAAGGACTGATACATGTACACTACTGTATGCACTTGTAAGATGACACTTCCTAACACGATCGTTTAGGCTGGCAAGGTACCTGCGGAGTTCTCGCCATTCTGCTCATCTCTCAGGCTCTGCTGACTGAGGTCTGTTACTAAGCGAACTGCTTGCTTCTTCCCTTCTTCGTCTCCCGACTCCTCCGATTCAATCCGCTTATCAACTGCATAAGATACATAATAGCAGAATTAGGCTATTTTCAGCTGTGGGGCAAGGGGGAAGAAGTAACAAGCAGATATAATAACCAGGATTCACATATACCACTATGCAGTTAGTAGAAATCCTAAGTTAACTAAATGAAAGGTTTAGTCTTAAATAAAAGGCCTCTTACCCCTTGTTTCTACTTTGATTTTGGATGCACTTTTTCCTCCCATCACATCTTCCTAAAACCAACAATCTGGGAAGAAGACTGGAGGAAAAAGGAAATTTCTTAGATCAATGAAGTGCAATTCCAAAGATTACGGAGATGGAATTAGAACTATCACATTTTTAAAACTTTTAGGAAAAAATCAGTATCGTGTACAATAGTACCAATGACACGAAGAAGTGAAGGCATCAAAAAATGATAAAAAAAAAAATCCCTGCACGTAAAAGCAACCGTCTCCCCAGCATAGCCTGCGAGATCCCTTCACCGCTTACCCAGCCACAACTCTGCTGGCCACCTTGGCCCCAGGGACCTGAAGCTGCTCGCTCCCCCCTCAGTATTTACTCTCGTTTCACGGGACGACTAAGGAAAACCAACGTCATGCCAGGGGATTTCTTTCCTATTATCTTTATTTTTTACGTCACGCTCATCTCCACAAACCCACTTTTCCACCTCTCGCGCCGGGAGCCCCCGGGGAGGGGGAAGGCGTCGCGCCATGCCCCAGGTAATACACACACCGTTCCCCCTGGCTCGGGCGGCCCGCCCCGGCTCGGCGACCAGCCAGGGCCCCGTTCCCGCCCCCCCGGGCAGCCGCTCTCGGGGTGGACACCGTCGGGGTGGACACCCGCGGGCTGCCCGGCCGCAGAGGGACCACAAGCCCCACCGCGCGCAGCTGGCAGCTGCCCCGCCGAGCGGCAGTGCCCGAGCGGCGAGCCGTCCCGACCCCTCAGCGGCCGCGGCCGGCTCTCACCCTCCATCATCTCCTGCGGTCCCTCTCCGCTCTCCGCCGCCATATTGCTTCTCCTCCCACCGCCCCCTTCCGGAAACCGCCTCAACCGTCGCCGCAGCCAATCAGAGCCCAGCGCTGGCGACGTGCCGCAGCCAATCACACCTGCAGGTGGTGCCCTAGGGGGCGGGGCAGCGCCCCGGCCACCCGCGCGCATGCGCCCCGGCCCCGCTTCCTTCTGGGGGTTGTAGTTCTCGGCCGGCAGGGCGGGAAGCGGTCGTAGCGCCAGGCGCTGCTGCAGCAGCTGGGGACCTGCTCCCTCCCTATCAGCGCCTCGGGCCTGAGGCGTTACGAGCTGCTTTCGGCCTCGTCGTTGCGCCTACGCATTCTTCGGAGGATGGCTGTCATCCTGCGGAGGGGCCTTCCACTTGCAGCCTTCCACCCCCGGAGAGGGGACCCCGGGGCAGGTCGGCCGGGGCTGCCTGGAGTAGGCGGCTCGAAGCAGGACATCGCGTGTGGCGGCGGGGTTGTGGGGGGGAAGAGAGGCCGGAGGGAGCCGCAGATTCCTCGACTCCGGATCAGTTTTGCCTCCTCCCGCGCCGGCGCCCCATTGGCTCTCCTCCGTGCCGCTCTCCCACTGCCTTCGCTTATTGGGCGATGCGGCTGCCTAGTCCCGCCCCCTACTTCCTCGCGCCCGCTGGCTGTGTGGTGACCGGCCTGAGGAGTGGTGGCCGTGGCGGTGGCGGTGGCTGTCCTGGTGGGGCTGGGGTTGGGACCTGGACCGGAGCCGGGACCGGGACCGGGCCTTCACTGCCGGTGAGCTAGGGCTACAGCCCCGGGAGGGTGGACGGTGCGGGCGGCACCCTGGGTGGGAGAGGAGGAGGCTGTGCTACACTTGCTGACTCAAAACTGGGAATTACTTCCCAAATTACCAAAACTTTTGCTTTTAAAACGAGCAGGAATGGGGAGAGGGTGCACGCTGGGTGCTTGGTAGCTCTTACAGAAATATGGTGGACATGTCCTGTTGATCACAGGTATTCTATACCACCAGGGCAGGATAATAGTCAATACAGTCACCTTTGCACTAGCAACACAGACCAAAAGTTAATCGAACATGCAAGAACGAGCGGCGGTCTTGCTGTAACTTAACAGGGCTGTGCTTTGGGTTAGAAGGCATCGTTACCTGCCAGTGTCCCAAGCTGGGACTCAGTACCTGACTGTAAGGCTGACTGAATTTCTTATGTTTCTGTTACAGATCGTGGCTCCCTAGGTGTGGTGTGGCAACCAGAGCGTGACCATGGCAGCCGAGGCTTATAGCTCCTCTGAAGGGGGCCTTCGGCCTTCACCAATAGGCTTAGCCCTTGCTCTCTTGAATGACTCTGATAAGCTAAGTAGATCATACCCCTGGGACAGAAAAAGCAGGAAAAGTCAGCTCTCTGAACTCTGCCGTCTTAGAGCATCTCTTTCTGGTGAGCACAGTATTTTGAGATTGAGTGTCAGCAGTGAAGGTGATGTGTTTCAGACAGTTTCAGATCTTTCTCCTCCCCTCCCTCAAACCTAGAGAGAATAGCAATAAGTAGCTGCCAGAAAGCACTTGTTCAATAAGCATCTAAGACAGAAATTACTGCAGGCTGGGAGAATTTACAGGGGATGCATTGCTGGATTGGTGCTCTGCACTTGCACTTGTTCCTGGGCAACTTTTATTGGCTGCCATTGGACCATCCTGCCATCTTGTATTAGTATCTAAAACACGAAAAATTTCCCAATGAGGAGAAAGATGTTGTTATGCTGGATTCTGTTAGGAGGGGAAGAACTTTGCAGTTTACAATGCGTCTAGATCCAGGCCTTCCTTTTTTTTTAACATGGTGAGCCTATTCATACTGTATGCGGTGCATAAATGCAGAGATGTCCTTGTGATGAGTTGTTCATAATGCTTCTTCCAGTACTCCTAAAGCTTCAAAGGTGCTTACTGTTTTGGGAGTAGAGTGATGGCTTTTTTCTGCTATTGCCATTTCCCAGGGAAATGTTTTTTACAGGCAGAACCTTTGAAAATTTTAGTACAATCACTTGGCATTGTGTAACATAAAACATTGGTGTGGGCACAGATATTTCAGTGTCACGTCTTGTGAAGAGTTAATTAACTGGTTTCTGACTAATGCAGTATTTAATAAGGGCTTGAACACTTACTGTAATTATATTTAATAACAGTTTAAATTTTAACTTGAGGGATTTCAAAACCTTTTAAACTCATGTTAAGTGAAAAATAAAAGTTAACTAGTCTGGTTGAATCTTATGGATGTTGGCAATTTTTTTCTAGCCTACGGACTGAGTTTAATTGTTCCAGTGGCTGTGATTCAAAAAGATATGTTTGTTAGAATTGTTTCTGTTTTCTTTAGTTTCATTGATTTTATTTTATTGTAATTTCTTTAAAAATCTAGAAGCATATATTTTGGGATTATTTGACAGTTGCTTCAGCTGACAACTATTTTTTTTATTCATTCTTCTAATACTCCTGTAGTAGACTGTTATAGCTAAGTAGCTGATCTTTATCTTCTCACAGGGGAGAAATGGAGCTCTTACTGTTTGTCTTCACTGGCAGCTCGTAACATTTGTACTAGCAAAACTGGTAACTCATGGGCTCAATGGGCTTCTGCCTCTCTCTCCACTTCCATTGGAAGTTCTGCTTCTTGCTCCTTCTTGCATACCCTCGCCGTGGAGGAATCCAGCCAGCACCTCCCAACTGCTGCACGCAATCCAAACAAAGCCATCTTCACCGTGGATGTCAACACAACAGAGGTATTTGCAGTAGTAACTGCAAAACTAAGCAGGCTGTAACTGGTAGAGGTTGTATGACATCAGACAGGCTAAAATGCCTGTTGTTGTTACGTGTATCTGCAAGCAATCAGAGAGTCATGAAGGCATTTTATAGTCTATTCAAGCTCAGTAATCTTCTAAAGACTGACAATGCATTTATTTCCATTGCAGGTTGTAGTTAGCAAAATATGCAAGACCATATCAGAAGCACGCATGTCTTGAGTCTTTTTTCAGCTGTGAAGTGGCACGAGGGAAGAAAGGAAAGCAGAATGTTCTTCAAGCCTTATGTCTGTTAAGTGCCAACCCTGGGATGGGTTTGTGGTAGCACAAGGCCTCTTTATCTGCCCCAGTAAATATGCCTTTTGCATTGGGAGGAAGAGAATTTCTCTGTTTCTGTCCTGAGAGTAAACATTAATATAAAATTGAGTACTGAAAACTTTAAAGAGCTGTGCCATTTTTAGCTTGACCTGACAGTTTGAGCTTACCCATCTTAAAGGCATTTAATCCTGACTTGGTCACAGGCTTAAGTATGTCAATGACTGGTGTGATTACCTCATGCCTTCAGGTGTGGATAAAATTTTGTGGTCTGCCTAGGCTCTGCTTGCAAATACAACTTTGCAGTTTTGCCTCCATGGATGTAATTATTTAAATGACACAAGAAGCTGGAGCTGGTAGGCAGTTAAAAGAAAGCAGGAAACCTAAAAGAAAGCAATATCTCAAACCTCCTTAACCAAGAAAATGTGTGGGCAAGGGATGTCCTAGAATAAGAAGCTTTAGTGAACTGTTTTTGAAGAATTCAGATTTTTAAAGAACCCCTCCATTTCCACCAAGAAGAAGGGATATTATAAGACACTAAAGCAACAACATGAGGAGATGATTATCTATTAACAAAACTTACTGCTTTTATTCTTTGTTCTGTTTTGGTGGTTTTTTCTGCTTTTCTAGATCCTAGTGGCTAATGACAAAGCCTGCAAGCTGCTTGGGTGCAGTAGTCAGGAAGTCATTGGTCAAAAGCTGTCCTGCTTGATATCCAAATCCAGTCAAGAAGTATGGGAAGCTGTGGGTGAGGAGTACATAGAAACTGATGAATGTTCATCGGTGGTTTCAGGAACTGTGGTACGTGACATGTTCAAGGAAATATTCCTAACCATATACAGTGGTTTTGTAGGCTTTCGTTTGGGGTTTTGGGGGTGTTTTTGACATTTGCAATATAATTTCCTGATATATTTAACTTTGTGGGCATTTGGCAATTATGTCATATGTAGGACCATTCGGTTTAAAAGTTTGCAGATGTGGGAATTCAAAGGCCAAAAGATGTTTTGGGAGGCACCTGTGAGAGCCTTGCAGCTGCTAATGTGTATAGTCATGATGACTTGACCAAATCAAAACTTAAAGGACATTAGATTTAAAAAAAATAAAATAAAATCAATATAGTTGCTTAACATGGAAAAACCTGTTATGGAAAAGTTCCAGATTGTCTGGTCTTTTAAAATATTTTAAAAATTATCTTAAATTGCATTGTGCATATTATAAAGTTGCAGGTCGGTCAAATACCGTGAAATGTCTGTGCCAAAACACCTAGTTGGTGCAAAAGAATGGAATTGATATTTTGCCTATAGTGGGGTTGTTTATTAAAGAACTGCATGAGAAATGTCTCAAAATTATTTTCTTTTGCTGCTTTTGTGAGCTGTCACTTGGAAAATGACCTCATATTCTTCCTGGTGTGTTATTTTTGTACTGAAATTGTCAGCATCTCGGAGCTTGATCTTCCTCAATTGGATATGGGGGGGTGGGGAAATATCTAAGTGTGATTCAGTGAAATCCAGGATTAAAATGAATTGTCTAATAAAGGCACTAATTCTAAGCCATAGCCATTCCAAGTACTTTATAGGAGTCACTGTGTAATTCATAAACCCATTCTGTCAGGATCACATAAAAATGATAAAAGGCTTGATATGAACACTGCAGGTTATGAGATAAGTAAACATTTTCTGATTTGAGGAGAATCTTCTCCTGTAAGCAATTAAACTGCTATTTTTGCAGCTGACAGTAAGAACTGTGTTACTAATGTGGAGTATTCATTAACGCCATGGGACATCCCTTAAATAAGGCACCTCTGAAAGGCACTTCTCACTGAATGCAAGGTATTAGATTGGCACATTTATTATGCTGAAGGAAATGCCTTTAGTCTTCCTGAGGCAGGGAGAGAAGATACAAAAGCAACAATGAAATTTTGTGTATGATCAGTGAATTATTTGCAAACCTTTTCATCTCTATATAAAAACTGTGTTTCTTCCAGTAAAAAACTAGTAAGTAGTCAAGAAATAATGTTTTTCTACCAATGATGGGGAGATATCCTGGCTCAATATCTTATTCTTGTTTGAAATTCTTGCTAAGTAACCACAGTCTTAGTAAATTCTGACTACATCTCTGAATCCTATGGAAAGGTGGATATTATAGGCCGTCTCAAAGAGAAGATCCCTGTCTCGGTCTGGCTGAGGCGAATAAGAAGCAAGGACAGCCAGTGTTGTGTGGTTGTGCTGGAACCAGTGGAAAGACTTTCAGCTTCTGTTTCCTTCAGGGTTGACGTGAGTGTTTTCCTAATGATCAAATCAGATGGCGGTTTGTGAGAGTTAATTTGTGAATGAAACATGTCTAAAAGCTAGCAGGCACATTACTGTTTGTGAACACGAAGTGTGTGCATAGCACTGCCTGAAACCGGTATTGCATGTGCAGGACCTGTGCATATTTCTCCCATGCATCTCGTCTTGACGTATTCAACAAGTCACATTAAAATTCACTGTCTGTTGCCCATGGACATCTTAGACTTGAACAGTGACAGTTCGGCAGGGGGTTGCTTATTCATGGCAGGGGTGCCCTTGTGAAGGGATCAGCTTGCTCAGGAAAAGTTCTTTGAGGAGCATTGGACTCCCCTGCTTCTCCCCTGCAGCAAAGGGCAGGGTCTCTGCACGATAATGTCGGAGAAGTGTTGCATTATGCTATGTCTGCTTTTACTGAGGTAGCTGTATCCATGAGGAGACTGCAGAATGAAACTTCCTGCCGTTTGCTTAGATATTTGCAGAAACTGTTGTTAAAGGATTGAGTGGACTGTGGCTAAAATGCTAAAATTAAAATAGTCCCGTAAATTTTCTTCCTAAGGGAGAGATTACATCATGTGACCTCCTTTTTGCCCATCTCCATGGCTACCCAACATTGGAAGAAGTAGTTGGGCTCCACATAAAGGACCTGATTCCTTCTGTGCAGATCCCTCCTCTAGACAAAAAAATCCCAAAGGTATAGTATCAGCACCAACCATGTTCTTCCATACCCTTCCCATCTGGAACATAGGGGCACACTCTTTTCCCTCCTTATGTAACAGAAGAAAGCCTTTTCAGAGAGAAGCGTAAGTCCCCTGAAAAAGGGTATGCTGTTTATTCATGGAGCTGCTGTCTGAATATTTCCTAACTAGGAATGAGACCAAGCCCTGACCTGTCACTGTGGAATCTGTCCTGGTGAAAGACACTTTTCTCCAATCCTGGTTTTATAAGAAACCATGCTCTCTCTCTCAGCTCCCTAAAATTCCTTTGAATTCTTTAGCCCGTTTCAGTCACGTCTTTCTGAGGAGTGAAAGTCTAAAGAATACCCAGATCTTGCAAATGCCAATATAGTTGGCATTTGCATGGCATTCAACTATCTAGGCAGCTAGATAGTCGAAAGAGGCCTTATTAATGCCTCATTTGCTGAAAAGCTGCAGCATGGACTTTCCTGGTCTTAATCATCAGGATATTCACACAGGAGTTCAACACTGGATTCTAAATACTTAGAAAACCAGACTTGGTTTTTTGATATTCACAGGATTGGTTCATTTTTCTTTTCCTGCTCCTTTTTCCTGAGAATGTTGCTGTGTAATTTTATATCAGTACTGAATAAAACCAAAACATTTGGTTAGTTAGAGATTTTCTGTTTGTTTGGGGTTTGGGTTTTTTTTGCTTTAATTTAGAACCTCAGGATCCAGCGAGCTGTAGGCCGATCCAGAGAGGGTAATGCATTTCCTCTCAGTTTAAAGCTGCAAGTAAGCCTTCTGGAGGAGGACCAAGCAGCAGTGCAGAAAGATGGTGTCCCGCAGACAGAAAAAGAAGGCTCTTTCACAGGCTATCATTACTCTGCTGCAGTCGTGGTTTTCTCCACCATCAGTGGTCTTGTTACTGTCGAGTCAGATGGAACCATCTGTGGCATCAAGGATAGTTTTGCTTTAATGCTCTTCGGCTATGAGAAGAAAGAACTGTTGGGAAAGGTAAGGTAGGAGTTTTAATCCCTCCCAAAAGACTGCTACGTATGGCAGCATATCCATTGGAATTGTAAAGTTGTCTTTTACACTTGTTTCTGTCTGTCACAAAACCTCTGTGTTTCATGTGTCGGCGAGTGAGTTGTCGGATGATATGCAAATTCCCTTGCTGTAACTGCTAAGTCTTGCAGTGCTGAGGAGCTAGTATGGATTTCAAGTACATGTCCTCCATCAGTCAGGTGGATCACTTTTGCCTGGCTATTCATCAGAATCAGGTCCACAAACATGGATTGTTAGCATTTGCCCCCAACCTGTGAGAGTCAGCTTAGCTTTGTAATGTTTCATTCCGTGTTTTAGAACATTACATTCCTGATCCCTGGTTTCTATAACAACATGGAGAGAAGCAGTGACTATTCTTTGCCATTACCTCCTCTTGACGACTCCATGGGGACAGAGGGTGAGTGCATCTTTGAAGATGTTACTGCCTGCCATACAACTGGCTCTGGCTGCTGGAACAAAGGTAAAATGAATAGAGACGAGAGATTTGCCTATGAACATGGGAACATGATTTGTAAAAGCAGCGTACCTCCGTGCAGTTTTTAAATTGGATTTCCACTGTAACCTAAGGCAAACAGAATTGTTCACCTAAGGTTGTGCTTCTCTCTTTGTTGCTAAGAAGATGAAACTGAATATCCAAGTTGGAAATTACACTGTTAATAGAGAATGCTTTGTATTTAACGAGCACTTCCCTTTCTCTCCCTCCCCTGTTAGGCTATCTCTGAGTATTTTAAGACGTGTAAAATATAGCTTTTGTGACAGTACTGCAGCGGAACTGTAGATACTTAGGACTAATATTTTAAGGAAGAATTCTAATATTCTTCTGAATTGGTTCATGTTGGTGGCTAATATTCAATGTTACGTTGCTGTGGTGTTTCTGTTAGGAGTCATCGCATATTCCTCTGATGCACTTCGCTGCATTTACAAAGAATTTGTCAAAATTGTATTTCTCTGAACACAACAGGAATAAACAGAAGCAAGGAAGCCTCATGTCTCCAAATCTGTCTTTCCAGCTAACTCTGCCCAAAACAGAGAACACAAGGAAGTGCATACTTTCATCTGTATTGCAAAAGATCTTTCATGCTGGTTTTGCCTCTTTCATTTCTTTTTTCCCCTGTTTTCTTTTTCTCTTTTCTTTGCTTAGAAATGCAAATCTGCATTGAAACCAATGCACACTACTGGAACAAAGAAGAGTTAGTAGACAGTATGCAATTTCTTAGGTAATTCTTTGATGAAGTGATGCCTCTAATCTAGGAGTAATTCAGTTCTTCAGTGAGGAAGCATTGTTGGCATTCAGCCTTTACTAAATGGAAGGATGTTTCTAGATTCAAGTCTAGATTTGTTCACTCATTAACAATACTTAGTTTGCTTCATCTTACAGACTTATGTTTTTCTCTTTTGATCTGTTGTCACTGGGGAAGGAAGGAAGTTCTTGTCTTAGTCTTTCTCTTAAACATATTTAGACTGTATGCTTTTTGTCTTGCAATTTCAGTGAGTTATATAAATGCAGTCTAAACCTTTTCATTTTAAGTGTTTGGAATGGAGAGTGTATGTGTGTTTTCATTGGTTTGGGGGTTTTTTGCTGCTGCTATTTGTATGATCATTTTATTTCCAGATTTTGTATGGTCATTGGCCTTTTTTTAGGTCTCTGAACTTCAATCCAAGTAGCTAACCCAGAAGGCTAATACTTGTCCAAGAGCTTTGATAGGAAGGCAAATTTTAGCAGCCCTGAAACATTTAGATTCCTGCATGTGATGACTTCTCAGGCCGAAGTAGAGTGGAGTGCTCACATTTGCACCACTTTGCCTTAATCAAGTCTTTTATACTCAATTCCTTCGGGACGAGACAGACCAAGGCAGTTCCAAGATTGTTTTTAATCGCTGTAGTCTCTGAAGCCTAAACAAAAAAGGCTAAGTTGGTATGGTTTTGTTTCTTGTTTGGTACAGACAGCAGCTTCTTGGCTGCATCTTTAGCAAGCCTTCTGTCAAGAGATGAAGAGCAGGAATTGCAACAAAGACACGAAGACGATAAATTAATACATGATGAAACTAAACAAAAGAATGGGACTGGTTTATTTTCTACTCTCTCACCTCCTGCAGTGGCATCCACACCCTCTAATAGGTAGGCATTTCATGGACTGCATATTCACTTTAAAAAATTAAGAGCCATGGTGGCAATCATCAGCAAAAACTGTTTTTTCACCTCTATGTTGTCTGTGGGAAGGTGTAATAAGACCCTTCCACACTTTGCTCTCTTTAGAATCTGAGCACTATTTGCAAGACAGGTTGAGTTTTGCCTACCTTAGATTTTTGTTTAGATCTGTACAATCTACAGTTGTAAAGTTATAGGAGTTTCATCTCTAACGGCTACCAAATGCTTCACCCAAGCTAGGGAAGGTAATTAGGTTCTATCTTTGCTAGATCAGAAGCAGTGGATGTTTATCTCCTTCCATGGTATCCACCACCAGCTGGTGTTGCACTGAAGCCAGCTTACCTGGAATGAATTCTAAATGTTATTCCTTCCAGCACTCAGTGTAACTGTCAGGTCATCCATTAAAACAGGGTACTGTGTTACTTAAGTCCAGCCATTTTTATTGTACCTTTTCAGGTTTTTTTCCTGTTAGGAGGTTAGAAGTTCTGCACAAGTACCTATATGATGCACATGGTTTATCTTAAGTTAAATATTAGGCCTTCCACATTAACAGTTCTAACCCTCAAAAAATATTTACTGCCCTTTTTAATATATAGACTATTACAGCACAGTTCTTGCTGCTTTTTAAAGACACTGACAGTCTCATTGTTTCCTTGTGCTCTCTTGGGTTTATGCCTCTCATGTCATAATTGGATTGTAAGTGCTCTGCTGCATGGATTGTTTTGCTACTCTGCATTTTTAGTAATAGAAATGTTTGTAAAATACTTTGTGCTATGGGTTTCAGTGAACCATGGTTAAATTGATGGATGGGGACATCCATCTTCTGTTGGACAGACAAGGGATCTTCTGTTCTCAAGACTAGAAGTATCCTGCCACGTGTACTGGCTTTTTGTTGTGGTGAAGGATCTTTGATATATATTTAGAAATTAAGCTAGAGAAGGACATAATCCGTAGGGAAAGAGTGCCATTCGAGTGTACCTGCTCTTCTTTGGCCAAGATGGAATTTGTTAGGATTTTGGATGCCTGTGCCAATAGCTTTCTGCCTTTTTCTTTTAAACTTAAAACAATTGGTGCAGGTTTTAAACAGTGACCATGGTAATGGAAGAGTGGATTGTATACAGTATGACAGTTTTCTCATTCTTTTGTCATCATGATATCACTAATAACTTTGAATCCTTGCAGCAAAGACAGCATTGCTACCAATGACCTGTCAGCCCACCATAGAGAGCCTTACCCTGAAACCTGGCTTGACAGAATCAGAGCAGTGGAACAGTGTAGAACAGTGGAAATGGCAGGATCAAATAATTCTGAAAAGATGCTCTCTGCAAGGCTCTCTCCCATGTCATCTGATTCAGAACAGTTGGATTTAGGTCAGAACATGAAGATTACAGTAAGAAGCAGTGACAGTGCAGTATCTGGTGCATCTGAGACTCAAAATGCCAGTGAGACTAGTATCTTGCCTAACCAACTACAAGTTTGTCATCAAGACCTCAAGGAAGTAAATTGTCAGCAGGTCTATAGATTACCGTATGAAATGCTGAAGCATCAGCATTCCACTGATGCCTGGGAACAGGCTTCTTCAGCAAATGTTGCCTGGTCGCCTGTTTGTTCTAGACTAGAAGGCAATCTAGATACTGCATCCTATGGCCCAATTAAGCTGTCTTCTGATGTTACTTGTAACTCACCTGGAACACCAACAATAGATGAACCATTGTCTGGGGCAACACTGGACTACCAACAAGGCTTTCAAAGCCACATGGTTACAGAGCAGCTGTCAAAAACAAACTTGATGTGTGATGCAAAACATTCCAGCCTTGAGCATGTTGTTGTTGAAAACTGCCTGCTAAATGATGCTTCATCCTTCTTTGCAAATGGAAGAAATATTATCCATGATGTTTGCTCGGGAAATAAAATGGGTTGCAGTGCTTCTGCACCAGGAGTTGCCACATCCTCTGAAGATGTTAAAGAATCAGACACTGAGCTGAACTGTGTTTGCTCTGGTCTTGAGGTACTGGGTCTGAATATTGATGTCAAGGAGAACTCAGACAATTGTTTAGGTATTACTGCAGCTCTTGCAGGAGCATCCTCCACTAATGCAGCAGACTTGGCTGTAGGCAATATGCTAACTCAGAAAAACAGTGCCTTTTCAACTGGGCAAGAAAGGCAGCTGTTGAATGGTGTTGCCATAGAAGATGGTTCTGGGTGGCTGGCCTCCCGAAGGCATGTAGAAGACTCTGAGGAATCCTCCAAAGCACTTCTTGAGAAGCCTGAAACTCTTGCAGAGACTGGGGGGGACAACTTCAACAGAAACCCACTGAAAAGCAAAGGTAGTCCTGAAGAAGACTGCCAGTTGCATGGGCAGCAAAATATGGAGATAAAAGTAACATCGACCCCAGTGAAACAAGAAGGAAGGCTGAATCCAGCAGCTCCTTTGACCTTGGAGATTCTAGAAGGCAGCTACACTGGGAATTGCTGCCACAGAGATGGTTCACAATTAAGTAAGTTAAACCTATTTCTCCCCTTCCCACAACTTTTATTGGGGTGCTCTTTTTCACCCACATTTTTGCAGAAGGCAGACAGTTCTGTTTAGAAGCTCACAGTGGAGAGGAAGGAAGAAGCTGTAGCATCCAGGAAGAAAAAATGGTATTTAAGTCTACTCGGAGGGTATTGGAAAAGCAGGTCGTATAAAATACAAAGCTACTAAGAAATTAATCCAGACTGAATGGTCAGAAATATTCTTAAAACACAATTAAAAGATTTGAACCTGATAACTTCTTCTGAACAGAAAATACAAAGTCCATTGTAAAACTTGTATTTAAATTGTATAATGGAATGTTTCCTTTACTCCTTCAGCTGGATTCTGTGGCTTGTTGTATAAAATCCTCATTTTTATGTAATTTAGACTAACGATGTGAAATTAATAATCACAATCAGACACTGACAAAAGTTTCTGCTGGGGGGTGGGAACTATGGAGATAGCCGCCAAGTATCTCTAGAATAGCTGTGCTTTTGTCGGCCCCTCTGATGATTCCTTACTGAGTAGGTGTTCCTCAAATGAATAATGGAGGAATTCATTTTGTTAAGAGCTCAGAATTCTGTCCTAAAAGGTCTGTTGTCTCATTCAACACTAAAGTTTCATTCTACCATTTTAACTTCCTCACCTGTTTCTACAGGTATACTCTTTGAAGTGAAACGTGTAGAACTGCAGGGCTGCGCCATACTTTTCTGTGTCTGGGTGGTGAAAGACCTTCTACAGAGCCAGAAGGAAGCTGTAGCAAAGAGACAGCTTTTGCTCTCCAGTCTAGCAAGCTCTGCCCAGTCTATTGCTGATCTTTCCACAAATAATCTTGGAGAAGTAAGAAATCCTACCATTGTATAATTCTCTCCTTGTTTGACTGTTAAGCTGAAGCTAAAGTCAAAAAGTTTTCCAATTAAAATAATGTCATGAGGTGGTGGGTGAATATTGCTGTTTCTTTGTTTCCCTATTTTTATGTCAAAAGAAATGTTTCAAATTGCTATTTTGTAACATTTCCAGTAGTGTGTGTTTGGCTTAGTGTAGTTACCTTTCCAGTCTGAACAATGAAAGCACTTCATTTAAAATTTGTTCTTAGTCTGGTTTAAGTACATCTACAATAGAAGTCTGCACCAATGTGGTGAGATTAATTTGTAAACGAATGCAATCACACTGGCACCAATGACACAACATTATTTAAAGAGGAAATACTAGGCTGAAAACTTCCCTTGACTAACTTGTGTCAACAAAAGAAAACTGCAGTTTTTAGCTGCCTCCTGAGATGCTGCATTTGGGATAGTGTTCAGAAAGCTAACACCGCATAGCTTAATGGTAGGTACATGTCAATGCCATAAAATCCAAACACAGAACTGCTCAGGCCTGCTTTTTAGTTAGTAGTGGGGTGTAAAACTGACAGTACTTTGACCAAGGCTGTAGAGGACAATGGTATCTTTAATCAATTGAAATAGCTAATGGTGATCTTCTAGATCCATTGAATAAATGTAAGCATTCCCTAGATCTTTACGTAGCTGGATTTTGTGATGACCTTAACAGAGAAGTACATACATATTTAGGTATCACTTGTGTAACACATATAGTGGTGACAGTTTCAAACTACAGGAGATTCTAAGGAGCTGCTGTTTATTGAAATGTACTGCAAATTAGAGATGTAGTTTCTTTCCTGTCTCACTTTTAATCAGTGAGCTGGAAAATAAAGTAGATATTTGAGTAAAAAGCTTGGCTATTGGCAAAACTTGCTATTTGGAATATTTTTTATGAGACCTTTGAGAGCTGAGTAATAAGGCGGCTCTTGTTTACCTTTTAGAAAATCATCTTCCATGTACATGCACATGTATGTTGAAACACAAGCAGTTCTGATCATTTCATGTATAACTCCAAATTTCACTATTCCAAACAAACGCCCCCATGAGATTTGTTGTGTTTCCTGTCAGTATGTGATAAAGATGTTATATAACATCTAAAGTTGTTCGATGCTATGTATAACGTGAAGATGTTGTCATGCATTTTGGACACCATCTTTGGTGGAGAAACGTAATGATTGCTGAGACAAACAACCCCAAGTCCTATCCTCAGAGCAAGAAAACTTCTGTTGTGTTTAATTTCTCATGCAGCATTGCAGGCCTTGGTAGGAAGGCATGTGACGTTTCTTTACTAGGGATTTTACTGGGGTGTTAAAATTTAGGAGGGTATGCCTTGAACTTGTTTGCTCTTTGTGTCTGCTGAGAGACCAATCTACAGAACTGAAATGCTTGCCAGCATTGCCAGAAAGTTTGGTAAACACTGGTAATTTAATATACTAACTCTTTTTAGGTTAGGTTACTGAGGCAAATAGAAAGTGTCAAATTTATAGACAGGGCTTAAAGCAGCACCTTTTTAGTTCTGTCCATCTAGAATACACTTACGTGGAAAAATTACAACATTGGAAGTAACCTACTTTTTCTTCATCAAATAAAGTTATCATTTGGTGATAGACCACAATTAATTCATTTTCCTACTTGCACAGAGAGTTTTGTGTAAGCATTTAAGGTGCATATGTTTCTGTTTTCTTTACGTTTCTCTGAATTAAGCAGTATTTGTAGCTGCTGAGAGCTGACTGTTGACTTGTCTTGTATGGTGGTTACATCAACATACAGTTCTTGCTATCAAAACCAAAGATCACTTACTCCTTTTAGCTATTCTTGCAGGTGTGTATAAACATGATTCTGTGGCTTGCTCATTTTTTTTCTTGCTATGTTTTTTTTACCTGTACCTAGTCCATCAGATCAACCTCACTTTTTGAGAATTCCCGAAGAGCTGAAGAGCTTGAAGGATTAAGGGCATGTGAGGGAGAATACGCAAAAAATTACAACACTCTCCATCTTATTGGCAAAGGATCTTTTGGCTTTGTCTGGACTGCCAGGGGCAAGAAAGATCACCAGGAGGTTAAATATTTCTTTTAGATGTCGTTGCAATAAGTATTTAGGATAAACTGAAAGATTAGAGTGTTCGTATTCTGTCAACACTACACTATTAAAAGCTGCTATTTGGTAGATTGGGGTTTTCCTTTGTTTAAACAGAAATCTGAAATCACTAACCTCATGGAAACAGGACAGCAAAATGTTTGCATTGGTGTAGTATATGAATGTTACCTAAGACAACAGGCACAGAATAAGTCTGACCATGTAGCTAATTTAACCAGTTGAAAGAAGTATACATTAAGCTTAACAGAATTACAGGTTTTAGTCTTCCGTTACTAAAGAGAATGACAAATTTCAACCATGCCACGACTCAAGAATGTGGAGTAGACATGTTGAGGTTATGGGACCCTCCTCTTTATCAGCAGAAGTATTTTGGGTGTTGAGTGGCAAGCTCTCATGTTTCTCTGCATGGATGTCAAGTGCTCATTTCCCTCCACTGCACCCCTATGCCAGAAGTCACCACTGCTGTAACTGGGTTGATAAGAGAACTGGCCTGTCAAAGCCTTTGCAATTCGGAGCATCAATAAAAAGAAAATAGATATATTCCATTTCTGTGCATCATTTAGCTTCTAAGATACTATAAGCAATGCACATTAGGTTACTTCTGTCCTTCTAGTAATATGAGTCACTAATGTTTTTCCTGGAAATTAACTTACCAAACACTTAAAGCCATACTTTTGCAGGTGATGCTGAATTCTCTTGTCTGTCTAGGTTGTTGTAAAGTTCATCTGGAAGGAGAGGGTGCTTGAGGACTGCTGGGTAGATGATCCTGATCTGGGGAGAGTTACTCAAGAAATTGCAATCCTGTTGAAGCTGCAGCACCCCAGTATCATTAAGGTACAGTGAACTCAGAGTGAATGCAGTTTGAACTTTAAATACTTGGTGTCTCGTGTTACTCTTCAGGAGTGAGGAAGTGTCCTGTATTAAATCTACCTTTGCAGGAAAGAAAGGAACCCACCTGTCCTGCTGTGTTTTGGAGGGTATTTTACAGCAGACTTGCTTGCTTTGACACTTTTACCCCAAATACTTGATGTAAACATAGATCTGAAGGTGTGACTCTTAACAGAAAAAAAAGCCTGTACGTTATTTCAAGATGATACAATTCATATCTTAGAAGTGCGATGTCACATCTGAATGTATACTAGTTCAGTAAATAATCTGGATACATATCTTGATTCCTCTTCTTTGTTTTGGGGTTGTTGGTTTTGTTGTTTTGGGTTTTTTCCCCCCTGAAAGAGAATTCCTCTTGGTATTAATTCTGCTCTCAGTTTTAATTATGCTGTCTTTTCAGGAAACATTTGTGCTCAGTGAAATGAGACTTCAAAGACTGTAATATACGTTGATTAAATCTCCAAGAGGAGAGCAGTGTTTGTTTAAAAAAAAAAAAAGGCAGTTTGAGGATGAAGCACATTTTTAAAAAAAGTGTTATTTATAGGTGCTGGATGTATTTGAAAATGAGCACTTCTTCCAGCTGGTGATGGAGAAGCATGGATCTGGTCTGGATCTCTTTACATTCATTGATAATCAGCCTAACTTGGATGAGCCATTAGCAAGCTATATATTCAGACAGGTGAGAGCTGGGAATGTATAGTTGCTATGTGCAGGTGAGATTTGGTTAATATAAGAACCAGGACCCTATTTCACTCAAAAGAATTACTGGCTAATCAGCAGGCATGCTGAATCAGTCATGCTCAATACCTGCAGAACTTTTCCTCATTATTCTGTAGAGCTGATTTCTAGCTAACTGAACTGCTACCTGCAGAAACCTTTTCAAGGTTTACTTAGAAGCCTGTAACAAAGAAACCTTTACAGGACCTTACTTCATATGAGGGTTTCCTGTAGAGCCATTGCCTCTTGGCTGTGACGGTAGCAGCACACACCCCCTGTCACCTGGATGCCCATTCCTGTAGCAGTCACATTTCCTCTGTGGAAGGAGGAAAGTGCACAGAAGTTGCCCCAAGCCTCACTAAAAGCCATGCTTTTACTTTGATAGATGCTTGATTTAGATTGGTTATGGGGCTAAAGGGCTCTCCTCTTTTTAAGGAATTTAAAATCAAGAAATTATCTTGGATTTTAACGTGGCATAATGCAAAATAACTCAAGGTAGTTTACTGTGAGTCAGGAGCTCGCCTGAGAGCTGAATTGTCCTTTGTTCATTGAGTCAACCACAACAGCAGTCCTCAAGTAATTCCCCCTCACGTGTTTTGGAGTAAATTCCTTGCTCTAAGGTATGCAAGAATTACCTTGCACATGGTAATCCACCGCTGTGTCCACACTCCCTTTGCTGGGGGTACTGATGGAAGGTGGTAGCCAAAGTGATTCACCTTCTCGGTGTCTGCTGTGCAGTGTGTGTTCACAAATTCCAGTCCATAGTCCCTTTAGACTTCTGATGGATAAGCCCTTTTCCTAAACCAACCTGGAGTTTGTAGGGGTGCTTTGTTACTTCAGACCTGTACAGTATTTCTCTGCAGAGTGAGCTTTGTGTTATAAATAGAAACTTTTCTCCCTCAGCCATCTGCTTTTCTTGCTTAAATGTATTGTGGTAGGGATCACGATTGTCACCAAGGTGATATAATTCTGATGCTATTCTTAATTATGGCACTATAGCATGAATCGTGCAGCAAGAAGAATGGAATTTAGGAGTGACTATATTATTTATACCAAACATCACTCTTAAATGCTTTGTCATCCTGCAGTATTGGAGGCACACAGTAATATCCTTCTGGAGAAATCAAAGGACCCTCCAAATGAAGCTGGGATAAAAATAGAGTAACCTGCAGGATTGTAACAGTAAGCTCTGATGCTTCTAACCAAAAAAACAAGTGCATCGTGACTACAGCATGCCATCTTCCTGCACATTTGTGAGAGGAAAGCAAAGGCTTTTTTAAGTCTCTCTCCCAAGAGCGTTGTAACACCCACTGCAGCAATGCTGACCGGCATGCCCAAGTTCGTTTCCAGCTACCAAAATCAGGATCTGTATCTTGTTTATACAGTGCCAAAACGTGGCTATTGGAACTCTGTGATGCTATGTAGATTGTCCAGAAGGACACCTCTGTGTAGTAACACCTAGTTCTTTCCTCCTCTTTCAGCTTGTATCAGCTGTTGGGTATCTCCACTGTAGAAACATCCTTCACAGAGATATCAAGGATGAAAACATTGTCATTGCTGAAGATTTCACAATTAAATTAGTGGACTTTGGTTCAGCTGCTTACCTGGAACCCGGCAAATTGTTTTATACCTTCTGTGGGACAATTGAATACTGCTCACCAGAAGTGCTGTCTGGCAAACCGTATGTCACCCTCTGAAAAGTAATTTTTGTGTCCATCACACCAAAAAAATGCATGTGCAGGGCTGGAATATAGAAGCCAAGCTGCTTTGCCATTGGTGCTCTGCTAGAGTATCTAACTGTGGAAAACTGCAGTGAGATTTAGGGCACTTGCAGTGACAGAAATTACTTGTAAAGGTTTGAATGCATACAAAGTTGTTTCTGACTAAGTCTGTCGACAGGCTTTCTTATTCTGGTCAGATGTTTTGCAAAGCCTTGTACTAATGTTTGTCCTACTGCAGAGCTGAGTTCAAGAACAAGCCTATGATTGTAATTTCCAGCCTGGTAGAAGAGTCTGGATGAGTTGTGTTGTGACTTGAATGTGTCCTATTTCCTTAATCTTTCACAATATGTACATCAGCTTGCTAACCTTCTCTTCATACCTGCGTATGAACACACTGACATGTCTCTACCAAAAACTGCTCTTCTAGAGAGGTGGTATAAGCAAGTATTGCTGTGTAACATCTGCTCCTTCCCATGCCTGGGTTTTATACTTCTCCCACTCTCATCTCGTCTGTTCCCTTCTATCCTACTTGCTTCCCTGTATGAATTTTTGCAGTTTGACCATTGTTCATCTCCCCGTTGATTTTTGTGCTCCTCTGGACTCAAGGGTTCTTCCCTTGCAGCTTGTCTTGCTATCTTGGACGTGCTGCCCAAATCTTAGCTGTCTTTTCCCTTTTCTCTCCTTCTCCGAGTGCTCTTTACGTGGCGGCTGGTGGTCTCACACACACTCCTGGAGGGAAGCCTTCCCATCACAGGGGTGTAAAAATTAATTGTACGTACAAGTATGTTATCTTGCTCTCGTTTCACAGCTGTTTTCATGGGTCGTTCAGGCAGCTCCTCTTAATGGGGCGGGGGGAAAATGCTATGCAAGGAGGAGAGGAAATCCCTGCTGGGCATGAGATGGAAGATGAAGCAGTGCTGCCCTGGGAATTCAGCCTGTTCCTGTGTGAAGAAACTGACCCTTTTTATCAGATGGTGTCTAGATAGTTAATATTTATTTCCAAGTAACTTCTGTTTTGAAAGGGATGGAAGGAGGCAAATGGGATTTCACCGAAGTGTCTGCTCTTCCAGTTAAATGTTTACTTTATATTTGTGGCTTATGGTGGAGAAGGAGGAGGCTTAAGTTCTCTTGTCACCAGCTTACGCGTGTGGAAGTCTAGGTGCATATTATACATACTCATCAACCAAAACTGGTCAGCTGATCTTTGGTTGTTTTTCTTTCATGGAGAAGTGTAATACAGACTTCTCAAAAACACATGAGAACCTTATTAGAATTCTCACAAGCTTCTTATGTTAAAAATTGGAAATAAGGGCTATCAGCCACCTTTTTTTCTCTTTACTTTCTTTAGCACGCTATTACGTATTTGCAGTCTGAGTTTATGCAAGTTTATGTCTGCATAGGTACTATGGCCCTGAGCTGGAGATGTGGTCACTTGGTGTCACGCTTTACACCCTAGTACTGGGAGAGAATCCCTTCTGCGAGCTGGAGGAGGCTATGGCAGCTGTCCTGAATCCTCCTCGGCCTGTGTCAAAAGGTGAATTTTTCCTATTTGCTTTTCTAGAGGAGCAGATCTCTTGGGAAAGTATGCGCGGTATTTATTCCCCGGAAATAAAGGGGAAGACTAAAAAGTGCTTCCAAATGTGCTCTGCAATTTTAAAAGCTGCTCACTGAAGCAGAGTTATCTGAGGTATCCTTTTTGGGCAAGTTCTGCAGTTCTTCATGCCTGCAATGAACACAGCTATCTGCCCTATGTGTTATTAGTTTCAAATTCCAGGCCTCTCATTTGTTACAATGACCCAGCCTATCAGCTTGTGAAGCTTCAGTGAGGTTTATACCTGAGAAAACCAGAACAAATAATGCCTGATGGGAAGGTTCGCTCTAGTAGATAACTTTTAAGATCAATAATAGCACCCATGTAACACTAATGCAAGTTTTACCTCACTTGAACTATTGCCAATCAATGCCATGTCACTTTTGGGATGGATGATAATGTGTTAATTTATCATTTCCAAATTAATTCTATGCCTTGACCTCACAGGAAAGATACATTGGCCTTGTTTTCTGTTGGAGGTATAGAAAACTAATTGCATGTCAGGCTAAAGCAATCTTCATCAGCAAGTCCTCTGGGGTCCTTGAGAGCACTGTGGTTATACAGCTTCAGGGTGCCGCAATAGACTGGTAAATTCTGGAAGCTTTCCCTGAACGCTGAGTGCACCTTTAATCACAGATCAAATGGGGGATGACTGCAGGACAAGACTGGGCTTGGAAGCGGTGGGCCAGGGTTGCCTCTGTGGCATTTGTTTCTATTTCTGTCCTCGTCGGTGTCAACTCTGCTCTTGATCCTCTCTTTTCCCAACCTGGAAATCTCAGGTCATTCCCAGAGCTGAGCACACATGACTAAAGGCTGTGGGAGAACAGTACTGCACAAGGGATTAACAAGGAGGACTTGTAATTAAAATCTGCATCCTTTGGATACGGACCATGTCTTGCATTCCCAGCATGCCTAAAACACAGCTTGAGCCATTCCTCTTACTGCTGTCTCTCCCCAGGTCTCATGGATCTCATCACCGGGCTTTTGCACCCTATTCCGGAGCAGCGCACAACTCTAGCCATGTTAGCAGAGGATTGTTGGCTGAAGCAGCCTGTGAACCTGGGTGCTTATAGCTGGGAAGAGGTGTACATCTCTGCTGAGACAGGTGAGACATTGCTCTGAAGGCTTTCTCCTCCACCCGCGGCCCGCCAGGCACACAGGAATGACTTATAAGAGAAGACTGAGCTATGGTTAGCAAGATGCTTCTCACCAGAAGGTCACCTGCTGATATCCAGATGTGCTCAGTTTGAAGGCGTGCCCATTGTCCAGCAGGACCTATGGATCACCCCTCGCTGTTTGTCTTTCTCCCTAGAAAGCAGCAGATTCCGAAACAGTTCCAGCGAGCATGCACACAGAGACAGGCTCCCCGCTCCACGCATGGAGAGTGAGCCGTGCTTGAATGGTCCCAGCTGTGAGCGTGCAGACCCTTGCTGGGAAGAAGCAGCAGCAGCTGTGGAGTGCCAGGGCTCAGCTCTGGGCCATTGTGGCCATCCCTCTCCACTGCGCCCCATGGAACAGTAACTCCCTTACTACAGGGGACACGCTCAAGAACCAACAGGAATTAATTGTAAGCGCTTCTCTCTTGCAGAAAGATTGCTGCTGCTTCTCTCTTGTAGAAAGATCTGGTGGTCAGCACTGAGCAGTAGGCAGGGCTGCTCTGCCTGGGCAGGATTCTTCTAGAAAAGCTTCTCGCTAATAATTGTTTAGAATTATTCTTATACAGGATGTGTTTTAAAGCTGAGAGGCGAAGATTTCAATGTCTTCTTTAAATTGGTCATAAGTTAGAATGTATTTTTATTGCCTGTTTTTACTTTTTATATGTAGTTTCACTCTTTCTGAAAAGTGAACGAATAAACGTCGACTGCCCTCTGCATGTTGATGGGAGTTTGTGCGCACAAACGATGCCTCAAAAGCAGACACAGAACTGCATGATGTAGGGTTTCCCTCCCTCCCCCCTTTTTTTGGGGGGGGTCAAAGAATACTGGAAAGAAAAGCGGACTTCCATAAAGAGAATTTTAACCAACTCACACTACTGAGACGCGGGTTAACGTAAGGCCATTTCAGGGCCCAGCCCGGCCGCTCTCAGGCTCCTCGGCCTGCTCTCAAACGCCGCCCGCAGGGGGAGCGGGGCGCTGGCGGGGTCCCTGCGGCTCCTCCCCGCGCCGGGCCATGGCGGGGCGGCTGCTGCGCGGCTGCGGGCGGGCGGCGGCGGCGGCGGGCTGGGCCCCGGTGCCCCGCGGCCCTCCCGCCGCGCCCGGGCCGTGCCCCCGCCGCGGCTGCGGGGAGGCGGCGGGGCTGCGGGCCATGGGCTTCAGCGAGGAGCAAGCCCGGCGGCTCCTGGGGCTGCGGCCCCGGCTGGGCCCGCGGCGCCGGGAGGCGGCGGCGGCGCAGCTCCTGCTGCTGGGGCTGAGCGCCGAGGCCGCCCTCGGCCTGCTGGAGCGCAGCCCGGCGCTGCTGGAGCTGCCGGCGGAGCGGCTGCAGGGGCGCGCCGGGGAGCTGCGGCGCCTGGGGCTCGACGGAGGTAGGGCGGCGGCGCGGGGAGGGCGCCGGGCCGGGCCGGGTCAGGCCGCCGGCGCCCCCCGTCCCGCTCACCCCGGTGCCCGCAGGTCGGCTGCAGAGGGCGGTGAGGCGCTGCCCCCAGCTCTTCACCGTGCCCCGGAAGAGGATGGCGGCGGCGGTGCGGCTGCTGCGGGAGCGGTGCCTCTTCACGGCGGAGCAGCTGCGGGAGGTGCTGGCGACGTGCCCCGCCGTGCTGCTGGAGGAGCCGCGCCGCCTCCACCACCACTTCCAGGTGAGGGGCCCGGGCGGGCCGGCCGCGGGCAGCGCCTGCGGCCTGGCGGGCACCCGCCCCGGCGCCGTGCCTGAAAGACCCTCTCGCACCCGCAGTACGTGTACTTCAGGATGGGGGTCCGGCAGAAGGAGATGGTGAAGGCCCGTCTTTTCCGAATGCCCTTTGCCGAGCTCAGGAACCGGCACGTCTTCCTGGAGCGCCGGGGGCTCTACCAGACCCCATACAAGGGACAGACCCAAACCAGTAACCCCAAACTGAAGGACATCCTCCAGCTCCCGGAGAAGGACTTCCTGGCCAGCCTGGCCCACTCCACCCCGGAGGAGTACGAGGTCTTCAAGAAGCTGCTGGCTCAGGAGGAGGAGGAGGAAGAAGAGGAGGAGGAAGAAGAGGAGGAGGAAGAAGAGGAGGAGGACGAGGACGACGGGGACGAGGAGGACAGGGATGCACTGTATGCGGAGGAGGATTTGGACAGTGAAGAAAGTAAACCGGCCCGGGAGTGAGGCGGTGAGGCTCCAAGGTGCCCGAGCTCTCCCATGTTGGCACACTCCTTGGCCCCACTGCACTCGTGGGTGCTCTGGACCACCACCCCACCCAGGCACCAGCCTTGGTGGCTGCTTGGGCTCCAGGTGCAGGGCTCCGCTGAGGGGCAGCAATAAATTCCATATATCAGAATACACCAATCCTCGTTCCTCCTCCTTGACCAACTACTTTAAAAAAATAACCAGTTTCCATAAAGCGTTTTTATTTAAAAAACAAAACAAAACAAAAAACAACCAAACCAAAATAACAAATTTATTTCCAAGGCTAGGTTAAAACCTTCTGGCTGCGTTACATATTGTGCTGCCTGTGGGGCGGGAGGCGGCAGGATGCTGTGCCGGCTCGTAGCAGGGCCGTGCTTCCCCTCGCTGTGGGGACAGGCCCCACAGCAGCACTGGCTGGGCCCAGGGGCTGTGCTGGAAGGGGACTGTCCCATGGCGGGGCCACCTCCACCTTTGCAACCTCTGTTGGCGCTGGTCGCATGGCTGACAAGGTAGGGGTGCAAGCAGCCCCAAAACCTCCCCTCCCTCGGGGGCAGCAGAGACTGTTCTGGCTTTCCCCTGGCCCTGCTCTTCCAGGCAAGGACTGGCTTCTCATTCCCTGGGGGAGGCAGGAAGCCTGGGCTCACCTTGCAGCAGGAGGAAAATGAGGCAAGTCCATCTCTGACTCCAGTTCTTCTCTGGGAGCAGAGCTAGAGCCTGTGCAGGAGGGGAGCATCACGCTGGTCCTGGCTTTACATTGGCCCTGCCCCTCCCAGGCTGCTGCCGGATGCCTCGGCAGCCGCTCCTGCGGGCAGAGCACTCTTACGCGGCTCTTGGGAGGGAGAGGGTGGTGGCAGGAGCAGCGAAACTCCTGGCCCTGTTCTGCTCTGAGAGCATCTTCTGGGCTGCAGCTCGACACTTATGGCTGAATAACAAAGCGCACTGCGATGCTCATGGGAGGGGAGGGCAGCCCCGCGGGGATGCTCCCCAAGCTGCTGGGGAAATAACACTCTATACCATAACTACGATATATCTCTGGTATGTATTAATTTATAATATACACTGTGTACGTTAATACACAAATCTATGTTTAACTAGTGTTGTCATACAAACTCACAAAAACTAGGAACGTTTCTAAGCTACACTTTTTCCTTGCCTGCCCTGCTGCAGCTGGTGGGGCAGCCGCTGCATGCTGGTCCTCTCCTGCGCAGACAACACAGCACTGGCATCTGGGCACGGGGTGGTGCCATGGGGAACATAAAGGCTGCAAGCAGCTCAGGGGGATGGCACGGGGAGCTTGCTTCATCACCGAGCCTATGCTGTGCCCTGCCCTGGCTTAGAGGCAATCAGCATCAGAACAAATGTGGTTTTAACACCTCAGCTGATAAATTTCACCCTACAGATCACTTTTAAAATTCCTTCTAGGCGCTCTATTGCTTTCTGAGCTAGAAATTTGGTTAAAACCAGGGATTCTTTACAAAGCAAAGAAAAAAGGCAGGCAGTAGAAGCTGCCTCTATTTCCCCCGCTAGAGCAGAGAAGACAGGGATGTGCCTCCACTGCCCGCACTCACCTCGCTGCTTGGGGGAAGCTGCTCACCATTTCTAACTTGTCTACATAGGGAAGGTCTCCTCCAACCAGATTGTTGTGGGCCACATTTCAGGTGATAGCTAAGGCTTTTCGGTCTGCATTAAACTGTTTTATTTGGGGGTTATAGGTAATTTATAACCTTGGATTACGAAAACAGGTTGGTGCAGATGCTGGTGGCAGGGAGCTGGGCTCAGCCCCACCGATGCCTGAGCAGAGCTGGGAGCCCATTGCTCGTGCAGAGCAGGTGGAGGGGGGCTAAGCGGGGCTGGTCCCCTCGAGGGGCAGCCAGCCAGCCACTGCAGTACACTGGCGCTCAGCTCCTCAGGGGCAGAGAGGCAGCCGGAGTAAGGCAAGCCAGAGCGAAGGCAGTGCTGGTCCGGCAGAGGGAGGGGAGTGCTGCTCGGCGTGCCAATCCGGCTGCATGTCCCTAACGGGCTGGAGGAGAGGGAGAGGCTGATGCCAGGCAGGAAGGTTCCCCCGCTGTGTTCAACCCAGTGAGCAGATCTGATCTTCCTGGTGTTTCAAAAGCCCTTAGATGTGGAAAGACGAAGTTTCTACTGCTTTGAACCCTGTGAAGGAGCAGGAGAAGAATGAGCTGGTGTGCAGAATCCCCCAAAAGCCCCACAGCTGCCTCTTCCCACACTGCGCACCCATCTCGGGCTGGGAGAAGGGGACCTGCCCTTTCCAGGGCTCCAGCCTTTGCCTTGCACAGGCAGGCAGCAGCTGGGCCCTTTCTGTGCAGGAATCTCTTGTTCATGCAGCTGCAGAGCTGCAGGGAAGCAGAGCATTGCCTTCTGCTCCTCCACCCCAGCCAGAAACAGAAGCCCCCAGCCGTGTGCCCAAGCCCGACCAGCACGGCAGCTGGAGAGCCCTCGCACCCCCTCGACATGGCAGCATGAGCCTGGGCTGCACTCTGGCCTCCACCCTTCTCCTCCCCAACTCCCAGTGCAGTGGCAGGAGCTGCCCCCGCCCGTGGCTGAGGAGGGCCTGGAGCAGGTACTTACTCTATGGCTTCTTCAGTGTGTGACTGTTGCTTGGTTTTCTGAAAGAGAAGGGAGGAGAGCAGCGTCAGCCCTGCAGCCCCACAGCCATTGCTCACAGGGAGGGCATGCAGAGCTGACATCTCAGCCTCGGTCATACGCTCGTCACACTCTGTTCTGTGCAGGGTGCCTGCACCCCTCTCCCAGTCCACCCCCAGCGTGGGGATCCCTGTGTGTGCTGGGTGATGCCAACTGTCTGCATCCTTCTGTCTCGGGCCACAGGAAGGCTGGCGTGCTTGGAGTGCTGCTGCTAGCTGTACCTGCTGGTTGTCTTCTCGGAACCGGTGCCCTCGCAGCTCTCCTTGTAGCAGATGTCCTGGTGTACCTTGTAGACTCTCCTGTACCTGCACACACAGCAGAGGGGCGAGTTGTAGGGAATAACAGGGACAGATCTGCTTTTATGAGTGCGAGGGGGGAAGTCTGAGGGTCTCCACCATTTCCTTCCAGGCTGCGGTAGCCAGCCTCGGTAGGAACAGGTCTGAGCCTGCTATGCCTGAGGGCTGACGCCACACAGCCAGGCCCTTGTGCCTCCATTGCAGGAAGGCTGGGCGAGACAGGGGGCAGAGCAGAGGCCCCCATGCCCTGGCATTACAGCAGGGCTGGCCCCAGCCCTCTGCTTGCAGACAGGAGAGGCAGCTAGGAGCTGAGCTGGCAGGGGATCTGCTGCTGCCTGGAGGGGGGTCACGCACACCAAATCCAACCTCACTGCCACATAGGGGAGTAACATCGCTATAGGACTGTCAATTCAGCAACACCCTGCCCTGAAACGCAGCTGGTGGGGCAGCCCCAGGGGCTCGAGGGCACACGAGGCTGCTCAGCCTGCGCTGGGGAGAGGGCAGCTGCAGCCACCTGGCAGCTGCCAGCGGGGGTCTGCGATGGCCTCGCGTTCGCTCTCCCTTCCCCGGAGCTGAGCTGCAGGGAGACATCCCCGGCTCTGAGCACAAGGGGAAGCGGGGAGCACAACCTGCAGGCAGTACTCACAGGTAGTGGCAGGTGCCTCCTTCCCACACAGGGAATGACTTGGTTTCCGAGTACAGCCGCGTGCACGAGTGTGGCACCTTCTTGCAGGCTGCTTGGGGAACAGGAGAGGGGAGCTATCAACAAGCCCGTCTCTGGCCCTGCCTGCCTGTGCCCCGTGGCAGGGGGGTGGCAAGGCCCCCCTGGCTTCCCCTGTGCTGTCCTGGAGGGCTGGCCTCAACAGAGCTGACCAGGCAGGAAAAGCAGAGCCCCCAGCCTCGCAGTGCCCAGATAACTACATGGACAAGGCAGGAGCCTGACTTGCCTGGCAGCAGTGGAGGGCTCGGCCAGAAGCGGGGAGCAGACGTGCGCTCCCAGATCTGCCCCAACTGGCAAAAGCAGAGCCCAGCCCCTCTCTCTGCTCTTGACACAGTGCAGCCCTCTCTAGAGAAGCCTGGGCATGGTGGGAGCCCCCTCAGCTGGAAGGAGCCAGGTGCTGACAGAGTGTGCTCGGTGACCTGAGCCCTGGGCGACCTGTGGCTGGGACAGCTGCCAGGCTGGGCACGTGCCCAGGCAGAGGGAACTCGGCCCTCTGGCAGCAGCACAGCACTCACCCAGCTCGCAGAGCCGGCCCTTAAATCCCGGGCGGCAGTCACAGTGGTAGGACTCGACGTCCCTGGTGCAGGTGCCTCCATTCCTGCAGGGGTTTGTGGAGCAGTTCTGCCCCTCGCCTGCAAAACACATATGGCTGTCAGACCCCAGGGCCACAGCACAGCCCTGCCCACCCCACCCTAATGTGCCAGGGTGCTTCCGGGGAGAGCTGCAAGCTGGCGAGCAGGGATGGGGCAGCTGGCAGTGGCCCATGCCATGTCCCTTGTGTGCTTCCCAGCAGGGGAGCAACAAGAGGATGCCTGTGGGGCCCAGGCTGGGTCCCTGCTGCTCATGCATCTCCCCCTGGACTTACTCTTGCTCTTTGCCTCGTGCAGCTGCAGTGCTAGACTGCCCTGGCTGGACACCTCGGCATTCTCCAGCTTCACTGGAGCCTCCGGCTCTGGGCAACGAGAGGGTCAAATGTCACCTCCAGCCAGAGCCAGACCCAAAGGCAGCCCCTCTGATAGGATCCAGCCTGCCCACAGCCATCAGGGAGTTGGTCAGGCCTGAGGCAGTGGTTTAGCCTTTCCCAGTTGGCACCCCTAGAATTAGGGTGACCCCCTCACCCTTCTTGGAGGGCTGTGGGACACAGCCATCAAGTGTGCTAGGCCCCTTCCTCACCCCACAGTGTGGGGTTCCCAGGCCTAGTAGGATATCTTGAGCTGGCACTTATATCCCTGGTGTTCCAGGGACGGCCAATGGAGGGGGGGGCTAGTCCTGGGCTAGTGAGGGGCTTCTTGCCCAGGTGCCCTCCTCAAGTGTGAGGGGCTGTGCTGGAGGGCTGCAGGATCACTGCCTGGGCTCCTGCTGGCAGGGAAGAAGGCCAGCCTGTACCACAGCCAGCATTGCCTCCTGTCACCAAAAGTCCCTCTCTGGGCTCCCCAGCTGGCTGTGTGTCACCCCTCTGCCTGGATAGGGGTCTAGCAAGCAGGTCAGATGTTCATCTGCCCAGGGAGAGGTGGGAGGGCTCTGCCCTCCTCTATGGCTCCCCCAGCCCTACAACAGCCTGCCCGGCTGCCACCCTGTCCGGGGGGGGGGAGGCATAGGAGATGGCACTGGGTGACAGAAGGAGACCAGAAAGACAGCAGAGCACTTACGTGTCTTCACAGTGATGGATTTACTCAGCGCAGTGCCAAACCTGGTGCTGATCCTCCCTCTGCCATCCACCAGCTCGGTGAACCTGGGACAGGAAAGCCATGAGGGTACAGAACACTGTGGGTCCCCCAGGCCACAGCCGCCCCATGCGCTAGGGCTGGAGGCAGCTGGATAAAGCACTTGCTGGGTGGCATCAGGCTTGGTGCAAGTCCTGCGGGCTCAGCTGCAGGCAGCGTAGGGGACCTGCTCACAGGACAAGGGCCTGCCTGGCTCAGGACCCCAGCAGGCGGGCAAGAGGCGCAACCCAGCAGGGCTTGACCATGCGCACCCCCGAACACAGGATCTGGGAAAAGGGGCTGTGCTCAGCCCGATGCTTGCACCGAGTGCTGGTGAAGAGCCAGGAGTGCTGGAGCAGTGCCTACCTGGGGGCTGGCGAGGGCTCCTCAGCTGTGTCACGATCCGCTAGCAAGCGGAGCTCGGGCAGGAAAGCTGGGGGCAGCCTGTTGCGCAGGACCCGGGGGTGTCCACCTTGGCTCCACCGTCTCTCCGGAGCCCCATCCCTCTGCACTGCAGACCAAAGGGTTATGCTTAGCAGGAGGCAGGCCATGAGTCAGCACAGCAACCCAACTCCCAGCCAGTCCCCTGGTCCCCAGGCTGCCATTTAGGGCTCTTTGGGAACATGTGCACACTTTCCACATGCCTGGGCTGTGAGCCCTCGTCCCTGTGAAGCATCACCGAGCTGTACCTCTGCATCTGCCCTCTGCTAACGGAGGGCACCCTGCAACCCCCCACCTCCCATTGCAGGGAACCTGTATCCTGTCCCCACAGCCTGCTGCAGGCACCTGGTTCTGGGGCAGCAAGTCTCCATGGGCTTGTTACTCTGTTGGTCATCTGGTTTCCTACCCCCTGCCCCCCTTCGCCATCAGCTCATTGCCTCCCTTGTGCTGCGGCAAACTGGCAGTGCCCCAGCGAGCCAGACACTCACAGGTGGTGACGTAGAGGTGGATGGGCTCACTGTGCACTTGGCCTTGCTCCGTGTTCTGCACAGCCGTCACGGACAGGCGGTACCACTGCCCAGGGAGCAGGTCCCGCACCGTGTAGGACACAAGCTTCCCATTGGGCACGTAGCGGCTCTTCACACTCTGAGCGGTGGTGACGTTGATGATGTACCCCTCCACGGCACCGGTGGGCGGCTGCTCCCACACCATGGACACAGAGGTGGTGGTGACTCGGGAGGCGGTGAGGTTTTGGGGGGGTAGAGGCCCTGAGGCAGGCAGGAGGTAAGGAGAAAAGGGGTCAGCGCTGGTGTCCCCGAATGGCGACTGCTCTACTTGCTCACACGCCACCTTATAAGCGTGCCAGGGCCCCAGCTTTCCTGGCCATGCCGCGGCTAGCCCTCAGCCCAGCTCCAGCTGTGCAATGCACCGGGAGGAGATGCTCAGCGCTTGCTCCCTGCCAAAGTGGACAGGGCCTCACTGTACCTGGGTCTGGCCCTTGCCCTCCAGCTGCCATACAGCAGAGGATGAATCAGGCCCGCGTGGGCTCCACGTGGGGCTGAGCTCGTGCTGCCCTTGGGCAGTGAACGACATCTGGCAGGGGAGAACGTGCTGCTGCCTTGCCTGCCCTTCCCAAGAGCTGCCTGCATGCCTCCTACCCGCTGTGCTGGCCAGACAGGCTGACGGCTTTCACACCTTCCCCTCCCTGCAGCTTTCCTGCTGGCCATGAGCCGCGGCTGCCCTGGGCCTGCCAAGCCCCAGGGCCCCTGCAGCGGTGGGGTGTGGTGAAAGCAACCCCACTCACTTGTCCACACATGGAAGGGGGCCGTGGCCAGACTCTCCGAGGGGTGGTCATCCGTCCCCAGGCCGCTCAGCGTCGTGACGTGGACGATGTACCTCTCTCCTGGTTGCAGGTCCCTGTGGAAGAGGAAGTCGGGGTGGGAAGGGGTAAACTGGGCAGCCTGGAAGGGCCAGCTGGCCCGGCACCCGCCTGCCACCCCACTCACAGGAAGGTGTACTTGGCCACGCTGCTGTTCAGCTCCACGGTGCGGTCTGCCAGGTCCCCCGGCTGGCGGATGGAGACACGCACCCTACTGACGGTGGAGTGCTTGAGCCGGTGGAGAGCCCATTGCACCGTGATGGCGCTGGCTGTCACGTTCGTGATCTCAAAGCCTTCCACCGTACGCGGTCCTGGCCGGAGCAAGCGGAGAGGGCTGCGGTCAGCCTCTGGTTATTGTGGGTTGCCCTGTCCCTTCCCCGTGCCCCTGCAGAGGGGGGTCCTGCCTGCCCTTCTGGATTGGCTTCCCCAGCAGGAGCAGCTCCGTACCACCTGCCCTGCCGGGCTCACACTCTCCCATCCTCACCACCTGTGGGCAGGCAGGAGGCACATCCTCTCCCTGCCTGCAAGGCCTCCTGCCATCCATGGCACCCCTGGGGCTGTCCTCCTCTGGTCCCAGCCCCCCCCACCAGCTCCAAAGGAGCCACAGTGCCTGGCCCTGGCCCTAAGCCCACCTAAGCACACCCCAGGAGGCCATCCTGAGCGCAGTTCTCATTGTCCCCGGCACCCGTCCCTGGCTTGAGGCCTCCCAAGATACTGTGCCTTCTCCTTCCCTGGGCTTCAGTCGGTCTCAGCCTGCTGCGGGGGTGGGGGGATGGGTCCCGCAGGCTTTCCTGCCACCATCCCCTTCTCGTTACAGGGCAGCTTTTCTAGGTCTAATCCCCTCCATCCTCAGTTTGCACTTGAATTCCACATCCGCCTGCCCTAGAAAGCGGGACCGCAGCTGCTCCGCCTGCCCATGCTCCCACAGAGGCATCACTGTGCCCCCCTTCCCTCTGCCTGCGGAGCAGAGGTCCCTGCCAGCCTCTGCTCTTTCTGGCACATCCCCACACCGAGCCTGGCGGGATGATGGGGTGACTCGCCCATGGGGCTCGTTGTCAGAGATTGCCCAGCCCTGCTGGCCCACTGGCACGGGGGCTTCTCCAGCTCAGCCAAGCAGCACCGGGGACCCGCGCTACCCTGCGCTCGGTGATAAGGAGTAACTGGTGCGGCAGGCGCAGCCTGGCCCTGATGAACAGGATCCAGGAGCAGTCCCCGCTGCCGGCTCCCTTACCAGCCCCCGGGCAGGGGCCCGGTGAGCTGCGGGTGTGTTCTGTCCCCTTTTACTCACAGCAGAGAACAGCAATTCTCTGTGCTGAGCGCTTTCCAAAGGCCCCAGGCTGGATTTTTAGGATCCGCACCACCAAACCCGCCAGGGTTTGGCACAGGCCCGGGCTGCGGCTGGAGCCGGTGACAGGGGGGATGTGGCACAAGCCCTGGCGCCTGCGGGGGCTGCAGGTGCTCACGACCGCGATCCCCCCAGGGACGCTACTCACTAGTGCGTGTGGTGAGCATGACGGGCCTGCTGATATCGTTCTTGTTGTTCACGTTGCGTTTGACTGAAAAGACAGAAATATTGTAGGCTCTGCCGGAGGCTAGTGCCCGCAATTGGTGGGCAGAACGACTTCGGTCCACAAAATCTGTCCTGCGGTAAGAGCCGTCGAGGGATACGTACGTCACGGCGTAGCCGTCAATGAGTTGCCTGGCAGCTGCGTCCTCAGGTGGGTGCCAAGAAATCAACACACCAGTGTCCTCCACCCTTTCCACCTTTAATGAGGTTGGTGGCAGCAATTCTTCAGGGTGTGGGCAAAAGCAAAGGGGAGAGGTAACGCCATGAATCTTTAGAGAACAGACCCCGGCAGCAAGAGGCAGAGTGGCAGTGATGGAGGACGGGGCCCTCTCCCTCGGCACGCCTGGCAGGGGCCCTGCGGGTGCCAGCCGCCACCGGCCCGGGAGGAGCCAGGGCGCCAGGAGCGCTCCCGGCCACCGCCACCCGGCGGCACCGGCGGCCGAGCACCTGCCGCCGCCTGCCAGGCCTAGGGCGCCGGCGAGACGGGGCGAGGGGCCCCGGGGAGGCCGGTGCTGGCAGCGAGAGGCTTCCCTCGGACGCCTCGGCCTCCCCTCCTGAGGGCATCCGAGGGATCGCCGTCGCCGCAGGGGGACCAGGGAAACCCGTCCCCGGCGTCCTCGTGCGGAGCCCGGCGCCTGTGGCAGCAGCTCAGCACGCCAGCGCACGCCCGACACGTCGGTGGGGCCGGGCTGCCCCCCGCGGAGGCAAGGCCCCCAGCCCTGCCCGCCTCAAGGAGAGCTGCTGGTCCCGGACGGCGTCGAGCCCCTCGCGGACGGTGGCCACCGCCGGGCCGGCGTCGAGCCCCGCGCCACGTCCTGGTGCCGCTGCTGAGGGCCTTTACCTTTTTCGCAGCTCTTGCCTGTGTAGCTGACTTTGCAGGTGCAGCTGTGGGTGCCATTGCCGGGCAGGCAGTAGCCTCTGCTCCCGCAGGGACTGGAGAAGCACGGATCGCTGGCTGCAGGAGAGACGTCAGGCCCAGTGACGTTAGTGGTGCCAGCTAGCCAAGCGGCCGCCCCACACCGAGCTGCCCTGCCCGCCTCACCTATCTCGCAGTGGTAGCCGAAGAAACCCTCTGGGCACACGCAGAGGTAGGAGCCCCCATAGCTCTCGCACTCTCCTCCATTTCGGCAAGGGGCTGACTCGCAGGCGTCCACTTCTGGAGGCAGGAGGAGGCCGGCAGTGAGCGGGGGTCCCCAGCATGCCGGCAGCCAGCTCCCACAGGCAAGCCACGGCAATGATCCCTCCCAAGGGGGCAGCAGGACGGATGCACAGCGTGGGGCTCAGCACAGCCGGTCTGGACCCAGAATCCCACCCAAGCACTGTGGTGGCTGCATCCCCTGGCATGGGGTGGACGCCTTTGAAAGGGGATCCGTCACTGGCAGACACCTCATTCCTCGCTCCCTCCCCACCAGAGTTTCGGGGTCAAGGTGCCCAAGAGAGCGACCAGCCGCCTGGATCGGTGCCGGTCCTGGCAGCGTGCCGGTGCCCACAGTCCAGCCCCCCACTGCCCCGGGAAGGGCAAGTCCCTACCTGTCTCACACTGGGTCCCCACAAAGCCCTCGGGACAGTAGCAAGTGAAGGACCCGGGGAGGTCCCAGCAGGTCCCGCCGTTCTTACAGGGCTCTGACTGGCACTCATCAACATCTGGGGAGTGGTGGGAGAAGAGGTGCCAGCTCAGCATAGCGATGGGGAGCTTGGAAATGCAGTGCTTTTCCTGCAGGGTGCAGACCCTCCCCACATTGCTTGCTACCCCCAAGCCCACCAGCCAGGAACAGCCCCGCTCCTGAGGCCATCAGGAGCCCACTGCCCCACACCTGCCCCTACATGGGGGCTGCAGCAGGATCTGGGCATGGAGACATGCCCGCAGGGACACCTGGGTATGGCTGGCAGCATGGGGGGCTTTGCCAAGAGGTCACCTAGGATGCCTGTGGCAGGTCCCCTTCTCTGACCCACAGCAAGCATCCCACCTTCTCCCACCACTGTCCTCTGCCAGGCCCTGGGGAGCTGGGCTTGAACTGCCTGCCACAGAGTGCCACCAGCCCCCATGCTGCCCATCACCCCCTTCAACCAGCACCCGCACGCAACCAAGACCATGTGCATACACAGGAGCAGGAGCACAGCACAGCCAAAAATGTGCTACATCAAGCTTCTTTTCTCCCCACATCTTGGCCAATAGCTTTGGAGCCAGGCAGGGCGCTTCCCACCCAGATCCTGAGATCTGGGGCTTCTCTGCACAGGCTTAGCATGCCTCAGGAGAAGCCATTGCCCCGTCAGCGACAGAAATGCCCACACGGCATCCATTAGTGGGAGGACAGAAGTAGTGCACATGCCCCTGCAGCCCTGCCTGCTCCTTGGCCCAACTGGGAGCAGTGTCTCCCTGCCAGTGCATCCAGAGCTGGCCAGGGGCTCTGGGAGAGGACCCCTCGCTGCAGACTGATCTGAGCATGCAGTTGGGAGACTGAAGCCAGCGCACACAACCGCAGGCAGCCCAGCTCCTGGTCATGGGGTTCAGGCCCTGGGGGCTGTGGGACGAGGAAGGGTTTCCTATAGTGGCCTGTGGCAGCCCTGAAGCGTACCCAGCACAGTCACTTACCCGACTCGCAGTGGTGGCCGGTATAACCTGGCTCACACAGGCACAGGAACTCGGCAATGCGGTCCTTGCACTGGCCACCGTTCAGGCAGGGCTGGGACAGGCACTCATCAATCTCTGTGGGCATTTGGGCAGGAGAGAGACAAGGCGAGAGACGTGAGCGCCAGGCAGGGGTCCCTGGGGCGCTCTGTCTGCAGACAGGGGCAGGGGAGGACTGGAGTACATGTCCTGGGGTCACCAAGCCATGGTCGTGACCATGGCCCACTGGGACTGTCCCCTAGGGCTCAGCCACTCCTCGGTGCTCCTCACCATCGCATTCGGGGGGGTCGCTCCAGACGCCTGGCAAGCGGCAGACACGGGGGTGGTTGTGCTGACTGAGGGTGTAGCCCAGCTCACACTGGTATTCAGCCAGCGAGCCCACCTTGGTGGAGTTGAAAGAGGCCTGGGCATGCTTCACCTCGCTGGGGACGCCACAGTCGACCTCTGGGGAGAGACGGTGGGGTGAGCAGGGCCTACAGAGGCACCCCGAGCTCCCGGCTGACAGGGGCAGAGCAAGGCCCTTACCAGACTGGCAGTGCTTCCCTACATAGCCCATGGGGCACGTGCAAGCATAGCCCCCGCCGAGGTCCTCGCAGGTAGCGCCGTTCTCACAGGGGCTAAGGAAGCATGGGGAGGGCACTAGAAGAAGAACGGAGCAGAGACCGACTGCTGCAGAGTTGGCAGAGGCCAGGAACTGGAGCCCTTCCCTTTCCCCCCCCAGCAGCGCTGCCCTGACCTCTGGCAGGGTGCAAAGAAGAGTTGAAGCACTTCAAATTACAGGGAAGGGGGTTCAAAGCAAGCAGCGAGGCTCGCTTGCCACCACCGTGACTGTCGGCTCTGCCGGCAGCCCCAACAGCTCCCCAGGCAGCCTGCAGCACTGGTGCACCCTGCTCACACCTACCAATCTCGCAGTGACGGCCAGCGTAGCCTGGGGGACAGTCACACTTGTACTTGCCGATGTAGTGGAAGCAGGTGCCCCCGTTCTGGCAGGGCCCCGAGGCACAGGGGTCTGGCTTACCTGGGGACAGAGGGCAGGCAGGAGCTGAGCAGCGAGTGGGATGACTGCCGCCTCTCCTCCCCGGGTGGGGGCCGTGGGGCCGTACCGATCTCGCAGTGCTTGCCGGTGAAGCGGTAGGGGCAGGTGCAGTGGTACTCGCCATCCGCCTCCCTGCAGGTGCCCCCGTTGCGACAGGGCCCCGTGCTGCAGAGCCGTGGCTTGGCTGCAGAGAGAGGGTGGAGAGCGGGGGTCACCCCCTGCTGCTGGCACCCCAAGAGCCACCACCTCCCACCAGCACCCCACCAAACCCCTCACTATGGGAAAGCCGAGTGCACCCAGGCCTCAGCAACACCTTGAAACACCACCCGTGCAGATGTGTGCTGGGGCCTCGGGGGACCATGGATGCATGATGCCTGGGGACTGACGGCCGCTCCTGAGGCCAGAAGCTCAGGCATGCAAAAAGAACTCTGAAAGCAATGGTGTTGTGCAGGAAACACAACTGGATCGGCGGCTGTGACCATCAGGGGCCGTGAAGGGAGCCAAACAATCCTCCCTCACCCTGTGGGATGGGATAACCTGCACCCACTTCCAGCTGCAGCTCAGCAAGCGGCTGCTCATCTCCCACAAGGGTCCAGGCTTTTCTGCCATCCCCTGCCAGGTCCTGGGGCTAGCAGGGAGCTCTGTACGGGTACCTTTCTCGCAGTGCTTGCCAAGGAAGCCTCGAGGACACTCGCAGGTATATGAATCATCATGAACCTCACAGGACCCCCCGTTCAGGCAGGGCTCCGAGTCACAGGGGGATGGCATCGCTGCAAAGCCAAACACAGGGCATCACTGAGGACTTACGACCAGGGGTGCAAGGGCTGCTCCCTGGCTGATGACTGTATCCCTGCTCACACCTCTGGCCCGTCGCATGTGTCCCTCCCGGGGGCTGGTCCCACATCCCTGCGGACAAGACTTACTGTGGTTGGTGCCGTAGTCAGTGTGGCAGACACAGAGGTAGCTCCCGCCATACTCCATGCAGTACCCACCATCCGGGCACTGTGTGTTCATGTTGCACGGCGTGGTGGTGACTTCTGCAAACACAGGGCCAGCACCAGCCTCTGTCAGCCAGCAGCAGGACACCCAGCCAGCTGCCTGGCCAGAAACAGGGGTCTCCTAACTTTGCAGGGTCTGATGAGACAGGAGGGACCCCCTGTACCCCACACCACAGACCGTGAGAATGGCAAGGGCCAGCCTGGATGCTCAGCGAGCTTTGGAGCAGGAGTGCATGAAGGCTGCGGTTCCCCTCCCTACCCAGGGGGGCTGGGCTGGGGCCAGGGGCTGGGAGAGGGACAGCTCAAGGGGGAGCAGTGGAGGTGGAAGCATTGCCTCCTCACCAGGGGACAGTATTTCCAGGCTCAAATTCAGTGCGTGCCCCTGGTACCGTGCTAGGCTCAGGCATGGGCAGAATGTCTCCTTGCTTGCCCGCAGCCTGCCTGGCTCAAGCATCCAGGAGAGGGAGCAGACACAGCGAGTGAGAAGCCCTCACCTACCGAATTCACAGAGGAGACCAAAAAACCCAGGCGGGCATTGGCAGATGGTGACATTCCCCTCCAGACAACTGCCCCCATTGCGACACTCACAGCCCTCCGAGAGTTCTGCAAGAGAGGAGACAGGAGCTTCCCAGGACCCCTCCTGCTTGCAGGGCTGGAGGCCACACAGCCTTGCTGGATGCCACCCATGGGGGAAGCTCAGGTGGACAGCAGCCACGAGCACCCCCCCCAGACACCCAGGCACAGCCTCTTTCAGCAGGACCCACTGTTCAGTCCAGGAGCCCTGAACAGACTCTCCGGGGCTGCTGCTTCTCCCTCTCAGGAGCACGAGGACTCCCCTAGAGACATGACACCCCACCAGAGAGACCCCCCTGGGTACTCACTGTCTCGACAGTCCTGCCCGGTGTAGCCCTCCCGGCATTCGCAGATGTAGCCCTGCTCTGTCTCCAGGCAGCTACCCGCGTTCTGGCATGGGTGGGAGAGGCAGGCGCCAGGCACACGGGGCCCACCTGTGGGGAAGGGGGAGGCTGAGCCAGAGCCACCCCAGCCTGGAGCTGGAACACCCTCCATCACGGGGGGAGCCACGGCAGAGCTGGTCTAGCCCACCTTCATGCCGGAGACCCCACCGCAGCTGAGCAGCCCCGATGGAAGGAGCTCCCCCCCAGCAGCACCACAACCCCTCTGCACATGCTGCCTGCCAGCTTTTGGCACTGCCTGCGGCTGATACAGCCCCTTCTAGACTCTTCCCGCCTGGCTCATCCGAAACCAGTTCCCGTGCCATGCTGCGCAAGGCGTGCCTCCACTCACCGTACTGGCAGTTGTTGCCGTAATAACCCGGGGAGCAGGTGCAGATGTAGCGGCCGGGGCGGATGTAGTTGCACGTCTGCCGGTTTCTGCAGCTCCGGTCCTCGCAGGAAGATGAGTCTGGCGGGGGGGGAAAGGAAGCGAGCATGTAATGAGCAGAGCCTGGCCCTGGGAGAGGGGCCGTGATGGCCAGCGGAGCATGGGGGACGCAGTCCCTGGTGCGGGTGGTCCCGGGGCGCAGGCAGGAGCAGGCACCTGTCTCACAGCGCTGTCCCACGAAGGGCTCCAGGCACACGCAGGTGTAGTTATCAACCATGTCGACACAGTGCCCACCGTTCAAGCACGGGCTGGACTCGCACTCGTTCACCTCTGCAAGGGGAGGCCGGGAGGGGCGGTCAGGCCAAGCGCGGGCACTGCCAGGCTGCTGGTTCACCCGCTGCCTCCCATCCTGGATGATGCTTGGGAGGAGGAAGGCGACAGCCAGAAAAAAAAAAAATAAAAAAAATCAGTGCTGCCGGCAACACCAAGCCCTCTCCTCCCAAAACTACAGCCGGGGATGAAGCACGGTGGGAAGGCAGCCTGCCGAGGCGTGAACTGTCACCATCTCCCCCCGGTGCCTGCTCCTGCCACCCACCTGTCTGGCAGTCTGCCCCCGTGTACCCCGGCTGGCACAAGCACGCTGCCGTCCCGTTCACCGCCTGGCACGTCCCGCCGTTCTGGCACTCCCTGCTCTCACATGGCGACTCTTCTGCAGCGGGACACCGAAAAAAAGAGAGCGGGGGCAGGGATCAGCCCAGGCCCAGGACCGGCACGTGGCATCCTCTGCACACAGTGATGCTGGGGCCGGGCAGAGTGCAGCTTGGAGCCACCAACACACCCTCCGGCGGGAGGTGGCAGCTGCGTCCCCAGCCGCGGCTCTTCCCAAAACCCTTCCTTGGGCAGCTCAGACCCTTCATCCCCTTGCGCCTCTCAGATGCCAGCGCGCTGTGCTGGACGTTTCTCCCTCCCTCCCTCCCTTCCCTGAAAGTCAACTCCCTGCTTGCCTTCTCCACTGGCCTGGAGGCTCACTGGGAGCCAAACACTTTGGCAGCACTTCCACCGGCGGGCGGAGGCCAGCGGTGGGGGAAAGTGGCCACCATGGCCCCTAACAGGGACCAGGAGAGTCCCCGCTGGCTTCGAAAGGCTCAGGACCAGAGCATCACCTGCGAAAGCAGGGCCTCCAAGACTTCTGTTTAAGCACTAACCACCAGTTTTTCTGACTAAGGGAGCGGTGGCAGGGAGAGGTGCTGACGGCAGGGCTGAGCCAAGCCCTCGGCAGAGCGGGCTGCCAGCGGCAGGATGGGCTCACAGCCAGAGCAAAGTTTCCTTTGCCTGCATCAAGCTGAAATCCAACCAGCCATCGTAAACCGCTCGAGCCCAGCGGCTGCCACAGGAGCCCCAGTCTCGAAGAGCCGCCCCCGCCCGCCCCCCGCCCGCCAAGAGTGGCGATGCCCCCCAAGCCTGGGGTCTCTGCTCTTCAAATGTGGCAGAGCCAGTCCTGCCACACCAGCAGCCCCATACTCACCGGTCTCGCAGTTGGTGCCTCTGAAGCCCGGCAGGCACCTGCAGCTGAAGTTGCCGGCACCATTGAGGCAGGTGGCTCCGTTCTGACATGGGTGGGAGAGACACTCGTCCACATCTGAAACAGAGCCCCGTGTGGGGACAGGAGCTCAGGGCAGGGACAGGGACAGCCAGCACACAGCAGTGATGCCAGGAGCGAGACCTGCTCCCCGTGGCGAAGTGCCAGGAGCTCAGGGCTGGCACTCACCGACATGGCACCTCTTCCCAGTAAAGCCAGCCAGGCAGGAGCAGGTGTAGGAGGGGTTCCCCGTGATGCAGTCCTCGATACACTTCCCCCCATTCAGGCAGGGCCGCAGTGTCAGGCAGACAGAGGCTGTGGGGACACCGGTGCCCCCCCGTCAGCCTGCGCCCCGGCAGGGCTCACCCGCCGCCTTCCAGCCACACCAGCACCAGGGTCCATCCCCGTGCCCGCCCGGCTCCCCAGGGTGCTCGGGGAGCCCATGGGGGCTGCCTGCCTCACGGCAGGGCAGGGTCCACTCCTCACAGGCTCCCCTGGGACAGAGGGGCTCTTTTATTCCTCCTGTGTGAGGGGGAGAGGCTGCATAGAGTCAGCCCCGCCAGCCAGAGGCACATGGACGTGCCCTCGCTTATCACCCAGGGCAGAGGGAAAGGGGGACAGGAGAGCCCGCGTACAGCAAACCCACCAGTAACGCGAGACACACGCAGATCACGGGTGGGAAAACATGGCTGGGGGGGAGCAGGGATGAGGAATGGGAGGCTAGCAGCCCTGCAGGGGATGTGTCAGGACCCCTGGGGTGGGGAGTGTGGCCCAGCCCTAGTGCCCCGGCCAGTGGCACCCAGCAGCCCTCCACATGGCTCGCCCCAGCCACCTGGGACTTACGGACATATGCATTCCCCGAGGGTGCCAGCCCCTTGTGCCCTGCCCTGCCCGGCAGCGGGCCGGCGGGGTCCCGCCTGTGCACCGTCACCTCCTCCCCAACCTCCCTCATAGCTCCGCGCAGGCTCTTTTAGTCTCAAAAGTCTTCCTCCCCTCCCCATTTGCTCTCCCAGCCCCTTCCCAGCCCCGGGGCACCTGTGGGTGCCATCCCCAGCCACAGCAGGCACTGAGGACAGTCCCCCCATGGCTGCCTCCCCTCCCTCCCCAAGCCCTTCGAGCCACCTCCTCCACCCCGCAGAGGTGGGGGTTGAGGCAGGGAAAGACGGGGCTGGAGAACAGTGTGGGGTTGGGTTGGGAGTTAAATAAACCTAACTGCTGTCCTCTTACTTGTATTGCTGCAGCCCCCCACTTGCACCTGGGCATCATCGATTCTGAACACCCAGCGCCCGGGGATACCCACATTTGTCGTCATCTCCACGTCAGCGATGTCATCGGTGCGGGATCCGGGGATGTTGAAGTAGCGCTTTCCATCACCGGCGTTAAAACCTGCCTGGGAGGACAAGGGCAGAGAGTAAAGAGACATCACTAGTGCAAGGGGGAAGGCGGCTAGAGCATGAGGGCTCATCTCTCCTGCCACTCAGCACTGGCAGCAGCATCGCTCAGACTGACTGTCCCCTTCCACAGCCACCGGCCAGCACTCAGCCCTGTCCACACGTCGGGACGACAGCCGACACGACGGGGCGAAGTGGCCACCCTGCCCACTCGGTCCCTCCCCTGGGATTCAAAACCCATCCGCTTCCTCTCCACCTGCAGCATCCTGCCTGCTGCAGGCTGGCGGGCAGAGAGCCAAGCACGGATCAACTGCCAGTAAATTCACACATCCGAACGGGTACTGGGGTTTCTGCGGGTGTGGGTGTTGGCCTTTTTTCCCTTAAATACAAAAACGCACACAAGGATGAAATAAAAATACAAGCAAAAGCTGTGCTAGCTGCGGCAGCTGCTCTTAAAGGCTGAGGTTAGGAAGGAAAAGGGACTAAGAGGCAGCAGCCAAGGCAAAGACCTGTGGTTTTGGGATAACAAAGCCCCCTGTATGGTCTTGGCTTTGGGAGCCAGAGCACACACGGATATTTAAGAACTTAAAAAAAAAAAAAAAAAAAAAAAAAATAGCAGGGGAAGGCTTTCCACCTCCAAAAAACCCCAAACCAGGAGCCACAAGCTTGCAGGGCGGATGCGTCCCAGGGGCCACGTTTGCCGCTTACCTGCGCCGCGATGCCGCCGAGCCCAGCAAAGTCCCCCCCACTGCTGGCGTGCATACCCGTGGTCCAGGTGATGGACTCATAGTTGAAGATGGTGAAGGAGAGCTTGCCGTCTGTGATGAGAACAATCTGGAAAGTGTTTACCTGCAGCAGGGAAGGGAAGAAAGCAGTGAGTGGGCAGGAAGAGGACAGGTGAGCCAGCCAAAAACCAGTCAGAAAATAAAATGATGGAAAGAGCATTTAGCAAAGGTGTTTCTTTGAGCCCCAGTCCTCCTCTGCAAGAAAAGACAGTTGGGTTTAATTATTTTTAACCCTAAGGTGTTGTGATCCCCCCGCCCAGCACCCCAGCCAGTAGGATAGCTCACTTCTCCTGCCAGGGGAACAGGAAAAATGGGGAGAAATGTGGTTATCAGTCCTCTGGAAGAAAGGCACCAAACCCCATCAGCGACCAGCTCCTCAGCATAACTGCAGGCAGGCAGGCAAACACCACCCTGCTGCTGCCTCAGAAGGGGGACACCAGCAATTTGCAGCCTCCACACAGCACAAAGAGGAGAGTTTGGTTTTGCCAGCCTGGCGCTGCTCTGTCACGGCAAGGCATCGTGATGGAGCCGCCGGGGTCAGCTTAGTCCTGCTGACGGCTCTGTGCCACATGCGGCAGGAGTGCCACTGCTGTGGAAGGCACCGAAGCTCCAGCAAGATGCTCCTTTTAAAACAAAAACAAAAACCCCTACCCCTAAATTAATGGCTGCTCTGCCCCTGCTACTCACTGGTGAAAACGAACTGCCCCCGAAGAAGGTCACTCGGTACCAGGTGGCGATGAAGACCCACTGTGCGGAAAACCCCGGGAACTCGGGGAAATACTGTGCAATGTCCCTGCTTGCTCTCTCTAAGATGGGCTGCTCAGTGCTCTCCCGGTAATACACATCGCCTGCCCGCCGGTTATCCACGTCAGCCCAGAAAGCAGCCACCACGCGCCGGTCCTTGGAGATGGGGAAGGCCACCGGTGTGAACTGGGACACCTCCTTCAGGAATGAGATGATCCCGTTGTTGTTCACCTGCAGAAAGGGAGGGAAAGAAACGGGTGGCCACGGTTGATTCCTGCCGCCAGCAGGAATCCATGTTTAGAGGTGCTTTCCATTTCACCTTTTTTTTTTTTTCACCCCCTCTTTCCACAAACATTGGAGCGCTTCCCCTTCCTGCCCTTGGAAGCGGAGACGTGCCCCGGCACCCGCAGCCCCCCACCCCAGCCGCTCGCTCGCTGGAGTGCGGCTGCGGGGAGGCAGCTGCCCGAACAAACCCAGCCCTGTTCTCCGCTGCAGCCAGGCCAGGGGAAGGGGGAACAGCTGAGAAAACTGCGGCGGCCCCAGCGCTTTAAACAAACAGCACCCAGTGCACTTGGCCAGCTCACTCTGGTGTTCTTGGCGGGGACGAGGGGCTGTTTTGTTCGCTCCCTGCTCTCTTACGGCTGACACACAGCCTGTGGGGCTGGGGTCTAGGTCGTGCCCGAGCCAGGCAGCCACCGGCCCAGGATGGGGGGGAGCCTTGCTGGGCAGGAATCCACCCGCCGGCATGCATGGTGCTGCAAGTGAGCTAACAAGTGGTCGAGCTAATGGGCTCATGCCACCAACCCACGCAAAGCCCCCCATGCTGGCTGGGCCTCAGCAGGCTGCTCTCATTAAAGCGGGAGATGCCAGACACCCGGGGCAAGATACTGCAAACTCTGAGCCCTTCCCCAGCGCTAATTAACTGCGGCAATTAGGGTCCTGGGATGCCTGGCCCAGGGACACATGGTGGAAGCGGCTCTCAGCCCAGGGAAGGAAGCTGGAGACAGTGGATGCTGCTGCCTGGAGTGCTGCCTCCTGGCTTGGGGATGCAGGGAGAGGGAGGAAGGGGAGGAAAACCCCTGCCTGCACTGATGTCTGCTCAGGCAGCAAGGGGGCAGGGATCAAAGGGAAACGCTCTTGTTCTGACCCCCCAAATTCCCAGGAGGAGACACTGCCAGCACCCTGCTGCAGTGGCAATCCCAGTGGGGCAGGCAGCTCCCAGCTGCTCCACTCCCCTGCCTGCGGTGCTGCCTGCAAGCAACAGCAGGACAGGCAGGAGTACACAGCCCCCCAGCTGAGCTCCCTAGCGTGCAATGCCTGGCTCCGGCAGCACTGGCCCGGCAAGCCCCTGGGCTGCAGGGTGGGAAAGGGGGGGCACGGTGCAGGCAAGAGGCTCTCCAGCGGAGAGAGCAGCCCTGGCACGAAGCAGGCAGGGACAGGCAGCAGTGTCATGCTCGCGTGCCGACAAGGAGCTGGGAGCCAGCGTCCCGCCAGGAGCCATGCCGAAGCCAGCATGCCTGCGCCCCGGCTGCCTGCAGGCCCAGGCTGGGGGGGCGAGGGGGGGGGGAGGATGATGGGCTGTGACAGCCTCGTGCAGCCCCTGAAGAGGGTCCCCAGTCCCCAAGGAGGGTCCCCAGCCCCTCCATGTGAGCACAGAGCAGTCCTTGCTGTGACTAAGGGGAAGAAGATTCCTGTTTCCCAAAGCCTCTGTAACCCCGCGGTGTCCACAGAGGAACATTCTTCCCCTGATTAAAGCAAGATGGGAGAGAGCCGGAGCCAAGAAGGGCTTTTTTTGTTGTTGCTGGTTTTTGCAAAGAAGGAGGCGGTGGTTGGAGGCAGCCCTCAAGGACGAAGGTTTCCAGGTGAGCCCAGCCCCACACCAGCTTCCCTCGGACAGCTGCTCCCCGGGCAGCAGCAGCCCTGCCAAGCAGACCCCCATGATGGGGGCAGGTGAGCTGGCCCTGCAGAACCAGGGGGGTCTAGGTTCAGGGGAGGGGGATGTACTGCCCTCTGACCCCTGCAGCCCCTCCAAGACCCAGAGCTGGGCTGGGCATCCCATATGTGACATCCATCACATCACCTGGCTTCTCCCAGTCTCTTCTATCCTCCCACCATGACTCAAGCCCCAAGCCCAGGTCCCTCCTGCCAGATGGCAGGACTGGTTCTTTTATCGGAGGGAAAAAAAACACCGGCGAGGACCAAGGATCTCCTGTGCTTATCCGAGGCAGCAGGATGGTACACTAGCCCAGCTCTGAGATTGCACTGAGGCGATGCTCAGCCCTCTCCTCTGTCAGCTGGGTTGGGATCGTCTGTCAAACCAGGGAGAAGGGACCAGGATGCTGGAGGATTCACTGCGCCAGGCGAGAGCTGGCGTGGGAAGCACAGACCCCCATCCCAGGATGCAGGGCTGGCATTTGGGACTAGCACCACCCAAAAGGCTCCAGGGACAACTGGGCACTCGGAGCTGCTCCTCTACCTGACGGCCACAGCCGTGGGGGACACGAGGGGCCAGGCATGACTCAAGCTCTCCAGCCACGGTCCCCTCAAGGTGGCTCAGGAGCTGCAAGGGAGCACATCAGCTGGGGTCCCAGTAACCCGGTCGTCCCAGCGGGCACAGGGAGGAGAGGAGAGAGAGTGGGATGTGCAGAGCAGCCAGCCAAGCCCGCTGCAATACAACCCAAAGGGCAGCTGTGTTTATTCTGCATTGCACCCAGAGCCCCGTTGACGCCTCCTCCCCGGCGAGGGCTGCCATCCAGGGGCTGCAGCATGCCTGCTCCGAGCTCTTGCCCACCAGCCATGCCCCACTCCCCACCTCTGGGACCCCCACCGCACACTGCTGCAGGGGCCAGTCCCCCGAGGCGGGGGCATTTCTGGCTGCAGCCAGGGCTAAGGCCAGGGCTCCCCACCACGGGCAAGCGCTTCGTCCAGCATCCCCAGCATGGCGGGGCCAGGACCCTGGTTGCACCACCCAAGGTGGCCCTGGCCCCATCGAGCTGGGGGCCCAGCACGCTTCCCAAGCCCAGGACCCCAGCGGATCTCCTCACGCCCTCAGCACGCCATCATTCCTCTGATGCTCCGAGTTCAATGCGGACCACCCGAGGGCCCCCGCGGAAACCCAGATGCACTTGGAGCCATCTGAGCGGGATAGTAATTTAAAACTAAAACGAACTAGGAGGCCCTCCCCGCCGCCCCCCGGTACTCACGTAGAGGCCGGTGTGCCCCGCGCCGAAGAAGGGGAAGGGGAGGGAGAGGGGCCGCAGCTCGGAGCCGCCGTCGTCCTGCTTCCGCGTGGCGGCGTCGCCCTGCGTGGGCCCGAAGGGGTAGAAGTCTGCCAGCGGCACCACGCCGCCCGCCCATAGCCACTCGCCCAGGGCCACCAGCACGGCCCAGCCCGCCAGGCCCCGCATGGCCGCCGGGTCCCGCCGCTCGCTTCTCACGCCGGCACCGGCCACCGCGGCATGGCGGCGCGGCGGGGGAAGGGCACCCGCGGACGGGCACGGAGCTCGGAGATGGCGAAGCGCGGGGCTCGGCTCGGCCCCTGCGCGGAGCCGATCGCCGGGAGCTGCCGATCGCCGGGAGCTGCCGATCGCCGGGAGCTGCCGATCGCCGGGAGCTGCCGATCGCCGGGAGCTGCGGACGCGGAACCGGGCGGCCGCTGCTGCTCGAACCTCCGCCGCCGCGCCGGACCCCTTCACCCTGCCAGCCCCGCCCCGCCGCGGGTGATTTGCATAGCCCGGGTGCGGCCAGCCAATGGGCGCTCGGCGCGCCGGGAGGGCGGTGGCGGAGGGGCGGGGTATGCAAATAAAGCGGGGCAGGGGGAGCGGGGTTCGGGTGGGCGGGGCGGGAGGTCCCCCCACGGGGCAGGGGGGGGATGGACCCCACGCAGGGACACCCCTCCCTGCCGCCCCCTCTCCTCCCAAGCCCCCCGCGGAGGGACCCCTCGCCGCCTCCTCACCCCCCCACGGGGGAAAAGTAGCCACCACCCATGGACACGCGTGGGTGCAGAGCCCCCCTCCAGGGCCAGCCGCGGCCCCACTCCACCCCCCATCCCCAGCTGCAGTTCAGCAGCGGGTCCCCTCTGCTCCTTTAAAACAGAGGATTGGAGGGGAAAAAAAGAGTGTAAGAGGAAAAAAATGGTGTTATTTGCTTTTTTTTTTTGCTCCCCCCCCCTTTTTTTTTTCAGGTGCTAAAAATATTATCAGGAAATTCTTTTCAGGAATGCCATGTTTTAAGTTACGCTCTAGGCTCAAGGGCCTCTTTGTCTCCACTGGAGAAAAAAAAAAAAACAACCCACACCCACCCTACATTTATCATCAGCAAATGGTTTTATCAAGAAAGCCCAAGTCCCCCAGAAAACTGCTGGGGCTGCCCCCTGGGAGACCCCACTAAAAAGCACCGGTGGGTTTTGACAGTTAATTGAGAGTTAACGATGGGTGCTGCCTGCACCGCTGCCGGGCAGGTGCTGGGGTGAGGGTTGCAGCCAGACCAGGGGGCTCGGTGACCCCATCGCCTTCCACCTCTGGGTGCCCCCATGACTGCGCCCAACCTGTCCCATGGCAGGAGTCTCTGGGGTGCCCAGGCACAGCTAGGGTGGGGGGGGGCAGGATGTGAGGGAGAACCCCATCCAGCCCCATCCAGGGTCCCGGCAAAACTGGGGAGGGCTGTCGCCTGCCCCCGGTGCTGGGTTGGTGTGGGAATCCGGTCCCTGGCTCCAGAGGTTTTCCATGTTATTCCACACCCCCGCTGTATAAATATCCTCTGCTGTAACGATTGCGAGGTACGTTTGAAAAGGGGCCAAGGAACAAATTATGTAAAGTGCAAAGCGGAGGAGCAAACAACAGCCGGACTGGGTTAGGACCAGCTGCGGACACTGCTGCGGAAAGTCTGCCTCACCGGGGCCCAGCTCTGCCATCGGTGTGAGGGTGCTCCCAAAATCCTCACCCACGCGTTGCTGGCCGCCCCGAGAGGCAGCAGCGCTGGCACGGGGATCGTCGCCTCTCTGTAGAGTGGGGGAAACTGAGGCGTGCGGTGGAGGGCCGAAAGCGGGGCTTGGGCGCAGCGGGGGGCCTTGTGGGCAGCAGGGGTGCAGCACCTAGGGCAAAGCTGCAGGGCTCCAAAATGCTCACAGCACCCTCGGCAGTACCAGGACCTGCCCCCCCTTGGAGCAGTCCTGAAACTGGACCCTGAGATCTGCCCGACCCCTTGAGATGTCAGGGCACCTCGGCCAACACCAACGCTCCAGGACCAAATGTGCCGCAGGCAGCCAGCCCCCGCCAAGCCCTGCTGCCAAACACGGCGAGGCGTCCCTGTCCCTTTAAAAATCTCCTGGAAGAAAATGTTAAAAGGAAAAAAAAAAAAAAAAGGCGAAATCCAAAATAAATAAACGGCCACATCCGGATTTCTCCCCTGAGACACTAATAAAGGCTTTATGAGTTTGATATGAATTACCCTCCCCAGCCATTTACAGCTGATCTGGAAGGCATTAGGCTGCTCGCCCCTTCCCCGGCCCGGGGGGACGCCGTAGGGGGGGATGCAGCGGGGGGCACCGCCACCCTCTCTCCTCATGGCCTATCCGTGGCTCCAGGGGTGCCGGATGACACCCATCTCTTTTGGAGAGCGACTGGAGGGGGGGTCTTCTGGCTGTCACAATCCACCACCTCGCAGCCAGGAGGGTGAGCCCTACACTCCTGTGGCGGGCGTTGCGCCCACCTCGTGCCATGTGCTCCAAAAAGTCCTGTCTCCTGGCTCTGCCGTGCCGTGCCAGGCCCCACTGCAAGCCCAGCTCCCAAGGGATACGGGGGGACGTGGTGGCAGCAACCTGCCCCCTGCCGCCATGAGCATCCCCGCAGGGGCCATCTGGATTTCTGCCGGTGGGTTTTCCCTCCGGAGACGGGTAGGGCAGGCAGGAGGGAGCAGCCGTGCCGGCAGCCATCCCGAGCGTGAGGGAAGGATTTTCTTCCAGGCAGGCTTCGCACGGGAAAGCACCGCAATGCTCCCCCTGCGTCGTCCCAATCCAGCTCCCCGGGACGCTAAATTGAAAGCAGCAAACCGAGCGGGGAAAACAGCTGTGGGCCCCGGCCGGCAGCCATTTCCTCTGGGCCAGGAGCTGGAGCCGGTGCGAAGCTAGGATCTGTGCTGGGAAGGCTGGGAGGAGTACAGGGGGAAGCAGCCCTTTCCCCGCACCATCTGGCCGAACTTTGGCTGCCTGCTCCCTCTCCGGGAGCAAATGCCCCTTTTCTCCACCCGCAGCTGCATTCAGGGTGCCCGGCTTCTCAGTGGCTTCCCAAACGTGGCCAGGACACCCCCTGCGCCCACCCTGGGGGGGATGGGTTTGGTGGGGCTGTCATGCTGGGGTGGGGACCATGCAGGTCCTGGGGGCATCCCAGGTTTCCCGTCTTTCCTGGACCCCGTGACAGGCGATGCTCCTCTGCGAAACGCCTCAGCGCGGGTCCCAGCAGCGTTTGGACCTGGTGCTTCCTCCCAGGCTCTGCAGGCACCCGGCGAGCAGGTTGAGGAGACTGGCAGGCACCGGGCACGCTGCGGCACAAGTTCGCCCACTGCAAAGCTGCACCCAAGGGAGATGCCCGGGAGCAAGGGACGGAGGCAGAGGTCCTTCGGCGGACCCCAAGCCTGTCTCTCCCTGGCATCACAGCCCCAGCGTTGCCCCAAATCTGCAGGCAGTTGCCCCCCGGTTTTTCCCAGCTGCCACTCACAGCCCCAGGGTTGTCTGCTGCCTCCCATGAAAGGCAGCCCTGGAAAACCATTGGGAAAGAGCACAAATCCCTACCCACCCCACCCCCTGGCCAGGCCCCGCACGTTTCAGGGAGGGGGGGACATGCGGAAAGGATCCGGGGAGCTATTAACGATCCAGAGAGTGTTCAGCACGGATGCTTTCAGGCGGAGGGGCCTGCAGGTCAGCACATGGTTTGGATTTGGCTCTCCCCCTCCCTTCCAGCTAATGAAGCTGAGCACAGAGAGCGTTTCCCGCGGATGTTGAACATGTGTGCGGCACAAGCATCACCTCCCGTGGGGGGAGCGAGGGGGGAACCAGCCCCAGGACCCCGGTCCCCAGGGTGGGTGAGGCGGCCAGGTAGCCCAGGATGGTGCGCAGGCATTTGGGGGGGGAGCTGAGGTTTTAATGAAGGGGTTTGAACTCGTTATCTGGCCCGGGTTCAAAGAATGCAAGAACAGGAATCACGCACATAAATGCGGGTGGTGGGAAGGGGCTAAAGGGTGGCCAGGAGGACAGAGGTTACTGCAACACACAGCTCCCGCTCCCCCTGTGCTGCCCAAGCCTGCGGCGGTGCCCGCCTTTGCCCTCCGGCTCTACGGGGCTGTGGGAAGAGGGGGGACTCCTTCCTCTCTCCCACCCCCTCACCTCCCCCAGCAGGCTGGGACCCCCTGAACCGCATGGCCGAGGCATCTGGTGGCTGCGGGTCAGCTGAGCTACGGTGGCAGGGTCATCACTTGGTGGCAATTGTGTCCCCTGCCTTGCCCAGCCAGGGGAGCCCCAAGCAAGCAGAAGGAAATGGGGCTGGGGGTCTCCAGGTGCTGCCATTTTAAGGCTGTTCCCCTGCCTCTCCGGGGGGCGGCAGCTCGGGCCTTATCGGTGGTGCTGGGGGGACATGGTGTCACCAGGACGCAGGAGAGGAGCTGTGGCTGTGCTGGTGACTGGTGACACCGGTGCAAACGGGGATGTGGGACCATTTAGACAGACACAAATCTCATTCCTTGGGAGAAACCCTGGCCCAAGGCTCTCACCCCACCACTGCAAAGCCAAGCTTTTGAGATGCTGAGGGTGCTGCCAGCTCTGGAGGGATGGGGATGCCGTACCCCTGCCACCCCATGGCCCCAGGGACCACCTTGCCAGCTTAGCTGCCACCCTCCTCCTCCCCACACCAGTCCCCGTCCCTGTCATGCAGCTCGGGGAAGGACAGGGATGCAGTGCTTCACCCAAGGATTTCTCCAGCTCCTGGAACAGTCCCAGTGCAGGGGACAGTGCTGAAACCAGGACATGAGGCTGAAACCAGTGCCTGGCAAAGTCCCATCCCTGGCTGGGGCTTCTGGCAGCCAGCGGCTCGAGTTGATGCAAGTGAAAGCCACCCGCTGCTGTGGTCCCCAAACCACATTAATGAAGACCTCAAACCTGCCGCGAACCCGTGCCACCAAGTCCAGCAGCCTGCAGGGCCGGGGCCGGCCACGAGCACCTCCAGCATCGCAGCGTAGCATCGGAAAGCAAGACCGGATTTCTCAATCCAGCTGAAAGCTCCTCGGATGTTCTGCTGCTTTGATTATTTGACAGACCATGTTTTTTAAATTATTCTTGTATAAATATTTATGCATTTTTACAAGAACCATGCTTTGAGTAACAGGCCATGGCAGAGGAAAGGCCAGAGGGGAGGGGGCTGGACACTGGATTGCTCCATCCCTGCTTCGCAGGTCAGCTCAGGGTTGAGCATGACTGGGGGGGGATGCCGGGCTGCACCCATGCCCAGGGCCCCGGGGCGATGCACGCTGGGTGCTGACAGCCCACCCAAACGAAAGAAGGATGGTTGGTGTGATCCTGCCCCTTCCCCTCCTGTCCCCAGGGAGCAGAGCCCAGCGAAGCACCAGCCCGGCCGAGGGCCAAACCGCCTGCTGTGGGGTGCATGGTGCTGGCCGCTGCTGGGAGCCCCGTGCAGCCCCACACGCATCCCTGACCTCATCCCCGGCCTCATGCCCGGTTCCCTTGCCTGGCCAGGTCTGAAAACCACCTCCCGCAGCCACCCCGAGCCAAGAAAGCCCTTTCACCGCCCCGCCACTGGACAGCAAGGGGGGACGTGGCTGCCGGCGGTGTGGAGACCCCTCCTCTGTTCCCTGCTCCCACCCTGGGTACAGCTCCTCTGTCCCCCTGCTCCCACTCCAGCACTGCACCCCAGCCAAGCCCTTGCACCCTGGGACAGGTCGGGAAGAAGGCAGTGGGCGCCAGGAACCCCTGCAGGTCTCCCAGAGAGAGAAGGGGATGGGGTGGGAGGCTCTGGGGGTCGTTGCAGCCCCCGCATCTGGTCCCAAAGAGCCGGGGCCAGGGCTGCAGGGACAGCCTCTGCAGAAAAGCCACCCGCTGTCGTGGGGACCCTCCCCGCCGGCCCCATCGTGCTCCCCAGGACTGTTGCTGTGGTTTTTGGGAAGGATGAGGGTGAACTCCCCCCCCTCCCCGCCCCCACCCACAGATGGGATCCACAACCCAGCCTCGCGTTTTCCGCCGAGCTCAGCAGAAATTCACCCAGAAGGTCAGTGACCAGAGAAAGGGACGATCCATCATTAAATAAATTGTTTTCATTTCCCAGGATAAAGGGCAGGAAAAGGGGGGGGGGGGGGGTTGGACCAGGACTGAAAAAAAAAAGAGCACAAGGCAGGAAAACCACCCCCCGCGCTCCCTGCCGTTAGCAGCCTCTGCTCCTTCCCCGCGCTCTCTCAGGGCTTTTACAGCCAAAGCTCTTAATGTGATTATAATAATTATTTCTTTCCTATAAATTTTTTTTTTTTTTTTTAATAAACAGCCTCTTTTGAAACGTCGCTGGGGGAAGCCAAGACTCCAGCTGAGCTCTGGCCCGCAGGAAGGAGCAGGGGCTGGGGGAGCGTGCGAACGTGCGGGGGTGCGTGCAGGCAAGCACGTGTGTGCGGGAGTGCGCGGGCGCCTGTGGGGGCACCCTGGGGTCGGGGAACACACTCCACTGGAGCTTGTGAACGTGCTTGGAGCTGTGAAAACCCAGTGGTTCCCCAGGGACAAACAAGCAGAGGGGTTCCTCTCCATCTCTCTTGGTCCAGGTGCCCCATTGAACCCCTCCTCACACCCTTGCTCTCCTGCTCCTCTGTGTGGTCCCCCCCCAGTCCCAGGGCCAGGCTTTGAAATCTGTTGAAAAGAGACCCTTTTTGCCAAAATAAACAGCCTGTCATGTTAAATTACTCTCCCTTCCTCTCTACCTCCCCTGCCTGCGTCCCCACTCCCCATCACAGCTTTTTTGCTGGGGGCCGTGCTGCTCTGGGCGGGCTCCCAGCCCCAGCCGGAGGCTCGTGGGGCACAGGGGTGCCGCCGCTGGGGCTGGTGCGGAGCCGGGGTGCTGGGGCAGAGCATCACCTCCCTCCCGCATCCCGGTCTCCCTGTCCCCCGCCAGCTCCTCCACCCACCAGCTCAACCCCCCATTGTCTTTCTGCTGGGTGGCGATGGCATCTTGCAGGGTCTGGGGCCCAGTGGTGACGCTGCGCACGGACTGCTACGGAGGGGCGAGCTGGGTGAGGGACGCCGGGGGCTCGCTGCAGCCCCTCGCCCAACCCTGCCATATCAAGTGCTCCCATGCCCCCTGGGTTTTTTCCTCTCTCTTGCTTGCCCTTACTCTTATTTTTGGGTTGTTTTCTCTCTCCTGTTTCTAACAGAGCGAAAATTCATAGAGCCATAAAATACCGAGATGGAAAACGAGCCATTAGCTCATTCAGCCCGGCCCCTCTGCCAGTGCCAGGCCATTCCCCGCCAGCCTCCCGATGACTCGTCCAGCCCGAGCACTGCGCGCTCCAGCCGTGTCTTCCACGGCCTAACTGACCTTCCTCCTAGGAGATTTTCCCCCACGTCTCACCTCCGACGGAGCTGTGCTACGTTTGAGCCTATCGCTGGGTTACCATCCTGGCGCTGCCCTGAACGCGCAGCCCTGTGCCATGCCCAGCTGCATGTCTCACCCCACGCACGGCACAACCCCGGGCAGGGCTCAGCTCTCCGGCGTTCGGTTGCTTCCTCTGCACGGGATGGAGCTTCTGCTGTCTCCCCACCATCCTGACCTGCGCCATCCCCTCCCCACACCAGCTCCTCTCCCTCCTGCCTGGGGGGCCGTCTGCCTCAGCCTCCCCCGGCGCCCAACTCTGGCTCTGCTGGGGCGGCAGGGAGGGATGCCAGCAGGCGCAGGGTGGCCTCACGCCCCATGGCCCCCATGCACAGGTCACAGTGCCGGACCACCTCCCTCCAGCAGGCAAAGCACAGGCAGGGGCCAGACTGGTCAGGCTGAGCTGCCTGCTTGGCCTTGGTGGCTGTTTCCCTGCTTTGAGGGGGACCCCCTCCCTGCACCCCCACACCACTGAGCTGCCCCCCAGCCCAGGGCGTTGGGCAGCATCCGGCAGTGCCTCTGGCTGCTCCCACCTCTGCCAGCTGGCCAGCTGTGTCGCCAGATGTGTCACCAGCTGTGCCACCAGCCAGCACTGCTCCCTGGCCAGCTCTTCCTTCTCGTGCTGTGCCTGCAGCAGGGCTGCTGCCTGCGCCTGGCAAAAGCAGGCTAGCTGCTCCTCCAGGGCCTGCTCCCAGCCTCTTGCCTGCAGGGGAGAGGAGGAGGAAGGGGAAGGGGAAGAGGGAAGAGGAAGGGGAAGGGGGAAGAGGAAGGGAGAAAGGGAAAGGGGAAAGGGGAGAGGGGAAAGGGAGAGGGAGAGGGAGAGGGAAAGGAAAAAGGGGAAAGGGAGAGGGAGGGGGAAAGGGAGAGGGAGAGGGAGAGGGAAAGGGAAACAGAATGGGAAAGGGAAAAGGAAAAAGAAAGGGAAAGGGAAAGGGGAAAGGAGAGGGGAGGGGAAAAAGAAAGCGGGAAGGTGAAGGGGGAAGGTGAAGGAGGAAAGAGAAGGTGAAAGAGGAAGGAGAAGGTGAAGGAGGAAGGGGGAAGGGGGAAGGAGGAAGGGGAAAAGAGGAAGGGGAAAGGGGAAGGCCTCAGCCTGTGTGAAGGGGCAGAGGGCAGCGTTTTGCAGCACCCACCTCTCGACAGTGCCACCCAGAGGTCTGCGAGGTGCAGGTGCCAAAGGCAGCAAGGAGCTGTGGGGGGGTCATGTCGCACTCGGTCCTCCCAGAACCAGAGCTCTGCCAGCAGTGGGACCAGGACACCAGGGTCATGCTGCGGGGTCAGCCAGCACTGCCCACCAAGGAGGGCATGGTTCCCCCACCAGCACCAAGCCACTCGGGGGGACTGCCCTGTCTCCCCACCCTAATGAGCCTTACCTTCCTACAGTACTGCTCCCGCTCCCAGTTCAGTTCCTGTGTGACACCCTTGGCCTCCTCCAGCATCCCTGCTGGGTGCTGGCTGAAGGACTGTCCTGGCTGCTGCCACAGCAGGGACTCCATCTGTGACAAAGTGATGCTCCTGGGGCATGCAGCGACCCTGCCACCAGTGAGCCGTGCCCCACCACCCCTGGAAAAGTGGTGGCCTGAGTCTCTCTGCCCGCTTTTCCCTGCATCAGGGCCTGGAGCAGTCGTCTCTTCTGCCTGGCTTGGGCTCAGCATCCTCCAGGATGAGCCCAGACCCCTTTGATGGGGAGGGTGAAGCCCCCAGGAGCCCTGCTTTGGCAGCAGGGAGTCCTGCTGCTTTTGGGTTCCTCTCCAGGTTGCCAGCCAGCTTGTTCTCCCCACATGATGGAGGAGTGCAAGACCGAGCTGCACATTCAGCCCTGGTCAGGACAGCGGTTGTCACAGGGGACTGAGTGCCCCCTGCTCAGGTGGGCTGAAACCGGGAGTGCAGGGCTCGGGTAAGGAGATGCAGAGCCTGTCACCTGCTGACAGGGTTTAAAATCTGGCTGGGGGTCCCCAGTCCTGGGCACCCCCAGTCTCCAGGTGGTGAGGAGCCTGGTGTGGGCTCCCACTCACCTCTGTGGCTCTGTATTGCAGGTGCGTGAGGATGCTCTGTGGGTTGAAGCTCTGGCCCTGCTCCCTCTTGGAAGGCAGGCAGGGGTCCCCGGAGCTCAGCTGGCAGAAGGACAGATGGACAGAGCCATGCCTGGAGGGCAGCTCCTCAGCCACGTGGGACTGAACAAGGCAGGAGGACTAACTGTAAACAACCCTGGGGAGATCCAGAAACCTCATCTGGGCTGTATAAAACAGCCATAAAGAGTCTGAGCCGCAGGAGGTGGGAGGACCAGCCATGAGCCCCATGGCTCTCTCTCCCCTTCCCAGAAGTGGTCCCAGGGCCCCACGCTGAGCTGTGACCCCCATCCCACATGGGTTCCCACTGCCGCAGAGCCTCCCCCGCTCCCTTCCCTGCTCTGACCAAGGGCAGGAACGGTTTGCAAGGAAGCCGGGGATTACTGAAGCACGCTGTCCTGCTGGGAGAGCCCTGCTCTGGGCCGGTAAAGCCAGGGAACCTGCCCCGGGGAGAGCACAGCACGCACCCTCCTCTCTGGGGTTTGTGGGAGATCCTGAAGGACTGAGTGCAGGTAGCAGGCGACAGCCAGGAAGGCTGTGCAGAACCAACAGCCAGTCTCCGCGCTGCTGTGGCCGGCGCTGCCCTGACTCCGGGCAGCCCCGGCGCTAAGCCTGTCCCGGGCAGCTCTCGGGAGGCGGAAGATGACCGAGACCCCGCTCCCATCGGAGCACGGGCCCGAGCCACAGCCCTTGCCTCAGCACCATCTGCTCCTCCTGGCGGCAGCCAGGCCGAGGACCGCCACCTCCCGCTGCCCGCCGGTTTTGGGGCCGAACGCCCCGGTTTGCCGGTCCGTCCCCCCGCCTCGGGCCGATGCTCCCCGCCGCCCGCCGCCGTCGCCAGGCAACCGCGCCGCCGGGCCGCGCCGTCGCCACGGCGACCGCAGCCGCCGCGCTTCGGGCGCGGCGGGGGCGGTGTTGCCGCGGTGACGAGGGGGGCCTACCTGGGGGCGGGGCCTACGGGCGGGGCGGGGCCTACAGGCGGGGTGGGGCGGGGCCTACGCGTTGAGCTGGGCGGGGCCCGGGGGTGTCTGCCCTGCTGAGGGGCGCCGGGAGCTGCCCGCAGCGGGCGCGCCGGGGCCGGGTGCGGGGCTGAGCGCAGGGGGTTCTGCCCAGCCAAGGGGCACCGGGAGCTGCCCACCCCTGGCAAGCTTAAGCCTGAGCCTGTGCCTGAGCTTAAGCCTGATCAAGCCGTGGGCTGGGCCCACGGGGCTCTGCTGAGCGCCCGCGTGGCAGGTGTGGGGTCCCGCAGCCCTCCCACAGCCACCGCAGCGTAGCCCGGCTCCGGCGTGAGCCCGCTCCCAGCTCCCGTGGGCGCAACGCAAGTTGGGAAGCAGACCTGCCCTGGCAGCCCCAGGCAGCTGGGCCTGCCGAGCCAAGCTGTGCCAGGGCGGGAGAGCGGTGGGTCGCCTTCACCTGGCGCTGGCTGTGAGGAGATGCTATCGGCAGCGCGGCCCCGGTGCCAGGAGAGGTGTGGGAGGCCACAGCGTCGTCCTGGCGCGACCCGCCGGCTGAGCATCCCTTGTCATCCTGCTGGACTGCCTGAGGGGCCATGGTGTGACTCGGTACCCCGCCCTGAGTCTGCCCTGGGGGGACGCGGTGCTCCCGGCAGCTCTCCCTGGCGCTCACCCAGCAGCGGTGCTTGTCAACGCCCGGCTGCGGCTTCCCTCCGCCCGCCCTGCACAGCTCCCAGCCCTGCCCTCCCTGCCCACGTATTTTCACTCCCGCTCAAAGCAGGCTTGGGACGGCCGTGGAGCTGCCATGGCAGCCAGTGCTTCCCACTGGCACAGCTACCTCGGGGTGATTGTGTCCCGCGAGAGGCAGCGGCTGGAGCATTTCCAGCGGGCTGAGGACATATTGCTGACCCTGCTGGAGGGTGTCCATGCCAGGGAGCCCCGCTTCCTTGTAGACTACGCCAGGAACCTGGAGGCCTTTGAGTTTGCTCTCTGCGCCTCCGGGGATGCTGTCACCATGGAGGTCCCCCTGCGGATCGATGGTGATGCCCTGAGGGTGCTGGCATGCCGGCCCGGGGACACCCCAGCCGGGCACCGTCCAGGGCTGGGCACCTTCTGTCTGGAAGTGCCCTCTCCAGGGACTGACTTGGAGGACTGGACCAGCACTGTGGATGTGATGGAGCGGGGAGATGGCGCGGGGTGCCTGGTTCCGGGCAAAGTCCTCCGGCACCTAAAAGAGCTCCTTGTTTCGGCCATCGTGCGCTGCCAACGCCTCTTCCTGCTTCAGCCAGGTGCGTATGCCAGCACGGCTCTTCCCCAGCCGGGAGCTGCCTCCAGCACAGCTGGGGAGGCCAGCTCGGTGGTGGTCTCTATGCAAACGGGCTGGGGCGTGAGTCCCCAGGTGCGTGGCCCACCCAAAGCCTCCAAGAGTGAGCGAGCACCCTGCCGTGCGCTGGGACAGGCTTTGCCCTCAGCTAAGGAAGGGGAGATGCAAAACTACTTCCTGCCATCCCACGACAGCAGAGATATCCTCGGCCATCTTCACCCTGGACTGATGGCACCCTTCTTGGTGGGTGGCAGCTCCATGCAGCGTTCACCCACCCCTGCCATTAGTCCCTGGAGAGGGTTTGCTCAGGGACTTGGCGTGTTTGGCTCGCCCTAGCCACATTCCCCCCATCTCTCCTGGCCTCTGAGTGCCCCCTGCTCCCTGTAGGAGGCTGTTTGGAGGGTGAGCTGGGAGTGTGTCAGGGCTGGAGTGGCACCTTAGTGCATGGGTCTGACCCTGCACACACATGGGCCCCAGCTGGGAGCAGCATCCCTGGGAAGGGCATGGTGGGGAAGGGACCCTGGGAATGCCCATAGGCGTCCCTTCAGCTTCTTCATGTGTTTCCATCTCCAAAGGTGCTTCTTGAAGTAAATCTCAGCCCTGATGAAAAGGTGATGTGAGAGGACCAGAGGGTCTGAAAGTCCCCAGTAAGCGCACCATTCCCCTCTTCCTCCATGGCCAAGCCAGAGCCCTTCATCTTCCTCTACCTCCTCAATCTGAGACGTTTCCTGGTTCATTTTTCTTGGACCACATTGTTTTTCTTGGCACCATTCAGCTACCCAGCAGCATGGCCCCGTTCAGCCACTTGGGCCTTCCTGCTGTGCCCACACCCGCTGGCCTGGCCCTGAGCCCTGCTGGAGCGATGCTCCTTCCCGAAAACCACCCCAGCAGAGTTTGGAGAACAGCTTTTGCCAGGGAACTGCAGCCAAACTGCAGTGCTGGAAAGGGATGAGTCGAATGGGGTGGGACATGCCCACGGGCGTTGCGGCACATACCCAGTTCAGCCTGTGGGACCAGCTGTGGTAACCTCATAACCGCAGCCAAACCCTCTGTGTCTAGGTGACCTCAGTGCCGAAAATCTGCAGGAAGATGCCATGGAGCTCTCCCTGCTGATCCGTGGTGGCTGGAAGACCATCCGCTTTGACATTGTCCCAGTGGTGAGGAGGCGGCAGGAGCCGCTCCGGCTCAAAGGGCAGCAGAGTGACAGCGGCTTCCCCAAAGGCAGCCTCCGGAAGGCCATGGAAGAGGCCCATTTTGTCCCTGCCTCTCCCCATTGCTGGAGGTGAGTGGCTTGGCCGCGCACATAGCAGGGTGACCCTGCCCCAGGGATCCCCCCTGGCTGGCAGCACTGCCGGGTGCAGCCAAAAAAGGGATGGGGAAGTGGAGGGACATGTCGATAGTGGAGTGAAGTCACCCCCTTGTGATGCCCAAACCCACTGCCCTGTGTTGGGGAAAAAACCTCAGCGAAATTTGAGACAGCTCAAGAAAGAGCGGGGGATGCAACTGAAGGAGCCCCCCCAAATTGTTCGTAGGAGCTGAACCCTGGCCCACGCAGAGGGTGGCAGCTCTCAGATCCCTGCTCAGGCTTCAAGAGCACTGTGATGAGGTGCCTCCCAGGGCGGGCTGCAGGAGGGAGCAGGGCCAGGGTGACACACATCTCGCCTGCCAGCACAGCTACCCTGCCCCAAGGAGGGGCTGAGCATCTGGCTGGACCAGCCCAGGCTTATTTTGGGCACAATGTAGTCCAGCCAGATGCTCGGCCCCTCCTTGGGGTCCATCCAGCCTCCCCTCTGGGGCAGCCTGCAGCCCTCCCCACTGCCACGTAGGGGAGCACAACCCTGCTTTGCCTCCCCTCTTGTCTCTCCCAGGAAGGCAGGAGCTGCTCAGCAGCATTCCCATCATGCTGCAAATCTCCCTGGTCCCTCTTCGTCAGAGGCAGGTGCAGGAGGTGGATCCAGGATGCTGTGTTCCTGGGGCCACATGGGTGGCTGGGGGAGATCCCCACGCGTGCCAGGTCACTGCAGGTATCCTCTCCCCAGCTGAAAGGATGCGGGTCTCCATCCTCCCTCTCAGTGGACCCCGCTTTCTCTCGCCAGATCCTCCACTCATCTCCCCATCCTGAAACTGCTCCAGGCAGTGGACATGCTGAAGGGACGCCATCTGGACGGTCTTCGCCTGCTTGATCAGCTACGCGTCCAGGACTGGGAAGAGGAGGCTGGGAAAGGCGGTCTCACTTTCAACCACCTGAAGGTAGGTGGGTTCTGCTGGTGGGACAACGGCTCTCCGAGCAGGCAGAGCCAAGGCTTCTCCCCTGCACCCTGCCACAGCTGAGTCGCTGCTGGAAGAAGGTTCCAAGCAACAAGCCCGAGTGCCTGCAGTGCTTTGGGATGTAACACCCCATGGCTGTGTCTGGAAAGGATGCACGCTGCTGGCCATGGTTAGAGGGGTTTGATCCTTCCTCCTTGCAAACAGCAAGCACTTGCTGGATTGAACCAGCAACCTCCAGCCTGAAGCACCCTGAGCGTTAAGAGCTGGGGGTCTGTGCCAATGTGCCAGGCATCCTCTGGCACAGGCTGCCTGTGTCTGCAGAGGCCGTGCTGGGGATTGCATTGCTGTGCCTGCCATGCCGCAGGTTGTCCTGTGCCCCAGTGCACTGGGAGGTGCAGGGCTGAGGGTGGCGTTTCTTCTGACAAAACCCTCTTCTCCCCACCCAACCTGTTTTTGGCACTCTGGACCCATGCCAGCTGGTGGCACTGGTTGGGAAAGGGGCCATGCTGGGGACAGTACCTGGTGGCACAATCCAGGTGTGCCCTGCCTTGTGGTGGCTCTCTGGGCTGGGGTGGAGAAGGAGGCAAAGTTGTCTTCTGCTGAGAGAATGGCTCCAGCTCTAAGTAACCCTAATCCTGTGGGTTTTGCTTTATGTTGCATTCTTTGATGTTTGGGGTTTTTTTTAAAAAAGAAGGGCACAGTATGCATCTGTCCTTCAAAAAAGCATCTTCTGCTCCAGCCCACCGTGTGCATTGACCATTAAGCTATGCCAAAGAAGCTGGCATGGCAGCTGCTGGGGGTTCACCTGCCTTGCCAGTGGCTGATAGAAACCAGAAGTGGGTTTTTCTACTATTGCTTAGTGCCTGCAGAAAGCTTGGGTGTGTTGTTTTGGGGCTGCTGCAGAGCTGGGACCTGCCTTGGAGCTGAGACGGGGGCTTTTCGGGGAGTGAAGCAAAGGTTCAAAACTAAGGAGTGGTGGGGCATCGGCTGCGCCTGCAGCAGCCTTAGCAGCAGCTTCGAGAGCCTGCGCAGCCCTAGGCTGCTGAGGACGTGATGTCTGTGTTGAGGGCTCAGCCCCATGGGTGGTTGCACGGTGACCTGCAGGGTGTGAAGGCACGGCCTTTGTGGGGAGTGCTCGATCCTACACCCTTCTCTCCCTCCCTGCAGATGGTGCTGCTGTGGAGCGTGGAGCTCTTCCCCTCCCCAGAGGACTGGCAGGACCTGGAGGGCTCTGTCTACAGGCTCTTGGTGATCCTCCTCCGCTGCCTGGCCACCCGGCACCTGCCCCACTTCCTGCACCCGGAGGAGAACCTCTTCCAAGGAGAGGCCCTGGACCTCACCTCCCTCTACCATAGGGTGGAGAGCTTCGCCCAGGACCCCCGACGCTTCCTCCGCTTCCATTTTGGCCTCCCTGCACGCACTGACAGCTGGCTCGCAGACCCCAGCACCCGAGCCCTCCTGCACCTCCCCGCCGAGGACAGGTCCTACTGGGACACAGCCTACTTTGACATCCTGCTCAGCCAGGTAACGCCAGACCCTCAGCTGGTCTCACGAGGCAGAGCGCGGCTGGAAACCACCTGGTCTGGGCAGCTTAGGATGTGCTGGAATTTGCCCCCCCAGAGCCCTCCAGCCCTTGGCAGCCACTGGCATGGCATGTGCTGCCCAACCCTATCGTGGAGGCTGCGGGAGGCTGGCAGTGCTGGGGCACAGGGCTCAAGCAGAGTGGGGAGCCCTCTCTCCTCACTCTGCACCTGCCTCTGCTTAGTTCCAGGTGTACCGGATCCAGGACAGCGCGCGCCGCTCGGCAATGTCCCAGCTGCTCTCCAAGATCCAGCAAGTAAACCCCTAGCAGAGCTGAGCAGAACCCCGCTGCCACCCCATCTGGGTGACTCAAAACTCCGGGGGGGTGCAAGGCAAGCTGCGGAGCCGGGGGCAGCATGCTGCCAAGTCGCTTTATTGAGGAAAGATGGTACCGGGGAGCGAGTGCATGTCTGCTGCAGCTGGGTGGGGATGCACAGCCTCTCGGCTCCCCTAGTAGAGCTGGGTGCTGGGGCGGGTGTTTCATCCCAGGATACCTAATCTGGGGGGGATGACTGGCACCCTGTGCTGCTGGGCTCTGGTGCAGGGATGGCTGAGGGTGATGGTGGTGGGAGGGGAAAGGACCTGTGGTCAGATCCTACATCGAGCCCTCTTGTCAGCTTGCAGTGGGGCTGTCATGCCCCGGGGCCAGGGGAAAGGGAGGAGCTGAGGGGTCAGGCCATCAGGGTGAGTAGTGACCCTGCGCGGGGACTGGGAGAAGGGGTTTTGAGCCACGTCCCTTGTTTGCAGAGCTGCAGCCCTCACCTCCATATCCCCCGCTCTTCCAGCTTCTCCTTCCTGCTCTGGCTCGGGTTGCTGGGTGTTGCAGTGTTTCCTGGCAGCATCCCGGAGAGGTAGGGGAGCCCCTCTGCCTGCCAGCTGCCTGCAGCCGGGCATGGGGGGGAGCGCCACACCACCTCATCTGGAACCCCCCTTTGCAGGGGTGCTCAGAGCCTGCTGCGTTGGCAGCACCGGAGGGCGTCTCGCAGGGCGCTCAGCACACGGTCCACATTGCTGCTGGTCGAGTTGCAGCCCATGAGGCCGATTCGCAGGACCTGGGAGGAGAAGGGAGACCATCTCCCTGCAGCACCCACTTTTGCAGCCATGCCCTGGTGCTGCCTCCCTGCGAGCAGAGCGGCCGGCAGCAGAGTGCAGGGTCCCACGCGGAGCAGGGGGTGTGCGAGGAGCAGCCATGCACGTGGCTGGGTGTGAGTGCATGTGCACAACTCCCTGCTTGATCCTATTTAACACGAATTTCTTCTAAAGACATGTCACCCCACTAGTTATGTGTGCAGTTATTCAATTATGCGCGGCAATTGTGTGTGGTTAGGAGCCGCTATGCATTGCTGCAGGCGATGGGATGCATCCAGCTGTGTTTGCTGTTTGCAGCCAGAGAGCACCAGTTAATCATGGGGTGCGCTACTGATGGATGTGACCGCAGCCAGGTTCAGTGCCCAGCCATGGGCAGTGGGAGGGGAGGACGCTGCCCACCTGGCCCACCGAGGGACCCAGGCCCCCGGCGATCTCAATGGCGTGGTTGTCCATGAGAAAGGCTACGATGTCCTTCCAGTTGTAGCCCTCAGGCACCCTGACGGTGGTGACGGTGGGAAGTCTCACCTTCTGGGGAAGAGAGAAACCGGGTTAAATCTGCAGGTCCTGGCTGTGGCCCTGTCCCCCCAGTGAGCCTGGTAGCCTGCCAGGAGATAGCATCACTGGGAGGGCAGTTTTTTCTCCAGCATCAGAAGCTGCCCAGGCACATCTCCAGCCGTGCAGGGCCATGTCCTCACGCTGCCCCTGCACCACGGTGGTGGGCTCGCCCTGCACCCACCTCCTCCTTCACGAAGAGCTCAAGCCCCAGGTCACGCAGCCCCTGGCACAGCTTGGCACAGTTAGCCCGGTGGCGCTCCCAAGAGCTCTCCAGACCCTGTGGGCAGAGAAGACGGAGAAGGTCCTGGGACCCACTGCTCCCCCAAACCCCACCGGCACTGCTGGTGCCCCCCTGCCTGCATGGCACCGCTCACCAGCTCCGCCAGCATGGCCAAGCCTTCCCGCAGGCTGAAGAAGCTGTTGATTGGTGCCGTGTGGTGGTACCTGCAACACCCAAGAGGCACCCAGGTGGTTTAGGCCGGCCCCGTGGCAGAGCAGTACCCAGCTCGCAGCGGGGGGGAACCAGCTTGTGGCCTCCTCCCTCCTCTGCACCCAGCACAGAGGGGATGCAAATCCCTCAGGGCTGCTTTGTGACCAGTGGACAGGGTGAGGGGGAGACAAGGGCGAAGGCTGTGGATGGGACGGCTGTGACCATCTGTCCCGGGACAACCCGTTCTCACCTTCGCGGCTCCCCGTCACAGCCCCAGTAGTTTCCCAGCCAGCCCATGTCCAGGTAGAAGGACAGGGGCTTCGTCTTCCTCCTCAGCATCTTCTCCCTGGCAAAGCAGAGTGCTGGGGAGGAGCCGGACCTTGACCCTGCCAGTTCCAGGGTGAGGTCAGTCCTGTGGGAGGGCCCCCCAACAGCAAGTGCCTTGGCTCCAGCACCCATCGCTGCCCGGGGGTGGGCTGGGCTCTGACCCCGCAGAGCTGGCAAAGCAGGGGGAGTGACAGCCTCCCCCCAGCCCCATCGCCTTTCCCCCCAGTATGCCCAGGGCTGCCCTTACCTGGCTCCCTCGCTGAACGAGATGGGGGCACTGCCGGGAGGGGTGTTGAGGACTTTCTGAGACCCCGAGTATAGGACGTCGATCTCTGCCCAAGAAGGGAGGCAGCTCCTTAGGGACCAGAGGCTCCCAGCAGGGACACACTGAGCCCCCCAGCCCGGCTGCAAGCGGCGGGTGGGAAGCACAGGGTGGCACATGCTGCAGGTCCTGATTGTGGTTGGCCAGCTTTGGGGGACACCCTGGCACTGCTGACAGTCTCCCGAGGGGAACAGGCTCTCTGGCTGCAGCTGGAACAGTTTCTAGTGCTGCTAGCCCAAAATATGGGCAGTGGGGCTGATCCCACTGCCCTCCCTCCCTGGCCCAGGTGTGAAGCCCCCTTGTCCCCTGGGTGTCCCTGATGGTACTGTGGCTCTTACCCTGCTGGTCCATGAAGATGGGGGCTCCCCCAAGGGATGCCACCGCGTCCACGAGCAGCAGGCAGCCATGCCTGTGGGAGGACAGAGCTCAGCCTGGTGTCCCTACCACCTCCTCTTGCCACCCCTCTTCCTCCAGCCCTGGCATCCCAGTCCCCCCAAGGCCACGTGTCTCACTGGCACCAACCGCTTCCAGCACAACAGAGCCAGAGGAGAGCCTGGGGCATTTAAATCCCAATGCCCCAATCCCCAACGGCAACCTTGGGGTGCTGCCAGCCCCTGCGGGTGCCCGCCGTGCACTGACCGGTGACACAACTCGCCCAGCCCCTCCAGCGGCTGTAGCACCCCCGTGGAGGACTCCCCGTGGGTGATGAAGAACACTGAGGGCTTGTGCCGTGCCAGGCCCTGCATGAAACAGAGGGGAAGGTGACCGCTCCTGGAAGACAGCTCGCGCCTGCTGCCCTACACTGCAGCCGGCACTCACCTCCTCGATGTCCCGCAGAGTGAAGTACTCGCCTGGGGGCTTCAGCAGCTCATGGACATTGGCTCCTGGGAGGGATTTGGGCAGAGGGAGAGTGAGGTTTGGGGATGCCTCCCACTGGGCAGCCACCTGCTCCGCGAGGGAATCGATCATGCATAAACCAGGAGCACGGCCGCCTGCCAGGGTCTGGCCTCGCGTGGATTTGCCCAATGGAAAAGCCATAAACCACCGTAAGTGGAGGGACATCACCCTGGAAAAAACCTGGAGCGCCCTCCGGCTGCGGAAGCCATGTCACTGGCCACTGCTGCTGGGATGGGGACAGCAAGCCAGGGGTCACGTTCTGGCATCCCGCCCGCGAGCCCGGTCCCCTGAGCCCTGCCGGTGCCGTCCGGCTGTCCCCAGCATACCCAACCTCCTGGTGATGTCGGCAGCACGTTGTCCCCAGATGCCACTGACGGCCACCAGCGCGGTATCACCGTGCTCCAGGAGGTTGAGGAGGGCAGCTTCCATGGCACAGTGGCCGGTGCCGCTGATGGCCAGGGTCAGCCGGTTCTGCGTCTGGAAGGCGTACTGGATGCCCGCCTTGATCTCGTCCATCACCTGTAGTGGCAGGGGACCAACTGACACCGCTGTTGTCCCCCTCGCCCTGGCAGAGCTGTCCCAGCCCCTCGTGGGGCGTAAGGGAGAGGAGGGGAGGGGAGGAAGGCTGGGCTGGGGCAGCTCACCTGCAGCACCTCAGGGTGCATGTGGCCCAGGAGCTGCTGGCTGCCTGCAGCCAGGATGCGGGGGGGCACGTTGCTGGGCCCCGGCCCAAGCAGCAGCCTCTCTGGCACAGCCAGGGGCCGGAGCAGCCCCTGGGGCGGGGGGACGCTGAGCGGGCTGGTGGCCATGGTGCGCCTTGCCATCCCCAGGAGCCGAGCCCGGAGGAGAGGAGCAGTGGAGGCTGCCTGTGCAGCACCCAGCACTGCAGCACAGCTCATCCCGTGCCAGTAGCGTCCAGCGTCCCTGTGGACCTTGACTCTGGGACTTGGTGCTACCCCCACCGGACCGGACTCTGCCCCTGGCCTCCTCCTTGTCCGGTTAATGTGCCACCAGCACCATCCCTGCTGTCTCAGCCACTGCATTTTGAGGGGGGTCCCCCCTTGCTAGTGCTGGGGGAGGTTGCTCCTCAGGCACGCCAGCCTCCGGGACTGGCAAGCACCCATGCAGACCCTGTCGCCGTGGTCCCCAGGACATGGTGGTTGATGGTTCCCAACACCATCTCAGCAGGTGGGATCCCTGCTCCTGGGCATGCAGCTCCTGTGCCATGGGATGGTTGCACCGGGACTGGCCCGGCGCAGCCGCCACGGTCATGACTCCTCCAGCAGCACAAAGCTCTGTTGGCCAGGTCTCCCTGACCAAGGACCTGCCTTGCAGAAAGGACGCCTGGCCGAGCAACAGCCGCCTGGAGGAGGCTGGCCATTGGGATGGTTTGCACAAGGGCAGAGCCATGGGTGGGACACGGTAGCAGTCCCCACCACGGCGAGCTGTGCTCTGCGGGCTCAGCCTGGCTCGAGGGCATCACAGCGTGTCCTGATGATGCCACAGGCCACGCGTGCCTGTTCAATATGCTGTGCCTCTCACCCACCATGCGTGCCCATGGTCCAATTGTATCATGCCCATCCTCCGGCATGTTCTCTGCCATCCATACTCTGAAACATGGACAAGCTGCCTGCCGCCAGCTCCTGGCATGTCGAGGAGCAGGTCCCTGGTCAGAGGAGCCACGCAGTGAACAAAGCTTTGGGCTGGGGATGAAAATTATGGGGTGGAAAATGACCCACCATGGCAGAGCTGGCACCGGTGGCCGGTGCCGAAGGCGTTTGGGGTGGGTGCGTGCAGCTGACATGGTGCCAGGGGAGAGCACTTCTGCCCAGGCAGCTGGATAGTCGGCTCTGAGAGGAGCTGGGAGCCGGTGTAGCCAACACCACGTGGATAGTGGAAACTACAGTTAGCCTGGGCACTGCTGCCCGGCCATCATCTACCAGAGTGAGGACAAGAAGTCCTGATGTCCCGAGAGGTCCCAAGCCAAGTCCTCATCCTGTGCCCCAGCCATGTGCTCCCCTGGCTGAGGGGTTTGCTGCTGGATGCTCGCAGCATCGACAAAACGCTCAGTCCCTAAAACACCGGCGGGAGGCACCCGCTGGAGACCCGCCACCGCTGCGGCGGGTGGGTGGATGAAGACCCCTCTGCGGGTGGACCCCCCTGCTGCCCGTCCTCCAGGGAGACTTGAGGAAGGACTGGGGGCAGGGAGGGGACGTGTGGCCTCGCCGTTGGCGTGGAGGGGCGAGGAAGGACGCGCTGCTGGAAACAGCTGGCGGCGAAGGCATAATCTGCTTTCCGCGCTGGGTCTAAATTCCCCGGCGCAGATGGACACGGAGCCGGCCGTGCCACTCCCGGGGTCTGCGGGGCGGCGGGGGGGAAGGCTGATCAGGCCGGGGGGGGTGAAGAAGCTCTGTCCCGGAGGTGGATGCTGACAGCCGGGGCCGCCGGGGGCTGGGGGGCGGAGAGGGGGCCGCGGGCCGGCGGGTGGACCTGGAGGGGGCAGCTCTCCCCGGGGCGGCGCGCCGGTGGGGCCGGGGTACGGCGCCCGGGGGGCAGGCGACGGTTGCCGGGCGACGGTTGCCGAGCGACGGTTGCCGGGCGACGCGGGGGGCCCCGCCCCTCCCCGCGCCCTTGCGGCGGTTCCGCAGCGCGGACCGGGGGTGGGGGGGATGTGCTGACGTCACCGCTCCATCCCCGGCTCGCGCCCTCCCGGTTCACACACCCCCCCCCCCCCCGCTTTCTCCCGGGCGGCGGCGGCCAACCAGCGCGCGGGGCGGGGCGGGGCGGGCGGGGACCGCAGGGGCGGGGCTGCCGCCACCCGCACCGGCACCGGCACCGCATCGCATCGCACCGCACCGCACCGAGCGGCTCGGCCTCATGCCGGTGCCCCCCGCCCGCGGCTGAGCGCTACGCCCCGCCGAACCGGGCACGGGCACGGGCACGGGCACGGGCACGGGCACGGGCACGGGCACGGGCACAGGCACAGGTAGGGGCGGGCGGCACCGTGCGGGACGGGGCAGCCCCGCCGAGCCCGGGTGGGGCTGCGGCAGCGCGGGCGCGGTCCCCGGACGCCGGCCGAGTGGAGGGGGGGGGTCCAGGGCTGTCCTGGGATGGCGGTGCCGCCCCTCTCGGCCCCGGCGGGGTCGAGGCGTGGCGGGGGGGGAAGCGGGACGCGCCCTCCCGGGGGCCCGGCGGGGCGGGGGGCTGCGGCCGGCGGCCATTTTGCGGGTTCCCCCCAAGGCGCGGGGGAGGGAGGCCGGGCGGGGGCTGCCCGCGGGTCTCCAGCGCTGCAGGCGGCGGGTGCCGCCCCGGCTTCCAGAAGGATCCCACCGGGGGGGGCCTTCACGGGAACAGGGCGACGCCTCTGCAGCCCCGGCACCCGCCTGGGGTGGGGAGAGGGAGGATGCTGTCCCCGCTGCCCGTGGGAGGAGGCACACGGACCCCTTTTCACCCCAGAGCCGCCCCACTCTCCCCTCCAGAGCAGGTGGCTCTGGCCATGATGCTGAGCCATCTTGCGCCATCATCATTATGCTTCAGAGTCAACGATGGCGCTGGAGGGAGCAGTGGGCACCCCAGCTGGTGCTCTTGCCGGGGGTGGGGGGGGTGGCTGTCAAAGGTGCTGCAAAGCCGAGGCTCTTGCTTGCCCCACAAGGACGAGCTGCTGCTGACATTGCGCTTGGGGGCAGCTGGGCGAGGGACGCCATGTCACTGCGGGCCAGCGCCGACGGCTTCTGCCTGGAGAAGGGGGTGGTCCCTGAGCAGAGGGACTGGTGCAGAGCCCCATGCTTGGCCACCCGGGCTCCCAGGGAACAGCCCTGCACCTGCCCCATTGTCTTCGTCCTCTGCCTCTTCATCCTCCTCTTCTTCCTCCCCCATGGGGCAGCATCCCCTCCCTTGGACCCCGCAGACCCCCTGCGCACTGGGGTCTCCTGCCTGCTCAGGTCCCACACCTCTGCTGTGGGGCTCAGGGAGGACAAGGAATCAGCTGAGCATCTCCCCTGCCCCCCCCCCCCCCCGCCATCCTTCCACGCCCCGGTGCCCGGAGCAGCCGCTCGGCAGGTGGCCTCGGTGACATGGTGGTGGGGGCGGCAGCAGACCCCCTCCCCGGGTACGACCAGGGGTGTGGTGGGCTCTGCCATCCCCACACGCTGCTGCTGACCTCCATTTTGTCTGGGAGGTGGCAGCCAGCGCTGGCACAGATGCTGCCACTGCCACCCCCCTGCCTCCCTGTGTGTGGCCAGAGCTGCAGCCCCCAAACCCTGGGGAGTGTCAGAATCTGGTGTTCCCCCCCCTCCCCGGCTGCCCACCCCTCTCTGTGCCCAGCCATGCTGGTAACCCGCTGGAGCTCACTGCCTTTTCTGTGCAGCTTTTCTCCGCTATGGGCTTTAGCATGCGGAAGAGAAGATGGAGAGAGCGGGCAATGGAGTGTGAGATGACTCGCCTTTGCAGCAGGGATAAGGAGCTGGCCAGCGGCGAGCGAAACACCTCATCCATGGCCTTAAATTTGCTACTTGCAAATTTAATTCATGTTGAAATTCTCAGGGAGCTGCAAACGCTGCCCCGATGCCATGTCCCCCATTGGGCTAGGTGGGAGGTGAGGGGGCACAGGGCAGGGTGCCCATGATGGCACCAGGGAAGCAGGGGGCTGTATTTCAGCTGGGGCTGGGGGGGCACCTGCCCCTGCCCCTGCCCAGGGCTGTCCTCCAAGCTGCTTCCCTACCTGTGGGTGCTGTGCCGGGGAAAACTGCACCGTCACAGCCCCTTGCCCTGCGCGGGAGCAGGAGGCAAGCGGGGAGCAGCCGTCAGGTTCGGCTGGCAGGCACCGATGGTGCCGCGTCATCTGGAGCAGCTGCCCCCAGGGTCTGCCACTGTCCCTGTTGTCCCCAGAGGGAGGGCAGTGTCCCGTGGTCCCACATGGAGCTGGGGGACCCCAACAAGGGGTGCAAGGGAAGGTCTCATTAAAACAAAGCCTGTCAGCGGCTGAGAGGACCGTGGCTTGGGAGGCGCAGCCAGACAGGGCGTCCGTCCTCACCGCCAAGGTGACGTGGGGATGCACACAGACAAAAGGAGAAACTCGCCTTGGATTTCCCTAGGCGCAGGCAGCTCTTCATCTGCCAGAGCTGCCTGCGGCCCCAGCGAGGCAGCCCCTGCCCCAGGCTGGGCGCAGGGAATGGGGCATCCTGGCCGTGCCGACCCACGTTAGCATCGCTCAAACCCCGGTGGTCTGCAGCACCCAGGGGACAGGCAGCACGGCATGTCCCCGCAGCATCGTTAGGGGAAGAGTTCACTGCGGGTGGCACTTGGGGACAATGCTCCCCGTCCCACTGGTCACCTCTTGGTGGTGGCAGGGAGGCTGCCAGTCAGTAGCCCTCAGACTTAAGAGAGCTCTCGTTAGCTAATCTCTGCCCAATTAATCTTAGCTGATCCAGTTAATCATCGCTCTCTAGGCCTTTCGCTCATCACTGAGAGCTGACGGGTGTGCCGATAGGGATGGGCAGAGAGCAGTGGGCTGCACAGGAAGGGGGGGGAAGGGGTGCCCTGCAGAGTTGGGGGACAGGTCTGGACGTGCACCCCGGCACCATGGCCCTGGGGACTCTGCTGTCCTCCCCTGCCGTCTCCTTTGTGTGTGGGGTGGCCCCAGGAGGAGGTGGGGAGGGAGCGGGGAGTGGGACCGCGGTGCTGGCCCACTCCCAGCTGAACGGCTGATAGCGGCTTATTGAATTTCTCTCGATGGCGGATTAAGCAGGTGGTGGCCGACTGTCCCCAGGCAGAATGAGCTGGCTGGGCTCGAGTTGCCTGCCTGCCATGGGGGAGGCTTCCTGCCCCTGCCCTGCCTGTCCACAGCCTGCCCGCTGCAGCGTGTCCCCTCTCTCTGCGGGATGCTGAGCACCTGTGGCCAGTGATGCCAGTGCTGGCCGTGGCTGGTGGTGCTGCCACGTTACTTGGGGTGCAGGCTGAAATCCTCCTCGTGGCCGAGCCAGGAAAATAAGTGTCGGGGGAAGGAGCTGGGCAGGGGGCTGTCGGTGCTCCCTAAGGGGACGCGGTGCTGCCTGGGGTCCTTGTGCTGCTGTGGCAGAGGTGGGACTAGAGAGCTGCAGAGGAGCAGGGGGGAAGTGGCGTGTTGCTGACCGAGGAAGCTGAAGAAAATGGATGGAGACAGAAAATGGAGCCGAGCTTGCGGCTTTGCAGCAGGGAATACCGGCAGGGAGAGAAGCCTGTGCCACTGGGCTAGGCGAGCCAGATGGCTTGCTGGGAATACGCCGGGATGTGGGCATTGGGATGGTAGGGAGAGAGGAAAGGTTCTGCTGGCGAGGAGGGGACTTCTCACAGCCGGCGAGGGTGGGCTGAGGGGGTACGGGTATGGAGCTGAGTGGGGCCTCCCAGCAGAGGAGGGCGAGCAGCCACCGATGGAGGGCACACAGCAAGATGAGGTGCCCGGAAAAGTGGGACGAAGGAGAAACTGGAGCTGCTTTGTGGGAAGTGATAGGGCTGGAGGGGGCTGTGATGGGAATGGTGCTGGGGTGGGAGGGAACAAGGGCAGGGTCTGAAGCTGCCCGTGGTGGACAGTGGTCGGTCCCGGGGCTGCTGGGGTCGCTGCCGGGTGTGCCGTGCTGGTGCTGGTAGGTCTTGCTGAGGGCTGTGCTGCAACGCGGAAGCCTGGGGACCTGACCCACCTCTTCGTAGCCTTGGGAGCTGGAGAGACAGCAAAGTGGGGGAAAGAGAGCTGTCCAGGTTGTGGAGGAGGAGAGGGAAGCATTTGACGCAGGCAGTTGTCGGGTGCCACGTGGGGTTTAGCCCAGCAATGGATCCATCGTCCCTGAGCACCAGCCGTGCCACAGGGTGGAGCAGCTCAAGCCAATGGCCTCGTGAGGATGCAGCCCTTCCACCCAGGAATATATCCCATCGTTTCATGAGAAACCCAACTTTTTTGTTTCCCTTTGGCAAGGAGTCCTGTTTAATTTTTCCTTTCTCCCCCATCTGAGAAGGCAGCAGATTGGGGAAGACAGAGGCCTGTTGGTACATGGCAGCCCGCTTGCCAGCTCAGGGACTCAACGGTAGTGTTAAACGCCCGCTTAAAATAATCCGTGCTCAAGAAAGCCTGAGACCAAATGCTTGAACTCTGGAGCTGGTGGGATTTAAGGGTGTGATTGCTGGCTGAGCGCAGTGGGAGCTCCAGAGCCGTCCCAGCAGGGCAGGGAGGGGAGGGCTTTGGAACTCTAATGGGAGAAGATTTGTCCTCCTCCTGCTGTCAGGGATGCAAGCTTGCTTTTAAAACAGGTGAAGCATTTTTGAAAGAGTGCCCAGCTTATAATACTTTTTGGTTGCAAATTCTTCCACTGTGCCATGAATATACCTGCCTTTGGGCAGAGTATACATTGGTTTTCCTCCCATTCCCTTTGGAAATGAAACCAGAGCTGTCAAACCTCAGTTAGTTTTAAAGCCATCCCCTTCTCTTGGGACACTTTCCCTTTGGTGGATTTATTTTTTTCTTCCTTTTTTTACCTCCTTTTCCACAAATTTTTCATTTCTACTGTGGGAAAACCCATCTCGTGTTGAGGACCCATCCTTGCTGCTCCAATTCCTTCAGGTCATGGTCCGTGTAACCAGAGCTGTGCCATTGCTTGCTCCTGATCTCCTTCATCCCAGAGTGAGCATCCCGCTGGCAAAGACCAGGCTCAAAAAGCCCCAGGGCATTTGTAAACACCCTTGCAGGAGTCTCACAGGGAGGGATACCGGAGGAGCTGATGCCTGCCTGTGCTGCAGGGTGCTGAGCTCCTCTTCAGCTGGCAGGCTCATCATGAGGACCCAGGGAACACGGGATGGGCAGGAGAGGGGATGGACATTAGAAGGCAGGGATGGATTTTGTCAGGGCTGATCCCGAAGGACCTGGTGGCCAGGGGAACGACCCCAGCATTCTTTTCTGGCCAATGCTAGTGAGGCTTAACTGGGGCTCAGGGAAGGTGGGACCAGCTGCAGAGAGCCCGGACACCAGTGCTAGGACAAGTGGCTGCTCTGGGAGATGTCAGAGAGCAGTTTGTTTCGTCTTGTAAGGTTTGTGATTAATAATTTATTAGCAAAAGGAGTGGAAAAATGATTGTGAGCTGGGAGCTTCAGCTGACCCTGATCGTCACTGGCTTGCTGGCTGGTGCTGCTGCTGCTGACGCCGCACATCTGCTTTTGCCGGGAGCTGAATGAGAGGCAAATACCAGCAGTTGTGTTCAACAGCCGCCTCCTTTCTCGACATGAATGCCATCGTTTTCTCCCCCCTCACCTCCACCCAGTCCTGCTGCCGAGTCCCCGCTCTGCTGGGGCTGGAGCAGAGGCAGGAGGCTTGGGTGATGGGCAGGGAATTGTGGGCTTGCTTGCAGGTGAGGGGCTACCTGCTCAGCGCTGTTGGCAACCCAGGATGGAAAAAACACTCCTCGGGAGTCATGCTGATGCTGACAGTGCCTACGTGGCCCTGTCCCCTGCTGTGGGTGCCCACCAAGTGATGCCACAGGGTGATGGAGGCTCTGGGTGCTGCCCTGGGGTAAGGACAGGGATGTCCTCTGGGACCGAGCAGGGGGTCCTGACCTGAGATACGGGGGGGAGGTGGGAGAGGCAAAATGTGGGCAGATCGAGGGATGAAACAAAATGTCATCTTTTGGGCAGAGGCAAACCAGCATTCCTGGGAGGTTTCGTTGCATAGGCTTTCTGTTCATCTTTCTGGCACGGCTGCAAGATGGGGATTGGGATGCGACCTTTCCTAATGCCCTTTTCTTCCCTCCTCGCAGGACAGCCGCTGCTCCCCGCTAGCAGGACCCACCTCCAGCCGGCGCAATGGCGGGAGCATCTGTGAAGGTGGCAGTGCGCGTCCGGCCCTTCAACTCACGGGAGATGAGCCGGGAATCTAAATGCATTATACAGATGTCGGGAAGCACCACCAGTGAGTGCCGGTGTCAGGGGCAGAGGGGCTCGGGAAGGCTTTGCATGCTGCACAGTGAGAAGCACGCATGGTCTGGCCATGGCAGCGAGCACCAGGCTGCTGGGATCTTTGGTGTGGACACCTGTAGCCCCTGGTGTCATTTGGAGGAGGGAATCGGGGGTGATGTCACCTTTCCCACAGGGAAATGCAGTCCAGCTGTTGAAATGGCAGTGGTGGGATCTACGTGGCACTGAGCCCTTGGGTTTCGGTGGTATTGAACAGGGCAATGAGGAGGCAATGAGGGACAAAGAATCAGAAGAGCCTGGAAACGCTGCTGCATGGATGTGGGGCCAAGGGTGCCCAGCCCGTGGTCGCCTGCCCAAGCATGGAAGCCATGCACCGGCCGGCAAGCAGCTCCTGACGGCACTGCCTGGCTGGGTACCACGCACTGCGGTGTGCCGCGACCCATCCCTCCCTCCGCGGGGCTTGGAGCCGCAGCACCAGCAGGATGGAGGGGTGTGGGGGGGTTTGCTGAGGGAACAGTGTGCTCGGGGAGGGGGGATGTAGCATGGGGGCTTTGGGGCCAACTGTCCTGTCAGGAGCCTGTCTGGCTTTCGCTCCTCTTTAAATAATGGCTATGGGAAGTATGGGGTGGGAGAGGTGGCTGAATCCCTCCTCTGGCTCTGGGAGCCTCCAGATGGGGCAGCACCTAAAATAACTCCCTCCCTGCCTGCCTGCCTGCCCCGGGCTTCCTGCGTCACCGACGGCGGTGGGTGAAACGCCGGCGCCAGCTGCCCCCGCGGTGCACGCCGCTGGGCTGCCATGACAACCCTGGTGGGAGGGAGAGGAGGGCACCCAAGGGTGCAGGGTGCCTCTGTGACCCCGCCGGGTCCCTCCCTCACCCTAGGCCTGGGGAGCAGGAACGGGGGGGTCCATGGGGTAGCATCTGCCGGTCTCTGGTGTCCTGGGGGTCTCTCCCTTCCCGGTTGTGCAGGGATGCTCTGTCTGCCTGGGGTGCGGAGCTGCTCCCCCCACTTTACTGGCCCAGCAGGAGCTGCATCTGTGCCCAGGCCTGGGTGCAGGCAGGAGAAACGTCCCTTCTGCCCCTGAAGGGTGGGGGTGACCTGCCCCCCCCCAGGCCCAGTCAAAAGCATCAGGCATCCCCCACCTCGGCCACGGCTGTGTTTGCTCAGAACGATCTGCCCATGCCCATCCTGCAGCCCCCAGCCCTGCTGTTTGCAAGCCCCCTCCCCAGGCCATGCTGAAGGCCCCTTGTCCCCCTGCCCGTGCCGGGGAGGGCTGGCAGGGCTGTGGGCAGGAGCAGGGCAGTGGCCCGGCCAGCCCTTTGCTGACAGCGAGGTTTTTCTCCATGAATGGACAAACCGTCGGCTAATCCCCTTGGCCAGGGGGCTGGGGGGCAGGTGCCGGGGGGGCTCTGGTGCCTGCTTGGGAAGGCAGGAGGATGCCCATAGTGCCGGCTGCACCCCCTGCAGAGTGAGATTGTCTCGGCCCCCCTGGCTCCTCACAGAGAAGCCAAAAATAAATGTGTTTGGGGGGGCGAGAGCAAGTTTCTCTTTTCCCAGGATTATTTGCAGAGACCCCCGCACATACCGGAGCAGGGCAGGTTGTTCTTCTGCCTAATGCGTTAAGCCCTGTGGGGGGGCAGCGGGGGCCAGGACCAGAGCGGGTGAGCCCTTCTCTGCCGTCCTTTTCCCCCCCCAAACTTACAGCCGCCGCCCCCTTGGCTTGCTGCAGCACGGCCGCCTGCCAACACTGCCACTTTGTTCCCGTGGCGTCCCCCCCTCTGTGCGGCCGTGGGGACCAGCCAGGGCACCAACATCCCGGGCCCCTCTCCTGGCAGCTCCTGCCAGGACGGCGAGGAAGGGACCCCAGCTTTCATCCCGCAAGGCCATTAATATTCTCTGGCCGGAGCTGTGCCTCTGCAGGCTTTAAAATACAGCAATTATTTTCTCTCCTGTGGGTCTTGCGTTTTTTTCTGCTCGGTGCTTGCCTGCTTGCTATATGCTCTGCCATGCTGCTGGCTTTTCAGGGCGAATACAAGGATCATCTCCAGATGTTTTCCTCCTCCCCTCTTGTCTGTATGTCTGTCTTCCTCCCTCCCCCCTGCCTTTTTTAATCCCCTTTGGCCAGAGCATGAACCTTTTGCAGCAGCTTTGCAAAAGCCCTGGGATGCCTGATCACAGGAGAGGAAAAGACCCACCAGCAGCATTCTGCCATGCTGAGGCAAATAAATGGGAATGAAAGGGGCATGGGGAGAGCGTTTCAGCTCGGGGACAGGAGACCTGCTGCTCTCAGTGTGCTCCCTTCTCCCCTGTGTTCCAGTCTCTGGCCTGCTGGGCCAGCTGGGCAGCTGCAGCTGGGATACCCAGAGCCGCTTGGTGCCGTCCCCAGCTGCTCCTCTGCCCTGTGCCTGGTGTGGGCTGACACTGGGATGCAGAACAGCCGCCTTGTGCAGCCCCATGCTGCCCGCTCCTGCTTTTGCCCCATTTTTGACTCACTGAGGGGGGGAGATACTCCAGTTCACTCTGATAAGGGTCACCTCCACAGGGCAGAGGCAGACGTGAGCCAAGCGCAGGGGGGCCGGCTGGCGTGGCAGAGATGCCAGGTGAAGCCCAGGAGCTATTGGAGATGCTCCACCTGACTTCTTGCATGGCCTCTGCACCCACTTCTCTTTGCAGCGGCCACTCGCACGCCCTCAACACACCGACTTGGCATCAGCAGGGACAGGCAGCCCCCATGGCTGCCCGCGCTGCCCAGAAAGGTCTGGTGCCGTTTTGGTCTGGATCTCAGTGGGGATCTCCAAGTTCCCATTTGCGGCTGCGGGATGGGCAGTTACTATGGACATGTCACTTCCCAGCCCTTTCTCCTGAGAGAGCAGCTCTGGCTTTGGTAATTAGTCTGCCTGGGATGCAGCAGGCATCCGGAGCATCTGAGTCATGTTGTCTCCAGTGGGCAGGCAGGCAGGGAGCCAGCGCCCAGCCCCTCTTTGGTGCTGGTGCTAGGCTCCTGCCCACAGCAAGGGACATCTGAGCAGCACTGTGCTGCAGTTTTTGCAGTCGAGGTTGGATCCTGCCCCCGTTTCCCACCCTCCACCTGCCTGCCTTGCTGCCTTTGTGGGCAGGGATGGATGGGTCTCAGGCCAGAAGTGGCAGATCCCTCCTGGAGGAGAATCCATCATGGCAATGGAGGAGGAATTGGGAACAGAAAGTATCTGTATCTGTATCTGTAATGCTGCGCACCAGGACATCCGAGCCCACAGGCAGCAGGCTGCACCATGCCCGGGGCTGCTTGGGAAGGTCCCAGCTTGAATCCTGAGCAGGCGCGAGCCCTGGCCGAGTGCCGGCCCTGGGGCAGGGCAGGTTGAGGCTGCAATGGAGGGAGCTCCGTTGGCCTCGGTGCTATATGGCCTCCTTGTCCCCGGTGGTGGCAGGGAGCAGCTGTGGGCACGGGAGCTGCGCTGCGCTGGCCTGCAAGGTCATTTCAATGTCGCCTAACATGGCTGATGGCTGGATCTCGTGATTACCCTGCCGGTTTGGGTTTCTTCTGACGCATCTGTTGTTTCAGAAAAAAAACCATCATAAATGCTTTACGGGGGGAAAAAAGTGGCGAGTGAGGAAGAGAAGTGATGCAGTCTCTAATTTCCATGGCAACGTCCTTTTCACCAGGGGATGGGAAAAAGCAGGCTCTTGTTTCCGCTGGTGGTGTAACACGAAGCATTAATCACCCTGCTGGGGCTGGGTACCCAAAAGAAAGCACAGGGGAGGAGAGGCAGGAGCCGGAGGAGGCCTGGGGGAGCCCCAATGGGGCTGTGGCTGCTCCCACCCCACAGCACTGATGCATGTGGCTTTGGGCATGGCCCCCCAGCTGTGGGGTGAAGGGAGGCTGTGATCCTCCCATGCCAGTGCTGGTGCTGGTCTCCCAAGGGCAGGTGCCAAAGCAGGAAGGAGCTCAAGGGAAGGAGTCGTTTCCCTCGCTCTGTGCCCAGCGGGATGTTTGGGCAAGGCTCTGCCCTGCTCCCTGGGCTGGTGCAGGCTCTGCCAGCTGTGGCATCCACCTCCTCGGCTGGGACTGCTGGGGACTGGGGGCTCTGGACCCAGCTGCAGAGCTGGAGGGTCCCAGTCCCGCTTTCCAAGACCATTTCGGACTGAACCCCATCACCCTTCTCCCCTCATGAGCGGGATGTGGGTGGCGGGGGTACCACGGGTGGCCAGGTGGCCTCATGTTCCCATCTGTTTGCCCGTAGCTATCCTGAACCCGAAGCAGCCCAAAGAGACACCAAAAAGCTTCAGCTTTGACTATTCCTACTGGTCCCACACCACGGTAAGCAGCAGGAGGTCTGAGCCTGCCTGGAGCACTGGGCTGGGGAGAGGTGGGAGGACCTCTTTGCCAAATTGCTCCTTGTCCCCCTCCTCTCTGCAGCCCGCAGACATCAACTATGCATCTCAGAAGCAAGTGTACCGGGACATTGGGGAGGAGATGTTGCAACATGCCTTCGAAGGCTATAACGTCTGCATCTTTGCCTACGGGCAGACGGGTGCTGGAAAATCCTACACCATGATGGGGAAGCAGGAGAAGGATCAGCAAGGCATCATCCCGCAGGTACTGCCTAGTGAAAAGCTGCCTGTTCTGCTGGTCCTAGTGAGATGCCGAAAGGAAAACTGGAGTGGAGAGGGAAGAGGGGAGCAGGGTGGGAACGGGGCCAGGCTTTGCCGAGGTCTACGGCAGCCCTGCTGTGGCAGTGAGCCAGCGTGGCTGTGCTGGAGGGCGGGGGGACAAGGAGGGTCATGCCAGACTCCTCCAAGACCAGATGAATTACGCTCTGGCTACATGAGGCCGGTGTTTGTGAGCAGCAGTAGTCCAAGTGCCAAGCTGGTGGCGGCGGTGCTTGCTGAGAGCTGCCGCATGCTGGTCCAGCAGGGCACTGGGGCAGGTGCTCTGGGGATGCTGAACTCCCCATATCAGCAGGGGGGCTTCTGCCAGCTCCCCAGGAGCCATCCCAACACTCAGGGTCTCTGGTTTTTGGGGTGAGAAGGTAGAAATCCCTGTGGCCAAGGCACGCCGGGCAGGGGCATCCTTCTGGTGGGGGGCTGAGCAGCCTGGCTCTTCTCTCCGCAGCTGTGCGAGGACCTCTTCTCCCGCATCAATGACACGACGAATGACAACATGTCCTACTCTGTGGAGGTAGGCACCCCATTGCCTGTCCAGCTCCAGCCTCCCACCCAGCTCTGCAAGCCATGCTGGTGTGCAGCCCCCTCTTTGGGGGGTCCCGTCCCTGGGTGTGGGGTGGGGTGGGTGAGCAGGACCCGATTGTGCCTATACACTGAGTGTCCACGTCCTGCTGGCTGCTAGCCCTGCCTGTGCCCTCTGCTCTAGGTGAGCTACATGGAGATATACTGTGAGCGCGTGAGGGACCTCCTGAACCCCAAGAACAAGGGGAACCTGCGGGTGAGGGAGCATCCCCTTATGGGCCCGTACGTTGAGGACCTTTCCAAGCTGGCTGTGACCTCCTACAACGACATCCAGGATCTCATGGACTCTGGGAACAAGGCCCGGTGAGTTGGGGGAACAGGAGATGGCCAGGATTTGGAAAGCTTGCAGACATTTCCAGAAGGTCCTGCTTAATGTCCTTGCTTTGCCGGTTTGGCTGCTCTGGAGGTGGCAGTCCCCTCCTGTCTGAGCATTGGGTACCCCCCACTTATTTTCACCTTACCTCCTTCCTGCTCTCAAAACGCCCTGGAGCCAGCAGGAGAAAGCCTGGACTTTTGCACATCTCCTCCCAGAGTCCTCTCCTGTCCTCCAGACTTGCCTTCCCGTCATGTACCCTGTCCTGAAATGAGCCCTGGCCTCATCGCCAGCCACTCTGGTGTCCCCTGCAGAGTGTCATACCTCCCTGTCCTCCTCTCCCCGCAGCACGGTGGCTGCCACCAACATGAACGAGACCAGCAGCCGCTCCCACGCCGTGTTCAACATCATCTTCACACAGAAGCGGCATGATGCTGAGACGGACATCACCACTGAGAAGGTGAGAGCAGAGTCTGGGGGACTTGGGGGAACCTGCGTGGACCCAGGAAGGGCTTCGTGTGCTATCGACAGCACTTGGGACGAGATGGTGCAGCCTCATGGAGGGTTGAAACAGGATGGAGATAAGTCCCAGGCACACTCTGGGCTCACAGTCCCTCGAGGGACTGGCCCCTGGACAGGCTATTTGGCAGCTGGTGCCCTCCAGCCCTGCCTGCAAGGATGTTAGCCCTGCTCCTGGCCAAATCCCGGCAAGAATGAACCCGCAGAGCCCGCCTCTGCCTTCAGAGCAGTGTCACCTTGCAAGAGGTCTTTGCTCCCTCTTCGGCTCTGTGCCAGGGCCCGGTTTGTTGTGCCTGCCAGGGCTGACAGCCTTGTCTCTGCCTGCAGGTCAGCAAAATCAGTTTGGTGGACCTGGCAGGGAGCGAGCGAGCCGACTCCACTGGTGCAAAGGGCACAAGACTAAAGGTGAGAGCTGGTGTGGGGTCCCCTTCTGCCGTTGGGGACGCCGTGTCCTACCCCCTTGTCCCCAGCTGTGACATGTCTTTTCCTTGCCCGGTTCCTTGCCCACTATGCTGCCAAAATCCTTGACGGGGTTTTATTTGAAAGCTGCCCAGTGCCAGTTCCACTGCAGTCCATGAGTCCCACCTGAGAGGTGCTGGTTACCCAGTAAGACTAGCTGCTCTTTGCCCATCCCCGGCTGGGACTTCCCAATCCTCCTTGTACACTGGACTTTAGCGCCGCTCCGAAATGGGGCCTGAGCATCTGGGGTTTTCCTCTCTCCATCAGGAAGGAGCAAACATCAACAAGTCCTTGACCACACTGGGGAAAGTCATCTCTGCCTTGGCCGAAATGGTAGGTAGCTGGAGCACAGACGATCGGTGGCACCGTGTGGGAATGGGCTCAGCTCAGCAGGGGTGGGGTCAGCTCTGAGGGATGGAGCATCCCAGCTCTGAGGGATGAGCAGGTACATCCCAAGCTGCCCCCAGGGCTGGGACGAGGTGGACTGGTAAGGCTGCTGTCTCGCTGGGGACCTGCACCCGCTGCTCTCTGCTTGGGGGATGGAGAGCTGTGGTGGGCACTGAGGAGGGGAGCAGCTCACTTAAACAGTCTTTTCCCTTTCTTTGCAGGATTCGGGGCCGAACAAGGTAGGTAGCCTGGCCGGGCTTGTGAAGGGGGGGTTGTTTTTTAGCACAGGTGGTTGCGAGTGGGTGGCAGGGTGGCTTAGGGGTGAGGCTCTGCCCAGACCCATGCCATCCTTCTCCTGGGGGCTGGCAGAGCCCTCAGCATCCTCCTCACCCTCCTCACCCCGTGGGTCTCAGTACCCAGCGTTTAACATCCGCCCTGGCCCAGACAGGGCATTTTACATGCAGGACCTGTGGAGCTGAGCAGAGCTCCCTGAGGTCACGGTAGACAGGCAGAGCCATCCTCCTCCGAGTCCCCATGGCTGGGGACCGGCTGTCACCTTCCCTTTGAAGAAAGTAGGCAGCCTGACAGCCCTTCCCTCCTCTCTCCATCCCCCAGAACAAAAAGAAGAAGAAGACGGATTTCATCCCCTACCGGGACTCAGTACTGACCTGGCTGCTGCGGGAGAACCTGGGTGAGGACATGGGTGGGAGGTGTGGGCTCAGCGACGGGCATGGCTGCCAAGCAGAGGGTGACGGCTGGCGCGGGGACCAGTGTCTCCCTGATGTGGGTGTATCTCTCTGGGCAGGCGGCAACTCCAGGACGGCCATGGTCGCTGCTCTCAGTCCTGCCGACATCAACTATGATGAGACCCTCAGCACCCTCAGGTAGGAAGAAGTACCCTTGTCCCCCCACAGTGGGCGAGGGCAGGGGGGTTATCTGAAACCCAGGCACTGCCACGTGCTCTCCTCACCTCTGTGGCAACCCTGGCTGGGGTGGTGCTGTGGGGGGACCCTGCAACCTCAGACAAGGGGCCAAAGGATTGTCCCAGTGCTGGGATGTTCCAAAGGATCATTTGCTGGAGGGGCTTAGTGGCACTCCCACTTGCCCAGCAGCTGGGGGTTTGCCCCCCTGCCGCTGCTCAGGGCTCTGCCCTTCCCTAGGTACGCTGACCGTGCCAAGCAGATCCGCTGCAATGCCGTCATCAACGAGGACCCCAACAACAAGCTCATTCGGGAGCTGAAGGACGAGGTGGCACGCCTACGTGACCTTCTCTATGCCCAAGGCCTTGGGGACATCATTGACAGTAGGTACCGCCAGGTGCTCTCTGGCAGTGGCTCCAGGCAGGGGTGGCCTGGAGTCCCCCCAGCCTGCGGGGCCAGTATCCCCGCAACTACCCTGCATCCTGCTCTGCCAGCCACACGGCAGCATCACGCTGCCAAAGCGTGGTTAGGATGCCTCCGGCAAGCCCTTGCGCGCGCATTTGCAACCCCCAGCCCACTTCTGTAAGGAGGAGGAGCTGCTCTAGACCCAGCAGACCTCCCCTTCTCCCCCTCCACCTCCCATCTTCAGCATCCCGTGCCCAGCAATGGTGCCAGGAAGATGTTCCTGGGGCTGCACCCGCCCGTGGCCTCTCTTCCGTGTGCTGTTGGATATCCTACTGAGATGAACCCACTCTTGTTCTGTTCTCTCTGTCTTACCCCCACTCCCTGCCCTCTCTCTCTCTCTTAGCCCATCCTGCTGCGGGAGGATCCAAATGTGTGTATTCCCCATCACTGGTACTCTCTGTTGCTTCATGGCTTTTGGGAGGCATAGGCTGCACCCAGGGGCACCTGTGCAGCATGGGGAAGGGCTCCCGTAGCCAGCCCCAGCTGATGGAGAGGGGCTTGCTGTCCCCAGGGAGCTGGCAAAGGGAATGGTGGCAGAGTCACAGTTAGCGCCTGGGCTTGGGATAGCGCTCGGAGGGACCAGCGTCCTCTGCCGTGCCAAGGGCCCAATCCCCACGGGGATGCCTTCCTCCATGCTGTCATGATGTTTCGTGTCGCTGCTGCTGCTGCTGTCGCTGCTTCTGCTGGCGCTGGGGCTTGCTGGGACTGGAGCCCGGCACGGCGCTTGGGCGGGCTGGCACAATGCTCTCCTGACGGAGGGCTGTGTGGTGATGGCCAGGAGGGTTTTGCCCATGGATAAGCACTGTCGCCCCATCCTGCCCTGGGCTATGGCGAGCCCCCTGAGGAGACGTGGACCTGGCCCCTCCCCTCCTGGCTCAGCTCCCTGGGCTGATGGAGATGGGTGATTAATGCTGCACCTATTAGCCTGTGCCCTCCCCTCCTCTGGCACAGCGCGCTGAGGCCCTGCGACTTCTCGGGCCTGGAGGAGCATCTCTGATACCTGCGTCCCTTTGCCACGGGGTCCAGTGGCAGCTGATGCTCGGGGTGCCGGCAGGCAACCGCTGCTGCCTGTAACGGGTGTTTTGCCACCTTGCCCTCACTTTGCTCTCTCTCTGGCTGCCTGGCCAAGGCGCTGCTCCAGCAGGCCAGGGGTTCGGGCTCTGCCAGTGAGGGGATCCCACAGCTACTCCTCCTCCATCCCCCTGGCCCCTTTGTGGTGGAGGGCCACTGCCTCTCCTCCCCTTCCCTTCTCGTTCTCTGCCCTCAGATCCAGCTAATCTGGGGCAGCTGGGCAGGGAAAACCACTCGGGCTGTGTTGATGGGGGAGGATGACAGGGGCAGTGGCACGCTCTTGGCAAGGATGGTCGATCCCAGACCTGATGGCTGCAGGATCTGGCGTTGCAAAAAAGCATCCCCGGGAGCCCAGGAAGGCTCCAGGGCTGTTCCAGCAGCTGCTTCCCGAAACAGCCCAGTGCTCCTGGCGGGCTGCCCGGGCTGGGGGAGAGACACGTGTGCCCTTGCCCTGCTGCTGCCTGCACCGCTGTGCTGTCGCCTGTGCCTTTTCCTTGTAATTCCTGGCTTTCTTCTCGATGCATCCGGCCACTCTTTTTTTTTTCCCAACAGCTTTTCTTCTCTCTATCTTTCTCTTTCTCTCTCTCTTCCTGTCCATGTGTCTTTCCCTGGCCCAACACTCCTTCCCCACTTGTAGATGTGTCCGACTTTGAGAACAATAATGATGCTAGAGGGGCAGAGCTGAGTCACCGCCATGACAATCTCTCCACAGTGACCAATGCCATCGCCGGGATCAGCCCCTCTTCCTCCCTGTCGGCCTTGTCCAGCCGCGCCGCCTCCGTCGCCAGCCTCCACGAGCGCATCATGTTTGCTCCAGGCAGTGAAGAAGCGATCGAAAGGCTCAAGGTAAGACGCCAGCACCTGGCAGGACGGAGGGTTCAGCTCAACACTCTTGCACTGAGGCTTTTGGAGGGGGCTCAGTATTTTCTGGAAACCCATTATGGATGACGCTCATGGAAAATGACGCTCAGGCATGCTCTTGCAGAGCAGGCAGACCCAGAGCTGCCCAATGCTGTGGACTGCCAGATGGGAGAGGGTTTGGCATGGTAGGGCCTACCTGGTGCTGCCATCCTTCCCATGGGGTGACTGCTGCCCCTGCCCTGCGGGACAGGCGCTCGTGGCTTGGGGTGGGTGCTCCTGGCTCAGCATGGTGCAGGAGCAGGCTGGCAGCAAGGGGATGGAGAGGATGATCTTCCTGCCTTGCTCTTTGAAGATGGCAATGATGGAAAGATGTGGGTGAAATGCTGCCATTGCTTGTTTAAACCAGCCTGAAACTGGGACCAGTGTCCCGCTGTGGCATGCTGGGCAGAGCCTGGCAGAGCGGGCAGGTGTGCTAACCTCCTGCTAACCCCGTGCTCACCAGGAAACAGAGAAGATCATCGCGGAGCTGAACGAGACATGGGAGGAGAAGCTGCGGAGGACGGAAGCAATCCGGATGGAGAGGTGGGTGGGTTGGGGTAGGATGGGACAGTGTGGGGTTCCCCAGGCATCTCCACTCCTCTGCACTTTGCCTACAGCAGTTCAGGTCCTGGGGGCAGCTGGGCAATTTGACCGTGCAGCCGTACCCTACCCCAGCACCACCACGTTAGCCTGCATGGACGTGGTCTGCTCTGAGAAACCCTCCTGAGGCACGGAGTTAGCTGAAGCAAGCCCTATGGCTGTGATCTGTGGGGCAAACCCATGGGCTGAGGTCCCATCCTGGGTTTGTCTAGTGCTGGCTCCAGGAGCTTGTGAGTCTTTAACAGGCTCTTCTTTCCCTTGCTCCTTCAGGGAAGCGTTGCTGGCTGAAATGGGGGTGGCCATGAGGGAGGATGGAGGCACCTTGGGTGTTTTCTCTCCTAAAAAGGTAGGATTATCTTATTCTCTTCTTCCTGGCAAACGAGGGCTGTTTTGTACCCCTGCAGCTCCCTTCTGACCTGCCCTGTCACTGCCAGCCAGCCCCAAATATTTCTCTAGCCTTTTCTTGGCTCTGAAATCTATGGGGGAAATCCCAGTGTTAGCCCTGCTGGGTACAAACATTGGTAGAAATACATGGCTAAATGTCCAGCCTCCATTGCCTGGATGCTGTCCCCATTCAGGTGGGGCTTTGCTGATGATCGCTGTGTTGGACTTCAGTATCAGCTTATAAAAATCCATACTTTGGGGTATACGAAATTGCTGCCCCTGAAACCAGCAAGTCCTCACTCAGAAATGTGGGTGTGGAAATATTCCATACTCTTTATTGCTTGTAGCATCCTGGAAAGTATTTTCTAAGCAAAAACTGTCTGTGCCCCAAAGAGTTAGTGTCCTAGCAAACCCTGCCAAGCACCAGTTACAGCACATCACTGCCCCTCGCTTGTCTGTATAACCATTGTGGTAGTGGTGTCCGGTTTACAGCCCCAACCCTGTGAAGCCCGCAGAGCAGCATGGGCTGCCAAGGTGCAGGCACGTGCTGGTAGGACCAGGGTGCATTCACTTGGCTCTCCTGCCACACCGAGGGAT